>NC_139035.1:29005333-30293915 GCF_964662115.1 Mustela nivalis | reverse complement strand
TGTTTTCTTCTAGGAGTTTTATGGCTTCAGGTCTATATTATCTGGAAGTTTGATAAGAGTCTTTAAGAAATATGTTTCATGTGTGCACTTAAATTTTGAATGTATTTGTGTATTTATTTATTTTAAAGATTTTTATTTATTTATTTGACAGAGAGAAAGAGAGCACAGGCTGGGGAGCAGCAGGCAGAGGGAGAAGCAGACTCCCAAGAGAGCAGGGAGCCTGACCTGGGCTCGATCCCAGGACCCTGAGATCATGACCTGAGCAGAAGGCAAGGTTCTTAACTGACTGAGCCACCCTGAACATATTTAATACAACATTAATGACAATTTTTATGTACCTGTCTATTAATTTTAACACCTGGGGCTACCAGTTCTGGGTCAGACCATCTTGACTGATCATTCTCCTTGTTAAAGGTAAGATTTTCCTACTCCTTTGTATGATTAGTAGTTTTTGATTGGATGCCTAATATTGTTAATGTTACCATATTGAATGGTGGGTATTTTGTATTCCTATTAATGTGAAAAACAATTTTTGGGAGATTTTATTTTTAGGTAATCTCTACACCCAACTTAGGGCTTGAACTCATAGCCTAGAGATCAAGAGTCATGTGCTCCATGGACTGAGCCAGTCAGGTGTCCTGAAAAACAGTTTTTGAGAAGAATTACCAGGACTTTTTTTTTGCTTAGTTTTATTAAAAAACAAGTTGTCATAAAGCTTTTTTTCCTTTAGGGAGGTTTAAAAAAAGGAACAAGTTTCATCAAGTCAAATAAACAACGGTAACTTGAAAAAGATTGGGAATCACTGGTTTACAACTTATAACTGAACAAAAGAACAGCAGTCACAGCCCCAGCTGCTGGCCATCTCATGCCAATGGCAGCAAACAAGATCAACTAGACAAAAATAAATAACTGTGTGGAAGCCCCAAACTGTTTATATATTGAGACATCAGTATATATATGTCTTTGATATGTGTACTTTTAAAAAAAGTTTAAAAAAAAGATTTTATTTATTTATTTGTGAGAGAGAGAGAATGAGAGAGAGAGAGAGAGAGAGAGAGCATGAGCACATGAGAAGGGGGAGGGTCAGAGGGAAAAGCAGACTCCCTGTCGAGCAGGGAGCCCGATGAGGGTCACAGACCCGGAACTCCAGGATCATGACCTGAGCTGAAGGCAGTCGCTTAACCAACTGAGCCACCCAGGTGCCCATGTGTACTTTTTTTTTTTTTTAAAGACTTATTTGTATTTGAGAGAGACGTGGAGAGCATGTGCCCAAGCGGGAGGGGCAGAGGGAGGGAGGGAGAGAGAATCTCAAGCAGACTCCCTGCTGAGTCCCAATGTGGGGCTTGATCTCACGATCCTGGAGATCGCAGCCCGAGCTGAAATCAAGTCGGACATTTAACCGACTGAGCCACCCAGGCACCCATTATGTGTATTTTAATATATCTTAGTGATGTTTTTGAATTTTGTGCTGGGATGTATTTAAGTTCATTGTAAGTAGGTGTCTGTTGTAAACCTGCCCTTCGTTCACAAGCTCCACATGCAGCTGCTCCCAGCTCTGCCATATTGGGCCACCTGGTGGCTCTTCCAACAACCAGGTTTTTCTTGATCATTCAGAATCCCTCACTTCTTGTAAGAACACACTCAGGTTTTCACAGGAGGACTTTCCCTTCCCTGAGTTTTTTCCCCTTGACACACTATAGCTATTGGCCAACAAGGGGAAGAGTCCCCTTCACATGTCATTTATTTTATCAGGATTTCTTCTTTGTTTTCAGGCATCTCTTTTCCACCTCAGGCAGAGCACCATTTTTCTTTTTCTTTCTCTTTTCTCCTTGCGTCTTTTAAAACTTCAGTTATGGGAGATTTTAAGCCTGCCAAAACAGAGAGAGATGATGGTACAGTGGGCTTCTGAGCTTCATCAACAATCGTCTACTCGTGCAAATGCATTTTTCTAAAGTTGTGGATTTGCAAACATTAGGGACTTCTCTTCAAGTTGCATTTGGAATCACATGGTAGGGGATGCACAACCTTTTTTGTCCTGCATGGTGTGGCGGTGGGACTCCTGGTTATCATTCAGGTTAGGATGCATACAGCCTGAGAACTCCAGTGGTTTCCAAGGGACCCACCAAGCATCTCAAACACTGTCTGACTTTTTGTTGTATGCACGGTCCCTAAGTGCAGCCTGCAGCTCTCACTCTGTGTGTTGTTTATAGTCTCTAGTTGAGTTAGGACATATCTCCTTGTTCATCTAGATTTACGCTCCATGAATGCAGTTCCTAAGCATTCTTCTTCCTCTTCTTTTCTGAATATATATATATGTATATATACATATATATGTATATATACACACACATACACACACACACACGCAAATACACTAGAGTGTCCTTTCATATATCAACTATGCCTAATGAGTCAAAGCAAACTAATGTCCTGTAGTGAGAGGCATCCAATAGAATCCTGGTGCTGCCGCTTACTGGTTGGTGTGACTTTTCCAAATTTGCTAGATCTCTCTAAAATCCAGTGCCATCATCTGCAGACTGAGTAGTGCCCACCTGCAGGATGATTGCAAGGGTCAGAAATCACGCAAGCAGAGTGCTCCTCACCATGCCCAATGCACAGGAGCGAACTGTGGATGACAGTTCTGCTATTGTGATAGATGTGGCCGGCTGTGGCATGGATCATGGAGGGGATTATCCTCAACTGTCTGGGTACACAGGCACCAGCGAGACTAAAATCCTGACCAAAGTCACTCTGAGAGTCAGGGACAGAGCCATAACCAAACTCATAAATACCACTTCCTGGCTCAGAAGCTCCTGCACACACACCAAAATCTAATTTCTGCTGTATCTTGATGGATGAGTTCTTTCTTATAATAGAAATAAGACATTTCCAGCAGCTCATTTCAAGGGGATTTACTAAATTTATGGGTTCAGGCATCTGGTTTTGGGTCCAATGCCCAAAACCATGTCCTTATATCCACAGTGATACTGGAAACGAGCACATCAGTCCAGCACATCTCTGCTAGAGTGCTTTGCTGAGTGTATTTGTGCACAGGCTGCTTTTCAGAATCATGGACTGCTGGTGGACAGCATGTAAACAGTCTGAGGGAATGCTTCACGGTTTCACACAGAGAAGGGGATGTTATGAGTCTCACTTTTTCTGTTTTTCTCTCTGTGTTTCTGTCTCTCTGACTCTCTTTGCCTCGCTGTCTGTCTGTCTGTCTCTCTCTCTCTCTCTCACATACACACATACACACGCACACACACATAAACTTGTCCTTTTGATCTTATATTCATACACCTCTGTGTATCCTTTCTGAAGTGGAAAGATGGTCTTTCTCAGAGATTTCTCTCTGTATGTTACAGAAGTATCAAAATATGTTGTGGCTAATCATCTGTAGGTGTCTTGAAGGTATAAATTCTGTCTAAAAGCTAAAGGCACTGACCAGCAAAGTCAGTGAAAATTGTGTAGAGAGCCTCACCCTTTTGTCCTAAATGAACAAAGTTAGGGGAGAAAAGGAGCATTTGAAGAGGATCAGAAAGAGATACGTGTGGCCATCAGCTGCATTTTCACAATGTCATAGTTTCTTTTTGGCAGAGACCACAGTTAACAAACAAATCAAATTATGACGAATTGCCTACGAAAGAATGAAACCTTTTCCTTCCTCAGAAAGAAGCAGTGGGGCTTCTCCCTCTTACCTTGTGCAAAAGCTCAGCCTTCCACTAAGCGCAGTGGTTATTAATCATATCATCTCTGTGTTTCTAGCCCCTTTCATTACGCTTTACGCAAAGTATGCACTCAGCAGGTAATTATGCTGAATGCTGAATGTATCAATACATATTAGTTGCAAATCTGCTGTGTGGCCTGACTTTGTTAGGTGCTGTGTGGACTGCTAAAGAGGTTATAACCCAGAATTTCTTGCTTTTACTGAGCTTGCCATCTCAATGGGACATAGTAATTTTGGGAAATGTTTAGCCATTATTTCCTCAAGTATCTTATCTGCTTCGTTCTATTTCTCCTTTCCTTTAGGACTCCAATTGTACATATGTTAAATCTTCTGGTAATGTACCACAGGTTCCTGAAGCTCTGTTAATTTTTTCCTTCTGCTCTTCAGATTAGAAAAGAAATCTGTTAATCTGCCCTCAAGGTCAATGGGGCGCCTGGGTGGCTCAGTGGGTTGAGCCTCTGCCTTCGGCTCGGGTCGTGATCTCAGGGTCCTGGGATCGAGTCCTGCATCGGGCTCTCTGCTCAGCGGGGAGCCTGCTTCCTCCTCTCTCTCTCTCTGCCTGCCTCTCTGCCTACTTGTGATCTCTCTGTCAAATAAATAAATAAAAATCTTAAAAAAAAAATCTGTCCTCAAGGTCACTGACTCTTCTGTATCTTCATTCTACTGTTAAGCCCATTCAATGAGTTTAAACATTTCAGATATTTTTCAGCTCTAGAATGTCTATTTAGTTCTCTGTATACTTTCTAGTTACCTGCTGATATTTCCTATTTTTCATTCATTGTAAGCATACTTTACTTTATGTCCTTGAGCTTAGTTATAATTGTTTTATAACCCATGTCTGTTAATTCCAATACATGAATTATTTCAGGGTTGATCTTCATTTTTTTTTCCTTGAGTATAGATAATGTCTTCCTGTTTCTTTGAATGTTAAATAATTTTTTTAAAAGATTTTATTTATTTATGTGACAGACAAAGATCACAAGTAGGCAGAGAGGCAGGCAGAGAGAGAGAGAGGAGGAAGCAGGCTCCCCGCTGAGGAGAGAGCCTGATGCAGGGCTCGATCCCAGGACCCTGGGATCATGACCTGAGCTGAAGGCAGAGGCTTTAACCCACTGAGCCACCCAGGTGCCCCAAATGTTAAATAATTTTTTAAAAAGGTTTTATTTATTTGAGAGAAAGAGAGAGAGAGCAAGTAAGTGAGTATGAGCGGGGTGAGGGGCAGAGGGAGAAGCAGACTCCCCACTGAGCAGGAAGCCCAATGTGGGACTTGATCCCAGGGACCTGGGATCATGACCTGAGCCGAAGGCAGGCGCTAAACCAACTGAGCCACCCACGTGCCCATTGAATGTTAAGTAATTTTGAACTTTGTCCTGGACATTGTGAATGTGAATATGTTGTAGAGATTCTCAGGTCTGCTGTGTTCTCCTGAGGAGTACTTTTTTTGGGGGGGGGGTATAGTAGGCAGTTAACTTTGCTGAATTTAGACTGCTAACTTTGTCTTCACTGCTGTGAATGGTAGGTGAAATTTCTGCTCACTTCATTTAGTCTTTGCTGGACTGCTAGAAGTCTGCTTCATACATGTGTGGCTCTGGAATTAGCAAGAGATTTGGGCAGAATTTATACACACAATTTGGGGCTCCCCCTTTATGGCTCTCCACTTTTCAGGATTTCCCCCTTTGTTTTACAGCAGCTGTGTCTCTCTCAACTCTGTGCTTTGGTTCTTCAAGTCAGTAAAACTTTGGGTTTTTTTTCTGACTTTTAGCTGCCTTGCATAGTGAGAGGCCTTACCTCAGGAGAAAAGCCATAAAAAATGGGAAACATTCCCAGTTCTTTTCCCTTCATCCAAGTGTTGATTTCCTTCCAGTATCCACCTGTTTTTGGTTCATCTTCAACGTTTTCAGATAGTTGTTTTTACATTTTGCCCAGAGTTGATAGTTGTTATTTGTAGGAAGGTTGGTCTCATAGGAGCCACGTGGCCATGACTGGAAGGAGCACCTTGTTCGGCATGTAGGACCATGAGATCGGGACAGATAAGCAAGTTACCATCACAGAAAGACTCAGAGATGAAAATAACTTCTACAGAGGTTTGTAAGGGAGACCAGGCTTTGGAAAGACAGGTTCGTTAAGGAAAAAAATGTGACATATTGAAAGAAATGAACAAATATCTGAGTTTACAGTCAGTCCGTGTGGTGGTAGGAAAATATTTGTTTTTTGGCATGATTTTAGTACTTACAAAGGATAGGCATATCTCCAGATACCAACACTGCAAAAGGTAGGGAGAGAGATGTTTTTGTGGGGGGTCAGTAACCTGCAGGAAAGGCTCAAGTTTTCATATTTTGGGGTCTAGAGTAACACAGAGTGATCCTGGTTTTTGTGTTTTTTGTTTTGTTTGTTTGTTTTGTCTCTGGGTGCAAAGGGGACAAGTGTGCACGTGTCCCGTAAGTGTGGGTCAGCAGAGTGTTGGATCTTCGCCATCTCTCCTTTGAGCCCTACCATGATGCTCAGATTTGATCTCACAGACTGTTTTGAGTTTTTCCAATTCAGTGTAACTCAACTGCTATTTTGTTTTGTTCCACTGGTTTTATTTATACAGTACATAAGAGACATTAATACACAGATCTTCCTGGACTTAAAACAGAGTTATGTTCGATAAACCCCTTGTTGGTTGAAAATATTGTTAAGCTGAAAATACATGTACTATATCTATCCTACCAAACAGCTTAGCTTTGCGGACCTCAAAACTGCTCAGAAACCTACATTAGCCTACAGTTGGGCAAAATCATCTGACACAAAGCCTGTCTTATAATAAAGTGTCAACTATCTCATGTAATTTATTGAGGATTGTACTGAAAGTGAAAAACAGAACAGTTGTACGGGTACAGAATGGTTATCAGTGTATCAGTGTCGAGCCTTGTGATCACCGGCTGACGGGGAGTGGGGGCTGCTGCTCAGCATCACCAGAGAGTATCACAGATCGTTAGCCTGGGATCAGGGCACAATTCACAATTGGAAGCAGGGTTTCTCCTGAAACGATATCACCGTCATAGAGTTGAAAACCAGTAAGGGTTTTCTAAGTCAGGGACCCTGTACAGTCAGCATCCTTGTTACATATCAATACAGCCAGGCCACTTCTGCTTCCTGAGTTAACTTGTAAATCCTCTACAGTTGTAATTCACTTTTATGTACCAGAATGATTTCGTTACCCTTATCAGCTCATCTCCTGAGCTAAGGAAGAAGGACCATCCAATTTGCTTCCAGAGGTCGGCCTGCAGTCGCCTGTAAGGGTTAGAGTAAGGGTTACTCTCTGTCTGAGACGCTCAGGTTTGTCAAATTCCTGGCCTGCAGGGAAGTTTCATTACCTGTAAAGCTGATACTCTAAGCTGTGTGGGAGGTTCCAGGACCATTTTCTGGGAACAGTGTGCTAGATCTGGCTCATCCTGCCTCACAAGAGTTGTTAAATCTGCAGGAATTTTTTAAGCTGTGCATCAAGCAAAGCCATTACTAGAAATTTTTATCTTTATCACTTACAATTCAATGCACTGTATTTAAGGCAGTGGTAATAAATACTCAAAACCAATACTTCCTAATTATTGTATGAGATTTTGTTTTTTGATGTACACTCTTGAGGTCATTCCCATCTCTTATACCTTCGTGGTGGAGACACTCGGCAGTGATATGCTACCGTGTGTCCACACCCAGCTCTGTGCTCAGAGACATCATGTTGACATTGGCCGTCATGGGAGTGTTTATAAAGTAGAAGTTGGCAAGTGTGGCCAGGTAGTGCCTTTCCTTTGGAGAGCTGGTTGTTAAACACTTATCAACATTTCAGTGCTTGTAGGCATTTCCCTTCCCTATAAAGCACAGCCCTTGGTCCCAGAACGGTTTTGCCACTTCAGATTAAATGAGGTTTGTGTCTTGCTGATGGTTGCGAGTTTGATTTTTCCAGTTCAATCTTACAGGAAAGAGGGTGGATTTTTATTGGTCCTCAGTAAATAATTACATAATCATGAAAAGTAAAGGAACTTAGTAAAAGAATTTTGAGTAATATTTAACCATTTTGATCATTATTTCAGGTGGTTTGTAAAGCCTACTAATATATTCTACAGAATCAGTATTTTCAAGTTTCTCTGTAATTTCCTTACTTCAACACCATACTATGAATTTTCATAAGAAGTTCCTTTTTTTTCCCCTCCTGAATTCTAAGGAGGGATGTTGGAATATTATATCACTGGCAGAATGTTCCAGTCCAGTTTATGGAAGCATGTTAAACAGAAGGTTAGAGACAAAAGAGGAAGAAAAGTACATTTCCTCACATACTTACTCAAAATAGAACATTAACCATAGTTAAATGCATTCACTCAATCCCAGGAAATTGATTTTTATTTTGCCAACCTTGGGCTGGGCAGCCTGTGTTCACGAGGTCACCTGTTCTTGTGCTCGGAGCCCTGGCAATTCTAACTGAGTGCCTTGTAGGGACTGGACAGGTGTTTGGGACATGCGGTCTGCGCCCAACAGGGAAGCCCGCATGCCTGAGTCTGTTCACTATGGTGTCCATAGTTAGGAGTGCCTGCTACAGGTTTTATTACATTTCTTTTTTAGGTTATTTCCAAAAGTTTCTATTTTATTTCTGAGTTTAGAGCAGGAGCCTTTAGGCCAGAGGAAGGGAAAAGCTGGCGTCGTCTGTTGATGGCACCACTGAAGGACTTTGGCTCTTTTGTTGTAACATCCAACGGCATCAGAACTGAGGAGAGGAGCCATCTAATCAATTTAGAAAGGTTTAGTCAGTGATTTCCCTGGAGAGTTAGGGCGCTGACCCCAGGGCCTTTAATTTATCCCATAATGTGTGTTTTATTTGTCACCAATTGACAAGGGCATTTTGGGCTGAGAAATAAGATCTTTCTTCTTTTTATTTATTTTTTAAAGGAATTTGTTGAGAGTTATTTGGTTTGTCTTTCTGTATAAACTCGAGAGGGTGGGTAATAAATAGGTTGCTGGGTAGATGGCTGATTTGTGTAACAGGTGGTGATTTTATAGTTGCTGAGCATAAGGGACGTTTACCAGCCCTTTTTGGGGGGGCAGCTTTTTTTTTTTTTAAAGATTTTATTTATTTATTTGACAGAGAGAGATTACAAGTAGGCAGAGAGGCAGGCAAAGAGAGAGAGGAGGAAGTAGGCTCCCTGCTGAGCAGAGAGTCCGATGTGGGACTCGATCCCAGTACCCTGAGATCATGACCTGAGCCGAAAGCAGCGGCTTAACCCACTGAGCCACCCAGGCATGCCGGGGGGGGGGCAGCTTTTAAAGTTGTGCTTAACAAACCAAAAGGCCAGGGAAACCTACCAGAGCCTCTGGAGGGTTTGACACTGAGTGAGTGTGTGTGTGTGCATGAGAGTCTGCATGTGTGGTGTGAGATGGGTGAGTGCAAGTAGTGTGTATGTGTGTGTATATGTGAGTGTGATTGTGAGCGATCTGCATGCGTGTGCAAGAGTGTGAGTGGTGTGTATGTAAGTGTGTGCCTGTGTGCGAGCAAATGTGCATGTGTGAGTGTGTAGAACTGGGGTGGTCTCTGAAGCAGTTGCAGTCTGTCCCAGGGGCTCAAGGAAGGGGTGTGATTGCTGTTAGGAAACATACTGAGAAGTAAGCATCAACAAGGAGAGGTGCAGAGAGGAGTGGAGGGTTTCCAGTACAGAGCAAGGCACAAAGGTGAGGGAGACACACCACACAAGGCACACAACTTTTTTTTTAAAGATTTTATTTACTTGAGAGAGAGAGCACAGAGGAAGTGGGAGAGGAAGAGGGAAAAGCAGATTCCCCACCGAGCAGAGAGCCTAATGCAGGCTCGATCCCAGGACCCCGAGATCACAACCTGAGCCCAAGATGGACATTTAACCGACTGAGCCACCCAGGAGCCCCAAGACACACAGTTTTGATTAGGACTTTTTCTTCTTAACTCTGATGCATAAGCATTTTTCATTTTGCCACAGTCTTTGTAGCCAGAATTTGGTATTTGCTTAACATGGAATTCCTTTGTTATTTTTTAAAGATTTATTTATTTATTTTAGAGGGAGAGAGAGAGAGAGCTAGAGCATGGGGGCGTGGAGGGGCCGAGGGAGAGAGAAACTCAAGCAGACTCTGCATTGAGCATGGAGTCTTATGTGGGTCTCAGTCCCGTGACCCCAAGATCATGACCTGAGCCACAAGCATGAGGAACACTTAGCTGCGCCGAGGCGCCCTTGGAATTCCTTTACATAGGAAGCTTTCCTTAGTACCACCTTTCAAATGTGGGGCTGTTTGCAGAAAACTAAATGCACCCATTTAGTTTTCAGGAGCATGGTTATGTCTGAAGTGCGACAGACCCACAGAGAAGCTGGACTGAGGCTGGACTCTCCCCTCTGCTTGCAGGGGTGGGAATGTGTGGACGTGGGCTGGAAAACCAGTGTGCCTTGCTTTCCAGGAAAGCAATCAGGTCCTTACTGAGTTTCTCACCCAGGTGTCCAGATGCGCTGGAAGGTGTATCACATGGGATTTTTTTGGTTATAGTAAAAATATTATCATTTGGGGATGATTTGCTGGTATCGTGCATCAGCAATAATTTGGGTTATTCTCAGTACCTGGCAGCTGCGGGTGCATGGGAGGCTGGGTATGAGGGTATGGAGGTGAGGGGCGGGGAAGGAGGGAGTGTGGCTCCTCTCTGCCCTCCGCCGGAGACCCCATACTGACACCCCAGTCTGCACGCAACCCAGAGTCCTTCCATCCACACCACTCCACAGTGGTGGCCCCCGAGCCAAACATTGTGTAATCCAGCCGCAGGACCACAACATCTCAGCAGATGGTACACTTGAACATATTGATCCGATGAGAAGGGGCTGTGTCAGATCAGGTGTGGCTCTTCAAAGTGACTGCACAATCAGTAATAATGTCTTCCTGCTCCTAGAAGCCCCCAGGGCCGATTCCTAAATAGGTCTCATCCCAGGTGTTGGGGTCAAAAGCTGTGATCATGTGATTTCTGGATATTGTATCAGCAATGTCGGTATTTCACATCCTTATTGATAAAATTCACTGAAGGGACTTGGAAAAATGAGATCTCCTGTCATTTTCATATGAAATTTCAGAAGTCACCAAACCCTTGAAATGCCGTGTAGTCCCAGGGATGAGAAGGAACGGAGTCCACGCACATCTCCCTGGCACTGGGCCCCTCCCACTCCCCTGGTGCTTGTCCCTGTGTCCTCCCCCGAGCCCTGGCAGTGGGGGGTGAGTGCACCTGACAGCAGCCAGGCTGCCCACTCGGACCCTCCTCCAGTCTGTGTTCTGGAAGCAGGAAGGCAAGCAGGATAGAAAAGACCAAACGTAGGAACCGGTTTATCAAGCTGTCTGCCTGCCCGTCCCTGTGCTTGAAGGCGCATTCCTGCCGAACCTTTGCCTGTGGTCAAAGCAATGCGGGAAGCAGCTGGATGGTAATAAACACCAGTTTTCATCACCAGTGCTGGGTTCTTTAGAGGTTCTTTTTGCAGCCTCTTGATCTGGAGAGCTCATAGGGCTTCTTCCTGACCATCACAAGAACATAGTATGTTTGGTAACTATGTATGGTGACGGATGTTCACTAGACTTAATTGTGCTGATCATTTCACAACATACATACAAATATTGAGTCATTGTGTGTGTCATTTATGCCTCAATCAATAAGTAGGTAAGTAAAAACAGAGAAACAAAACCTGACTTCATTTGTTTGTCAGATCTGTATCTAACAGGGTTGTGCCAGCTGCTGGGGGTACCAGAAGAGATGGGTGTCTGTGGGGTGGGCCCTGATGAAGCCGTCACCCTGCATGTGCCTGGCCACAGTGGTGGCCGGTGTCACCCAGAGCCTGATGCAGCCAGGAGGGCACGGAGGAGCAGCCGTGTGGCTGGTGGCCGAGGGGTGCTCCCTGGTCAGGGATTCGGAGGTCCCCAGAGCGGTACACACTGTGGGTTCTGGGGGTGGTGGTGGAGAGAGCCTGTGGAAGCCCAGGCTCAGCGCATGGAGGGCAGGGTGCAACCTGGGCCAAGTCTCTGGGGCCAGAGGAGCAGAGTGAGTCCCAGCAGGTGACAGGAAGCCAGTGGGTTGGGAGGACAGAAATGGGGCTGGGGATCAAGGGAACAGACTTTAAGGAGAAAAATAGAGCATTTTCACTCTCATTTCAGCAAGTTTAAAAGATTTATGAGATGCCCATGGCAAGAGACATGCTAGCTGAGCAGTTCCCACTGCTTCTTGCTTGTGGACTGGGCCATCATCTGGGAAGTCAGAAATGTCCAGTGTCTCCAGAATTCCAGAGGTCCTCCCTGCCCAGGGCTCGCTTGACTCTCAGCTTCTACGAGCACAGATGGTGCCTTCTCAGGGCCTTGGAGCTTCTGCTTTTCGCCAGCTTTGGTGTCCCCAGCCCGGCCCGGGGGCTTGAGGGAAGGGCTCTCACGCCTGCCTGGGTCATGTGCCCCGGGGATGGGGAACCACGAAGTCCTGGGGGATCACACGCACCGTGAACCTGCTATAGCCTGCTGCGGATGTTTAAATGGTGCATTTCATGGTAGGGGATGAGATCTTGCGTTTTCATAAATCTAGGAATTCACCATGGCTTGGGTCAGAAACCCTCTTCACCCTCCTCTCTCGAATCAGGAGGAGCCGCCCTTCCCACCTGTCTGTGAAGATCAAGGAGGACAATGTGCTTGATAACCCTCTCCCCAGCAGACTGCTCCTTGTTGCGGTGGTTTGGGTACGGTCTGCAGCCTCTGGGTTTCACCCCTGTGTTTAGAGTGCAGCTTCTGTGTGGCTTGCAAAGTGTTGAGGCCTGTCAAGAGAACCTTGGAATCGGAAGATACCCCCAAACTGAGTCCTGGCAAAGGTTACAGGGTTTCCCCGCCGCTGACCTTGCGGCCAAGCCTGGTCCTGGGCGAGATTGTCTGTGTCTCTGGCCTGCTTGTGCTTCGGGTTTTTTTCTACTTCTCTCCCATCTGCTTCTCTGCAGCGATGAGTGTTTTCCTAAGTGAGCTCATCACGTTAATCATATTAGGGTGTGAGTGGCCTGTTTGTGCCTTGAAGGAGGACCAAAAAAGCTCAGAGGGAGGAACCCTCAGCCCTGTGCAGGGGAGGGTGGATGGGGGTGGGTGTTATTTTGAAGCAGTGGTACCTTCCCCAGTGTCCCTGGAACTGCCCCGATTCAGGTCCCCACTCTTGTCCCTGATCTCCAGGCCAGCCTTGCCCGGCCTGTGCCGGCTGCTGGTGCTCCTCTACCACCCTGAAGAGAAAATCAGGAACACGGCCTCAGGCTCTTGCGCTCCGAGGATCAGGAGAACTGGGGGCTGCCACAGCACTAGCAGAGGCTGCGCTGATGGTGGCCGCTGGTGGTGGCAGGGGTGCCATGAGCCACACTCGTGAATCACTGCTGGGCTTGGCTCTCGGCTGTGACTCAGCCTGAAACTTTGTTCTGCTAACAGGAAGCCAGTAACCAGCAGAGTCAAAAACTTGTAGGAAACTCTGGATTGGAAACCACTGGCTGTTTTTAAGCTCCTGTTTCTACAACAAAAAGGGAAATCATCAGATAGAAGCTCCCTCTGTCTCCTTCGATGCAGAAGAACCAGATTGGCAGAAGGCTATTGTGAGCCGGGCTCTTGGGAGAGTAAAAAACCGGACAGGAGTTTACAAAAACAGGAAGCTGGCAGGGAAAACCATCGGAATTATGTAAATTAAACAGTGGGCCTGGGACGCAGGTGGTAGTCTGCCTGTTGGGAAGCTCTGGGGGCTGAGAATGGGGACAGCCAGGTCAGGGAGTGCGGGGCACTCATGGGAGGAGGCTGTGAGGCAGGGGTGAAGTGTGGGGTGTGGAGCTCCAGGCAGTGTGACCTGTAGGGCAGCCGGGGCACTCTCTGGGCACATTAGGAGGAGATAAAGATGCTTACCTTCCTCGTGGATGTGGGGACGGAGCCACGTGAGCTCTGCAGGCCTCTTGCCGGCCTCCGGAAGGCCCTGGAAGGCTCTAGAACTCTGGCAGCTGCCAGAACAGGTGCTCCCACCAGGGATGGGGAGCTGGGAGCCCCAGGATTTAGTTGGTGACTCACAAACTTTTGGGAGTGGGGACGCTTTTTTATGGCTTCTTGTTTTGGGTGTATTCTCTTCCCCACTCTGTAAATGTATGGTTAATCTAAAAGTTAATGAAAGGGAACTTTGTTTTAGTTTTTAAAATAAAAAGACTCTCCTGTTCTTATGAAATTTCTAAGACAACTGGAAAGCTTTGGGAGGCATTGCGATATTAGCATTTGGACCTACTCACTGTGTGCTGTTTGCTCTTCAGGGTGAAGGGAAGCCCTTGAATGCTCACACCAGGGGAGGCTACCACAGGAATGACTTTGCCAGCTCAGTGCCGACATCTGGGGTTGTTTGATAAAATGTCCTTTTCCCAGACCCATTACTAATCACCTTTTTTTTTTTTTTTTGCTCCTAATCTCCCTTCCCTCTAGCCTGCCACTCATTCTGCCATGAAAGCTAATTTCTTTTCTTTTCTTTTTTTTAAAGATTTTATTTATTTATTTGACAGAGAGGAAGATCACAAGTAGGCAGAGAGGCAGGCAGAGAGAGAGGAGGAAGCAGGCTCCATGCTGAGCAGAGAGCCCGATGCGGGGCTCGATCCCAGGACCCTGAGATCATGACCTGAGCCAAAGGCAGAGGCTTAACCCACTGAGCCACCCAGGCGCCCCATGAAAGCTAATTTCTTAAAGCAGATTCCATCCCACCACCTCCCTTCTCAACAATTTTCACTGAGTCTCCCTCCTGCCTACATGAAGTCCAACACCCTAGCAAGGAACAAGGAGAGACTCGTGGCTTAATCCTCTGATACCCTTCTAGTTTCAGTGTTGTTAACATCCCTCCATCCCCCCACAATTCATGCTGTACGTGATTTCAGGTCATTTCATTAGCTTTGCTCAAACTGGCTTATATAAAACAGGGATTTATTTGCTTCTTAAAAAAAAAAGTCCACTATCAGTGTGAGCTTCAGGCAAGGCTTGATCCAGCAGCTTAGCAATTTCTTTAAGGACTCAAGTTTATTTCTCTCTGATGATCATGGTCCCAGGGTGGTTGCCAACAGCTCTTGGGCTTTGTGCTTCTTTGTTCATGTCTCCAAAGAAAGAGAGAATTCGAATTCGCTTGCCCCAGCTCTCCTCACCCATCTTCACTCTGCTGCAAGCCTCATCTTCATGTTAGGGGTTTTCCCAGAACTGAATGGGCACCTAAGAGGCCACCGGGGCTGGGGGGAGGAGGAAGGAGAGCTCAAACCTAAGGAAGCATCCAGCATGTGTTCACCCAGAACACTCTGCCTATACCCTTCACAATTCCACGCCCGCCTCCTGCTGCTTCCTGGAGTTCCCCGCCTGTTCCCGCTGACCACAGTCCTGCTCATGCCTCATGGCCTTGCCTGGGTGGCACCTCTCCTGCCACGTACATGTCTCTGCTGTTCCCCCCCTGTAATTCATGCACCAAATGCTGTTGCCTTCACAAGAAGATTTAATCATGTGAGTTGCTTGCAAAATTTTGATAATTTTGTTTCTGAAATTCAGTTCCTTAATATATTTTCATTAAGAAATAGTTTAACTTCTCATGTCAGTGCTGGAATATTTTCAGCCACTGTCTCTTCCAACATTGTCTCTCTGCATGATCTCTGTTTTTTTCTTCTGTAATTTCTCTTGGAAAATCTTTTCTACTCTCTTGCTATTCTTTTCTACTTGCATCTTAACTTACCATG
Source organism: Mustela nivalis (assembly GCF_964662115.1). Classification (NCBI taxonomy): domain Eukaryota; kingdom Metazoa; phylum Chordata; class Mammalia; order Carnivora; family Mustelidae; genus Mustela; species Mustela nivalis. Next base: position 30,278,426 of record NC_139035.1, on the reverse strand, counting down.
TTTTGTATGTACACCCATTCTGAATGGTTTCTTCAGATCTATATTTCAATTCACTAATTCTCTTACAGATGGGTCATATGGACATAAGTCCGTCTCATGTGTGACAGCGTTTGTTCATTCTTCATTTATCGAGGAAAAACGCTCCATTTTCTCATATTGTCACACTCAGCACTCTCAATGATGTGTGCTTTCTTCCCCTTACCATGGGTGTCAGTCCTCTGACACCCGCGGAGTGTCCCACAATTTGATTCAGGTCCAACACCACCAACCTGGGGCTGGTGTCAGATCCCACAGGTTAAGGGCTCCGTCCCACGAGACGGTCCCATGTCAGAGGCCTGTCACAAGTCCCAGGCTGTCATCTGTACTTCTGACCAACTGGCTATAAACTGGGGTTCCCATGACTCCCTCCCTGGTTCATAATTTGATAAAATGGTTCACAGGATTCAGAGAAACACTTACTTACATCTATCAGTCTATGATAAAGGATATGGAGGAAGAGGCGCATAAGGCGAGGTCCAGAAGGGTCCCCAGCATAGCAGCATCTGTCTGTCTGTCTGGAGCTGGGCTGCACCGCCCTCCTGGCACACACTTGTGCTCATCAGCCCACAAGCTCTCAGAACTCTGCACTCCAGGGATTTTCATGGTGGCTTCGACACGTTGGGGACATCAATCATTTATTCTCCAGCACCTCACCCCTCCCCCGAGAGCGGGGGTGGGGCTGGAAGTCCTGAGGTTTTAAGCATGGCTTAGACTTTCTGGTGCCCCCTGCCAACCCCAGGAGCCCCTCTAGAGTCACCTCATTAGAACAAAAGAGGTTCCTATAACCCAGGAAATTCCGAAGGACTGAGGAGCTCCATGTCAAGAACTGGGGTCAAAGACAAAATGTAAGTAGGAAGGCGGCAGAGACCGATATACGTGCATCTATTTCTTACTATTACATAGCTTTATATCTGGTTATTTATTTTTCTGAGTCCTTAATTCAGCAGGAAGAACCTTGAGGTGTGGGGATTCGTAGTGTGCTTAGTGTGAGTGTTGAATAAATGGTTGTGAGTAGTGATGGCATCATTACTGGGCTTTCTGAATCTGCAGTTCTTTGTTACGATCTCTTCACACAAAGTTCTACCTAATCTCGTTCAGTCTGGCCATGCGGTCCCCAGGTGGTACTCTAGACTTGAACTGAGATTTTTCTGGAGCCACAGTACACAACCATGTTGTGTTCCGAGACTTGTGGGCCAAGAGATATTTCCCTGGAAGCTGAGTCCCACCGAAGTGAGCGGTGGGGAGAAAGGGGTTTGGGGTGCAGAGAAGCGTGGCGCTCCCCAAGAGACTACAAGGGTGGTTTGCAGGGGAAGGGTCTCCTCCAGGTTGCTGCTGTGGGCTAGGCCCAGGAGTGCTGCTGAGTGTGCACCCAGAGACTGAGGCCCTTGTCTCTTGGGGTCCTCGGAAACGGGAATCAGGCTGTTCTGCCAGCGCTCCTGAATGGACACGCGTGTAGAGATGAAGTGAGGGCTACTCGGCTGGCCAGAAGAGATCTCTGAGAAGGCCGTGGAGAGTTGCTCCTTATAGAAGGCCCATGTGGATGCTGTGGAGCAGGGAGAGGGGCCTCCTTTGGAGCAGAGAGCCTGGCTCCCTGAAAACAGCAGAGCCCAACCCCACTTTGCCTGCTTCTGCGGAGTCTGGGCTTTGGGGGTGAGGAGGGCAGAGCCTCACTCCTGGTCTAGGTGGCCGTGGGGAGGGGGTGCAGCCCCAGCACCAAGAGCTGGGGGGCTGGAAGGCACCCGCAAAGCTGGGCACCTCCGCATCCGCCTGTACTCCCTACTAAGTTCTACTGGAGCCATCAGTAGGAAAAGGCTGTTCCCCTTTTACATAAGTCTTTTCTAGATGTTTTCAGAAGGAATTTAAACACTGGCAGACAGAAAAGGGAAGCTTTTATCCCTTCTCTAACCACCGAAAGGAAGCGGTGGATTTAAGAACCATGGGAAGGGCTAGGAAGGAACAGAGCCAGAGAGACAGGAGCGGGTGGAGAAGGCTCAGTAGGAACCTCAGAGGGTGGGGGAAGAGGCGGCGTGGGGTGGGGTGGGCTGCTCCCTGGGGAGCCAGGAGCCAGGAGCCCACCTAGGCCCCTGGGAAGGCTCTGCAGGGGTGGAGCCAGCACCCTGGGGAGGGACTGTGCAAGAGGACCGCCTTGAGTTTGGGTGAAACACCAGTACACCCCTTGGTCCACAGGGGCCAACTTCTGTCTGTGACGGACTTTTGAATGGTTAAGGGTAACTTCCCTTAAGCAGGCTCTGGGACCAGGATCCCACGGGGGCTGGAAAGCCCGTGCTGATTCTCTGGCCCTCTGTCTTTTCCTCCCGTATTTCTTTCTTCTTGACCCCTGTCTCTGAGTCCCCACCTTTGTCCCCTGGTTCCCACCATGGGCAGGCTGTCCTGGGTCCAGGGGCTGGCCCGCCCACCTAATCTCATCCTTGCACAACCCTGGTGGCTGCGCAGGGAGCCCGGGATTCATAAGGGGAGCTGGAGTGACTCTCACTGTTGAGAACACAGCTGCGGCCGAGGAGATAGGAAAGCAGGCCCGGCCCTCTGGCAGCGGCTCTGGAGGGAGTGCCAGTCAAGGAATAGGCCCAGCCCAGCAGGCATGAACGTGGCCTGGGCTGCGGCCACCAGCCCCTGGGGTGGGGCTCGGGGCCCCATGCTCCTTGGGCTGGCAAGGCCGGAGGACACTCCCCAGGTTGCATGGGGTCACAGGAGAAGAAAGGGTGTGTGTGTGCGGGGGCGGGGGGGGGGTGGCGTAGACGTCCCAAAGCCTGGCTGGCTCATGAGTGGAGCAGACTTAACTCAGTTACTTGTTCTCTTTCAGACTCCGTGTCTGCATCTACGAAATGGAAGCAATCCTTGCCCCACTTCGAGGACTCTGGTTGATGATGCCTTCCAGAGTTAGATCTGGGTTCAAAACCCACCATGGCCACATATCCGCCGACCTCGGCACCTGCCAGTCCAAATTCCACTTTGCCTCTGGGACCCAGCTCACCCTCCCCTCCACCGAGAAGTCTGGGTCACTGGTCCGACTACACTTCCATCTTTGTCTCAAGACAGTGCTATGACTAGCCCGTGCACGCCAGTGTTCATAGATCCAGACTGCTCAAGTTCGAGGCCCAAACCTGGAAAGTACTTCTGGGGGTCGTTAAGAGCATCCGAGGAGACCCTGCACCTGAAGTGGTCAGCATGCTTGGCGCCTTGAACCTGCTCAGCTGAGGTTTGTCAAGATGTCCATTTTGTCAAGAAGGAGCCTTCTTCTTCCTGGTCCTGAGAGTTAGCTCTGTAAAAGCAGGCTGTGTCTTCTGCCTTCTCGCCACATCACCCATCATGACATACATGTGTCGCATGATCAATAAATACCTTGGTAGCCCTCCCCAACACCGTGGTTAGATCGTAACCGAATTTCGTGGGCTGATGCTCGTGCACAACCAATCCTGTTGTTTGTCTGAGTTCCCGGGGCACAGAGGCACCACCTATGTAGCTGGTGTGGTGTCCTGCACTGTCTTGTGGTACCTCGTTAACTTTGCGAGGACATCAAGTTCCTGGGGCAGGCGTCACTCTCCCCATTTTACCAATAAGGAAACAAGGGCTCAGAGGGGCTGAGTGATGTGATCCAGGGTATGCAGCTGCCGGACTGACGCTGGGGCCCTCGCTGTGTTTCATTTCCATCATCTGTGCCTGTTGGTCCCAGTCTTGGCACGACAAATGCGAAACCTGAATCTTATTTACCAGTTATATCCATACCGTGGAAACTCTGGGTGTTCACGAACTTGGCAAACCGTCCACTGATTATAAAAAATCTGGAGGAGCAGAGTACTTGGAGCAGGCCCAGAGCTTGAGCTGGAAGTAGTACTTGGCTCCCCGTGGCACTAGAAGGTCGGTGATTTCTCATGAACCGGCTGGCTTGCAGGCCCCTCCCCACGCCCCCTCCTATGACCATTAGAGAAACTTTGATGTCCTTGGTCCCCGGGCAGTTTCCTTAGTTTAAGTAATCTTGGTTCATGGAATTTTGAGCTCTAGCGAACTTTTTAGGAAGGACTCTTTTGGGCCTAGCACATGTCTCAGGAATGAAACTCCCCAGTGACAGAGGGCATTCGACAAAACTCAGCGGTGAGTGGCGCTGCTGTGGGTCACCAGGCCAAGGGCCGCGTGCCCATCACCCACACATGTGCTCACAGCACACAGGGCCTCTGCTCCTTGCGCAACAGCAGTGGAATGTGAAGGGCCGTGGGCAGAGCTCCACGACTAGCACATTCCATCTGTACTGTCTCCACTCCTTCCGCTTCCAGCTTGGCTCTCCTGGCAACACCTCTTCCTGCTCCAGAGCAAAGGGCCTGTGGCAGCCAGCGTCCTGCCACTTGCTTGTGGGCCTGGTGTTAGGGTCTGTGTTCCTAGTGAGCACTGGCTGTGGGGTTGGATCAGCCTTGCTCTGCCTCACCTTTCTGTCTGAGGTCTTCCTTGAAGTCAAACCCCAGTTAGCCCTTTGGGAGGAATGTGGGGTCCCAAGGGGAGACGGCAAGCTCCTGTGTTTAGCGGCCAGCCTTGGGGCATGGACAGAGTTGTTTTTACATCAGACCCTTTCTTGGATGTTCAGCCATCAGGCTAGGCCAGCAGGACTAGGGAGAAGATGATTGCATGGTAATGCTCAACATCTACGTGAGAAGTACTCTTGTTCATAAAACCATGCATGCTCCAGTTCTCAGAACATCAAGTGTTTCTCACTCCAGATAGAATCGATCGGAATTGTAGAAACCCAGAAAAGAGGTGTGTATGAGGCCAGGGGTTCTCACAGAACACGGGTCCAGACAGGTTGGGTTCAAGTGCCGACTCTGTCACTTCATGGCATTGTGACCCTGGGCAGGTTGGGCACCCTTTCTGTGCCTCAGTTTTTTCCTCTGTAAATGAGGATCATAATACTCACTGTCTTTTGGTTTTTTTATGAGCATTAAATTAAATGAATTCATATCTTAAAAGTGATTAAGATAATGCCCAACATGTGAGAAATTCTGGATAAGTGTTAGCTAAATATGCATATATATCTAGAATCTTTCATGTGTGTATATATATATATATATACACACACACACACACATATATATGTGTGTATATATATATGTGCTATGTGTGTATATATATATATCTATCCCCATAATGTGAGATACTACAGGCTGACTTGTCCACTAGAGCCCATCATTAAACCAAGGCTTTGGGTATACCATAGGATAACACAGCACAGCACAGTATATTCCAGTATACCACAGCATACTATAGTATACTACTGCATATCATGGCATACCACAGCACAGCATAGTATACCACAACATAGCACAGTATATCTCAGGATACTACAGTATAGCACAGCATACTCCAGCATACTCCAGCATACTCCAGCATAGCATGGTATACCACAGATACCGTGGTATACCACAGCATAGCACAGTATGCCAAAGCATATCACAGTATACTACAGTATAGCACAGCATTCCACAGTATACAATAGTATACCACAGTATAACACAGCACAGCATGGTGCATGTTGTATACTATAGTATACCACAGCATAGCAAAATATGTCACAGTATACCACAGTATATACAGCATACCACAACATAACACAATCTGTCACAACATATAGCACAATATACTTCAGTATACTGTAGTGTACCACAGCATATACCACAGATACCACAGTGTACCATAGCATATCATAGTATACCATAGTATAACACAATATACACAGCATACCACAGTATACTATAGTATACCACAGTATACCACAGCACAGCACAATATGCCATAGCATACCACAGCATAGCACAATATACCACAGCATAGCCCAGTATACCACAATAGTTATAGCATACCACAACACAACACAACACAACACAATATATCACAACATACCACAGTTTAGCACAGTATACTACAGTATAGCACAGTATAGCACAGTATACCACAGCATACTACAGCATAGCACAGTATACCACAGCATATTGCAGTATACCATGGTATACTACAGTATATGGCACAGCATATCACGACATAACATGATCTATCACAACATACCACAGTATAGCACAGCATAGCACAATATGCCTCAGTATACTACAGTGTACCACAGCATGCTACAGCATACCACAGCATAGCACAATATGCCAGAGTATATTGCAGTATACCATAGCACACTATAGTATAGCACAGCATACCACAGTGTATGATAGTATACCAGAGTATACCACAGCATAGCACAGTATATGTCAACATACTATATTATGCCATAACATAGCACAATATACCACACAATAGCCCAGTATACCACAGTATATACAGCATACCACAACATAACACAGTATAGCACAATATATCTCAGCGTACTATAGTGTACCACATCATACTACAGCATAACACATGTACTATAGCATACCACAGCATACTGTGGTATACCAAAACTCACCTCCATCCATTCTCTGTAAGAAATGAGTACCTGGCATCTTATTTCCTACTTGGCTTCCTGCTGAATTGCAGAAGCTTGTAGGCTTCCCAGTGTGAGGGACCCATTCATATTTATACCAGGGACTAAGATATTTCATCCGACTGGTTATATGTGCGCTCATCTTTGGAAGGCATTTGCTCTGTGCAGTGCCCTGTGATAAGGATGCCATGAACGACACTGGTCCCTGTTCGGGAATGCCCTTCATGTGCCACAGACATGCTTGATGCCAGTGGCCAGGGTTAGGCATTTCCGCATATGCTGCCCAATGTTTTATAGGCTTTTTTCTCTGGAAGCAAAGTCTGTTTCCCTGAATGTCAGGAGAGGGCCATCTGCCATGCCAGAACAACAACTGAGAGGCATTTCCATTTCAGGCCGTGGTTTTCTGTTCTGTGTGAGCATTGTGAGAATTGTGGCCTGACATGCCTTTGGCAATGGAGGGTTTTATTAAATAGAAGCTAGATGGTTTGAGATAAAACACATCCTCCTCCCTTTCCCCCCAAACACAAGCTTTTCCTTCCTGTCCAGTTCTCCGGATATGTTTCTTTTAGACAATGGTCATTAAAGCCAGACACGGGCCAGTGCACACTGGTGAGATGGCACTGGCTCAGCCTTGGTGGGGTGGGGTGGGGGTGCTTTGGAAGCTTCTGGCCCTGGAAGGCACGGGGTTTCCCAGCAAAGACAGAGGAGCTGGTGCTCGTGCAGTTGAGTCTTGTGCTGTGTCCATGTCTGTCTTAATCCCTGAGGTTCTTAGCATGAGGATCAGGAAGTGTCTGGTGCTCTGTGAAGTGGGCTGTGGGCCACTCAGGACACTCCCTGCGGGGGCTCTGCGTGAGGCAGGGACTCCGCCTCTGGGTGCTCTCAGTTCCTATGTCTCCCTGCTCGGACCCGCTGGACACACAGGGCCCGTTCAGTTTCCCAAGTACAGCTTGGATCAGATGGCTCTCCTCGTCAAGCGTCAATGACTCCCATTACTAATGGTATCAAATATACAAATACACCCTTACTTCAGCATCCTCTATAAAGCGTGGCTTCAGTCCACCTGCCATTTCTGCCGCGGAGGCAGGCTTTCCCTGATATCTGAAAGTGGAGCATTCCTCTGGAAGCTTCTGGAAGCTCAAGAGGTGTAAATTCAAGAAGCAGTTACCTTTCATTTATAGGGAAAATATTTGGGGACGCCTGAGTGGCTCAGATGGTAAAGCGTCTGCCTTTGGCTTGGGACCGAGTCCCATATTGGGCACCCCACTCAGCAGGGAGCCTGCTTCCCCCTCTCCCCCTGCTCATGCTTTCTCTCTGTCAAACAAAATAATAATAATAATAAAGAGAAAATAATTGGGCATTCCCAGACCCAAGAAAACCTGCCCTAGGCTTTTCTGATACCTTAGGATCTGGCTAATGGCCACCGACAATAAATTGATGCTCAGAGACACAGTCCACAGCTCCAGTGGCCTGACGCTGAGATGCTGAGTGTGGGTTCCAGAGATGGAGCTGGGGGGCTCCTCTTGCTGCTCTGGGCACTGCCCCCGTAACAGCTCGCTGCAGAATGGACACACTGAACACGATTTTCACTTTAAGCATTTCATTGTAAACACAAAATTCCTCTTTGGATATCTTCTGTTTGGCAAGAACAGGTACTAATGTAGGTCTTTCGTAGAAGCAAAGTGCCTAAACAAACTTTTGAAAAGCAGGATATGTATGTATAGATAGTATATTGAATCCGTTGTAAAGTAACTTAGCCGAGCTCAGGACTCCTTCCCTGGACTGGCCTCGGGGAGTCTGCAGGTGCTCTTCCAGGAAGTGCCCCATGGTGTGCCCTGCTTCTGAGAAGGGGGACAAGGGAGGGCAGGCTGGAGGCTCGTGGGGGCCAGGCTGCTATGTGTAGGCGACCCACCTCCAGCAGGTGGGGAGGCATAGTTTTTGGGGAGGTAGTGGTCAGATCTATGTTCTGTTACTGCAGAAGGCAATCAATCAGTCTGGAGGGAGGCCAGGGAGTGAGGGGGATGACCAAGGAGAACCCTGTTAGAGTCTCTTCCGGTCGCTGGCCCCAGGTGCCTTGAGAGGCAGGTGGGCAGGGAGTGTTGCAGTGGAGGAGTTGGGTGTCAGGACCCCATAGTCTGGGGAGTTCTGGAGCTGCTGCTGACAGGTGTCCCTGCTCCTCCCGGGCCCCGTCTGCTGAGGGGAGGGGACCCAGGGAAGGAGGCCCAGAGCTTGGAAAATCCTGGCTGATTATGTAAAATAAAAGCCAGAGGATGTGGTTTGGGTTGTCCCTGAAAAAGAGCTCTATTTATATGTGGAAGGATATTTTCAGATGGGGCTTCGTGTGAAGACAGGAGGCTGTTCTTTGCAGGAGCTGCCCATTAAAGGTGTGGCACATCTCAGCGCGGGGGGTGGTGGGGGGACAAGGTCATGGTCACAGCTGTAGTTCTGCCCAGGGCCTCCAGTCCCCATCCACGCTGTGCCTTCCCCAGACGCGATTTAACAGTGTGTGAAGCACTCCTCTTTCAGGAGGTGACAGGAGGAGCAATTAATTCCTGTTTGCAACATGCCCAGAGGTCCCCAGGTGAAAGCCCTGTGTATACAGCTGGGTTTTCTCCATGAGGACCGAGCCTCGGTCTTTAGAATCACACTCACGCATGATTGCTAAGCGGATAGACTAGGTCCATGATTTCAAATTTGGATTCTCAGAGGATACTTACTTCCTTTCAGTTTCTTTTCCTTCTTCTTTAAAAATATTAGTTAGGAAACACTTTTATTATTTCATTTTATTATTATTATTTTTAAAACATTTATTTATTTATTTATTTATTTATTTATTTATTTGACAGACAGAGATCACAAGTAGGCAGAGAGGCAGGTAGAGAGAGAGAGAGAGGAGGAAGCAGGCTCCCTGCTGACTGGAAAGCCCGATGCAGGGCTTGATCCCAGGTCCCTGGGATCATGACCTGAGCCGAAGGCAGAGGCTTTAAGCCACTGAGCCACCCAGGCTCCCCTAGAAAACATTAAAAAAAATCTGGAGCTGTCTGGAGAATGTGGAGCTGAACAGCCATGTACCCCCAACCAGAATGGTTAATTAATTTTAATTAAATTTAATTAATTGTATTAATTGAATATAATTAATTTTTAAGCATTTGAAAATATTTTTATTTAACAATGTCTCATGAGTTACATGTGGCTTTAAAACTTTGTTTTTTAACATTTTTTTAAAAGATTTTTTTTATTTAATTGAGAGAGAGAGAGAGCACAAGCAGGGGGAGCAGCACAGGGAGAGAGAGAAGCAGACTCCCCATGGAGCAAGGAGCTCGATGCGGGGCTCAATCTCAGGACCCCAGGACCATGACTTGAGCCGAAGGCAGAGGCTTCACCGCCTGAGCCACCCACATGACCCAAAAGTTTTTTAAAATAAAGGAAAGAAAATATTTGTATGTCCCCCCCATCCTGCTGCTTACCTTCCTGTAGCCGCCGAGGTGTCATGGATATGTGCCTAACTGTCATGGATATGTGCCTACGTGCAGCCACAGGTGGCTGCTGCTACCCCTGCGTACAACAGAACAGAAGGACATGGGTGCACAGAGCATAGAGTCTGGGGTCAGGTGGACCTCGCCACCTCTCGGCTGGGTCTTCTGGCCTCCGAGCCTCAGTTTCCCCACTATAATCTGACGTAGGTTAGTCTACTTCACTGTTGCCATTGGAGATAAGGCTAAAAGGGTTGGGTCAATAAAGGAATTGGTATGATTCAACCATTTTTCACCCTTTTGGAAAAGGGTGGAAAGCCCTTTGAGAGCAGGGCACCTACCCCAGCCTGTATTAAATACCCTCTGTATTGTTGACAATGCCTCCTGGCTCACTGTAGAAGCTAAGTAGTTGTTCTGGAAAGATCGAAATGCTCGAGCCCCACTCCCACCTCAGTGCAGACCGATGCAAGGGCCAGCACACCTGGGGCGGCAAGGGGACAGTCGAGCCAAGGACACTCACCAGCCTCTCTTCGAGCCGCATAGTAACCCAGTGTCGCAGGGAGGGAGGGGCGCGGAACCACCTTAGTGCCCTCTATGCTCTTAAATCTTGGATGTGACGTGGCTGATGATTTGGGGGCATTTTTGCAATGTTGTGCCCTCATTCCACTGCTAAATGCTCAGTTTGCAGTTCCCCCTCCCCCCTCCCCCACCTCCCGAACAACCCACCATGATTGGGACGTCTGTCTCTGGCAGAACATGGGAAATACTGGACACAGAACACGGAGACACAGAGGACCCAGGACGCAGACACAGGCAGGAAGGGGACAGCAGGGGGCGCCAAACCCGCACACTTGTGGTGGAAGCCGGAGCCTGGCTGAGCCTCAGGGGCTCAGACTGTTCCTCACTCTCTTTCCGGGGATCTGGTCGTTTCCGCAGTCACAGTTGGATTCCCAGCTCATGGTTAGACAGACCAACCCCACTCCCTCCTTCTGGAAGCCGATACCAAAAGCTGCCCTGAGGTGGTTGGGGTTCCTGGGGGGGCTGAGGTCAGAGCCCTGCGGCCAGGCAGTGCAGTGTGGAATTCAGCAGGGCATGTTTCCTTCTGGGCCCGTGGCCGTGGCCAGGGAGAGTCTAGTCCGGCCTGGAGGTCTTCGGGGCTCGGGTGGTCTCTGACTCAGCCATGAGGGCAGCCATGCTTGGCCTCCCTCTGGAAGGGTTTGCTCTGTGGAGGGCCATGAAAGCCACAGAGTCTCAGGAAGCACGGGGTCCAGATGGGGCCCCCGGGCCAGCTCTGAGCACTCAGAGCAGTGGCTCCCACGGCGGTGGGAGTGCGGAGTGTGGCCGCCAGCAGCTGTGTGCTCGTTCATGTGTAATTTCATACACACGTTACGGTGCCAGTACGTTATGCTCGTTATGAGGAATGCATAAAAATTCAGAAAACACAAGGTGAAGATGACGTGAACCGTACTTTCAGATGTCTTGTTAATTGCAACAGTTTCATTACTGTCGTCAGCTAATATCTGAGGCGCCGCTGATGCTCAGATTCAGTTTCTCATTCCCAACACCGGATGTAAAGATGCATTTCAGATAGTCTTGATAATTTGGACACTTTCCGGGTGACGTGTGAAATCTGATTATATTATCGCTGTTTCTCTGACGATGTGGCTGACTGAGCGCCCACCACGACTGCTTTTCTTGTTCACTTTGTCTTACATTATTATATAACCTATGGTTTACTTTTAGAAAAAATTTTCAGTCTTTTGCCCATTTTTTGGGTGGTTAGTTTAGTGAACATCTAGATCTGCTCTGCAATTTCATTTACAAAGGCTCATCTGTTGTAGGTCACACTGTGTGGAGGGAGAGCCCAGGGAAGAAGTCACCACTGTCACCTGAGGTCCGATCCCTCAACGCCTCAACAATGGATTGCTGATGCATGCACCAGGTGAAGGCACTGCCTGTAGCAAATATTAAGAGAGCTTGATTTATTTTGTGTCTCATTATACAAAAATAACTGCAGGTTTCCCCCAATATCAGAAAGTGGAGTGTGAAAACTTCCGGAAGCTGAAATGGCACAGAGAAGAAGCAATTAGCATCAATTTACAGGGAAATTTTTTTTTTTTTTAGCATTCCCAGACCTGAAAAATAACCTGTGTTAGGCTTTTCTGACACATCTGGCTGATGGACGCACAAAACAAATTGATTGTCAGAGACGCAGTCCACAGCTCTGGTGGCCTGATGCTGAGTGTGGGTCCTGGGGAAGGAGCTGGGGGCCCCCTCTCACTGCTCTGGGTGCTGCCCCTGTAGCAGCTCACTGCAAAAGGGATGCCGAACACGATTTACATTCTTACTTTTTTCATAAAGGTGAAAATCCTCTTTGGATGTCTTTTAGTTAGCAAGAACAGGTACTAATGGAGGTCCTCTGCAACAGCAAAGCGGCTTATAGTGAACTTCTAAAAAGCAGGGAGATACCTGCATATGGAAACTTTAGTATTTTCCTCCTTCGCCCTCTGGATCAACTCTTGCTGCCCCCCAGATCGAGAGGTCACAAACATAGACATACGATGCAGGCACTTTGGGTTGGCACACCAAGCCCTTCATGGTCCAACCTTGCTTTATCTCTCCAGCTTCATATTCAGTTATAAACCCTACCACCCTGTGGCCACATCCATGGTTCCTTCTACAAGATGGTGCCCTTCAAGGGCACCCGTGGCATCCTCTTCACTGCTGCTTTTCAGAGCTCAGCTCAGTGCCACAGACGGCAAATTCTTACCTCACAGCCACGGTGCCACCAGGAAGAGTCCTGGGCTTTCTGCCTTTAGGGTTGGGTGGGTGCAAGCCCTCCCCCGACCCCAGAGAGTGGGGCCTCCCGGCCCTGTCTCCACAGCTGTCCCTGGGCACGTGGATGGCAGCATGGTCCTGTGCAGCAGAAGCTGATGGGCTGTGTGACACCTGCCACAGACAGAGCATGGTTGCACCAACCGGGGACCTTGCGGCCCGCTTGCCTACCCTCTGCCACCGCCACACGTCCCTGCTGGTTCTGTCTCTCCACAGTGCTATGATGACATGTCTTCTCCTCGCGGGGCCGTCCAGGGCCCCCTCTGTGTTTTTTAGGAGACACGGCTGTGCAACACGATGACTCTCTCCACTCCCCCGGCCTGGCTTGTTTCCACGGCAGAAGTCCATGTGGGGTCCAGAGCTGCTGCACCTGCCGACTGTGATGGACAGATGTGGGGCAGGCATCATGTGTGTGCATCTCAGTGACTTCCCTCAGTCCTCATAGCTCTCTTAAGCTGACGGAGTTTTATCCCCACAGACCCTAAGGACCCCAAAGACCCGAGCTCCTGGGGAGGAATACCTGGTTCTCAGGGTGTTAGCCTATGGGGGTGTGCGGGGGCCCACAGGCTGGGAGCTTATTAGCTGAGTTGTCCCATAAACTAGGGTGCATGGAGTTGGACCCTGAGCTTCTATGAAGCTGGGGTGGGGCTCTTGTCAGCCCCCCGAGGATTTACTCATCTCCCTGGGTTGGCATTTGGTAGCTCAGTGGCTAGGGCACGTCTCTCTGATGGGAGGTGTGTTCTTGGTTTTCTGTTTTGGAGCAAATGTTTGCAAAGGAGAAATCCTGGCACCCCAGTGAAGCAGACTTGACTGCTTGCGGTGGGGCCGCTGGTGGCTTGGGAAGGGCTGAGGGACTACAGAACTCTCATCGCAGGCTGCTGGGCATGATGATGGCCCTCTGTCATCACCTGTAAGCTGGAGGGAGGTGTGCACCTGTGATGGAAGCAAACGCATTTGCCCTCGAGGAGGCTGCCATGGCCACCTGTGCCCTCCCAGAGGTGGCTCTCCCAGAGGTGGCCGGCGACTGCCGTGCCCTCTACAGCTGGGAGGTCTGTGCTGCACAATGCCCAGTGCCTTTCCCAGCCCTCTGGCTGCAGTGGGTACTTTAACAAACATTTATGGATAAGGCTGCACAAGGGACCTGGTGCCTGTCCCCGGACCCAGTCTGTCTCATGCAGTTGCTGTGGTAACTGGGCGACCCAGGCAGGGTGAGAGAACGAGCCTCATTTCACCTGGAGGGAACACCCTGCCCAGGGCCAAGTGAGTGGGAGAGGGAGGGCTAGAAGCCAGCCCGCTGTCCCACACGCGCTTGGGTGGAAGCCTGCAGACTTGGAGGATGTGCACCATTGCTGACATTGATCGCTTGCTCTTGCTTGTGACTTACACAGAGAAAGCAGAACAACCTTGTGCGTGTCAGTGGTATCGTCCTCACCGATCCGAGAATGCTGCTCGTGTCTTTACTGCAAGTAATAAGGACTAAGGGAGGCTTAGCCGATGTTTTTATTCAGAGTCTCTGAGTTTATGTCACTGAGAGGGCATTTTGACTCCCTGATAGGATGTGGCCCACAAGAACACTGCAAGGCAGACGACAAGCCCCAGAAAGGTAAATTTCATATCGACTAGAGATGGAGGAGGCCTAGCACAGGGACTAAGATGGGCAAATGGGTGATTTGCAACCAGGCACTGTCGCCGAGAAGAGCAGCGGGCTAGTCAGAGCCCAGCCACAAGCGTTCACCGAACACACTCGGCTTGAGGCAGGCCGAGAAGCTAGCAGGGTAGGAAGTACCTTTTGGAGGCCCGTTAGCAGCTAGGGTTGGGGGCGGGTGACCTGAGTGTGACCAACACCTGTCCAGGAGGGAGCTCCCCACAAAGGCCTGAGGTCCTGGCTCTTCTAGATCTTCCCTGGCACTGTTGTCCTGCTCTCCCTCAGGCACTCGAGCGGGGGCCCTCACCACAGGAGCAGGGGTGCGGAACAGCATGATCCACAGCCGCCCTGGTGGGCAAATTCCATTTTTGGAAAGATGCCTGGTAGAAACTAGAGGACTGTGCTGGGTTACATGCAGATCCTTCTCTCAACGTCTCACTGTACTTCATCGTGCCCCTTTCTTCATTCCTTCTTTGCTGTCCCTCCCATGAAACAACAGGTGTTTTGTTGCGGGGTGTGTGTGACTGTCACTTCTCCTCTTGGGGCAGAGAGTGGGGGCTTGTGGTGTGTATGGAGATGGGTCAGGGCTTCTGGTTCTTTCTCAGCCTCTGTGCTGCCTTAATTCCCGACGTGAGGCTCAGGTCAGGGTTAACCCCGAAGTACCTCTAATTGCGATGCATCCGCTCCAGAGGAAAAGGCTTGATGTTTCTGGACTCATTTGATTTCTGCCATATTTCCCCACATAAGTCATCCATAGCTGAATTATGCTGGGTTTTGCTTTCATTACTGTGTCTATTTCTAGTTCATTGTAACAAATATGAACTACATCTTGCTGGTTGTTTTAGCTTGGATTGTGTGTTGGTGGCAAGTTGACCTGAGAATGCAACTGCTTAGGGACTCCCCACTTGCCTCTCACTGGAGCTGGAGGAACAGTGGATCACAGCCCTGGCTGCACATTCGAACCACCTGGGAACTTTTAGAAAACCCTGGGCCAAGGCCTGGGCTTGACCTTCAAAGGTTCTTATTTAACTGGTCTGGAGTGGACGCAGGTGGTTCTGATGTGTTGTGAGAGTTAAAACCATGCAGTTTTTTGGGCTCCCTGCTCAGCGGGGAGCCTGCTTCCTCCTTTCTCTCTCTCTGCCTGCCTCTGTGCCTATTTGTGATCTGTCAAACAAATAAATAAAATTAAAAAAAAAAAACCCATGCAGTTTTTAGGGGCCTCTGGGTTGGTTAAGCATCTGCCTTTGGCTCAGGTCATGATCCCAGGGTTGTGGGATCAAGTCCGGTATTGGGCTCCTTGCTCAGTGGAAAGCCTGCGTCTCCCTCTGCCCCTCTCCCACTTGTGCATCCTCTCACTCACACATGCATGGGCTCTCTCTCTCTCAAATAAATAAGATCTTAAAAAAAACCAACAACAACCAAACAACAAAAAACCAAAAACCCATACCATTTTCAGAGCATCTATAAGACCCAGCTCAGGCTGCTTCTCCCTAGAGAAGCTTCTCTGACACCCTCTGCCCACAAGCCTCTTCTCGGCACACAGCTGTGCCCCCGGCCCCATGTGCCTTGTTCCTAGTGCTGGCCTCCCGTGTTATGGTTTTACAGCAGCTATAATCTAGCTGCTGTAAAAGCTTCCCAAGTTCAGGAACCAGGTGTATGTTTAATTTCTGTACTCCCTGAATACTTAGCGTATTTCTGGGCACTAAGCACTAATGTTGGTTGAGTGGGTGAATGAACTGACCAAGAAGTCACAGTGGTTCATTTGCAGGTCGGGCAGTCCCATAATCCTACTTCTGGATCCGTTCTGATGGTGTCTTTTTTCAGGACTCTTCCCAGGACAAACGGGCAGTCTTATGTATGTCGTGGAGACGTTTGTCCCTGGAGTCTTGAGATCGGAGTTGAGAAGCATGACTTCTTGAAGAATCTGGAGGGAGCAGAAGTGAGATTTGGAGTCCTGCGCTCTCATCATGAAGAGACTTCCAGGAGTTCCTCGGCCTCCCTGGGTGTTCTCCAGGTCACATGGCTCTTGGGTCCGGCCCAGCAACATGTCCTCTGTCTTAGCCATGACGCGTGCATGTGGCTTCTCTCAGGATTCCCCAAAGCCTGCTATGAGAGCTCAGGACAGATTCCCATGTGGAAAGGGCTGCATGGGACTGGGGTGTAGGCCAAACTACTTGGAACACTGAGCTCTTCTCCAAAAGCACTTAGTTTTCAGTGGGAAGCTGCCAGGGTGCCTTGTTCAAAACGGGCTTGGACCTTGTGGGATCGTTCCAATGATTGTTCTCAAAGAGCCCTCTTAGGACCGTGTGAAGGTAAAGTGCATGCATGGAGGGACCTTGTCTTGCTCATTTTGCTCATCTCCGAGGGGCTTCCAGCAGTGCCTGGCTGGGGGGCGGGAGACATTTAGAGCCTTAGGTTGGTTGCTGAGCTTCTTAGCGCTGTCCCAGCCGTCCTGCAATGGGCAGCGCTCTGAGCTGGCAAGCGCGCCCCAGATGGTCCAGGCACTGTCATTTCTGGTGACAGGGCTGGTTCTACCCAGTGGAGGCTGGGAGGCTTGTGGGTAAACTGCGAGCCAAAAGGCCACCAGCCTTCCTCCTCACCCTTCAGTAGATGCCCAAACTGGAGAGACAATATTAGGTTGCCCCAAGGTCAGCTTCCGGGGCGAAATCAGCCAAGATGCTTGGCAGCTTTCCAGCTTCCGTATAGTATTCCCAGGTCAGTAGCAGGTGCCAGCCCTACCAAGAGACAGCACAGCAACGTCACACGCTTGACTCGGGCCTCCCCACCCAGACCTCACTCAGCCTTCAGCCTGGTCATCACGCCCTCCGCTCACCGCAGCTTGGGTCATATTTGCTCTAAGATGTTGCTTTTACCAGGAATGATGGTACAGCCTCAAGGTCTGTTGCTGCAATTTCAGTGAGGCCGTGGGGACGGTCATTCAAGTCCAGAGCTGCACTATCCCTATGACTGCCACAAGCCAGCGTACAGCAGTGGAAATGGAAAGGAATTAAAATGAAATGCAATTAAAATTCAGTTTTGCATTCATACTAGGCCACAGCTCAAGTGCTCATGGGACTCAAGTAGTCACACATGGCTAGTGACGCCTCTTCTGGCCGGCACAGAATGGAAGATGTGCGTCACAGTGGGAAGTTCTATTGGGTATCGTTAGTCTTGAGTGCCCAGAGCCCAGGGCTGCACGCCCAGCTGATGAGCGGCAAGCTGTCTTCCCAGGGTTGCTCAGACTCAGTGGCACCTGTCAGAGCCCCTCTGCACCATGACTAGGAGAACTTTTTCCACCGTGGCTGGGAAAGGAGGGGAACAGTGTCTTTGCTCCTATACTTGTTAATGCAGAGTCACAGGGCATCCCTACTTGTTACAAGGTTGCATTAGGTGGAACCACATGAAATTGCCTTGTTTGTAGGTTAGAATGGGTTGAATGGCATCAATTTTGTAAGGCTCAACTTCATATAAGAGGAAGGGGAAAGAGTGACAGAGATTCAGGGCCAGGAGGAGCATCTGTGGCTTTTTCCTCTTTTAGTCCTGTCTTTGAATGCCATGGGTTGATGAGAGAGAGTTTGATCTCAGCAAAGGGTGGTTGACTGACAGCCTGTTTGTTCCTTGTGTGCCACTGCTGCATGAGGAGAATTGCCTGTGTGTCCGTGGAGTGTAGTGGAATAGTTTGGATGTGTATAGCTCTAAGACAGTCTGCTTTGTGCAGATGGTTATCCTAACCAGCAGCCAAGGGATGGCCATCCTGAAGCTGGGTCAGTAGCTCTAGGACATTAGGGCTCTGGTTTGGCGTTTCTGCTCTTCTCCTGGCCTTCCCCTCTCAGTTCACAAGGTGGCTGCAACAGCTCTAGCCATCACGTCCCCATACAACTGTGCCCAGAGGCAGGTGCTGGGAGTGGGCCAGGATAGCACGTGGGCTCTCTGTACAAACCCTCTTACTTTCAGAGAGGAAAATCTTTCCCCAAGCCATATGTTACAGCAGATTTTCTCTCTCACTTATTGACCAGAGCTTGTTATGATCCCATCCATGGAATAATATGTTAAAAGAGAATGTGTTTATTAATTTTGATGTGGTGATTTATGCCCTGACACCAGGCACATTGCCAAGCAAACAAAATTGAGATTCCACCAGCTGGGAAGAAGAGGTAGCAGGAATGGACCCGGGGTGGGCAAGTCATAGCATTCCCCACAAGTTATTAACACATTTCCAGTTCATCAATGACTTCGTTTGCACCTGCCCCACAACCACTCTGCCTCTTTCAGGGATGCACGCAGCTTTCCTTTGGGTGTGGAGGGTGGTGGGCGAGGATTCTGCCCCCATCATTCTAAGCGTGGGAACTTGATCCAGGCCAGGTGGTGGGGTTCAGTGTCAAGACTTCTGTCTGAGTTTTGGGAAGAGACGTGTTTGCCTTACCATGGGGTGTCTTAGAAGGTAGCATGCCGGCCGGACTGACTGCTGGCTGTCTGACGAATAAATCAGTGAAGCTAACATGGAGGAGAGGGAAATGGAAGGTGGTGAGAGACGGGTCCAGATGAAATTGCTGGACAGACTTCTGCCTGGACCTTCGGTTACATGACCTGGTTAGACCACCTTTCATGATTCCCTGTGTTCTGTTGCATCTGTAAGCCCATCTGAGCCATGGAAGATTCCTGCTGGGAGTTAGTGTCTAGCAGTGACTTCCTGCTGGAAGTTCCCAGTGAATTTCTATGAAAAAGAGATTAACTTTTCTCAGTTTGTCTATTTGGGAGAGAAAAAGAAGAAACATCTGTCATTGGTTAAAAAAAGGCCCTTTCTGCCGTTGGTAGCTGAGATCCAGGTAACGCTGTGCTTTGTAGGACAGGAAGCAGCGAGTTTTCTGTCCCACACTGAAGGTCATTCTGGAAGAAGCAGGAAGACCAGAAACAGAGCAGAAGATAAGACAAACCAACGAAGGAGCCACGGCCACTCATCCTCTTGGCCATCAAAGACTGTACTGCAGGGTGAAGAGCTGTAGGACCCAAGATGCCATAGCCCATATAACACACAAACACCTTATGTCTGGAACTCCTGTAACTAAACAAGAGAAGATAACCAGTCCCATAGCAAAGTGGACATTTCACAAGAGGGGATATGCAAATCACCATGGAAAGACGCTCAGCCTCACTTGTCATCAGGAAAACACGATGGTGGCGGTAGGAGACCTCAGTACATCTTCCACCAGAATCCCTTTGGGGAGAAACCCAGGCCTTGCCCCTGGAGCACATGCTGGAGCAGTTGCCCCCTGCTCGTGGGACATGAGCAGGGACTTAGCAGAACAGAGCAGTATTTCTTGAGAAGAGTTGAATGTGCACGTATCTAAGCAATTCCACTCCTGGGTACATGTATGGTTTTAGCGATGTTGTTTGTGACAGTCCCACACTGGAAAGACTAAATGTCATCAACAGTACACTGTGCAAAACACTATACACCAATGAACAGAAGCCAACTATTACTACGTTCCACAGGAACGGAGCTCACAGGTCCAAGGTGAGTGCAAGAAGCTTGACAGAAAAGGATACATACTGTAAAGTTCCACTTATATACAAAACAAGGCCAAACTAATGTAGGCTGAATGGAGCCCTTGGGCAGAAGGGAGGGTGGTGACTGAGAGGATCCTGGTGTCGTTTCTTGGCCTGGTGATGGTGACACTGGTGTGCAAACTTTGTGATTTTCACGGGGCTGCAAGGCGTGTGATTTCTATACTTCGCTGTCTGTCAACAACATTTTGAGAACCCTCCGGTGGCTCGTGGACTGTGGAAGAGAGATCTGGGGTGAGAGTGCAAATCACTGGTCCATGAACAGAACTCTCAGCCTGAGCTGCGGGCAGGAGGCAGGTCTATTCCCAATTTCACTGCTGGGCAGCAGGTATGGGGGGGGGGAGGCTGGCAAGCTGAGGGGAGGGTAGAGCCCTCAGGCTGTTGCTAGGAGATGGAACTCCCAGGCCAGAGCTTGCAGTAAGGACAACTTCTCTTGCTTTGGTTAATATCCCATGAAATGACTAAATGCAAATGGGCTGACAGAGTACTAAGTATGAGGCTTCTGAGGGGTTCTTTTTCCAGAGAAATCTGAGCTCAGCTAGCAGAGCCTGTGCTGGGCAGCCCCTTGATGCCCAAACCTGCCCCACCTAGAGAGGGTCACTAATGGATCCTCCCTGGACGTGGAAATGGACAAGGGGCAAAGGGACGCACATGGAGAGGGAAGCAGGGCTGTGGGCTGGAGAGGAACCTCATTGCCTGCTGGAGCACGCATCCTTGGCATTCTCGTCCAGTGGGGCAGGATTTGGCAAAGGACTGCTGATCATCTATGCTGTTCCCCTACTCATTGCCAAATGGGAAATGCTACTGCATTATCCCGTTTTCTCTCCACTCTGGTACACGCGAGTGCTTGTACGTGTCGGGAATATTGAACTCTGTCAAACTCTCAGGTGCAGCCAGCCCTTACTGAGGGGAATCTGTGTGACCCAGGGACTCTGGTCTTGGAGTTGGACACAAACAGAGGATGTAATTTTAGGTTGTTTGGAGAGGGAGTGATTTAGTTTGGGCATGTATGTGGCATAGTTACAGGGATTTTGCTGAGATTGTATGAATGGAAAGCCATATGTAAGGAGATCGCAGGAGGCCACGGGGTGGATTATGGCGTGCCTTTTATCGTTGCCTTTGGATGCCAATTTCCTGTTCTCATGGTGCTCATGCTCTGATTTTCTTTTGGAGAACTGTCTTCCATGTGCTTTGTTCCCTTCCCTGGCCACGGTGGTAGATTCAAGGGTAGGCACCAGATGCAGACCAGTTCCCCAGCCATGAGATTCCATTTCTGAGCCTTTGAGAATTCCCCCCAGGAGGAGAGAGTGGTTGGGGTGCTGGGACATAAGCCTGAAGTGGCACCTTGGGAGGCATCTGCTCAAACATAGCCGGGCAAGTCGGAAACAGGGCAGGAGACGGAGAGACCAGGTTTGATGTCCTTGTCAATGCTCAGATTACATGTCCGAGTACAGATGATTACACATCTGTACTTCTTAGTGGCATGAGTCCAAGGACCCAATATTTTGGGGTACTTGGTGGCTCATTTAAGCATCTGACTCGGTTTCAGCTGAGGTCATGATCTCGGGGTTGTGAGATCCAGCCCTGTGTCAGGTTCCGTGCTGGGTATGAAGTCTACTTGGGATTCTCTCTCTCTGTCTCTCTCTGTCTCTCTCAATCTCTCTACCCCTCTTCCCCTTCCTACCCTGCCCTAGCTTGTGCTCTCTCTCTAAAAAAACAAAAAATAAAAACCAACCAAACAAAAACCCCTTTTATTTTGCTTGAGGCCACGTGAGTCAGGTTCCTGAAACTTGTGGCTGAGAAGCTTGTGCTCACGTTCAGCTATGAGAAATGCATAATCATGACCATGAGCTTCGGGCACATTTGACGTGCAATAGCTCTCTTTCAGTAAATGAGAGGACAGCAGCCTTTCCTGAAACACCCGATGGTCAGAACTTCACATAGTAAAGGGAAGGCCTCATCAAATGCATGCTTCTGTTTGACTTCCAAAGCCCAAGAGGACTTGTCTCACTGCACATTGTCTGGTCCCGTTACCCCCTGCCCCCCTGAGGATGGATGCCCCACCCTCGATGGCCAGTGTGTCCTCACAAACCTGGAGCTGAGTCAGTGCATGGTGCATACACATCACGGCGATGGCAGCACGTTCTGCTCTGCACGCACACATGTCAGCAGCACGTTCCCGCCATGGAGGAGGGGTGAAGGTAGTGGCTTGGCCGCCATCAGCATTAGATAGATCTAGGCTGGCATGGCATATTGGAAGACTAGAAGACCAGTGGTGTTTGGGGGGGTGGGGTTTTGGGGCCGCAGATCCAGGCTGAGGAATGGGGGGTAAAAATGTGGGATTGAGTAAAAGGATGGTTCCTAGGTGGAAAGTGCTAGAAGGTGAGTCCAAGATGTACCAGAACAGGAGCAGAATCACCAGAAACTGGCAAGGCACAGGAGATGGGGGACAGTGGGGAGCCCTGCCATATCCGGGGGCAGGATTTGTGCTGCTCCAGACCGTTTGAAGGGTCTGCCTGAGCTCCAGGCTGCCAATGAGGTGTGGTCAGGTGCCTGGGGCCATGGAGAGACAGACTGGGGGCACAGCACTTCCTATTGCCATGGTTACCTCTGCTCTCCTGTTCTCTCATGAATGCTTGTGTTTTATCGTCCCACCAAATTGGCTCTGGGTACAGTGTAGACCAAAGTGGGTACTCATAAAACCTGATGAGCTTGCAAGCTGGCTGTGTGCATGTCGACGCTGCCCCTGGGGCAGGAGCCTGGAAGGAGGCGACACGAGTCAGCGCGGACCTGCTCTGGGGTATGTGCCTGTGGTGGCAGTGGCCAGGAGGGGCTTGGCCCTGCTGTTCCCGTAAGTCCCGGTGGCACTTACTCCCTGTCATCTGTTCCAGGAGTTGTGCGAGCCCCTGATACGACTCCCTAATCCTGACAGAAAGAAAGTACCATTTCTTCCAGGAGGAGACTTAGCTGTCCTGGTGTCACAAGAGCACCTGCGAAACGGCTGTTGGGTACAACTGTGGACTCTGCCTGATGGCTATCAAGGAGGCAGCAAGCCCCGGGAGAGGGGACGATTCTGCTGAGACAGGGGTGGACACGGGAGAGCCTGGTGGGCACCTTGCTAGTAGCCACTCGGGCCAGAGCACTACTTTTAGGAACGCTTTTCCTGCAGGCCTGTGACGGTGTGTTAGTGGGAATTTCATGTCAAGTGATTCCTGAAAAGACTTTTATTTATTTATTATTTATTTATTTATTTATTTTTAAAGATTTTATTTATTTGACAGAGAGAAATCACAAGTAGATGGAGAGGCAGGCAGAGAGAGAGAGAGAGGGAAGCAGGCTCCCTGCTGAGCAGAGAGCCCAATGCGGGACTCGATCCCAAGACCCTGAGATCATGACCTGAGCCGAAGGCAGCGGCTTAACCCACTGAGCCACCCAGGCGCCCAAGACTTTTAAAGTCATAGAAGATTGACCTTGATATAATGTTAAGCAATGAAAACAGGTCATAACACATAGAGTTTATACAAAATTATATGTATGGATATATGTGTGCACACACACGTGTACACACTTATCTGTATCTACATGGATATCATGCAAAGCACATTCACATACACACACACATACAAATGCACACCCCCCACATATACACAGATGCACACATACCACATGTGCATGCGCACACCACACATTCACACACACGTACCACACACACTGTGCGCATGTGTGCACATGTACACACACCACACACTGCATATTCATGCACACACATACATGTACACCCATGCACACAACACATGCACGCACACACATCACATATGCACAATGCACACACACATGTGCACGAACCACACACATGCACACATGTACTCACACAGGTACACATATACACACATGCACACACATGTACACACACATCACACATGCACACACGGCTAACAGGAAATGCCCCGTGTAAATAGTGGTTTCCTTTATGTCATAGAATTATAGGTGATTTGGATCTTGCTCCTTTGTATTTCCAAATGTTCCATAATGATTACGTATTATATTTCGACTTGATTACATATTTTATGAGCAGAATATGGAGACAAAAATTGTTTTTAAAAAAGAACCAGCTGAAACCTAGAAATAGTACTAATGTATTTGATGTTGTCACATGTGGGTCACGTCCCAAATACCCTGCATCTTAGAGACTGCCCACATAGTTCATGGTCACCCGGGATGCCAGTAGGTGGCTTGGAGACGAGGTTTGGAGAATTCTGAGGTTCTTTGCTCCCTCCTGAGAGCCCTTGTCCCTGGGTCCCAGGGAGACAGGCCGCTGCTGTCTCTTGCCTGGTGGTGTGCATGCCTGGTGCGGGCGGGAGATGGGAACTGCAGGGCAGTGGTCCGGGGAAACAACTCCAGGCAGCCCCCCAACTCCTGCCCAGATGGGAGAGCACGAGGGGTCTGGAGAATCCCATCCTTTTGAATGTTGCTCACCGGTGTGTTTTATTTCAAAGTTTTGTTCTTACTTGGCTTGTTTTAATGCTGAGATCCGATGGTCACCGATGATCGTCGCTTGCTGGCACAGAGAAACCCAGTATTTCCACGTTGACACATCAGTCTGTGTCAACTTGCTGGTGTTTATATATTAGCATTTTTACAAGAAAGTAGGAATGCAGAAGAAAGAATGGCAGAGGAACCCAATTTAGCTATGAACAGAAGAGGGATGCATAATTATTGTTCCATTGTATCAGGCCAGGGACTTGCAAGAAGGCAAGAGAGCTATCAACGTGCCCGATATTTGCAAGAAGAAATGGTTGTTTCCACCCTGAGTGATTAGAAGGACCTTGGGCCTCGTCCAGGTTCACACAGGACCTCTGTGGACTTCGCTGCCGTGCAAGGGGAAGGTTGGACATGGTGAAGGACACTTGCTGGAAGAGGACAGAGGGGACTCCACAGCCCAGGAGGGAGGAGCAGAGAGGCAAGATGACCTCCCAGTGCCCATTCAAGGAGTGCTCTGTGTGTGTGCTGAGAAGGGACTCCATTGTGGAGAAGAAAGTGTCCTTTTAACTCTGTAGTTATGCCTAATCTGCACAAAGACCCTACCTTCATGCCCTTCCAGATATGATGGGCTTTATGAGGACTTAGAGGTGGAGTCCTGAATTTCTACATGCTAATGTGGGCGTGGGACTGAGACTCTTTTAGCCAGAGCAGCCTGCAGACCCACGGAGGGGAGCCAGCCTGGCGATGCCGGGCACCTGTGTGTCCACAGAAAGCAGTCCCTCTGCTGGGGCCCCTCGGCTTGTCTGGAGCTCCGGCAGTTTCTGCCAAGCCCATCCTCAGCAGTCATCCACAACCCGGAGTGAGGTCATTCAGGGGGGAAGACGGGGCACAGGGAGAGGAGGGGAGATGCCAGGCACAATCTGGTCCCATGAATGATCATTTACACATCGTTTTACTTAGTTGCCGAAGTTTCTACCTATGCCTATTCCCGAGCACTACTGTTATTCAGTCTGATGTAAGGATTCACAAGGTCACTGTTACCAGTGTTAACGAGTGTGTGTTACAGGTGTTAAAGCCTATGAATCCGCTTCACATTCAGCATCTCACCTAACACTGCCAGCCCCTGAAGCAGGGGTTGTTATCCACACTTCACAGACAAGCAGAGCGGGGCCGGGGGGGTGGGACACACTGAACACCACACAGCCCTTCAGCTGCAATTTTGACCTCCCGGCAACCTGGCATGGGTCCCCGGGGGCCCTTCGCCTGCTGCTCTCTCCCTCTGGGCAAACACGTTCTCCTCTGTATACCTGGAGGGGGCAGGCCTCTGGCTTCCATTTCCTTCTTCTTATGAAGATGATTTTCAGAGAGCAGGGAGGAAGACTGAGGGTAGCAGGAGTGGAGGTGGAGAGCACCCCCCTCGCAGGCACACCAGTTTCCCCATTAGTTTAATAAGCGCTTACTAAATGTCTACTCTATGCCAAGCTCTGATCTAGTCGTGGGGGTACAGTGGGGAATAAGGTGGGGGTGGATCCCGCCCTCGTGCATCCTGGGGCCTCGCAGGGAAGACGGGAATGAAATGTCACTCTCTGCTCTACTGAATGTTGGGGAAGAGATGTGCCACGCTCCCTCAGGCGGCATGGGGTCCAAAACAGGAAGACCCACTCCCGGGGAATCTGTTAGGGCTTTGTAGAGAGAGTGGATATTAGCCAAGCTCCAGGTGGAATGTGGTACTTTGGAAGAACTGAAAGTCCAGTCCAGCTGAGGGAGTAAAGAGAGGAGTGTAGACCTGAAGGTGGGTTCGGACCAGTTTGTAAAGGCCAAGTGAGAACTTTGGTTTTTATCCTGAAAGTAACGAGAAACAGTTGGAGGATTTTTAGCAGGAGTGTGACATTGATCCGAATAAAAATTTCCAAGTATTCTTTTAGCCACACTGAGGAGAATACACATGTGAGGTTTGGATGGGGAGATGATCAGATGACTGAGGGGCAGCAGGGAGAGGGTTCGGCATAAATGAAACCAAAAGAGCGGTTAAAGCCCACTGGGGGAGAAGGAGTTCATTCCCTCCACAAATGCCTGTTGCCCACTGTGTGCCAAAGGTACTTGGGCAGCAGAATGAAAAAGGCAAAGAAACCCGCTCCTGGGGCCTATAAGGGAAAGTGGGGGAGGGTGTCACACAACCAAGAGTAGACACAAGATGAGAACGTGTGCTTTTAAGGTATGTTTCAGGAAGACTGAGTGGACGAGGGTATTGGGGTTGGGACCACAGACTGGCATGGACACGAACAGTGTCTCCTGTAGGAGCAGTGGCCAGGGCCCTGGGTGAGCACCTCTGAGTGAGGAACATGCAGACAGAGGCTCTGTGGCTGCAGCTGGAGGGAAGTTCAGACAGAACAGAAGAGATCTGAGCACAGAGCGTCTGGGACAGCTGTAAGGGCTTCGGATCTTCCTCGGAAATGGGAACCGATGGAAGATCCTAGGAGGAGTGACATGGCGTGACAAGTTAGAAGGGTCCCCCTGCCTGCTGTGCTGGGAGTGGGCAGGCAGTTGTCTGGGAGAGAGGGGACAGAGCCTCTTACCTGGGTGGTGGCAGCAGAGGTGGGGTGAGACTCGGACTCTGGGCCTGATGTCTAGCCTGGAGCCCAAGGTCAACAGGCAGTGTTTATAGAGTTATGGCTTGCTAAATTAAATGGACTGGAATCCACCTGTCCTGGTCACAGAGGCAGAGAAGAGAAGTATTTGTGTTTTTAAAACCTCTCAAATGACCTGGTTTTGGAGATAAAACTAATATACTTGAGCCAGTAATAATAGGAGGAACAGGAATACCACCACCAAATTGTACCTGTTGTATGCCGAGCGCCCTGCCGGAGACTTCACAGGTACTCAGCACACTGTTTCGTGGTTTTAGGGGACTCAGTTGAACATCTAATGTGATCATTGCAAACACCTTGGGCATTGAGTGCCATTATTCTCAAGTACAGAGGAGAGAGTTGAGGCTCAGGAAGATACGTAGATCATAAGTGGTGGAAGCACAGGGAATAATTAAGGACTATGCGGTATTATTGCATAGTGAATATGATCCTAGCCTATCCAGGGGAGCTTTACGTGGGCTGGAATCATCCAGGGAACTTCAAGGACCTGACTTAGGTTCCGAGCAAAGGTTAGATCTCACCAATTTCCAGATAGAAGAGTAGAGAAGAGGACATTCCAAATAAAGGGAGATGCTCTTGCAAAGTCACAGAGTTGGGATAGAGATTAAAGTATTAGGGGAGAAATGGGCCCTCATCTGCCCTCACCAAGGGGTTCACCTGCTGTTTGCTTCCTGTGCCCTAGCAAATATCCAAGCTGGGTGGCTTAACACCACAGAAATTCTCTCCTGGTTCTGGAGGTAGAAGTCCAAAGTCAAGGTGTTGGCAGGGCCACACGGGCTCCAGGGGAGAACCTGTCTGATGCCTTCCTCTGAGTGCTGGGTGTTGCCGACCATCCCGGGCGTGTCTCCTCACAGGCATCTTTTTGTCGGGTGTGTTCTGCGGTGTCTGATCTGACTCTTCTTTTCTGATAAGGACACCAGTCAGATGGGATTAGGGCCCACCCTAATTCAGTATGACTTCCGCTTAACTCTATCCCACCTGGAGAGATCCCATTTCCTAACAAGGTGCCATTCCCAGGTATACCTGCTAAGCCGATAGTAGGAGGTTCATTATTACTCGTTGAATGAATAAACAGACGAGTGACATGGGATTCGATCAGAGGTGTGGGCACAGTTAAACCAGGTGACCAAGGATCGCACGTGCCCATGGAGGAGTCAGGATGGTTTGTCTCTGCAGGGGGGGGGGGTTAGGGCTCATTAACTGAAATGCTGAATTGATTTGATGAGGCCAGGCAGTAGAGAGTTACAGCTTAGAGTTGGAGATTTAAGAATTTTAGATCTTCAATCTGTCTAGAGATGTCACCAGATTTTATCCCTTGATTCTATATATAAAAAAAAAACGACTATTAAAAATACCAGTTGCCGGCTTGGAATACCCAAGTAACAAGTCTCTGCGGTCTCAGACCAGAGATGAGTTTTCCTGCATGGAAGTCTTTAGAAGCAGTAGTGGACTCAAGAGAGCAGACCTGACTAATCTTCGACAAAGTAGGAAAGAATGTCCAATGGAAAAAAGACAGCCTCTTCAATAAATGGTGTTGGGAAAATTGGACAGCCACATGCAGAAAAATGAAATTGGACCATTTCCTTACACCACACATGAAAATAGACTCCAAATGGAGGAAGGACCTCAATGTGAGAAAGGAATCCATCAAAATCCTTGAGGAGAACACAGGCAGCAACCTCTTTCACCTCAGCCGCAGCAACATCTTCCTAGGAACATCGCCAAAGGCAAGGGAAGCAGAAAATGAACTATTGGTATTTCATCAAGATCAAAAGCTTTTGCACAGCAAAGGAAACAGTTAACAAAATCAAAAGATGGAATGGGAGAAGATATTTGCAAACGACATATCAGATAAAGGACTAGTGTCCAAAATCTATAAAGAACTTAGCAAACTCAACACCCAAAGAACAAATAATCCCATCAAGAAATGGGCAGAGGACATGAACAGACATTTCTGCAAAGAAGACATCCAGATGGCCAAGAGACACATGAAAAAGTGCTCCATATCACTTGGCATCAGGGAAATACAGATCAAAACCACAATGAGATATCTCCTCACACCAGTCAGAATGGCTAAAATTAACAAGTCAGGAAATGACAGATGCTGGCGAGGATGCGGAGAAAGGGGAACCTTCCTACACTGTTGGTGGGAATGCAAGCTGGTGCAACCACTCTGGAAAACAGCATGGAGGTTCCTCAAAATGTTGAAAATAGAACTGCCCTATGACCCAGCAATTGCACTACTGGGTATTTACCCTAAAGATACAAACGTAGTGATCCGAAGGGGCACGTGCACCCGAATGTTTACAGCAGCAATGTCCACAATAGCCAAACTATGGAAAGAACCTAGATGTCCATCAACAGATGAATGGATCAAGAAGACGTGGTATATATACACAATGGAATACTATGCAGCCATCAAAAGAAATGAAATCTTGCCATTTGCGACAACATGGATGGAACTAGAGCGTATCATGCTTAGCGAAATAAGTCAAGCAGAGAAAGACAACTATCATATGATCTCCCTGATATGAGGAAGTGGTGATGCAACATGGGGGCTTAAGTGGGTAGGAGAAGAATCAATGAAACAAGATGGGATTGGGAGGAGCACCTGGGTGGCTCAGTGGTTTAAGCCGCTGCCTTCCTTCGGCTCGGGTCATGATCTCAGGGTCCTGGGATCGAGTCCCACATCGGGCTCTCTGCTCAGCAGGGAGCCTGCTTCCCTATCTCTCTCTCTCTCTGGTTGCCTCTCCATCTACTTGTGATTTCTCTCTGTCAAATAAATAAATAAATAAATAAAGCTTTTTTTTAAAAAAAAGATGGGATTGGGAGGGAGACAAACCATAAGTGACTCTTAATCTCACAAAACAAACTGAGGGTTGCTGGGGGGAGGGGTGTTGGGAGAAGGGGGGTGGGGTTATGGACATTGGGGAGGGTATGTGCTTTGGTGAGTGCTGTGAAGTGTGTAAACCTGGCAATTCACAGACCTGTACCCCTGGGGATAAAAATATATGTTTATAAAAAAATAAAAAATTAAAAAAAATTAAGCTAAAAAAAAAAAAAGAGAGAGCAGACCTGGAAAAGGCCAGCGTTAAGAGCAGCATGAGTGTGGTGTCATCTTCTGGAATGACAGAGGCTAAATACAGCTTCTATGACAACTTGTCATCACTGTAGGCATTGTCCTCCCCCTGAGCCTTGTGAAGCCTCGCACAGACATGATCTGTCACGTTTCTCACCTTCTCACAGCTATTAGAGAGGTTGGGATTTTGCCCCCCAGATAGGAGAGAATCTGCAACGAAAAGGTCCGGGAGGCTGGTTTCTTCAGAATTCCCCGTGCGGATCCCTCGGTGGCAGGCACAGCTGCTGTGCTGGCAGGCCCTCACATGCTTTGGGGATTCAGCCTTCTCAGAAATGAGGCAAACAAAGACACCTGAAAGCCTGTGCTTAGGAACACATCTGCTATTGGTCAAACTGTGCGCCCCAGAAAGATAAACGTTGAAATCCCAGCCCCTAGGACCAAAGAATGGGACCTTATCTGGAAATAGACTCTTTGTTGATGTGATAGAGTTAAGACAGGGTCACCAGTCTGGGCCTTAATTCAGCATGACTGGTGTCCTTGTAAGAAGAGGTGATTCTACGTGCCACGGGATAGCAGAGACACACACAGAGAAGGCCACGTGACAACAGGCATGGACACCCATGCACTGCAGCTCAAGCCAACAAATGCCAGTGGCTAGAAGAGGCCAGGATGGATCTCTGTTCCTTCAGGACACAACCCTACTGACACCTCGATTTCACACCCCTGGCTGGCGGACAGGAGGAGAACATAGTTCTGTTGGTGGAGACCACCAGAACATGGCACATATGGTGGACTCTTTGTCATGTAGACTCTGCGAATGCTCAAGGGTCACGGGGCAGAGATGGAGGGAGAGCAACCTTACAAAAATGGGGCAGATCATTGTGGTCTTGTTGGCTCAAAGCAAGGATTGCCAGAGGAAAATCCTGACCAAGGGCATGGTTGGAGGCAGGAATCATGAGCCAGGGGAAACAGGTGAGCTGGGCTTCAGGCAGGAGAGAGAACAGGCCAGAGAAAGGCCTGGAAAGATGGGCTGGACTCAGTCCCAAGAGAGAGGTGCAAGGGGTTTCTGAGTGTGAGAATTAGGGAGAGCAAAATAATGCCTTCCTCACAGGGTTGTGGGGAGACATGAATGAGCCAGCATGTGAGAAAGTGCTCTTGAGCTAAAGCACCGTAAATGCACGGCTCGTACAACAGCAGTTACAGCAACAATCACTGCCATCTACTCTGGGGTTCAGGGAGATGTCCGAACAATTTCAGCTGTCCCGATGGGCTGGGAATGACTGCTCAGCGTCAGCATCTCCCGTAAGTCACGTAAGGAACTTGGTCCCTCCACTGACAGCAGGGAATCTGGGGCACGGAGAAGAGCAGATCTAAGGACAAAAATCAGACACAATAATTGAGGGGAGGTCTTCAGCCTCAGCTTTGCCAAACTCCTGAATTTTTTCTGTTCTTAATTCATTCCGAGAGAGTCTCTTGGACATGGGAGTTGTCTGCCCCTTGACTGAGTGGTGGAGAGGAGGTGTATGTCCTGAATCATTTATGAGCAAGTGTGTGGAGGGGAACTAGGGGCCGTGACCCATCCCTAAGCTTCTTTTCTGGTGTGGCCAGAGGAACAGCAGTGGGCATCTCAAAGAGCTTTGGTTTGGGGGAATTTTTAAACCCCATGCCCCTTGGTTAGCTCCCGGGAACATAACTCACTCTCACCATATCTTGGACGGTGTCTTCTCTGTGACTCGTGGCTCCTGGGACTTCTACCCTTGTTGTCACTGGGGCTGGGGGCTTGGCCAGCTTCCCCCACTGGTTCCCCGCTCTCTCTAGCCTCTACTGCCTCTTGACGTCCAAGTAATCAATTGCCACCTCTTGTGCTTTCTTCTTCTGAGCTCCCCAATCCAAGGCCATGGTTCTGCTCTATCTCATGTCCTTATGAACTGTACTCTGGATATCTCCATAGCTTCTTGACAGTCAGATTTCCAGCCCATTTTCTTCATTGTCACGTGAATGGTCTTCTTATGACACAGGTCAGACCGTTTTACTCCCTCAAAATCTTCAGTGGCTCTCCTTGCCCAAAGTATCTGGTTCAACTCCTGGTTGTGGCCTCAAGACCCTCGAGGGTGCAGCCCCAACCCGCCTTTCCAGCTTCCTCACCTGCTGTGTCTGTGTCCCGGACACCGCCACATGGTACCTTGTGCCATTCCTGCCTCTGTGTTTTCGCTTGGCTATCTGCGGGATCCTCTTCACTTCCACTCAGACCCACCTCTCCAGGTGGCTTTCCCTAAGCCACACACTTGGAATTCGTCAGTCCCCACTTTGTCTTTCCTTACTGTTCTGCTCTCTCTTCTACTAGAGTTAAATATGCCGTATATGCTTGCTTGCTTTCCCTCCAGATTGTGAGCTGCTCCAGAGGCGCTGCTGCGTTTATTCACTTCTATGCCCTGTGCTCTCAGAACACACCAGCCAGTGCTCGAAGACGACCGAAACCACACAGTGGGGCGGTGAGGAGGCTGGCCTCCACAGGCCAGCGGGCGTGTCATGGCTGCAGGATTTCTGCTTCCTTCTCGGTAGGCGGAAGTTGGAAACTGGAGAATCGGGTTGGGTGGGGGAGGGGGGTGGCCTTCGCGAGTCTACAACAGAAATGCAGCTGTATTTCCCTTCTCTTGTGCTCCTCTGGTTTTTGTCTCCTGGCCTCGACTTGGAATTTCAGTTGGAAACTTGAAATGCAACCAAAATAGTTTCTTCTGTGTCACTCCTGAATTAAGGCTTTCGAAAACCTTCCTTTCCACTCGAGCCTTTCTCTTGAAAATCAGCTCTGCTGCAAAGTGGGGCTAATTCTGCCCCCGCCGCCCCCGCTCCCTGCGGATGTCGTGGGGAGGATGGCTGTAAATGGGGCACTTTGAGACTCTCCGGTGTGTCAACAAGCTGTGAGTTTCATTCATTTAAAAAATGTAAATAAATGCAGCTGCATCTGGCTGTGTGAACAACAGAAGTAGGACCGCGCTGCTAAAACCAAGTGAGGAGATGCTCTAAATTGAGCGAGACGCCCAGCCTTGAGGATAATTTAAGGAGCATTAATAAATATAGTTAGAAGACTCATGCGGCAGAACTCATACCTCCAGCTTGTCTTTTTTCCACCCTGTGAGCTAGCAGAATTCATAGCGACAGCTTTAGAACAACAAAGAAAGAACTGGCTGCTTCCCAGAACCAATTAAGGGGTGAGAAAAGGAAGTCTCATGCGTTAAACATGCGTGTTGGAATTCTCCGTTACTATACTTAAAATAATTATATAACTTCATATTTCTCATTAGAATATTTTATTAGGCGTTAAACAGTGTTCGACTTCAAAAAACCGCATCTTCCGGAAATCAGCCTGAAAGTCTGTTTGCTTGAGGGTCTAATGCACTTTCTCATAAAAATGCCATTATAAGTGCAGCTGGGTTCCCAAGCTGGCCCACGAAAGCCATTTGAACTTCATAGTATTGATGCCATGTTGTAGATTTGTAAGAAAAATTTGTAAAAAAAAAATACCCCAAAAAACCAAACCCATTTCCCTTGCAACAGTATAAGAGCATACTCAGCACTGATGTAAGTAATTTAATCTCTCATGCCTGAAATTAAGGAAGGTTTTCATTTTTACTGAATGATGCTGCCTGTGGGAAAATAGGATTAATTAAGGAGGATGAACGTATAGATCAGCGCCATGGTAGAGAATCTGCAGGGCAACGTGGGTCCTCCCTCAGGCTTCCAGATTGAGGCTGGGGGTTCTTCAGGACATTAAATCTCACTTCCAAATGTCGGCCCTTCCTTCCTCCTTGTATGGACAGCCTCTGGCCCTTTTGCATGGTGACCGTGACTGGGCTCACATTTCCTTGGCTCACACATGGAAACAGAGGAAGGCAAAGGGAGGGGCAATTTCCTGCAGGAATGGAGCACAAGTTGCGCTAGAGGAAAGAGGAAGAAGAGGTTCTTGAAAAGTGTGCGTGTGTGTTGGGAAAAATAAATTCGTCGTATTGGGAAAATGGGGCTGAGTCAGCAAAAACGCACCATTTGCCTTCAAGGAGAAGCAGCCGACGGTTAGATCTGAGCGTGCCTGCCATTAGCTGCCCAGGCTGTGGACTCTCATCCTCAGCAACAAGCAGGAAGGACACGGTGTGAAACCAACGGCTCTTATTCACAGGACATTCGTGAGTTGATTGCTTGTAACTTTGGGGCTTACTGCTCTCTCTCAGGAACGACTTTGAATTTTTTGAGTACAATCATGATTCATTTCTCTTCCATTTTCCACTCAGGGTAAACTACTGTGTCCTATTTTAAAAATGTTTCTCTCTCTCTTTCACCATCACTTCCAACCCACCTTGCTACCACTGCGGAGATGATACTTCCATCATACCCTTCTCCATACAAAGATTTGGTGGTTTCCTGTTTTCTTGGCAAGTTGAACCTTTCTGGCCGAGTGTTCCAGCCTCCATCATAGGGCCTCCCCCTTCCTGGCCAGGCCATGCCCCCCGCCTCCTATCAGATTCCTCTGCTGTGACGTGGCCTGAATCCTTCCTGTTCTTGGCAAATGCTACAACCCTTCCAGGATCAGCTCGGTTTCCTTCTTGAAATTCATGCACTCTCTTCCCTGGCTGTCTGCATTCCCCATACTCATAGGAAGCAAAGTTTGGGGTATCTGCTCTCCCTATACTAATTTAGGCACAGGAGATCCTAGCAAAGATATTTGTGTTATGTGGCCCTGCCTTCTGAAGAGCTACCCTTGACTGGGCAAAGAGAGGACATGGGACTGACCCGCAGACTGAGTGTCTGGAAATGGAATGTGTCGACTCAGGAAAGGAGGGTCGGCTGCATTCTGTTCTGTGGAAGAGAGACCATGGGAGCCTAATGGTAAAAAGGCAAGCAATGCTCAGGGTTCTTGGTAGAGAACTACAGAAACCAACCCTGGTAAACCTGAGCAGAAATGACTCGTTACCAGCGTATATGTAGCTCCCAGAATCAAAGGGAAGGCGGGAGAACCCGGTTTGGAAAATGGCGTCTGCTCAGGACTGTGTGATGGGAAGGCCACTGTAGGCTCCACTGTCACGCCTACAGTCCACCCCTCCATGGAGCAGCTGCAATGATCTTTCTGAAATTTAACTCAGAGCACGATACTCTCCTGCTGTTCTAGAATAAAGAATTCCTCTGGTCTTTGTCCCAGGTTCCTATCACAGAGCTTCTAAACCCTTAGGATTTCCCAAGTGATGGAGTGCCATTGTTTTTCGTGGTGGGTCTTGATAGTTTATGCTAACAGGATGCCTCGGGATGGGGACAGACCACATCAGAAACACTCACCATGTGATCAGAGAGTTAATTGGGCTGTGAGCCACGGAGGTCAGCCTGCCCTTGGGGAAGGAGATGGGTGTTGAAGACACAGTTCATCCATGTGGGTCAACGATTCAATCAGCTGTGCCCATGCTGATGAAGCCCCAGCAGACTCTCTGGACATGGAGGCTCAGGAGAGCTGCCCTGCTTGGTGACATAACCCTGGGTCCCTGGGGAGAGGACTCAGACCTGGTTTTATGTGACTTTTCATGTGGCTGGTCTCGATTTGTACCTTATATGTGCAACTGTAATCAGAAGTGTAGAGCTTTCCTGAGAGCTGAGGGGGCCATAGAATCCCCTGAATTTGTACCTAGTAGGTTAGAAGTGTGGGTGGCCTCAGGACCCTGAACCCGCACTGGTGCTGAAGTAATGACAGCCTTCCTGGGGGCTGTGCCCTTGAACCCCAGGGGTCTGTGCAGATTCTGGGTGGTTAGTGTCAGATCTGCAGTATAGCACATGCTTAACACCTTCAGCTGGCTTCTGTTAATCCAGAATGTCCCAGAATGAAGGAAGTCCTTACTGGCCTCTCTGGCGCCCTGTCTCTCTGTGCTCCTCTTTGTTTGCTCAGGCCTGACCCTGGTCCTCATACTCACCATGCTGGCTTCCTGCCAAGGCCTCATACTCTGCTGGGAATGCCTTTCCTCAGATCTTCACATGGACTTCTCTGCAGGTGGGAGAGCTTCTGGTCTTGTGCACTTCAATACCCAAGACCTAGAACAGCAGGTCGATTGGTTGGTTGATTGGTTCTAGATCACAGGTTGGTTGGTTCTAGATCACAGGTCACAGAAGAGCCCCAGGGAGCCTGTTAATCATAATTCTGCAACTTACAAGATCAGATTTGAGGTCTGACTTTTTAGTAGATTGGCTCCACAGCTGTGAGAGACATGAGGTTCTCTTTCACGATTGGAAAGGCTTTATGGGTCTCTAACCTTGACATTAGCTGAGATGGTAAAGCTTGGAGCTGTCATTTTCCCTGGGAACTCAGTGTTCTGAAACAGCCAGCCCACCCAGAGCCCTTTATCTTCATCATTTCCACCCAAATGCTCAGTTAGGCCATGCTGGCTCTCTTCAAGCCTTGCCTTCTGGAGCACTTCCTCCCAAGCAGACAGCAGTGAGAATTTAGGTGACCATTGGCAACTGCATAGCACGGACGCCAGTATCGCATCTCCCACTGGCATCAAGCAAGTCACTACACTCGAGCCAAGGCACCCCCAATAACCAGTCCCAATTCCTATCTTTGGGTCCATTTGCTGGGCTGCATTAGGAGCTGAGCGTTAGTTTAGTTGGGGAGCATAAACTGCTCTAGGTTTTTAAAGGGAGGGAATTTGGTAACAAAGGTCTTGTCACAGTGGGAGCCAGAAAGGGGAAGAAGGACTGATTCAAACGCTGGCGGTTTCAGGAAGGCCATCCGCCCCTGGGGCTGGATGTGCAGACAAGAGTATGGTGTTGCCCGAGCCCACGGCCACCCTGCTGCTTAGTTGCCACACCCCCAGCATCACGATGAAGACCACCTCTCCCTGCCTCCCGCTTTCCCGTCTCCTTCCAGTGCCTTCCAGCGCAGAACCAGCTGTCAGGGGAGTCCAAAATGCAGTCTTCAGGCTTCTGCCCTGGGATGGGGAGGAGATGGAGCAGGCGAGTATTGGCTGCGAGGCCACAGGCTGTGAGTGGCCCAGACTCTGGGTCCCCCGGCAAGCCTTCCTCTTCCTCCCAGACTAGAGCAGATCATGCTGTGCTCCCTCTCAGAACTTCCTGGACCTAAACCCTCATAGATCTTCCTGCAGTTTATTGTATATTACGTATAGACATACGTTCTCCCGGCTAGAAGCTTCTAGAAGGCAGGACCTGTGTAGTGTTGGCAGCTCTGGCTCGTCGTGGATGCTCACAAACATTTATGAATGCATGCCCAACTGCCAATGCTGCCTTACTTCACACAGTCCCTCTGGTCCCCATCCAGATGTGTCCTCCAACTCCCGTGGAACTAAGGTCAGCAGAAGACTCAGCTCTGACAAATCATGTGCTGGAATCTGTGACAATGTCCCATTGTCCACCTGTGGCCCCCATAGAGCATCTTTCCCAAAGAGGCAGAGATGGGGCACATGTGATGCAGGGCATGGCATAGCTCTAGACAGAGCATGGATTTTTAGCAACAAAGCCTGTGACAGTCGTCAGTCAGAAGGAAGACATTCAGCCACGTAATCAGATCGTTGAAGGAGTCATCGATGGCCCCAGGATGGGTGAGTAGCTAGGGCTACCTGTGTTCACACCTGCAAGGCCGTCTTCATGCTGAAGGCTGAATGAAAAAAACATCAAAATTCAGAACAGCGATGTTTGGAGATGTTTTAGCTTCTCTGGCAATTTGATAAATGAGTAGGAAAGAACAGAGGGGGCCCTGTAACTCTGAATTGGTCTGGAAACAATGCTAGAGGCTTCAATGTTAAGAAATTCCATTTTTTCCCTTGTCTTTCCTGGGCTTTGGCTGGTTCTTGCACCATAAATCTTAAAGGAGGCAGTGCTGGGAGTAGACACGTTTGACCCTCTGGGTGCCCGGGGCCTGGAGGGAAAAAAGTCTCCTTGGGCCCTTCTGAATCAACCATTCAGATGCTGAATCTGATGCTGACTGATTAGGGTTTCATGGTCATAATATATTTGGTTAAGAACTGTTCATTTTAATTTGTGACTTCACTAATTCACTGTCAATTACTGAGAAACAAGAAGTCCAAGGAATTGTTCTTTTGGGGCACCTGGATGGCTCAGTTGGCTAAGTGTCTAATTCTTGGTTTCAGCTCAGGTTGTGAACTTGGAGTCATGAGATTGAGCCCCATGTCAGGCTCTGGGCTCTGTGGGGAGTCTGTTTGGGATTCTCTCTCTCCCTCTCCTGTCCCTCTCCCTGTTCATGCTCTCTCTCTCCCAAATAAATAAATAAATCTTTTTGGGGGGGAAAAAAAGAATTGCTTTTTCTATCTCTGTTGATTGCCTCGTATTCTTTTTTTTTTTTTTTTTAAGATTTATTTATTTATTTATTTGACAGAGAGAGAGATCACAAGTAGGCAGTAGGCAGAGAGGCAGGCAGAGAGAGAGAGGAGGAAGCAGGCTTCCCGCTGAGCAGAGAGCCCGATGCGGGGCTCGATCCCAGGACCCTGGGATCATGACCTGAGCCGAAGGTAGAGGCTTAACCCACTGAGCCACCCAGGTGCCCCGATTGCCTCGTATTCTTATTAAAGGAAAATTTTTGGTGAGGAAATGCCAGTGTTTTTCAGTTATTTCTCAGGCTAACCAGTTGGAATTCAATGGAACTCCATCCGTCCAGTCAGCCATATACATTTTGTACCATCCATTCAGCAAACCTGTGCTGGACACCTGTATTGATTGCCCTCCATCCTACTGGCCAGGAGATGTCTGTCACTGATGGGGGGAGCTTGTAGTGATGCTCTGCGGTGCTGTAGTGATGAAGCCATCAAAACTTGAACTGGGGTCAGCTGGAACAAATGCACTGGACAGGGTAATATGGCAGGCATTTGTCAGTAAAGGAGGAAGTAAGTAGTAATCTGGAAAAGGAAGCTAGAACTTGGAGGGTTGATGACAGGGGCAATCAGTGCATTGAAGAAAGACAACGAAGGCTAAAGGTAATCACCTATTAAGGCCAAGCATGAAGCCTCACCAAATGGCTGAGAACTTAATTGGAAGAGTAGCAGGTGTCTGAGAGAGGGCTGAATTCTCAGTTCTGTCAAGTCTACTACACCAAGGTCAGGGCCTTGAGTGGGGCAGAGTGGAATCCTGACGCATGCAGTGGGGACATCTGGGTCAGTAAAATCTTGAATCTCTAGGTCCCTCTGAACCTTCTGGGCCCGCAGAAGTAACCTGTTCCTCTCTGTTAAAGGATAGCACTTCTTCTTCAAGACAATGTCACCAGGCCAGTAAATAAGGTTGAGTCCTACCATAGCCTGGCTGGAGAAGTGAGGGGCCAAGACTTCTACACCATTCTCTGGCATGAACTGGGAGAGTGTATATGGAAAGGATTCTGATGGTCTAGATCAGCATATGCAGGGAAGTATTCTGAGGATTCTAGATCACTGTATGTAGGAAAGGATTCTGAGAGTTCTAGATCAGCATATGCAGGAAAGGATTATGAGGTTTCTAGATCAGCGTACATTCTAGGAAAGGATTCTGAGGGTTCCAGATCAGCATGCATTCTAGGAAAGGATTCTGTGAGTTATAGATCATCATACACAGGAAAGGATTCTGAAGTTTCTAGATCAGTGTATGAGGAAAGGATTCCTTTTGATCATATGAAATACAGTTATAACAAGTGTTTTTATAGCCATGCCCACCAATTCTATTATTTTTGTGATTTCTGGATGTTTCAGTTCATAGATTTTTCTCCTTGTTATAAATTATATTTTCTTGCCTTTTTGCATACTTTGTAATTTTTTATTGGATGCCAGACACTTAATTTTACCTTCTTGGGTCCTGGATACTTTTGCATTTCCTCTAAATATTATCGAACTTTATTTTGGTATGTGGTGAAGTTACCAGTTGGATACTTTCCAGTCTCCTTTAATATCTGTTAAATGGGATGAAGCAGCATTTAATCTGGGGAGAATTTCCCTCGATTCCTGACACAGACCTTCTGCATACTCGACTGAGGTGCTGTGAGTTATCATGAGTTCTCACTCTGGCTGGTAAGAACAGCTGTCATTGTGGAACCTCCAAGTCTTGTTCTTTCTAAGCTTTTCTTGAGTTTCTTTGCCTGGCCTTAGTTTCTTCACACATAGGAGCTGGTCGGTACTCAGCTGATGCCTGGAGGAGGACTTTCTGTAGATCTTCTGAGCTCTTTCTGTGTACAACTCTCTCATCTTTGCTACTTGGTCCTGGAACACTAGGGCTGTCTCGGCCCTCCTGTACTTCCATATCTGTGTCCTCAACTCAGGGAGACCATGGGACTCTGCCCCATTCTCCTCCCCAGTCTCTGAGCCATAGCCCAGGAACTCAAGGAAGACAGGAAGGTAGGCCAATGTTGGACTCACATTCTGCCTCTCAGAGGTCACCGTCCTTCACTGCCTACCTTCCGGTGTCTTGAACACCATAGTTTTATAGAGTTTGTCTGTTTTCTTAGTTGGTTCATGCAGGAGGTAAATCTAGTCTCTATTTCTCCATCTGAGCTGTAGTTAACTTTTTTCCTTTAAATAATATATTAAACTTACATTTCCTAACCTATCAATCTTCATAAATGAATCAGTGTCTCGACTCTCCTTGTGAAATGGGAAAAAAATTATACTCCAACAGCACCTCCCTTTTCAATCTTCTGGCTTTGGCATGTTGTGAAAATTTTCCCCAATATATTATCATCAAATTATTATTATTGTAGAATTGTGTAACACTTCTTCCAAGATTCCAAGATTTATAGTGCTTTTGTCATATTTTATAACTGTAGTTACCAGGATTTCTATGTTTAACTGAAACCAGAGTACCACTAGTTTTTTTTTTTTTTAATACCTTGGCTTCTCCATGCATGAATTCATTATTTTGATTCTTCATTTCATTACAGAGTGCTCATGCCATTTACCTTGGCAAATGTGCATTGACTTGTACCCTTAGAATGGATCAGTCTGTCTGGGGTGGATACTTATTGCCCAATTTCACAATAGATTCATAAGGAATCTAGTACATGATTTTGTTCATTGATAATGAATAATTTA
Organism: Mustela nivalis; assembly: GCF_964662115.1. NCBI lineage: Eukaryota > Metazoa > Chordata > Mammalia > Carnivora > Mustelidae > Mustela > Mustela nivalis. Next base: position 30,237,143 of record NC_139035.1, on the reverse strand, counting down.
GCTCCTTTAGAGACCAAGACACTGATGTTCTCTGGTCAGTGCATTGCGTCTCAATAGAAAACTTAACACAACAGGTCAAATTTTAAAGATTTTACCTATTTATTTGAAAGAAAGATATATATATATATATATATATATATATATATATATAGAGAGAGAGAGAGAGAGAGAGAGAGAGAGAGAGAGAACAAGTGGTCAGGGAGGGGCAGAGGCAGAGGAAGAGGGAGAATCTCCAGCAGACTCTGTATTGAGCATGGAGCCCCACACAGGTCTCAATCTCATGACCTTGAGATCATGACCTGAGCTAAATCAAGAGTGGGAAGCTTAACTGACTGAGCCAGCCAGGTGCCCCAACAAGTCACATTTTAATGGGCAGTTTCTGTGCAATCATAACAAGGTGGCTGTGGGAGTGAGTTTTACTTTTTTTTTTTAACCATTTTTTAAAAAATTCAAGTGTAAGAACATACAGTGTTCTATTAGTTTCAGGTGTATAATATAATGATTCAGTATTCTGTATAATACTCAGTGCTCATCATAAGTGTAGTCTTAATCCCCAATCCCATTTAGTTCCCTGTATTTAAGAGTCTTTTTTAAAAATCTTTTTCTCTTTGTGTTGCTTCTTAATTCCACATATGAGTGAGATCAGGTGGTATATGTCTTTGACGGACTGTGTCACTTAGCATTGTATCCTCTAGGTCCACTCATGTTGCTGCAAATGGCAAGATTTCATTCTTTTTCATGGCTGAGTAATATTCTATTGTGATATGCCACGTCTTCTTTATCCATTCATTTACTGATGGACACTTGGGCCGCTTCCATAATTTGGTTATTGTAAACAATACTGCAGTTGACCGCATAGGGGCATATATATCTTTTTGAATTAGTGTTTTCATATTCTTTAGGTAAATTCCCAGCCTTGGAATTACTGGATCATAGGGTAGCTCTATTTCTAACTTTTTGAGAATGCTCCATTCTGTTGTCCACAACAGCTGTACCCGTCTGCATTCTCACCCACAGTGCACAAGGTCTCCCTTTTGTCATCCACGTCCTTGCCAACATCTGTTATTGTACATTTAAAACACTTGAAGACCTCAGGTTCAGAGCACCCACCTGCAATGTGGAGATGTCCCTACTGTGTGCACTCGGGGTATGTGCACAAAGGCATCTCTGTTCGCAAGTATCCTGAGTGAGAGCCCCCACCAGCAGCTGCCTCTCACAGCCGTGGAGCCTGGGTATTCGCTAATCTGATCCCTACTTTCTTTTTTTTTAAAGATTTTATTTATTTATTTGAGAAAGCAAGTGAGAGTGCACAAGCAGGGGGAACAGCAGAGGAAGCAGCAGACCCCCCCACTGAGTGTGGAGCCTGATGCAGGGCTCAATCATAGGACCCCGGGATCATGACCTGAGCTGAAGGCAGACACTGAACCGACTGAGCCCCCAGGCGACCCATGATCCCTACAATTTTTGTGTCATTTTCTCTGCTTCAACTTTGGCTCTGTAACAATTCAGCAAGAATTTGCTTAATTAGCCAGGGTTGGGCCCCAGGAATACTTGATCTTTAGGGTAGTTTTTGTACCTTTCAAATCTCACCCTTTAAGAACTGACTTAGAGTTTACTCTTTCAGTTTGGGGGAACGTTGTAGTTGTCTCTCTGACAATGACCTTTTCTTTCTGTGAGTGCCGACCTGTCATTTGTTCCTCGTTTCTGACTCGTTCTGCTTGTTCCCTTTTGTATAGTGGTCTTGCTGTTTCTGATTGTCCCTTTGTGAGAAATACCAGCTGTCGGACTTGCTCTCTACTTAGTATTTAACACATCTTATACCAAGATGTTCAGTGGGTACTTGTCAGGGGAAGTAAAAAGTTTCCCTGACCTCCTCCTGTTCTTTGGCACCTGAATGCCTAGATCTAGACTCATGTTCCATCTGTTCTTTAAAAAAAAGGAGATCTGGGGGTGCGTGGGTGGCTCAGTTGGTTAAGTGTCTGCTTTCAGCTCAGGTAGTGATTCTGGGATCCTGCGATCGAGCCCCGCATCGGGTTCCCTCCCTGCTGAGTGGGGAGCCTGCTCTTCCCTCTGCCCCTCCCCCGCCTTGTGCGCATGCCTGCTCTCTCTCTCTCTCTCTCAAACAAATAACTAAGAGTTAAAAAAAATTTTAAAAGCTGATTTGGAAACCTGTTGGAGTCCACTTGATATTGCAAGGCATGACCCAAGTTACAGCAAAGGCAGACATGAGTGAGTGGGAAGGGGAGGGAAGGAAAATGCATATTAAAATCCCAAGACAAGTATATTGAGCGTTAAGTTTCCAGTTTCTGGAGTGGACGACGGAGGATGACTGCTCAGAGCATGTGTGAACAACTTTACTTGGTTATCGCCCATTCTCAGCGAAGCCTCCTGACAGCAGAACCTACAGCTTCTTGGGGGGCCGGGGTCACAGGCTTCTTCTATTAGGGACCAGCCACGTTTGCCCATAGTCACATATGTATTCAAATGGAGCTCAAACAATGCTGGGGCCAGAGAACAGTGGGTGACGTCCTGTGTAATGTGTGGCAGAGATCACAGTACAGCCAGCCACCTGTGAGGTTTGGGTTCAGGTACGTTGGCAGCAGGGGACACGGTGTGTGGACATTCATCCCCATTTGTCCGCATCAGCTCCAGCCCTTCTCCTGGTTCCCCTCTTTCCCAGGCTCTGCCTGGGGGTGATCGCCTCCTGATTGCTCCTTCCACTCTAGGCAGGGTCAGGGGCTCTTGCCGTGCACTCCCCTGCTCTTCCTGCTGTCAGACCCCAAACCCGCTGAACCATAGTTGTTTGTCTCTTATTCATCCTTGAGTGTAGTGCTGAGGGCACGGTGCTGGCGAGAGAACATTGGAGGCCTGTCTGCCAGAAGAGCAGGAGGCTTAGCGGAGCGGTAGGCTTCTGGCGACCCAAGCTCCCCGCGGCTCTAGGAGACAGACACACTGCTGATGACAGGGCTGCTGAGGCTGCCATGGCCCACAGACATCACCCATCTGGAATGCTAGACAGGGAGAGTGCAGGTCACTGTCAGAGTCCTAGCCTCTTGGCCGCTCTGCTGGACACAGGTGTGAAGGTGGGCTTGCTCTGTGGGGACTGTCACAGCCAAGTGAGCCTCCAGCCCGCTGGCCCCTTTCCTGCCTTCTTTGCCTAGTGCTGCTCGTCAGCCTGTAAGGTGCAGCGGGGGGTTTCTTCTCTCCTGGCAAGGATCCCTTGCTGTTCCCTTCCATACCCACCTCTGGGTTGTGGGACCTCCACTGGGATGTGGACGCGTGAGTTCACCTGGAGGCTCAGGGGACCCTGCTGATTCACCCAAGTCTTCTCTCTTTCTATGGGTGGGGGGTGTCTCTGCAGGTCCCTGGAGCTCTCACTCCCCCATGGACTCCCATCACAGCCCCTGTGGGATGGTCTGCTCCCCCCCAGCAGAGATGATGCTGTGGAACATGTCTTGGGCACTCTTCCAGTCTTTTTTCTACCTATTTATACACATAACACGCACAAATGTGGAGTCTGGTTTCTTTCCTGCACACATGAGCTCATACTACAAATCCTTTGGTTCTAGCTTTTCCTTCCTTCTGTTTTTCCCTCCCTCTCTTCATTTCCCCAGAACAAAATGGATGTGTATAAAGAATCGTCTTGATGTTTTAAGGGCCTATAAAACACTAAACTGGCATTCAAGTAATTGATTCCTCTGTAGGAAACATCCAATTGCTGCAGATCAACCACTCAGCTGTTGATTAATTAATCATGTAGTTCTGCAAAAATTCTCCTTTTTCTCTCTGCAGGCATAAATCACCCACCACAGGGGGGCTGGGAACCACTGGAGAGCCAACAGAGTGAGGCGCTCCACTAAGAGGGTCTGTGCCCCAGATTTCTAGCGCTCTGCTCAGCGCCATGCTGCGCCCTGCCCTGAAAGCCCTCCAGGATCTGCCCGCCCCAGGCACCCTCACCACATCCCGAGGAATGTGGGGGAAGGAGTGTCTCTGTCCCCCTGGCAAACACTCGCTTTGGAAAGCCATGAAAATGCTTACACGGTAATAAGGCTGTGGGATGCAGATCCCACAGCAGATCCCAGATTTCCATGAATGACACATTTATTCCTCACTTGCTTTAGGCTGGGCAGTTTGCCTGTGCTGTGCATGTATTAACTCGGCTATTTCTCCCAGGCTCTTAAAGTGGGTTCTATTCGGCTCCTTATTTTACAGAGGAGGGAAATGAGACCCAGAGAGGCTGACTTGCCTAAAGACACAAGGCGAAGTACAGAGTGAAGGTCCGAACATGGGCAGTCTGACTCTGGATCCTTTGCTGGTAATCACAGAAGTTTGGACGTTGGAAGACCAACAGTGTTTTGGTCATCGTGCAGAGAGCTGGACTTACTGATGGCTTCAGTGGCCCTTCTTTGTGGATTCAGGACGACACTGGCCAGGCCTGTTCAAAGACCCAAGGAACTCTTTCTTTCTGAGGCCTTAGCCTACAACATTAAAACAAATAAAATGCTACATTAAATGTAAATTTTTGCTATAAATACTTGGATGATGTTTTAAAAATAATTTGCCTTTGAAGTAATCTGGCTGTGAACAGTTCACTTAATTCATGATTGACTGTGATCCCTCATTCATATCTGGAATTCTTGTCATTGTTTCTAGATGTAATGACACTGTTATGAATATTAATTTAGCAAATGAGGTTGACATAATATTATTACATTTTGTCGACATGTAATGAAGCATTTTATTTTTAAAGATTTATTCATTTGAGAGAGAGATTCACAAGCTGGGGCGAAGAAGAGGGAGAAGCAGGCTCTCTGCCAAGGAGGGAGCCCAGTGTGGGGCTTGGTCCCTGGACCCTGAGATCATGACCCAAGCTGAAGGCAGACGCTTAACCCACGGAGCCACCCAGGTGCCCCATGAGTCATTTATTGACCTGGAGAGAGACGGTGAGACCAGGCTGGGGAGGAGCCGAGAACGGAGTGTTCTTCAGTCTTATTTCTACTCCTTGCAGCACCTTCTGCACAGTAGGCCCATCATTTTCAGCTCGTAAAAGGTAGTTCGTTATACTGCCGTGAGCGAGGACGACCATAATACATGTTAACATCTGCATGTCATTTTCATTAAGAAACAAATGTCTGTGGGTGAAAAGGGACCTCCCAATGTACCGGTCACGATCAGAGTGCTGGAAGCGCTCCTGCCCAGAGGTGCGGCGGGGACCTGGGTGAGGCCGGTTGTCTGTCAGGGGGAAACGAGGCGGCATGAGTGGCCCGGATGTGAGGCACGGCCTCCTCACTCTCTGTCCAGCTGGGGTGTTGGGCCGCTTCTGCTGCAGACGATGTGTCCACTAATAGTACTTCTTTGGTTTCAGAAAGAGAGAGATAAAAATGCTGTATCATATCATGAAACTAACCTGTGACGGGTCCTTATGTCCACACTGTGGAAGGATCTTCACTTCTTAACCGTCAGATAAGGGGTGGGAGCCCTCAGAAGCACGAGCCAGGTCTGTCTACAGGCTCCTCCTCTTTTGTGTTTCATTTTAAAGAAACACATTTAATATGTGTGTGTGTGTGTGTGTGTGTGTGTGTGCGCGCGCGTGCGTGTGTATTTGAAGTTGTGAAAGGGCACCTGGGTGGCTCAGGCAGTTTACATCTGCCTTCAGCTCAGCTCATGATCCCAGAGTCCTGGGATTGAGCCCCACATCAGGCTCCCTTCTCCACAGGGAGTCTGCTTCTCCCTCTGCCTGCTGCTCCCCCTGCTTGTGCCCTCTCTCCCTCTGTCTTTCCTGAATAAATAAATAAAATCTTAAAAAAAAAATAAAGGCGTGAAATATAACACAAATAAGCAAAATACATAAGGGGCACCTGAGTAGCTCAGTCAGTTGAGAGACTGAGCCCTAGTTTTAGCTCAGGTCATGATCTCAGGTCCTGAGATTGAACCTGGCGTCTGGCTCCGTGGTCAGCGGGAAGTTTGCTTGGAGATTCTTCTCCCTCTGCCCTTCCCTCCACTTGCTCCCACTCCCATTGTCTCTCTAAAATAAATAAATAAATCTTGCAGTAAAGTAAAAAAGAGGAAAATGCATGAAAGATAACAGTAAGATTTTCAAATTATTATGAAGCCAGTGCTTGGGGGAAAAGAGACTATTGGCAGCACTCCGAAAACCCCTACGTGCCCCCTCCAGGTACACCTTTTGCCTCTCCCTTGAAGCAGCCACTATCCTGACTTTCATGTTATCACGTCTTTGCTTTTTTTTGTTTTTCAGTATTTTACCACTTGAGGATGAATCCTTAAACACTGTATTTGTTACCTGATTTTGAACTTTTTATACTCACAGAGTGCATTTCCACCTGCACCATATTTGAGAAATTCACCCAATCATTCAGGTGTAGCTCTAAACAGTGTCCACAGAGTGTGCTCTCGGGTGAACACACCAGACACCATTTATCCGCCTGACTCCTGGCCAACACCCGCCTCACTCCAGGGATGCTGCCGTGAGCGTTCCCATATGTAACACTGTACGTGTCGCGGATTATGTAATGACTTCTTGGTACTTCCCTACTCAAGACTGGAATCTTAGGGCCACAGGGTGACTGCAGGTCTGTAATGCAAACAGCTTCTGATGCGACTACACCATTTTGCAGGCCCTCCAGTGACAATGGGAGCTCTTGTTGCCCCACATTATTTCCAGCGCTGGGGTCACCCATCTTCCTGACATTCACCATCCAGGTGGACATAGAGTGATTTGTCACTGTGGTTTCTGTGTGCATTTCCCTCCTGATGAGTGGCACTCAGTGTTTTCTGTGAGTTCGGAGGTCCTCTCGTAGGACCTGTTCCAGTGTCTTGGCTTTTTCTCTACTGGGTTCTCTGGCCGTATTTTTTTTCATTGACTTTTGGTGATTTTGTATTGGTGTGCTTGTGAGCCCCTTCTCAGTTCTAGGTGTTGAAACCACCTTCTCCCACAGCGGCTTGGCTTTTCACTTGCCTCTGCTTATCAAAGCAGAAGTTCAGAACTCTGATAAACCAGAATTCTTAATTTGATGTATTCCAATGAATCTTTCTTTTCCTTTATAATTTGTAGGTTTCCTTTCTTGGTCATATATACATTCTCCTGTATTCTTTCCTAAATGCTGAAACTTTGTTTTTCTTTAAATCTTCCATATATATATACCTTTGGTCTTTTAAAAAAATTTAATTTTATTTTTTTCATGTTCCAAGATTCATTGTTTATGCACCACACCCCGTGCTCCATGCCCTCCTTAATACCCACCACCAGGCTCACCTACCCCTCACCCCGCTTTCCTCCCAAACCCTCAGTTTGTTTCTCAGAGTCCACAGTCTCTCGTGCTTCATCTCCCCCTCCGATTTCCCCCAACTCACTTCTCCTCTCCATCTCTGAATGTCCTCCATGTTATTCCTTATGCTCCACAAATAAGTGAAACCATATGATAATTGACTTTCTCTTCATGACTTATTTCACTCAGCATAATCCCTTCCAGTCCCATCCATGTTGATACAAAAGTTGGGTATTCATCCTTTCTGGGGGAGGCATAATACTCCATAGTGTATATGGACCACATCTTCTTCATCCATTTGTCCGCTGAAGGGCATCATGGTTCTTTCCACAGTTTGGCGACCATGGTCATTTCTACTATGAACATTGGGGTACAGATGGCCCTTCTTTTCACTACGTCCATGTCTTTGGGGTAAATACCCAGTAGTGCAATTGCAGGGTCGTAGGGTAGCTCGATTTTTAATTTCTTAAGGAATCTCCACACTGTTTCCAAAGTGGCTGAACCACCTGGTATTCCCACCAACAGGGTAAGAGAGTCTCCCCTTTCTCTACATCCTCTCCAACACTTGTTGCTTCCTGTCCTGTTAATTTTTCTTTTCTATCATAGTTGGGTTTATAATACACATGGACCTGGTTTTTTTAAAAAAAGATTTATTTATTTATTTTAGAGAGAGAATGCATAAGCTGGGGGAGGGGCAGAGGAAGAGGGAGAAAAACAGATACCGCAATCAGTGGGGAGCCGGGGTTGGGGCAGGGAAGGATCCTATGACCCCGAGATCATGGCCTGAGCCAAAATGAAGAATCTTCTAGAAGCTTAATGGACTGAGCCACCCAGACGCCCCCAGGTGGACCTGATTTTTGAGAATGGTGGGGGGCGGGCAGTAAAGTTTCAGTTTTTTTTCCGTTATGTAAATCTCACTGGCCCAGTGCCTTTATTGAAAAAATATCTTTCCCCCATTGGGCTGGTGTTTATGAGGAGGCCATGCTGCCCCTGGCTGTCCCCACTTAGCGATTGAGCACAGGGAGGGCACCGGAACCAGATAGTCTCTGCCCCTCTACTCAGAGGAGGACTCTGGTGGGACCTTTGCTTGGAGACTGCCATCGGTCAACTGAGGCTTTCTCGGGCTTGCTCCGCGGTCGAGGGCTCCCTGCCTCCTCCGGTACCCAGTCCTGTCCTCCACCGGCCCAGGCTCCCTGCCTCCTCCTGTTCCCGCCACCCTCCCATCCACCATGGTCACCTGCCCCGCTGATGCTTGTGTGTCTAGCCCCCACCTGGCATCTGCTTCCTGGAGGCCCCATCTGACCTGGGGCAGGGGGAGCGGGATAAGGGAGCTGCGGTGATAAAGGCTGGCACAGGGGATTGGCTTTCTGAAGGAAGAGTGGACGGAAGTGGCTGGAGGGGTGCAGAGCAGGGAGGACGGGCGCTGAGGCAGCTCTGGGGTTGGACTCGGTCACTGTGCCTCAGAGCAGGGGCTCGGTGGGGACCCGTGATAGCTTCAGCTCTACGCCAGTTCAGGGGATTTTGTGGGAGAAGTAAGGTAATAAATTACATTTGACCTGGGCGTCCACCGTTCACTGGGCACATCTGCCCCGGACCCTTCTCCAGCAGGGCCTTCTGCATGGAGGAAGGGAAGGAGTTGAGGGGATCCCACGTGTCCCTTTCTGCTCGGTCTTTGTGTCAGGCCCCACTCCTGCCGTCTTTCCGAGGGCTGCAGGGTCAGCGGAAGGACTGATGAGTTAGGTCGCATCTAGTCCTGGCAGTAGGTCAGGTGGTGGCGGCTGAGACAGAGATGGGGCGTGGCTGGGGCTCATTGGTCAGGCGCGTGGAGGGTGGCTTGGGGTGGGCCACGGAGAGGACTCCACGATGGGTCAGTGGGCGGGGCTGTGTCACAGAAGGGAGATCCCAGGACATGAAGTGGGGAGGAGCACACCCATGAGAAGGAAGGACCGTTGTAGCTGGGTCGGCAGAAGGACAAGAACACTTCGGGACCTTTACGTGGGGTACGGGCGCGCGCCTGTGTGTGCTCTCGCCTCAGGCTGCGGAGCAGGAAGGGGATTTGGTGGCAGGAAGAGCAGAGTGGCAGAGGGGTTGGAATCCCAAAGCTTCCAAAGAACTTGAAGGCCCTTCTGCTCCGCAGCCACTTGCTTGGTTGGTTGGTCCCTCGGCCTCGAGGTTCTGTGGATGGTGACGGTGTGGACGGCGGGTCGGAGGGGCCAGCTAGATTTTGAGGCTCCTTTCTGTGCTAGGGATGGACAGATGGTTCAAGGGAGTTGCTAACTTTATACGGTTGGGTACCAGGTTTCAAACTAAATTTGGGCTCTGGCTTCTGGCTTCCAGCTTTCCGTTGGCCCTGGATTGAGAATAGCCTCTCATCTCCCAGCCATCTGGTCCCTCCTGGTGTCCCCTGCCGAGTGACGTCTCCACATATCTTCCCACAAAGAGGACAGACTCTCAAACCGAATCTATTAGGTGAACCTATGTTTTTCCCACAGGGGAGCCTTAGGTGGGATTCTGGGGAGGAATGGGCCCTCACAGTGGAAGCGTCCATGGGGTATGAATGGGTCATCATTTGTTGGATGGGATGGCCCGGTGGGCAGCCTCATGTTGAGCTGTGCCCTGGAGGGGTGGTTCCTGCCTGTGCATCTAGATCTTGGTTTCTCGAAACTTCCTTTTCTGAACAAGCAGGCTCTGGTGCCGCCTCTCCACCATCTAGCATCAGTGGGCGTGTGTGCATGCCTGCTCTGTGCAGGGCACTGGTGGCCCAGAGTGGTAGAGGCAACAGCTACTACTAGTGTGGAACGCAGCTGGTTCTCTAAGACGACAAAAGCAGAGAACGAGTTAGCTTTAACTGTGGCGTTCATTATTAGTAAGAGAATAATCCGCTCTTATGTCTGCCAGGACCGTCTCTGCATGGAGCCCATGAGCTGGGCTTGTGGAGACCAGAAGACAGACCAGATGCTGAGCTTCCTCCACTCCCACCCTCAGCCCCTGCCCCTGACAAGCCAGCTTCTTTCTCCCCGTGAGGTCGAAAAGGATGTCTAGGGCTAACTGGAAGAGGGTCCGTCACAAACTGGGCCAACGTGACCGGAGGAGCTGGACCGAAGTGGAGGGTGGTGTTAGCATTTGGCTAGCTCTGGGAAGTCTGGGGCCTCAGGCTTCCCTCCTTGGCCCCAGATGGCAGAGCTGCCCTCGGCTCTCCACTGGTATCCTCAAGAATCCATGTTCGGCCTGGAACCGGGAGGTCCCCATCGGTCAAGAGAAGCTGTTATGGATGGTGGACACCAATGCGTGGTGACCCCGTGCGGATGGAGCTCAGGTGGCCCTTGACAGTGTCTGGTGAGCGGAGCCTGCGGCATGGTGTGGGGGATGTGGGTGTGCGTGTGTGTTGAAGACTCTGGTGGTGGCTACAGGGTGCCCCGAGGGCACAGTTGGTTGAGTGGCCAGCTCTTGCTTTTGGCTCAGGTTGTGTCTCAGGGTCGTGTTGAGCGCAGAGTCTGGGATTCTCTCTCTCCTTCCCCCCAATCACAAACAAGTGCTCTCTCTCTGTAAATAAATAAATCTTAAAAACAACAACAAAAAACAGGTGGTGGGCACATACACCTGCCCCTCTTCCATAGCTCATCCCAGATGCCCGAGCGCTGAGCGTGAGCCAATTAGGACGTGACAGGTCCAGAAACTCATCAGTTTCTCAATAACAACAAGCAGGCTATGAAACTGGTAACATTTCCCCAAATAGATTCTGCAAAGCTTGGAGGCTCTTCTCCACATATTCTGGGTTGGGGGGAAGGGATGTTTCTATGAGTGATGGACCTACAAGTGTGTGTGGGGGGGCGGGGGTGCTCACTGCAAATGTTATCTTCTTGCAAAAATGTTAAACAAGCCTTGTAAGGATGGTTTAAGTCTTTGTGGTTAGCTGTGTATGTCCCAGCCCCCAGCACAGTGGTGGTCAGGGGCTTTCTTGTTGCAAAAACGCAGGGTAGGGCGGGAGATCCAGGCAAGGCCAGGTGCATGAGTCATGAAACTCTGCTCTTCAGGGATAAGGACATACATTTCCTGGGCTTTCCCAGGGGGCATTGAACCCTGGAGAGCCTGGACCCAGCACCCCTGTATGCTCTAGGCCCCTGGTCTGTGCAGTCCTTCTGCCCTGTGCTCACTCCCTGCCCTTGGCCGGCTTGGGACTTTGTCTCTCTGCTTCCTGTCCTTGCTCACCCAGCTGTGTCTGGCCAGCGGCAGTCCCTATTTGGAGTCTGGGGTTGGAAATTGCTTCCCCTGGGAAGGTTCTCTGAGCCTCCAGGCCTGGTGATGTGTGCCCCTGTGGCCGCCCCCGTGTCTCCTGGACACAGGACATCGTTTATCCCCTTGGCTTCTACACTGCCCTTTGCCCGCTGGACAGGATTGTTTACTTTTCCCACACGGACCCCGGCATAGGCATACAGTCGGTGCTCAGTGATGCAGCGAGGGGATGAACTGTGTTGTCCTTGGAGGCCCAGCCTGGGCGCCTTCTTTTTCTCCTCTCCCTCACTCCCTCTCCCAGACAACCCTCCTCCTCACCCCGACAACCCTAGAAATGCTATTGTCTGTTTCTGTTTCATACCTGGATGCCACTTCCCTAAAGTCTCTTTGGGTGAAATAATAAAACTTTGGGTTATTTGCTCGGATGTTTTTCAAGTTGCATCAAGGTTGCAGAAGGAGAAAATCACAGCTGTGGGGAGTGGGGAGACCAAGGTCAGAGCCATTTTGGCTAAAACGTCAGCACTGTTCGTAGCTCTCCCTGGTTTGGGGCCTCTTGGGGGACAGATGCTTTCAGATTGCCTCGGCGTTTATAACCTTTGGGCCAGAAGATGATTGATTGAGAAGCAGGCATTGGGTGTTCCATTGGGTGTTCCAAGAACAGGGGAGCGGGGGTGGGGAAGCCTCGTGAGTCCTTGACTTTGAAGCCCCCGCACATCCTTCGATCTTCCAGCCAGTGCTGGGGGTGCAAAGACGCCACTGATTACTGTCCCTCGACTTTGTGCTAAGATACCAACAGCGAAAGAGGAATTAGAGCAACAGCGCCTAGCACCTGCCAGCCCCTCCGCTCATCATCTCCTTGAACAGCTTTGGTTAAATATTGAGTAGCCTCCAAAGGACAGAGATTTCACTCACCACGGCCCCTGGGCCTCACGTCCTTTGCCCATTTTTGAATTGGGCTGTTTATTTATTTATTTATTTTTTGTTATTGAGTTGTATGAGTTCTTTATTTTTCTGGGTATTAATCCCTGATCATAAGATTTGCAAATGTGCTCTCCCATTCTGTGGGATTTTTTTTCACTCTCCTATAGTGTCCATGGACGCACAGTAGTCTTTAATTTTGATGAAGTCCTATTTATCTGTTTTTTCTTTTGTTGCCTTTGTCTTTGGTGTAATATCCAAGAAATCACTGCTGAGTCCAAAGGCATGGAGACTTTCCTCTAGGTTTTTTCTGCGTTCTGTGGTTTTAGCGCTTAAGTTTAGCTCTTTGATCCTTTTTGGTTTGATTTTTTAAAAAAGGTTTATTTATTTGAGAGAGGGGGAGAGAGAATGCTTGTGCGAGTGCAGGAGGGAGGAACAGAGGCAGAGGGAAACTTCAGCAGACCCCCTGCTGAGTGCAGAGCCAGATGCGGGGCTGGATCTCATGACCCTGAGATCACAACCTGAGCCAAAACCAAGAGTCGGATGCTTAACGGACTGTGTCCCCAGATGTCCAAAGCCTTTTGGGGTTAATTTTTGTATATGATGTAAGGCAAAGATCCAAATTCACTCTTTTGCATGTGGCTAGCCAGGGTTTCCAGAAGCGTCTGTTGAAAAGACTGTCCTTTCTTCCTGGAATGCTCTTGGCACCTTGTCGCAGGGCTGAGCTGAACTGCACACCTCCTTCCTGTGTTTGTGGGTTCTGAGGGAACAGCAGCTAGTGAGTGTGGTTAGCCTGCCATCCGAACCAGAGTCCCAAGATTTCTGGAAATAAAAAAGGCCTTGTTGTGGAGAAAGCACTGGAAATCCCTACCCCCACTCTTCTGCCCCCTCTGTCCCTTGTGAGAAGCCTTCGCTTTGGGGCCACTTCCACACTCTCTGCTCTGCTGGTTAATCTGACCATGTATTTTGACTGACTGACTAGTGTAAGAAATAGATGCACAATACGTTAGTCATTGTTTTTTTTTTTTTAAGATTTTATTTTTTTATTTGACAGAGACAGAACCAGCGAGAGAGGGAACATGAGCAGGGAGAGTGGGAGAGGGAGAAGCAGGGTTCCCGCTGAGCAAGGAACTCGATGTGGGGCTCGATCCCAGGACCCTGGGAGCATGACCTAAGCCGAAGGCAGACGCTTAACTGACTGAGCCACCCAGGAACCCCTAATCATTGCTCTTGAGATGGTAATATGAAGAGCCCAACACATGTTGATTATCTCCTAACATGAGGTTGTAGGAGAAGTAAATTGTACTGGTCCTAAAAATAGGACTATGTGGTTTATTCGCATCATGGGGAAAAAAGAATTGTCATTCTCCCAAACCTGTTATTTCATTATTGACTTGTTGCTTTTTAAAGGTGACTGGGTCCTTTTTCTTTTCTTGGGAGATGATCTGTTAAGGTCATATTTAGCTCATCTGCTTTGCTAAGGGACTTTCGGGAAAACCTTTGAGTCACTCATAAGCCTGGAAGACAGACATTGTAATATTTGAATTACACTGGGGTAAGGACTCTGGGAAGCTGAATGGCCCGTCCTGATGCCTTTTCCCCCCTCTGGAGTCAGACTGGATGGGCCAGGTTGCAACGTCAGACATTTGTACGTCCAGATGATGGGGACTGTGTGCAAGCATTAGGGATGAAGACTGACCATGAAAATCAGACACAGGGGATGGCGTGGGGTGGGGGGCCTGGGGAAGCCGACTCTTCTCTGGATGATCTTTGCATTTTCATTCATAAAATTAACATCCTTTTTGGCTTTTTGGCTCTGAAAAGCTGAGGGCTGGGGTTTCCTTTACCCTCTCTTTGCGCTCCCCCAGCTGTCCCCGGGCTGATTTATTTATTTTAACTGCTATTTCTGGTAGACACACACCATAGATGGCCAGGCCCCGGAGTTGGTTAGTGGATTAGCATAAAGTTCTAGAGGCAAATATTTTCTGACTCTGGAGAGGCGGACACGGCCAGGCTTTTCTGTAGCACAATTTGCTGTGACCAGCATGTTCTCCAAAGATAGAAAAGGACAAAACATGTCACTTTTCTCTCTGACTTAGCTACGGACTAGTTTTTCATCTAAAATAGCGTTGGATGTGGAAATACCCTATGTGCAATGCGCCGGGATCCCACAGAATGTCCTCCTTACAGATGTAGGTAATGAAATGGAAGGAATTTTATTCACCTGAATTCCTCTTGGAGAGAAGGGAGTATGCATTCGGGAGGAATATTTTGAGAAGTCTGGAAAGGTCAGCGCAGGGGACCACAAGTGACCTGTTCAAAATCAGAAGGTGTTGCGAACGCCTTCTAAGAAGCGTGAGCCCCACTAACTGCAGAGTTTGTTTTTCTGAAGACTGAGACCGTCAAGCGTGCAAGCTTGCAGGTTAAGAGCCTGCCCTGTGCCTGCATTGCTCTGAATGATGGAGGGGAGGAGAATCTGACTCGACTTGACTTCTCCACCATGCGACCCAGCTCATGTGTTGCTGAGGTCCACTGCATGTCCCCAGGGGAAAACACGGCACATTTTCTGAGCATTGGTGGTCTCCATGAACAGACCACGGAGAATTCAAAACTCGTATACGCTGTTAAAAACTTTAACCTTGGGGCTCCTGGGTGGCACAGTCATTAAGCATCTGCCTTTGGCTCAGGTCATGATCCTAGGATCCTGGCATCAAGCCCCATGCTGGGCTCCATGCTCAGTGGGGTATCTGCTTCTCCCTCTTCCGCTGCCTCTGCTTGTGTTCCCTCTCTCACTCTCTGTCAAATAAATAAATAAATAAATAAATAAATAAAATCTTTTAAAACACACACACACACACACACACATTAACCTTTGAAGACATGGGTCTGAGTCACGTGGGTCTCTGGTCCCGGACGCTTCTGGTCCATCTGCTATGTACCTACCTTCCCTAGGCACTTACCAAGTGCTGCAAGAATTCAGGGGACAGAGGGAGCATTTCTGGCCGTGGACAGTCACTGAGTGACCTTGGGGTCCTGTAGGGAGGCAGCACAGGAGATGAGTCTCCAAGGACCGTGAGTTTTTGTTAGGGAGAGGTTCGTGGGTCTTTGTTGGGTATGTGGGGGACCTGTCAGGTGAGCGGGTGGCGTGAGTCCCAGCTCCAGGGTGGAAATGACAACCAGAAAGGGGACCAGTATGGGCAAGCTGTGGCACAGTGAGGAGGAGATCTGCATTGTGAGTGGGAACCAGTGGGCAGGAGCCAACTTTCATGAGATGAGAGACCAGGGTGGTCGGTCAGCCATCCCTCAACCCAGATGCCTCCGAGGCACCGGGGCAGAACTTTGGGGCCTGCCGGGACCCCGCCAGCAGAGTTTCTGAATCAGGAGATCTCCCGTGGAGCCCAAGAAATCTGTTCAAGGATTTTTGTTTTTAAAACAATGCAATGGAAGCTGATGGCAACAGCCCACTTTGTAATGTAGTCGAACTTGGATTCAGGATTCAGCGGGGTGGACATGAGGTGGGAGAGGGGTCCGCTTGCTTGAAAGGCTCTGTGAAGGAGCAAGGAGGATGTGAGGTAATGTCAGGTCTGTCAGAAACCCCAACTGCGGGCCCGGAGTGGAGCCCACATCCCATCCAGCAGGTAGAAAGGAGCTCCCCCACCCCCCCCGCTTTAGCAAAGGAGAAATTTTCACAGGGTGGAGATCGTGCGCAGAGAACACAGTTTTGGGTGAGGGCGGCTTCCTGAGGGGGATGGAAGAGGTCTCCTGGGTGGACTGTCCCACTGGGTCACTCCTCCGCGACTGGTTCAAGCTTCCTGGGGCCAGGAGGCTGGAAACTGCTTTGCTGGTGGTGTCAGGCCGCGAGGCTCCATGCGCTCCCCACTCTCTGCGCCCCTCCCCCATCAACCGTTGCTGGGCTCCCCCACTCACTGGTGACTGCGTGAACCTCATTAACAGCCTTTTCCGGGGAGATAATTCCACAGGATACGTGGTTATTTGAGTTCTTTGTGGACAGTTTTTCAAAAGGATATTTTTGCATGCTATTATAGCTGACATTACCATCATCATTATGTTTTTAAAAGCTATTTTATTGCAATCTCCAACTTCAGTTTTGTCTAATTCTTTCCTTTGAAAAAGAGTTATACTGTGCAGAGCAAAGGCATTAGGAAAAAAATTCTCAAGTTTCTGTTGCAGAGAGACACGTAATACCCCTATAGACCTAATTACCCTGTACCTCTGATTTGTCCTTGACTGTCCCTGGAATAAGGGTGACTCCTGGACAGTGCAAGATCCGGTGTTATATAAGACAGCAAGGGACTGCTTGATCTCCAACAAACTGGATTTAAGTCTCGTTTGGGCACCAGAAGAAAATTACCCAGTTCTATCACAATCCCTCACTGCCGGGGCAGACAATGTTTCATTAAAAGGCAGAGAAAAAGTGCTGATGTGCACCCTTCCTGTTTGGAAAGCTGATCCTTTTGTCATGGAACAAAGAAAGGCTGGTAAAAATATTCACTCTGCAGTCATCAGGATGGCAGAACTCGAATCTGATGAACAGGCGTATTTATCATTTGTCATGATGTTTTGGCTACACGAGTCAGCATTATGACTTGCAGTGACCGATTTGAAAAGATGAGGCTGTTCTTGGTCCTGAGATGTGTTTCTTGGGAATATTCCTACTTTGAGGACCAGTGTTGACTGTGTGGAGCTCTTGGCCTTCATGCAATATGAGAACACGGGAGTCTCAGAAATGTCCGTGTGGGTTGGCCAGCGTGAGGTCTGGGAGGCAGGGACCGAGCCAGGGGCACATGTAGGAGTGGGAAGGACATGGCAACTGCTGGCATCAGCCTCAAAGGTCAGGGAGGAAGCCCCAGAAAAGTTAGTGTTGGGGAGGAACAATTTTACTCTACCCTTCAGAGTTTCTTCTGGTTGGTCTGAGAATCACATTGACACGAGACAGATTAACAGCAACAAATCAAATTTAATTTTGCGCCTACTGGAACCCCACATACAGAGAGGTTCAAAGACAGAAGAGGTAAACTGAGCCGCATGTGTTGTCTTGAAATAAGGATGGATAGGGGCCTGGGGTCTCTCCAAGTGGAGGACCATCATCCACAGGGCATTGTTTGGTAATGAGATATCTGCTCTCTCATTCAGATGGGTCACTTGGATAAAATTGATCTCTAGTAATAATTCTGATTCTGGGAAAGACCCACCCACAATTTACATCCCTCTAGGTAGTCAGGGAGGGGCAGAAGTTTCTCCTGAGTCTGCTGCATCCTGATTGCCCTTACCCCAGAGAGTCCACATGCCAAAGTGGCCCATTTGGAGAGTCTTGCTCTGAACCCCTTCACTGGCTTCCCTAGTCGTCTGTCACAGGCCAGTAAGGCATTACTCCATCTGAACAACCCTAGAAGCACGCTCTGTCTTCAGCCTCTATCACTTCCTTCCATTTCCTTCCTGTTAAATCCCAACTCGGTGTCATCAGAGGCTTACCTCTTTGGCCTCATCTCCCACCCCCACTGGCCACACAGGGGTCCTCCGCCTCCAAGAGGTGCCCTCGCTGTCATACCTCCAGGCCTTCGGTCCTTTGCCCTTTGCTTATATAATGCCTTTCTTGCACATGTGCCTCGATCAAAATCCTACTTGTTTATTTTCCAAGGCCTGACTCAATGTCACCTCTATCAGGAAGCCTTCCAGATCTCCCCAGTCATTCAACACACGTAGAACAAGTGTCCTCCATATGCCAGGTGCCATGCTTATGGGAATAAAGATGGGCAAGACATGGTCCCTTCAGGGGGTCCCGTATGGGATTCCTTAGGCAGCGAATACATGTGCCAGCTACCGGTGGCATGAAATCACAATATAGTTCTTTCATTGCTGAAAGTCCCCCATTCCTGGTGGTCCCATAGCTGCGTGTCTGATCCATCAGTGTCTCAGTGAACACTAGGCATAGCGTCATAGTTGGGTATTTTTCAAGATTTTATTTATTTATTTATTTGACAGAGAGAGAGAGAGAGCTAGAGAGAGAGAGAGAGAGCATGAACAGGGGGAGCAACAGAGGGAGAGGGAGAAGCAGACTCTCCACCAAGCAGGGAGACCTGGGATCATGATCTGAGCCAAAGGCAGATGCTTAACTACTGAGCCACCCAGGTGCCCTGGTTGTTTTGAATCTATAATCAGGCAGTAGTCTTGAAAGACAGACTTTGTGGGAAGAGAAAAGGGCTTTCTAGAGACTTTATGCCTTCTCCTTTCATAGTGAAAGACAACTGGGCCAACACAAATCATGGGCTTTTTACTGAGCCTAGAGAGAACTCCAGATACAGAGCTGATGTAGGAATGTTCTTATATGAACAAGGAAAGTCCTTCCCTCCTCCCCAGTGCTGGGGGAGGAATAGGGCAGTGTGATGTTGAAATATGCATATTTGGTTTTTATTCAATTTCTAAGGGATTTTCTAAGGGATAAGAGCAATGGGACCATCTTTTGCTCTAATACTTGATTTTTATCCTCAGTTCCTGGAAAGGCTTGAGAGATATAAAGCTGAAGTGGGTGCCTTCTTATTCGTAAGAAGCCCCTTTCAACCACACTTGAGTTGATGCGAATGAGGTGACTTTTTGTAAACCCCTAAGCAACCTTAGGCTGGGGGCTGGTTGCCCAGGGTGGGCACTGTGTGACTGGAGGGGTGGAACTGTTAGTCCCACTCCTGACCTCATGGGAGAGTGATCTGGTTGGAGATTGAGTTCAATTGCCAATGGCCAATGCTGTAATCAATCATGCCTATGTAATGAAGCCTCCACAAAAATCCAAAAGGATGAGCTTCAGAGGGCTTCCAGGTTCATGCAACAGAACACATCTGTGCTCCTCCAAACTCCTTGGGGACAGAAGCTCCTGTGTTGGGGATCTTTCTAGATTCAGCCTATGTATTTCTTCATCTGGCTGCTCACTTGAATCCTTGTTATAATCTTGTGACCTGTTAAGACTTTGCCTGAAACAATCTTTTTTGTTGCTCATAATTTATTGCCCCACTCTCCTGCCTATAAAAACCTTCCATTTTGTAAACTCCCCAGAGGTCCCTTTACTTGCTGGGTGGGGTGCTGCCAGGTTTGTGAGCTCATTGATAAAGCCAGTTGGATCTTTGGATGTACTCAGCTGAACTTTGATTTTTAACAACAGCCTGTGGGTCAGGAGGAGGGCTAACAGCCTGTGTTTGGAGTCTGAAACAGGGGGGGTCTGATGCCATCTCCCGAGATACAGTATCAGAATTGAGTTAATTGTAGGACACACAGCTCGTGTTGCAGAAACTGCTTGACGTGGGGGACAGCCTCCCATTCGGAGAGGGAAGTTGACCTCTGAACGATCTGCTGCTCTGCGTGGGATGAGTGTTGGAACCTCCAAGGGGCTCTCATGACTCTGATGATCTGGGGACTTTGGGGACTTGTGAGCAAGTTCTTTGCTTCCCTGGGAAGCTGCCGCCTGCAAGTCTGGCTTTTGGCACGTGGGGAGACACAGGATGGAGGCAGAGGTGGGGTGATGCCACTGCAGACCAAGGAAGGCCGGGAATCACTAGAGGCTGGAAGGGGCCAGGGGCAGGAGTCCTCCTATAGAGACTGGGAGGGGGTGTGCCCCTGCTGACCACCCCCGCCCTGGGCTTCAGACTTCCTGCCCCCAGAATCTTGAGAAAATTCATTTCTGTAGTTCTAGGGCCCCCAGTCTTTGGGACTTCTCTCCTCTGGGAGATGAACACTGTATGGGAGCGCTAGGCAGGGCTGGCACTTTGGGCCATATTTCTGGTTCCCCGTGCTCTGCACACTACCTTGCATCCTGCAATCTCTGTGGGCCAGGTAGGGGTGCAGTCATGAAGAAGGAGCCAGGGGTCGGGACCAGGGAGGACACAGAGGAAGGCCAGCCACCTTTGACCTCAGCCCTGGGGCACAGCAGCCCAGGACACTGGTGGGACCAGCCACAGCGGGGACATCCGTGTCCAGAAGAGGTCAGGGGACAGCCTGTGGACCATAGGCCCCTGTGGGGTGCTGTCAAGACAGGACATGTGCCCCTGCCCGTGTCCCCCTTCCATATGAGAAGGAAGCAGCTGTGTGGCCAGAGCCCCTCTGGAAACAAGATGTAGACCTTTTGAACTTGGAAAGTGAGTGAATATTTACCTGAAAGCAACATTTCCAGCCACCAAGAGCCTGAGGCTAAGGCTCCTGGAAAACCCCGGGAGTGTGTATGTTGTCACTGGGGATGGAGCACAAGAAAAGACTGGTTATAGAAAATGTATTTATAGTTTTTGCATATTTGAGTTTTAGAATATAAAGTCTGCTCTACCCTTTAATATTTACCATATTCTGTGTTTTTTCCCTCCCATGTTTGCTTCCTCCATTAAACTGTGAACTCTCCGCAGGTAGAAATGGTGTTCTGCCTTTTGGGATATCTGTGTCCCTGAGACCTAACGGGACAGCCCTGACACACAGTCTAGTCTCATCAACTGTCTGTTGCCTGAATGACAATGTTCAAAGTGTCACTGGATGGCTCAGTAGGTGGAGCGTGTGACTCTTGATTTCGGGGTTGTGAGTTTGAACCCCATGTGGAGCGTGAAGATTACCTAAAAATAAGAAATCTTAAAAAAAATGTATAAGTAGCATTTCCTCTCTTTTTCCCTCAATATCTTTCTTTCAAGTTTTATTTATTTATTTTTTTTTTCAGTTTTGTTGAGTGATCACTGACATATTGCACTCTGGGAGTCCAACATGGGCAACAGAAGATGTGATATAGGTACAATGCTATGAAATGGTCATTACAAGGAGATCGGTTAACACTGATCATAGTTACAATTTGCCACAGAGTTACAGTGTTTTTTCTCATGATGAGAACTTTGAAGATTCATTCTCTTAGCAACTTCCGAATCTATAACACAATGCTGTTAATTACACTCCCTAAGCTGTATACGCTCCCCCAGGACTTCTTATCTTGAAACTGGAGGTTTGTATCTTTGGACCCCGTCCCTCATTTCTTTTTCAAATTTTAAACAGTGTCCAGGCTTTCTTAGGGCCTTTGCCTTGGATGCACACTCGTCGAGATCATGAGGACTGGGGTGCAGGCCCAGGCTCCAGGAGCTGGGAGGACAGTGGTGGCTCTAGGGAGTACGTCTGTATGAGTTCCTTTTTGGGACCTCTGCTAGCACAGGACTGTGGCCCTGTGGCAGGGTTTTCTGCGCCTGTCAGTACATCAGAGATGAAGGAGAAGGATTTTTCAGAAACAGCGTAGTTTCTAGTAGGATCTTTACTGCTACTTTAGCAAAAAAAAAAAAAAAAAAAAAAAAAAATATTTAAAACTCCTATAGTGTAAATTAATTCAGATGTAAATAACCATTCAGACTACCACGGAATGTGACAAGCAGAGGTGTCTGCCAACATGTCCCGAGTAATTAACTCGATTTTTGCACTTTTTTTTTTTCATTTTGCTGGCAGCACCAGGAAAAACTTACTTAGTTCTTAGCTCTGAGTTGATGATGCTGATTCTAGGAGTCAAAAGAAGACTTAGGGGTTTGGGTGGCTGCTTCTCAGGCTCTGGAGCCTGATGGCCCAACCTGCTGCCCTGAGAGCTTGCTTGGTCAGTTTGGAAGCTCTGTTAGCATCAAGCCTTGGGCCACCCCACCTGCTTCTCCCTGGCCCACCTTTGTTTGGAGCCATCACAAGGGCTGTATGATGACTCTCCGCCTCCCAGATCCCCCCTTGGGATCCATTCAGAGGTCTGGGCTCTGAGATGAAAGGCTGGAAGGCAACCCTTACTGTTCAGGAGACCTGCCTGGGTCTGCTGTCGCCTCGTCTTGGCCAGACGATCAGGCAAATGGGTTGTTGACTGTTCCCAGGCACAAGCTCCATGCGCTGCTATGCACGGGGGGTTCCCGGCCACTCCGTGCTCTCCTCCTCTTGGAGGCCCTAGGAAGGGATGATGTGGTGACATCATTACTGTCAGTTGACATTTGAATCAGAATAACGGCTCGGTCTTCTCAGGTGAGACTGAGTGTCCGGGTTAAATGAGAAATAATTCCTGTTAACTTCCTATGTGCAGGCAAAACGGATCTCCGCCTGGCTGAGCTGCAAGCCGTGGTCTCTTCTCTAAGCCAGCTCTCAGAGGGGTGGGTTGAGTCTGCTTTCTCCAAGAACTGTTCTTTGACCTTTGGACTCTTTTATTCTATTTTTATTTTATTTTTTAAAAAAGATTTTATTTTATTTATTTGACAAACAGAGATCACAAGTAGGCAGAGAGGCAGGCGGAGAGAGAGGGAGAAGCAGGCTCCCTGCTGAGCAGAGAGTCCATGCGGGGCCTGATCCCAGGACCCTGAGATCATGACCCAAGCCAAAGGCAGAGGCCCAACCCACTAAGCCACCCAGGTGCCCCTTTTTGGACATTTAAAAAAATATATATATATTTATTTATTTATTTAAAAGAGAGAAGGAGAGCAAATGCGGGGGGGGGAGAGGGAGAGAGCGTCTCGAGCAGACTCCATGCTGAGCGCGGAGCCTGGTGTGGTGCTTGATCTCGTGACCCCAAGATCATGACTTGATCTGAAATGAAGAGTCGTCTGCTTAACCAACCGTGCCATCAAGGGGCCTCTGACATTGAGATGCCTTTCTCTCTGATGACAGCTCTGATGCTCAAAGTGAGCTTTTGCTCCAAATTTGAGTTTCAGGAAGGAAAAGAATTTTTAAGCTGGAATACACACACAACTACCACACCCCAAGGAGGACAGGCCAGGACCGAGCTGGAGCTCACTGCGTCTCTGGCACCCTTGCCCCCTGCTGGGGCTCGGTCGGGGGCTTACTGGTGGGACCTCACTGTGTGGTGTGGAGGGTCACAGTTTATCAGCATATGTGTTTCAATGGCAGACCATGAATAAATGTCTGTTGAGATGAAATTCCTTCTAACCCTATGTGAGGTGTTTGGATTATTGGTTTCTTTGGGCTGTTTTGCCTCCATAACTCCCTGCCCTTGCCCTATGACCATTCTGCATCTTAACTGTGAGCGTGGGGCTACATGTGCCCCTGTCTTCTCGGCACAGCCCTTGGCCCGCCCTTGTCACACCTGCTCCCAGGGGAAGGGTCCGCTGGGACTCCTGGCCTCTGTGTCTGTAGCCTGCTAGGGCTTTGGTTCTCTGTTTATGAGAACAGTCTTCCACGGAAGACTTAGAGGGTCTTGCTGCAGAAACAGCTCCTCCCCTACAGTTACACGTGCCGAGACGTGATGTGGGGGCGGCTGGAAAAGGCAGGACTCTGACTTCCCCTGAAGCTGTTTGTTGATAAAATGACAATAATGTTCTGTCATTATTTCAGAAATGATTCCTTACAAACTTCAAAGACCACCAACATTCAATTTAAATTTCTCATTTTAAAATAAATTATTACTTGGAGGGGGTGGGTGGGGTGGCTGGGTGATGGACACTGGGGAGGGTATGTGCTATGGCGAACACTGTGAATTGTGTAAGACCGATGAATCATACACCTGTACCCCTAAAACAAATAATACATTATATGTTAATAAAAAAATAAATTATTACTATGCTTTTATGCAAAACACTGAAGTTTCATAGAAAATGAATATTTTACTGTCTTGATTTATAACTTCTCAAATAACTTGTTTTCTCCTTTCATGAGATACATGTTTTCCAATAAGTGGGAAACTTATTGGAAGATTGCAGTGTATGTTTATATAGGTCGTACTTTCTCTTAAATGGCTGTTGAGTAGTTCATGTTTGGAAATGCTCTATCATATTTAAGCAGACGGTGGCTAGTGTTCATATTTTCAGGGCATTTTATTAATATTTTTAGTCATTTTATCAACATTTCAAACATTTAAATTTAGCAGTTCTGTTCTTTCAAGTGCATTATTGTATGAAATAGATCTCTGGATTGTTTTCTTATTGAGAATTACAATCATCTTATGAAACCGTGAGCTTTGGGAGAATGTGATCTGCCCTTAAACTCAGCACTGTTTGCCTCCCTGGCATCCAGGAGATGCTCGTATTTTTGTTAAAAGTGCTCAAATTAGGGGCGCCTGGCTAGCTGAGTGCATTGAGCCTCCACCTTCAGGTTAGGTCATGATCTCAGGGTCCTGGAATGGAACCCCACATCGGGCTCTCTGCTTGGTGGGGACCTGCTTCCTCCTCTCTCTTTGCCTGTCTCTCTGCCTACTTGTGATCTTTCTCTGTCAAATAAATAAATAAAATCTTTTAAAAAATGCTCAAATTATTATGAAGTGTTGAATTATTTTGTCATAATTTCATGTATTATGTGATTTTGTAGTAATTGTTGTGAGTGTGGGAGCTGGGAGTGTGGGAGAAGGGGCTCTGGACTGTGATTCACTGCCAGTATCACTCCTTGTTCTCCGCAGACTCGGAAGATAGAGGTGGACCATATTTAAGTGAACAGTAACAAACGGATCCACATTTCATTTTCTTTCACTGGTTCACCTTTAATATTCTATAGGTAAATTCTGAAATGCAGACATACGGGAACACTGCATTTAGCCCTTGCACAGACGTAGTGACTGTTGGAGTCGGTGGCAGGTGAGGGCCAGGGAGAGCTCTGGGAGTCAAGAGTCGGTGCACCCTGGGACACACGAGCCTGTCTTGGTGTGCTCACCACAGGCCCCTGTCACAGCTTCTGACAGTTGATGAAACATTCGACGGATGAGTTTCACTTAGAACTTCATTATTTATTAGTTTTCCCATCCACAACCATAACCGTTATGCTATTTACCAATCAGAACAGAAACTTTCAAGACAACCAGACCATCACTGCTGCAGTTATACTAGTGAATTTTGGCTGAATACAACTGCGAGGTGGAAAGTGGAAGATCTCAGAAGTCAAAGATCTTTCCAGTTCTGGAGAGATTCTGGGAGATGCCCCTCTGGGGTGAGACGAGAGGGGAGAATGACTCTGCCAATGACCAGGAAGAGGTGGGGAGCAAAGTCTTGTAGATGGGAAGGAGGCTGAAGTTGGGGTTCTGGAAGAGAGGAGACCCCTCTATGCTGTTTGACCCCCATGACTCGGGGAGGAGGCAAGACCTCACAGACACAGCTGTGTGGTGCCCAGGAAGGGTGCACCTGGGCATAGGGGCTCCCAGCACTCCAGCTAGGAGGGAGCCGAAGGCCAGAGGTCAGAGGACCCGGGGCCAGGCCAGTTGGGATGGCAGCAGGAAGCAGAGTGGGCAGATGAGCAGTGGCAGAGAGAGGATCTGCCCAGTGTTTGGTGGAGGGAAGCCCCCTAGATCTCATGGGGAACCCCGGCGAACGTGATACTGAATTCCTTGCTAGTCAAGTGGGAAGAGGACACACAGTTAGATTTCAGTTATTTTAAAGAAAATGGAGAGGGGATTGATCCAGTACTCTCAAATCTGTAATTCAGAGTTAGCTCGTCCACGCAAGTGCACATGTGCCACGCAAGTGGGCATGGTCCAGAGTCAGACAAGCCAGCCCACAGAGATGGAGGCCCACACAGCAACAGACAGGGGCTTCCTGAATACGGTCACTGTGCTCCGCATGGAGCTCTCAATGGCAGACATTCAGCTTAGAAAAATTAGTGTTGGATAAATTACATGAAAGAAAACGGTTAAAAAACCCTAAGGGTGAGAGGTGCCTCGAGGGAAAATCTTTACATTCCGGATGGAACAAACGAGACCCAAATATAATCTGGGTCAACCAGGAAGCACGTGTGGCACACATTGGCGGTTGTGGAATGTGAGTGATAGCGGAGGAGCGCGTTCACTCTACCCCTTTGTCTACCTCTCTACACATTTGAAAAAATTTGTAAATATTTTATTCATTTAGAGAGTGTGCACACAAGTTGGGGAGAGGCAAAGGGAGAGGGAGAAGCAGACTCCCCGCTGAACACGGAACTGAGGGTTCATCCAAGGACCCTGAGATGATGACCTGAGCCGAAATCAAGAGTTGGACTGACTGAGCCACCCAGGCGCCCCTACACTGGAAAGTTTTATGAGAGAAAATCCCACTAATGGGTAGGGAAGAAATGTGAACATCCAAAAGGCCACCCAAAGCCTTTTTTTCTTTGCCTTACTATTTGATAAAGGCCAGAATGAGAAAAGACTCATCTCAGACTCACTTGCAATAAGGGATGGCAGCCGAGTGTCCGAATTCTGGCCAATCAAATGAAAGAGATCCTTCAGGAGGATTTCCATACTTTCCAAAAAAACATGCCTTCGTAGGCTGAAATTTTTGGGCTCTTTTCTTTTGTCCTGCCCACAACATGGATGGAGATGCAGCAACCTTTTTGTGACCATGAGAACCAAATCCACGTGCTAACCATAGTAAGTCAGGAAGGTAAAAGGAGTTGGGGATAGTAATGGTGTCAAGGAGCTGCTATATCAGCCCTGAACTGATTATCTGATTTCCTCTTGCATCAGGAAAACATCCACCCCGCCCAATATTAAACCATGGTATCGGTTAAGAATTGTGATGGGGCACCTGGGTGGCTCAGTGGGTTAAGCCTCTGCCTTTGGCTCAGGTCATGATCTCAGGGTCCTGGGATTGAGCCCCACATTGGGCTCTCTGATCAGCGGGGAGCCTGCTTCCCCTTCTCTCTCTACCTGCCTCTCTGCCTACTTTTGATCTCTCTCTCTGTCAAATAAATATATAAAATCTTAAAAAAAAAAAAAGAATTGTGTTTACCTCTAAGAGAACTCCTTACTCTCGTGCCTTAAAAAAAGTCAGAAATTTTATTGTCTCACATTGTTAGAAGCCAGAGAATAGGAAATTCAGGGCTGGTTTGGTGGCTTTGTCATGTTGTCAATGGTACTTCCTCCATCTTTTTAGCTTTTCCATTCTTAATGTGTTGATTTCTTCCTCATTGTCACAATATGGCTTCTGTATCTCCCTATATCATATCTGCATTCCAGGCAAAGAAAAGTATGTATCTCCTGAGCTCAAACAGTGTCAAATGGCTGCTTGTGGCTGCATGGTGGCTAGGAAAAAAAAATAATAAAGCAATTTCCTTTTCAATGTCTACAGTTGGTGAATCAATGTAGGTTGGTCTCTCAACATCCTTTCCTCAATACTTTTTCTCCTGCCTTCCTCTACTGTGTCACGGGCAGTTCTTCTCCTCCTTCCTCTTCCAGCCCTCTCTTGTGAAGGAGTTATTTATAACCTCACCAATGAGGCTGGGAATCTTTCAAGTCCCTGACAGTTCTCACCACCACTAAATAACATTTGTTGAATTAATAAACTGTAACTACGTGCAGTTCTTATTTTCTGAGATTCTACTACCCCAGATAATTCTGCAGTTGAAGGTTGAAGATAAAGTAGGGCTGGGGAAAGCTCAAGAAAAACAGAGGCTAAAGTATGTATGGAACTTTGAAAGTCAGAGTGGTAGGATAATGGATTCAATTTTTGTTTGCTTGATATTTTATTTTGATGTAGACACTCCTGATTCCAGTAATGCTGAGCTAGGCCATTCAGACCAATCCTCCCACTAAAAACAATTTAAAAAGATGAATAAAGTCTAAAAACATATTCTGAAAAGCACCAAAGACTTAACCCAGAGAGTAAGGAATTTCTGTGGCCAAATTCTGAGAGTGGGCGAGATCCAGAGCCATTGACCCAGCACTGGGAGACAGTTTTGCCCCTGGGCAAAAGATTAGCATTTGCTAATCTGGAGGAAGGGTAGGACCGAGTCTGAATTAGGATTTTAGTGCTTTGTAGGGCTTTGGGGCAAAAGGCAAGTTCCAAGGGCTACGAGGGTTTGGGGCTTGATAACCACCGGCTTTAGCCGGATATCTAAAAGGATCACTCCTCGTGAATAAGGGTGAATTGAGAAAACCAGCCCTGAAACAGACGACGGTCTTTTGGTTACCCTAGAAAATCTCAAACCCTGCATTTGGAGCAAGAAAATTCTAGAATGTTCGTGTCCCCCACTTACCTGGCAAAAGATGTAGAAAATCCTCCTTGGGGAAAGAGGACATCATCTTAGTTCTCGAATTTCTGCAAAGAACTTAAAAAACAAAAACAAAAACCAACAAACCAAACCTGCTTGACACACAATAAAAACCTTGTGGATATCAGAGGAGCGAGGACTCCACAAGCATGAGCCCCCAGAAGCAAAAGACAATAGATCAAACCCGAAGGAACTCAAAATACTGCAACGATCACACCTCCCTGTGATATTTTCTTACTGTTTTGGTGGCAAATAACTTGTATGGTATAATTACAACCTTAGTAACTGATATAAAGGAATGGTTGATATACAATGAAAAGCAAACAGAGCTAGAAGGCAGCACAGCCCCATGGTGTCGATGGTGTCTGAGAGCGGCCAACTCTGGTGTCCGTTTTATCCTTTTTCATTTCCGTATTTTCTAAATTTTCTTGAACGAGAATTTATACTAGAAGACATACAAGTAAAAGAGAAAGTGATAAAGAGTGTAGCCCAGAGTGGGGCTGGATTCACAGGTGCAAACATCCTCAGTTGTCCAAGGTCCTGTGGCCAGATGGGCCTCATACTTGGATGAATGCTCTGCTGCTTCTATCTTGAGATTCTTAAGAATTTTGAACAGGGAACTCTACATTTCCATTTTGTACTTGGCCTCCCCAGTCCTGCATAGCCCTCACCCAGAGGCAGTTGAATGCTGATCGGTGGACCCTCTGTCAACAGCCACTGGGCTGGTCTGTTTTCTGTACTTCCCACTGAAAGGTGTCTAGTTTCTGAGTTGAAGGTGTGCCCACACAGCTGCAAGAACATGGAGGTATGGAGGAAAGCCCCCTGGGGCAGGAGCATGCAGGTCTCATCCGCGCTCTGTCCTGGCGAGTCTAGGACTAGCTCTCTCTAAGTCTTTCTGTTTATCTCCAGAGCTACTGGAGTCATAACTGTGCATGGCGATGAACACACCTGGCTCAGAATTGATCAACAACTATTTATTTAGCATGCACTCTGCAAGACAGCAGGAGCTCCGAGACCCACTCTCACCATGTGCTGAAATGACTGGAAATCGCTTACAAAGGAAACATGGCACGTTTCCAAGATGCTGGGCCACTGGGGCAAAGTGTGTAGACTATAACCCTACGCATAGGGAACGTGTAGCCAGGCCCAGTCCCCCCACCCAGGTTCTTTCCTTACGTTTCCATTTAAACCCTTGACATAGATTGGAGTAGGCGCAGCCACTTTTTTTTTTTTTTTCAGATAAGAAAACCGAGGTTTAAAGAGGTTATAAGGGGCGCCTGGGTGACTCAGTGGGTTAAGCCTCTGCCTTCGGCTCAGGTCATGATCTCAGGGTCCTGGGATGGAGTCCCGCATGGGGCTCTCTGCTCAGCAGGGAGTCTGCTTCCCCCTCTCTCTCTGACTGCCTCTCTGCCTACTTGTGGTCTCTCTCTCTCTGTCAAATAAAGAAATAAAAAATCTTAAAAAAAAAAAAAGAGGTTAAGAAACTTTCACGAAAGGGTCCAACTCCAAAAGCGTATGCTCTGGACAGTTCCACTGGACCTACACCAATAATAGTCAACGTGGCTGCCTTTCAGCCCAGACAGGGTCTGGGTCTCCCAACCGCAAGTCAGATAGCGGGGTGAGGGGGCGCTCCGAGGGAAAACCGCCCCTGGGGGACTTTGCAGGGGCTGGGGCAGCGCGGCCAACGCGGCCCCACGTGAAGGGCACTACAGGAGCAGTGTTGGGGCCCAAGGGCTCGTCCCGCGTCCCCAGCCACACAGGGCTGGCCCACTCGGGCGACGCTGCGAGCACCGGCGGCGGCGGCCGCGGCGGGGCGCGAGTACGCACGGTCCCCTCCCGCAGCTCCCACCTCCTCAGACGCACGTGTTCCGAGTCCCCGCCCGCGCCGCCTGCCGCAGGTGTCCTGGGAGAGGCGGACGCGCACAGCGCGGACGCCCCCGCCATAGATCCGCGGGCGGGGTGGGGGGGCGGCGCTCGCAGCAGCGGGAGCCGGGGGCCGAGGCACAGGCGACGGCGGCGGCGGCAGCAGCAGGTGGAGCGAGCTCTGAGGCGGGCGCGGCTCCCGGCCTGAAACCCGCCGCTGCGGCCCCCGGGGAGCAGGCAGGCCCGCGGGGCCCGGAGCCCTGTGCGCCCGGTCCAGCCTGGTTGCCGGGAAGGTCGCGTCGCCGCGCGGGGCTCCCGCGCCTGCGACCCCCGCAAGACCTGTGCTCGCGGGAGGGAGCGCCGGCGGCTCTGGGATCTGGGAGGAGCTCGCGGGGCGGCGCGGGAGGGTCCCGGGTGGCGCTCCCGCCTCTCCTCGGACTCGGGCGCGGGAAGCCGCGGCTCTTCGGGCGCTGGAGCTGGTCGCGCGGCCCTCGCCGGGTTTGCCTCGGAGGCTCTCTGGCTGCACTGGTCTGCACGAGTTCTCTACTGACTGGTTTCCTCGATTTGGAGACTGTTCCCGCCAGCGACGCCGGAGCACCGGGCCGTGAGTCCGCGGGCGGGCGGACTGGCGTCCCCCCCGCCGCAGCTTAGGGATCCCGGCGCTGACCGCCGCCTCTGACCCTCGAGGCTCCCCTGCTGGCCTGACTCCTCCCAGCCTCCGGCCTCGACGCAAGGGACCTAGCCTGCCCCTCTAGGAGGGAGGGCGGTCCTCAAGTGGCGCTGGCCTCCGAGGACCTTCTTGGTGTGCGGCGGGACTGGGGTGTGCTCGGCCCCGCCGCTGGCCATGGCCTTCACTTTCGCTGCTTTCTGCTACATGCTGTCCCTGGTGCTGTGCGCTGCGCTCATCTTCTTCGCCATCTGGCACGTGAGTAACCGGCAGCGGCTTCGCTCTTTCTTTTAGCCCCGTTCCTCCCTTCCTTCCCGGCTTTCTCTGAAGTACACCTGACCGTGGAGCTAGGGGCGGACGGCGCCAGCCGCCGCGCACCTGCAGGATGGACCCTCGGCCGGTCCGGTCCTGGGTCAGGGGGACAGTTAGGGGCATCCCGAATCCGCGGCGCGCGCGCCCTTGGTGCCTGGCTGCTGGCGGGGGGCGGAGAGAGCGCTGGTTCCCTGGCGAGGCCCCCGTGCTGGGCCCGCGGCACGCGGCGGCGCCCCCGCCTACCCTGCTTCTTCCTACCCGCGGGGAGCGAAGGAGCGGCGCCGCTGCCGTCCCAGCAATTAGTCGAGTAACTGTAACAATTAAACATTGAAAATGTCAGCGTCTGCGGTGGGTTGCGTTTAGACACGTTTGGAGACAAAACGGAGACACCACAGGAGCGCCGTTGGAGAGGGCGCGCAGTGAGCGGGGCCTGGAGGAGACGGGACCAGCGGCGGGGATCGCCTGTCCCGTGGGGGAGAGGCCCCGGCGGGCCACGAGTTTCCCCCTCCTCCGCTGTCCCCGGGCCCAGCCACAAAGTCGCTGCAAGGCCCCGCGCAGGTGGCAGACTCCCCGCTCCAGCGTCCCGCCGTCCTTCCCGGGCTGCGCCCGGCTGGGAGCAGTGGAGGTGGGCCCGGGTTCTGCAGGTGCAGTGGGGGTCTAGGACGTGCAGCACTTCTGCATAAGGGGAGGGGGAGTCCGCAGTACAGATCGGCGCCACACTTGGCAAGCGCTCCCAGGGGCCCCTTCTCTGAGGGCCCCTTGCCCTCGCCAGCGGGGAGCTGGTGGGTAGAAGAACAGTAGAAGTCTGGAGCTCCAAACTGAGCCCGCAGATTGCAACCTCACCGACCTGCGAGTCTGGGGGTGGACAGGGACCCTGGCAGGGGTTCCTGGAGGCTGGTCTCTGTCTCCCACCAGCCTTCCAGAGCTCGTGTGCAGGGGCAGTTGCCCCACGGGAAGAGCTGCAGGCTGGGTGGGATGCTGGTGTTTCCTGGGGCAATTTCTGGAGTGAGAGGATTTATCTCAAGAACAAACTAAGCTAGAGCAGGTCCTGTTACAGGGCTTCTCAGGAGTGAGGAGAAGGAACAGGTTAACACTTCCTTTCACATCCCCAAAGCGAGAGTTGACCTAGGTGGTCCCCAGGTTTCCTCTTGCATCTAGATTGTGCAAGTCTGTGAATCAGTTGGTTTAGGAAGGTGGAGGAGCGTTGGAGAAGAAATTCAGACACAGGAATTTGTGGGCTGATCAAAAAATCAGGCGGTGAAAGTGATGGGATTTTGTGGTCTCTCCTCTGTCCCCGGATCCTGGGTCTAATTCTTTTTGCAGAAAGGAGCCTACGGGTTGTTGACATTGTTAAGGGAGAATGAAACTCTACCTAATTTAGAATAAATAGGGGTGCAGAACAGATAACACCCAAACAGTGCGGCACGTACCTGCCCGTGTGTTTCAGTGGAGCTTTCTGTGTTTCCCCGGATCTGGGGAGTTATTCGGATTCCAGAAGGCTAACTACTCCCCTTTCGGCAATACTTGGCCAGAGGGTGGCGGGTGGCCATGAGCTCCATCAAACTGTCAGCCCCAGGAGCAGAGCAGGTAACTAGCAAGAATTTCCTCTCCCTCAGGGGAAGATAATAAATAATTCAAGAGCAGATTAATTAAGTGGATGGTGTGTGCAGCTGGTTGACCTGTGAATCGAAGCTGGCCGGTGGGGTGATTCCCATCAGCCTCCGTTCAGGTTTCAGGCGCGCACCCCCTTGTCCGGGGAATAGTTCGAATGCTGGCGGGTCCTGACCAGCTTCCCAGTGGGAGTGTCGTGTCAAGATTCCAGATTCTGATCATAAAAAGAACCTGTGCTCTTTGAATTCCGATTATGAAGAGCGTGGCCAAGTCTCCAGCTTCTGTTCTTTCCTGTATATTTCCCTTCCCGCTGCCTTGGAATCAAACAGCCCAGAGCCTCCCCATGTTGATTTGGCTCCCAAGCATTGAAAGGGGAAATCGATGCACATGTGGTGTGTGTGGGTGTTGCCAATAGGGTGGTAATTACTTCCATGAAAGTTTAGGCTGTGCGTTTGCTTTGCTGGCTTCTTATCTTCCTTATATATTTTTTTGATCTGATAAGCCATATTGATTGCTTAGCTTATTGTAACATCCCCAGAGAATACAAGGTGCACTTAGCAATATACTACAGTTAAAAATCCTGCCAGTCGCTGTGTGTTGGTTCTAAGACAGGAAGACGGCACCTTTTTCTTACTTAATGATACATGCCTTCCTAGAGGGAATGATAGTAGCTACCACTTAAGGACCGAGTCCCACCAGCCAGTTCTAGGCACTCAGTGAGGACCTGTCACATGTCCCTCTAGGTGTTTACTTCCCTTGGAGGCCCAGGGGAAAGGGGGTTGTGGCCATATCCACATTGCTTTCAGGTCTTGTGTTTTACTTTGAAAATTTATTTGCATCTGTTTTCAAATGAAAGGAACTTGAATGGCAGATTAATTTTTTAATCAACCACTATTTGCCACATTTGGAACATTCAGAATAAAAGTGAGGGTGTGATTTTCTTTTGGGGTGTGTGTGTGTGTGTTTGTGTGTGTGTGTGTGTGGCTGTGCATGCCTTCAGGCACATGGTTTCTGCTCCTGGAAGTCCTTCATTCCTCACAGCTGGCATTTTATAGATCCAGGGAACTGTGGATCAGAGAGGTCGTGAAACTTGCCCGAGGTTGCACAGCTGGTGTGTGCTGGAGCTGGGATTTGAGCCGCACCTGAGCCTGGTGTGCCCATGTCGTCTTTCTAACTCAAGTCACTATCTTTGGCTTGTTTAACTTTGATAATAGTCTAGCTAATGTTTTTACACAGTGGATTACCTTTCTGTATAAATGAAATATTTGGGTCCAGAATTTCTGATTGGAGTTACAACAACAGAAACGACTGACACATTATATATCCTTTGAAAAAAGAGGAGATCCTATTTCAGTCTTTAAAAATCTAGTATTTCTGCTTATAAAATGATAAAGTTCCTTGCTGAAAAATTTGAACATACATATATGGAACAAAGTCACCATTAATCATGTTCTCCAGAAAAGATTTGGGGGTTTCTTCTTTCAAACATTACATATCCATGTATCTTAAAAAATTGCATATGGGGGCACCTGGGTGGCTCAGTGGGTTAAGCCTCTGCTTTTGTCTCAGGTCATGATCTCAGGGTCCTGGGATCGAGCCCCAAATCAGGCTCTCCGCTCAGTGGGGAGCCTGCTTCCCCCTCTCTCTCTGCCTGCCTCTCTGCCTACTTGTGATCTCTCTCTCTGTGTCAAATGAATAAATTAAAAAAAAATTGCATATGGATGTTTAGGAGGAAGCAAGGTGTTCTGAAGAGTTTCAAATGTGAAGTGATTTCTCTTTCCAGACAATGTAAAATGAACAGTGTTTACTGACAAAAGCACACTCAGCTCTGCCTTGGCCTTTTGCAGGCGGTCGCATTTATATAAATATAGATGAAACCATTCTTGGATCAAAGACCCATTTCAGATTTCTAGCTTTCAAAGTTTTTTTTTTTTTCATTTGTTATTTAAATACACAGAGTCACTTGTAAGGCCTCTGAATTTTGACAAGATACAAATAAAATGAATTCCTGATAATATTTCTTTGGACTCCGGGCAGCATTTTGCTGTGGGAGGGCCTGCAGGGGCCCCAGCAGATGATAACAGCACCTACTGACCAGACGCAGTTTTGCTGGGCAGGACAGTGTCCTGGTGGAGCCCCGCGGCCAGTCTCAGCCTGCCGCAGATCCTGCCCTGGGGACCTGGTGCCCCTCCCAGTCTCTCTTTTCCATCTGGAGAAAGGACGTAGTTGACGTGATGTGGTGGGCTGCCTGGGGTTGGACTAGCCTGGCTTTGGAGGACTCCACTTTGGTCTGCTCAGCAGGCGGAGCTGAGAGGTCAGCGACGCTCCCTTCTGCCTGGGACGGCCCATGCCTTCTGGCATCTCTATGCCCGATGTGGGGTGCGGAAGGAAGCTCCCCCTTATCGGGGTCCCCCTAGTTCTCTGGAGCTGAAGGGCACTGCTGGGCTTGTGCAAGGGGCTCAGCAAATACCCCGCGGATGATTTCTTGTTCTCTTCTGGCTGACATGGTGATTCATTTCTGAATTGGCTTCTGGCTACTTCTCTGGGACTGTTCCCTGGGTGGTTTGAGCACGTGCATTTTCTGCAGTAGCCTGGCCTTTTGGAACCATGGAATCTGTTGCTTTTACAACAGAAGACTGGCCACGAGCAGGGGTGTGAGGGCCCATCTCGAACCTAGCGGTTCTCTTGTGGGGCATAGCCTGGGGACGAGTGCTGGCTGTTCCCAGAGAGCGTGCCTCCAGTAGGGGGTGACATCAGTGCTGCCTCGTGTCCCCTGGCTGTTGACGGCCTCCAGCCTCTGGTTTGTCCTCTGCCCCCACTCAGGCTGGAGAGAGGAAGGAGGGTGTAGAATTCAAGGAGGCACCGGGCCCTATCCCCACTGCTTGGTGAAGTTCGGGGCCTGGTTGGGTGGGATGTTGTGGGGGGGGGGGGGCACTGTGACATTTGACTTTGAGGTCAGCGTTCCTGAACAGACAGTAAAGGCAGAGACTGTTGGGAAGCCTTTGCCAGGTAACGCCTGAGGCCAGCTGGGCAGAGTCCCCTCCTGAATCACGAGGACTGGTGACCTGGCTTCACTCCTGTCCAGCAACTGTACCCCTGCCCGCGGCTCTGCACAGGGGTCTCCCCTACGCTCGCCTTCTGCTGCTCCCCCTCCCAGTATGTCAGCAAACCAGTTCCCCTGGCACCCCGCTCCCCTGGAAATGTGCTGGGCGGTTAGAGCCCTTGCCAGCTCTCCCTGGGATGTCGTTCTGCCTCTGTCGGCCACTCCCCCAGGGTCCTGCCAGGCCCCGGCATCTGTCACAGTCATGGGCCTCCTCTGTGTCTCCAACCTTTCCGGGGCAGGGGGCAGGGCCCTCCACATTCTGTTGTTTGGTCGAGGCCCTGTGTGACCAGGACCGTTTCCTGTGTTCTACCCTGTGCCCCCGGACCTCACCGACCTCCAGCCAACTCTCACCATGGCTCTTGGTCCCTTGTGCCCACGGTCCCCTAGGAAACCACTCGGCCCCCGTCTGCCGTCTGCCTGTGCCCAGGGCTGCTGGCGCGGGTGATGTATGGCTCAGTCCTGGACCTCCAGCAGGCTCCTGGCCGGTTCTTTCAGCTCTTGTAATGCTGTTCCAGATCCTTGGCATTTTCCCAGAGCCCCCAAAGCCCCATACCCTCTCCCAGACTTCAATTCCAGTTGACAGAGAAGGTGGGGTTACTGGCAGGGACACCTGGGCACCTGGCCCGTCCCCGAGCTGCTGAGTCTGCCAGCACCAGTCTCCTTCCCTCTTGGACTCAGAAGCGTCTCTCCCGTCGGGAGGCCAGCCCCTCCCCTGTGGGCTCCCCGGGGACATCACCCATCATGGCCCCCAGCTCCTGTGTCCTCAGCTGCTGCCCTCCGCTGGTCCATCCTTGGTGTCCCTGAACTCACGGGCCAGCTGCTTTGTGCTGGGTCCTCCCGATGCTGCCGGCCTCTTCCTTTGCAGACTGGTTTTGCCTCCCCGTTCCCTCTTTATTCTTGTAGCAAATGTTCAGAAAAGCACCAAGACTGAGAAGCCTTCTGCTCCCGCCATCCAGAATCAGCAAATGTTAGCGTTTTGCCACTTGAGTGTCTTAACCACCTTATTTAAGGCAATGTGTTTTCTGTTGGCTCCGCCTCGCGTCCCGCCTATTCTTGGCTCCGTTCTCGGCAAAAGCTCTGGTGGCCAGTCTCCCAGTGCCATTCAGGGCTCCACTGTGGCCTGTCCATGGCCTTGGGCTCCAGTGGCCAGTCTCCCAGTGCCATTCAGGGCTCCACTGTGGCTTGTCCATGGCCTTGGGCTCAGGTGACCAGTCTCCCAATGCCATACAGGAGTCCTCCGTGGTGTGTCCATGGCCTCGAGGTACTGGCCCACATCCTCCTTGTGGCTCTTCCTCCCTTGCCCCCATCCCAAAGTGCCAGTGCCCTTGACCCTGTAGATCATGTATGGGGCTATCTGCCCCACAGTCTGGTTCGTGCCCTCCTCCACCCCAGTGATTGCCTGCAGTGCCCGTTAGTCCATTAGTGTCGCCTCTGGCTGCCCCACGTACACCTGGCCCAGGCCTTCTCCTGCCCTTTCTCAGGATGCACGCCCCTTCTGGAGCAGCACCCTTGGTTAAATCTCACCGGAATGACTTCCCTGCCCCAGCTTCTAGGAGAGAACTTTTGAGCTTCTCATGTCATCCTCATACTAAACACTTTTTCTGGCTGCTAGGGCCTGCAGGGTCTGGGCCTAGGTCATGCTTTGACCACTTGGCTTCAATATTCCCGACATTCTCAGCTTCTTGTAGTTCCTAGCACAGGCTGTCCTGTAGCTCAGCAGAGCTCAGTGGCTCTGCCCCGTCCCAGCCTCTGTCCTCAGCAATGCCTGGCTGTCTTGGTCCCTGACCCCGCCAAGCTGGTACCCTGGTCTGAGCCCCTCTGTTGCACTCGTCCCCAGGGATTGCTTTGGATTGTTAGCCCTTCTGGGGCAGGAACTACCACCCTCACTTGTAGCCTGAGGTGCCCCTCACTCTCCACAGAAGTGTCTCTATGGTCAGAGCCCAGGGAGGGTAAAAGACACAAATCCAGGATCTGGGTGATTGCCTGCACCAGCCAAGGTCCGCAGACTCTTCCTCAGTGAATGGTTTCCCCGATTTATCTGGTTATAGCAGTCATCTGGGTGCTTATTAAAAGTGCACTCATGGAGCCTGGCCGGGTGGTAGGAGCACATCTAAGCTCAGCCCGGCATCCCTGGAGTGGGGGAGACACTTGACGGGGCACCCAAGTCTGGAGGGCCACTCTGGGCTAGGGTTCTGAACAGGAGAGGTGAGGAGGGAGCCATTGGAGTGGGTTGTCAGATAGACAGGATGATGTTGGCTGGGATGATTTATGCATGCAGACAGCAGCCCCACAGCGTCTGGGGACACCCATTTTTGATCAGCGGTGATGGTGAGATGCGCCATCCTCCCTTCCTGTGGTGCCCGGGTGCAGACAGTCCCCTTGCAGCTTAGATAAGGCGGATCTGAGGTTCTAGCCTGATGTCTCTGCCGTTTGGATTCCTGGTGAGATGCTGGTCTTCTGGTGGAGGGAGGTTGTCAGAAAGGGACAGGGGCTGTGTCCATTTAAAGAGGCTGAGTGTATTCTGCTCCAGCCCTGAGGCCGTGCATAGGACCTGTGCACCCAGCTCTGCCGGACAGGAAGTGGTTAGTATCTGGGATTGCTCGCAGCCAGGACCCCTGTGTCCTAACATGGGGAACCGAGACTTTCCAGAACATCTTTTATCAGCTCTTGGAGTCTGATTAATTCCCATAAAGGTTACTGAAAGCTCCAAGTGCACAATTAAATCCTGAATTGGTCTCTGAATACCAATCTGGAACCTAACAATGAGGCTGGTGAATATTTTTAATGTGACATAGAAGTGGCAAAGCGCGAGACATTCTTGCATGCTGAATAAAATAAAGCCTGAGCGAAAACCACCGAAAACCACTGCAAAAGATACAGAAATCAAGATGAAGCTGGGAGACGTTAATGAAGTTTCTGACATTTCTGACATTCAAGCCAGGCCAACGCCGCAGAGTCCCAGGAGCACTAGCAGCTGGTGGGCATGCACAGTTGTCGAGGGGATGGCTTGGCACCGCGGGTCCTGGCACCCCCTCAGATGGGCCTCTGAGAACAGGGCCTCCCATCACCGACGGACCCCCAGGCCGTGCTTGCAAGGGAGGCGTGCGGCTGTCTCTCTCCAGGATCTTTGAGCCTCCATCTTCCCAGAACTGGCACAGGGCCCCAGTCCGGGGTACAGAGCTGGGCAGGGTGGCCCTGTCCCCTGCCCTCATGAAACTATTTGGCCCAGACTCAGCCTGCCTGGTCAAGCTCCCCCAGTTTCTGTGGTTCTGGCCCATGGCTGGCCTTTCTCCACGTCGGCCTGGCTGCCCAACTAGTGGTTTCTCCTTTAGGCACTGCTCTGCTCCTCTCATGTTTTAACTTCATTTTTTTTTTTTAATTGTAGCAAAATATATGTCACATAGAATTGACTATTTTCCAACCATGTTTAAGCGGACATCTCAGCGGCATTAAGTGTGTTCACGTCATTCCGCCACCATCCCTACTGTCCACTTCTAGAACTTTCTCATTCTCTCACCCTGTCCCCATGAAACACTGACCCCCACCCTCAGGCTCCTCAGCCCTGGCGCCCCCGTCACGCCATCATCCTGCCTGTCATCTTTGAACGTGGCTGCTCTCGGTGCCTTGTACAAGTGAGTCCTGTCCGTCCATCTGGCTGCCTGGCTCAGGAGCACGGTGCCCTGGAGACTCTTCCATGTGGGGGCAGGTGCCGTCTTGTTCCTTCTTGCGGTCGGAAAGCATCCCGTTGTCTTCCGATTTGCTCATCCCTTCCTCCGCTGGGTCCACCTGGGCTCTTTCTGTGAGCAGGTGGCCGGGGGTCTCTGATGCTCCATTTTCCCTGCTTCTGCGTGCACACCCAGAAGCGGAGACATGAGGTCCGTGGGGATTCTCTTTACTTTCTGTGGTGCCCCTACTTCCACGGGCAGACCTCTCTCAGTCCTCAGCCTTGGTTGCGTGGGCTCTGGGCCCCGTCTTGACCTCTGGCCCCTGCCAGTGGCCTCTGTCTGCCTTCTTCCCGGACCGATGACAGCTACGACTGCCCCGGTGAACTCATGGGCTGAAATGCCCACTCCGTTTTGTTATGTTACTCTGGAGCCCTCAAGTCTTCTAGGCGAGTTGGTGAAAGACTATCTTTTCAAGTCTCAGCTTTGGATCCTCATCGTCAGAAGTTGTAAGCGGCTCTTGGCTTTGACCGGGGAGAGCGCCCCAGGAGGCTTCCTCAGGAAGACACAACAGTATTTGCCTGAGAATGGGCACACACACCAGAGTGAGGACCCAGGGGATCTGGTGAAAATTTTGTTGTTCAATAAAACCCAACTTGCATTTCTGCTCTCACAAGGGTGGGGGCCACAGAGGCTCGCTTGGCCTTGGTGGCTACCAAGGGTGGAGGGGGAGGTCTGGGGGGCTCACCGGGGCTGGGAGGGGCCGGCGCGGGGTGGGGGGGAGGGGACTGTCAGCTCATGAGCGATTCACAGAATGGCTTTATTTTCAAGCTCTCTTGAGCTACCTTGAGTCACAAAAGTGGTTAAAAAAATACTCCAACCCAGATTTATAAAAATATAATTGCCCTCTGTCTGTCTGTGTCTGTGTCTCTCACACACGCACACAGTTAGCACCACCACCAAAAATATTCCCTAGTAGGGTCAAGCCCTCACGTCCCTGGCCAGACCTTCAGGGAGGATGGATTTGCTTTTCTCCGTCGCGCTGGGGGAAGGGTTCGTGGTGGATGTGGGCCGGGGGGGGGGGTGCGACGAGTGACTGTGTGCCCGTTTGCCTTCGTGGGGGCGGTGGAGACATACACCTCCCCCGACTCTCTGTACCTGGGGGCTTGTGGCCCAGAGCCCCAGCCCGGGAGCCTGCCTGCGGGTGGCCAACGCCTGGAACTGCCTGAGTCTGGGCTGGGGTTGACGCCGCCCGGCCAGACTGGGCTGTAACGGGTCCTTGGCGCTGGGCACACGTTTCTGACGGGATCATACCCGACGTCCAGCCTTCCCACTGCAGGAGGAACCGCAGGCCAGGGCACCAGGAATCCCTGTTGAATATGTCCCCCTCCTTCCATTCCTCTGGCTTTCCATTCATATTTTCCGGGATTGCGCCCGGCTCTGCACCGCCCCCCACAGGTGCTCCCGCGGGCTGGGCGCTCCTGGGCGTGTGCTGGGTGAGGAGTCCAAGGCTCAGGGGCTCCCAGGCCGTGAGCTCTCTCTCCTTCCTTCCCGCCCTTCTTCCTCTCTTGCTTTTGACCTCCTTTTGTTCCTTCTCCTTGGCATGGAGCCTAGATCTGTCGGAGGCTGCACAATATTACTTAGCCCAGCTGGAGGGCCCCAGGGCTGGGAAGTTAGCTGCCACCACATCCCTCCCCCTAGGCGAGGGGAACTGCAGGCTGACATTTCCAGAGCAGCCGCCTTAGGTAACTCTGCTGTCACGCCTGCCCGGGGTCCATTTGGACGCTCGGATCCAGCTCTCCTGCTGGGGAAAAATGCAGGGGAGGAAAGCAGAATCTTGGAGCTGACTTCCTATTTTTTTTTCTTATTGGCAACTGATTCATGAACCCTAAAAAAAGAGTTGATAGCAACATAGCCAGCTAGCTATAGCAGCCCAGATGGTCCCCTATATAATAGAGACATTTGTCTCCTGGATAAAAAAAATATTTAAATGTGTTCTGTGAGCTTATTGAGAAAAGGAATTAGCAACAGCAGGGGTTGCGGGCATGGAGACAGCCCGGTGATTCGAGCCCCATGGAGCGCAGAGATGAGGAAGGGGGAATTAGAGGTGTGAGGCCGGATGTGCGGGGAACCCTGAGCCGGCAAGAGATGACTCCAGGGTGCCCGCTGCGCCCCTTGTCCCTCGGGCACGCTGTGGGCTGAGGGGCCTGTCCTGACGTGCGCATGCGGAGATCAAGCCCTGTGGCCCGAGGCACGGCCAGCTGGGGAGGCTTTGTGGCAGCTGTAGGCAGACCAGGGCCAAAGAGGACACGTTTGTGCCAACCGTTCAACTCTACACTGAACGGATAGACAGATGATCCCCTGCTTCCTTTCTGTGTGGTCGCTGGGAAATGGTGTGGGCCCTGTGAATCCCCTGGGCCTGCCCAAAACCCTTTCAGAGCTTTGATTGTTCCCATTGTCGCCTGTCCTGGGCAGGTCACTGGGTGAAGATCCTGCTGGCGATGGGGCTTCTGAGCCATGGTGGCCAAGAGCTGATGCCAGCGGCTTTGTGAGGGAGGGAAGGCGCAGTGACAGCCATGGAGCGGGAGCAGCGAGCGGTGGCAGTGGGGGGTAGGTGGAGGGGACGGTCTCCCAGAGCATGCAGAATCCTCATCTGGGGTTGGGATCGAACCAGATGCGTGGCACCTCGAGCCCCTTCATCATGACTGGAGCGTGACTTTCCCAGGATGCTGTTTCTTGGGGGATGCGGAGGGAAATGAGAGCTCGCCAGGAAAGCGTGTGTGCTGAGTGCAGGGAAATGACTGGAGAGACATGTGTTTGGTCTTGACACCCTTTTCCCTCCCTGGCTGACAGTTGGAGACCCCAAAGTCATGCCCTGAGAAAGGGCTGGCCGCCCCCTGAGTGGGCATTGCTGCTGAGCGGCGTTCTCCACACACTGCTCTGTGGGTGCCCGGTCCCTGCACCTCCCCGGGCAGCGCGCACGGGCGTGCATGTATGTACACATGTGCACATGTGCGGGTGTGTGCCCGCGTGTCTGTGCACGTGTGTGAGTATGTGCATGCGGGTGTGTGATGTGCGTGTGTAGAATGAGGGTGCTGAACACAGCGATCTCTGGGGTCCTCTCCAGCTCTCCTGTGGCTTGTGGTCTGCACCCTGTTCTTCCCTGTCCTCCGACAGTGGCCTTTTTTTCTGATGGTCTTCCATGTAGGGAACACATTGGCTGAGGTTTTAGAGATTGGTTCTGCCCTCCCCCACCCCCATAATCAGCACAGGGATTCTGGGGAGCCTGGGTGGAGGGCTCATACAGTGCGTGGGGTGGCAGGTCTGCAGAACAAGCCTTGACACAGAAGTCCCTGGATTTAGGTCGCTGGCCCTCTGCCCCCCGTCCTAGAATCGCTGCTTCTGAGGATAGAGAGTCTCCTAGGCTCGGCTTGGGTGGTGTCCCTGTTGGCAGCCCCGAGCAGTGGGAAATGTCATGGACTGTCCAGGCACTTGGATTCTCCCTCCCCCTGGGACGGTGCTCAGGTGGGAAATCAGACTGGTGTGAAAGGGGGCATAGATGCTGGGTGACCAGAACGGGAGGATGTTCCCTCCCTGAGCTCTCCAGCGTCTCTGTCCCCTCCCCTGTGCTCAGAGAAGGCGAGCTTGTCCCTAAAGCAGAGGTTAGCTTCCTGGGGCCATGGACGCTATGCTGTGTTAGCCCAGGGGAGCTGCAGAAGCTCACGCCACAGGATGTGCAGCAGCTCTGCTGTGGCCATGAGACTGGCCCATCCGGGTGATGACTATCCACTGCCCATCAGGAGGGTCTCCACCATCTCTTCGTTGAAGTGTGCCATGGGGGCCATGTGACATGCCTCCGTGGCACACGGTTGGGCTTCATCTGACTGTCCTGGCCTCTGTCCCCTGCCTCGTGCAGAGCCGAGTGTGGGAGGCCCCTCCCAAGCCCTGTCTCAGCCACTGAATGTACCCCCTCTGCGTGCCTGCCCGGAGCCACTGTCGCATAATTAGCAAAGCCGACAACTTCCACCACTGTAGAGGAGTAAGCTGTTTTGCTCTGTACATGGGAGGCAGCATCAGTTGTCTCCCGAGGGGACAGGTGACGGTATTGGCTCAGAGCGAGGCTGTGCGCCGGCTCCTCTGTTAAAATTAGCTCCTCCTGCGTTCTAGAATCGTCATGAAGGAGCCAAATAAAGGTAGGCATGGCAGGATTCTTCCGTGGCTCTGGGAGGAGCGTGTTGTTTTCAGAAGTCAGTCCCCCAGCCACAGACCCGCCGAGCACTGGGAGAAAGGCAGGGTACAGGCCACAGGGACAGAGGAGTGCCTGGCCACGTCCCTGTGAGACCTTGGCTGTGAGGAGCGGCTCTTAGTTCGTGGACTCCCTCCCTCTGGGTCCTCTTTCTTCCTTTTTCTTTCTTTCTTTTTTAAAAAGATTTTATTTATTTATTTGACAGAGAGAGAGAGAGATCACAAGTAGGCAGAGAGGCAAGCAGAGAGGGGGGGAAGCAGGCTCCCTGCTGAGCAGAGAGCCCAATGCAGGGCTTGATCCCAGGACCCTGAGATCATGA
This sequence comes from Mustela nivalis, assembly GCF_964662115.1. Taxonomy (NCBI): domain Eukaryota; kingdom Metazoa; phylum Chordata; class Mammalia; order Carnivora; family Mustelidae; genus Mustela; species Mustela nivalis. The sequence goes on along the minus strand of NC_139035.1, from coordinate 30,192,978 downwards.
CCTGAGCCGAAGGCAGAGGCTTAACCCACTGAGCCACCCAGGTGCCTCCTGGGTCCCCTTTCTTATGTCAAACACCGGGGGGGGGGGCATTTCGTTCAAGAAAAAAAAAATCAATACAACAAACCAAAACCAAAGGCAGTAAAGTGTTTGGGGTCAAGGGCTCAGCTGTGCTATTAAGGGGCTTGTGGGCTATGGTGTGCTCAGCGGGTGACACTCCTCCTGAATTCAGGGCAGATGGAGGGTTTGGTGTCCTTCTTGTTGATGTGTTTGGGATGGAGTCACACAATCAGGCAGTGCTGGAATCCCGACAGCAAGAGGGACCTGAGGTCGTCAGGCCAGTCTTCTCGTTTGGGAATGGAGCCCCGTTAACCCCGAGAGACGGCACACAGCCTGTCCCGGGAGGCTGAGCTGCCCGGAGATAGGGTCGTGATGTCTGCTGGGGAGACCGGGAGATTCTGGGGAGCCTGGGGCCAGCCAGGATGCCTGTGCCCACAGCCAGGTGGATTCTCTTCCCTTCCTTGCAACCAGCCTCTGTTTCCTGCTCTGGAAGAGGTGCGGTGGCGGGGTCAGGGGCTCCCATGGCTGCCTGACCAGCCTCCCCTTCCCTCCCCCCACAGTGTTGCTCTTCAGAAAGTCTTGGCGGGGGAGGGGGGGTCCGGGAGGTCTCTCACCCTCCTCTCCTCTCTGCTGTGTTCAGTACTGCGGTTCGGTCCCACACGTGTCCCCAACCCTCCCCAACCCCTCCCCCCAACCCTCCCCAACCCCCCCTCCAACCCTCCCCACCCCCCCCAACCCCCGACCCCTGCTCACAGCTCCTTTAGGCTCACTGTCTTGCAGAGGAAGTGTGATCTCTTGGTTCTTTGGTCTGTGAGTTTTCCTCCCCCCTCAAGACTCTCCTCCCCTCCCCTCCCCTCAAGGACCTTGGGGATCGAGGCGGGGTCTTGTGAACAGTGCTGGTCTCTGACGTCTGTCTTCAACAGGAATGGCCGCTGCCTTGCCCTCCCCTTGAAGTGGACTTTCAAGTAGAAGATGTCCTACTAGCTGACAATTTTGTGATTCACTCCTGGATGGGATCCCCTTGTCCTGCTCCCCACCCAAGTCCTCTGGACTGTGTAGGAGTGGGGGGCCATCATGTATTTACCCCTCAGCATCCCCACCGCCTTCCTGAGCTGCTGTCCGCTTGGGGTGTCTGTGCCCAGGGTGGGAGGGCCTGGGGGACCGAGGGACTCTGAAACGCTTTCCAGCCCTGCCTGCTGTGTTGTGAACCGGGGGTTATGGGAGTGGCCCTGAGCCCAAGGGATATAGGTCACCAGCAGCCAAGATGTCCTTCATGTGTGTCATCACCCGAGGGAGGGCGGAGCGGTCCTTACAGAGCAGAGGCGGTTGAGACGGGCTGGAGGTCCCTGCTGGTCATTTCCCAGGTGGCAGGTCTGACAGTGGAGGAGGGAGGGCCAGCGTGAGGACAGGTGGAGGTGGCAGGTTCCTGCAAAACCATTGACTTTCAGTCACAGGGTCACACTGAGTTATTTCACTTGGTGCGGTGTTGTCTCCTTGCTCAGGCAGGTTCGGTACCCGCGGGCCTCTGAGCTCTCTTCAGTGTCTCTGGGGTTGGGCTCCTCAAGGCGCCGAGGGGATAGCCTGGGCCTGGGCTGAGCCTCCCAGTGACCCGGGCGCCCCTGGCTGTCACCCTAACCTGTAGCACCTCCTCCCTGGCGAGGGGCTCAGCCTGAGGCAGGACAGGCTAGGCACTGTCACAGGGGAGGGGAGTGGATGGGAAGGCCCCCTGTTGCCCACTAGACACCTCCTGGGAACAGTGTCCAAACACGAGTACCTGTGCCCCCAGGACCCACTCAGCACACTTCCCCCCACTGGCCCCTCTGGGGTTCCCACTGTTACCGTCCTCTGGGGACAGTGTCGGGGCCTGTAGCCACTCTGGTCAGTGCCTCCTCACTTCTCCGTCCCTGGTCCCGTCCATAGAAACTTAAGGCCTAGGGCACCTTCCCGCCGTGGTTTCCCTGTGCAGCCACCAGCACGGCCCAACACTCTGAGTTCTCGGGCCCCAAAGGAAGCCAGGCACACACGATGTGAGAGTGGGAGATTGTGATGACCACGGGGTCTCAGGGCCTCTGCTGGATCCCAGGGCCTCTTTAGAGCACCAGTGCATTTCCCCAGCGAAGGGGGCTGGCTGTCAGAGGCTGCGGGCCACTGCCCACAGCACCCCTGCTGTCTTCTCTGTCAGCGTCTTCATGCTGGCGTCTCTCGCAGGATGGGATACTGGCCTGTCCCCACCTCTGCGGATTCCCGAGGCCACCGGGCTCCCGCTTTCCTTCCCCAGGACTAGTTAACAGAAAGCAACCAGGTTGTTGGAGGGGCGAAGCCGGGCTGTTCTGTTTGATTTGTCAAGAAGGCTGAGCACCTGCGCTCCTCCCACGGGGACACCTGTGGCCTCTGTCCTTCTGTCTGTCAGTGGGTGGTGCGTGGTTGGTGAGAGACGGCTTGCCCTGGGAAGGCTGCTGCTTGTTGCTCGAGCGTTTGCTGTAGGAGGTGTTTGTCACCTGTGTCTGAGTGTTCCTTCCAGTTCTTCTCGATCAGCGGATCTCCAGCTCCTGGGCGCATGCGAGTCACCGGCAACCTGACACACAGTTCTGATGGTTCCTGCCCGTGGGACTGTGGTTTGGGCAGGAACGCTGGTTGTGCTGTTTGGACATGGGAGTGTGTCAGTGATCCTTTACTTACGTGGCTGTTTGGTGCCCTTGAGGGGAGGGTGGGCATCACTGTGGAGGTCGCTAGTGCTGGGGGAGCACTGACCCATCTGGGGCCCGTTCTACTGGCAGGGACCTCGTGTCCCTGGCATTCTGTTACTGAAGATCTTAGAGTTATCTGTTTTTCTATTGAGAAATCGAGGCACTTTACAGGGAGTGCATGGCCAAGACAGGCTTGCCTGCCCCCCAGCACAGCCCTGGCCATGTGCTGCGCTACCCTCACTGTGGTCCGCCTGTTGGGAATGAGTTCAAGCTCTCTGTGCTCTGTAGCTACAGATTCGTCTTTTATCTTTAATTTATTTTAATTAATTTTTAAAAGATGTATTTATTTAGAAAGAGAGCAAGTGAGTGGAGGGAGGGGGACAAACAGACTCCCCCTGAGCACGGAGCCAGATGTGGGGCTCGATCCCATGACCCCGAGATCATGACCTGAGCTGAAATCAAGAGTCGGACGCTTAGCCGACTAAGCCCTCCAGGCACCCCTGTTTGTTTTTAAGGAGAATGGTCAGTGTCTCTGATTTCTCATGGTCCCAGAGCTGCATGTGTTCTGAGTAGCTCCAGTGGAAGGGAAGTGAGACGTGGTTGGTCCTTCATCTTGGCACAGAAAGCCTGGCCCTCTGGGGGGTTAGGCAGGAGGAGAAGGGGGGCATTGTGAACGGGGCTGCTCTGGGCCGGAATGTCCAAGAGGGCTCTGAAGGGACACTTGTCCGGGCAGCTGGACACACAAGTCAGGAAGTGGCACCTGCAGGCTGTCTGCACGCTCGCTGGGCATGTGTGTGCGGGGTGCACACTGAGGTGGTAGTTCGTACACTCCTGTCCTCAAACGCACTTCCTCTGCCTCAGCCATCATACACGAACTGAGGAGTGAGACCAGACCGGCCCGGGAGGGGATGGCAGCGCGCTGCGGACACACGCGGGGTCGCACAGGTGCTTCCAGCAGCAGCAACAGCAGCCACACAGCATCTTAGCTGCACAATCTTTTGGACAGTGGTTCCAGCCACGCAGAGGCTCCTCCACATTAGGAAACTAGTGAGATGGCACACAGAGCCTGGCTCTGTCTGACCTCTGCAGGCCAGCTCGACTGGAGTGGCCCAGCCGGGACCGGGGGTCATGGAAGCCAGGCCAGGAGGGGCGGGTTTGGGGAACAAGGGGGAGCCTGCCTTCGTGATGGCCGGCAGCCTCCAGGCCATGGCCGGATGCTTGGGGCACATGGGGGTGAGCCCAGTCAGGGCAGGGGACCCCAGAGTCTCCAAAGCCAGGCAGTGGGTGTTGGTGTGGCCGTGTGACTCTGGTGCGGTGTTTGGGTTGGGGCAGAGCCCGGTGACCCTGGGACCTCTGTGATTGAAAGTCCCGCAAAGGCAGGACCCGTGTGTGCTCCTAGCCCGGGCCTGCCCGGGGCTGCCGAGGGTGTGGAGGACATGGTGACCGCCTCTCCTGGATGGTTTGGCACACGTGTGGTGGACTGGACTCCAGAAGCTGGGAAGGGGTTCAGGAAACACGACATCCAAGGGCTGGTGAGCTCTAACACCCACCTGGATGCATGTGCTGCTTTGAAGCCAACTCAACGACTCTAGGAGGGATAAGGGCGTCCCAAGAAGCCCTGTCCACCTGTCTTTGCTCTCCTTCCGTGTAAGTTTCTCCTGGCTGCGGGCGCGGACTCCTGATCCTTGTCACAGCACCAGACCTGTGCTTTCCTCCTAGGCTGCAGCGCCCCCCGCCGCCACTAGAGGGAGGAGACTTCACGGGACGCGGGGCCTCCTGCCCCGCCGCTTTCAAGTCCTGGACCTCCTGACACTGGCTCTCTGTGCTCCCGATTCACCCATTTCCAAAGTACAGCGGGCAGTGAGGCCGGATGGCGGCCCGCTCTGGCAGGCGACGCCGTGCTCCGAGCTCTTGTGGCTACCCTGCATGTCATCTGTCCCAGCCTGGACTCCTAAAGGCTGGCATGCCCCAGCCCATGCCCCTTCACACCCAGCAACTGGAGGACTCTCCCTTTCCCTGAAGAGCCAGTCAGACTGGAACAGCCCAGTGGTGGGAAGCCACGGGAGACGTACAAGAGAGCACCGGCTGTGTTTGGTTCACCAGTCTGACCATCCCTTGCCCTTGGCCATGCATGGCGGATTTTCAGCCCTGTGCAGGGCAGTCCTCAGGCCAACCGGTCATGTTTAAATTTGTGTCTATGCATTGAGCACCCATTGGTCACTGCTGGGACATCCAGGACATGGAGGTCCCATTGGACTGGGGCATCATGGAGAGGTGGCCTTTATGTAGGCTGGCACTTCTTGATGGATGGACGGGAGGCCAAGGACGGACAGATTCGTCCAGACTAAGGATGCATTTGGGAGAACTCATCAGGAGTCTGGCGTGCATCGTCCGCGGAATATGATCTCTGAGTAGGGACTGAGATGAAACAGGAATGTCTGACCCGCTGCACTGCCCAGGCTGGGGGACTCGGGTAAGCAGAAGGTGGCAAAGCATGGCTGCTGGAGACTGGGTCAGGCATGGCCAGCGTGGTGTCTGGAAGTTCCCACCCAAGACTGAAGGTCGACAGGAACCAGGGCAGTGAGCTGCCTCAGAGCCCCCAGGAGAAGGTGTAGCTCAGACATTTGGGAGAACTTGAAAGAAACAAGCTACCAGCCATGAAAGACGGGGAAGAAACTTACTAAGTGGAAGAGGCCAGTCTGGAAAAGCTCCACATGGTGACGGTCTAGAAAGGCAAAGCTGTGGGGGCAGGAAAAGATCAGGAGTGGCCCGGTGTCGGGGGAGGGAAGGGTGAACAGACAGAGCACAAGGACTTCAAGGGCAGAGAAGGGACTCCGAGTGATGCCACAATGGTGGACACCTGTCTTTAGCCCTGTGTCCCCACCCTCAGAATGAGCAGCACCAGGGCTGAACCCTCATGTGAGCTGTGGACTTTGGACACTTCTAGTGTGTTGACATGCATTCATCAGTTGAACAAATGTCTGGCTGTGTTGGTGTTGATAATGGGGAGGCTGTGCCTGTGTGGGGACGGGGAGTCTGTGGAAAATCTGTGCGTCTCGCACTCAATTTTGCTGTGTACCTAGAATTGCTCTAAAAAAAAAATCTATTAAAAAAACAACTTGGGAGACTATATGCTAACCCCAGGCCTGAAGAAGACAAAGGCTGGTGGGGCTGAGACCCCCCAGAGCCAAGAATTTGTGGCCGGGTGGCAAAGTGGTCAGAGAGAAAGCAGGTGGGAAGCAGCTGGTGTGGGGAGAGGGAAGATATGTTAGGAGAAGTGAGAGTATCAGCCAGTGCTCCCAGATGGACATAGCAAGCCTGCAGGGGATGGGGGCGGGGGGCGGCAATCAGTGGCAGGTGGATAAGAAAGGAGTTAAAAATCTCTGAGGTCTTTGAACCCCTCTGAGTGGTGCTGGTTACGCGGCTGGACAGGGTCTTTTGGATGAGCTCTTTTCCGGGCATGCTGACCTTGAGGTCTGGAGGAAGGTGGGGAGGGAGTGCACATGTCCGGCTGGGAGGTCTCAGTCTAGAGGTGGTGGTGGAATGAGGGGGAAAGGGTGAGTTCACCAAAGGAAAGATTGTAGACAGTGTTTTCCCTTCATTGGCGCATTCATCAAATGTCTGTTGGCACCAGGTTCAGCAATAGCCAGTCCTCAGTCTTCAGAGCCCTTTAGGAGTGAAGAGGAGTGATCGGGTTCAGGGAGAGGTTTGCTTGTTAAAGGGGTCTTCGAGCTATCTCAGCAGGATTATCTGCGTTTCCCCTCTCCTCTCCCCTGGGATGTTTCTGGAGGAGATGCAGCTATAAGGACTGGGGATGGGAAATGAGGATTCACATTGTCATGACTCACCCCTAGTGTGGAGGGCTCCCGCAACGGTGCTGAGCTGCAGCACGGGACTCCTGGTCAACCTGAAAGCCGGAGTCTCTACCTCCTCTAAGCTTCGATCCAGAGCTTAGCACTGGCTGGACCCCATGCTCCAGTGGTGTCACAGAGCCCCGGAAGGTGGCCGGAGATTGGCTCAGGAGAGAGGAGCAGTGTGCAAGGGCGTCCTGAGCTCTTAGCCTGCAGCGCACCTGCCCACCGGTAGGCAGTCCTGGTGGGCATTTGCAGTGGGATCATGCTCTTCTTTTCCGGGCTGGGAGGAGCCAGAAGTTTCTCAGCCACTCTGTTAGTGAGGGGAATGGCAGGCCCAGAGGTGGTGGTTTATCCTCAGTGTGACTAAACCACGGCCCCTTGTTCCCTGTTCTTTCTTTCTGAATCTCCAGCCAAGGAGCTAGCTCAGAAGTGGGTGGACTTCCCTTGAATGTTGTGCTGTCTGGGTTGTAGGCAGGGTGATGGCCCCAGCGATGCCCAGGGCCTGGTTCCTGGCACCTTCTACTCTGTTACTTTATGTAGCAGAAGGGATTTTGCAGATGGAATTAAATTAAGGGTACTGAGATGGGGAAGGGCCTGATGTAACCACAGAGGACCTTTGGCAAAGGAGGCAGGAGGGCCAAGGTGGAGTGGTGAGCAAACAGATTCTCCCCCGGAGCCCCAGAGGGAAGGCAGCTTTGCTGATACCCGTTCTGAGCCCTGCATGACCCATTTCAGCATTCTTCTGTCCATGTCTGCAGTGGTTTGATATAGTAGTATAGGAAATGAATGCACCCACATAAACCTCTTTTCCGGCACACACCTGAAATCTTGTACATAGTAGATGCTCAACATCATTTATTGGATGAATAACGAACCCCACATTTACCTCCAGCCCAATAAGGTTCTCTTGACTTGGCTTCATTTGGAAATGCAGAAGCTCAGGGGAAACTTGGCCCAAGCAAAGACACCCCCAGGGGCCCCTCTGTTCATTGCAAAATGATCAGTTTTCCCCGGTCCAGAACACCAGATACAGAGTCTGCCAGAGAGGCTCTCCACTGGGGAGAGCTGGTTCGCTGCCTGTCTCTGGCCTGGCCTGCACTGTTTCATTCTCTTGCACTACAAATCCAAGTGGAGGAGGACTGTATACCCTAGGCTTCACGGAATCTTCGAAGCCTTTTCATCAGCAGAAATTTCCAGTAAGTGAAGTGTGGAATACCTGCCCTAGAGGTGCTCACACGGGCCATGGGTATGACCTATCAATGACAACTACACGTCCCCTCTAAGCAGCACCCCCAACAGCACCTGGGGCAGGCTAACCACACTGCAACAGCTTCAGAGACTGGGGTGTCCTTGTGGGCTATGCAGGGGTCCTTGCCCGGGATGCTGTGTCTGGGGTATGGGCCAGGGATCTCCCGCCCGAGCAGTGCTCATCAGCGGATGGAGGTGTCCCAGCGCCCTGACCAAGCAGGGAGGCTCACGGGATGCACGCTTCCGAGAAGTTGCACAGACTAACCACTTTGACCCTAAACACTGGGAATTAAGTCTCTGGAAGCCCACATACACATTTATGCAAAACCATATGCAGATGATCACCAGGGCCCCATGGCCTGGCCCTGCCGCCTTGCTTGGAACACCGCAGCCCTTGTGTTTGGTTGTTTTTGGCTCTGGGACTCAGTCTGTTGTGTCAGTGTGTGCGGGGAGGGGGTTTGGGGGTTGGGTAGCATGGAAGGAGACTGTTCCAGTTTAAGCAGACACAACAGCAAAATTCTTCTAGCAAATTGGCCTGCTGTTCATCAACAGTTTTCTGTTTGCGTGGGGTTTCAGAGGCCGGATACACTGTCGTCCTGGAAATAAGAGGCGAGGAAAAGATATGTCAGCTCCCAGCTGCTGAGATCATAATCGAGGAGAAGACTCTGTGGTTCTCTGGTGCAGCCATGCTGGTGCCACTAGGACACAGCACAGCTCCCCACCAGCCCAGCCGAGGCTCTGGGCTCCTGGGAAAGCAAGGCAGTAGGTGTGGAGCCCATGTGTTCAGTATAGACACCGGCTTGACGGGGTCCTTCTGGTGCCAGGTCCTCAGCTGTCTGTGGGCTTGTTCAGATGGTGGTGGGCTGGAAAGAAAATGAGTGAGAGGGAGATATTACACACGTGCACACACAAGCCAGGCATGCACACATGCATGCACATAGGCAGGTGTGTACACACAGGCGGGCATGCACACACACTTACATGCATGCACACAGAGGCAGGCACACACACATGTATATGCATGCACACAGAGGCATGCATGCACACATGCACACACATGTGTAGACATATGTACACACATGCACACAGAGCAGGCACACACACAGGCAGGCACACACACTTACATGCATGCCCACACAGGCACACATGCACACATGAACATGCATGCATACAGAGGCATGCATGCACACATGAACACTCATGTGCAGACATGAATGCACACATGCACACAGTACATGCATGCACATGCATACATGTACACAGAGGCAGGCATGCACATGTGAACACTCATGTGCAGACATGAATGCACACATGCACACAGAACAGGTACACACACGTACATGCATGCACACAGAGGCAAGCATGCACACACATGTGCAGATATGAATACACACATGCACACAGAGCAGGCACACACAGACATGGGCACATGTATGTGTATGCACACTCACATGTGCATACATGAACGCACACATGCATGCACACACCCATACATGCATGCACAAAGAGGCACTCCCACATGTACACATACAGGTAGGCAGACACGCACACACAGGCATGCACATGCATACTGAGCAGGCACACACACACACAGGCAGGCAGGCAGACATGAACACACATGTGCAGACATGAACACACACATGCATACAGAGCAGGCACACACATAGGCATGCACACACATGTACGTGCATGCACACAGAGCAGGCACACACATGCACACACACAGAGACACTCCCACATGCACACACACAGACAGGCAGACACTCACACCCAGGCATGCACATGCACATGCGCATGTAAGCACACAGCTCAGAACTAATGAAGGTGAGCCCAGTGCTGTCAGCAGCTGCTGCTGTGCTGCGGTTTATTTGGTTGGAAGTGATGCATTTGGAGTGATGATAGTTAGAAAAGCAGAGGAATGAAAAAGCCCAGGAAAATAGCTTTGCAGGGTATTTCCCTGATTCTATGAATATTTTATGCTTATTATAAAAATACAAATAGCACGGGAATGGTGTGAGGAAACTATCCAGTGATAGGGCCCATCAGCATTCTGTGATGACTTCCACGTATCTTTCTGTGAGCGCACGCATGCATAATTGTATGTAAATGGAATCAGATGGGATTATCTATGTTCTGTGTTTCCTACCACAAATTAAACTGTGGTCTTTGTTGCTTTTTTGCATAATTGCCTCCTCCAGCCATAGTGCCCGCCAGCATTCCCCACCCACCCCACTGTGCTTAGGGCACCAGCGGTAACAGCCTGGCGTTTGCCCTTTATAGGCACCCCCATGCTCGTCTACAAACACAAGTACTTAGGGTGCGTCTTGGTTTTGCTTTTCCATTTCTTGGCAGTTGGCTTTTCTTACCAAGTAGCAGCCAGGAAGTCCCTCCAGGTTAGGTTCCACGTGGCTCGGACCCCAGGCTGCACACATGCCACGGCCCGTTCCGCCGCCTCCTACTGATGGGCACTTACTGCTTCTCCAGTGTTTTGCGTGTGTTTCCCTTGGACCTCTGCTCTGTGGTGGAGCCTTCACTTCAATGAGCGGCTCCCTGAGAGTTAGGGTTGCTGGCTGCGGGCTTTGCAGATTGGGACTACCAGGCTGTATGCATTCACGGTCTCAGCAGCACTGAACAGGTTTCCATCTCCTGCCTCCCTGACAGCTGTGTAATGCAGCACAGATTAAATTTCTCTTTCAATCTGATATGTGTAGAATAACATCTTGCTGTTACCTGTGTTTGCATTCCTTAGTCTGTGGCATGGTTGCAACACTTTCATGGAATTGTTGACCTGCTGCCTTTTCTTGCAAAGCAGAAGTATTGGGGTAGGAGTCTGACCAGTGATTTCTGGGTTTGGGAGGAGAGCAGAGAGCTGGCCCATGACCTTGCCCAGGCCTCTCTTCTAGGTCTGTGGCCCACGGCCAGAGGCTGGAGCAGACAGTGTCCGTACCGAGGCAGATCAGCAAGGTGGTGGGGGTCACTTTGGGATTCCTAGACTGGGACTGCACACGAGGTGGTGGACTGCAGTCCCTGGGGGGCTGCTGGCTAATCTGTGCCCTGCCAGTGGGTCTGATGAGTTTAGTGGGGAGGTTGGCACCCGAGTCCTGCCCAGGCCATCCTTTCCTTTGCAGTTGGCTGGGCTTCATCCATTTGTCCGCTGCAGGAGAATGGGGGCTTTGCGGTATGGACTCAAGGCTGAGGGCTGGCAGTAGACAAGGGCTAAGCAGTGTTGCCTGACAGCCCCTTCTGGTCACTACAGGGCCAGGTGGCTGAGAAGGCATCCCAGCTGTACAAAGCACATAAATGCAGAGGGAGCAGGAAAGATAGCAGAGTCCCCCATGGGGGCATCTCTCAGGACTTCCAGAAATCAGACCCAGGGAGGCAGGATCAAGCCAGCCTGCACCAGGTGGTGGGGTTACGATTGCTGATGTGAGTTGTGTCGCCCATGCGGATTGCGGGACACCTGGCTCCCGTCCTCCCAGACCAGCCGGGCAGAAGCTGAGCAGGCAGAGCGGGGCTTGATCCCAGGACCCCAGGATCATGACCTGAGAGGAAGGCAGACCCTTCACTGACTGAGCCACCCAGGCACCCCTGATTCTATTTTTAGAACAAGATTTCAGACAGTGGCTGAGTGAAGTGTCTATTAAGGCCACTTTTCGCTTGGGACCAAGAGGGAGAAGAAGGAAGATGAATCAGCAGCACACAGAATATGCTCTCTACTTAAAAACAACAAACTCCAGAACAAGGGGGCAGGCATCAAGAATACCTAAAAGGAGCTCCAAATCTCTGAGCTTCAGGTAAAAAAGCAAGAGAGGCTTTAACCCAGGAGCCTTACTTGATTGAAACAGGTTTCTGGCCTGGAAGAGGGCCGCACTGACATGCGGCACAAAGCATCGGCTCCCAGTGTTTACACGGAGCTCACACAGCTTCGCGTCCACAGAGAGGACGGCGACAGGTCCAGTCCTGTGAGAAGTGTGTACAACCGATCTGTAAAGATGGAGAAATGCCTGACACCCATTTGCTCCCCACGTACAACACTGATCTGAGAAATGCAGAACCACGGATTGAAGGAAGAGACACATGGAATGCCCAGGCTCGGCCTCATAAAATACCCTCCATTTAACGACGAGGCCCTCCCACTTTGAAACGTGATTGGCCAAGCAGCGCCGTAGGAAGAAAACGGAACCCGACTGATCATTTATTTCAGCAGCCAATATTTCGCTGGTCTATCAGCTGGGCTGGCACAGAATGTGTCCCCTTCCTCCACTTGGCCTTTGCCATTCTCAAGGAAGGAAACCTCTCGGGGGTTCTGTTTCTCCCTCTGCCCCCTCCCCCTGCTCATGCCCCCTCCTCCCCCCATCAAATAAATAAATAAATAAATAAATAAAATCTTTGTTTTTAATTATTTATTTATTTGACACAAAGAAAGGAAACATGTGCAGGGGGAGTGTGAGAAGGAGAAGCAGACTCCCCACTGAGCAGGGAGCCTGATATGGGGCTCGATCCCAGGACCCCGGGATCATGACCTGAGCTAAAGGCAGATGCTTAATGACTGAGCCACCCAGGTGCCTCTAAATAAAATCTTTAAAAAAATAAAACCAGAATCATCAGGCATCTTGCGAAGTTTCATCGTGTATAACCAATAACCACCCAGAGCAGGTCAGTGGCCTCAGTTATTTAGGGACATGCTGTATAAATAATTCAGCCTGGAGAATTCATGGGGAGACTGTGCTGTTTAAAACTGAATATTCCACAGCCACGTGACTGGGGTTGAAATAAACAAAATTCTCCACTGAACGGCGGAAGCAGCCAGTCGCTGGTCGTGCTTGTTTTGGAAATTTCCCTGGGTAAAGTAATTCTGTGCCCTGCGGCTGGGATGTTGAGGCAGGGACCAGTCATCCACTCACGTGCTGGGATGTATCCAGAGTCTGTATTTACTTGGTTGTTAGGAAAGGCAACTGGCCTGCTCTCGAGGTCCCTCAGCTCCTGCCTCAGTTAGGGTCCCAGCAAGACAGAGAGCACTTCCCCAGGGCCATCTCGGAGAGCTCCCAAGGTCATTAGGGTGTCCTTGACGGGAGGAACACAGACTCTGAGCCACGACCGTCTGGCAGGAAGGGAATGGGGAGTAGGTGCCCCCTAGGACCCTGGGGTCTCCCTTGGGCACCTCCTATTGGCCTAAAGTGATGAACAGCCAGCAGGTGAGGAACGACAGTTGATGTACTCTTTGGAGAGCAGGAGGGAGAAGAGCGGAGATGCATCTGGAGGGACAAATGGAGACTCACCTTCAGGTAGAAGGAACACGGACATCCAGGCAGGAGAGAGCAGCCTGGTCTTTGCTGGGGATCCTGGCCTCCTCTTGCCTGTGCTCCGACTGCTGCGGCCCCTGGGGGGAAGGTAGGTTAGTGGGAGATTACGGAAGTGCATAGACCCTGCCTGACCCATCAACTGTTTCTTCTGGGCCACATATCGGTGCTGTTTCTCAGCCACTGTTGAGGGAGGCTACAGTAAAAAGTCCAACTCCTGGTTCTGTGCTGTATCCTCTGCTGGGTTAAGATCTGTGCCGTGAGCAATTTCAGGTGTGTGTGTTGAGGGGCAATTTGTTTTCTTGGACGAGTGTGCACCCTTTTTTTATGATGTTGAGAGCTGTGCCCTGGGTTTCTCTTCCCACTTTCGCTTCAGGGAAGTGGGGATCCTAACTGTTGGCTCTTTGGAGTCCTGAGGTCTTCAGGTGTGTGTGTATTTCCCCCCTCACAACTTTTTAAAATTTCATTCAGGTTCAAATTATTTTCTGACCCTAATTTTTATTTTCATTGGCTTTTTTTACTATTTATAAAGTTCTGATAAACCACCCAAAATAATTTTTTTATAAGGTGGAGTATCCTTACACACTCCCAAATGTGGGTAAATCACTAGTTAATTGGTGAGTGTGGACGCAAGCCCCGAATCCGCGACCTGCCTCGGGGGACTGCCCTCCCAGACCCTGGATTCCCCAGGGCTCCAACATGGTTGCAGAGAAAATTTGTCCTTGAGCGAACACATCTACCCGGGGAAGACGGTGCAGGGTAGCAGGACATCCCCTGCTTTGTCTTCAGGGAGAGCTGGGTGGATGGCTGCGAGGAAATAATGAAGAATTTGTGAAGGTGGTTTGAGAAGTGTAGAAATCCTTCACATTTGTTCATGAACTGATTTACCAGCTGTCACAAATGCTAGGCCGGGGATACAAAGACGGGCAAACTCATTCATTCATTCATTTTCTCAGTAGATACTTACTGAGCAGCTTCAGTGTGCCTGGCCCCAATCCAGGTGTGGGGGAGGCAGCCATAAAAGAAAGATGTGGTTTCGTCCCCCCTGTGGTGTCTCCCCTCCTGCTCACACACAACCCCTCACTCTGGTCACCTGATGGGTGGAGGTTTTCCCACACCGAGGTTCTCCCACACCACGGTTCTCCCACGCAGCTGCACGGGCTACAATTTTACTCTGTTCTGCTACTGTCTACCTGAAGACAGCACAGACCCCGGAGGGTAAGGGCTTGGTCCTGTGAGACCGTCCCCCACTTCAGGTGCCAACAGCAGGTAGCAGGTAGGTCTCCAGGTGACCCACAACTTCTGCCCAACGTGATTACCAATCAGAAGTTCCTGAGACCCCTCCTTGGGTTTGACTAATTTGCTACAACAGCTCATAGAACTCAGGGAAACCTACTCATCAGTTTATTTCAGAATTTGGTAAAGGATACAGATGAATAGCCAGATGAAGAGATCCATAGGGTGAGGTCTGGGGTGTGCCGAATGCAGGATCGTCTGTCTTTGTGATGTTGGGGTGCATATCACCCTCTCAGTGTGGATGTGCTCGCCAACCCTCAAGCTTCTCTGAACCCCGAGCTATTGGGATTCTATGGAGGCTTCCTCACATAGGCGGGACCAACTCTCACTTCACCTCTACCCTATCCCCTTTCCAGAGGGTGTGGAGGGTGAGTTTGAAAATCCCAAGCTTCCAATCATGGCTCAGGCTTCCTGGCACCCAGCCGCCATCCAGGAACCCACTCAGATTTGCCTCCTTAGAACAAAAGATGCTCCTAGTGCCCTTATCCCTGGGGGCAAGAGAAGGATTTTAGGAGCTCTGTGCCAGAAATGGGGGCAAAGGACAGCCTCTGTGTTTTCCATTGCACAGCAGCAGTGAACAGAAGCCTCTCCTCTTCTAGTGCACGGTGTCCTAGAGACCACAGCGGGACTCTTTACACGTGTCCTTCGTGTTCTTCACATATGTGTTCTGGGCTAGGACTAACTTTTCAGGTCAAAGCTGTGTTTCCGAATTTGGGTCTAGAGATGGAGGCTACTATGTTGAAGAAGTTTGTATTTGCATAGACATAAAGTGGCATCTCCATGAACAGTATCTGGAGGTGTCAGAGGCCAAGTAGGAACCTGTGGCTTGGGTCTGAAGTTCCCAAAGAGGCTCTTAAATTGGGCTTTGATTGTCTGAGGGATGCTGCAGGTGGCCTGGTGAGGTAGCATTCTCCAGGATGCTTGTAGAGCTGGATGGAGGGGTCCCTCTCAGTGAGCCCCGGCAGTGCTCCCCTCTGGTTTGGGTTGAGCAGATCCCGCACAGGGCCTCTGCCCCCTTGTGCTTTGACAACTCCCCTGGAGTCAATCTAAAATGCATACCATTCCTCTCCTGTGTTCAGAAATGCTGATATAACCCAGGGGGCTAATTTTGCACATCAGGAAAATGAGGCATGGTGGGAGGGCAAAGAGGCTGTCCAACATCACATGGTCAAGAGCAAAGCCAGGACCCAAACTCAAGTCCATGACTTAGTACGTGATGCCCTTTTTGCAAGCGCAGGCTCTGTGCCATCTGTGAACATACAGGTGGTGAGGGCTGTGAAGTGCGCTGGTGACATGCACTTGCTGTAAGATCATCCATCCCACCTGGGCCCTGCTCGGAGAACTCCTGGCCTGGGCATCCTTTTGTGGGGCCTTTTCTTGGCAGCCCACAGCTCAGGGAGTCCCCATTTGTAAGGAGGGCTGCCACCGCTCCTGGGACAGTCGTTACCCCCCCACCCCGCCCCCGTGTGTGCTGTGGGGGAACAGAGTGTCCTGAAAGTCCTTTTTTTCCCTGGTCCTTAGGGTCTTTATCCCTAAATGGAGCAGCCTGGATCACACTCTTTTTCCAAGTTATTTTAGGGTAGGCTCCTTCCTAAAATGAGCTCGTTGACAGATGCCAAGATTCACGATGGTTTCTCCCATGGGAAAAGCACCTGCTGGGGGCATAATTCTGTCCTGCTGCTCCATTTGCACCTGTGGGCCAGGTCCCAACATGCCCCAGAGCCTGCTCAGTCTCAGCTATTGGGGGTTTGGGTGCTTAATTTTGCATCAGATTGATGGGGCCATGGTGCCCGGTTATGTGGTCAATGTTAGTCTGCATGTTCCTGGGATGGTGTTTCTGGATGAGATGAACAAATCAGCCAGTGACTCTGAGGGACTTCCAGGGAAGATGGTGGAGTAGGAAGATCCCGGGCTCACCTTGTCCCACGGGGACACTTAGATCATACCAACGTTAGCCTAAATGACCCAGAAAATGACCTGAAGAGGCAGAACAGCCTCTCCACAGCTAAAGGTAGACAAGAGTCCACATCAAAGAGGATAGGATGGGCAGAGACAGCTGGGAACCAAACGGGCCAGAGGCTGTCCGCAGACGCAGGCAGGGAAGAGGAGCAGACTCCAGCCAGGCACGGGGGGCCCACACTGGGAAGACAAATCACCGTAGTATTTGGCTTTGAAACCCAGAGGGGCCCAACTCCACCAGTTCTTAAAATCAGTGGGACTTAACACCTAGAACTTAAAAAATCAGTGAGCAAGCTCTGGGAAAGCTGGGAGGGTGAGGGGAAGCTGAATCCCTGTCCTTAAAGAGATGGAACAACCAGCAGCCCCTCTGAGATACAGCACAGAAGCAGCAATTTGAAAAACATCTGGGGTACATGAGGAGGAGGCTTATTTGCTAATATAAGAATGCATGCTGGAGGGGCAGGGGTCTTTGTGAGACTTCTCTAAGAGCAAAAGGGCTGGCAGGAGCTGTTTCCCTCCTCCAAACCCGGCCTAGATACAGGACACCTATGGGAACCACGGCAGCACCAACACTGTCCACCTAGCTTGCTAACAGCTGGCTCCACCCCTGTCCTCATCTTCAGACCTGTCCCTTCTACCCCAGCCTCTGCAGCAGTTTCCTGGATGGCTGCATGTCCCCTCCCACAACATATTGCTGGCATTTTGTGCTCTGCCCCTGAATTCTCCTGAGCACCTCTCCCTCTAATACACCCCTGTAGAATCCATGCAAAGCAGTATCATGAACCTGGCAGTGTGTGTGCAGCCAGATCAGGGCCAGCACCACTCTGAAGTGAGTGTGAAAGCACTCCAGATGAGGGCCAGCTGCACTCCAGTGTGATTGTACAAGCAGCCCAGACAGGGGCCAGCCCCACTCCAAGGATGAGTGTGCAAGCAGCCCAGATGGAGCCAGCACCACTTCGGAGTGAGTGTGCAAGCACCCCAGATGAGGACCAGTTGCACTCCAGCGTGAGTGTAAAAGCAGCCCAGACAGGGGCCAGCCCCATTCCAAGGATGAGTGTGCAAGCAGCCCAGATGGGGGGCAGCCCCACTCCAGGGTGAGTGTGCAAGCAGCCCAGACAGGGCCCAGCCACACTCCAGAGTGAGTTCTGCCAAAGGGAGAGGGGAGGAGAACCATAGGCCAGTCTGACTCTGACCCCAGCAGTGGGCTGGGGTGGCAGCTGGTCTGACTTCAGGCCCCGCCCACCACCAAAAGCTCAGGGGACAACACAGGGAAAGTGCCTGCAGTTTAGGGCTACTTCATCTTTGGTAAACGTCTGGTGTGACTCAACTCAAGCCCAGGGCAGCCCCAGACTGGCTCACTTACACCACAGGGACCAGACTCTGCCCACAACAGGCAGAGAGCCATCACAGGCAGGACTGAAGGCAAGCACAGCTCTGCCACTACAGGAAGGTGCCTACAACATACAGGGGAGATGCTCTGAAGTGCCAGGTTCAGGGGAAAGGGGACACTGCACTACGGGACCCGTTCTTCATAAAGCTGCTACTTCCAAGTGCATGAGATATGGCTGACTTTCCTAACAGCAATATACAGAATGAGGAGACAGAGGAATGTGTCCCAAATGAAAGAAAATCACAGCAAGAAACCTAAGCAAAATGGAGTTAAGAATATGTCTGATAGAGTATTGAAAGTAAAGGTCATAAAGACGCACACTAGATTTAAGAGTGGAGGACCTCAAGCAAGACACCAAAAAAGAGATAAGAAACATAACCAGTCAGAGATGATGAACTCAATAAATGAAATAAAAAATACATGACCTGAAATAAATAATAGACAAAAGGAAGAATGGATCAGCCACCTGGAGGACAGAGTATTGGAAAGTAATCAAGCTGAGCAGTGAGAGAAAAAAATTAGAATATAATAAGAATACATCCAGGAACTCAGCAACACCATCAAGCATAATAACAGTCACATTATAGGGATCCCAGAAGGAGAAGAGAAAGAAAAGGGGGGCAGAAAATTTATTTGAAGAAATAATAGCCGAAAACTTCCCAAATCTGGGGAAAGAAAGAGAAATCCAGATCCA
Organism: Mustela nivalis; assembly: GCF_964662115.1. Taxonomy (NCBI): domain Eukaryota; kingdom Metazoa; phylum Chordata; class Mammalia; order Carnivora; family Mustelidae; genus Mustela; species Mustela nivalis. The sequence continues at coordinate 30,174,493 of NC_139035.1, read as the reverse complement.
GGAGGTACAGAGAGCACCCACCAAAACCAATCCAAGGGGGTCACCATCAAGATACATAGTAATTAAAATGGGAAAACGCAGTGATTAAGAGAGAATTCTAAAAGTACGAATAGAAAAGAAAGCAGTTACATACAAGGGAAACCCCCTAAAGCTCTCAGCTGATTTCTCAGAAGAAACTTTGCAGGCCAGAATGTAGAATGCTATATTCAAAGTGCTGAAAGGAAAAACATTCAGGCAAGAATATCCTGTCCAGGAAGGCTCTCATTCAAAATAGAAGGAGAGATAAAGAGTTTCTCAGACAAACAAAAGTTAAAGGAATTCATGACCATTAAATCAGCCCTACAGGAAATATTAAAGGGGACTTTTTGAGTGGATAGGAAAGACTATAAGCAGAAGAGCAGTAGGAAGCATAAGGCAGCAAAAATAAGTATAAATATCAGTCAAGGGATTCACAAAATAAAAGGATGTAATGTCTGACACAATATACCTAAAATGGGTGGGGGGTAAGGAATGAGTCCAAATATAAGTGCCCACCAACTTAATATATAGACTGCTATATGCATAAAATGTTACCTAATGATATCCACAAATCAAAACTGGTAATAGATGTGCAAAAAATAAAGAGAAAGGAGTCCAAATATATGACTAAAGAAATCCAGCAAACCATGAAAGAGAGCAATAGAAGAAAGGAACAGAGAAGAACAAAAACAACTAATAAAGCAAGTAGCAAAATGCAACATGTACATACCTATCAATCAACCTAAACAATTACTTTGAATGTAAATGGACTTATGCTCCAATCAAAAGACATAGGGTGTCAGAATGGATAGAAAAAATAAGACCTATCTATATGCTGCCTCCAAGAGACTCATTTCATATTTAAAGACGAGCAGATTGAAAGTGAAGGGATGCACTTATCATGAAAATGGAAGTGAAAAAAAGGGTAGCTATACTTATATCAGACAAAATAGATTTTAAAATCAAGACTAACAAGAGATGAAGAATAATATTATATAATCATAAAGGGAATAATCCAACAAGAAGACATAACAATTGTAAATATTTATATACCCAACATCAGAGCACCCAGATACACAAAGCAGGTCATAACAAACATAAAGGAAGCAATCAATAAGAATACAATAATAGTAGGGGATTTTAACACCACACTTATGTCAATAGATAAATCATCTATAAACAGAAAAGCAACAGGGAACAGTGGCATTGAATGACTCATTGGACAGATGGATTTAACAGATATATTCAGAACATTCCATCCTAAAACAGCAGGATACACATTGTTTTCAAGTGTGCGTGGAACATTCTCCAGAATAGATCACATATTAAACCATAGAACAGGTCTCAACAAATTCAAAAATATTGAAGTCATACCGTGCATCTTTTCTGATCACAACTCTATGAAACTAGAAATTAACCACAGAAAGAATTCTGAAAAGAACCCAAGGCTTGGAGGTTAAGTAACTTGCTACTAAATAATGAATTGGTCAACCAAGAAATCAAAGAGGAAATTTAAAAATATATGGAGACAAATGAAAAAGGAAAACACAATGGTCCAGAATCTTTGGGATGCAACAAAAGTGGTTGGAGGAGGGGCGTTTATAGCAGTATAAGCACAGGTCAGAGGGCAGGAAAAATCTCAAATAAACAACCTAATCTTACACTTAAAAAGAAAAATAAGAACAAACAAAACCCCAAACCAGTAGAAGGAAGGAAATAATAAAGATCTCATCAGAAATAAACAAAAAAGAAACTAAAAAAAAAAAAAAACCACACACACACACACACACACAACCAGAACAGATCAATAAAACAGAAGCTGTTTCTTTGAGAAGATCAACAAAATCAATAAACCCCGACTCACAGAATAATGGCTCAAATAAACTAAATAAGAAATGAAAGAGGAAAAATAACTGAACCATAGATGTACAAAAGACTAAAGAGGATATCATGAAAAATTATATGCTAAAAAATTGGATTTCCTAGAAGAAATGGATATATTCCTAGAAACATATAACCTCCCAAAACTGAATCAGGAAGAAATCGAACATTTAAACAGCCTGGTTACCAGCAATGAGATTGAATCATTAATCAAAAAACTCCCCCAAAACAAAAGGACTAGGACTGGAGGACTTCCCAGGTGAATTCTACCAAACATTTAAAGAAGAATTAGTACCTATTCTTCTCAAATGAATTTTAAAAAAATAGAAGAAGAAGGAAAGTTTCCAAATTCATTTTATGAGGCCAGCATTACTATGACACCAAAAAGATAAAGACACTACACAAAAAAGAGAACTACAGGCCAATATCCCTGATGAACACAGGTGCAGAAATCCTCAACAAAATATTAGCAAACCAAATCCAACAATATGTTAAAAAATCATTTACCATGATCAGGGGGGATTTATTCCCACATTCGAGGGTGGTTCAACATTCACAAGTCAAGTAATGTGATACATCCCATCCTATCCTTTCAGTAAGAGAAAGGATAAGACCATGCTCCTGGATTGGAAGAACAAATACTGTGAAAATGTCTATGCGACCTAAAGCAATCTACACATTTAATGCAATCCCTATCAAAATCCCATCCATTTTTTTTCAAAGAAATGGAACAAACAATCCTAAAATTTATATGGAACCAGAAAAGACCTCAAATAGCCAAAGGAATATTGAAAAAGAAAGCCAAAGTTGGTGACATCACAATTCCAGACTTCAAGCTCTATTACAAAGCTGTCATCATCAAGACAGTATGGTACTTGCACAAAAACAGACACATAGATCAATGGAACAGAATTTCTGGGCTCTCTAGCCCAGAAATAGACCCTCAGCTCTATGGTCAACTAATCTTCGACAAAGCAGGAAAGAATGACCAATGGAAAAAAGACAGCCTCTTCAACAAATGGTGTTGGGAAAATTGGACAGCCACATGCGGAAAAATGAAACTGGACCATTTCCTTACACCACACATGAAAATAGACTCAAAATGGATGAAGGACCTCAATGTGTGAAAGGAATCCTTCAAAATCCTTGAGGAGAACACAGGCAGCAGCTTTTTCGACCTCAGCTACAGCAACTTCTTCCTAGAAACATCGCCAAAGGCAAGGGAAGCAAAAAATGAACTATTGGGATTTCATCAAGATCAAAAGTTTTTGCACAGCAAAGGAAACAGTTAACAAAACCAAAGGACAACTGACAGAATGGGAGAAGATATTTGCAAACAACGTTTCAAATTAAGGACTAGTATCCAAAATCTATAGAGCTTAGCAAACTCAACACCCAAAGAACAAATAATCCCATCAAGAAATGGGCAGAGGACATGAACAGACATTTCTGCAAAGAAGACATCCAGATGGCCAACAGACACATGAAAAAGTGTTCCACATCACTTGGCATCAGGGAAATACAAATCAAACACAATGAGATACCACCTCACACCAGTCAGAATGGCTAAAATTAACAAGTCAGGAAATGACAGATGCTAGTGAGGATTCGGAGAAAGGGGAACCCTCCTACACTGTTGGTGGGAATGCAAGCTGGTGCAACCACTCTGGAAAACAGCATGGAGGGTCCTCAAAAAGTTGAAAATAGAGCTACCCTATGACCCAGCAAATGCACTACTGGGTATTTACCCTAAAGATACAAATGCAGTGATCTGAGGGGGCACGTGCACCTGAATGTTTATAGCAGCAATGTCCACAATAGCCAAACTATGGAAAGAACCTAGATGTCCATCAACAGATGAATGGATCAAGAAGATGTGGTATATATATATATATATATATATATATATATATATATATATATATATATATACAATGGAATACTATGCAGCCATCAAAAGAAACGAAATCTTGCCATTTGCAATGACATGGATGGAACTAGAGGGTATTATGCTTAGTGAAATAAGTTAATTGGAGAAAGACAACTATCCTATGATCTCCCTGATATGAGAAAGTGGAGATGCAACGTGGGGGGTTTGGGGGTAGGAAAAGAATAAATGAAACAAGATGGGATCGGGAGGGAGACAAGCCATCAGAGACTCTTAATCTCACAAAACAAACTGAGGGTTGCTGGGGGGAGTGGGGTTGGGAGAAGGGGGGTGGGGTTATGGACATTGGGGAGGGTATGTGCTTTGGTGAGTGCTGTGAAGTGTGTAAACCTGGCGATTCACAGACCTTTACCCCTGAGGCTAAAAATACATTATATGTTTATAAAAAAAACTTAATTAAAAAAGAGAAAGGATAAGAACCATATATCATTTCAATAGACACTAAAAAAGCATTTGACAAAGTGCAACAGCGATTCATAATAAAAACCTTCAATAAAGTAGGTTTAGAGGGAACATAACCTCAACATAATAAATGCCATCTAGGAAAAACTCACAGCAAACATCATCATTAATGGGGAAAAACTGAGAGCTTTTTTCCCAAGGTCATGTACAGGACAAGGATGTCTGCTTTCACCACTTTTATTCAACATAGTATTGGAAGTCCTAGCCACAGCAATCAGACAAGATGAATAAAAGTCATCTAAATTGGTAAGGAAGAGGTAAAACTTCCCCTATTTGCAGATGATATGATACTATATATAGGAAACCCTGAAGACCCCACCAAAAAAACCCTGATAAATTGGGTTAGGTGATAGGATACAAAATTGATATACAAAAATCTGTTGCATTTCCATACAAATAATGAAGCATCACAAAGAGAAATTAAGAAAATAATTCCATTTACAGTTGCACCAAAGATAGTAAAATACCTAGGAATAAATGTAACCAAGGAGGTGAAAAAGCTGTATTCTGAAAACTATGAAACACAGATGAAAGAAATTGAAGATGACACAAATGGAAAGATATTCTGTGCTGATGAACTGGAAAGAGAAATAGTGTTAAAATATCTCTACTACCCAAAGCAATCTACACATTTAATGCAATCCCTACCAAAATACTAAAAGCATTTTTCACAGAACTAGAACAAACAATCCTAAAATATGTCTGAAACCACAAAAGACCCCAAGGAATGAAAGCAATCTTGAAAAAGAAAACCAAAGCTGGAGGCATCACAGTTACAGATTTCAAGTTATATTACAAAGCTGTAGTAATTAAATAGTGTGGTACTGGCACCAAAACAGACACATAGATCAGTGGAACAGAATAGTCCCAGAAATAAAATGATGATGATATGGCGAATTAAACTTTGACAAAGGAGACAAGAATATCCGTGGGGGGAAAGACAGTCTCTTCAATCAATTGTGTTGGGAAAACTGGACAGCAGCATGCAAAAGAATAAAACTGGACCAGTTTCTCATACTATATAAAAATAAACTCAGGGTGTCTGGGTGGCTCAGTGGTTTAAAGCCTCTACCTTTGGCTCAGGCCATGATCTCAGGGTCTTGGGATCGAGCCCCACATCGGGCTTTCTGCTCAGCAGGGAGCCTGCTTCCTCCTCTCTCTCTGCCTGCCTCTCTGCCTACTTGTGATTTCTCTCTCTGTCAAAGAAATAAAAATAAAAATTTAAAAAAAATAAACTCAGATTCATTTAAAGACAAACGTGAGACCTAAAACCATAAAAATCCTGGAAGAGAACCCAGCCGTAATCTCTCTGACATTGGCTATGGCAACATTTTTCTAGATATGTTTCCTGAGGCAAGGGAAGCAAAAGCAAAAATAATCTACTGGGACTTCATCAAAATGAAAAACTTCTGCACAGAAAGGAAATAACCGACAAAACTAAAAGAAAACCTATAGAATGAGAGAAGATATTGCAAATGACAATAAAGGGTTAGTATCCAAAATATATAAAGAACTTATACAACTCAACACCCCCAAAAAAATCCAATTAAAAATGGGCAGAAGACATAAACAGACATATTTTTCCCCAAAGAGGACATGCAGACACATGAAAAGATGCTAAACATCACTTACCATCAGGGAAATGCAAATCCACAGGGAGGTACCACCTCACACCTGTCAGAATGGCTCAAATTAACTACTCAAGAAACACAGATATTGGCAAGGTTGCAGAAAAAGGAAAACCCTTGTGCCCACTTGGTAGGAATGCAAACTGGCATAGCCATTGTGGAAAACAGTATGGAGAATCCTCAAAATATTAAAAATAGAACTACCATAAGATCAGCATTTCCTCTAGTGATTATTTACCCAAAGAATATGAAAATACTAACTGGAAAATGTATATGCACCCCGATGTTTACGGCCGCATTATCTAAAATAGCCAAGGTATGGAAGCAGCCCAAGGGTCCATCTTGACAGATGAATGGATAAAGAAGATGTGATGTATAGATAGAATATCTATAGAATAGATAATTAGATAGAATTATCTATAGAATATTATTCGGCCATAAAAAAGAATGAAATTTTGCCATTTGCAGTAACATGGATAGAGCTGGAGATTATAATGCTAAGTATAATAAGTCGGAGAAATATGATCTTACTCATACGTGGAATTTAAGAAACAGAACAAGCAAGGAAACAGAGAGACAAACCAAGAAAGAGACTATTCACTCTAGAGAACAAACTGGTGGTTACTAGAGGAGAGGTGGGTTGGGGGGGTGGTGAAACGGGTGAAGCGGATTAAGACTACACTTAGAATGAACATTGAATAACGTGGAGAATTGTTGAATCACTCTATTGTACACCCGGAACCAATAATACATTGTATGTTAAGTATACTGGATTTGAAAAAAAAAAAAAAACAACTAAAAAGAAAATAAAAATAAATCAGCGACTTCGAGTTAAAGCAGGTTTTATCCACCATAACGTGGGTGGGCCTCATCTAATCAGCTGAAGGCCAGAATAGAACAAAAGACTGACCTCCCCTGAGCAAGAGGGGGTCTGCTGTGGTGGCTTTCAGACTGGTGCTGCAGCATCAGTTTTCCTGTGTCCTCAGGCTGCTGGTCCACCCTGCAGATCTTTGATTAGCCTTTGTAACTGCACCAGCCAATTCTCATGGGAATGCTGACTAAAATAGAGATGAGATGGGGGTGAGGTTAGGGCAAGACCCCCCTCTGCTGGTCTGAAATATTTTTCTTTTCTAAGCTCTTGGCCAGGTAGGATTAAGCAATTTATTTGATGGAGAGCCCTTAGCAAGTAGAGGTGTGCATGCTAAGCCTGCTGTGTCATGCCTCATGGGGCAACTCATACCGATGGGTGCTTTAGTAAACCATTCTCACTCTCCAGTAGGAAGAGGTGAATCTGTGTGGCCTGACGGTAAAACACGGGGAAGAGAAATGGAGACATTGAGTGCAGGTTTAAGCCCTCCACCTTCTGCTGCACCCTTTCTAGAAAAGAAGGTGGGCAGTAGGTCAAGTGTCAGAGACATTTTTTCACAGGCCACGTGATGCCAGGAGCTGAGCCAGGACCAAGGAAGCAGCTGGTATCCATGAGTGTGGAGCCAAGTCTCTTTCTTCCTAGGGGCTGAGACATGTTGTAGCAAATCCTTAGAGCAGCTTAGGAGCAGTGATCAGGGACACTGGGACTCACAGCTGCACCAGTGTGACACGTAGAACCAGGACGAGACATTAAACCACATGCATGTCCCAAGCAGTCAAGTTGTTCCCATCCATCACCCCTCTCCTGTCCCATGGAGCTCCTGACCCTCACAGAGCCTTGGGCTGTGGTTTGTAGGAATTGCTGTGTTTGGGACAAAACATGACAAGGACACAAAAACCCGATTTGGGGGGCACCTGAGGGGCTCAGTCTGTTAAGTGTCTGCCTCTTGATCTCTGCTCAGGTCTTGATCTTGGGGATCTTGAGTTCAAGCCCCACACTTTGATCCAGTGGGAAGCCTGCTTAAAAAAACAAAACACACTGGACTTACTCTAAATCACATGTGCATTCTGAGTGTGGCTTGGGGCACATGTAAATCCCGCCTCCCTGGGGAAGTACTTTTTTTGGGTTAGCAATACTTCTTTCACACAAACATTTACTGGTGCAACCAAAGCCATTTCTTCCCGATGATGTCACAGCAGAGCTTTCAGACGTTGTGCAAATGGAGTGCCTTCACAGGCTCCCACTGCCTTGGTGGCTTTAAATGCCTGGTTCTGGAAGCTGGAAGTCTGGAGTCAAGGTGATGGTGGGCATCAAGGAGGGAAGAGCTCTCCTTCATCTTCCTGGCTGCTGGTGGTCCCCGACAAGCCATGCTGCCCCTTGGTTTGGAGTTGCAACACTGCAATGTTGTGTCCTTTTCTCTTTTAAGGACACCTTCCCTGGCTTTTGGGTCTGTAATTAGGTATGACCTCATTCTAACTGATGTATCTGGAGCCCCTGCTTCCAGATAAGACCAGGTCTGAGGACAAGACTTTGGGTAGGGGGCATCCTCTAGCTCACAGCAGGGAGAAATCAAGAGAGGAACTTGGCCCAGGTGGCCTTACTGTCTGTGGGGGTCTGAGCACAGACCCTGCAGCTGGATGGGACAGTAGGCAGAAATTCTGGGGGTCCCAGCCACGTGCCCTCTTCCACTAGAAAACTGTGGCCTGCTTTTCCCAACGTCCCGTGGCTTTCCGAGGTAGGGAAGCCAAATTCATCTGTCGCTTCCTGAGCTTGACAAGCCAGGATGCATGGTCTTTTCTCACTGCCTCTGAGTACTGACTTTTCACTGGGTCTGAAAATCACCAGCCCACCAGCACCTCCTGGGTGGGTGTGGTTGGTGCTGGGTTCACAAGCACTGACCTGTCACCGATGGCCCCTCGGTCATATCCAGACTGCTCCCTGGGTCAGGTTGAGAGGCCACAAGCAGCAGACGTGCTCCGTTCCACAAGCCACCCAGAGGCCACGGTGCCCGGGGACGAGGGGGTGGCTCGGCGACCCCAGGAGCCTACCTCACGGAGTGTGGCTACAGGAGCCCCGTGTGGTGGGATTCTGGACCTATCCCTGCTCTTGACCTCACCACCTGTTATCTCTCCATCAGTGGGCTGCGGCTGCTGTTGACCCTTCTGCCTCTCCCTGCTGTAGACCTTGATTCCCTTCTTGGAGCCTCTGCGGCCTTACTTCCTTCTGGAAGCTTCCATGTCCACCTCCTGGTCATTCAGATCTCTCAGATGATGCGATCCCTCCCTGGAGTCCTCCCTGATGTACCTCAGTTGTGTTTCTTCCTATCACCCCCTCCACAGTCCCCAGGATAAACCCTGTGACGACCGGGTCATAGCTCACTCACTGCTGTGTTCTGAGGCTAAGAACAGGGCTGGGCATGTTCAGGAAGTCAGCACCTCCTTCCTAGCCTGTCGACTGCGGAGAAACTACATGGGGTTGGGTGGAGCACAGGTGATTCTGGATCCCAGGACGGGTTCCAGGGGTAGGGTGTGCTGCTCACTCACCGTGCCCAGACTCGAGGGGCATACCTCTCCACGGTGCTCAGGGCGTGAGCCGATCGAATACTGCAGTGAGATAACATGACACAGACCCACGGTCCCGAGGGCTCACCCACGTAAGAGCTTTCAGAAGCCAGAGGGCACTGTGGAGTGGAGGCAGGGGAGAGAATGTTCCAGAGAAGAGGCTTCTCCTAATGCTGAGCTCTTGGTGGGGCAGCCCTGGGGACTCATTAGCTCCTGCAGGTTGAGATTTCAGCCGTTTTCTTACTCTTCCAGGGAGGCTTTGCTGCAGTCCAGCACGGTTATTTTTAGCAAATAACTGTTTCAGGCAAGCACGGTAATTTTTAATCGCCTGGTTATCCATGCCATGGGCCTGAAGAAGGAAGGCTCCTTGAGATGCTTCTGGAGTATTTCTGTGTTTCCCCACCTCTTGAGGTGGGTCCCTGCTGCTCCTGCCTGACACTAGGGGCTGATTTGCTGCTGGGAGGGGGTGTCTCTAGCCCGGGGGAGGCCCCTCATGGGGGCTCCGGTGGACAGTGAGTCATTGCTCCATGACCTTGTGGAGGTTGGGGCTGGGGGCCGCTGGACCTTGGCGCCTAGTGTTGGCATAGACAAGGCTTGGTGTTCACAGAAATAGCCTCACACCACGTGCTTCCTCTGCTTGTGACCCCCTTTCTTCATGACTTGGCTGCAGACTCCCCCGGCCTGCCTTGGCCTCTCCTGAGCCTCCAGCTTGGCACACGTCCAGGTCCTGGCATCTGACCTCCTGTCTCCCTCTTGTCTTCAGCAAACCTCCAATTTCCACCCCAGGCCTTGCTTCTGCCCTGTCTGCCTGGCCCAGCCCAGGAGGTCCCAGGGTCTCTCCAGAGACCCTGGTCCTCGGCCGGTGGGAGAACCGCTCTTCTAGCTTTGTCCCTGCTCACCTGCAGCTGCCCTTTCCAGCCTTTGTCTATGCTCACTGGAACCTCCGTCTCAAGTCTGGTGAGAAAACAAGGAGAGGAGATGGCCTACGAGAGAAAGTGAAACAGCCAGGGGGCCCCTGAGTTCAAGTGCAGCCTGTAAACGTGACAGTTTTGATGAAATGGGCCAGTTCCTGCAAACTCTCAGAACTCGAGTTGACCCAAATAGTCCTACATCTATTACAGAAATTGAAGTTGTATCTTAATAAACCTTCCCATAGGGGCGCCTGGGTGGCTCAGTGGGTTAAGGCGCTGCCTTCCGCTCGGTCATGATCTCAGGGTCCTGGGATCAAGGCCCGCATCGGGCTCTCTGCTCAGCGGGGAGCCTGCTTCCTCCTTTCTCTCTGCCTGCCTCTCTGCCTGCTTGTGATCTCTGTCTGTCAAATAAGTAAATAAAATCTTAAAAAAAAAAATAAAATAAACCTTTCCATAAAGAGGGGCATCCGGGTGGCTCAGTTGGTTAAGCGTCCAACTCTTGATTTAGGCTCAGGTCATGATCTCATGATTGTGAGATGGAGCTTGGTGTTGGGCTCCATGCTCAGTGGGGCACGGGCTTGCGACTCTCACCACCCCCCGCCCCTTTCCCATCTTGTGCACACAGTTTTTCTTTCTAAATAAATCTTTAAAAAATCATAACCTTCCCATAAATAAAATGCTATTTAGAAAAAAAACTAGAAATATCTGTATAGCCTTAGGAGTTTTTAGATCCAACACCAGAAGTCTGATCAGTAAAAGAGAAAGAGATACATTGGTTAAACTGAAAAGTGGTAAGAAGACATTTGCTCTGAGAAACATGCTACTAAGAATGGACAGACAGTCCACACAGCAGAAGAAAATATTGCCAAATGATATATCTGACAAAGGACTTGCATCCAGAATATATAAAGAGTTCTCAAAAATCATCAATAAGAAAACAGCTTAAAAACAATAAGATGGAGAAATTATCTGAACACATGCTTCACCAAAGAAAGCATACACGGGGTGATTAAGCCCATGAAAAGATGCTCAACATCTCTGATTAGTCATTGGAGAAATGCAAATTAAAACAAGACACCTTTACACACCTATGGAAATGGCTGAAGTAGAAGAAATCCAAGCTGACACAGGGCTGGCAAGGATGCCAAGCTTCTTACTCATTGCTGGGGGGCAGTGCGCTGAGGTGGTGCAGCCTCTTGGGAAAGCAGTTTCTCGGCTCCTTATGAAGTTAAACACACAGCATGCACAGGGCCATGCCCACCGCACCACCTGTGTCTCCCGGGCTCGGACCCTGCTCAGGAGGTGGGGGGCTGGGAGACCATAAATGAGTGCTAAGAAGAGGGTGACCTAACTCTCACCTGTTCTGGAAGTTTTTTTTCCTTTCCTTTCCTTTCTCTTCTCTTCTTTCTTCCTTTAAGATTCTATGTATTTACTTACAGAGAGAGTTGGGGAGGGGGAGGGGCAGAGGGAGAGGGAGAATCTCACGCAGACTTTGCACTGAGCTTGGAGCCTGATGCTGGGCTCAATCTCATGACCGTGAGATCAGGACCTGAGCTGAAATCAAGAGTTGGACACTTAACCGACTGAGCCCCTCCAGGAGCCCCTGGACGCTTTCATTCCACAGACACAGTTCCTCATTCTGGATGTCCTTGGGATCCCGCTTCCTCCCCTCCCTGTGTCTTGGGAGGCAGAGCCTTGTAAAGCTAACTGCCCCGAGGTCAGCGTCAAGAGAAGCCTTGGTGTGAATCCTGGGGCCAGAGCAGTGATCCTGGGCAAGGACTGTAACTACTTTTGGTTTCAGCTTCTTGGCCTCTAAGACGGGGACAATAATAGTACCTACTTCACAGGGTGGCCGAAGGTTAAACAATCAGAAGCGTGCACTTGAAGCGCAGGGCCCCGGTGTGGCGAGTATGTAATAAACAAACAAGTTGTCACGTGAGCGAGGCATGGATTCGTGAGTGGTTCCGGGGAGGCCGGGGATGCTGAAGCCTCTGTCCTCCTTGTGCCCAGTGCCAGCACCGGCCCGGGAAACACTGCTGAGCGCCTGCTGTGTCACGGAGCTCTGGGGCCTTACTCCTTTCTTCACTCCTTCCTCCAGGCCTGGCCCTGGCTCTCAGAAGCACTCAGCAGCTCCGAGTCCCCAGGGTCCCCCCCATCCTTCACGCACCTTCACTCCAGACTCCCCAGGGTCCCCCCCATCCTTCACGCACCTTCACTCCAGACTCCCCTCCCAGCCCTGCACCGGGTTGAGGCAGGATGGAACTTGGACAGTCACAGCCACAGCTCAGGGTCTGACTCATTTCCTCCTGGGTTCCCTGCCTCTTTGGGCTGGCATGTGGAACACCCATGGTTGTGGGGTTCTAAAGCCATCCAGGGACTGACTTTAGGTTTCATCGAAATATGGCGAATTTTCTGTGTAATTGGATAAATAACAGGCTGAAGGGTTGCTGATGCCAGCCTCGTGGGATCAAGGAAGGGCGAACTTCAGGCTCTGCCCTGGTCTCTGATCAGTTCGCACCTGTGTCCGGGTGAACGTGGATGTGCATATCGAGGACATTAGGTTCATTTAGGATTTGTGCTTGGGAGATAGATCATATCTCAGCAGACTGGACTGATGGACCAAACCAAAGAGGGAGGAAGAGGGATAAAGAGGAATAAAGTTCGGTTCTTGCTCTTAGGCCTTCAAATCCAACAATGTGCATACAGAACAATGTGAATTATTAAGCTGAGTTTAATGAGCCCATGAGAAAGATCTGGGGCTTTTAGGCAGTGCCAGGTCAGAATGAAGCCAGGGCTGTGATATGGAAACAAAAAAGCTAATGTTATCAGGCTGCATTAACAGAGCCATAGGTTATAGAACAGAGGAGGTGATATATTTGCTCTCTGTGCTAAGCTGACTTCATCTAGAATGTGGCACTTATTTTTGACAGTCACATTTTAGTATGGACATTTCCAACCCATAATGCCAGCAGAGGGCAACCAGGATGACGAGACAGCTTAGTGCCAGTTTATAGAAAGGTTAGAGAGAGCTAGCTTAAAGAACAAAGATTTGCCAGGTTCAGGATAGCCGACAATACTTAAGGGGATTCCTTGTGCTACAGCGATTTGACTTATCCTATATGTCTCCAAAGCAGAGTTATATAACAGAACTTCCTGTGATGATGGAAATATTTTGTGTCTGTGCCATTTAGTAGCTACCAAACAGATGTGGTTTTTGAGCAAACAAAATGTGGAAGCTGAATTTTTTAATTGACCTAGCTAAAATTAAAATTTAAATGGCTTAATGTGGCTAACTTCTTGGATGGTAAGGCTTTAGAGGGAAAATAAAAGAGTAGACCAGGAGTTGGCAAGTTTTTTCCTGCAAAGGGCAAGAAAGTAACTATTTTGGGCCTTGTTGAGCATATAGTGTCTGTTGCAACAACTGGACTGTCCCATTGTAGTGGGAAAATACACATGGTGTAGCAAAGAATGAATGCATCTGTGTTCTAATAAAACTTTATTTATGGCAACTGAAATTTGAATATAACTTTTATATGTCACGAAATATTCTTCTTTTGATTTTTTTCAACGACTTAACAGGCATAAAGACCATTCTTAGCTCCCAAGTTGGACAAAAATGGGTGTCGGGCTGGATTTGGCTTTGTAGTTTGCTGACTCAGGCTTAGGATGTGGGCAGGATCTTCAGGGAGTCCTATGTAAGTGCGAGAAAGGGAGACAGTATTAATTAGAGGGAGCCAGGAACGGCCTGAGCCCCCTCAGTGAGAGGTGTGTTCTTGTCACTAACAGTTCAAGGACGGGCTAAGGCAGAAATACATCTACTTACTACAGGTTATACTAGAATTTTCCCCGAATTCTGGAGGAGTTTTGAAATCAGGATGACATGTGATTGCTTTAAAATTACACCTGCTTTATGCTGGGAACTAGGTTGTTTCCTCCACTGAGTACTTACTCTAAGCCTTGTGTTGTTGAGACAAGAGAGACACCTGTCCTCCATGCCGGTGCTCTCTGGCGAGCGGTGAGTCCAGAATGAAGTGGAGGACCCATGTCCAGTGACCCATCTGTGAAGATGGGACTGCTCAGGGCTGATTGTCCAGCCCGTGGACTGCTGGAGGTCAGGTCCTCTCCGTTGACGTCGACCCTGCTTTCTTGCCTTTTTCTTCTCCCTCTGTCCTGCCTTCTGTCCATCTCACTTCTGGTCAGCATCTCTGCCAAAATAAACACAAATAGAAAATAAACAGCTTCTTCATGCAAGGAGAAAAGTGGAAAGCGCCAGCTTGAAGTTTGAATTTCTTGTGCCTTTATCCACACCTGTACCTGCCGTCACCGTAATGGAGTTTGCTCCATGTCTTTATAAAGCTCGGGAAGCGTGTGAAGCCTTGAGGGCTTCACAACCATTGAGATAAATACCTTTAGCTTGCAACATTGTGTAAGTTTAAGTATACAATGTATCAATTTGATACAGGAATGTTGAGGAAGGTTCCCTTTGTAGGATTAGCTACCCTCTGTCCCCACACATAGTTATCACTTAAGAGCTCCTTTCTTGGTCAGTTTAAGGTTTAGAGTACAGTGTTGTATGTGTGCACTAGACTGCGTTAGGTCTGTAGGACTTCCCTGCCCCCTCATGGCAGGTGCGTGCCCTTGAACAGTATCTTGTCCTTTCCCTACTTTGGGGAGTTTGAAGCATAAGAAGACAGAGGAGGACCATCAGCCCCAGGTATCCATCACCAGCTTTGACGGCAACCACCTCCTGGCCATTCTTAGGTCACGGGTACCTTCTTCCTGCCTCCTATATCATTTTGAAGCAAATCTACAGGGAGACGTGGTGCACTGATTCACCTTTGAACTAACTTCTTGGTTCTGCACGTTCCATTTCAGATCATTGCCTTCGATGAGTTAAGGACGGATTTTAAGAGCCCCATAGACCAGTGTAACCCCGTTCACGCGGTAAGTAGCGGGTGTCAGAGGGGTGCAGGGTGGCGTCCAAGCGGGTTTCCAGGGCCCATGGAGGAGGGATATTCTGATGGGGGGAGTGGATAAAGTGCCTCATCTCCTGACTCAGGGCCGCTGGGGACCCCTCTCATTCTTGAGGTCCACCAGGTCCCGACATAGCATCTTGCAAAGTGAAATATTTTGATCCCAGGAAGCCAGGTGGGAAAGGTCTACTGTGCTCTGATGGTCGAGTCTTCAAGGCCTCGTGCTGGTGTTTCTGGTTATTCATCTTGAATAAGGAGAGAGGCTCCACGTCAGTCAGCCTGCTGGCAGGGTATGGGGCCCTTAGCGGCTGTCTGCCCGCTGCGCTTGGCCTGGTCTCTCAGAGGGAGACACACAGAGTGGGTGGACGTACAGAGACCCTGGGCCCATGTCCATATCCACCGCTCCTCTCGAGAAGCTCTGTGAGCCTGAGGTCAGCTTGTCTCCCACTGGAGAATCTGATGCTGTCTGGTCCTTGGCCCCAAGCTCAGCACGCGCTGATCTGACCATTCCATCTGGCTGCTGTCCCCGTGTGCCCTGGAGTGCACGGGGAAAGCAGCCTTGGCAGGAACAGGAGGAGGACCCTACTTCCAATGAATGGGCCAGGGACTGGAGGTCTGCCTGTCCCCAGAGCCCGTGTTCTTACCACCTGCCTTCTCAATGTTGTCTCTTTCAAACATTTGATTTTCTAATGCCTGATTTTATAATCCTTGGGCATCAGATTCTTTAGTTCTGTGAAATAGAGCCAAAGCCTTTCAAAGTTGATGGTGTGAAGCTGGAATTTGTGGCAAGTTGCAAGAATCTTTAAGATGCACTTGAAAACTGCTTAGGCTTCGTGACATGCACTTGGCATTAAAATCCATTTTGTTTCCATCTGCCGGTCTCCCCATCACCCACCTGTGATGACTTGGCAGCACCAGGCCTGAAGGGTAACGCCCTCCCCTGGGTCTCATTTCTTCCTGGATATTTCGTGTTTGGCACTAGTGTCACACACCTGGCCCGTTGGTCCCCACCAGGTGTCCCGAGCTGCTCTAGTCTGAGGGAGCCTGCTTTCCCTCCTCCTATCCGGGTGCCCAGGCACACACTAGTGCAGACACGTGTCCTCTGCTCCATTCTGTCCTGCCAATTCAGCCCAGGTGATCGGCGAAACCAGAGATGGCTTTGTGGAGCCTCGTCCCTCCAGCCATGGCAAGTTCTGTCTTTCCGCCAGACGGAGTGGAGAATATAGGACTGACACGCATGCTTCTGGGGAAGCTCAGTGTGGGAACGAAGCCTGCACACAGTAGGCGCTCGGCCTGCACATAGTACGTGCTCACAGTGGGGAGAATGCGGTGTAGCATGAAGGCTGGGTCTCAGCTCTTCACTCTTATCATGAAAGCCACACTTCTAACTGGGTAATGACTTAATCAAGGAGCTTGGACCCTGCCAGCCATGGACAGACTGAAGTCTCCCTGGGATGTCTCATTAACTCATGTGCAAGGTCTTTTGGGCTCTGTAGAGCCCCCGAATCTGCGTCTCCATCTCAGGTGGCTTGGAGAAGCTACTGCACCGGTTGGTGACCCTGCTTTAGGTGGACTTACCTTACAAACAGTTGCTCTACAAATGAGCCCCAGGCTCACTGGCTCTGGGTCGGAGACCCCCTAGAGCTCCAAATCTTGTGGGGCCGTCGGGGTGGACCCCTTTCCAGGAGTTGAAAGGGAGGAGGAGGGCCTTGTTTTACTCGTAGCTTCTCATTTAGCCCTTCCCTTACCTTTACTAGTGGATCCTTTAGTATCCCTGTCAGGTAAGGGGAGCCACCAGACGACTAGCCTGTGGGGAAGGAGTTAGTGCGTTCCCTATCCATGCCTGGCCCCTCACACCTTTCCCCTTACTCTCCATGTAGGCGGCCTCAATGCCCAGTGGTGTTGGGGTCTGTGTGTGCACATGTGTGTGGACACACATGAGGTTTGTTGCAGAGGACATGGTCTGTCTTCCCAGCCATGGGGACACTAATTTGTCCTGATGTGGGCTCTTTCCTCAGGGCTTAACAGATGCAAAGGAATCACGGTATGATTCAATTAGGGAAGCTCAAGTGGCCCAGCCACCTGTCTTCTTCAGATACGTGAGCAAGTTCATTTGCTTCACGTCCATGGTCACCAAATTGCGTTGTAATGAAGCATTGGCAGATGCTGCAGCTGTGCTCAGAGGGGCTTTGGAAAACAAGAAAGTCACTGCGGGAAAGGGGCAGAGGCAAGCAGTGTGTGTGTGACGTGACCATCACCTCCCGCCTGGATGCAGGCTCCTGTTCTCAGCCCTTGAGCCAGGCTCCGGGGATGGACTTCAATGTCTGGAAAACTCTTAGCCTGGGGGCACTGTTGGTGTCTAATTTAGTGGGATGATTCCTTCCTCTAAATGCCCTCACTTTAGAAAAATAGACTCAATGGCAGAGAACTTCCCTTACCTTAGACTCTAATCTGTGCTCTGGAGAAAGTGGGTGGGCAGTAATCCCGGGAGGGCTGACTCAGCCTCGAGGGCGCCCTGGGGTCTTTGTTGTCTTCTAACCAGAAGTTTGTACCTTTGACCCTCTCCAACCAGTTCTCTCTCCCCTGCTCCCTGTCTCTCATAACCACACACCTGATCTCCTTTTCCGTGAGTTTGCTCTGTTGTTGTTTTGTTTTGTTTTTAGATTCCATGTAGAAGCGAGATCATAAGGTACTTGTCTTTTTCGGGCTTATTTCGCTGAGTGAACCCTCAGGGTCCATCCTCGTAGTTGGCAATGGCAGGATTGCCTTCTTTTTATGGCTGAATAATATTCCTGTGTGCGTACTATGAGTGAGAGAGTCTACTGTAATGTAGTACGCTATGGTGTGTATTTATGTATACATACACAACATTTTCCTTGCCCATTAGTGCATCCAGGGACACTCAGGCCGTTATAAATGTTGTTGCCATGAACACAGAAGTGCAGATACCTTTTCCAGACAGTGACTTCATCCCCTCCAGGTAGACATCTGGAAGTAGAATTGCTGGATGATACAGTAGTTCTGTTTTTTAACTCTCTGAGGAAATTCCCGAATGTTTTCGTAGCAGCCACCCCAATTTCCATTCCCAGCAATAGCACATGAGGGTCCCCTGTCCTCCACGTCCTCGGCGGCACCTGTTGTCTCTTGTCTTGTGGGTAACAGCCATTCTGACAAGTGTGAAGTGACCGCTCACTGCGATTTTGATCTGCATTTCCCTGATCGTCAGTGACCACCACCTTTTCATGTACCTGCGGCTAGCTGTATGTCTTCTTTGGAAAAATACCTGTTCAGATCCTCTGCATATTTTCATTTGGATTATTTGTGTTTTTTTTGGTTGTTGTTGTTGTTTGTTGTTTTTGCTATTGAGCGCTATGAGCAAAAACTCTGGTTAGGAGCTGCTGGGAGGGAGCCTGCAGGCCTCAGGGGGGTTCTGCCTCCTCTCCCAGGGGCGGACTGTGGGGGCTGCTCACGTTCCTTCAGCAGAGCATCTAACCTCCCCTCTTCTTCTTTCCTGTGCACCCCGATAGAGGGAACGGCTGAGGAACATCGAGCGCATCTGCTTCCTCCTGAGAAAGGTCAGTGTGGGAGCTCCACGCCTGGGGATGGATGGTCCCATGGGCGTGGCTGGTCACCCAGTGGAAGGGGCAAGTGAGGCTCAGTGCCTGCTCCGGCGCTGTCTCCCCGAAAAGGCAAATGGCAGGGGAGGGGATGGGGGGAGCAACGGAGCCTTATGTTGGTTGGAAACCTCCAGAGATAAAAGGAGCTCATTAGAAGGGTGGCCATCAATCAAAGTGACAGGCAGTGCTGGATATTTACAGGTGCCCTCTGGTTGGACTTAGAGGTTCTTTCCTTTCTCATGATGATGGATGACATTTCCAGCTCAGGTTCCCTCGCAGCCTTTGTTCCTGGCTGGTGCTGCACTCAGGGACATTTTAAACTAGATGGTGGGTTTCCTTTGAGGTTTCAGCCTGCCACTCAGCTTTGCAGTCTGATGGACAGTGTCACTGGGAGTGTTTTACGACCAGGACGGGAAATGTTGTTGAAGGGGGAGCCAAGCATTGGGAGAGTTGTTTGAATGGATGGGTGGTCAGTCACAGTGGCCCTAAGTGTGTCTGGGAAGCGTGCGTGTACATGCACAGTCACGTGTGCACGCACTGTCATGTGTGCATGCACGGTCACATGTGCACGCATGGTCACGTGTGCACATGCAACTCACACTTGGTTTTTAGCATGCCTCTCTGACATAACCAGGGAGGCCCTGCGGCAGAGCAACTGCTGCTCCCCAGTCAGGCCCGTGCCTGCTTTCTGCGGCAAAGTGCAGGGAACAGCTGCTGGCAGGTCAAGGAAGCAGGGCCCATTGCCTGGAACCAAAGGACATCCCCAGTCTCTGTTCAAAGCACATGGGACATGGGGAAGCCATCTGTCAACCCAGAGACTAAGGTGAATAGGAGAGAAACAACTACCCTGCCAACATTAATGGAGGACAATAACTGCTCTTTTGAATTTTTTTCTCTACTTCCATAATGGCACCTTTCATGGGAGGAGCGAGCTTAATGAAGCAGTTACTTATTTTCCCAGCTACTTACTTGTCCATTCATGTTTTCCTGGACCCTCGGTGTGGCAGAGTTCCCCAGCTGGTGGGTTGCAGCAGGGAGAGGTGGTCAGATAAGGAAAATACATGTGAAAAATATTAGCAATCCAGAGAAGAGGATGATGTAAGAAAACACATGACATTTGGTTTTAAGGGCAATTCATGAATTTGTCAGTTATTTTCCCTCGTCGTATCTTGGACACCAGTAACCCCTTTAGCTTCCAGTTTGACCCCTAAGTGTCTGTCACGATTCCTCCCTTCCTTCTGTCCTGAATATGCCTCCCGGATTCTCCTGCAGGGTAATAATCCGTACCCATCTCATGAGTCTGGCTCACCCTTCAGCACGGACTCTGGCTGAACAGTGGCAAGTGGCTGCCTCTGCCAGGCTCCTCCTTATAGCCCAAGGTCAAAGCCGAGGCCATGAAAGAACAGAGGCTGGGCAGGAATTAGCATTACCATTTGCAAATTTACAGACAGTTTGCATAAATTTCTATCAACAGTAGATGGAGGCATTTTGTTCCAGGAAACACACTCCAAGTACCTTTTTTTGTTTCTTGTTCTTTTCATGTGGTCCTTCCCTGCCATGCCATGGCCTCTACTGCTCTGGTGCATGCAGATGCAGATGCTGTTCCTCGTTAGCGGTAAACATCAGGGAGGAGGGCCCATGGTAGACACATGAGGACAGGAAACACTGACTTCAAGTTCTTAGGTATCACAGCTGTGCCCGATTGCGTGTCCTGTGCTGCTTGAGAACCGAGCCCGAAACATGTACATTTACTATATTTTACTATATTTACTACTTACATCAGATTCGTATTTTTTAAAATCACATGTAACTCTTTTTTTTTTTTTAAGATTTTATTCATTTATTTGACAGAGAGAGATCACAAGTAGGCAGAGAGGCAGGCAGAGAGAGAGAGGAGGAAGCAGGTTCCCTGCTGAGCAGAGAGCCCGATGCGGGACTCGATCCCAGGACCCTGAGATCATGACCTGAGCCGAAGGCAGCGGCTTAACCCACTGAGCCACCCAGGCGCCCCAATCACATGTAACTCTTTATTGCATTTGCCATTGACCTGGCAGGTCCCTAACTGACAGCTTCTCCTACCTTGTCCACTCCCGCTGCCCTCCTTGGGGTCTATGCGGTAACCTGACCCGCGTCTGCTCCCTGCCAGCTCTGAGCCCTTCCATGGGAGAGGCGGTGGGGTATGCAGGCTTCTGCTGCAACTGGAGGCTGTCCCTGCCCCTGATTATCCATCCAGCCCTCGGTGAAACTCTAACTCGGGGGCGGTGAGAACAGAGCCCTCCCCGTGCACCTGCTTTGAGATTCAGCCAGAGGGTACAGGTGTGTGAGCCTCTGAGCTGCCCCACGTCTCCTGTCACCTGACCCTCGGCGGCTGCCAGGAGTGCCCTGTGACATCCCTGTGTGCATGGCCAGTGCCGAGGCAGGTGAGGTGGCCCGTGGCCGGTGGCCTCCCCAGCTGGAGCCCTTGCCGGGGACGTGGGGAGGGCCAGCAGGTCTGGTAGCCCCGCCACCTTCTGGGAACTGTACCTTCCAAGAAATTTCTTGGAACTTGTCCCCCAAACACCCAGAATGTGATGTATCTCCGCGGCTGATTGTTGCTAAACCACCTCCTCAGCTTTCTCGGGAGGAAGGAAGGGATTTTCAAAGTGGATCCGTTTTTAGCTCTCTAATTATCAGAAAATGTGTTCTCCGGGTAATTGTCTGAACTGTAGGATTCTCGCGTCAACGTATGCGTGGGATTCATTTTCCGTGGCAAGAGCCACTTCACATGCTGCTCTCCCGCTGGAGCGGGACGTGGGCTCTGTGGGTCGTGGTGGAGGACAGCTTGGGAGCTGGACTCCTCACGGGCTCCTGGAGGAGGAGGCTGACCTGCGGGGGGACGGCCCAGCTGTGTCTCCCCCTTCAGGAAAGGGTTGGAGGGAAGGAGCTGATATGGAGACCCAGGTTGGCGTGAGAAGCAGCAGGCTTCGTGAGCAGGGCTCACCAGAGCCTGGACTTGGTTGTCCCTGGGGGCCCATGAAATGTCACCTTCCTCGGGCCACATCAGACAACAGTCTGTGACGGTTTTGTGTGGGCTGAGCCTGCCCGAGGGGGAAGGGACTCTGCGGCAGAATTTGGGATGTCCCTTCTGGCTTTGACTCTTAGGTGTATCTCCAACTTGCCCCCCAAACTCCACAAGCGCGTCTCCAACCACGCTGTGGGTTTCTGATATTTGTGGGGGTGGGTGAATAAAACCCCTGGTGGGTGAATAATTCTCCCATCCTCCATTGAACAGTTGCCTTGGGACATGGAGGAGGAGGAGGAGTGCATGGGCCTGGGGGTCTGGGGTGTCAAGTTCCCTGGGATATAATCAGGCTGGTGGGAGGGGGCGGGTGTGCCAGCTTTTAATCTGGAAAGAACAGGGTGGTTTTAAGGCCACGCGTGTTACCACTAGTGACCACCTGTGCCGCTCCCCCTTCATACTTAACCTGAAACACACCTGCGGGGCCGGAGACAGCAGCATGGGGTGAGGTACACCTGAACACCGTGAATCCCAGGTCCCCTGCAGGAGTTCCACGATGAGGTCCCGCCAGCGGGGTTGGAGGAGGTGGGGAGTGGTGAGGACCTGGTTTCAGCACAGAGCCCGTTTGGCGAGGAGGAAGATCACACTGTTGATCCCAATTCTTCCCCCTCCCCTGTGTCAGTGGGGTCATGTGCGTCTGCATGGGTCCCATCCCTGAAGTTAGCCCTGCCTGTACCCATGACCTTCCCATGTGATTGCGCAGGTCCCCTCCCCCACACTCATGTTGGGCCGGCCATGTGTGCTGCTGTCTTCAGAGTCCTGGGTGTCCCTGCTGTCTTGAACTTCTGACACCACCAAGGTCAACCCACTGGTGCAAGGAGCCTGGGAGGCAGACCCCAGCGTACCTGGAGCTCAGAGCCCTTTAGATGCACGAGCAAGTATGACTGATTATCACTGAATTTAGGAATGATTTGTTATGCAGCCTTATTAAGGCAATGGCTCACTGTTATGCAGCCTTATTAAGGCAATGGCTGTAAGCATGTGCTACTTACATAAGGGGGAGATTCTTTTTAAAAAAAGTGATTGTGTCCTGCGCCTGTAGACATCAGCTGTTTGCTGACTCTACACATTTATAAATGGAAGGCTTCAAACTCTGCCCTCATTTCTTTGACCTCAGAGGAGGCTACTGAATGCATTAACGGACTGGAACCGAGAGAAAGACCCACGTCGCTTGGGATCACAATGTTTGTCATGCATTAGCTACTTGGAAGAAGAGCGAAGATGGTCCTTTTTTCTCTAATCCCTGCCATAAGGGACTGACTTGTTTTCCAGCCTTTTTGGTGGCTGGTGCAGTTCTTCCTGCGGGGTTCTGGAGGGAGTGGTGTATTTTATTTGAGAGATGTAATGCAGTGAAAAGGGGCATGCAAACTTAGTGACCATAGACAGGCCGTCCTTGACTCAGAAATCTTCCAGATCTGAATTCTCTATTGGCTGGAGGGTTTCTAAAGCGTGACGGGTCTGAGAGCTGCTGACATTTCCTGAGTGACCACTGTCTGCCTTTAAAAGAAAGAACTGGGACCCCACTTGATAGATGAGAAGCTGGGGCGTGGAGACGTTTACCTCCAGGGTCTCAAGCTTCCCAGGTCAGTGGAGCTGGGATCTGAAGACAGGTCTGATCAGAATCCACATTTTTAATCCCCAAATTGGGGAAATTGTTGGTTCTCTGAAACATGCACCCTGTGAACCTGAGCTCCGGTAACATCGCTGGGCTGTTTCAAGGGAAGATACAAGACCCTGAAGCCACAGAGGGCCGAGGGGGCCCTGTCCTGGGCTGGCTTGTCGGGATGGGGCCCAGTGGAGTCCTCCAAGACTCTTTTCTATTTCCATTTAACTTCTTGTTAGGTTAGTTCACCCCTGGAGAGAATGTTTGAAGAGAAGTAAAAATATCCTGGAACAACACTTGCAACCAGTTCAGAAACTGTGTCTCATGTATAATGTATTTCCAGTCACTTTCTGTGGCAAAGTCCTTGTTAGTCACAGGGGAAGATGGAACATTTTACGTGCTGTGTGAACAGGGGTGCTGTCACGGAGGTGCTGAACCCTAAGTCGGGGGGTGGGGGGAGCAGGAGCCCTGTCCTCCCTTCCCTCTGCTCCCAAGGCCACCGCAGGACCCGCAGAGGACCCTGCAGCAGCTCTGACTCCTCCGGCCCAAGGCTGGTTGGCCCTGTCTTTCTGAGTTCTTCATTATGATGATAATAGAGGATTAAGCCAGTTTCCATTTTTGGTGGGTCCTTGGGTCACCTGGTTGGCTCCCCCCATGTTGGTTGGGCTTAAGGGAAAAGGGGGTGTTTGTTCTGCTCCTTCCTGGTCCTCCAGCATGTGCCCAGGCCCTTCTTGTGGTGTCACAGAGAAGCTGCGGGAGGCTTGGAAACACTTCAAGATTCGATTTGCATCAGATCTGCTGGTGTCCTGTTGGCTGAAGCGAGTCACATGACCAAGGCCAGGTTATTGGTCTGAAAGTGCCTCGGGAGCCTCCCAGGTGTGAGCAGAGGGCAGCGAGGGCCTCAGGAGAAAGGCAGGCCGCTCCGGCTGGCAGGTGGCCGGCTTCACAAGTGAGGGGATGGACACGTGGCGCTTGTCTTGGGAAGCCACGAGATGAATAGATCTCTGCATCCACCCACCGAGTTTTAGAAGTTTATAAAGAGCCTTAATGGGGTCTAGTCCCATGGACAGTTCACATAGTCCCAGCACCACATCTGTCTGAAGGCTATCCCGCTGTGGGGGGGGGGGCTCCTGGGAACAGGGAAGACAGGACCCACATTCCAAAGACAGGGGAAGGGTTAGTGAGCCCTAATCACCAGGGTCCACCTCACGGGTCAACCGTTGATCATGTCCTCTCAGTGACCTTCCCTAACGCAGGGCAGGAGTGGGAGGGACTACGGACTTATAGGCAATGGTATGGATATAGTGAGCCTGTTCATTGGCACCATAATGGCACTATAATTCAGTCTACCACGTGTCTGTATGAAGGGGATTAAGATTCAGGGGTCTGGACAAGGAGACATCACCTGACTCCTGTTAGAAGAGCTTGCATCAAAAAGACACAGGATAACAAGTGTTAGTGAGGATATATGGAAAAGGGATCCCTCGTGCCCATCGATGGGAATGCAAACTGGTGCAGCTGCTCTGGAAAACAGGATGGTGGAACCTCAAAAGTAAAAAATAGAAATGCCCTATAGTCCAGCAATTCAAATTCAGGTTATCTATCCAAAGGAAGTGAAAACCTAAGTCAGGGAGACATGTGCACCCCTGTGTTCGTCGTGGCGTTATTTACAGTAGCCAAGTTGCAGAGACAACCCAAGCGTCCATCAATGGATGGATGGATAAAGAAGATGTGGTGTGTGGACACCAATGTCTTGTTCATCCTCAGGACCCCGGATTTTAGCACAATGTGGGACCCGAGGCTGATGTTCGGTATAGGACCAGGAGATGAAATTCTAAACCTGGAATCGACCTTCGAGTTCATCTGGCCAGACCCCTCATTTTCAGATGGGGAAACTGAGACCTGCGGGCTTAGTGGTGAGATGACCTCAGTGCCATATGTCTGGGCCGCTTAACTGGCATGGCCATGGCCCTTCTCTAAGAGTCCGAGGCCACCAAGGCTGGACAGAAAGGGACCCAGCTGTGAGCTCTGTGGGGCCGAGCTCAGGGCACTGGGCTGGGTACATCCCTACCTTGTGCCAGTGGCTGTTCCACTGTGAGCAGCATTTCCTCCCCATGAGTTCTGTCTTTCCCCCCCAGGCTACAATCCCTCACCCAGCTGACATCTGTTAGGCCTGGGAATGAGGCTGCCATGTTTATAGTCTGCAATTCCTGGCAGAAGTTGTGGAAAAGATTTTTGGTTATTTCAAAACTAGCCTTTCCCTTTCTCTGGTGCAAAGTGAGTGGTCTGTTCATGTAGATGCGGGAGACACAGGCAGTCTGACCGTCTGCAGGGGACTTGCACCTCTGCCTGTTCTTCTTGTCATGACAGCTATACAGAGGTCTTAGCTCACTTCTCCCAAAGAGGTGACCTCATCCATGCCATGGGTCTTAAAGGACTTCTCCATGGTTCTGTTTGCAAGCAGCCCTGGAAGCCAGCCATGTGCAGAAATCGGCAGTAGATCCATGTTATGGATTTGGATCCTGCATGTTTTTAGGCCAGGGCTGTGAACATGTTCCTGAGCTAGTGAGTGAGCCTAGTCAGCCGCCCAGCACCCTCCCAACACTGCAGCACGGCCTTGCTGTCTCCAGTGTGCATGCTACACCCAGGACTTCTACTTCCTGCCCACGGAGGACACTTACCACTGGCAGGACAGTTTTGTGATCTGTCTTGTGCAAAATCGTGTGCGAACATCATATCAGAAGCGGTAAACAATGCACTGCTTTATTGTGTCTATTATTAGTGGAAGTGGTGGTTCCTGACTACTTTGTGTGTCGAAATCCCCCATAAAGATCTTCTTCTTCTTTTTTTTTTTTTAAGATTTTTAAAATTTATTTGAAAGAGAGAGAGAGAGAGAGCGTAAGTAGGGGGAGGGCCAGAGAAGTGGATTCCCGCTTAGTAGGGAGCCTGACGTGGGGCTTGATACCAGGACCCTGGGATCATGACCTGAGCTGAAGGCAGACGCTTAACCGACTGAGCTCCCCAGGTGCACACCCTGCCCACGGTGGAGGTCTTCTAAGGTGCTCTGCTAGAAACCACTTCCAGAAGTTCTGCTGGAGGAGGTCTTGGGAGGGTTTTTTTTTTTTTTTTCTTTTCTGCTACAGAAAACTTTATTGTTTCCATGTGGTCTAGGGCTTGGGTGAGGGCCCCGGGGGTGGGTTAAAAAGCTGCCTCATGGCTGCAGGGAGAGGCTCAGACACAAGCTCAACATGGGGGTCCACTGGGGGACCCCAAGGGCTATGGGGCTCCAGAGGCACCTCATTGTGCCTGGGGGTGAGCCTTTCGAAGAGACGCTTGCTCAGTCTTGCCTGGGGGCCGCCTGGCTTCTGGATGAGCTCATCTGCTCATCTGGGAAGTCACAGAGATGGGGTTCTATGTAAGCAGAACCCAGGCACATTGATCCTACAAGGGTCCAGTGCAGGCTCTTCTCTAGAACCCAGGCGGCTTCCGCGGTGTCCAGGGTCTGACCCCAGGGCTACACTGGTTCTCCTTTCAGGGCTCTCAGTGTCCACTTCTCCTCACACTTCTCCTCAGCCAGTTTGCGGGAGAAGTGGCCCACACCCTCCAGAGCCACGTCCTTCCGGTGCAAATAGAAGCCTGGAGAGAGGTGGGTGTGGGAGTAAGAGGCCCACGAGTGGACCAGGAGGTCGACAGTGGCGTCCGTGTCCATGGAATGACTCTGACGCATCTGGGAGCTCATGGCTGATGGGTTGTAAGAAACTCAAAATAAGACATTAAGTGGTTGCAGGGGCACAGGGTTGAAGCAGGAGACAGATCTGCGGGACCGTTGGACGTGCTGCCTGGGAGTCTTCTGCCCTGTTATTGGATAATGCCCCATAGGGGCGTCTGTGGGCAGCCATGCTGGAGGGACTTAGTGAGATGTTTCTGGTGATTTGAGTGGTTGGCAGATGTCCTGGGGATTCTCAAGCAGCTCCCAGGGTCTGGAGAACTATATCTGCTACGGAAGAGGGGAAGGAGAGATGAGCTTCTAGCCAGGGAGTGTGGCCATTGGCAGGCAGCCCTGGGCCTGAGGAGCAGCCCCGGCTCACTGTGTCCTTGGCCCTGCGTGGAGGGAATGTCTTCGAGGCCCCACGTGAGGAAGACTGGTTCCACTCCACTGAGGACGGCCAGCGACCCTTGTGGAGGTGGAGGGAGAGCCTTGAAACCGGCAGTGACCTTGAGGTGCCTCACTGAGAATGGTCCCCAAACTTGGCAGGGCTTCACATCACCTTGGGGAGGTTGTTGAAAGTATGGATTCCTGAATGCCCACTCCCCGCGATGGCTGATTTCAGGTGTCAGCCTGGCTGGCCACAGCTCTCAGACACGTGGTCAGACATGATTCTAGATGGATCTATGAGGGTGTTTGTAGGTGAGACTAATATTTAGATTGGTGGACTTTGAATAAAAACGATTGGTCTCCTCAATGAGCGTGAGCCTTGTGTAATCAGTTGAAGCCCTCAAAGAAAAAAACCTGACCTCTCCAAGCAAGAGGGAATTCCACAGACGTCAACCGCAACATGGGGCCTCCCTGGATCTCTGGCCTGCGGGTCCACCCTGCAGAACTGGGACTTCCCCAGCATTTACACAAACAAGTCCCTGCAAATCTCTCTGTTTGCGTACATGTAGATGCATGCACCCAACAAAGCCATGTTGTGCAGAGGGTGTGGGCAGCTGACTAGGCTAATACACACACAGGCACGGTGCACACACGCACAGTCAAAGTCCTATAAACCTGCACACACCATGCACACTCACAGTCACATACATATGCCTCATTCCGGGGAGTGCAGGCTCAGCGGGTTTGTGCAGGGACCCTGGGATGGCCACGAGTGGCATCTCCTGTGAAGTGGGTAGTGTGATGGTCACCAGCAGGTGGTAAGGTCACCCAGATCCTGGGTCTGGCTCCAGAGCCCATGCCCACACCCTTTCTCCCTTTGCTGCTCCCGTCTGTGGGAGCTGGTAACTTTCTATGCCTTTCCCAGCTTCTTACTGCACACAAGGGACCGATCTCTGCAGGCCACTGACCAAGAGTGACAAGCACCTGGTTTCCCTTCTGGTCTCCACAGTTGTGTGGACCAGAAAAGGAAGCCGATGCCCTCCCTGTGGCTGTTGGCAAGGCCTGTCTCACAGTCTGAGGTTCTGGGTGGAGTTATGGAGCCGGTGGTTTTGCCGTGAGAAGTCGCCCAGTCACTGGCTGCTTTTTGTAACCCCACTCTCCTCTCCTGAGTGTAAAAAGGAATTCCCAGTGCTGCGGTTGTGGGAGGCAGGAGCAAGTGAAGAGTGTGGGAGCCACTGGCAGTGAAGGACACAGGGCGCTCACTGTCGGGGACGCTCACCCCGTCCAGAGCGGGGTGTGGTAGGAGGAGACTCTGTCCCAAGGGTTCGTCTGGGGACCCAAACTCCCCCTGCCTGTCCATGCAGTCTGCAGGGGTGTCACACCACGGTGTCCCTTCAAGCCCCCGGGGGAGGAGGAGAGGGGAAAGGGCCAGATCTTCCACTTAACTCATTGGCCAGATCTTAGGCAAGTAGACACAGCTGGTCTTATTTTGGGGGGGATCAGCCAAAGAGCAGGGATTTTATTCCAGGGAAAAAGAGAGATCTCGACTTGAATCAGTCAAGCAGACCACCATGAGTGGGGGGAGGGGCCCTTCCAGGCAGAGGTGGGGGTGGGGCGGGGAGTGACTGGGTCCTGGAGATTGGGGTGCTGGTGCTAACCTGGAGAAGCCTGTGCATCGTGGGGCTGGAGAGGGGGGCCAAGGCCTCCCGGATGGTGGCTTGGCGGGTTCCAGCGGGCACTAAGCTGACTGGATTCATTCATTTGACTGGAAATCATTTATCAGCTGCTGTGCCCATGGCCTGGTGTCATATGCTGAGGGGGATGGATGTGTGTGTGTGTGTGTGTGTGTGTGTGTGTGTGTGAGAGAGAGAGAGAGAGAGAGAGAGACTGAGAGAGAGAGAGAACTGTGGAGATACGCTCAGTCCAGCTAAAATGGGTCTTGCTTTTTTCCTGACTTCCTGCCTCAGAGTTTCCCGAAGCCCCAACCACATGGGACCTTATGTTAGAACTGTATGTACACACGTTTTACATAATTGTATTTTTGAAGGACAGGATCATGCCCTCCTAATTTGTGTCTCTACCACCTTGTCAAGCATGGTGTCTGCTTTATGTTAATCAGCTAAATGGACCAGGGCACTAGAGCCTGGTGGCCACATAATGGCTTATAGCGGAAATCTGTCTGCTGAGCATGGAATTAAGGCGGGGACAGGACCAGAGAGGCCGGTGGCATGTGTGACGCTCTTTGTCTTGTGGAATGTCCCTCGCTGCCCGGTGCGTGAGCACGGTAGCAGATGGGGTCTGAGCGCCAGTTCTCAACCTGCCTGCCCATCGGCACCCACTGGGTCCCACCCCCAGAGTCTGTCCCGTGGGTGTGGGACATGGCCTGAGCATCGGGATTTGGGAAGCCCCTGGGGCGAGGCTGCTGATCTCGGAGTTGGAAGATAAGCCCAGCTCTGGCGAAGCAGGTGTGGGGTGGCACGCCCTGGCATGCCCCTCAGGGTGTGAGTGAGAGCACCCCGGTTCCCTAAATGTGGCAGAGTAAGGGCAGGAATGTGCTGGGGGCGGGGGGTTAGGCGCCGGACTGCCTGCTTCCGAGGAGAGGGTCACCCTGGGGAGGTGGAGGGCTCCACACAATCTGCACATAGCCTGTTTTTCTCAGTGCAGCTTTACTTCCAGAAGCCCCCTTTCCCACAATGTGACAAGGAGTAAAACCTCCTGTTTTCAACAACCGTCCCCCCCCACAGCCTGCCCTGCAACACCCAAATGCTTACCTTCCCAGACAGCCTCTCTTGCCCTTTGCCCAGTTGCTGAAAAAGCACGAAACATTTCTGGGTCATGTTTCTAGGTCCCAGAATGTGCCAACATTCCCCAAATCTCATGGTCCCTTGTTCCCTGTGGCATGCCTGGGCTCTGCCCGTCTGTACAATGAGATCCCAGCGCTGACCTGCATCGACACAGAGACCCCCAGGACTCAGATGAGCCTTGCTGGGGGCTCCCAGCAGGTGCGGAACCGAGTCCCACGCTCCCGATGTGTCTGTCCCTGCCCCCCGGGTTACCCGCGCTGCCGTGCTGGCTGCATTCACCACTGATGTGGGATTTGTGGTCTTTAAGCAATTCGGGGCTTTGGTCCTCCTCCAGCACAGAGTTTCACTGGCTCTGATCCCTAAGCCGTGTCCATGGCACACAGACAGTTACAAAATACGTGGAGTTTTGTTTCATACATATAAGCCGGCGGTAGACAGGGAAATGCGCTGGCTGCCTGGATGGGCTCTACGAACACAGAATGGCATCATCACAGGGGGACACAAGCACCATCCCTTTCCCTTTCTGTGTCTGCCAAATGGTGCAAGCGATGATGGGATCATGGAGGACAATGGTCACTGATCGGAGCACAGGGAGGTGGGCGGGGAGCCCACAGTGAGAATAGCTCTGCTACTGTGGTCTTTGCTCGGGGACCTCACCATGGCAAGGGCGCTCCAGGCATCCACATAGAGTGGTGTCAGGACCGCTGGTGTCCCGGCGGGAAGCAAAGAAAGGAGCCACTTAGCGGGGCTCCTGCCCTCAGATTATGCCAACAGGATGGACCGCTGACAGTTCGAGGGCCGTTGTCCCCCTCCCTGGGTGAGCTGGAAGTTCACCCCGGCCACCACGCTATCAGATGCTTTCTCCATGCTGGGGCCACCAACTACACCGATGTCCGGTTGTTTCCTGTTAATTCATAAAGCATCTCGTGAGCCAAGCGTCAGGACTTGAAGAGGAAGGCGGTGAGGGCAGGAAGGGGAAAGTCAGAGGCACATGCTGGTTGTCCCCAGTAGACAGCACGGTGGGTGCGGTGGTCTGGGCGCCTGGCTCCCCGCTCGGCGCTCTCCCTGCAAGCAGCAGGCCACCAGGGCAGCTTGGTGGGTGGCCTCGTAGTTCCTCCATGGCCCCCACCCATGGTCGTGGGTGTGGAGTCACCCGGCTTGACTCCCAGGCTCCCATCCTTCTGGAAGTCCTCGTGTATCCATGTCCATGCTTCACAGGACAGTCCCCTGCCTCTGTGTCCCTCAGAGGCACCAGGATGCCACCCCAGGGCACCCAACATTTGTCCCTGCGCCCATGGGTCCCGTGCGCCTGCCCCTCTCAGCGGGTCCCCGACCTCCAAGTCAAGTGCAGGCTGAGAGCTTCAGACCAAAGGCATCTTCACAATTTTGAGAGACTGTTGGGGGCAGGTTGGCTGGCAAGAGTCGTCGGAAGGTGCGGCGCCCTCTACCCGTGTTAGTTGTGAGGCCTGGCACATCTGGGCAGTTTAGACGCCAGAAATTCATTTCTTCGCAGTCGTGGAGGCTGGGAGTCCAAGATCAAGTGTAGGCAGGCTGGTGCCTTCAGAGGCTGACCCTCGGCTTGCCCACAGCCACCTCCCTGTGTCCTCACATGGTCGTCCCTCTACGTGTCTGTGTGTCCTCACGCGTCCCCTGACAAAGACGCAGGTCATATTGGATCACAACCAACCCAGCCTAATGACCTTGTTTATCTTAATGACCACCTTAAATACCCTCTCTGAGGTACTGGGGGCTAGGACTTCAATGTGCAGGTTTTGCGGGAAGGATCCATGCATCAGAGAAGGGTTTTAATGAAGATGACATCCCTGTGGTGAGGAGAGAGTGTTGGCCTTTCCTTGAATTTCTCCTCAGTGAGTAACAGGTGGTAATCCAATGAAAGCAAGGACAAGACGTAGCTTGTTTCCATGGGATTTATGGCATGTTCATCAGAATGAAAAGCAAAGTTGCGCTGAGCAAAGCCTGTGAAGACGGCCCCCCTCATTCTCAAGGGGAGAAGGGCCAAACGAAAGGGACAGCGAGCTCCCTGCTTGGGAGCAGCGCCCAGAGCCAGCCGCCCGAGCCCAGACAGTGAGTCAGATGCCCACGGGACGGGTCCCAGGTTCCCCGTCTTTCTCATCAGCTCGGTGCCTGTCTCCCCAGTGGGCCTGGGGCAGCACCAAACCCAGGTTCGTGATGTGCGCTCTCACACGAAGGGCTGCTTGTTGATGTAATTATGATGACGATTTTTGTTTATAGGACATGCTTTCCAAGGGGATCGCTGGCACTTCTCTGTCCAGAAATTGTCACTTGGCCGCTGGACAGTGCGACCCACCCTGGGGCTGGCAGAAATGATAAGGAGCATGGCCCACACCATGGCGCTGTGCCGGCCGCTTGGGAAGGTCATGACACGCATGGCTCTGGGCAGCACAGGACGAGGAGAGGGTCCTGGGTCCTGTCTCTCTGCTAGGAGGGGTCGTGCCTCCCTAGACGTGGAAGCCTGTTCCCTAGAGGCTGAAGGAATGTTTTCTCCACGACGATGATGTTTATTAAGTTATCGTGGGTGGTAGAAAATCTGCCAGCTGCTGTGAGAAGTACTTGACGCTGTGTCCCCGGGTCCCCCCTCACCGACGGGATCATGAGGACACGTGGCTGGGACCCTAAGCCCAGACTCCACCCTGAGCAGCCTTAGCCCAGGGCTCACTCTTTGGTTTTCCTTTGAATTGTGGTTCATTTTAATTGTGAAAGTAGTCTGTCCTCATTTTTACTAGAAATGGGGCTGATGCGAAGTTAATACAAAGGAAATACTAACAAACCCCCAACTCTTCTCCTTCCCTAAAACTCTAACTTAACTGATGGCACCAGCTGAGGCCTGCCTCCCTGTGCTCACATTCCCTTGCACTTTTGAACACGACAGGTGCACGTGCGTGTCCACACACACACACACACACACGCTCTCTCTTGGAGCTGACTTACTTGTTTCTTTTTCCCAATAATGGAAAAATTGGTCTCTTGCACTTGTTTCCTGCCCACATATGGTGACATTAGGGACTCTCCTGTAGGTCACTAGCACAGAGCTAACTCTTCAAAATCAAAATGGATTTGCCTAAGAACCTGTCCTTATATGCCATCCCACAGACAGTCCACGGATTCCTGGACATTCTGTTTTTAGCCTTGTTTATTTGGCCCCTGCCAGTAAATACCCCCCAGTGAGCACCTTTGTGACTTTATATTCCAGGAATAAAATTGTCAGGCTGAAGAGTATATGAATTTGTACTTAAAAAAAAAAATCGCCAGATTATTTTTCCAAAAGGTGGAAGCCGTGTGCCGCACCCCCAGCTGTGTGCGGGGGTGACTGTTGCCCTGTGTTGAGGTCTCTGTGGCCAGATGCTCCTGGGGAGCCCACAGGCTGACTTTCTGTCTGCAGACCTTCTGGGTGATCAGAGTTTCCCAGTCCCATCAGCACATTCGAATCTCTCAGGGAGCTTCTAAAATCTGGGTATGAGGACTGGCCTGCACAAAGTCTCACTTAACTAGTCCAGGGGACATGGGCAGTGGTGTTTTCAAAAGTCCCCTCCCCTCCTCGTGATTCTGATGGGTGCCAAGGCGGAGCACTTCTGGGAGACCCTGCAGACACTAGATCCCACACTCCCTTCCCCCCTCGCTTCCCCCCCCCACCCCCGTCAGCTCCTCTCATATACAGGCTGTGGGGACTCTGCTGGAAGCTCCAGGCAGTTTCCTTCTGCCAGCGCAGCTTACTCCCTGTCCAGGTCCTGCAGAAGCACACTGCTGGGTGGAGCTGCCTCTACGCTTTGCACAAAGTCCCCTGCTGGCTTCCAGAGTCTTCAGGACACTGCAGGACTCGCACTGGCCTCCAGAGAACCTTCCCTCCCAGGCCGGTTCGGAGCTCTTTCCGGGGGAGAAGAGGGTGTGCGCACACCCCTATTTCACGACCAGAAACATGTGGGAGTTCCAGGGGTGTCCTCCTCCTGCACAGGGGATGTCACTCACGTCCTGCAGCACACAGACTGTCGGTTCTCCCATCCGGCGCCCACCCCACGTCACTGTGGCATGCGCTGACGTCATGCACGTGGCTGCAGTGGGAGGCGCGGCCCGCACTCCACGGAAGGCACACCCCATGCAGGTATACCGGCCACATACAGGGGCCAGTGCGCCAGACCCTGGTCTCTTCCAGGGCATGATGGGTACCCTGCTGTTGACAGCCATCCAGCGTGCACCCCAAGTTAGAGCATTTGGAACCCATCAGGGGCTGATGTAGGAAGCCGGCAGACCTGCAGGGACTCATACATTTTGAGTGTGGCAGGTATGCACATGTATGCACCTGTGCGTGTGTGTGCACATGCTCATGTGTGTTGGGGCAGAGGAGATACGAAGGTCCTTGCCTCGTTCCACCTCAACAGTGCGGTGTGCTGCATGTGGACCCCGCCGTGGCTGGCGGGAGAGCTGACGGGGTCCTGCGGAACCATGGGGGAGTTCACATGTGTAAAAATACTAGGGATGTTTATGCTTCATGAGAAAAAGATGAGTTTCTGTCTTTCAAGAAACAAATGGTGTCAGAACCTCGATTCTTGGCTCAAGAGCTGGTTTAGGGGTCCCCGAACGAGGCTGCCAGCCTGGGGAAGACCCCCGAGGAACCAGGGAATCGGGAGCCGGCCGTCGTCCTCGCCTGGCCCACATATTTATCAGCCGTGATACCTAACGCCCGCAGAGTGCTCTTTAGGACCCTGGTTTTCAGACTTGGCTGCACACTGGAATCACTGGGGGAATTTTAGGAACTCTTGTCTGTCCCAGAGATTCTGACTTAATTGGTTCGGAATAAATCCTGGGCGTCAGGAGTTTTAACGCTTCCCTGGGGTGACCGTAATGTGCAGCCCAGTGTGAAACCCTTTGCTAAACAGGCTTCATCATTCAGGTTCACTGATGCTTTTCGGCTGCGTTGGTGGCCTGGCCGCTGGGGCTCAGCGGGGCTGGTGCCTGATCCACATTGCCCACCCCCACCCCCCTCCATGTCCCTGGCCCCCAGTGCAGGGCTGCGAAGGGTGCACGGGTACCCAGTCATTCGCTCCCAGAATCTCCTGGCACTCCCAGCCAGGAGGGGTAGGGTTTCAGAGGTCAGCCCACGCCTGCACTCCCCTGTTGGCGGTTTCATAAACTCTGAGGCTGGGCCCCGCCCTCTGAGTCTCCAGGGCGGTGCTGAGGTTTGGATGGGAACTTTCAACTTCCTGGGAGGAGGTTGTCAGGTGTAAGGGCACGTGGACGGAGCCGTGTGACGCGTGCCCACAGACTTCACCAAGACCACATATGCTTCGTCTGCCCTTCCCTGCCCCCGTGCACACAGCATGGGCGTGTTTGCCTGGACCATTTGGTTGCACACCTTACAGCTCTTCCCCCCAAATACATTCCACAGCATAACTGCAACCCCTGGCCGCGCCCTCGGACACGGATGATGACGTCTGATTATAGTTCATGGCTGGTTTTCCTCCTCCCCGCGTAAAGGACTTTATTATAGCTTTTTTTTCCCCCCCAAGAAAATTCAGGATCCTGTCAAGTATCCCACATTCCATTTGGTTGTCATGTTTCCCAGCATCTCTTTTAGTCTAAGACAGTCTTTGTACTTTGTTTCAGGACAATGATCTTTCCGGAGAATCCTGAGTGGGGGTGGTTTTTCAGGGTTCCCATGGAGTGTGAAAAGCAGGGGTGGGGCTGAGAGGCTGGCGTTAGGGAACCTCGTGTCCTGTTTCCCATGTAAAACATTTATGTGTTGGGCGGGCCGTGCCTTCCTGCTTACAGCTGGTGCTGGCCTCGGGTAGCCCCATGGCCTGTGCTGCCCCATCGCGTGCCCGTTCTGTGCTCCCCTAAGTGTCCCAGCTCTCCTGTGGTTTCCTAGCAGTGACCCTCTGTGCTTGTGGGTAAGTGGGTGCTGGCGTTGGGCTCCCTGTCTCTATTCCTCTCTCAGGGGCCCTCCCTGCCACACTGGCTGGCCGCCCCTTCCATGGGCTCCCTCCATTCTGTCTCCTTCCGGCTCATTCCAGAGTGTGTCTGGACTAGCTGTCTCTTTCCTGAGTACTTTCTGGCTCTTTCTTCAAACACATCCTGTCTTCCTTGTCCTAAAAATGTCACTGGCCTTGGTAACCCTTTGTGCTACCAGCCCCCGTGGTTCTTTGTTCATATGTTGCCAGATTCTGGAAAGAGCCACAAACAGCCCGGCCTGCACTTCCTCCTACTCATCTAAGAATCACTTGCAGGTGACAGGTGCTCCTTTCATTCCACAGAAACTGGTATCTTGAAGGTCACCAGTGACGTCTTGACAACGAACTCCAATAGCCTGATGCATTCATTCTCACCCCCCACCCCCATAGCGTGACACTGCTGGTCATGTCCTCCTTTCTGGCCACCCGGCAAAAGAGCACTCCAGGTTCCCTCTGTCCCACGCACACGCACCTCTGTCTGCCTTAACAGCCCCAGCCCCATGCCAAAGACACCGGAGTCCATTTGGGTTCTGCCCTTGGCCTCGTTTTCTTCTTGTTCTGTACTAGTGTTGCAGTCAGCAACCTGTGGATCCTATATGGACTGCACATTTGTCTTCTTTAACCCATTTAATATTTTAAGCATCTGAAATATTCACACAAAAATCCAGGTTTTTCAGCTTGCTTTTGGAAAAAGGTGCACAAGATCCATTAATACTAGAACCGTATTTTTTTTAAGGTAGCCCTCTGCTGGGGTTGAGCAACAGATGACCCTTCTGATGGGAGACACGTTCCTCAGACCCCCTGCACCCTCTCCTCCCCAGTCACTGTGCACCCTGTGCCTCTGAGCGTAAGGTTCTGCCTCCTCGGGGCTCACCTCCCCCAGGGCTGGGGCTTCTGTCCTCAGTCAGCTGGCAGCGGCCCCCAGACCGTACCTTTCCCTGTTCTCTCCCTCTGGAATTCTGGGCTAGCATTCTTGAACATCTGCTGAGCTCCTGTACTTAGTTGTATGTCTTGCATTGGGGTTAGAAGTGCTGAAGAACCACACTTCTCCACGTCTGTGGGTTTGTCCCAGTCGAGAACAGACACAAAAGTCTAGATGAGGATTAAAATATGGTGTCATGCTGCCAGCTGCATGGACGGCCATGGTCATGTATGAGAGAGACAGACACACACAGAAAGTGCCCTACAGGGGCAGGCTCCAGGCTTGTGCTGGAGCAGAGGCAGCTCTAGGTCCTGACCTCAGGCGCCTGCCACATGCTTGCAGGTATGGACAGAGAATGTGTGGCATTTGGGGACAGGAGCAAGAGAAGCCAGGCCATGGGCTTCCTCCCTAGTGCTTCCCCAAGATGTGGAAATTGCTGGTGGGAACTCCCATTGTATAGGGTGAGGCAGGAAGGCAGAGGGATTGAAGGGTTCTGAGTTCACCTTTCATTCAGCCATAAACACGCCGGTTTATACCCTGCTCATTCATTTGACCCGTGTTGGTTACTGGAGACACTGTCTTTCGTGTCACTTAGATATAATACCACACTTGCCCTCTGTTGGTTCTGTTTCCCATGTGCTTCATGAATGGCAACCCTCCTCACCAAGTCCCTTCCTTAAGAGCTTAGACCCTCCTCTTTTGCCTGGACTCTTGCAGTAGCTTACTAGCTGGGATCCCTCACCCCCACCCCCAGCCTTTGGTCTGTTTTCCGGCCCTCCTTCCAGATTCAGCCTGTGCTAATGATCTGGCCAAACCTGATCAGGTACTACTGCCTTGTCCCAGAGCCTGCTCTGGGTCCCAGTGTTGGAAGACAAATGACCAAGACGTAGCATGTTTCTCAGGCTATCTGTGATTTC
Organism: Mustela nivalis; assembly: GCF_964662115.1. NCBI lineage: Eukaryota > Metazoa > Chordata > Mammalia > Carnivora > Mustelidae > Mustela > Mustela nivalis. The sequence continues at coordinate 30,136,242 of NC_139035.1, read as the reverse complement.
TCCTCCCCTTATGGAAATCTACTTCCTTTCAAACACTTTCCTGTTCACCCAGCAAATATGGAGTCCCCACTGCGTGCCAGGGATTGTGCCAAATCCTGTGAACAGAGATGTGTGAGACTGCCCTGTGATTTCCTTTCTATTTTTAAAAAAGTTTTATTTATTTATTAGAGAGAGAGCACGAGCAGGGAAAGCGGCAGAGGGAGAGGGAGAAGCAGACTCCCTGCTGAGAGGGGAGCCCATGAGCTGAAGGCAGACCCTTCACGGACTGAGCCACCCAGACTTCCCAGGGGTTTCCTTTCTTTGTGTCTTTTCTTACACTATTTTACCACCTGGAGCGTTCTCCGATGGCTAAAATATTATCTTTTAGTTCCACCTCCGATGTCTCTTCCACGAAGCTTTCTCTAACCCACTAAACAAGAAATACCCTCTGCCTTCTCCGTCCTACGGCGTTCATTGCAGTCGTTCTGCAGAGTGAAGCCCGGTCCGCGTGTTCGACTCCCCTCGCAGGCTGCATCTTCTCTGGCCCTGTGAGCCCCGTGGCGTGTGTGCAGTTCTAGCACACTGGGGATGCTCTGCCGCGGAGTGGTTACAACACTGCGTTTTCTTCAAAGGAGGAAATGGAACAAAACCAGAGGGAAAGTGTTTAAAAACACGAATAAATCACACATGATCCTAGGTATTGCTAAATATAGCCGGACAGAGACCAACATGTCATGATTAATTAGCATGCTGGTGAGCCACCTACAATCCATTCTGAAATAAAGTCACATCTAAAAATGTTAAATACTGCTTCTTTGTCTCTTGCCTTTCATTCCTACTGCAACCAACTTAGGGGTTTTTTTTTTTTACATTATTTATTTATTTGAGAGAGACAGACTGCGAGAGAGAGGGAGAGAGAATCTGAAGCAGACTCCCCCCTGGGCACGGAGCCCGACGTGGGGCTCAATCCCAGGACCCCAAGATCATGACCTGAGCCAAAACCAAGAGTTGGCTTAACCAACTGTGCTTAACCAACTGTGCGCCCCCTCCCCGCCACCAACACCCCTCCAGCTTAGAGCTTTATTCCTTTACTTTAAGGACCCAGTTTTGCTCACTGATTTCTCTGAAAGCAGATGCCTGCTTGTGCTGGTCCGGCCATCTGAACCCTGGGTTGTTTCTGCTGATGCTGGTGTGTGTGTGTCACTCCTGTCCTGGAGCCTTTGCCCACCTTCATGGCCCTCCCCAGGGTCTGTCCCAAGGGCTTGTCCTGATTGGCCCTGGGCCTCGGGCCAGCCAGGTGGTGCTCCTTCTGTGGGAGAGCCGTGTCCTTCCCAGACGCACAGCCGCCTCCTGACATCTGTCCCTGTCCTGTTGTCTGGGTCCTCTCTTCCCCCCTCACCTTTACCAGCTGCTTCCAAACCTGGTTGCTCATGAGAGCAGCGAGCACAGCATTTGAACTACAGATCCCTCTGGAAATTCTGAAGTGGGGCCTGGAAATCTGCATTTTAGCAAAGTTCTACCCAAGGATTCTGATGTGCAGTAGTGGTGGAAATCCCGCAGTCATGACAGGATCTCCTGCTGCCTTGGTTGTGTTTGCGTCTCTGTCTGCTGCATCGTCCTCTTCCTGAAGGCAGGATGGCACCCGCAGTCATCTGGCCTCGGACACCCCTGGCAGGACGTGGCTTGCGGAATTGTGACAGTGCCTGCACAAGTACTGAAGTGTGAGGGCTGGAGGGAATGTGTTGTGCCCAGAGTTGAGAGAAGACACCAATGACAGGGGACCTTTCAGTTTTAATATTCTGTGTAAAATGCAGGTGGGCATCCGGCCTCTGGGGCATTACCTCGAAGCCTGTTTGATTCCGGAGTCAAAATACTTCTCACAGACGAATTATTTCCCATTTTGAGAACATGCTCATCTTTATAAGGATTGCCAATGTGTACCTTATTATTTCGTTGTTTTGCTTCTGGCTTTCTGATGATCAGCTGGGTGTTTTTAAAATAGAACGTTCTAGAATCTGGTCCCTGAGGTTGCTTTGGAAACCACCTTGCAAAACTCCGGAATGCTTTAGCCTGTTACCAAACTTCATAGATTTTTCCAGCTGCCACACCGTGTTTGGACTGTGCCCTGACTGAGGGGTTAACACTAACTGATCTTCATCGGGTCACTGACCCGAGGTGAGGGGCAGGACTGGTCGGTCATTCCGTCATCTGTGACGCCTTTGTGAAAGCAAACCTGGGGAAGGAGACCCTAGGCCCCAGCACGTTTCCAGGACTGCCCTTCGCAGACACCTGTGTCTGAGCAGCAGGGACAGAGCGGGAATGTGGGTGACCCAGGCCAGTGGGCGTTTCCTCCCCGGTGAGGTCAGTGTCCTTTCTCCTCCGACGTGGGAGCTTGCCTGTCCCAATGCCGGCCTCCGCCGCCCTTCCTTACACTCACGGGCTCTTCCCTCTCCCCTCGTCCTGCACGCTGGGGGGCCCCGGGCCCCGTGCTGGGTTCTGTTTCCCACCTGCTCTGCTCGGTGCCTTCCGGCAGCTCATCCAAATTTCCTCTGCCAAGTTTCCTCAGCCTCCAGGTCCCTATTGTGAGGATCGACCCATGTGCCCAGCCGTCCCAGACTCTTTGGACACAGGCCAATGCTGGGCTCACGGCCCCCCAGAATGCTTCCCCTTCCAGTGCTCCTCCCGTGTGTGAGCCCACGACCACCGTGCAGGACCCTGGAGTGACGGTTTGTCCTCTCCCTCCCGCTGGCTCTCGGTGACCAGGTGGGAACTCCTGTCTTCCCGGCCCTTCTGGGTGGCTCTGTCCCCTCTGCCTATCCTGTCCTGACAGCCACTGTCTCTTGCCCGGACCTTCCAGATAAGGAGGGAGGCCAGGGCAGCCCTCCCAGACCCCGCGCCACCGACCACTGGTTTTGCGGCTCCTGGTGTCACATTCTTCCCTCTCCCAGTACATGTTTTCCACACCAGGATGGAAGCTTCCTACAGATGGGGCGACGGTTCTTTCCCTTGCTGTATCACCACCATTGGGCACATGGGCCCCAAGTACGGTGACTGTTGAGTGAATAAGTAGGAGCCACAGAAGTGGGGTTAGTAGTCATGGAAGTCTCTGCTCACCTCTTCCGGTCTCATGGCCGGGCCTCCTGCTGGGCCTCACCTGCTGCCCTGGACACTCTGAGCTCGAATTGCTGAGCCGTGATCGAGTCTGCACCCCTTCTGCTTTATTCAACCCCTTGGGGACCCGCTGCAGGTGCTGTAAAGGACTGGCTGGGGCTGGGACTCCCATCTGTGGGTGTGGGAGGCAGACTGCTGGCCCCGAGGCTTGCTGAGTGACCGTGGAGTCAGTGCCGTGTGTATCTCCAAGACAGCTGTGCAGGTTTTGCACTGAGCAATCAGTTCAGGGTGGTGATCATGGTGTTTGCACACACACTGACCGTTCACTCAGCACAAAGTGACACTGTGTGCCAGCTGCAGGTCCAGGTGCTAGGGAGGGAGTCATGAGTATCTTGCAGTAGACAAGTAAACAGATGCGCAGTTGACATGTTCAGACAGTGATGGTAGGTTCTGTGATGCACCTAAAGAGAACTGAACAGAACAACTCTGGGCCCAGAGGGTGGGCTCCTTTGAGGAGGTGACTGTGAGTGCATTCCAGGATGAGGAGGAGCCCATCAAGAGGAGATCAGGGGCGATGGTGTGTTCTAAGGCCCTGAGGTAGCAACAGGCAGGCTGGGTGTGAGGATCAGCAAGGGGATGAGTCTGGCTTGAGTGAGTGGGCAAGGGAGCGATGCAGGTTGGTGTTCAGGAAGGCAGGGGGGCCAGGTCACATAGGGCCATGGAGATCATCATAAGGAGTGGGTCCTATTCTAGAAGCAGCAGGAAAGCATTGCAGGTTGGAACGGAGAGGCTCCTGCTAAGAGTGGGCCGGGATCTGGGCTGAGGGGGCAGTTGGGAGGCCGGCCTGTCAAGCAGTGGCCGTCGCTCCCATGACAGTTGGCAGAGGCTGGCACTGGCCCCCACTGTGTCCTGTTTGTGCGGTAGGGTTGCGTGTCTGCCTCAGTTTCCCCACTGCCCGTTGTTTGGGCTTGCTTACTACTAAGTATGGTGCACCTTCTGCTGCTCAGCCGGGGTCCCTCGCACCTGCCCGGGGAGCAATGGCGCGGTGCTCGATGATCGGTACCTCCATTGCCTGTCCGATGTTTGAGCCCCTCAGGAGGCCCTCAGCGCGCGTTTGTCGAGGAAGCAAGTGGTGAGTTTGCTGGTGCTTACCAGGTGCTGTGCTGCTGGAGCTGCATGGAGAGGGACCCAGGGAGACACACACACAGACACGTGTGGGACTTGGTGGGATGAGTGGTGGGGATGTCACTCCTGAGGGGCATGAGAGCTTTAGGACCTCAGAGTAGCTAATGGTGACATGGCTTTTCTGTGGACAGAAATGCACGGAGGGAGAGGATTTAAAAAAAAATTGCAAGCACTAGAAATGGACTGGAGGGGAAAGGGAAGACATATCGGTTTAATTTTCAAGAGACTTTAATTGCTCAAAATCTAAAAACTCAAAGTACTTGAGCTGACATGACCTGCGGGTGTGTAGGAACGTGCGGGTCAGATGCCTCTTCTCCTCGGCGCCGTTCTTAGCCACATGTTATCGATGAAGAAACTTGACTGCCCTTGACCTCAAACAGCTCCCCCAAGGTTCTGACGTGGGACGGGCAGGTCTAGAGTCCAGCTCTCGTTCCTGAATCAAATACTGTTTCCAGCCAAGATATTGCCACTCGAGCCCTTCCTGGAAGCCGGAGTTAGCATATTCTTTTGCCTTTTCTCCAAAACATGAACTTGCTCAAATTCCCAGTAAAGTGTGGCACAGTCCTGCTACTATCCACCTTTGTGAGAGTTTGGAAAACACACTTGTGTTCACTGTTGACCCTTGAATGGTGTTGGGGGGTTGAGGGGCGCCAACGTTTGTGACCTGTCAGATTATATACTGTATTCTTGCAGTCAAGCAAGATAGAGAAAATGCCACTAAGACAGGAAGAGGAAATACCTCTACCACCCCGTGCTGTAAGAAATCCACGTCTTAGTGGACCTGGGTGGTTCGACCTGTGTTGTTTAGGGGTCACTGTGCTTGAACTCAGACCACCCTGTGCCCGCACTCTGGAGGACACTGCTCACCAGTCTTGTCTTTGCCTGAGGGCTCGGGGTTTGGACGTTGAGCCCACCTCCCCTTGTGGGTGCTGATGGGCACGCAGCAAATAAGACTGACAGCTCTCCGTCCCCAGGTGCCCATACTTGTTCTCCTGTTCAGTCTCCTTTGCTAGTTTTGAGCATAAAGTCTCCAAGCAGCTGGAGGTAATAGGTAATTAACACACTTCAGAGCTGTTAAGTAGGATAATCGTCTAGTCTTTATCCTGGAAAATGCTCTCCTTTGGGAATGTATGTGCTGCTCAGGCCCCAGGCTGCTACCAGCCTCCTCGCTCTAGTAAGAAACTGTCTGTGGTGCCTGTTCCAGGAGAGATTTGGGGACAGAAGCGTCCCATGGAGAGGACCGGAGTCAGGAGGAGAGCTGGGGCTCCCTGCCTTCAGCCGGGGCTCGGAGGGCAGCTTGGGTGGGCATGGCTAGCTGCTGAGCCTAGATTCTGGGGGAGCCTTATGGCAGGGACTCCAGCCTGGAGACTGACTCTCCCATGGTGCACCACATTCTCTGCTCGGGGCCTAGAACAATAGTAGGACAGAAGCCCCCTAGCTGTCATGTGGCCTTTCCCGGGTCAGGAGAGCTCTCCACAGCCATTCCCTGCTGTCTTGGGCTGTAGGAAGCCGGTACGAAGTCTCCGTCTCACCTCCAGGGGAGGTTTGTAGGTCATATTCCAGAATGGAAAGGAGAATGTGACTCTCTCAAGCCACAGGGAAGGCTGACACCAGGGCCTCATGGGGATGCCCTTTGCCCAACACTCTGCCTTCCCCAGAGCAGCAACCTCAGGACCTCAGCTGGGCTCCCTCCAAGGAGTGCATTCAGAACACGCGTGTCTTGTCTCCCCTCTCCGTGTATGGAGCTGCTTGCACGCTGTGCTCTGGCTCCCGTCCGGTGATGCTCCAGGCTCCACGCGCACCCTGCGCGCCTATGCCGCAGTCTCCACTCACCAAACTGCTCGGCGTTCGTGCCTGGCCAGTGCTTATGATACGGATCTGCTGCGTGTGCAAGTGGGCTCTCCAGCACCAGCAGGCAGGCTTGTGAAATCCTTGCCCTTCTGCCCTTCTCCTTCTAGAACATTCCCCTGCCCCCTTAGCGTCTCTCCTCTCAGACAATTTGAGCTTTTGCCTAATCACTCCCTGTATCCTGACCCCAGTTCCTACTCCCACCATCCCTGGCTTAAAGAAAAGGAATGAAGGAGTGGGGAGCGGAGTGGGACTTAAGATCTCCCTGGATTCCCAGGCATGTGTCCCTCTGAAAGTGCGGCATTATTCGAGAGAAGGCTTTTATTCTTACCTCCCCCTCGCCAGGCTCTTAGGTACTTGGTAACCGTGCATGAGGAAGTGGCAGAGGGGTGTTAGGAATTCAAGTGTGTCTGGAAGCTGCGAGAAGACAACGGTGACAAGAGGCAGCTGGGGAGGTATGGGCGGGGTAGGGCTGGGGCCCAGAGGCTTGGTCGTAAAAGGGACCCGGCCCCTCCCCAAACTGGAAAGCCCACCTGACAGGAGGAAGACTGGTGAAAGGAGCCGGGTTTGGGGGTGGGTAGCCTGCCAGGAACAGGAGCAGGGATGGGAGGCTGGCGTTTGGGTGGTGGAGGATGATGAGGGAGATGACCCCATGCCCGGAAGACGCCAGGGCTAACCTGGGGGTTGTTTCCAGAGTGTTCTCCCACACAGTGGGGGCTGGGGGACCCGGGAGCCGGACACACTGCTCTTACCTGTGAAGGCTGCCTGCCCAGGGCTCGAGTCCGAGAGTGTAGATGGTCCCGCTGGTGGTTGGGGGTGAGGAAGGAGACCCCAGGTGTTCAGAAAGGAAGCCTCTGCCTTGTGTCCTCTTCGAGTCCTTGGTCTATGAACCTCAGCTCCAATGTTTAACAGAATCACCTGGGTCAGTCCTAACAAATGCAGATTCCTGGCCCAGAGAGTCTTTCTGGGTAGAGTTGTGGAGGACCTAGAAATCTGCGTTTTAACGTGCATGCCCCAGGCATTCTGGGGCAGGTGGCGGGAGGACCCTGTTCTGAGAGTCCGTGCTCCAGGGGCCCTCTCGCAAACTTGAATGTGCACGTGGATCTCCTGCGGGTTAACTGCAGGTTCTGGTTCCGCCCGTCTGGAGTGGAGCCCCAGTTCTGCATTTCTCACAAGCTCCCAGGCGACACTGGTGGTGCTGGTCCCAGGAGCACTGTGAGGAGCACTGTTCCCAGCAGTTCCTGGGATCTGGTTGGGAAAGACCCCCCACACACACCCAGGCCTACAAAATCTGAACCTCTGGGGTGAGCCTCAGCCATGTGTGTTTTAGCCACACCCTCCCGCTGAGGTTCTCAGAGCCCTGCTAGGAGCCGGAGGCTTAAGGAAAGGGCCTGGAGGAGCAGCTGGGGTAGGGAGGGAGGTCAGGGAGCTGAGCCATCTGTTCCCAGCTTCCCTGTCCTCCAGAAAGAGCCGAGACCCCTATGAATTCAGGTGGAAGGAACATTCTTCCTCGTGGGGTTGGGCATGCACACTTCCCTCTGGATCAAAATGGGGAGTTTCCCTAGTGGGTTGGTGTCCCCACAGGTGGTACGGCTGGTGGGCAGGACCCCCAGGGAGTGGCAGTAAGGCCAGAGGTGCCGACAGCTGGTCCTAGGAGCAGTCAGGGTAGGAAGGACCGGGTGGCTGTGGTGGCCGGGGTAAGGTGAGCGGGAGCCTGAGCAGCCTGTGGCATGTCTGGAGCCTGTGGGACAGGTGGCGCAGCTTGGTCAGCTGGGGCCTCCCGGCTGAGCTGTGAACTGGGCTGTGCACACGCTGGGGAGCCAGGCGCAGTAGGCAGCGGGGGTGTGGGTTTGCTCCCCACCTTCTCTCCCTGTGCCTCTGTTGCAGAGAAGTGAGTCCATGTGGGTGGGCAGGAAGGCCACAGAGACTCCCCTGGTTTGCATAAGATGTGCTCAGGGATGGCGGGGGAAGGAGAGGGTGGGAGGCCCATGGGCTGGAAACCACGCCCCTTGGCTCCCGGGCCCTCTCTGTGCCCTCGGTGACCACCCGCCTCCCCAGGGAAGGCAAGTGCTTCTGTCCTCACGTGCTGGGACCCAAGCAGGGAAGTCCTTTCCTTGCTGTCTCCCTCTGATTCTCCTTGAGCTCTTGGTGTTCAGAACAGGCCCATAGGGACATGATCATGGACTGGAGTCCCTGGAGGCTGGGCCTGGTCCCCAGGAGCAGCCATGCAGTTCTGGCCCTGACCCTGACACGGGACGGGCACCAGGGTTTGCTGCTGGCTGTGCGGGGCTCAGAGCCAGGCCCAGGGTTCTTGGGGACACGCCTCAGCACGCATCCGACTGGTTTCTGGTGGCTTTTCAAATTACATTTCTAGACCAAGTGACCCTGTGCTGGGCACCTGGGTACCATAGTCATCCGCTTACCCCTTAGAATATTGGGTGGACATTGGGGCACATTCCAGGAGGTCAAAACTTCAGCTGGCTAGCACCATTAAACGGGCAATACTCAGGTCAGCCATGCCTAGCTGTCAGGGTCCCAGCTACTCAAGCCAGCTGAGGCCAGGGCGCCAGGCCCCAGCACGAGGGATCAGAGCCCTGGAGGGAGGCCACGCTGCTCCCTCCTCCCAGCCCCCGGCCCGCTTGAGCTCTTGCCCGGCTGCCCTCCAGGAGCCCTTTGCCCAGAGTGGCTGCAGAGAAAGCAGCCTCCCTTGAGCAAAGGGTCTCCGAAGGGTCCTGCCGACACTTGGGGTGGTTTTCTCCTTGCCTTCCAGGTCAGCGAAAGTCCAGGTTCCCAGGCACACGACCCTTCTTTCCCTCCTTCCCGCGGCCCCACCCCTGAGGTGAACTGGGGGTGCAGGTCCCACCTGGGGACTAGTGACACGGGCGCTTCCTCCTGGAAGCTCCTGAGAAAATGGTCTTCTCCCTGCTCATCCCAGGAGGGCTCCTGTTTTGGGGGAATCAAACGAAAGGACCTTATCCTTTCTTTTCCCACCCACTGGCCTCAAAGCAGATGGACACAAGATGTCCTTGCCTGGTGTCCTTGAAAACAGGCAGGTCTGGGTTTTCTCAGTGGGAGAGGCAGGTTTGGTTTCTGTCCCTGCTGGGGGAAGCTGGGAGCTTAGTTTAAGCAGGGGTAGGTGCGGTTCAGAGGAGTCTGAGCAGAGAATCTGGGAACCAGAATCGGTCCTGGGTAAGAGCAACAAGGGACCCACCCAAGGTTGGGGTCAGCTGGATTGCTGGTGACTGTGATGGCCTCGTTCATCACAGTGCGCCTCCCGTTCCGACACCGCCCTGCCGCTGAGAGCAGCCTTATGCAGGGGAGAAGCTGGGTCCCCCCAGCAGCCTCACCAGTAGGCCATCAGGGCTGCTGTTTACAGATGAGGGGGGAAAGGCCCCTTGTGGTCAGCTGCCTCGCTCAGCACCGCGCAGTGGCCATTATGTAACCGCCAGAACTTACCTAACACTTTGCAGATCCTGGGCTGGTATTTTTAGCCCCACGTGGTCACAGTTGAAAAGCTTGTTGCCTGAGTCCCCGGAGACTGGGTCTCATGGCTGCCACTCCCTGTGGCCACACTCAGCCATGGGACCTTCCCTGTGGCTTCCGTGAGGGGTCCCAGGATGTCTGGCCCCAGGCACGCTTACACCGGCGGCTCAGCCGTCTGCCTGGGACGTGCGGAGGGGGCGGGAGCAGGCGCACAGCGGTCGGGCGGGCACGTTCTTCACCATCTTCCTCTCCCCCTGTCTCCTGGGTCCCATCCTTCTACTCCGTCACATCTCCCTGTGTGCAGGCTGGGAGAGGCCCCCGGCGTCCCGCAGTGAAGACAAAGGAGCGGCATCACTGTGCCCTGCTCCCCGAGTCCTCAGGCTAGCAGTCAGCACAGATCTTTGTGAGCTAATGCCAGGAATGAAGGTCCCCACCAGCGAACAGGAAGATGTGTAAATGTAGTTAAACCACTTCTAACACGAGTAAAATCACATGCAAAACAAGTTTGTGGATTCAGGACCTGAGCAGAGAGGTGTGTGTGGGCGGGGAGAGAGGACGGCTCTCCAAGACCATGGGCGTGCGTGCACGGACAGAAACCTGCCAGAAAGTTCTTGCCCTGGCTGCGGGAAGGGGTGCCGGGACCCAGACCAGCAGGGGTGGTGCTGGGGAAAGCGGAAAACAACCACAAGTCCATGTGAAGGAGAAATGGCAAGATTTGGAAGCAGAGTGGAGAGGGGACGGGCACCACGGAGGAGCCAGAGCTGGCGGGGTTGCAGGGGCGGGAGGGACGGGGGTGGTTAAGGAGTATCCAGGTGGAAATGTCTGCCAGGACGAGGAGGTGAGACCTAGGGCCTGGGCAGGGGATTGGACCAGGAGGAGTGACGGCAGAAGTTGGGTCATGGATGAAATGGGTGAGGTCTTCCTGGCCAGTGTGCACGCTCGGCTCAGCGCTCCACGTGCTGGGTCCTCGCAGCAGCGGGCAGTGAACTCACATTGGAGATGAGCCTGGAAGGCTGGCTGGAAAGGTTTTTCAAGGAGTGCGGAGGCATTCATGTTGCATATGTTAGGGGGAAGAGGGTGCGCGTCCTTCTAGGGGTGAATTTATTGGCCTGGGGACCAGGTTTCTCCTTTACAGTCACTGTGATCTCCGTTACAACTTTGATTTCTATTAAACACCCTGGGGAGTTCACGACTTGAAGCTCGTTTCACCATTTACCCTCATGTGGCTGCCCTGCGGGCTGGCGAGCTCAGTCTTCCTGCTGGTCCCCGAGCGTCGGCCCCTTCCTGGTCTGGGGTGGCCTCTCTTTCTCCCCCGTCATCACTGCCGTCTCTCTCGTGGGCTCCCAGTCCATCCACATCCAGCAAAATGCTGTTTCTCGATGCTTCCCAGTCTGCCTCCATCTGAAACAAATACATGTGTTTGCTGTAGGAGTGTCAGTTTGTAGAGGGGGGTACGTAGGGACCGGGAAGCCAGGAGCAGGGGGGGTTACAGAACCATGGAAACCCGCTGGGGGTGTTTCCTCCTGCCCTCTGCGACCATGCAGGGGTGACCCCAGAAGCAAGTGCCCCGTTCTGGTAAGTAGGGTGCTGAGAGCCTACGTCCCTTGGACCTGGGTAGGAAGCATGACTTTGGGACCCCAAGGAGGAGAACAGAGCAGAGCTGGGCCATGGTGTCAGGGCAGCCTCGGGGTCGAAGCACGGTGGCAGCCTGTGGGGCAGGAGAGACTCTCCCTCCCGCTGATGCAGGCCTGTGTCTCTGCTCCCCCTGCAGCTGGTGCTTCCGGAATATTCCATCCACAGCCTCTTCTGCATCATGTTCCTGTGTGCTCAGGAGTGGCTCACCCTGGGGCTGAACATCCCTCTACTTTTCTATCACTTCTGGCGGTGAGTCTGCTCAGGACTGCTCTGGGCTTCTTCCCTTCTGCGTGGGCAGCCGGCCCTGCAGAGACCGTGTCGTCCAAACAGACCAGCTGCCCGGAGCCTCTCCTCCCTCCCTTCCCTGCCTTTCGGAGACCCGTTCTTCCAGCAACTGCTGGGTGACGGCTCTGTCCCTCAGGGGCCTGGTGTTAAGATTCACAACCTTATGATTTTGAATGATTCACAATCGTCCACAAACGGAAACCATCCAGATTGTTGTCAACAGGGGAATGGGTAAACAAAATGCGGTATGTCCTTGCAAGGACGTGTGATTTGGTAATAAAAGGTAATCACGTACCAACACATGCTGTAACATGGGTGACAAGGGAAAGAAGCCGGTCCCAAGAGGCCGTTTATGGGAAAGGTCCAGAATGGGCAACTCTGAAGAGAAGGGAAGTAGAGGGTGGTTGCCAGGGGCTTGGAGGGAAGGGATGGGGGCAGACAAGGGGTGTGGGGTCTTTTTCGGGTGTGACCATGTTCTGAAGTAGATACTACTGATAGCCAGAAAATTCTGTGAACATGCCAACAATCACTGGATTGTATACTTTGAAAAGGTGAACTTTCTGGTATGTGAATTGTATCTTTTTATTTTTTTTTTTTTAGGATTTATTTATCCTAGAGAGCGAGAGAGTGGGGGCAAAGGGAGAATTCCAACCAGGCTCCACCCCCAGCGTGGAGCCTGACCTGGGGCTCCATCTCGTGATCCTGAGATCACGACCTGAGCTGAAACAGAGAGTCGGATGCTTAACTGATGAGGCCCCCCCCAGGAGCCCCTGAATTATATCTTAATAAAAAATGACCTACCAGATGGGCTGGATTTTCTGGGACACTTCTGATTTTAAATATTCTATTCTCTGTCGAGACTATGCATCAGATCATGTGATCCGGGCTTTCTGTAAAATCCGGTCACCATCTGGACTTAGGACGCAGGAAGGGGGGACTGGAGTACAGAAGGCAGCTATGCAGGTGAACGAACCACCCTTTGCCCCCTGCTCCCAGAGCTTCCTTCCCACCAACATCTCATCACTCATTTTACCATAAAATGTAGCCTGTGTTTGTCACGTCTGGGGCGCGCACTCCTTCATCTAGCAGGCACAGGAGGCGTGCCCCACACCGGGCACTGGAGGGGACTGCCGTGTGGATGTGAGACAGAAGCTTTACCCTTGAGGACTGTGTACTCTAGTGCCACAGGGAAGAAGAGTCTTAGCAGACATGAGGAAGGCACACAGGGAAGCAAACATGTGAGTTAGACTAGTATGGAGACGGTGCCAAGTCAGCAGGTTGGGGGGCTAGCGTGGACACAGGCTCGGAGGTAAGACAGCACTCAGTGTGTTGGGGAAGGGCCCTGGCTCAGCGCGGCTGCTTACAGGGTCCTGGGGGAGACATGACTGGATGTGAATCGATGTAGGCTTGACAGACCGCAGAGGATCCGGAACTCTCCGCTGGGGACGTTGGGATCAATGTATTCTGTAGGAAGTGGAAACTCTCAGCAGCTTTTGGGGGAGAAAGTGGCATTGCCTGATCTAAGTTTTAGGAAAGCAACCGGTGGCAGCTGTGCAGATGGGTAAGACGGTGAACTTGTGAATCTGGAATTAGGAGGTCACCATGGACTCGCAGGGGAAGAGAGAACGGAACTTGACTCCCAGTGCGACGGAGCAGTGGATGTTGGAAGAGACAGAGAGGGTCCGTGGAGGTGAACTTGGCCTGTGAGCAGGTGCAGGGGGCGGGGCAGAGGCAGCCTTGAAGGAGGGGGTGGCGCCACTGACGGGGGCAGGAGGAGAGGAGAAAGCACAGGTTAGGAAGAAAAGAAAATGACTCACTTACACAAGAAAGTCCTGCTGTTCTCGTTTTTTATAAAGATTTAATTTATTTGATCTATAGAGAGTAAGCAAGAGAGAGAGACACAGAGAGAGGACACAAGCAGGGGAGCGGCGGGCAGAGGGAAAGGGAGACTCCCCGCTGAGCAGGGAGCCCGCAGGGCCCTGAGATCATGACCTGAGCTGAAGGGAGGACACTTCACTGACTGAGCCCCACAGGCGCCCACGAGAGAGTCCTGTTTTGAGTGAGCGTAACCCCCTGAGGTCTGAGCTTGGAGAGCAGTCAGGCGGGAACATGGTGTTGGAATGTCTTTCCTGCCGGCTCTGGGGCTGTGTGGGCTCAGCTCACCCAGTATACGGACAGCCCGGTGAGCACAATCCGGTGAGCTGTGGCCCCTTCTCTGTTTCACCCATGGGTGGGGGTTGGGGACCTGCGACTCACAAGGTTAAAGCACCCCCAGGGTCGCTGAGTCAGGACAGGGAAGGGCCCAGTTCAGCCCCGCCTCTGTATGGATCAGTCGTCCTGTTGCCCCGGGTATCAAAGACATGGTGGCTTTATGAGGCTCTGACTGGTGCCCTGCTTCTCAAGGCCATTGGCAGGGAGGCACAGGCGGGGGAGGGGGGAGAGGGAGGCGGGAGGCAGGAGTGGCTATGGTCTCTTCACCCCCAGGGTGGGGACTGCCCTTGTCTGACCTTCTAGCCTACTTCCAGAAATTCCTAAGTGCTCAGGAAACGAAAAGGCATGAGGAGCAGAGGGTCCTTTGGAAATCAGAGTCCTTGAAGATGGACTTCCTTGGGTTTCTGTTCCCGCTTCCCCCCGGGCCCAGGCCAGAATGCTGTCCTGCCGACCCAGCTCTTTCTTAGGTGTTGGTGGAAAGCAGCGGGGCACATCCATCTGGTCCCGCATCGCATTCTACACCCAGTTGTCTCAATGCATTTTTGCCCCCATTTTACAGATGGCAAAGCTGAGGCTCGGAGGGGTCAGTGGTAGTTTGGAGGAAGGTCAGTCTGGTGGCCGGTGACCCACAGAGCCCTGACTCTCTCCACTGAGCTGCTTGGCTGCCTGGCCCTCTGGGCCCCCTGGAACGAGGTCTCACCAAAGGCCCCTTGTTTGCAACCTGCCCCTGGAGAGGCGAGGAATGAGGCCTGCCAGCTGGCAGGCGTCACTGAACCCAGGTTTTGCTGTCCTCCTGGCACTCTGTGATGACCGACATTGTCGCTGTCCTTTGGGGGGTGAAGATGGGCTGGAACAGCAGGGCCCAGGATCCTAGCGACAGGGCGCTCTTCTGAGCCCAGGGGTCCTCTGCTCAGGGCCTCTCTCCGGCCCGGCCTCCAGCCTCCTTCACTTAGTGACAGACCACAGCCCGCTGAGGCCCTGCCAGGGGCCAGAGGTCAGCCCCGGGGTAGCACTCATGTCCCGCCCAGCCTCACCACCAGAGTCCGGCCTCTGTTGGGTGTTCCATGGAGATATATATAGTTTGCTTCAGCCTGCCTCTGTCCCACACCTTGTGCTCTCACTTCGCTGGGTCCCTCTGCTGCTCTCTCCCCGCCGCAGCCAATACGCTTTGGCTGTTCTGGGTACTTCTACCAAGAAGAAAAATGTCTGAACTCCACCACACTCCCATGGGAATGTGACATCCCTTCCCTAGCATCCCGGATTTGAAAAGCAGAGCTGCGTGGACAACAGCATGAGACCCAGGGTAGAACGTGATTGGTGGCAATGCCACCCCTCGTGTCACCATCCCTCTTCTGGGCTGACACCCACAGGGGTGCCCACAGGAGCAAGGAGGCCCTTCTTGGCGCCTCCAGGTGACTCAGTTTCCTTCCATCGGGTAGCTTTGTTTGTGGGCGCAGCCCCCCTGGTACCGGAGGGTCTCCGTATGTGGAGTGGCTCTCAGGGCCAGGCAGCAAAGAGAGCAGAGGTCCCTCGGATGTCCTTTCCGAGCTCCAGAGCCAAGGATGCTGTGTTCTCTGTCCCTGCAGGTACTTCCACTGTCCGGCTGACAGCTCAGAGCTTGCCTATGACCCACCAGCAGTCATGAACGCGGACACCTTGAGCTACTGTCAGAAGGAGGCCTGGTGTAAATTGGCGTTCTATCTGCTCTCCTTCTTCTACTACCTTTACTGGTGAGTCTCTGTCCCTTTGGGCGCTCTGGGTCCTGCAGGCGCTTTGCACCTCCTGCTCTTGGCGGGGGTGGGGGGTGGCGGCTGTGAGGGTGGGTGTTGCAGCCATGTGGGTCTGAGGCCAGCCGTCTGACTCGGTTGGGAGCCTGGGCTTGTGCACAGAGGCGGGGGTGGGGTGGGGTGGAGGGTTCTACAGGAGGCCTGGCCCCTGGCATGCACATCCATAGGACCTCACAGAGAAATGCATTGCCCTCACCCTCTGGGTAGGCAGTTGGTGACATGCAGCTAGTCACTCCTTCCCCATGGAGCTCCCTCCCCAGCTCAGCCCCTGGTTCCCCTGCAGCCCCTAGTCTGCGTGGGAGCTTCTGGGGAACAGAACAGAGACACTGGGGGGGCAGTCGTGTGTCTTGAAGGGGCACACGAGGTCCTCATGTGCTCACACTCACTTTCTCCCGATGTTACACGGCACCACATTAATGAGGGAAACTGTGCTAACTTTGGGATTGTTCGGCGCCCCGCCCCCTGCCCCGCCAGGTCTGCACGTCTGCACAGAGTGGCCCAGGGAAGCAGATGGCTGTAAGCAGTCTGCCTTATGGCCTGGCCCCCAGAGTGCCTTTTCTTAGAGTGTCTCCCTCCTGTTCCTCTTGGGGGCCCCTCCTGGGCACTGTTGATCCCCAGGCGAGGAAGAGGAGGGTGGGATGTTAGTGAGCCCCACCCCCACCAGCTTGGGGCGGGCTGGGGGGGGGGGGTTGCTGCATTTAACCACACTTAAAAATGAGCCGTGCTTCAAGCCAAGAGCTCAGCCTGGGGCTCAACACCTTCATTGCCCAGACAGTAACAATCAGGAGATGGAATCCCAGATGTCCAATGTTTTCCCATGTCGCAGCTAATAGCGCATCTTAAGTCTGATCCCAAACGTGGGATCTGTACTGCTGACTGTCACAGGAAAGAGCTAAAAAAGTCTCATCAAGTGGGGTCTTTGGGCTTTCTGTATCAGAAGCCGGAGGGAGGTGGGTTTGTTTCTGAAAACTGTGGATTCCTGGGCTTGGATCTGCTGACTCAGGATTTCGGGGCTGGGCATCCACCCTGGGGGCATGAGGTGGTGGCGGGCGTGTGTGTATGTGTGTGTGTGTGTGTGTGTGTGTTGGGGGGGAGGGTGGCTTCTGTCCATTGGCTGAATGTGACCATCCTATAAACATCGTGTCCCAGACATTCCATTTGGCCGTCTGTCCTTTTGTTCAGTCTGGCTCTGCCTTCGTGTTGCATTTACTAATTACTTCGTTGCTAAACATAATTGGAACTGCTCCTCCTGCCTCACAGGGACTTTGGGTGGCGGCCAGGACTCCCCCTTCTTTGTTGAACTTGGAGTCTTGGGGCTCTGCAGAGCTCCTCCAAGGCCGTGTATCTCCAGCTCCTGAACTCCCAGCCCCTTAGCGCCAGGGCTTGTGGGCACACGGGACTGTCAGACCCGGCTACTCTCATGGGGGGCGGGGAGGGTGACCCAGGCACGTGGACAGCTGCATCCAGGCTGAGCACAGTGAAGGACTGAAGTGACAGCTGCTGGGACCTTGGGGTTGACATTTCATAGGCCCTCCCAGTGATTAAGAAATGTGTCCAGGGCCCTGGCTGAGACGCGTTTGTCTGGTCCCAGAGCTCAGGCTCTTCTCCGTGTCCCATGCTAACCACCCCAGCAGGTGCCCCGTGGGTGCCCAGCAGGTGCCCCGTGGACCTGGAGATGTGCAGTTTCCTGGAATTGATCCTAGCTAACATGAACGCAAACACTAGCGGCTTAGTCCAGTGTGGGTGACCTGCCCACCTTTGACAGATAACCATCTGTCAAACCAGGAGGGGGAGGTAGCACCAGTCCCCTGCCCCTTCCTCCAGGTCACAGCTGCCTCCTCCTTCATGTTTGTTCCTCTCCCTGTATGAGCATCTTCTCACCGGCCGGCCTGGTGGCAGACACCCCGCAGGTCTCGTTCACCATGTGTCTGCGGTGCCCTGGCCAGAGCGTGGTGCACAGTAGGAGCCCACGAGCTCCTCCTTATTGTGGAAGCTGGGCTCTGTGCTCCCTCCAGGCAGGTGTCAGTCTGCACGGTCAGCACTGTCTCTCAGCACCAAGAACGGGGCCTGGTATGCAGGAGGCGCTCAATAAATGCTGAATGAGTGACTGAAAGTCTGAAAGTGAGTAGAGTGGGTATAGGACACCCGTGACCTCACTCGGTGTCATCATGGAGAGAGCACTGGCTTTGGCCATGGGATGTGACTCCTTGCCTTGTCCTCCCTGGCTCTGTGACCTTGAATGATCCACTTCTCATGCAATCTCTCCCCCAACCCCGAGTGCAGGGAGACCCTCCAACTCCTGTCCGGCCAGTCATGCTCCGTGGACACAGGTGTTACTAGGTTCTCAGAGATGGTACTTGAGCTGCTCAGAGGAGCTCACCAGGCCTCGGAAGCTGGATAGGGTTAGATATAAAACAGGGTAACTTCCCTTGGTTTCCTTTCTCAGATGATCCTTCTTCCTCTCTCTTATGTGAACAGGTAGTTGTTTTCTTGGTGCCAGGAGAGCAAAATGGTATATTTTGTCATGGAATGTTCCTTGATGTTGCAGAATTAGCCCGCAGCCCTTGCTAAAAGCATAGGGTTGCGTCACTCCTTCCCTGGTAGAGTCGGGGCACAACCTTAGGACACACGCTCTTAATGCATGCTCAGTGCCTGGATTCGGTTAAAAGCCAGAGTTTTCAACACGTAGGGAGTGACCCAATTCAGAATCCATGTCGTTTTTGTGCCCAGAGGGTCTGCATTCATGTCGGTCCTCAGAACAGGGGTGACAGGCATCTCCCCAGCATTGGGGTATCATGCGGCATCACAGAAGCATACATGGCAGGTGGCAGGAAGAGAACCTCTCGTGCCCCACCCCAGGGACCTGCTGTACAGTTGCAGGAAGGAGGAACAGCCGCCAGATTGTCCACGCGGGTGAGGGTGACACCCTGCACTTACAGCAATCACATCCACCACCCGAGGGACTCGGTACGCGCTCACAGCACAGGTGTAGTCCGATGGGGTGGAAGGAGTGGGGCTCCAGAACTGGGATGAGAAAGAAGCCACGGGGTCCGGCGTGGGGAAGGACCCTCGGGTGAGGGTCAGTCTGAGTCCCTCACAGGTTTCTGCTCACTCCTTCTCTTCCTTTTCTCTCTGCCTTCAGCATGATCTACACGCTAGTGAGCTCTTAACTCAGACCACGCGCGTCCTCCAAGGCTGAGTTCACGGGTGCCAGGCCCAGATGGGGACGCGTGAGAGACAACTGTGGACTGTGGGCTCCTGCAGCAGCGGTGGGCCAAGCTTACCGAGTGTAGTGTTCGCTGCCCATCCTGTGCTCGGGTCGCGATCTCTTCTGGGCCACGGGACCTCTCCTGGGCAAGGACTGCCACCTCCTGAGTGCACGCCCCTCACCGACAGCTCCGTGCCATGCACACAGAGCCCCAAGACCACGGGAGGGGCAGCTGGCAGGCTGCATGGGGCCTGCCCAGAACAGATTGACCCAGGATCCAGGCCGAGTGTATGGGACCCGCTGAGCCTTGAGGGTGTCGTGGGCTGTCTGAGCCTCTCGTGTTTCTTCTGACCGCTGGCCATGCCCCGCGCTTCCGTGGGACAGCCTGGAGGGTGCACGGATTTGCCTCTGGGCTCCAACTGTCCCTGAGCCCGCAGGCTGTCTGTTTCCATGCTCTGCCATGAGAGAGCCAGCTTGGCCATGCCAGGAATGCAGCTTGGGGCTGTACGTCAGTCATGAGTTATCTCCAAAGCCAAGGGAAGGTGGGAATCCGAGGGAAGAACGATTTTGTAAAGCATTCACAGGTTCCAAGTATTAGCTCTTGGCCCCCACAAACGGTACTCTTCAGCCGTCAGTCCAAAAGCATCACGGAACCCATGAATGCCGATGGATGGCTCCCCCGTGTCCAGCTGCCTTGTGTCAAGGACCCCGAGCAGCCACATGTCCAGAAAATGCGGCAGCGCCTGCTTTGTGGCCTCACGGCTGGCGGCCGGGAAGTGACTCCGCAGTCACGTGCTGCTTCCTCATTCCTTCTGTTTGCTCCACGTGGGGACATCCGCTGGTTGAGAATTTTCCATTTGACATTTCCCCCTCTTTGGGTGGGAGTTGTTCTCGAGCGTTGTAAATAATGACAAGGCTGAGATGTTTGATGTTTAAATTGGGCACAATGATTTCCACCTTGTTCCCCGACCCTGCTTTCCTTTCTTCTGTTTGACACGTACAGGCTATTTATACCTGCACTCAGCTCCCGTCCGAGGCCTGTGACTCAGGTTTATGAATGGTGTTTGTGTGACGCGTCGTGCGTTATGTTTGAGGCGCGGTGGCAGCTTGGGCGTCCCATCCGCCTACCTGGCTGGTCTTGTTTACACCCCGATACAGGCTGCATTGGGCTCTGCGAGCTTGGTGCATTAGGAAAAAAGTTTCCAAAAGGTGTTTTGCTTCTAAAAATTGTACAGAGAACAAAACACAGATTTTTTGCTCTGAGCCTGAAGCTATAAAACCAGGAGATTCCGGGTGGTGTTTTGGGAAGCAGAGCCCCTTTGTCTAGGCTGGGTAGCTGGAGGGTTGGCTGGCCCCATCTCTGAACCCATTCCCGAGAAGACAGGCTGCTGGAGGGCGTGACCCACCACACTTCTCACGCCGGAGTGTCTTGTTTGCTTTCCTAATTTGCCTCCTTCCAGAAAGATGCCATGGGGCTCATAGCAGCAGACACAAGTACACAGAGATCATTAAAATGGAAGTAGGGAATTCGAACCCATAAAGAGGATGCACCGACTTCCCAAGGTTCTGATTCCTGAGACCGAACCTTGAATGTTGCCTTCTCTTTGCAGTAAAAGTTAGTCCACGTTTGCCTAGAACATCACCTTCTATAGGTTCCTTTTGCTTCCTGTTTGACCTTTCTCACAGTCCTAGGAGGTCAATAGTTTCCTTTTTCCCGTTGTCTAAGTGAGGAAGCAGAAGCTCAGAGAGGGTAAGCAACTTACCTGTAGTCACACAGCCGCCACAGACCTGCCTTTACACCCAGGTCATCCAACTTCAAAGACCCTGTGTCCTTTCCAACCCCTGAAAGCCAGCGAGTGAAGTAGCTTAGGCTCCTGGGATGGTTTGATGAGCATAAAAATTTTCGAAATAGGGAGACTTAAAGATGTAGAGTTATAGACAAAGTGCCGGGTTTTCTTTTCCTCCTGCGTGAGCCTCAGCCTTGCTTTATCGTGGTGGGTTCTTCCCTAAGGGGGTCCTCTGAACGCTGTAAGAGCCGTGAGTGCACAGACACCCCAGGACTTCCCTCCCCAAAGCTGTGACCAGGAACCCATGCGGCTGCTCTGTCAGGACCTTCAGCCATTTTCGGGTCCTGCGAGAGCTAATAATGACCACGGTGGGTGAGAGCCATGCTGGGTGCCCAGCTCCGGGCCATGACGTTGCCAGACTCACGGCAACTCCACAAAGCAGGTGGGTGTTCTTAACCCCATGTTAGCGACGAGGAAGCCAGGGAAGCTCCGGTGGGTGAGTCTGCCTCAGAGACGGGGCCAGACCAGGGCTTAGGGCTGCGCCTGAGTGGCAGGTGGTGATCACAGCTCTGAATCGAGGTGTGGGACGTTACTCCAGGCGCTCCCCTCCTAGCAGCACTGTGGGGTCGACGTCCTCCCCATTTTATAGATGAGGACATGGTGGGACCTCAGAGATCTTCAGCGTGGAAGGGGTGGGCAAAGCTGGACTGGCATCCAGGCCCAGATGTGCCTCCCCCCCATGTAACGTTGCCTGCTGGGATATCTTTTTCCATCATTTTTCATCCCACTAAAATGACCACAGGCAGGGGGGAGGGTGGAACAGGGGACAGTGCGCTGCGTAAATGCCCAAATTGACTGATAGACAGCTCTGCCTGCCCCGCACAGCTCTGGCCACTCTGGAGAGAGGCTTTCGGGGGCACGGGCAACGGGGAAGGGGCTGTAGGGACCTGATTCCTGTTTCCTCGGAGACACAGAGCGTTGGCCTGGCTGTGCCCAAAGAGGCAGAGCGGGACCTTGGGGGGTCACTTACTTTCATGTCGATAAGTCAGGTAGATGGTTACAGGCAGGTCGTCTGACTTCAAAAACCCCATGTCCTTTTCATGCCCGACTCGTTAAGTTAAATGTGAACATATTTGCAGAGAACTGGGAAAAGTGCCCTGCATGTGGGAAGTCAGGTAAGAGGTCCCCCGCTGTGGGAGGGTCGCCCTCACTGTCCTCACTCTGCCCTGTGCCCATCCAGGTTCAGGATCTCGGTGGGGAGGGGACATCACCTGGACCAGCTGCCTGCCTGCCTCCGCATTCCGGCCACAGTACCTCAACCCCTCTCTCCAGCGCCGTGCTCTCCAGCCGGAGACAGCTGCCCTCCAAAGCTTGCCCTGGGCATTCCCATGCAGAGCACGCCGTGCGCACAGTCTCACTTAACCCCACATGAGTATCTCGAAGTGGGAGCTGTCCCCGGGTCTGGTTCCAGAACCGAAGCTGGGGGACATCTCATGAGGGAGAGTTGCCTGGGAGGCAGGGAGCCTGGACTCCAACCCATGTCTGTTTGTCTGCTGGGCTCTGGCCACTTTGCAGTCCTGAAGGGGTGCGGCTGGACAGGGACGGAACAGGGAGAAAGGGACAGGCACTATCCCAGAAGTGTGGCCAGCGCATTTCCTGTCCCCACAGCCAGTAGCTCAGGGTATGTGACCTGGCAGCATTCAGGAGGATCTGATCTACTGGGTCTCATGCAAGCTTCCCGATCTTTCTGATACAGAGCTTTCCCCTCTAAGGTGGGGCAAGAGTGCCTCCCTTGCCAGTGTGGCTGTGATCATCAGAGTGAGTTATGTGCATAAGGCTTGTGCAAAAGGCTGGGCACACCTTGGTGTTCAGTGCCTGGCTCCCCTCCTGCCCTCTAAGACTTGAAAGGAAACTTCTCAGAATAGGACCTCAGCTGCCTTCCTTCCATCCCCCAGTCCTGCAGCTGGCTGTCACTGGCACATGACCCGGGGAACAGAGCTCAGCCTCTCAAGATCTCCCCTTTGCTTCCTATTTCTAGGCTTGGCCATTGCACAAATGTTGACCGAAGCTATCACTGTTGAGAAACTTTTGTTCTCCCACGGGAGAGCTAAAGAGAGCCAGCAGGTGCTTTGGCCATTGCACAGACCACCACCCCCCTTTTTTTTAATTTTTAAAAAGATTTTATTTATTTATTTGACAGACAGAGAGTACAAGTAGGCAGAGAGGCAGGCAGAGAGAGAGGAAGGGAAGCAGTCTCCCCACTGAGCAGAGAGCCCGATGTGGGACTTGATCCCAGAACCCTGAGATCATGACCCAAGCTGAAGGCAGCGGCTTAACCCACTGAGCCACCCAGGCGCCCTGCATAGACCCCTTTCTAAACCCTTCCCATTCCCAGGCTGGGGCTCCTCCTTTCCAAACAGCGTGCTGGTGACAGTGGTCCAGTCTCAGGGCAGCCGCCTGGGCCATGAGGCTTAGGCGGAGGGCTGCTGTTACTGTGGTCACTGGCACATACCCTGGATTGGGTTTTGGTGGCCCCCATGCCCAGGAGCCAGGGGCAGGGTAGCAGGCCGCAGCGCAGGGCCTCCCAGGATTCATCCCACACCTCATCATGACCATTTCTGCTCCTGTTCACCCCGGCCCAGATGGCTCTGGGCACCCCAGGCGTGTCTTCCTGTGCTTGACCTCTCGGCTGCTGTGCGATGACCACCCAGTCTTCCTTCCCAGCTGGCAGAACGCTGGGCTGTGGGAGCTGCTCGCTACATTTCTAAGGGCTCTTGCTCTGAACACGGCCTTTATGAAAACCGCTTGTGTAAGCTCACAGTGAAATAAATCCTATTCCAAAGGTAACGTATAGTCAAAGCTCACCACCTCCTGGTTATTTCATGGCATTTTACCTTCTCTGTGGTCGTAAGGTTCTGTCTGCTGTGCATATGTGGAGATCCCTATGGGCTGAGGCTGGGACCTGGAGGTTGGCTGCGGTGGGCACATTTGCACCTGCGGGGGATCGCGTGCCCTCCTCTCCCCTGCGTGCTACCCCAGGGCCCAGTGCTGAATGTTGACCAGTACCCGGGGTTCACGTCCACGGCTGCAGTACAGCTATGCTCCAGGAGCCGGCAATTCCATGGCAGCTGGCAGCCAGCCCTGCTGAGGCCATGTGCATCAGAGCCCAGAGTCCAGGACCCTCAGGGCCAGACCCGCCACCCCAGCAGTGACACCAGCAGCTCTCACTTATGCGCTTTGTCCCCGAGAGGTGATTGGACTTCTCAGCTGAAAGTCTGGAAGGTCTGGAATACTGCCAAGTGTGAATGTGCTTCTGAACTTGGACTCCGGTGCCCCTGAATTACCTTGGGGGCCATCCTCCTTCCTGTAGGGTGGGTTCCGTTCCAAGGGTCTTCCAGGTCCTGCAGTTGGATGCTTGCATCCTATGTGAATGCTTGGGTGATCTTGACTGTACTCCACATGTTATCTGTTCCATTGGGGGCTGAGGAGGGTCTAGGGTGTCTCCGGGGTGCCTGCCGTGTGCCTTACACACAGAATAATCCTGGGAACCACAGCTCTTCTCTGCTCGGCTCTGCAGGCTGGTGAGTGTGGTGTCTGCTCCCGGCCAGCCGTAGGGCTGCGTTTCCTCCATGCCCGCCTCCTCCGGGCAGGCCCCTTTCCTGCTGGACCAGGTACCTCAGGGGCAAACACACACCTCTTGGTGGAGAGACGCACCAGCACCCGGATGCTGTTTGGCTCCTGGAGTGACTGGCAGCCGGCAGAGAGACTTACAGATTACCACAGTGTTTCTGCCCAATGCCACGGCTGGGCTCTGGGCAGCAGACCCTGGCCCTCTCGGAGATGCTTGGCACCTCCGAGAAACATCATCACCTTTCCACTAGGAATACATCGCTGAGATTCAGAGCAGGGGCCCTGGGGGAAAGAGAACCCATTAAACACCAGTCCCCACATTAAATGAGAATAAAAGGCACCCATCAGGCCCCCCTGCTGGGCCTGTCCGTTCTGACTGTGGAAAACAGTGAAAACAGCAGGACCGAGCTGGAGACTCTCGGGGAAATGCTGCTGGGCAGGGGCCTCATGATGCTGGTCTGCCTTTCCCACAGCTGCACGGCGAGTGAGTGTGATGGTGAGGTGATGTGCAGGGCTCCACCGGCTGCAGAGAGCCCTCTGCGTGGAGGGCTGGTGGGTGGAAGCAGAGATCTGTGGTCAAGCACCCGCAGGCCTGCAGGGCTAAACACACCACAAGCCGTCCCAACTCACTGGTGCAGGGAGCACCAGTCCAGGCCTCCAGGCGGAGGCTGGCGTGTGGAGCACTCTCTGGGAAATGCAGCCAGGGGACTCTGGGGGAGGAGTGGGGCAGAGCCCTTGGGTCCAGGCAGCCTGAGACATGAGCATGTATTCAGGTTGGAGGGGTTCACACAGGGGGAAACGACTGAAAAAGTAGGGCTTGCCCCAAATTGGACGATGGTATTCAAGAGAATGAATCCATATAATTCAAATGCAGAAAAAAGTTGGAAAAGCCTGGATTCAGGATCCCATGGATTACAGGCTCCACAAGGACAGGCTTTCACTCTGCAGCTCCAGACCTGGCTCAGTTCTCATTAGGCAGCCGTAAATACACGTTGAGTGAAATTCTGTGTCCCTTCTGGAATCAGCAGGAAGCAGAGAAAGCTGTTCCAGTCGGTGGGAACCGGTGTCCTAGGAGGAATGTGGAGGCTTGTGCAGTCGTGTACAGGATGTACCTTGTTGGGCTCAGTAGTTCTACACAAGCCCCAGACTCACAGGAGTGGATGGTGGCTCTCCAGAGTCATGGAGTGACCAACCCTCGATGCCACCACCTTCCCTGCTCGTAACAGCTTAGAAAACCTGGAGGGAGAAAAGAGCCAGGCCTCTGCTTGCTGCTCCCTAGCTACAGGCCAGCCCTTGAGCAGCGTTCCTGCAGACAGGGGCCTGGTGGCCCCCCTCTCCCCAGCACAAGGGTGGGAATGGTGGGTGGACGGTGAGAGAGACGTTAGCCCCAGTCACTTATGCAACAGGCCCTCTGTTCAGACCCAGCTTGGGGCTGGGAGGCCTGGTCCCCAGGAGGGGAGTGGCCAGGCTCGAGCAGGTAATGTGGATCGTGGGTCCGGTTCTGGTGTCCTGGGAGTCCAGGCAGTTCCAGGCGTGGTGTAACCGGGAAACTGACTCCATTTCCCATGTGTGTTTGCTGCCAGCTTCCAGGCCTCCTTGGCCCCTCCTCCTCTTTCCCATATCTGGGCTGGCTGAGGAGAGGGTCTGCACACTCCCTCCCTCGACACCAGGGAAGAGTTCCAGCTGCCCAAAACCCAGCCTGTGTGTGGGACTCCTCACTCTAGTCCCCCCACCCCCATCACACCAAATCCAGACACCTCCTGGCTCTCCAGCCCTCCCAATGGGAGCCTGCCCTGCCCTGCTGAGACTCATCACCTCAGTTATAAACTCTTCTTTCCTCTTGGTCCACATGTGGCACCATCAGGCTCAACATGCAAGTCACATTTGGAGTGGGCCGTTGGTCCAACGCCTACCTCCCAGGCAAGCAAGCACATGGGTACTGGTAGACCCTAGATAAGCACGAGGAGCTTATTTCTGGCTCAAGTCATGGTCCAAGGGAGAAGCTTCTGGTCCCCTGTCCTCCTGTGAGCTCATCTGCGGCTGTGCCCTTCTGTCCCATAGCCCCACCTGTTTGAGGCCTTTCTGGTTGTCTGCACTGTCAACGGTGGGGAAGAGTGGGGAGGGTCAAGTGCGTGCTGCTCATGGGCCTGGAGCTCAGATGTGCAGCCACGCCTTCCCACGCGGAGACTCGCCCTCCCACGCAGAGACGTGCCCTGACGCCGGACACTGAGCTTGCAGCAGCACCTCCCACGGGCATGCGGACTGACCCTTCGTTGGTCATTGAGAGGGTGTGAGGTAGTCGTGTGAGGTCTCAGAAGGAAGTTCTGGGCTAGCTCTGGACATCCATAAATAGCCTTCTGGGCGATGAGAGGGGACAGGAAAGAAAAGGAGCAGTAATAATTTTATTCATGATATCCATTCTGGTGGGCTTTCATCCTTGAGGCTTGACTTCTACAATCTCACCTGTGGCAGTGGGTGTTGTGGGGGGGCAGGAGGAAACAGGCAGGAAGATGTGGGGTCTCTTCCCTGTGAGTCGGAGTCAGCCGCTTGTGCACAGTCACCTCACACACAATTGCACACACTCGCATGTGCACACACTCCTATATGTGTGCGCGTGCGCACACACACACTTTTTCTCCCAGTTGGCCCCTCCAGTCTCCTACCCTTCTAAGCTTCTGATGACAAGGGAAAGGAAGTAGCAGAACAGGAGGGGAGGGAAGGCGGAGGGCAGAGGAGGGAGGAAGCCGGTTGACTATTTTAAGGACATCAAAGTCTTCTCATAAGTCCTTACAGTCTCCTTGCCAGTTCATTTCCTTTCGAATGAAGTTGAAAGGTAATCTGATAGGTTTCATTATCTCTGCAAATAATTCATAAGTTCTGATGAACTCAGAACCATGACATAGTGTGTAGGAGGACTTCAAGGTCTAGCAAGGTGGTAATTACAGGACTGCTCTGGAGCTGACAGCTGGTGTTGCAATGATCTCCTTTTAGTGAGGTTTTCTGTGTGGTTAGGAAAAAAAAAAAAAAAGCAAACGGAGTTAAGATCGGTGACCGCTGCTGCTCCAATGTAGACCCCTGGAGCTACGTGTGGTGTGTGCACCGCTGGGAAAGCCCCTGTGGCTGATGCGGGACACTGTAGGCAGAGGGCTCTCATGTGTAACCCATGATGAGAACCGCTCAGATGGGTGTGAAAGAATGGCAGGTCCCACTGCAGAACCCTGGAGAAGCCCGAGAAAGAGACTCGGAACTCAGTTATCAGCACAAGCCAGCTCGATGGTGAGAGCTACTGCTCTGTTCAGGCTGGACGTGTATGCCATGTCTGTTCTGCATCTCTCAGGGGAAGACAGAGCTTAAATGCTTGTCTGGTGGACCAGGAGGAAAGGTGCTGCCTGCTGGAAGCAGTAAGCATGCTTTGCAGTAAGTATGCCTGAGCTGAAGAATATCTTCCACAGCCTTGAAATACATGTAAGCGTATGAAATAAATTCCCAAGTTTCAGGATAACCACACAGTGAGTGCAGACATGGAGGGCATATATTAGATTAGTAATTGAAAGTTAAATCATCTATTTATTCATTTGTATATTATTTATTTACCCACTTATTTATTCCATGAAGTTTTATGAAATGTCTGTCATGTGAAACTTTGAGTGTATAAAAATGAATAAAATGAAACTGCAGCTCTCAGCCCTCAGGGAACTGACACCTGTCTACTACTCTGCCTGGGATGTCTCCATCCATCCATCCATTCATCCATCCATCCTCCATCTGTTCACCCATCCATCCATCCATCCATCTACCCTCCAACCATCCATTCATCCATCCATCCTCCATTCATCCTCCAGCCATCCATCCATCTATCCTACATCCATTCACACACCCATCCCCCCACTCACCCTACACCCATACGCTCACCCATCCTTCTATCCCCCTTCCATCCTTCCATCCATCCACCCATCCATCCATCCTTCCATCCATCCACCCATCCATCCATCCTTCCATCCTTCCATCCATCCACCCATCCATCCACCCATCCATTGTCCATCCATCCATCTACCCACCCATCCATCCATCTTCCATCCATCCATCCTTCCATCCTTCCATCCATCCATCCATCCATCCATTGTCCATCAATCCATCTACCCATCCGTCCATCCATCCACCCATCCATCCATCCATCCATCCATTGTCCATCAATCCATCTACCCACCCATCCATCCATCCTCCATCCATCCATTCATCATCCACCCATCCATCCATCCATCCACCTACCTACCCATCCATCCAACCAGGGTACCTTGGGTCTTCAGCAGCCCTCAGAGATTCAACTGTGTTTCAACCCCCTAATATTATAGCTCTGTGAAACTCGGAAAGCCCTCCCATAGTTCCTCTGTATCCCCAACCTTTCCTTCTCCTCTCTCCTGCTGTGTCTGGACAGTCCATAATCCAATTCACTGGTGTGAACACAGAGGCTTGCACCATCTTGGTTTTTTTCCTCTCTAATTCATATGCCTCACTTATTTTGTGAGTTTAGTAATTTTACATAAGATAAGGGGGAGCAAGGGAAAGAACAACAGCATGGAGTCTTTGTCCTTCACCCTCTCCTCTCCCTTCCTCTCACTCTTGTGTTTCTTCTGAAGATACACAAATAAATGTGACTTGCCACCCTCCTGGCCCCAACACACACACACACACACACACACTACAGTCTCATATTGAAAAAATCATGCCCCAGAGGCTAACTTTCCCCCAAGTTAGGTGGTCAAAACAGTTTTCTTTTTCTTTTTTTAAAAGATCTTATTCACTTATTTGAGAAAGAGAGAGCACAAGCAGGGGGAACAGGAGAAGGAGAAACAGACTCCCCACTGAGCAGGGAGCCTGATGTGGGACTCTGTGCCAGCACCCCCGGGATCATGACCTGAGTAGAAGACAGACACCTAACCAACTGAGCCACCCAGGTGCCTCCAAAAACAGTTTTGTGAAGAAAACTTCCCGAAAGAAATTCTAGAAAGAAAAAGGATTCCCCCCTCTACTGTGTATTATTTATTTGTATATATTCTATCTTAAAACCCCAATCTTAAGTCATGGCCTGGATGGATGAGTGAGAGATGGGAAATGACAGACAGGTGGGTGAGTCATCGTCCCTAAAACTAGGGTCACTAGAAAAAGAAAAAGAGCATGAGAAACTTCAGCTATTACAGTTTTATTTGCCTTTTTTTTTTTTTTGGAAGATTTTATTTGACAGAGAGATCACAAGTAGGCAGAGCAGCAGGCAAAGAGAGAAGGAGAACCAGTCTCCCTGCTGAGCAAAGAGCCTGATGTGGGGATTGATCCCAGGACCCCAAGATCAGGACCTGAGCTGAAGGCAGAGGCTTAACCCACTGCACCACCCAGGCGCCCCTGCCTTTCCATTTCTTAAGCTAACATTCTTGAAGTAAGGACCTTGGCTTGAGATTATGCATTCAATCAGGTTTAAGCAAGAAGGCGTGTATGAGTTATCTCTTGGTACATAACAAATCATCCCCAAATTTAGCTGCATTGGACAACCAACGTCCATTTTCTGAGGGCCAGGAATCTGAGGGTGGCTTAGCTGGGTCCTTCCAGCGTCAGGTGTCTCTTGAAGTTGTGTGGGTGTTGGCTGGGTGGAGGTCACCGGAAGACTTGAGTGCTTCTGGGTGGGGGGCACTGGCTTTCAGTTCCTCACGGCATGGGCCTCCCCTCACTGCATCCTCCAGACGACTCAGGGGAGAGGGAGAAGCCCCTTGTGTTTTGGGTACTGGTTCAGTGGTGGAGGGGACAGCACATGGGGGTGGTGGTGGGCCATCTGGGAGGTTGGCTGCAGCAGGCACAGACTTAAGGGCATGGACTCAACCTTATGAGCATCTGCAAGCAAGAGGCCAGTGGAGCTGAGCTGAAAAGGCAGGCGCTGAGATCTCTTTCATGGCCCCACACGGAAACTCAGACCCCTGCCTGCAGACTTGTCCCTCACATCAGCAACAATGACAACAACAACATATTTCACAATAATATATAGAGAGTGACCGTGACTGACAGGGCTCACACTTCCTGTGTGAAGTGCTTTGCAGAAGTGATTACAATTAATTCCAAATCACATTCCTACTTCACAAATGAAGAGATAGCTCGAGTGATATTGAGGGTTTCCTGGCTGGAGTTTCTTTCCGTGGAATGTCACTGGTCCCTGTGTTAGGTTTCCACGTTCTAGCTCTGGTTCTAGCTCTAGGGTCTGGTTCTTTGGAAGGCATGGGAACAGCATCCTAAATTAGGGGGGGGATATTCAGCACAGCAGGCAAATTGATCAGCATGTCAGCCAGAGCCAGGGATCACTACGTGAAGCTGAAGACTTTGCCCTAAAGCCCCCCTCAGTAAACCAAAGTCCGCCTGTATAGACAGGAGCTAAAAGGATTGAAAGTCTCACGGAAGGTTTTCTCTTGGACACTGGCATTTCAATATATGCAACTGTTCTTCATGTTGAACTTCCCGTCTTGCGGCTTGCCTTCCTGTGACCTGAGGAAGAGGGATTTTGGAAGGTGACTCGGTAGAGGAAAGGCCTTTCAAACATACGCCCAGCTCCTTTTGCCAACGAGGGAGACAGGATAAGAGCCGGAATTCCCCGGTAAAACGTTGAGAAATCACTTAAATACCAAGTATTTCATCCCACTCTTGTATATTTTTGTCTCATTCCTTCTTTTTATATTGTTTTTCGTATTCACCAGGCTGGCAAATAAGAGTGGATAAGCAAGAGCCTTTTCCAAGATGGGGGGGGGGTGCTCGCTCACTCATTCAACAAACACCATTGAGCTCTGGTGTGCGGGGAGCTGTGCTGGGTGGTGGCCCTATGTGGAATTCACTCACCATCCTCTGACTATAGTTACCGAGTGTTTTTTTAGTTCCCTGGCACCCTGACAGATGCTGTGAAGGTTTAAAAAAAAAAAAAAAAAAAGAAGAAGAAGAAGAAGAAAGAAAAAAGAAAAACAGAAAGCAAGATAAGTGAGTCAAACTTCTCCTTCCCAAAAGATCTTGAAATACCCCTGGAAAAATAAAATTAACACAAAACAATCAAGAAACATAACAAACCAGTCATTCCCTGACCGACCCCCCCAAATAATGGGACTTTTTTTTTTCTTATTATGGATTCTTCCGTGTTCTGCACATTCCTAGAAACTTCTCTCGTGACAAAATGTAGAAACGACCCCTGAAGGTTAGTCTCAAGACAGTGCTGAAGCATGTGTCTTTGTGGGAGCACGGGGCATACACACAAGGGGTTAGAGTCTGGGGAGGCCTCTCAGGGGAGGTGTCAGGGCAGGGCTGTGCCAGCAGCAGGTGCATTCGCAAGGGGCTGATTCCAAGAGCCCAGGAAGCAGGGTGAGTGAGAAGGGGGTGCTCTGGGCCAAGTCTCCCCCACGCTGACCTGGTTGCACTCCGACTCAGACATTTCTCTGTATTGCATGTCATCCCCCGTGTCCCTGAGAAAGTCCAGAGCTGAGTTGGATCCTGTGATGGGCTTCAGGCTAGGCCAGAATAAGGTAGACGTAGGCCAGAAACCATCTTAGCTACATATATACAGTGACCTTAGCTACAAGGCCAGACTGGAGAACTTGGCTTCCCATGAGATCAAAAGGGGTGTCTGTGGCAGGAAGCACAAGCTGGGGATTTGGTTGTGCAAGTCTCTTAGTGAGTTCCTCTGGGGGCCAGCCCGCAGTGGAGGGAGGGGAGGGGTGAGGGGAGCTGACATAGGGCTGGCAGAGGGAAAGTGACGCTGTGTGATGCTGTCCTACCAAAGGCCTCAGTGGACCCCTTGGTGCATGCGGGTGTTTCTGCTTCTTTGTGTGCCCGTCACTGGGTCCAGGCTGCCTTGGGAGATTTTGGGGTCACCTTGGGGGACAGCAAGGTGAAGTATGGACAATCCCCGGAGAGGGCTGTGAGCAGAGGGGATGAGTCCTTCAGTCCCCGGAGCAGTTCCTGGCTGCGCAGGATTGAGGGGAGGAGGGCACAAAACCATCATCTTCCTCATTTGGTTTCTGGAAGTGGCTTCTCCAGGATGCCAGAAGCACATTCGAGGAAGGTCGGAGGGTGAACGGCAGCTCAGCACAGTCTCTGATCCTGAGGCCACGACTGAAGGTCTTCGTCTCCCTCACCTCCGCCAACCCCTCCACCAATCTGTGTGTGGGACGAAGACCCTCATCCCAAATGACTGGCCCTTGGCCGTCAGGGGCGTGCCAAGAGGTGCAAAGCTGACAACCCCGATTCCTTGTGCCCTGCCATGGACAGCAGCCCTCCCCACTCCTGCTGGTCAGGCTCAGCTCCCCTGCCGACAGAGTGACTCTGTTTCTTGCCAAGTCTTTCGGCATGAGCCCCAAGAGCCCTAGCTGGGCCATTACACACAGCTCAGTAGTTCTTTTGTGTGTCCCCTGGTGGGAATGTTCTCCACCCTGAACCTGGACCCCTAACCCTGAAAAACCCAGAATCCAAGAGGTGGGAAGCACAAAATCTCCACAGTCACCGGCAGTGGCGGTACAGCGGGCCACCACACTACGGGTTCCTACCGGGGAGCTCCGAATGCAGCTGGCTGGGCTCCATAGGTGGATCGGGGTGGATCCAGATTCTCCCTCCTCTCTGCCTCCTCCCTCCTCCAAGGGCATGTCTGTCCCAGGAGCAGCCAGTTCCATTCCCACATGGGCCAAGTACGGCCATTTTGCTCTTCCCAAATTGAAGGAGAGGTGTTGCCCCTTATCCCAAGCAGCATGTGCCACACCCTGAGCGATGGGGCCGAGGGAGCTGCACCACTACTCCCCCTCCCCCCACACCAACTCTAGGCCAGCCCAGCACTCCTTTGAGGTGGAGGCTAGTTTTGCCTCCAGTTTGCTCATGATGATGTGAAGTGCAAGGAACTAAAGAAATAGCCAAGAATGGAGGGGAATGTCCTCCAAGGGTGTTTGTGATGCAGAGCACAGATTTTTTTTTTTTTTTTTTTTTTACCTGGGGGGGCCTGGGGCAGGGCTGAGGCGGGGCAGGAGGGAGGGGTGCAGGCAGGTCTTTGAGCTACCTGACACAGAGCAGGAAGGCCTGTGGCTTCCTGGGACCCCTCCCCCACCAGCCTGACTTCTACAGGTCTGACTGTGCTGGGGTCCCCATCCCCAAACCTCCCCCAGCCATCCTGCAGCGGGGAGCAGAGAGCGTAGCATAAAGAGACTGCTTTTGTAAGATTGGGAGCTTATTTCTGCTTCTCCGTCTCTTATCGTTCAAAGAAGAAGCAGAGAAGCCATCAGAAACCTTATTGTCAGGGGAGGGGGGCTTGGTTCACCTGCTGGCAAAGAGGCAGGGGAGGAAGGAGCAGGAGCAGGGGTTTGGGTGGGCACTGCTGTCCCGGGACCTTGCCTCTGCCCAGCTGGGCTGAGCTTAGCAAAGACTGGATAAGCTTGGTAATCAGTCAGACTATAAAGCACATATTGCTTGTGGATTAATTCGTTTACAAGAAGGGCTGAATTAAGCAGCCCCTGAACTTGATGGGAAGCATGAAGAGATTATGAAAGGCACTTAATCTCGGTTAGCACACTTAGTCCATAACTGCACACAATTATCATGGCGATTGTCGCTGGAGGTCACGCTGAATGGGCTTCACCCAAGCAAGGCCCAGTCCCAAGCGTGTGTCACATCAGGTCTACGCGGCATTTCCCGGACCGTGTGAGGGATGACGGCGAGGGGAAGAGCCGGAGGAACTGAACTCGGTTGCCAGAGAAAAGAGGGAAAAGCAGAGAGAGCATCATAATGTTGGAATTCAATAGAGAAGCATGAAAAACTGAAACCAGGTTGAAATGCTGAGCAGACAATAAAAATGAAGCCCCGAGGGAGACCAAACTCAGAGCATCACACAGCGAGTACGACAAACCTGTTACTCTTGGCTTCTTTGGGAACCACACCGGGTCCCTCCCAGGCCATCCCCGAGTCCCCAGCACAGCTGCCTTCAACATGCATCGCACTGATCTCAGATCTCAGGAAAGCATGTGCTAACTCGCTTTTGAGGATTTGCTTCTAGCCTGAAGGCCAAGGAGTCAGCCAGCCATGGAGCAGGAGAGGAGAAGTGTTGGCTAAATGCGGTCAGTTCATGCGGTTAAATGTTTTCTGGATATATATATCACATCTTCTTTATCCACTCATCTGTTGATGGACAAAGAAGATGTGGTATATATACACAATGGAATACTATGCAGCCATCAAAAGAAATGAAATCTTGCCATTTGCGACAACATGGATGGAACTAGAGCGTATCATGCTTAGTGAAATAAGTCAAGCAGAGAAAGACAACTATCATATGATCTCCCTGATATGAGGAAGTGGTGATGCAACATGGGGGCTTAAGTGGGTAGGAGAAGAATCAATGAAACAGGATGGGATTGGGAGGGAGACAAACTATAAGTGACTCTTAATCTCACAAAACAAACTGAGGGTTGCTGGGGGGAGGGGGGTTGGGAGAAGGGGGGTGGGGTTATGGACATTGGGGAGGGTATGTGCTTTGGTGAGTGCTGTGAAGTGTGTAAACCTGGTGATTCACAGACCTGTACCCCTGGGGATAAAAATATATGTTTATAAAAAATAAAAAATTAAAAAAAAAAAGAATCAGAAAAAAAAAAAAAAACCCAAAAATGTTTTCTGGATAACCCTCCCCGGTCAGGGCTTCATGGAACCAGAGGCGGGGGCCAGGATGGCAGGAGCACGTGCTCTGTCCACGATTTCCAACCCTCGAGACGGTGAGGACATATTATGGCCGTTCATTGAGAAAGGACTTCTCAGGAATGGTTTTAGAGCTGGTGGTTTTCCAGCACTGGGATTCCCCAGCGAGTTCTAAAAAGACAGCCAGATGCCCCGCTCTGTCCCTCAAAGATTCTGCCCACGTGGTCTAGGGGGGGCTGCCCAGGTGACTTTCTGGGGGAGCTGAAGTGGAGGAAGGCGGGCTTAACTGTTGCCTCCCTGTGGTGCCTTTCTGCTAGCAACACTGGGACCCACCTTTTGTTTCACAGTCAGCAGGTCTGGGATCTGAGAATTTGCATTTCTCCCCATTCCCAGGCGATGCCGGTGCTGTCGGACTAAGGCCCCCACTTTGAGAACCACTGTGGTCCCATCCTGCTCATGGGCCCTGATCCTTCAGCTTCCTGATGGTGACCCCGCCATGATCAGCGGCCCAGAAAGGTGACTGGCTGCTGTCCCAGCTCCATTGTCGACCACTTCAAATCAAGGGGCCTCCTTGATTTGCTCCAAATTCGCCAGCTCTGCTCGGAGGCGCTCTGCCTGGCTCCGGTCTCACTGCTCCACTTGGGTTCACCAGAGGCAGGGGGACCCATCTTCACCTCTGGCAGGACTCTGGGCACCAAATAATGGACCATAGGTTGTGCTTCTCTCGTTTCTCCTACTCCACTGTGCGTGGCCTGGGGCCAGGGCTCCCCCGACACAGGTGCTCGCTTACACTGGTGTGATGTCGTGGAGCTCGGGGTCTTATGGGGCCTGTAGTTCAACCCATCCCCCCGCTATGTAGCACTTCTCAGATGGAGCCGAGGAGTTCAAAGAGAGGGGAAATCTGGAGGCACAGGACAGGCCAGTTTTGGGTCACCCATGAATCTCTGAAGGTGCATGGTGCCCTTACCAGCAGCGGGCACTGTGCTGACCGTGGGTGCTGCTGTGAGGTCAGACACCACTGAAGTGACTCTGAGAACACAGGGGTGCATGCAGAGGAGCCCAGAAGGCTTCCCTTCACCCTCAAGCAAATGCAGGCCAAGTGCATGGAAACAGGTGTATATAACTAACTCTATCTTAATCTTGGGAGGGGAGCCCAGGACTGATGGGGAGTGTGTGGGTTAGCCAGTTGGCAAAGATCCTCAGATGATGTGACAATGGAAGCTTCTGAAATTGCTCCTGTCCTCTCTTCTAGGCAGCAAAGTCTTGTTCCGAGACACACAGTGAACTCCCGAGCTCTGTTCTGGGGTCATGTTCACGGACTCGATGTAAGACTCTCTCTTGTAACAGATTCAAGCTCTTTCTGAAAGCAGACCTCACAAGGGCTTTCTCGCAGAGTTTATAAATATTGGCAAATATGATGTTGGGGAGAATATCAGAATGTCAGTTTCAAGTTAGTAGCTTCTAATCAAAATAAAAGCGTGTGTGTGTGTGTGTGTGTGTGTGTGTGTGTGTGAATAGTGATTCTTCTGGCAGATTGCGGTGGAAATGACCTCCTCCTAACTAAAGCGTACCCATCTGCTATGGACTGCGTTGTGTCTCCCAAATCCAAATCCAACTGCGTTGGAAACCCCAGTGTGGTGGTGTTAGGAGTTGGGCCCTTTGGGAGATAGTGAGGGTTAATGACAGGAGAGTCATCGCGATGGGACTGATCCCCTCATAATGAGGCCTGGGAGCTGCTGGGAGCAGAGCTCTCCCTAGAGAGGAGGCATACTCATTCCTTGACCTTGGATTTCCTGCCTCCCCACACATGAGGAATAGATGTTCAAGCCCCAGGGCCTGTGTTTTGTTACAGAGCCTGACTAAGGCACCATTCTGACGTGTGGGGTGCCGTGGCCAATTCCTCCAGGTCTCCATGCTGGCCCATCAGAGACCCTGCGTGGGGTCCTGGGCTGGGAAGGACTGGCTAAGCGTCTCCTGGTGCATCCAGAGTCTGGAAAGTGACCCAGGCCTTTGGTTAGTGCACGGTCTGCTAGAGTGAAGGGCCCTGGGAGCGGGGTCAGCCGTTTGGCCACCAGTGCAGGGTGTCTGGACACCCCAGCGGGTGGCCCTGGAGGTGGAAACAGCTCAAGACTCAGGCTCCACACAGGCCCGGTTCAGAAGGGAGCACCGTAGCCAGAGTCTTTGTATTGCATTTGGGCTAGAGTAAGTGGATACACAGACGGGGAAGGGTCCTGGAGCATGACAATGAACCACGTGTATTTCTGAGAGCTTGCTCCGTGAGACTTCCTCACGGGGTGCCTTACCCTTGGCCGTGCTAAACTGAAGACTCACTGAGATTTGAAAATGTAGAAAGGCATGGGTTGTTTTCCGAATTTTAAAGACAAAAATCATTTCTATGCTAGCTATATTTCTGTGAGCTAGAAGGTGCAAAGCTTCCAACAATCTATTCTACAAAGCAAAATCAAACACAGATAACACAGTAACGCAGAAACCAGAAAGCAACGACCAACTTCCGCCGGGGGCACAGATGAAGACATTGTGAATAATCCAGAGCGCCTGAGTGCAGTCTGACTCTTCTGGATGTAGTAGGGTCAGTGCCAGGAGTGATGGGATTTGTTCCATGCTTGCGAACCTGCTCCTGCAGCTGGGGGGCGGGGGACCTCCACAGTGCTCCAGGTGCAGGACTGCAGGGTGGGGACCTCCATGGTGCTGGGGCTGCCGGGACTGCACATGGGGGAATCTCCGTGGTGCTTGGGGAGCTGGGGACTGTGGGAGTGGGGAGCAGGGTCCCGGGAGGGTTTTGAGCAGAGTGAGGTGGTTTGGTAAATGGCTTCATGGTGTCCCTTTGGCTGTGTGGAGAGGAGACTGATGTGAGGGGCGAAAGGAGCTGAGTGACACATTAGAGGCCAAATAAGGGCCTCCCGGTAACGTCCGCGTCCTCAGCCCCAAACCCATGAACATGCTGTTTTACATGCATGGGGCCATAAGGCTGCCCGTGGCATCAGGTTGCTAATCTGCTGCAGATGATGAATTTGTGCCATGAGGTTCGTGGTGGTTTGTTACCGTGGTCACAGGACAGGATACATGGGTCTGCCAGACCATCACTGCCGTTGGTAGTGGCTTGGACCAGCGAGGTGGTTGTTTGGGTGGTTGGATCTGGGGACATGCTCAAGTAGCCTCAGCAGGACTTACTGATAAACTGAGTATTACAGGAGTCCAGAGGATGAGAATCAAGCTGATTCTCAGTTGAGAGGATGAGCTCTGAATTTTTGCGGAGAAGCACGGAAAATTTGGTCAAGTCCTCTGCAGACTGATGTCACCTGTCTCCTTTCCCCAAGCACCTCCAACCCTCATACCCCCGGAGCAGGGGTCTGGTCTGCAACATGCCAGATGGGCTCCATGGACAATTTTCCAAGAGATACACCCTAATCTTGGCCTTTTCAATGTTGCCATACTGATGAGAAGAGTTATAAAGAAAAAAAAATTAAATTACGGAGTGACAGCATCGCCTCCCTGACTGTGAAGGAGAACCTGTTGAGTGTCCTTCCCCTCTCATTCCAAGGGAACGTTCGTGGGAGCACCTGGTGGGAGAGGCCAGAGCATTTCCATCAGTGAGGATGCCAGAGAGAGAACTAGGTCCAGGAGTGGGGGGCAGGGGCGCAAGGGGTCGAGTCACTTGGGTGGGCTCTAGGGAAGATTGTCTTTGAGAACATCTGGAAACGCTGGCCCTACGTTCAGATGCACGGATGAGAACATCCTTTAACACCCCTGTGCGACCCTCCTCCTCTCGACCATGTAAGGTCTCAGATGCCCAGCCTCTTCTTCCGCGCCAAGGTGCTAAAAATTGAACGAGTCTTTTTGAGCCTCGGAACTGTGCATGTAGCCCCTGGTGATGTAAACAGTCTTGGCCAGATACAGAGTTCTCCGCTTTCTTGACACTACTCTGCCCTATACGCTCTTGTGAATGTTGGAGCAGACTGGCCAGAAGGAAAAGTCTATACATGCTGATGGCCGTGTGACCATCAGCCAGTGTGACCAGTCAGCCACCCGGGTCATGGAAGGATGTTTACTCTGATAGCGGTTTCCTGAGGGG
Source organism: Mustela nivalis (assembly GCF_964662115.1). Taxonomy (NCBI): domain Eukaryota; kingdom Metazoa; phylum Chordata; class Mammalia; order Carnivora; family Mustelidae; genus Mustela; species Mustela nivalis. Next base: position 30,097,314 of record NC_139035.1, on the reverse strand, counting down.
TATACCTCTTCGTGCCGTTCCTTCCATAAACCCAAAGAGGACCGCTGACGTTGTGCTCTTGCCTGTGAGAACATATAAAAATACATAACACCCAAGGCTCGGTTAGATGTCTTATTCTGAACGAACATTTGGGCAACTGGGTCCCATTCTTTCCTAACAACACTCTGGTTTGTCAAACTGTGTTTGCTGGACTTTGATGTTGGGCAGGAACTAGTCTGGACGGTCCACTCATGAAGTACCGGCGAGAACAGCCTTCTGGTGGCCCGAAAAGACGACAGAATTGAACTCTCCTCTGCGCGTCCCTCGGGGGGGCAGATTGCCACCACGCCTCCAGGAGAGGAGCCACACAGGAAAGGAGAGCTTGGGGGGTGCCCAAGAGCCACCTGAAGAGGGGCCCGTGGTCAGGAGGGTGCCCGTCCCATCCGGCCCTGTTTACAAACTCCCCTGGGCTCTATCCTTGGAGCCGTCTCTCTCCTAGATCCATTTCAGGAAGAACAAAATTGGAACGGTGGAGGAGTAGAAGCCGGTGAGGCCCCCAGAGGGGAGAGAGTCCAGTTAACTCTTCGCCATATTTGCTTTATTCTTCTGTTAATTCAAGGACTCGGTGGTGGCCTGGCCTATTGTCACCTCTATTAGGGACATCAATGGAGTATCAGCCCGGTTTCCCCTGCATTTCCCTCAAGTTATCTCTCTGACCCTTTCTCATGGCTTGCCACCTCTCTCTTTCTCCCTGAAAGCTCTGCCGCTTTGACCACGTCTTTTTAGTTTCTGTATTTTCTTACCTTTTTACTTTTTGGGGTTCTGCTGAGCCTGGGGAGGCTGCCCCTCGCAGGGATAACTGGTTCCTAGAGATAGCACAGGACCCGCCCGCAGAAGCAACGTTCATGTGCCCACCAACCAAACCCGAGCCAGGTCCCTAGCACCTGGGCTCTCATGGGGCTCGCTCACTTCGGGTCACTGTCCACTGGCCCTGGTCCCCCACCCCAAGTCCTCTGCAGTCATTCCAAGTAGCCAATCCCCAGTCTGCTTCTTTCCACAGGAAGCACAGGCTCTCTGCCCATGTTTCCTGCCCCCTCTGCCTGCGGACTGGCCCTGGTATGCCCTGTGGGGCCCTGCACAGAACCATGCCCCCTCCTCCTGGGGACCACTAGGAGCAGACGATCATGTCCACGACAGTCTCTGCCTGATCCGTTGGCCTCACCAGAAAACAATAAATCCCAAAGCGAGAATCATCCCAGTAGACCAACGAACCGCCCCAGAAAACAATAAATCCTACATTTCAAAATACTCTGGCATAATGCGGGGCACATTAGCAGTGCTCAGTAAATATTTGTTGAGTGATTGCCCACGAGATGGGCAGCTGAGTAAGCCAGGGCTGTTGAATGCAGCTACCAGAAGCCTCCAAGACTGGGCAAGAAGATGTTGCACAGAAGGCCCGCTCCACACCGACCAGACACCAGACCCAAATGTTCTGGTCAAGGTTAATTTCATATTTCGCTGATGTTTGCCACATCCTCCAGCCAAAGCGACCAGACCTCAATCAAACTACACAAAGGTCCAGGAACATTGCAGAACAGAAGGAGGACGTGCCCCCAAATTGGCTGCCACTCTGTGACACTGAAAAATGTATTTCCCCTTCCATTCCCAGATCCATTCATCATTCTCCCTGGAAATGGGTGTCCCCCAAGATTGCACAACGTTCCGTGGCAGTCCTCACTTGGGTGTCTGCTGGGACTTGGATCTCTTCGTCTGAAGCCTAGAGTGTCTTCCACTTGAGTCCACAGAGCTGTCTCTGCCCTTCCAAGGGGGTATGACTCCAAGGTTAAGCCCTTTCCAGAATTGCCAAAGTACCTAAGGACGCCACGGCTGTCTCTAGAGAGACATCAGGCAATGACACCGTCACGTGTGACTCGTGCAGCTGCCAGGAATCTAAAGAAGTCATTATCTTGCACAAATAGTCACTAGGAAAAAAAAATTACGAGAGATCGCAGAAATAAAGAATCCAACACCTGTTCCTAATAAAAGCTCTTTTAAAAATTAGTACTAGAGGGATACTTTCTTAACCTGATTAAAAAGTAGCCTATGAAACCGTGAAATTTTGATGAACTTTTCACCAAACCAGACACAAATTAAGGAAGCCCATAATCACCATTACTTTTATTTATTTTTCTGGACAGTCTGGCAAATTTGATACAAATAGGACAGAGAAACAGGAAGTCTTAAATATTGGGAAGAAAGAGAACAAGCCTATTGTCTGCAGACTGGAATGCATCTGTAGAAAACTGAAATGGGTAAATTGGGGGGGGGGAATGGGAATTAATGAGCTCAGCAGAGCAGATGAGTACATACATAAAAATTAATATGTAACTTACATAAAAGTAAATACATAAAAATTAATAGTTTGCCTTTATGACATTAAAAACAAGTTCGAAAACATGAAAAAACCTAGGATCCTGATTACAATAGCAGAAAAAATATGAAATGCCCACAAACATGCATATAGGACATTGTGGTCTCAGGGGGAACACAGCTGCCCACAAACAAGCCACTGGGGGAACTGAACAATGCATTTGGAGAAAGCTATAAAACTACAAATAGTTCCTAAGAATTCGAAAAGAACACTTGAATAGAATTGTCTTGGAACATCAGAATGTCAATTCTTTACAATTTAATCACTCTAATTCCTGTTATTTAAAGCAATCATACCATGTGATATATTCCTAAGTGGGGGGAAAAAAGCGTTCTTACTCCCACCTGGCAGAATAAACAGGCAGGAGTAGCAGTGAGTTAGGGAGGGGATAGTAAATTATTAGTTATGAAAATTCAGAGAGCTGAGGGAACGGATTGTCTGCTCTTGCAATGAGCTATCACGGTGTTCTGGGCTCTCCCTGGCTGTGTCATGCGTTATAACTCAGCGAGGGTTGGTTTGCTTACCCATGTGGTAACTGGCTGTCATTTACCCTGGGGACCCCTGGAACCCAGCACAGAGACGGGCACACGGCAGACACTGAAGTAATACTTGCTGGATGGGTGTATGGAAGCGTAAGAGGAAGCCAAGGAACACTTTGTATTCTAGATGAAGGATCTACTCTCTGATTAGGAAAGAGATTTTCTGATTAGGTTACAGGGTTGGGACTTTGAGAGAAATTAGTTCATCTTCACTCTGTATCCTAAGTTCCACACCTGATTCTTCATGCAAAGCTAAATGCTTGATGGAATAAGGAGGCAAATCTAAAATCATTCAAAGCATGGAAAAAACAGAAAAAAAGTAAGAGAAATTTACCAGCCTTCTAAGCTTGGAAGAGAGGGAAAGACTAGCCTTGGCAATCTGAACTTTAAAGGCAAGAGCAGGTCCAAGCCTCAGTCACACACTCAGACCTAAGCAGATCCCTAAAACAGACATTTCTCACCCCCAAGGGAAAAAGACAGAATTGGCAGGACACACATGTCCTTTGAGATAATACAGTACCAGAATGAGGGGAGGAGGGAAGGGGTTGAGCAGGGTCAGCGCTGGCTGGGCTCTGTATCAGAGCAAATGAATGTCTAAGTTTTAGTTCCCCTGTTTACAACTGCACAATGGAGCTGACGTGGGTTATTTACAGTCAGAAACACCCTGATGGCCCTCAGAAGGGACCAGCTACAAGGCTGCTTCTGCTCTCTGGAGTAACTTGCGGTTAAGATGAATGTTAATGAAGGTAACGTTGTGGAAAAACGCTGACAGCGAGAGGCTGAGGGAGGCTGCCTTTGTGGTGTGTCTATGGTTTTGTAAGCGAGACAGTTCCACGTACCTGCAGAAAAGCCCAGAAGGAAAACCACTGACGTGTTACCCAGCGACGTGTTTGCAAAAACAATCTGTGACTTATGTTCTCTTACCTTTTGCATTTCCAAGTGTTTAAGTGAGCAGGGAATATTTCTGAAATAAAAATATCCACGTTCAGAGAAGGAAAAACAGAGACACAGTGAAACATTTACTTTGGCAACACAGGTGTTATTTCCAGAGTCAGTCCTGCGCAGCATGACCGAGAAACTTTCTAGAGGGAGAAAAACCCTTGCGGGACCCGGAACTGAAGCTCGGACCCGTGAACCGCTTCCTTGAATGTCAGAATCCTTCTGAACGCTAGTGGATTCACAGGAGGAAGATTCCGGAAGTGCGGTCCCTTGGGCCTGTTCAAGCGGGCAAGAGGCTTCCGTGGAAGAGCTTGGAGTATAGGAACCATGACCCTGTTAACCTTTGTTAGGTAGAGCACAGGGTGCCGGACGGTGAGCCACAGTCCCACGGAAGACCACGAGAGACACTGAAATGGGACCTGGAGGCAGGCCTGGCGTGTTTCCAGGGCTGCAGACGGCCGTCAGAGTGGGGTCAGGTAGGGAGAAGCAGGATCCTGGGCCTGAGGGTGGCATGGCTTGGGCTCCCTGGTCAGGGCCAGTTGGGCCCACTCACATCTATAGAGTGGGGCTTGATTTGGTCCACGGGGGTCTCTCTAACGGGTGCGTAGGGCCTGCGGGCCCTGGGAGGAGGGCACCACTGCAGAGTGCAGGCTGGTCCCAGTAGCCGCCACGCCGGCATTGCACCCAAACGTTAACTTTCCTTTCTTCTGTATGAGCCCCCAGCTCGCAGATAAAATTTGCTTACTTAGCCACTATAGACTGCTGTTTGAAAACTTCTAATCTATAGCTTCCGCTTAAAATAAAAGCTCTTTTTAAAAAATTTAAAAAAGCATTTTTGAAATATTTTATTTGTTTATTTGAGAGGGAGAGAGAGAGAGAGAGAGAACAAGCAGGCAGAGCAGCAGACAGACAGAGAGAGAAGACTCTCGGCTGAGCAGGGAGCCCTATGGGGCACTTGATCCCAGGACCCTGAGATCATGACCTGAGTGGAAGGCAGATGCTTCACCAAGTGAGCACCCAGGTGCCCCAAAAGCTGTTTTTTAAGTAAAAACCATTTCTTTAAAAAATGCTTGTTAAAAGCAATTATGGATGTTTCTCACGGCAATATTAAAATGCTTTCATAAAATAAGTATAACGATGTAAAATTGTATGGAAATATATGAACTAGCTTATTGCTCAGTTAGGATTCTGAGTTATCCTGATTCCCAAGGGTAGGAGAAGGGGGATATTTAATAAGAAAGGGTCTGCAGCCACATTCGCTGGCATTGCCTTATTTAAAGCTCTCTGCAGTTTTCTTCTTCATTATTTTGCAAATGACTCCTCTGCTGTGTGGGATTCTGCCTCCGCCCTGGTATTGAATTGCGTGCTCTAATACGCAGGGGGGATTTTAATATTTCTTTGTTTGCTTGTTTTTGCCAAAGGAGGCCAGAGGATCCAGAGACAGAGCTGTGGGAGGAGAGGGGGTTGGGGGGCTACGTGGCTTCCTCATGGGCACTCGATGTTTTTATCTGCTATTTCTTGGATCCCAACTTTGGAACCCTCTTTGTGCATTTGCGACTCAGGGACTGTGAGTTGAAAAGTGTCATCTGCGCCTTCCTGTGGCCCGGGTGCTGCACACCAGCAGCCAGCAAGTGCTCCAAGGCCGGAGCCGGTGAGCTGGGGGAGGCTCGGGCCAGAAGCCGGAAGATCAGCGTTGCCAACGGTCGTTGTCAATGTTGGGAACCATCAGCATCTTTTTGGGGCCAAGAAACAGTGCGGCCCAAGTTGGACAGGGCGTTGTTCCTCTACTTAGCTCCCAGGCCCCCATCTGAGGGCCAGGGAGGCCCATCTGGGACCCTGGAACATCATCTGGCTTCTGCAGGGAAATTCTGCGGGGGTGTCCTTGGTGTCAGCATCCTTCTGGAGGGCGTGGCTTCAAAGGGGCCAGGAGCCCTGGTGGGGAGCCCCTTGGAAATGCCCCCTACTCCCCTGGGAGTCCAGAGAGACTGGGGGTTCTCACAGGACCGGTTTCTGCCTAGGCAGGTGGGGGAAGGGCTGTGCTTCTTCAGAACAGACAGGTCTGGGTATGCAGGAGACCCACACAATCAAGAGACCTCAAGGCCCCCACCGTGGAGGTTTGAAGTAGTAAGCACTGATCTCACATCCCAGCTCTGGCACAAACCACTATGGGTGCGTCTGAGAAACAGCCTCACTGGCGGTTTGCGGGGCTATTGTGAAAAGATGGGTCTATGGGAGGTCGGCTGTAGTAGGAGGTGGGGGTTCAGTATGAGTGTATCTGTAGCTTAGAAAACACTGCCTTAGCCAGAGCCAGGACAGTGCTGCGGCACCTCATGGCTCGGCTGATTAAGCAGCTGACTCTTGTTTTCAGTCCAGGTCATGATCTCAGGGTCGTGGGATCGAGCCCCACGTCAGGCTCCATGCTCAAGAGAGTCTGCTTGAGAATCTCCCTCTGCCCCTCTCCCCTGCTCACACCTGTTCTCTCTCTCTAAAATAAATAAATACATCTTTAAAAAAAAAGAAAAGTGAGAGGTGTCTAACAGACAAGTTTAGGTGTCCTTATAATTTTCCTCTTACACATTTTCAGACGTTCTGCTCAGTGATCCTGTGCTCTTGGCTGGAAACACAGCAGAGCAGACATTGTTAGTTCTTGAGGGGAGCACCGCACCCCTGCTTTAGCACGTGCCTCCCACGCCCCGTGAGGTTAGGATAGGCCAGTCCTCGTGCTTAGGCTCCAGGAGTCAGTACGCGGCCCGGACACTAAGAGTGCACCTCTCGCTGGAGCCCCGTGTGGGACAGAGATGCACGGGGCGAGAGGCCGAGCTAGAGAAACACAGACCATCCTGGGCAGTCGTGGTCGCCCTTGAAACTACCTTCCAAGTTTCCTACTTCCCTGTCCTGGGATGCATGCAACCGGTCCCCGCTCCTGATACTGTTAGAGTTCAGTTCATTTGCTCAGAGTAAAACACGTCTTGGCAGACAGAGTGGTTTATAACTTACACCATGGAGAAAAGATGTCATTTGAAACTAAAACTATAGTGTGTGTGTGTATGTGTGTGTGTGTGTGTGTGTGTGTTTAAGATTTTATTCATTTATTTGAGAGAGAGAGAATGAACTGGGATAGAGGCAAAGGGAGAAGCAGGTTCTCCACCGAGCAGGGAGCCCCATGTGAGGCTCGATGCCAGGACCCTGAGATCATGACCTGAGCGGAAGGCAGACACTTCACCGACTGAGGTCCGCAGGTGTCCCTGCAGAGCAGCCTTTGATGTTAAAGGGGAGGGTGGTCTCGAGGTGATGGTGTTCTGAGTTACACCCCTCCCCTGGCAGGAGCTGGCAGGGCCCAGGAATAGGATAGCTCATCTGCTGGGCGTAGAAATGGTGGATTCGAGGGCTGAACTGCTTTGCTAACAAAGAGGCAGAAGGTTCCAGAAGACAGCAAGCCAAGCAAGATGGTAGGAGGCTCCAAAGAAATTTTGAGAATAAAGGTCACACGTCTGATGTTAAATAGTTTACATGGTTTCAGGCAACCTCCATTTCCCCATGGGAAAGTCGGCTGAACGAGAATTCCTGGATGGCTGGGTGTGTGCGTCTGGGGGCGCGTGTCCGTGGGAGCTAAGGGAGGGTGTGAGGCTGTATGTCTGGCAGGATGTGGTGTGGAATCGGGATGGAAGATGATTCATAAGCTAAGCCCCTTCGGCACAACAGGGCAGGCCCACCGCCCCTGGAGAGATGGGGTGGGATGCAGGCTTGCCTCCATGTGGCTTCAGCGGACATCTGGCTACAGGCCGCACCCTCACACTTCACGTGTGCACTGTGGGGGCGCAGAGGAGAGCAGGGACGCAGGCAGGCAAGAGCCTCGTGCACCTCATCTCCACGGTGTCACTGCCCCGTGGCGGCTGGTTCTGAATGGACGGAGATGACCTGCCCCACGGACTGCAGATGGCAAAGTCTAAAACACAAAAGTTTTCCTGCTTCTGCCCTGGAGGCCAGAAGAGCCCCATGGGGGTAGGTCAGCCTTTGATCAAGGTTTAAAGAAGCCGGAGGTGAGGTTGCACTGCCCATCTCAAGAGAAAACAGGGAAATCTAAACCAAGAATGGCAATGCCTTCCAAAAAAGAAAAGAAAAAAACTTTGGTTAGAGAATGTCTTAATTCTCTTCTTTCTTGTCAGCAGCCTCTGGGTCAAGGGTAAAGGGCCCGGGTTTGGGCCATTCAACAGTTATAGGTCTCCACCCTGGCTCCCTAACACACGGCTTGCACCACCATGAGCCTGAGAAATTCCACCTTGTTTGTAAAGAGAGCGGGATAACGCCCAGCTCACAGCGCGGCATGAAGGGCAAACCATGTCGTAATGCTCCTGGCATCTCGGAGTTTTACATAGTCCCCATCCATGTCACCCACACCCTCCCCCCCACCCCCAGTGTTTTGCTGTATCTGGGGCTTTCGGTGGGGGGTCTCACACCAGCCAAGCATCCTCAAGGTCAGCTGTTTGCTGCAAAACAGTCCTAACTGTCCATTCTGTGGACAGGTCTGGCCAGGAGAGGACAGGCCGATGGAACACGTGTGGGTCCACTCAGAGTCTCCGCATTATTCTAGGAGGAAAGGACCCACTTGGCTCCCCAGGGACCCCCACCTTCTGATCCCAAAATCCCACACTGGGGCCTCAGCATGTGTGTGGATAAAGGGACCAAGCCATAAAGGGCTTTAAGCCAGGCCTGGAGGTGTCCCGGTGGCCCCCCAGCAGAAAGGCCCCAGCAGAAGCCTGGAGATGATTTAGGACAAATGACTTCCCTTGGGTTTGTGGGAGACTAACCTGGGAACTGGTTTGCTTGAATATATTACGTAATATATTACGTGAATATGGGATTGCTGCTTGAACCAGGCAGGACCCCACTGATCCCCTGCTGGGGAACCACCAGCCTACTGTGTGGAAAGCTCTTCCCAGACAAAATGAGCCCACACCTGAGACACTAATGTGACCAAGAGGTCGGCCGCTGGGGCTGGACCGTGTGGCAGCCCTCCTCGCCCCCTCCTGTCTCCTGCTGGCTGCTGTCCTAACAGCTCCTGGCAGTGAGGGAGTTAGGGGAAATGCAGCCCTGGAGTGAGGTTCAAAGTCTTCTTCAGCCTTGAGAAAGTCACTGTCACCGTGATTAGGCTGGTGGGCTGTGGGCCGAGCCCTGGCTGAGCGCCCTTTCGCCTTGTCAGAGACCCTATTCCCCAATGGTTGCACCTTCCTCCTCATCTGAGAGATCTTGAAACTGAGGCCCTCAGATGTTAACTCGCTGGCCCAAGACAGGCTTGTCCGGTCGGCCAACTCCAAAGCCTCGGCGCCGTCTGTGCTGGCTTGCTCAAGAAGATCGAGGGAAGCGTCGCTCTCACTGCCGGCCCCTCCCCCGCAGCTTCTGGTCCAGTGGGTCTAGGCGGGTTGGCGGGATTTGGGATCAGATAGGTGCTTCCTGTTATCAGGGCCCTCAAACCCCTCCCCCACGGCCCTAAGCTGTGACACGTGGAGGCTGAAATGCAGACACATGTGTACACGGGAGGCCATCAGGCTTCCCAAGATGCGGTCCCTGTGAATTCCCACAGAAGGGGGTGGAAAAACCCGAGTGGGACAATAGCTCCGATTCCTCTGGGCCTGACTTGATTTCTCAGGGCTGGAGACGGAAGACACAGGCCAGTAACCAGGATGACGGTAATGGCGCGGAGTTAGGGTCATTAGCTGCCGTAGACAACATGTCGCAGATGCCAGAATGACCCAACGGAACCTCCAAATGACAGAGGGAAGTAGACGTCTTGGGCCGGGAGGCCGTTGTGCACCAGGTGGTGGGGACGCTGGCAGGTGTGTGTCACTGTCCAGTCATGCAGCCCGAGTGGCTGGGACATCTGTCCTCCGAGGGAGTGTCCTTCCTCCAGGCTGCTGGACAGGAGCACAGAAAGCTAGCACGTCACGGCATGACAGGGACAGAAGATGTAGAAAACCCTTAATTTACATTGAAATCTATGAGAATTTCATGTTGAGGCAATTCAAAGATTAAAACAAAGTCATAAAGCATTTATTTCCAGGCAGCTAGCAGGACTATCAGAAATAGAATCAGAATGAAAAGCGTTGGGAGCCAAGGGAGATTTTGTCTAATGTTCTGAATGGGCATGCAAAAAAAGGGTGGGGGGGGGGAGAAAATACGGAAACAGAGACAAGAAAAGAAAAAGAGGAAAAAACAAAACAATAGCAAAGTAACTTAAAAATAGAAAAAAAAATTCTGATTGGGATGACGACTGTTTGGTCCTCTTACCATACAGACAGTCTTTTCTGCTACTGTGTGTCTGCTACAGGAATTCTTTCTGAGTTAGAAGACATATGTGTTAAGATCAGGTCCAAATGTATATGACAGAAATAAATAGATAAGCAAGCTGTGGCTTCAACAAGATAGTTCCCTCCATCATAAAAGAAGTCAGAGGGAAGTAGTTCTGAGCTAATGCGGTCATTCGAGTCTCGAGAACCCAGGCTCCAGGCTCCTTCTTCCGACCTCTTCCTCCTTCAGCATTTGGCTTCTGCCCCAAGAAGGCAGCTTAGCCTCCAGCCGTCACGTCCACCATCTAGTCTGCAAGAATAAGAGAGAAGGTGGCAAAGTGGCAAAGTCAGCTGTTTTTTAGGGCTACGGAAATTGCTACGGAACACTCTGCTTCCATCTAATTGACCAGCACTTAGCCCCACAGCCACAGCTCATTGCAAGGGAAAGGGCAAACTGGTCTTTGGGTGCATGTGCCAGCTAAAAGTGAGGGATTCTATCAACAAGTCAGAAAGGGTGACTGCAGAACAGAGTGGCAAATTATAGTTCTGGCCATAAGATGCAATGTCCTAGCCAAAAGGGGATGGCCTCAGACCCCTGTGGTTAAGTAACCAAGAGGATCTCGAATAAGCCTGTCCTTTCTTGCTGCACTCCCTCCCCTAGAGTGGGGAGCCATCTCCTGACCCTCAGGCCACCCCCACAATGCTCTAAGCAGATGCCCTGGAAGAACTCTTGCCACGAGCTCTGGGAGGCCGCCCAGGCCACTAGGTCTCACTTGTATCACATGAGCAAGTCGCTGGTTCAGAAAGTAAGGGAGCCCCTGTGTACCGTCAAGGTGTATTCCAAGAGGCAGGTGCTGCCCTGGGGACCTGCCTTGGGGCCATCCCACAGCTGTGTTCTTCTCACATGGAGGCTTCCTACTGCACCCTGCTGCTCTGAGGTCTGGAAACAGCACTCCCTCCAGAGTAGACATATCTCACCTGTCTTCCGACCATGTGCAAAGACCGATTGTTCAGCCTCCATCTGCAGGGCTGATAAGCGGCAGAGGAAGAGGGAGGGGAGACCACACAGCTCAGAGGGCTGGGTTTGCAGGTTGGTAAGAACATTCAGTGAGCCTTTACTCCATGCCAAGCACCATTCAGCATTCATTTTATATACAGTCCTCACGGTAAACTTGGGGAAAGATTGACCCATCATACCCATTTTACAGAGGAGAAGACAGAGGCTTAAGGAGGCTACTTGCCCAAGGCAAAGCCAGCTAAGTAAATGGTGCAGTCAGGATTTGAGCCCTAGGCCCTCCTGATGTCAGTGCCCACAGTCAGTGCCCTCTAACCCCTACACTATGCCCTGTAGCCTTCGGAGGGAGCTCTGCAGAAAGGCTCCTCCCTTCCTGATGCCCTTCAGCAGGAGGTGGAGCCAGAGAGGAGGCACCTGACCATGACCACTGACCACTGACCACTGTGGGGCAGCAGGCTTCATTTTGCCTTGTCACGCCGGAAGCTAGGCCAGACTAGAGCTTCGGAGCAGAACTGGGCAAGCTAAGTGCCCTGAATAAGACTCTACCCTGTGTGAGCTTCCATGTGGTCATTTTATGCCTCCTTCCTCCCCACCTCCCTTTGCCTGCTGCTTCCGAGCGGCTGTCAGCGCTGCTAACAAGCCGGCAGGGGATGCCAGGCGAGGGATCATTTACTCCCCTTCTCCGGCAGCCGAGAATATCACCTCCCCAATGACAGACACTCTCTTCCTACAGAGGGAAAGAAGCAAAAGCAGGCATCCTAATGAGGGGCCAGCTGGGGCTTCCTGCCGGAGGAAGCCTTCCTTCCAGCGAGAAGGGGGGCAAGGGGCTGGCCAGTGGCTGGGGTGGCTGTGAGCGCAGGTGCCGCTGCCCACGGGCTCGAGATGCACCTTCAGACCATCAGGAATGGCCTGGCTTAGAAAATTAGGTTGATAATTGCTTTGGCTGTTGTTGTTTATTGAGTTTCTGTATTTTTTATAACAGTTTTTTTAAAAAAAATAATAAAGTTCGCCTGTTGTGTTGATGTAGCTGTTTTCCTCTTTGCCTACGGCCGGTCATAGCTACGACTTGCTGGTGGTTCTGTTGGATTTAGACCTGTGGGTAGACATCATCAGAAAGGCACCATGTTCATAACAAATGTCTAGTCTGGGCCAGAAGGAAAAAATGAACTGGTTGATCAGAAGATAATATAAACTCTTTCTGGGACCTTAAAGAAATTACTCCTACAGTTCTTTACAAAGGGTTCTCGTACTATAGTGACCAAGATGTCTGGTAAGAGCATAGTCTCATGCTGAGGGTTGCCAGCTTTCAGCAATAAAAATACAGACGACCAGTTAAATTTAAATTTCGGATAAGCAATGAACAACTTTTTAGTATAAGTTATGTCCCATGAAATATTTTGGACATAACTTATACTGAAAACTTGTTTGATACCATGTGATCTCACCGATAGGTGAGAAAATCAGTCGTGGAAGCAGACAGTAGAGCGGTGGTGTGAGGGGCTGGGTGGGGTCTGGGGAGACGCTGGTCAAATGTACACGGTTCCGGTCCTGCAGGATGAATGAGTTCTGGGGTCTACTATGCAGCAAGGTGATGACAGTCGATAATTCTGACTTGTATGCCTGAAATTTACTAGGTATTCTCACATACACACAGAAAATGTGGTGGACATGCCAGTGAGCTTGGTGAAGATCATTCCACAATGGATACATACATCAAAACATCACGTTGTACACCTTAAATATATACAATGTTTCTTGTCAAAAAATCAAATTAAATTTTTTTAAAAAATTTGATGTTCATCTGAGATTCAGATTTAAGGGGATTTCCATATTTTATCTCACAGACCAACTCACGGTAAATAGAGCTTTGAGACTTTGAAGGTTGTTTTTGTTTGTCTAACATCTTATTTTTCTCCACACTCCGTATGCATAGGGTCGGGGAGGTCCAAGATCCCCTTGGCAGGCTGCAAAATCTGGGCAGTTCTCTGTCCCTCTCTCCACTTTTCCCAGCTCAGAGGTGACAATTTCTAGCTCCTCTGGCTTTTCTGGTGAAGGTTGTCCCATCTCTAAATGTTGGGCTTGTATTGCTGTGTCTTGATGTCTCAGTGTCTGCTGTTACGTGCTGACCTCCTTCCACAGAGGACAAGAACATGAGGCTTCCCCATCCCGCTCAGGCAAGTTTCCCTTCTCTGCAATCTCCCAAGATCATTTTATGGTGATTTTGACCATTTCCATAGTCAGGGTTCACATCACTATGACCATGCGAACCCTGTTCACCAGCCCAGCCAAATATATCTCCTTCATGACATGGCTCTTTAGGAGTTTTGAGGAGAGAGCTAATCATGGTCTTTCTTGCTTAGGTTTTGAAAGTGCTCATCACTAGCTTGTCTCAACTATGGAAACTTCTCAGTTATATAAACCTTTTAAGACACTCACACATACCAGGAATTCAACTTCGTCTTCTGGATGGCATCCTGCCTCCTCTTCCCTTCTCCGTCATGCTGGGGTTGACCTGTTGGCTGGCTGCACAGCCTCACCTGGGGTCTCCCTTGTTCACCACTGGGGACATTCCCATGGCCTCTCCTGCCACATCACCTGCTCCCTGGAGGCAGTGTCTCCTATTTCCCGGGTGGCCCCCTTGTGCCCATGGAGAAGAATCCTTGCAGCCCTCAATGACCGCTTGTTGAGGGAAGAGTGAATGGCCCACAGAGCTACCGTGTGGGATGAAGACCAGCCCCTTGGACGGCTGCCATGCCCTTCACTTTGTTTGTGGTTCCCGAGACAATCTCTGGATCCTGCCTTTCTACCCACCTTCCTACCTACCCCCTGCAGCCCCTCACCCTCCATATGAACTGTCAGGGCAAACAGCACGGGTCAGCTCATCGATGAGTGCCCCACGGGCTGGGTGCTGCCCCGGGTCATCCAGCCCCTCACTTCCTCTCGAGCCCAATGGCAGCCGCACCTCATTATTGAATCTGCATGTCCAACCTCAACGGTCTCCCCTGCATGAGCAAGGAGCCACGGAAATGTCAGGAGCGGTAGCAGGCGAGGTGATGGGAATCCATACCCCTCTCTTCTTCTGGACGCTTGTAGTGGAAGCAGTGTCTGGGTCCCAGTTTTGCGGGTGGGGAGACTGAGGCAGAGAATCCACATCTTGGTTGGGGAGGAATGTAGAGAATTTTTGCTGGAACAATGTGATTGGTTGAGCCCTGGAGCTCTGCTCACAGCTCACACCGTGTAGCCTGGAAACCGTGCTCAACCAACAGTCTCGATCAACACTGTGGATTTCCATCTGTTTGGGGAGTTAGCTGTTCAATACACCTGTTCTGCTCTACTTGGAGAGAGGTATCTCCATGACACTGATTTCTTTTTCTTTCTTTTTTTTTTTTAAGATGATTGATTGATTTCTGAGGGAGAGCGAGAGAGAGGGAGAAGGAGGAAGAGGAGGAGGAGGAAGAGGAACAGAGGGAGGGGGTAGAGAAAGAATCCCAAGCAGAATCTCTATTCAGTGGGGACTGAATGAAGAGCCTGATGCGGGCTCGATCCCATGACCCTGAGATCATGATCTGAGCCAAAATCAAGAGTTGGACACTTAACTGACTGAGTCGGGTGCCCCGACACTGATTTCTTTTCAGTAAATAAGCGCAATTAGGAAAGTTTTAGCTGCCGTGGGCTGTTAAGTCCCAAATGTAAAGGAGCCATTGGTGGGTGTTTAGTTCTGCACCCAAAGAAAAACTGGGTCTTCCCCTTAAAGCAGACTGGGCAAAATGGCCACAGAGTCCTCTGAGGAAAGAGGAAGGACAGATTAAAAACAAGAGAAAGAAGGAGGTAAGGAGTGAATGGTGGAGGGTAGCAAAGGTTTGGGAACAAGGAGCGTTGAGCTGCCGTGCTGTTTAAAGTGACAGCAAGTCCATTAAAGCACAAGAAACAGAGTGATGGGAGCACAAGCTCGAAGCCGATAAGCCAGGAAACCACTAGGAAGTTTTGGACGAATCTCCAGCTTGCACGGGCTTGTCCATGCTCAGTCTTTTATCCTGTTGTGTCTTGGGCAGTACGTCAGTCCTGCCCGTGCTTCAGCCAGCGGGATGACTCCCATTCTTGGCTGCTTCTTCCCATGCCTTCTCTCCCTGGGGAGTGCTCCCAAGAGACCGGGGTGCTCCTGCACCTCTGGTTCCATCGTATACCAATTCCTTCTTCACGAGTCTGCTCACTGCTAGAAAGTGAGCTGCTGGAGACCTTCTTACTCATATTCATAGCCCCAGAAAATGCCAGGATGCTCAAAAGACAGTACATATTTAGAAAGTAACTGTTCAGTGTTTTAATAAACAACTGTTTGTTATTTAATAATCACAACAGCTTGCTCTTGTATTGTACTTTATAATTTTCAAAGTTCATTCACATACACGATCTTATTTGCTTTTTGGAGCCCATTGTTTAATAGGCAAGGCAAGTGTTCATATCAAACGGGACTTAGGAAGCAAATCCAATCACTTCCTCTTAAGCTCAGAGATGAGACAATACAGCCCAAGTTAGGTTGGTTCTTGCATGATGAGAAAAAACTGGAGTCTACTGTGTGCTCGGTCAGAACCCCTCATGTGGGATTCTAGCAAAACAAATTCTAGGTGGCCTCGATAGTCCCTTGAGTTATCTGTGGTTATGATAATCCTGAGTCAGGATTGCAAAGTGTAGCTCCATGTATGTAAAATTACTCTCAAGGGGATAACACTATCATAAGGACCGAAGCCTGGAAACAGACCTGTGTTCTCGTCCAGGGTGTGAGCCAGGACAGTGCAGGTTCCTACTTCTATTCCATTGTTGGTCTACCTGGGAGTCCAGGCGTTTCGGGGTCCGCCGAGTGGAGAGATCCCCTCCCCCAAGTTGATGCTGAGCTTTAATGTAGCTGTCTTTGCTCTGGGGCATGAAAAATGCCGTAAAAACATGATTCTGAGAATGGCAGGGGAAAGGTAATGGAACTTTGAATTTCTTAATTTCTTTCTGCTCCTTCTTCTGACGATGCCCCTGACTTTCCTTGGAAGACCCCCTTTCACTCATGAGGTTCTGGTTGGAAAACCCACTGGCAGTTGAGGGGACCAAGTCCAGGACAAGTGTGGGACCCGATCTGGCCAGAGAAGGTCTCTCATCTCCCTCGCCAGAGAGACGGGCATGGGGGACCACACATGCATGATTCGAGTCTTCTGCCAGGGATGCTGGCAGGAGAATATAAACCCAGAGCTGGTGGGGGCTCGTTGTGGCTAAGTCCTGTCTGGGATGAGGCTGACAGAGGGCCAAGTGGAACAGGCATGGTCTGCAGGACCTTCTTCAGTCCCTAGATACAGCTGGACCTGATCTTAGATCTCTTGACTTGGGACTTCCCGGTGGCATGATCTGATGTCATGAGCTGATAGCTTTCCCTCCCTGAGGTCGGCTGGAGCTAGGGTTCTGCTTTTATCTGTCGTGAATCCTGGCAGAGGCATGTGGCTTAGGCCACGTGGTAGGAAGGGTACCTGTCCAGGGAGTTGTGGATCGGACACGCGGGGCTTATGGCTCACTGCCAGAATCCTGGCAGAGGCACGTGGCTTGGGCCACGTGGTAGGAAGGGTACCTGTCCAGGGAGTCGTGGATAGGACACGCGGGGCTTATGGCTCACTGCATCCAGGTGCCAAATAAGGAAGGAAAGGAGATGGGGATCCTTCTGCATTTCAGGGGGACAGTGTGGGCATGACAGGTGTGGCGGCCATAGTGTAAGATCCGGCCACAAAGCCCCAGGTGAGCGCTGCTGGCTGGCGGGGCTGGCTGGCGCTGTGCTGGAGGAGAGGCACGGGAACTCGGTATCAGGACGCGTGGGTGCCATAGTCAGCCGGAAAAGGGAGGGAAACTCTCATTGCTGTCGCTGCATTCGTATCCAAGGAGCGCTTTGTCATCAGGCTGGAAGACGGGCCTCTGGAAGGTGGACATTCCCTTTGTGCACAGGACATTACTGACACGCCTCCTTCGTGGATAAAAGAGGGAAAGCCATCAAACTCTCCCACCCAGGGAGTCTTCATCTGGGGTCCCTGGGTCACCGTTCTGCCCCAGAGGATCGGTGAGCCTCCTGAAGTTATATGCAAACACCGCATGTCTGTTCACGTTTCTGACAAGAGGCTCCAGTGTTCCAATAGGAAGTTGCACAAAAGAGAGTTGGTTGGACCCTAGTGGACACCCAACCCCCAATGCCAATCACTGCCTCTGCCTGGGATCAGGGAGGGAGCAGGTGTTCGCCTGCCTGAGAGGGGCTGGCACCACGGTGGGGCTGCCTTAACTCGGGGAAGCAGGCAGGCTGGGAAGGCGGGCTGACCTCCCGGAGAATGAGGCGTGATGCTCATGGTCCCAGAGACAGACCGACCCAGAGCTGTCCTATGTGTCCGGACAGCTTGAAGGTTCTCAGTTCAGGTCCCACGGACGCCCCAAAGCCTGGCTCCACCTCCCCCTTGCCATCTGTGAGACACTCCCGAGCTCTTGGCACATTTGCTGCCCTCTATTCTTTTTTTTTTTTTTCCCCCGCTTTGGATTAAACTGGTTCCAGTTGGTTTCAGTTATTTGTGAATAAAAGAGTCTCAAATAAAACAAGGTGTTACAGTACAAGACATGGGAAGAGCCTTGCTGGAAGAAGAAGGGACCCGGTGGGGGCTTCCATGTCTTTCTTGTGCCAAAGTTGCACTTGGTTGGTCCTTTTCCGGCTAAAGTGATGTTGTTACTTGAGATCTTCTTTTTCAACGTAGCATTGGTTTAATTTCTGCCGCGTTGTGAATTTCCCTTCTTCCTTATGCCCTCAATTTCTAGTTTGATTCTGTCGTGGTTGAAAGAGATACTTGGCAGGGTCTCCATCTTCCTACATGCCAGAACTTATTTTGTGATCTAATGTGTGGTCGGTTCCAGAGAGAGGAGTGTGCCGTTGCGGGGGGATGCTCCTCATGAACCTGTTAAGGGCACTGGTCCAGTGTTGTTCGAGTCCTCAGTTTCCTTATGGATCTTTTTTTTTCCCCCTAAGGATTTTATTTATTTATTTGACAGAGGGAGATCACAAGTAGGCAGAGAGACAGGCAGAGAGAGAGAGGGGAAAGCAGGCTCCGCGCTGAGTGGAGAGCCCGATGCGGGGCTTGATCCCAAGACCCTGAGACCATGGCCTGAGCTGAAGGCAGAGGCTTAACCCACTGAGCCACCCAGGCTCCCCTCCTTGTGGATCTTCTGTCAGACGTTCTGTCCTTTATTGACGGTGGGTGCTGAAGTGTCCTGCCGTGATGGGACTGCTTCTCCCTTCAGTTCTGTCCCTGTGTGCTTGTGTTGGGTAGGAGCAGATTGGCCCTTTATTGTTATACAGTGTCTTCCTTTGTCTCTTATGACAGCATTTGCCTTAAATCCATTTTCTCTGATGTAAATATAAGCACCCCGCTCTCTTGATCTCCATTTGGGTGAAAGATCATCTCCATTCCTTCACTTCTGGCCTTTGCACATCTTTGCACATCAGCTGAATCTAAACTGAGTTTATAGCACATGGTTTGGTTGTGAGATCTTCACTAATCTTTGTAACCCTGTAAGTAATGCAAATCTTTAGGGGCACCTGGGTGGCTCAATTGGTTAAATGTCAGACTCTTGCTCTCAGCTTAGGTCCTGATATCAGGGTCATGAGATCAAGCCCCACGTTGGCTCCCCATTCAGTGGGGAGATTGCTTGAGATTCTGTCCCTCTCCCTCTGCCCCTCTCCCCACTCATGCACATGCGTGCTGTCTCTCTTTCAAATAAATAAATGGAAAGAATCATGCAAGTCCTTTTTATTTCCACTGGAGAGGGGAGACCCTGATGCTCACAGACTAAGTGACTTGCTCAGGTCCCTGTGTGCTGAGGGTCAGAGCTGGGACCAGACCCAGTCCCCTGGTTGGTAGAGAGGGGCTGTTTCCTCAAACCCACCCAGCACCTCTCTCCCTCCCACCCTCTCCTCTAGACAATAGAGGAGCTGCTCAGAGAGGGGTCACAGATGCCAGGGGAGGAGTCTGGTCTCAGGTGGAAGGGCCACAGAATGCCTTGGAAACTGGAGCCATCACCGTGTGTCCTATCCTCCCAGCCCCCACAACCCGCCTCGAGTCTCAGTGGCGACAGACAAATACACATGAGGGTTCTGGGGTCAGCACGTGATCATGGTTATGGCACTGAAGAACATTATTGGTATCATCTGTCCTTATCCAAAATTAGGTGATCTCCATGCTCTCTTGGTGGTTGCCATGGAGATTCCCTGGGCGACTCTTCAGACTGGAGGGCCCGAGGGAGACAACCGTCAGCGTGGAGGACATGCCCGGGGCGTTCCTGGGGGACCAAGCTCCTCCCTCAATCCCACCCCCGGCCCCCTGCAAGGACGGTGGGGGCACATCCATACGGCCTCAGGCTGGCAGCAACACCTCCCCCCTGCGCGTCCAGGACCAGGACTGCTCAGAAAAGTTTCCAGGAGGCTTAGAAAACTTCCGGAGGTCTCGTTCTCTGAGGAGGCAGCATAGAAAGTAGAAGGGAAGGTCGGGATTTGGACGAGCCAGTGGCTTGCCCACAGTTTTTGGACGGGATCCACAGTAAGGAATGCATTGTGACCCAGTGTATGCATGTGTGTGTGTGTGCAGGTGTGTAAATGAAACACACAGTACTTTCCCCATGTGCCCTTCCCTCTTCTGTACTCTGATTATTCTATCCAGTCCAACCAGTTAAAATGTCTGTGCGTTCTGATCGACCAAAATACATTTCCTCCCTGTCAATCCACTCGAGGTCATGACTGTGGGTTAGAAACCTTCTGGAAGGAACGTTGGAGCCAACGCCATGCCTTTAGCTCTTTTCCGTGGGTCCGTCAAACGCGCTCACAGGTTCACAGACCTTCGCCGCTGCTGTTTCTCGGTGCCAAGTGTGGGCCCTGGCCCATACTTAGCTTTACTGTTCCTCCCTCCCATGCCCCCGGTGCCAGCATGGGGCAGCGGGCTGAGGCCAGCCGTCCTGCCGGCCTTTCTGGGGAGAGACACTAGAGAGGCTTCTGCGTTCAGCTGTCGGCCAAAGCCGTGTCCATAAATTCAGGGTAGGACCCTGGAACAGCACTAAGCTGGACCCAAAAGAAACTTTTTCTTTTTTTTCTTTTTTGCTGTCGCACTTACTAGGAGTTTATCTGAGGGAGGAAGTATCACTGAGGCGAAGGTAGAGGCCCAGAGTGGGCAAGCCTGGGCTGTTTGTGCAGGGCCCAGAGCCCTGCAATAGAAATGTCTGGACGAACCTTATTGAGGTGACCCTGGCGAAGGCCCAGAAGCTCATCAGCAATCAGCAGGTGGTCTGTGTGCTATGAATCTCGAAAGCCTGGGTACACATTTTGTCCTTGGTGCACAGACAATGCATCTGAGGCTGCTCATTGTTGAGAAGAAGGGCCTCGCAGGGAAAGAGAGGGTTTGGCCCAGCCCTGCCACTCCCAGCTCCGTGGCCTTTGGCAAGCGACTTCCTCTTGGGAGACCAGAACAGTAACCAACCCGCTCACACGGTGTCTTTAGGAGGTTGAAGTGGATCACAACATGTAGAACCCCGTGAATGCTCGAGAAGGTTTGCTGACATGCCTGTGGGGTCCTGAACCCCAAGCAGCGGGAAGGCGGAGAAGGGAGGGGTCACTGCCCGCACCCTCCTCGCGCATTGTCCGGGCATCCCGGGCAGGGTGGACGCGGTCTGGCTGGAGGACCAGAGGTTTCACAAGCCTCAGCAATCCCTTTGCCACCTCTGCCAACCACGGAGGTAAGGCCGTGGGGCCTCCTCCTGCCCCTCGGAGGATGAGAGATAAACAGAGACAGGAGGCGGGGACACAAACAACTCTATTTTTGGTGACGCAAATTGAGTGCGATCAGCCTGTCCCTTTCCTGGAATAACACTCTACAGGGAACACCACCTGCCCGGGCCTGCTCTCAACTGGCCTGTGTCCTCCTGCCTGGCCTGGCTCTGCCCCTCCCCCCGCCTCCAACAGATCTGCCCCTAGGTGTCAGCCCCGAAATCAGGAGAGGGGCCCTTCCTGCTCCAGAAGCTTGGCAGCCACTGCCTCTGAAACTGTCCGACCCAGGAAAGGATGTGAAGAGGCACCCTGGCCATCTGAATGACTAGACACAGGGGCCTGAGTGTGTCCCTGCGGGACCGGTCAGCCACAGGACCCTGAGCGATGGTGAGAGGTCTGAGCATCCCAGTCTGGGGCTGGAATGTTCCCCGGAGAATTAACAGGTGGGCGTCTGTAGGTTAGCAGAGAAATCCAAGCTTTGGGTCTGGTTGGGGCCTGGTCCTGGAGGTTCATGGGTAGGACAGGTTCCAGAACGCCCAGAGTGATAATGGGGCCATGTGGTCTGTGTCCATCGTTTGGCCCCATCGAAGCTTACAGCGTTCTTGTGCAGTTCGTGGGAGCCCTAAGATGGGTTCCAGAAACCACAGGGAAGATGAGGATGCTGAGCAGGGCTACGAGGGTCTCAGGCCAACCCCCCTGGGGAGCTTCTGGGGTCCTGTGGAGGAGGCTCGCATGTAAGCTCTGCATCCCTGGGGTGAGGAAAACAGAGCTCACAATCCGTGCTCTCGGTCACTGACCAAGGGCTCCCAAGTGAGAGGCAGGCAGGAGGGAGAGCAAATTCTCAGATGTCTTGTTTTCTTCCTGCGTGGGGGAAATTCTTTTGAAAAAGAGCTGCAAGCACTGGTGGATGGGAACAAAGAAAAAGCAGTACCCGGGAGTACAGGGAACAGCTCTGCCCTGGGGGTCCAGCGCCCGAGTGCAAATCCTGGCAAGCCACAAAGGACGGGCTCCCCAGCTGCCCTGCACAGCCCAAGCTCTCCCTGGGCAGCAGAGCCCAGGAGTCAGCAGGAGACCTGCAAGGGCCTTCCGGGCTGCCCTGATGCCAACCTTTGCTCCCAATGAGACCAGGAGCTTTCTGCCTTGTCCACCGCCGGGGTGTAGCCACCATAAGACAGCATGATCCTGACTTCTACCCTGTGTTCCTTTACAAGATTGTCAACCCGGTGCAGCCACGAGGGGAGGCTGAGGAGAGGCCCAGGAGCATGGTTCTTGGACTCCCAGGTGCTGGAGGCAGAGGCTTGTGAGCTCGTAGTGAAGACCCCATGTGGTCAGGTCACAAGATGGGAGTGAGGGAAGGCTCAGGCCAACGGGAGAGTCCGGGCAGCTGAATGGCCCCATTCTGGCCAGTGTGAATGACTCCGCAGTAGCTTGGGGCTACTCAGGTGTCCCTCCCTGCTCTCCTGGTCCCTGCCCCGGGATGATGGAGATGGAGGAGTGCTGTGTCCTCAGCCCTGCGTGGTCAGCCTGCAGAGCAAAGGAACACGGAGCCCCTGACTGTCTCCAGGAACTGGCTCACCCACCGGAGGCCCTCTCCAGCCAGATAGGTGTCCCGAGATGTCAGAACAGCGCACACATACAGAACATCAGAGATGTTTACAATACAACTTCTCAGCAAAAGGGTGTCCCGCTCCGTGATTCTTCGCATCTTGACAGAAATGTTCTAGGGTTTATCATCACCAGACTGAACGACATGAAAGTGGCCGGGGTCCCAGAAAAACCACATCACACATCGGTTTAAAACCGTGTTATGTGCTGTTTGTCAGCCTAGAAGTAGCTTTCCAGTCGCTTTGAGTTGAAATGCTTCAAAAGGGTGACTTTGGTTGTTAATATGAACGGCTAATGTTCGTGTGAGGTTTTTTTAAACTGTTTGAATAATTTCAGACTTGGAAAAGACATAGAACACAGAATTTGCATGTAGATTTTACTTAGATTCCCTAAATGTTAACATTTTACTGTACCTGCTTAACCATTTGTTCTCTACCCCCCCCCCACAGGCATGGACATGCACACACACGGACATGCACACGGTCACACACATGGATGTGCACACACGGATATGCACACACACAGATACACACTTGGACGTAGACACACACAGACGTGCACACACAGAGACATCCACACACGGACATGCACACACACTCATACATGGACTCGCACACACACAGACATGCATATATACACACAGACACACATATACACACAAACACACACAATTATTTTTCTGAACATTTTAAAGTATTGAGCTCTCTATAGTTTCGTGTTCATTCCCTAAGTAGAGGGGCCTAACCGTAGTGCACTCATCAAAGCATCAAACTACCGTTCCTCTGATTTTCCTGGGGGACTGGCTTCAAAGTTTGCCAAATGTCCCCCACGCATCCTTTCCTAGCCCACGATCATGTGCTGTCTTTATCTCTTTCTCTCTCTTTTTAAAAAGATTTTATTTCACAGACAGAGAGAGAGAAAGAGAGAGCGAGTAGGCAGAGCAGCAGTCAGAGGAAGAGAGAGAAGCTTCTGGCTGAGCAGGGAGCTGGATGTGGGGCTGGATGTGGGGCTTGATCCCACGACCCTGGGATCATGACCTGAGCCAAAGGCAGCCGCTCAACCCACTGAGCCACCCAGTCACCACTTTATGTCTCTTTTTATAAAAAGTGATGGTCATTTTGTTCACGTGACCTCAGTGGTAGGAGCCAGATTTCTCCGTTGTGGGGTTAACCAGTTTTTCCTTTCTAATTAGTAAATGTTTTCTGGGTAGATACATCTTGTTTCTCATGCTTTCTCCCCCTACATTCCCCTCTTAGAACGGCTCTGGCTTGACATGGTCACAACTGTGCTGGCTTCCAAATGGGGATTTCCACTCCTGTCATCTGCACTCCTTTTACGACACGGACAAGCTTCTCCTTCCCCTCGTCTGTTTGCTGGTGTCCGTGTGGAGACATGGGTGCTTCTGTTCAATCGCATGGAACGCACTGAGATTTTGTCGCCCAACTCGCCGCATGTCGGGCGGGTGGGCCTCTTGCAGCTTGCCCCTCCCGCCCGTGGTCCTCACCCTTCTGGAGCCCCTCCTCGCTTCCCGTCGTCATCGGGCGCTCCAGGCTTATCTTCGTGCGCCTTCCCGCAGCCCGGAAACTCTTCACTTCCCCAAGCAGACCTGATTCTCTGATTGGAAAATGGACTTAGAAATCAAGGTCTAGGGGCCCCTGGGGTGGCTCAGTCGGTTGAGCATCTGATTCTTGGTTTCTGCTCGGGTCATGATTTCGGGGTCGTGAGGTCCAGCCCTGCCTCGGGCTCTATGCTTGGCGTGGAATCTGCTTAAGATTCTCTCTCCTCCCTCTGTTCTTCCCCCAAAACCCCACTCTCTAAAAAAAGAGAGAGAGAGAGAGAACGAAAGGAAGGAAGAAATGAAGGACGTGGCTTACATGTGTGTCCACCAGCATACGACTGTATCCCTGTCCACGTGTGTGTGTAAGTGCACACTGACCTTGGTTCCCCTCCCATGCTGAACGGGTCACGGGAGCCTCCCCACCTCTTCTTATTATGAGCGTCTTCTTCAACAGTGAGAAACCTCTCTCACTGTGTGCGACGTGTTCACTTACCTGCTAAGTGCTAGGATACAGCTAGAGAAGTTTCGGAATGGGGGAGCCATAGTGCAGCAGAAATGAATCCAACCAGAGGGCACCATTCACTGACTTAAAACATGTCATTCCAAAGTCATTGCCGAGAGTCCTGTACTCCGCACGCCTGTCCTCTATAAGTCTAGTGATTTGGCTCATTTGAAATACCATTGGGGCCACTGGATTCCGTTTGTGATGCTATTTTAAATCTCCCCCATCCCAGTCTGTGATGACCTGAGACACCAACATGATTCTCAAGTCAGAACAGCACAGGAAGTGTCCTCAGAGAGGCCCTACCCCTGCCCCCTTTCTACCCCCTCCCATCCAGGGCAACCCGTCTCTTTATTGTTTCCTATTGCTATTCCCATGTTCAAATAAGCACAAAGCTTGGCACAAACAAGCAGGTGCACATAGTTTCCTCACGCAAGAGAGCTGACTGGGGATATTCTTTATGCTTTGCCTGTCTTGCTCAGCACTAAACCCTGGAGGCACCCACGGTGGTCCCCCAAGTTCACAGCTGTGAGTCTCTCCACTGGACCGGTATGGAGGAAAGAATCCTCACCGCAGGGTGTCTGGCTGCTTTCCGTCCATACTCAGGTGCTGGCCACTCTGGACCCTTCAGCAGAGGCCAGGGTATCAGGCCACGTGCAGCCAGAGCTTCCTGGGGGCCTACTGTGACGTTGCACGAGCTGAGGAGTGGCAGCTGCCAGGCTCACGGGCCTGAGGAAGCACAGAGCCTGGAGACCAAATTTAAACACCGACACGAAGCCACATCGAGAGGTGGGAACACAGGTGGTCTGGATGGAAGGATCAGAAGCCCAAGAAACAAGACCAATTGAGAGGATGCAGATGGAAATGAGTCTGGTGTTAGTTTTGTTCGGGAACTACGTTGGGAGGTTTGCTGCATTGGGATGTAGGCTCAGAGCATGTGAACTATACCATGTGCTGTGTAACGTTGGGAAGCTGAGTTGCTGGCTCCTGGTGACCGTGACTTAGTGCACTGTGTGTGTCTGTTTGTGTGTGCGTGTGCGTGCACGTGTGCACTTGGCTTGGTCAGCTGAGCCCCTTCTGGAGCCTGTCCCCACCCAGTGCACTGGCCTAGGGCCACCCAGCAGCCCCAGCCCCGATCGGGCCACAGGGGCGGGCTTTGCTGGTCTCTCTGGGGTCCTCGCTTGCCTGGAGGGGTGGGCTGGTTAGCTTTGCAGAGAAGGACATGTGACCTGCTCAGGTCGCCCCCCCCCCCCAGTTGTGACCCAGGGACTTCTCAACCATCAGGAGCAACAAGCTCAGGGCCTGAGGACCACTTTCAGAGTCTGCAAAAACTTCTTCATTTCAATTTCTCTTAAAATCAGAAGGGAAAAAAGAATATACTACTAATAATGAAAGAATTGTGATAGCGAATCCAGCCTGGGCTCTACTTGTCTCTCCAGCAGCAAGGTCACAAAATAGAATTTTGAATACATTTTAACAGAGGAGGGCACTCACAAAGGCACAAGTGCGGGGGGTGGCCCACGCAAGCCATGATGTGTTCCTGCGCCGATGGAGTTCAGGGGGTAAGGGTTCCTTATCCGCACGCAGCGAACTTTTGGCCCAGGTGGGGCGGGAGTCTAGACCGTGTGAACCTCAAGAAGCAGGAATGTGAGGGTTTTCAGTAGGAGGCCCACGAGAAGCTGAGTTTGGGGGACCAGAAGAGCAGATGAGAAGGGGCCACCCTTCTAGCTCTTTCCTCTCCCCATCCCTTTCGGACTTGCCAGGCACGGAAGGATGAGGTCAGGAACACATGTGGGAAGACAGGTCCGGTGCCTGGGAGGCAATGTGTTCAAATCCATAGTCCTCGCGGTGAACCCTATGGAAGGTTTGTAAATGCAGGTAAAGCCCCTGTCATGGAACTGTTTAGCTCACCTGCTGAGGTCTAGTGGGCCAGGCACTCTCCACACACGGCCGGTGCGATTCTGTTCCCTGGGGTCGAGGTCTCTCTTCTCTCTCTCTTTCTCTCTTGTTCTTTGCTGCTGCTTGAAGCTGTCTATGCCCATGTGCTCGCTGTTTTGTGTTATACCCCTAGCAAGCGCAGCTGAAGACCATTCCACTGGCTTCAGTTTATGTTATAAATAGAATTACTGAATTTTTTCCAAATCACTTGTACTGACGCCAGTAGTTTGGACTGAAACACGCCATCCTAAATGCGATCGTTGGTGACATTTCGAAATGTGGCCGAAGAATAACCAGTTATTTGCCTTGAAGAATCAGCTAGGCACCCAGGGGGCTTCTGTGGGGCTTCAGTGAGGCCTGCTGGTGGCACGGAGTGCGTGGTCATTGTAGGTGTGACCGCACCGTGGCTCGATGGGGCTGCGGCCCGCTGAGCCCTGTTGTCACATGCTGGCTCTTGGGTTGCGGTGCCCGGGCGACGACGCGACCTGGAGAGATGGCTGTGCGCTGCCCTCCCCGACCAGGCAGAATGGCCAACCACTCTGAACCAGGCAGCCCAAGGGTCAGGGCGATGGTGTTGCAGACTCACTGGAGACGGGGATAATATTCTGTGACTCCATGCGGGCGGTCGGGTGGGGCGCGAATGGCGGTACGGCACGCAGGGCACGGTCCTGCCCAGAGTCACAGAGCCCGGTGGGTGGGAGGCAGGTTCTGCGCATGCTCGCCTCAGAAGGCCGGCAAAGAGCTGTCTGCCAGCCCCGCCCTCCTCTTCCTGTCTGGGCAGTGCTCCGGAGGGGCCTGGGGACACCCCGCAAGAAGGGTCGGGTAGCTTTGTTCCCAGGACAGATTAAGCTTCCAAAGTACAGGATCATCTGACTTTTCCACTTGTAAAGTGAGAAAGAAAAAGAAACCCACAGGTCAGGAGCGCATCTCTGCCCCTCCAGCTCTGCTCCGGCCATTCCACTGGGATGGTTTCTCCTCTTACTACAAATGCATTTTGGCTCCTTTAACGGTGCAAACAAGCCCACTCAGTCAGGGACGGGACTCATTCACGCCTGCCCTCCTCCCCGGAGTCTAGGGAGCCCAAAGAGGGAGGGTGACAGGTGCACACAACCTGTTCACCTGCTGGGCCTGCCCGTGCCTTCTCCACCCCCACCCCCATCTCTCAGAGAAGACAGGCTCTGTGGTGCACCCCTGCAGGCAGTTCCCCTTCTCCCCTCCCCTCCCTTCCTCCTCCTCAGGAATGGGGCTCCAACCCCACGGGGTGCCACTCGCTGGGGGCCTCAGCTCCTGTTCCCGGAGGGCTCACCCAGGTGGTCCTTCGGGTTCCAGCAGGCTCTCTCTCCCCACAGGAGTCAACCACTGACGGCTTCACAGCAGCTCCCGACCGACTTTGTCCAGTGTCAGGGACCATGGCTCTGCAAGGTCAAACCACATATCCCGTGGCAGAAACCTCACTGGGAGAGTTGGTCATGATGCGCTTCTAATCCAAGCACAGGGAGTGGCGGTGATCTTGTGTGGGGATGGCTAGTTGGAGTTTTATTGTAAAGAGGAGGGAGAAAACCCGGAAACCCTCTACTCAGTGTTGCTTTTTTCCCCCAGGATGTGGTTTGCAAATGCATCTAGTTGGCCGAGGGCAGCATTTAAGAAATGAGATGGAATAAAAACAGCACAAAGTAGCTGAGCCCTGGAAGCCTCTGCTCTGTTCACACGTGTGCAAAGGGCTTGTATTTTGGACCAGAACATGGGTTTTTTACAATGTCCTCTCAGAAAAGTTTGGAAACCTGAGAACTGCATTTTACAGTTTCTCAAACTCTGTTCTCTGTATCATTTGCATCAGAATTCCCTGAGGGGGACCTGTTCAAACGCAGATTCCATATGCCCATGGGGCATCTCTGTGGGCTTGGGGAACCCACGCTGGTTTTCATATGTTCCTGCACCCTTGGAGCTGCCTACCGGAGGGTCAAGTCTGAGAAATCTCCAGAGATGTCAGGACCCACTTCCCAAGCTGCCGGTATCCCCTCCCCCTCAGGCAGCTCCAGCTGCTGGACAGATCACCATGGCCTGTGTGGCTTGAACAGGCATTTGCTTCTCATTCATTTCTGGACACTGGGAGTCCAAGATCAATGTGCTGGCAGGTGGGGTGTCTGCCAGCAACCCTCTTTCTGGTTTGCAGAGGGCCATCTCTGCGTGTGGTCCTGCTGCGTAGGGTGGAGAGCAGACGGCTCTTCCTTGTCTTGGAAGGGCCCATCGCCTTCTTGGAAGGAGGCACTGCCTCGTGGAGGCCCTGATGAGGGAGCAGGAGGCTGGCTGAAGACAGAGCAAAAGCTGGCACCTTGCACCCCCCTCTCCACCCGCTCCCCTCCGTAATATGTGTAGCATTCCTCAGGCACCCCTGACTGCCATAAATCGATAAATAGTTAACTTGCAGAGATCACAATCCTGCAGGACAGGAATCTCCCTTGCTCTACAAATGTCCTGGAGATCTACAAACAGGGAGGTTACCTTATCAACAGCCCAAATTTCCAGAGGCAAATAACTCTCAGGTCCTGAAGCCCTAATGTCTCCCTCCCCATAATAAATGAAACTAGAGGAGGCTGAGGTAGAAGGGAATGTAAATGATAGCAAGATCATAACACCCCACCAAAAATCTCCCAACTATCTTGATGTTAGTGGCTGACCTAAAGATGACATTGATCAAGCCACAAGGGCTAGGCCTCCTCCCTGCACCTTGTAGGCCCTCTTTAACATATGAAAACTCTGTTGAAACGTCCCTTCCCCTCACCTCCCCCCAACCGCAGGGTACAGAACCTGCCATCCCTCACAACCCGAGGCAGCAGCTCTTCCTGCCCAAGGGTCCTGTCCCCGTCCTTTAATAAACCACCATTTTGCACCAAAGATGTCTCAAGAATTCTTTCTTGGTCATTGGCTCTGGACCTCGACCCACCGAACCTCACCTAGGTTCTAGAACTTCATCAACCCCGCCCCCTCATACCGTGACACTGGGGGTTGGGATTCGAACACCGTGGATTTGGGGGGGATTCGACATTCAGTCCACAACAGTCCCCTGTCCTCCAGACACAGGGCTCCCATGTGTTCCCGAGGTCCTGGGACACAGTGGCCTCATCACTGGGGAGACCTCAGCCGCCTGCTGGGGGTTCTGGAAACCTGGGAGTGGTTGAAGTCCCAGAAAGCACAAAACGTGTTTCCTTCCAACCTTTGGAACGGAGTTAGGGATGGTTCCCTCCCTCTCAGCACCTGCGGCTCTTCCTTGGACGTGATTCCCTACTCACCACGAGGGATTTGACCTGTCCGACATGGACTGTATGGAGAGGCTGGTCTGCTCTGCCCTGGGCGCCACAGGTACCCCAACCCCACCTGGCTGCCCGGCCCTCACCACGTGCACGTGCCTCCAGCTAAGTCCTCACCAGCCGAATGGCACAGAGCACAGCGCCGTGGGTGATGGGGGCCAATCCTCCCAAGAAGGGGAACAGGGCCTTCCCGTGCTGGGTCCCTCCCACTGACGCCCCTCAAAAGCTTCCTTGAGCTGGGATCACCCAGTCCCAAGCAGAGGGAGGACAGTGCTCCGCCGCTGTTCTGGTCAGCATGCTTCCTCCTGGGTCGCATGGAAACCCCTGGAAACTGCACCCTCCTTGCAGCAAAGGTCCTTCTGGGGGCCTTCGATCAATGCCCAGATGCTTCCTGTGACCTCCAGGTCCCACCAGGTCACAGTGTTAGTGTGGGGCTTAATGGCAGGGTCTTGGTTCACATGTGGGCTTGTGGCTGGGAGACCCGTCAGTGGGGCTGGGTTGGTGGGATGCTCGGGAAGGGTCTCTCTCTGGTCCTTCTCATCCTCCACGGGGCTGAAGTTTCCCGGGAAGGTCAGCAGACACTGCAGGTGAGCTGGTGTTGGGGGTGACTGGGCCGCAGACACCTTCTGTCCAGGCAGTCGCAAAATTCCACCCGGACTCCAGGAGGCCAGGGCCCCACCTCCCGAGGGTGGGCTGTCCACCGACTTGCAAACCTCCTTCCGCACCTCCACAGTGGCTCTTGGCATTCCGGTTATGTGTCTGGGTTCTACATCAAAGCACAAAGTTGTGATTTTAATAACCTTATGCATCAGTCCCAGGAATGACTCTTGGTGGAAAATATTTAGAGCCTTCAGGAGACTTAGGGGTGACAAGTGAGGCCTCTACCGGTCCCCTCAGTGGGAGCATTTCCTGAGTGGGGAGGAGAAACTCGCCTTCCCTCTGAGCGATCTGCTTCATTATGTTAAATGGCTGATTTTTTGTTGCTTTTTCTCCTTAAGTGAGAAGAGCCCCCGAAGCGCTCCTAACTCCTACACGAATCTGTACACCGCGGACCCAGGGCTGGAGGGAGGATTGGAGCAGCTGGAGGTCAGGGCCTGAGAGAGGGCTGGCGTCGGAAGCAGAAAGCCGGCCAGGGGTCGAGGCCACCAAGGAGCAGGGCAGGGGACAGCAGTCCGTTCCTCTCTGGTGGCTGGGCGCCCATGACCTGTGCTGGGCCGGGAGTGTGTGCAGGGTGGGATCGCAGGGCCGCCGCCGGGCTCTGGTGGACACGATGATTAATCCTATCATGGCCTTGGGATGGCCATAATGCGGGAGACCGTCTCACCCACTCTGTCGCTTGCAGGGTCTTAGCAGGTGAGCCAGGGGCTGTGAGCAGAGTCCGACTCACTGAGGTTGCCCCTGGGGGCATGAGCGAGGCCAAGGGGTGGCCAGGTCATTAGAACACCGGACAGCACCTTCCCAGGGGGTGGGGGCTTGGGTGGCACTGGGAACAACCCAGGTGTGGTATGCTGCCCATTGTCTCCAGCTGGCCTGACCTCATGGGATCAGTTCTCAGCTTCGAGATTGTGTTGCTCTGCCCGAGTCTGGACTCAGGAATGTACTGAGGCCCTAGTCTCCATGTCAGTCCCAGGCTATGTGAACAGTCCTGGAACAGGCAGGAATGGCAGCCGACTCAGCCTGCAGTGTGGGGAGGCCCTAGTCATGGAACAGGGGCGGGAAATCTGTAAAGGGGATCAAGTAGGGGTCAACAGCAGAGGCTCTTGAAAGGCCTCCCATTTGTTCTTAAAGATTTTTTATTTATTCATTTGGGAGAGACAGCAAGCAAGAGCATGCATGGGGGTAGGTGGTGTGGCAGAGGGAGAGGGAGATGCAGTCTCCTGGCTGAGCAGGGAGCCTGATGTGGGGCTCAATCCCAGGACCCTGGAGATCATGACCTGAGCCGAAGGCAGACACTCCCAGGCTCCCGGAAAGGGCTCCCGCTTGAAACCCAGAGAGCTCCTCTGGTACGGACAGGCCAGGTGTGGTCAGGTGAGGCGAGCTTGGATGCTGACCTGGATTCAGAGTTGCCACCAACCATAGTGTGAAGCCATTACTGCATTTTGGGGACAAAATCCTCTGTCACTGGCCCTTTTGAATGACAGTGACATCTTGATCCCTCCTAGGGCTGCAGGGCTCTTTACAGGCCAAGCGACTTCTCACAGATGCTTTCCCGTGCACCTCTGTTGCCTGTTCCAGGCCCTCGACAGGCCCCACTCACCCATCAGTGCCGCCGATCATGCAACTTTCTTGCCTCCGATCCTATGAAGCAGAGGAATATTTCTTCTTTCCACCGAGGTCATGCTGATTTGCAGCATTTCAGAGAAACCGCCAGCTGAAGATTGTCCTTTTCCGTTTTCCTCTGGGACTCCTTCTGGGTACAACAGGCAGGCGGAGAAGGGGGTAGGAGTCCAATGCGTTCATCTGTATTCTGAGCTGCAGCACTGAGTTTAAACAGACTCATTAGATCTTGGGAAAGAGGTCAATATTCCGAGGACAGCTACTGAACGCTGTCTTGGGAATGCACAGAAGAAAGTGCTGATTAAACTCAATTAAGCAAATGTGGTGCGTTAATGAGCCTGCCCTGCATCACACGCGGTCCTGGGGGAGCCCCCCAGGAATGAACCCCACTACTGGGTGCGGGTAGATTTCCTGGGGAGGCTGCCAGGCAGCCGCCAAACATTAAGTCAGCCTCCCAGGCAGGCCGGCCGGATCAATCCGTTCACTCGTGGCAGTAGTGCAGTGAGGGGACCGTCACCCAGCGGTGCAACATGTCGTTGCTCCCCAGTGGGGCCTGGTGATAATGCACGGGCCCCATCCTAGGAAAAACTTCAATCCTTTTTCTGTTCTGAATTAAACGCAGGCCGGGAAATGACCACCGACACAGTGTGATGAATCGATCTTCAGCTCTTACTCAAATTTTGCCAAGTGGCCTGGGAATGTCCTTTTTCGGGTCCAGGATTCTGGGTGGCCTCTAGGTCTCAGGTCTCTCTCCTTTCCTCCAATCTGCCTCTCGAGAAACTTTCACTTCGTAGGTTTGGGGTGGGACCCACGAGGTTTCCTTTTCCAAAAGCTTCACAAATGCAGGTGCCCCTCTGGGGGGCTCTGCTCTGGCATTTAAGGGTGAGGGTTACTGACATCAGCACTGACAATCCTACTATTTCTAGCAACATCCCCCATCACAGTTGCCATTCTTTCATGCTCACTGGGTGTCAGATGCTGTGTCGTGTTGCGTTTTGCCCCTGTGATCGATCGTTCACAGCAAGCCTCGCAGTTGGGTTTTGTGACCCTGATCTTTTAGCTCAGGAAATTGGGGCACAGAGCAGCTACGCCACGGAGCTAAGCCAGCTCCAGAGAGCCCGCGGGGTCGAACCCCGGGTGGGGCAAGGGCCTGGCAGACAGGACAGGAGACAGAAGAGTCCTGGCGGCAGAGGAGGAAGGCATGTTCCCGCCCTGGAGATGCTTCCAGGGCAGACAACATCGGCTCCTCGAATACTCCCAAGTTGTGGGGACGAGAGCAGTGGGGAGGGACCTCCCAGGACAGAGCGGCACACGGGGGGCACAGGGGAGAGGAAGCAAGCGTGGTCCCAGAGGCTGGCTGCGCATGGGGCCGAGGCCGTGGGCAGGCCTGAGTGGGGGATATGAGGGGAACTGAGCGCCGTGCCCAAGAGGGTGCAGCTGGCACCCGGCAGCCGGCAGGGGAGGGACCCGAAGAGGGGAATTTTACAGAGATCTGAGTCGGCAGGGTGGGAGATGGATCTGGGTGGTGGATCCGATGAACCCCATTTGGCTGGGTTACATGCCCAAGTGTGAGCTAGAGGTCAGGGGTCAGAGCAGGCCAGGGGATGGAAGCCACTCGTCTGGGAGGAAGGCTCCCTCTGGTTGGGCACCGGGAGGAGGAGCGAGGGAATATCTTTATGCTAAACAGAAACTGATCGTGAAGATGTTAGCTTCTTCTAATGGGGTGGACATTAGGGCTGTTCGCCTGGGGTCCTGGGGTGTGTTCCCTCGGGAGGGGACAAAGTATGTGGATTATGTGAGGGGCAGAAGACCCCGGGAGGTCCAGGAGCTTAATCCCTGGGGAAACTGCATGAGTGTCAAACAGTCTCCTCAGATGAATCCCGAAGGGGTGAGGGCTCTGACGACCTGGTCACCTTCTCCTGTCAGTCCCTGGTCGAGAACAGCTCTGGGGGTATGTGTCAATTCCCACTTCCGCCCGGCTGACCCCTCAGGCTGCAGAGAAGCCCCGGGGCAGAGAGGGGTGCCAGCAGGTGTCAGGGCCCAGGGAAGCGAGTGGGGCCAGTGGTGCCTGCTAATAGGGCTGGGCTGGTCCAGGAAACAGAGCTGAACAGGACTTCGGAGCAAGGACTCCACTGATATTTCAAAATAGAGTGTTAAAATGACATGTTTTCATAATCCGTCACAGACATTTAACCTGTCCGTTGCGAATGGTGGCAGACACAGACCCAGCCTGGCTGGCTGGCGGGCTGGCCCCACACAGCTCTCAGTGTGGCGGGAAGGCCTCGTGAGGGATGTGGGGCTCAGCCCAGGATGAAGGGCTGGAGGGTCCCAACAGCAGAGTCCAGATGGTTGGACTGGCTGTGCAGGGGGCAGGACAGGAATGGGTGGGGCTGGGGAGGAGGGTCGGGGGCAGGGGGTCTGGGAGGTAGAGCCACTGGACGCACCACCCCACGCAAGGCAGTCAGGAGCCCAGGAACCAAGTACTTGGCCGACACTTTTCCGTGGGCTACCTGTGCAGCTCGAGTGCTTCTGTGAGCCTGTGACCAAGGTCCGGGGGTCAGACTGAGAGCAGGGAGGTAGGGATGACGTGGGATGCACAGACAGACAGTTGGCAGGAAGGGCTTGTTCGGCAGGAGCGGTGCGGTGAGCATGCAGAGGAGTGGCTGGCATCATTCCCAGGATGGAGGAGGCGGGAGAAGAGGCAGAGTCAAAGGGGAAGCAGGTGCGTCGGACCCGCATGCCCACACCTGCTGGGGCTGGATGCTCCGGCAGCTTCCGTAGCGGGTCACACAGGTGTTCTCTGTCCACAAGAAACTCTGGCCCCCTCATAAGCAAAGTGACATGTTCTTGAGTAATAGGAGGGCTAGTAGGGAGCGTGAGCACGAGGACCCAGAGAAGCGCCTCCCCTCCAGCTGCAGGGATGAGGGAAGGAGCCCAGGGAAGAGCATTTCAGTTGGATCCCCAGAAGCAGCCGGGGGTCTGGATGGGTAGAGAGAAGAGCCAGGGGCTGAGGCACGACCTTCAGAGCATGGGCCGTGCTGGGGGTGCCCAGTGCTTGGTCTGGGAGTCATCCGAGGGTAGCCAGAGTCAGAGGCTGCCAGATAACTTTCCCTGTGCATGAAAAACATGGAGATGTTAATTCATAGCCAGGAAGGCTGCTGATCTGGGGCCAAGGGTGTCAGAGGACAGGTTTCACGGTTTTGGGGGGTGGGGACAGACAGCCCGGCCAGGTGACCCTGCTGGCAGAAGACGGAGACGGTGAAATTGAGAATAGACTCTGCTTGGGGAAGGTGAACCGGCAGGGCTGGGCGCGAATCCTCGAGGGAACAAGGCAGAGGATGTCCCCTCCAGGCGAATGGCCCCCTTCTCATCCCACTCGAGGTGCCCTTTCACGACATACAGCTGGGTTCGGGCGTTCCTGCCGAGGTGCGTTCAGTGGGGCTGGCCAGTCTTGAACACGTCTCGCAGGTTAATTACTTTAGCTTTTCCTGCTTTTCTAAGATCTGGCTTCACAACCGTGGCTGCCTTGCTGTCAGTGGGAAGCCGTAGGCAGATCCGAGATGACTGTGGGTTTGGAAGTGCAGCGAAATGCATCCAGCCCAAATTTCTACAAGTCTGTTACCAAGTGACAGTGTATACTGCCGTGCAGCAAAAGTTTGCTTCAAATGACCTTGAAGGAAGTTGGACCGTCTCCCGTGTCAGCCATGAACAGATGGAAATATGTGTGCAGACGGTAAGAGAATTTATTTTGAAAGCTCTTGAAAAATCATGTCTCCTACCGGTGTCAGAACAAGTATCGTTGGAAGTACACATTCTCGGGCTGACATAAACAATAAACATCTTATTTTATTCCTGACAAACAATACTTTTTTTTAAAGAAAGCATATGAATGTGTGCAGTTTTGTCTATAAAATTATTGAGAATTTCTGTTTTACTTAATTTCATTTTTTAAAAAAGATTTTATTTATTTATTTGAGAGAGAGCGCACAGAGGGAGAGGGAGAAGCAGATTCTGTGCTGAGCAAATGGAGCCCAACACGGGGCTTGATCCCAGGACCCCGAGATCATGACCGGAGCTGAAGGCAGATGCTTCACTGACTGAGGAACCCAGGTGCCCCTTTATTTTAAACATTTAAGTCAAAGAATGAAAATTCTGAAGCTAGCAATTTGAGATAGCCCTAAGTACTCCAATCATGGTTAGAAATGTGAAGAAATAAAAGCTCCCAACCAGGAGAACTCACAACATCCCCATCACAAAGGTCTCTGTGGCTGACTGTATTTCCCTTGAAAGGCACGGCGATGAACCTGCATCTCCACATGCTCCTGAAATGGTGCCCCATCCCCACCCAGAGATGGAGTCTGTTTTCCCTCCCCCTTGAAGCTGGGTGGCAGTGGTGGCGGGGGTGTTGCACCTGCCTCAATGGATAGAATGTGTCGGAAGTGATACCTGTAAGGCTGGGTCATGGAAGGTGATAGGACTTCCACGTGGCTCAGTCTGTCTTTCAAGACCCTTGCTGGTGGGACCCAGCCTTCATGTATTGAGGAAGACCATGCCCCATGGAGGGGTCGTGTGCAGCTGCTCTGGTCACCAGCATTAGATGGGCTGACAGCTGGCGTTAACCCCCAAACCCAGGAGTCAGCGAGTCCTCAGGTGATCCCAGTCTCCAGCTCCAAACAGTTGGCAGGAAGGGCTTGTTCGGCAGGAGCGGTGCGGCGAGCATGCAGAGGGGTGGCTGGCATCATTCCCAGGATGGAGGATTTGGGAGAAGAGGCAGAGTCAAAGGGGAAGCAGGTGCGTCGGACTCGCATGCCCACACCTGCTGGGGCTGGATGCTCTGGCAGCTTCAGAGACAAGCAAGCTCCACCCAGCCCTGCCAAACTGCAGATACATGGGTAAAATCAATGTCTTCGGATGCTGAGTTTGGGGTAATTTCTTATGCAGCGAGAATAACTAGACAAGTTCCCTAAAGCTTAAAGCCGTGGACAGAAGTTCATGCAAACAGGACGGCAGGGAGTCTGGGTGTCGGGTTGAAGTTCTTGGCCGTGAAGAGGGAAGGCAGCATATGAGAAGCCTAGAGACAGCGAAAGCTGACAGAGAAGCTGGAGACAGCAAACTGCTGGGGTAAAACCAGCCCCGAGTGCCTACCTCCACTGCACACTGAGGATGGCTCAAGCCGGCCATTAGGGGGTTCACTTCCCAAGTACGCAAATTTCAAGCACATATCACCAAAATAAGTATACATCTTTATTTAGAAATTATATTCATATCCAATGGTACTAATACAATGCATTCATTTAAAAATGTACACAAAATACAGGTATGAGTAGAACTTCCACTTAAACGTCGTCCACTTGAACAGCTCATGCCCCACTTGGTAGACCAATGGTTTCAAGTTTAGACCTTAAAAAAAAAATCATAACCAAATCACTGCATTGCTGTGACTGGCCTTGAATATGTTAATTAAACCATTTTAAGTTACATCTCCTCATAATCGTTTGGGTAGCCAACAGCTGCACAAATAGCTCTAATTATACAATAGCCATAACACAATACACTTTTTTTTTTAACCTTTTGACCCCATCACCCACTTCTCCCCCTCCCATTGCCTGCCTCTGGCAACCACTAACTATTCCCTGTGTCTATAAGCCGGTCTTTTTCTTTTTATGGTTTTAGATTCCACAGATAAGAGAGATCCTATGGTATTTGTGTTTCTCTAGCTGACTTTTCTCACTTAGGATAATGCCCTCAATGTCCTTCTGTGATGTTGCAATGGCAAGCAAGTTTCATTCTTTTTATGGCTGAATAGTATTCCATTATATGCATATATACTACTAATTCTTTCTTTTTTTTTTTTAAGATTTTATTTATTTATTTGACAGAGAGAGATACAGTGGGAGAGGAAACACAAGTAGGGGGAGAAGGAGAGGGAGAAACAGGCTTCTGGCTGAGGAGGGAGCCCAATGTGGGACTCGATCCCAGAAACCTGAGATCTGACCGGAGCTGAAGGCAGACACTTAATGACTGAGTTACCCAGGCGTCTCTATACTACTATTTCTTTATCCATTCATCCACTGATGGACACAGGTTGTTTCCATCTATCTGCTATTATAAATAAGGCTGCAGTGAACATGAGGGCACAGAAATCTTTTTCAAGTTAGTTTTTTGTTTTCGGTGGATAAGTACCTGGAAGTGGAATTTCTGGATCATAAGTTAGTCCTATTTTAAATTTTTGGGGGGCGATCTCCATACTGTTTTCCACAGCAGCTGCATCAGTCTGCATTCCCACCAATCGTACACGGGATGTCTTTTTTCCCACATCCTCGCCAACACCTGTTGTTTTTGGTGTTTAAGATTTTAGGGATTCTGACAGATGTGCGGTGATATCTCATCGGGTTTTGATTTGTATTTCCCTGATGATGAGTGATGTTGAGCATCTTTTCAAGTGTCTGTTGGCCATTTGCAGGTCTTCTTTGAGAAAAATGTCTATTTGGATCTTCTGTCAATTTTTTAATTGGATTGTTTGTTTTCTTGCTATTGGGTTGTGTGAATTCATTATATATTTTGGATATTAACCCCTTATCAGATATAGAACATGCAAATATTTTCTCCCATTCCACAGGTTTTCTTTTAGTTTTGTTGGTTGCTTCCTTTCTGTGCAAGGGCTTTTTATTTTGATGAAGTTCCATAGTTTATTTTTGCTTTTGTTTCTTACACTATTGGTTGGTTTCAGAAAATCATCATCGATATCAACATCTAGGTCTTATGGTCAAGTCTTTAATCCTTTCCGAGTTAATTTTTGTATATAGTGTAAGACAGTGATCAATTTCATTCTTTTACATGTGGCTGTTTTTCCTAACATCATCTATTGAAGGGACTATCCTTTTCTCTCATATATTCTTGGCTCCTTTGTTGTAAATTAATTAACTATAAATGTGTAGGTTTATTTCTAGACTCTCTATTCTGTTCCATTGATCTACGTTTCTGTTTCTATGCAAATACCACATTGTTCTTATTACTACATCTTGGTAATATAGTTTGAAATCCAGGAGCAAGATGCCTTCAGATTTCTTCTTTTTTTTTTTCTCTAGATTTCTTTGCCTATTTGGACTTTTTGTGGTTCCATACAAATTTTACGATCATTTACTCTATTTCTTTGAAAAATGTCACTGGATTTTTTTTTTATAAAGATCGCATTCATTCTATAGATTGTTTTGGGCAGGTTGGACATTTTAACAGTATTGATTCTTCCAATCCATGAGCATTTTCATTCATTCGTGTCTTTTTCAATTTATTTCATTAATGTCTTGTAGTTTTCAATGTGAGGGTCTCTCATTTTCTTGGTTAAACCAATTCCTACGTATTTTATTCTTTTCAATGCAATTGAAATTGGATTGTCATCTTAATTACTCTTTCTGGCTTGTTTATCAGTGTATACAAAACAACAAATTTTAGTGTATTGATTTTGTATCTTGACACCCTACTGAATTTATTTATTATTTCTAATGGTGTATTTGGTAGAGTTCTTAGGGTTTTCTGTATATAGTATAATGTCTGACTTAGATACATTTTTTTCTTGCCTAATTGCTGTGGCTAAAACTCCTAATACTATGCTGAATGAAAATAGGAAGTGGGGTCATACTCGTGTTGTTCCTGATCTTAGAGAAAAAGTCTTCAGTTTTTCATTGAGTATGATAATAGCTGTGGGCTTGTCATTTGTGGTCTTGGTTATATTGAAGTACATTCCCTTTATACCCACTTTGTTGACTATTTTTATCATAAATGGATGATGAGTTTTGTCAAGTGCTTTTTCTGCATCTATTGAGATGATCATATGGTTTTTATCTTTTATTTTGTTGATGTGGTGTATCATGTTGGTTTGTGGATGTCGAACCTTCCTTGCATCTGTGGAATAAATCCCACTTGATTGGTGTATGATCTTTTATATATACTGTTGAAATCAGTTTGCTAATATTTTGTTGAGGATTTTTATATCAATGTTCATTCGGGATATTGGCCTATAGTTTTCTTTTCTTGGGGGGTCCTTTTCTGGTTTAAGTATCAGAGTAACGTTGGCCTCATAAAAAGAGTTTGAAGAGTTCTATCTTTTTGTTTTTTTGGAAGAGTTTGAGAAGGATTGGTATGGACTTTTCTTTGAATATTTGGAAAAATCCACTAATGTACAAGTCCTGGACTTCTGTTTATTTGGGAGGTTTTTGATGATTGGTTGAATCTCCTTACTAGTAATCAGTCTGTTGAGATTTTCTATTTCACCATGATTCAGTCTTGGTAGGTTGTACATTTCTAAGAATTTTTCTACTTCTTCTAGGTCATCCAATTTATTGGTGTATGGTTGTGCATAGTGTCTCTTATGACACTTTGTGTTTCTGTGGTATCAGTTGTAACATCTCTTTCTTATCTGATTTTATTTATACGACTCTTCTCTCTTTTTTCCTTGATGAGTCTAGCTAAAGGCTTGTCAGTTTTATTTATTGTTTCAAAGAAACAACTCTTAATTTCATTGATCTTTTCTATTCTCTTTTTAGTCACTATTTCATTTATTTCTGCTCTAATCTTTACTATTTCCTTCTTTCTACCAGCTTTGGGCTTTGTTCTTTTCCTAGTTCCTTGAGGTGTAAATCTAGGTTGTTTATTTGAGAACTTTCTTGTTTTATCAAGGTAGGTATATATTGCTATGAAGTTCTCTGTTAGAACTACTTTTGCTGTATCCCACTAATTTTGGTATGCTACATTTTCATTTTCATTTTTGTCTCAAGGTTCTGTTTCCTTTTTTTTTTTAAATTTCTCTTTTGAACCATCAGTTATTCAGTTGTTTAATTGTTCAGTGTTGTTTAATTGTCACATATTTATGAATTTTCCAGTTTTCTTCATGCAATTAATTTCTAGTGTCATACTATTGTGGTCATAAAAGACATCCATGTAAACTTAGTGCAGTTCTGGCACAGTAGAGTGCCAGAACAGCAGCCCTTCTGGGAAGAGAGAAGAAGCAAGAAGGCCAGGGAAGGGGGTGGGTGAGGGGATGGGGGGCCTGGATCCTTAGTGTGACTCTGCCACCAGCTGAGTGACCTTGGACAAGTCTCTTACTCGCTCTCCCACCTATAAAATGAGCATACTGGACTCATCAATTATGGGTTTCCATATTTTGCACTCTTTAACTTGCATTAACCTGGCTTATGTTTTGGTCCCTACTAGACTAATTTCCTTGAGGACAGAGTCTGTATATTCTACCCCTAAACCAAGTCCTGGGCTGGCTTTCTGCAAAACTTTTCCCTTTCTCCAATTTACTACACTCCATCCTGCCTCTCAGGCCCACAGTGCTGTCCAAGGGCGTCCCTGGTGCTGGAAAATTGACTTGATGCCCACAAACCCAACTATCTAAATGTCGGAAGTGCTCATCCCATCTGGGTTCCATTTGCCCAAAAAGTCTGACGTGGGGATTTTGGTACTCAGGGATTGCAGGGTCTCTCAGAGCTGAGGGGCCTGCTCAGGGTTCTCACCCTGTCGCAGCATATTCTCCTGCTGGGACTGCAGCGACCGCGTCCCCAGAGGGCTTGTCCCCAGAGAAGAGACTGATTTCTTTTTATTCTCTTCTAATTTATCTTTCCATAAAAAATGTTTAATGCTACTCTGGAAGCCCAGGGCCCCTGCCTTGTCCTCCTAGACACCATCCCTAGCTGCACACCCAACTCATACCCTCTGTTTGTAGAACAAGAAACCATGATCCTAGTGGGGGGCCCTTCCAACACTGCTGTGTTTCCAGAAGGCTCACCTATGAGTACGTGTGGCTCTTCCACGTGGCTCAGAAGCTACACGCAGAATAGAAAAATGAACAGAAGGACAGAGCACAAACATTTATATTATTAGCTGGCACATTATTTCTGTAAGAGTTGTTTTCCCCAGGGAAATATCTTGTCACAAGCTTGACTCATTGGTGGAGAGCAGGATGGTGCTGTTTACAGAGAATGTTTTTACACTGATTCTTTTATTTGTTTGAGACTCATTAGTGGAGAAACAGAGGCCCAAGAGGCTATGACTTGTTTAGGATCTGACAGCTAACACACCATGGCCACAGGGCTGATGCACAGGTCTTTGGGCTCCTGATCCAGTGCTCTTTCCTGGGCCGAAAGCTACTTCAAAACGCAGAGCTTCTCAAATCAGGTATTCTTCTCTTCAAACAAAGAACCAATCAATGATTTAGAAAAATTGTCTAGGGGGCACCTGGGTGGCTCAGTGGGTTAAAGCCTCTGCCTTCGGCTCGGCTCGGGTCATGATCCCAGGATCCTGGGGGATCGAGCCCCAAATCTGGTTCTTTGCTCGGCAGGGAGCCTGCTTCCTCCTCTCTCTGCCTGCTTCTCTGCCTGCTTGTGATCTCGCTCTCTGTCAAATAAATAAATAAATAAATCTTAAAAAAAAGAAGAAAAAAGAAAAATTGTCTAGGCTTGTGGGCAAAACTTCTCTCCCCAATTCTCAAGCTAACTGCAGTGTTTACAGGGCGTCAGTGGCCGGGGTGACCGTGTTTACTACACCCTTGCGTTCCCACCTGCCTCCTTGCTGTCCTCAGGACCTCTGCAGGATGTCATTGTCATGTTGCAGTCACTGGCTGGTGAGAGACCCATCCCAGCTCCCCTCTCCCACTCCCCTTTCGTTTTAGGCAGGAGACAGGAAATATGGCTGTGGGTAAAGCCATGAAACAGGAATGCAACATTTGCTACTTATGTCCTTCATTAAACTACAAAGCCAAAATAATACGTGCAGATGGCAAGGTCATCAGTGTTCTGCCAGCTTACTTTAGAAGATTTCTTTCTTCCAACTCAGACGTCAGGCTAGATGTCAACTCTAATAAGGTAGAAACTTCTTGCGGTGCAAAACCCTGTGCGTGTGTTTCTGACAAGCTCTGAGGACCCACGTTGCTTTGCCTCATGTAGAGTTTATTCCTTATTTTGTTTCCCAGATAAGGAATAGGCTCAATTCCAATCTCAGAGGCAAATGTATCTGGAGAGAGAAAGAAACCGGGGAGTGGGGGAGGGGAGCAATTTAAAACGCGACAGGGTCTCTCTCAACAAAATGAATAATTAAATTTTGCATTTGTTGTCCAGCAGAAGTGATTATATGGGCAGACGCTGAGGGAAGTGCGATCATGGTGTTAATGATGGGTTAAATGAAACATTACACTCTTCTATTATTATTGCGTGAGGCTGGGTGTGAGGGAAGGAAGCCAGTTTACCCAGGCAGAGTGTTCCACAGAGATTAAGGCGTTCTGCATTTTGCAATCTTGCCACTGAGTTCATTTGTCCCCAGGCAAAGTTATCCTCTTTTCTGATAGTTTCCCTCTCCCCTATCCTCCCTCCCTCTCTATTCTTGTTCTCTGTCTCATGCCTCCTAGTACTTCACGATAGATCTGCTAAATCCAGCCCTGCTTAAAGTCTGGTTTGATCTACTCCTTGAGGCTGAATAAATTAATAGTTTAGGAATAAGGAGATTAGGACAAGTTTTGTATTCACAGCTAACTGGGTGGGCCATAGAAGCACTACTCACAGTGACCCCAAACCAGAAACTGCCCCCAAATGCTCATCGACCAAAGAACAGATCAGGGGTCGCACACTCGCCAGCTGGAACGGGAAGGAGTGACCCACAGCTTCTTGCTGCAGCATACCTCACGGACATGATGCTGAGCCCAAGCAGCTGGACCCAAGAGAGAACATACCACAGGAATCTGTTTATGGACACAGAGTATAAGACCGGGCAAACATCAAGTTATCCTGTTAGAAGCAAAGGTTGTGCTGATCTGTGTAGCTTTTATGGACTGTAGCTTTTAGGTGTGTGTGTTGAGGGGAGGGGGTCCTCCTGGGTTCATGTAATTTTATTTCGGGATTCAGGTGTTGGATCCGTTTGGTTTGTGTTAACTCTTTGAGCTCTTCACCTATGAGTCCCTTTCTGAATGTCAATTTTATTTTTAGAGATTTTATTGATTTATTTGAGAAAGAGAGAGCATGAGTCGGGAGGGGGGCA
Source organism: Mustela nivalis (assembly GCF_964662115.1). Taxonomy (NCBI): domain Eukaryota; kingdom Metazoa; phylum Chordata; class Mammalia; order Carnivora; family Mustelidae; genus Mustela; species Mustela nivalis. The sequence goes on along the minus strand of NC_139035.1, from coordinate 30,053,101 downwards.
GCAGAGGGAGAAGCAGACTCCCCGTTGAACAGGGCGCCTGAGGTGGGACTCGGTCCTGGGACTCCAGGATCATGACCTGAGCGGAAGGCAGATGCTTAACACACTGAGCCACCCAGAAGCCCCTGCATGTATATTTTAATTAAAAAAATCCCCAACGTTCACGCAATATAGTTTTTACAAAGGGGTTTAGCAAATTATAACATATGTCTGCAAGGCCTGGCCTCCCTCTCCAGCCCTCCCCATACTCGGCTCTGGAGCCCGCCCTGCCCTCAGGCACAGCCTCCCCTGCCTCCCCCTCATTCCGGAGTTCTGGGCTGTTCTGGGCTCTCTTGCTTTTCCAGTCTCGCCTATTTCACTTCACTGTCCTTCTTTTTAATGTTCTGAACACCATACGATGTTCCTTCGTTAAAGGTAAAATCAGGGCACCAGGCAGTTACAACCCACCTTGGACAAGAGAACTGTGAGGTCTCTGGGAAAATGCTGGGAATTGACACCTGCTGCGTCTCAGCTCATCAAGGACACAATGATGAGGACGGAGGCCGCATGGGGCCCCAACCGTTTGCACGGCTTTTGCAATGATAGAGAGTAGAGAGAAATGAGTTTGCTCATGACCCCTGCGTGCGAGAAGATGACCACCAGGACCACAAGCACTTGCAGCCTGAGTGGGGCAGGGGCAGGAAGGCAGGAACAAAGCACAGTCTTGCGAGCACCACACAGGAGGGAGTGCGTGAGACCAGTCCTCTCCTGGGCCGGACACTCGCCCTGGAACGGCTCTCCTGCTGCCTGATCTGTCACACACTCATCCTCTGCGATGATGGGGACCGGCCGCCGCAATCCAAACGGAAACCTGACTCTCCCTCCAGGCACCTGGCAGGAGGCCAGGAAGGAGGTCAGTGCCTATTGGAGAAAGAGCCTAGGATTTGGGCATCTGATAAAACATGCAGCCCCAAAGGGACCTCACCCCCCATGTCCGTGGCTCCATGGTGCTGGCGGCTGCAGTGAAGTCCGCCAAAAACATCTCTTGTGGCTGGGCAGGACCCAGCCTTGGACCACTGAACAGGTGGTCTCCTGCAGCGGCTGCCACACAGACACAGACCAGGAGTCAAGCCAGAGAAGTCGCAGAGGGTGCTGGCCTGGGATGCCCTCACCAAGAGGCCACCTGTCCGCCACGTAATAGTGAATCCTACCACCATCCTGGTGGAAGGAAGGAGGCTCAGCCAGCGGTGGTCATGTGAGATGTGGATCCCGCCGAGTCCACTGTCCTCCTATCTAACTGCACTGTTCTGGGAGAAGACAGGCCAGCCGTCCTGTCCGCAGGAAGATCTGCTCCCCTGCTGTCCTCACGCAGGGCAGCTTGGAAGACTGGGGGAGCGTGGCCCGGCTGGTGGAAGCCACCAGGACCCACTGCAGTGGCAGAGAGAATGGGGTCCCTTGTCACTGGGCAGCACCATCCCATGTCCGAAGCCAGTGGCTCCCATCCCAAGTTGGAAAAGGCAAAGGATAAAGCACTGGCCACGAAACTGGGCTGGGTGGAAGCTACTGTACGTAACAGTAATGAACATTCAGCCTGTGTCGAAACCAAAACCAGACCAAAACCACCCCACCCCAAGAAATCTGAGCAGGGCATTCCTCCCCAGGTTCCCCCACCCTAGGCCTGGGGCACCCACTGGGTTCAGCCCAAGCCTGCCCTGCAGACGTCCACCCACCTGGCCGGCTTACCTTCTGCTCTCCTCCTTCTTGAAGCCTGTTTCTGCACCCAGCCTCCTTCCTTCTGGGACTGCCCTCCCCACCCAGCCCCACAGCACCCGACAGACGGCGGTGTTCACCTGACCTCTGGGCACCGTTGACTGGTTCTGGGTTGGGCTTGCAGCTGAATAGGGGACAAATTCCTGTTCCCTCCTGGAAGCACACCTCCCTTGCCATGGCCAGCTAGTCCAGCAGTGAACACCTGGCCAAAGTGCTCGGATTCCAGTTTTTCTGTAGAACATTCTGGAACTAGAGCAGAGGAGAAAGAAGTCTTTCTCAGGAGGTGAGCCGTCACATTTAACATTTAAAAGAGCCATTTCAGGGGCACCTGGGTGGCTCAGTGGGTTAAAGCCTCCACCTTCTGCTCAGGTCATGATCCCAGGGGCCTGGGATCGAGCCCCACATCAGGCTCCCTGCTCAGCAGGGAGCCTGCTTCCTTCTCTCTCTCTCTCTCTCTGCCTGCCTCTCTGCCTGCTTGTGATCTCTATCTGTCAAATAAATAAATAAAATCTTAAAAAAAAAAATAAAAGAGCCATTTCAGCCATGTTCCCTGGGACCGGGACACAGAGGAGAGAGAGAAATGAGAGAGAGAGAGGACAGAGAGACGTCCTGAGAAGGCAGAGCTGAGGGCTGGAAGGTTCTGGAAGTTTCTGACAGCATTCAGCTCCTTGGTTATGTCCTTTTCCAAAGGCATGCAGCTTCCTTGGAGCCTCGAGGTAGCCCAGGGCCTGTTCCTTCTAACCAAGACCCATGGTAGTTCTAAAGTTGACCAGTCGCCCTGGTGCCGGTCAACGGCGCTCCATAAACAAGAACAGTCCTTATTTGCAGCATTTGCCAATTTCCATGATATAAATACTCCCACTAAGGCCAGTTTCGAGCTACCCAAGTTTCATTAGCCAGAGAGTCCTGCCCGCTCAGCGCCTGGAGGAGGGGGACCAGCACGCACCCCCCGTCTCCCCGCCCTGCTGTTCGCAGTGTTCTCTCACCTTGTGTTGCCCTCCCATCGGCTCCCACCCTGGCCTGGTTACTTTCTCAGTGCCTGTCTCCTGCACTGCCTCCTCCAGGGAGCCTCCAGGACCCCTTCGGCACCCCCTTAGCTCCCTTTGTTTGCCCCCGTTGTCGTGCTCCTGACACAACGTGGAAGTTCTCTGGAGAGTTCACGTGAAGACTGCTCGCTTCGGCCTACAAAGGCCATGTCTCCACCATCTCTGTGACCCCCATGCCTGCCCACGTGCTTCTGCACAGGGCTGATGGGGGAGGGGGGCTGGGATAGCTCTGTGTGCCGTCTGGCAGACAGCCTACAGCAGGGACCCGTGAGGGACAGGCCACCGTGTGGAGGCTTGTCAGCCTCAGCCGTGGGATAGGCTTCATTCCAAGGCAGTCCTGCCAACGCTGATGGGGGTCCCAGAACCCAGGGAATGAATGATCACCAGCTGGAGCTGGACTGTTATTCTGGGACAATGGCTGTGGTTGAAACACGAGCAGCACCAGACCTTCCAGGGAGAATCACACTCCAGGTTTTAAAAAAATCAGTTTTGGGGGCGGTTGAACGTCTGACTCTTGGTTTTGGCTCAGGTCATGATCTTGGGCTGTGGGATCAAGCCCCGTGTTGGGAGGGAGCCAGCTTGGGATTCTCTCTCCCTCTCCCACTGCCCCTCCCCACTCTCATGCACTCTCTCTCTTAAAAAAAAAAAAAAATATCCGTTTTGGGGGCTAATTGTGCAGCATGTGAGCTATAATAGATCAGAAGCAACCTTCCCGGCCTGTCTGCAGCCCCTCACCCCCCACCATAGGCCAAGCCTGGCAGTCAGACACCTGGTCACTCTAGTTTCTAAGGTCTTAGGACTTTTGTCCATGGCGTTCAGTTGCAAGCTGACCGTGAATCGATTATTGGTATTTAAGTAACTCAACTTAAATTTTTACGAAAGTTCATTTTTGTTGGCTCTACCCATTTGGAGTTTTAGAAGACAGGAGCGGTGATTGAGTCTTTCTGTATGTAGTATTCCCCGGTGTCTCTGATCACGCCTGGGGGTTGGCTTTCTCCTTGAAGGCCCTCCCGGAGGGATGTCAGGGACCATCCGTGTGTGGGACGCACAGCGCAGGGTCCGGCCGTGGGGGCCTGGACACTGAGCCCTACGCTCTGATTCATCCCGCTTTTCTGTGATATGTCCCAGTTGGGTGGGTCCAACCGCTGGCTGGATGGGACAGTTGATACTATGCGAGGCCACTGGCCCTTGTCACACTGTGACAACTTAGGTCAAAGCTTCAATTCTGGATCTGGAGCATGTCTCAGAGGAAGGGCTGCGACACATTATCTCAACCAGATGCTTTCACCTTAGGTAAGGCATTGGGTCCAAACCTGCCCTTCTCACCAGCGGAGTTTCTAAAAGGAAGAGTGAACCAGGGATCCCAATCCCAAAGCATCCCTTGCTGACTGGGTCATTTTCCAAAGCGGATGGCACTGTCTTGGTCCTTGGAATCTGCTGGCTGTTGGGAATCTTGGTCTTCTCCGAAGCATGTACTGAATCCCCACCCCTCAAGTCCGCGTTTGCATGTGACCACAAGGCTGTGACCCACGCGACGCCGAGGTGGGGCCCAGGGTCAGCCCGGCATAAATTGGAAGTTCACACTCATGTATGAGTGTCCAGACTGGGTCACTTAGGTAACCTGGAAAGAGTCATCAGGCCGGCCAGGGAGTGGGCTGTGCCAGGGGATGCCAGCTGGGCCCAGAGCAAGTTCAGGCTGGAACCGAAGAGGAATGGTCAACGACCATGGCTTTCCATGTCCACGACAAATCAGTGTGAGAGTTGCTGTTTTCCAGCTCAGATGGGGCTCCAAGGTTGGGGCCTGGTCCATGTGTGCCCATAACATCAGACAAATGCTGGCCCGCAGCGGCGGGGATCGGAGCAGCCGCGTGGACGTGGTGCTCCTCTCATCCTCAGACCCTCGGGCCACTCCTCTGGGGGTTGTGGCATTTCTCCTGCCTGTGCTGCAAGAAGAGGATTAGGGTTACGGTTAGGGTTAGGGTTCGGCTTTAAGTACCACCCACCCTGCCCTGTCCTCGCTGGGCGTGGCCACGAGGTGACCATGGTCAGGGCAGGTGGCTCTCCGAGGACCGTCTGTCCTCCAGGAAGGTGGACAGGGGACTGAGAGGGTTGGCAGGGGCCGCGCACGTGGAGCGCTCAGTACTGCCCCCTGCTGGTCAGTGCCGGTTACCCTTAACCAGGGGACAGCGTCCCAGGAGACTGGCCACTGGCGGTGCCCCACAGCCTGACCTCAAAGGGAGGCAGAATCAGATTTTCCTCACCCGCTGCTGCATTAGCCCAGTTCTGCAAAGCATGCTTAATTTAATGTCCTGGAACTAGAGCCCAGTGTTTATGACGGGTGAAGTTGCAAGGTTGCGGCTTCCAGAATTTTCTTACGGCGTGTTCAGCCTGCAGATGCCTGACAAAAGCCAGCTCGGGCACAGTGCCCTCTGCTGGAGGTGGACACCTGCCCCGCACGCCCAGGAGGAAGGCAGGTCCGGACACAAAGCCCTCATGGGCCACCACATGGTTTGAATTAAAGTCAGTCCGTCCCAGAGAGGGTCTCTGGCCACGGGCTTGGGACCAGGACGGAGGAGCGGCAGGGGCTGCTGAGGGCGGTGTTGCTGCCCAGCAGGTGAGGCCCCGACTCCTCAGCCTTGTCCCCCGTGCGGATTGCCTGGCCCATCCCACCCCGTTCTGGTAGAGAAAGTCCTGCCGCTCCTCCCGCTGCCCTCTGCGTCTTTATCAGGGAGGGGCCGCCCAGGCAAAGGGGCCGAGCTGATGACCCTAGATCAGTTGGAACTAGGAAGGAACCCAGGAGAAGCCTCTCTGGGGCTGTCCCGAGCACGCGGCTCTTTGCGGACAGATGAACACCATCGCCCCCATTCACGAGCACGCCACACGGCAGGTCACACGCTGCGAACCCGCAAGAGGCAGGCCCAGCCTCTTGCACTCGCATTTCACCTCTCCCTTGCTTCTGCACAGGCACACCTGTATAACCGCCTTCGCCGGGGCTGCGCAGCCTCCAGCCTCCAGCAGGCAGGCGCTCCGGCTCCCCGGAAACCGAGTCGGCGTTGTTGTCTCGCCGGCGTACGGCCCCCACCTAGCGGCCGCAAGGGCCCATTGCAAGTCTGTTTCCTCCGGCCCCCGGCGTTCTCTGTGCTCCGTGAACCCGGGAAACGCCGAAGTGCGTGCGGAGATGCGGCCCTTATAATGTCTGACGTCTGAGTCGGGATTTGAAACGAGCTATCTGTGTGGATGGCTGCGGCAGGATCGGGTGACCTCTCTGTGGGGGGAAGCGTATCACACACTGAAGCGAATTCGCTGATCTCGGTCCAGGAAAGCGGTTGTTCGGGCGGAGTGGAGGGTCCCCAGCGGCCCGTTGGGCGTGCCTAGCCGCCTCGCTGTAGGACCTGGGACCGAGAGTGGAGGCTTTAGCTCTGATGGGACAATGTCCCGAACCGCCACACCTGTCTGTCACGGGATCCGCAGCAGCGCAAGTCAGGGGTTCCCGGCCACACCTCCGGCAGTGTGGCCCGAGGGACAACGGGCTGTCCATCTTCCTCGTGGCTCCCAGAGAGGGGCCAGCCTCCCTGCCAGCTTCTTGGAAGCTGTGTCACCTGTGCTCCCCAGAAAGGCATGAACTTTCGTCTCCCTATCTGTGGGCTTGGAGAAGGGTGAACAAAGTGGGCGGGGTGACCCTACCTTTAATGGGTGCTGGTGTGCATCACAGAGAGCGCTAATTCCCCACCCCATGCGCCCCCCTACTGGCGGCAGAAACTGCGTTGTGGGCGGGAAGGTTGGGCGCAGCCCTCCAGGGGACAAGCTGCACCAGGGCCTTGGTCCCCAGGAAGAGGGGTCACTGGGGAACCCGTAGCAACCTCTCTGGGAGCACCTGTGCTCAGCTCCTGACCCACCCCCTTAACCACGCAGGAGAGGCCCCCAACGGTAGCTCCTGAATGCGGTACAGACTGAGAAAAAGAGGGGGCCAGCTGTCTAGGGGACCCTAACTCCCTAGGCGTCCTAGGCAGTATGGAGCTGGGGCAGACTTGAACTGCATGAGATTCTGGAGTCTTGATATTGGCCCAGAGGGGACATTTGATGACAGAGAGGAGCAGATCACCTGCTGTCAGTGGCGAGTGGCTGAGCCCCCCCGGATGGGCCAGGACTTCATGTGACGGGTTTGTGGGGTGGCAGGCTGGTGAGGTCCCGGAGAGGCTTACAGGAGTTCATGCCCAGGGTGTCACTCATTTCACGAGCTGGTAACAGGTGCCCATTACCCAATGTCCCCTTGGGAAGACCATGCATACTCTATTACAAGGACATACGTCTATCCGTGTTGGAAATCATCACTCATAATCCTGCCTGGGAGTGCAAAGACACACCAACTAGACTCTCCCTTGGTAGTTACCATGAGCCTGCACTTAGTAAGGCAGTTAATACAACAGGACAGGGCTTGGGGCTCTGAGCTCAGCTGAAATCCAGCCCCGGTGCCTGTCATCTGGCCAACACTTCACCTGTCTCAGCCTTGATTTCTTCTCCTGTTCACTAGGTGTTACCCACCCTTGAAGGGTTCCAGAGTCAGTGAAACAGCAGATGTGGGAGATCTGAAAGGGACAGGTCACCTGGTGCAGTGCCTAACCTCCAGTCCGTGGCTGAATAACACACAGTCTCAGTGCTTAGAGATCTGCTATTCTGGAAGGGGATAGACTAGGGTTGAGTATGCATATGTAACTCAGGCAGTGAGATTTTGGTGAGGGCTGCCTGTTTTTACTGATTTATTTATAGAAAGATACTTTGGGTCAGACGTCAATACTCTTAGGTGAGTTTGTAACTGAATGAAACACTGAATTCAAAGCCTTACCTGGGAGGTGTAGGGCAGGTGGTGAAGTTGAGCACAAATGACCCTGGGAACCCCCCGCCCCGGGTTGTCTGGACAGCCAGATAGCTGGGCTTTGGGGACCCCGCCCTCCAGTGGTACGTTGCGTTCTTCTGTGAGCTCTGCAACGTCCATGGGCCCTGGGGTTTCTGGCTGCAGGCAGCTTGCTTTCCCAGAAAGCCCAGATCCTGGCTGCCAGGTCCCCAGGAAGGTTGTTCTCAAATTTGCCCTGAATGAAGGGATAGCGATTGGGAGCCAGGCCCCTCCCCTGGCACCCAAAGTCACATGGGAAGGTCAGCTGTCATGCCAACTGGCCCCCTCTCCCAAAGACAGTGTGAGAAAAACCTATGTCTTCCCTGTTCTTGCTAACCCTCATTTTGTACGGTTTTTTTCCTAGAAGAGCCTGTTCCCTACCTGAGCTGCATGACACTGTGAAATTCACCCAAGTCCTAGTACACGACTCTGATCCTCATGCTAAATGGTTGGCCTAGATAAAGACTCAGGAGGCAGATATGGGACAGATATGAGGATGGGCGGGGATGGACAGAAAACCCCCAAACAGCAGCATCAAGATTCTAAAATGTCTCCACAAATTGAAATCTGGGGACCACCCACTAAAAAGAAAATACAAGTTCAGAGAGAAATGTACTCAGGTTCACGACACTACAAATTACAAAATGGGAGCTCTTGTCCTGATGGAGGTTCCTGGGAAAACTACCCAGAATTTCAGGTAGTTGGTGAACTATCGGTGGCTCGTGATGAGCGAGTTCACCACAAGCCGCCCATAGTTCAGCTCACTACGAGCCACTGATATGATACAGGGGGCGGCAAGAACAGGACAGAGTGATGTCCCCCACGGTCCCCGCTGGCTGGCTCATATCTGGAGCATCCCGCACAGCCTGGAAGCCAGGTCTTAGGCAGGCCCATGACAGACAGGTGAAGAGTAAGAACAGGAGAGGGTCTTGGGAAGAAAGGTTTAGGGATCTGGAAAGATAGAGCTCGAAGATGGCAAGTTCTCACTGATTACAGAGTGGCCTCCTTTAAAAATGTGAAAGGCTATATTGTCCAAGCAGTCAGGAGAGCATTCGCCATCACACTGAAGAAAAACATAGATTGTTTCCAGGATGGTCTCATGAAGCAGAGGCAGTACAAACGGGCAGAAGTCACAGGGAAATGGCTGTCAGAGCCAGAAGCAAACCAAATAAAAAACAGACAAAGACTTTCAGACATTGATTGTTCTAAAAATGTGACAGGCCTCTCTGCAGAGAAGTACCCTCCCTAACGTGAGGCTGTGGAGACAGAGCTCCGGGCTGGGCCTCGCTGCAGGCAGTCCTGGAGAGAGGTCTCTGAGCCATACCCCAGGCCCTTGTGGCAGAAATAGCTACGTGACTACCAATATACAGTCTCCCCTTCTTTTTAAATATAAACCCTGATTTCTTATGGGGCAACAATGAGCTAGCCAAGAACTGTATTTCTCAATCCCTTGTGGTTAGGTGTAATCACACATCTAAGTTCAAGACCAAGAGCTGTGAATGGAGGCATTTCCTGGAGCTCCTGGGAAGGCTCATTGATTAGCTGGGAAACACACTTTTGCCCTTTTTCCTTTCTGTGTTTGGAGTATGGATACAATGGCAGGCACTCCAGAAGCCATCTTGGACCATGATATGACCTTGAGTGTAGGAGCCGCACAGCAGGACGTTGGAGCAGAGAGATAAGAAGCTGAGTGGCAAATGGTGACAGAGCTGATGCTCATATGCGTTTACTGGGTGTTTACTGTACTCTACACAGTGTCTTAGGCACTTGGTGAACCAAACAGACAGTATCTGCCCACATAGATCTCAAACCGGCGAGGGAGCCAGGGCTGTCTGCTGCCTTATACAGTGTACAGGGTAGGGAGCATCCACACAGAGTGAAATGGGGCCCTCTGAAGCTGTAGAAAGGGGAGGTCCTGCAGGGAGCTTACATTATAGGAACATACTCATAATCTTGATTAGACAGATGGATAACATGGAGATTTACAGACATTAAGTTATTTCCCAAGATTGCTCTAAGAAGTGATATCCAACTGGGATATCTGACTCCAACTCACTTTCTTAACCACTTCTTTCACTTGCTGAGGCAGGAAAAGAGAAGGGCAGGAACGTACTTGAAGGAACAGAGAGGAAGAGAATCCAGAGATGGGGGTATTTGGGAATTGGGGTGGGTGGGTGGGGTACCACAAAGCATGAGGGGTGAAGAGAAGTGAAGGGGGACGGCTGTGGCCATAATTGACCTTCAAGGGGACAAAGTTAGTAACAACCTCCCTCGCTTACTGAAACTCTCTCAACCTGAGTCATTTTTCCCCCTGTAACAGGTTTACAGAATCTTTCATTTTTGTGTCTATTATTGAGATTTATGTTAAAAATAGATTTCAGCAACTGTTCGGTAGCATAATTATTCCTGTGACACCAGAGTACATCCAGTACCAACTTCTTTTGTTGTCAATCCACCAAATGCCCCCCAGCACCGCACATCGCGCCGTGACGGCAGCTGTGTTGCAGACATTTAAGTATAGAACTGAGCTGTTTTTCACAAACAACTTCATGACTTCACATCCATGGACCTGAAAGGTGTTTGAGCACCATATGCTTCTCTTTCTTGCACCGTAGAGTAAGAAATAACACTCAGAATCCCTCCCAAGAAGTAGACATTCTCATTTTATCTGGAGGGGTGTGGAGGATCTATTTCCAAAAATGCTTCCTCCTATGAACGTGCCCCCACAGCTTGGCAGAAACCTGCCCTCCAGAGCATCGGGGGGGGGGGGGACGGCGGACAGGCGGTGGCAGGTTGTAAGTATCCCCAGGCAAACTCTTCGGCTTTGAAAGCTATTTCCTAAAACGGTTTGAGTTAGAATCAGACATGAAGGAAGAGGCATGGCGGCACATGGGGAGTGGCCTCTCTGCAGCTCTCCCCAGCCCTGCTGGCCTCCTCCATCCCTCACCCTGTGTTCCTGGCCTCTCCAAGAAGACTACACTTACCTCCATGCTCAGCCTGGAGAAAGAAAGCTCTTCGGCACAGCTGCATATGGTGCTGTGAAGTTATTTCTCAGAGGACAAAGATGACACTTACTGTGGGTATGGTGGAGAAGGGGTAGAACAGAGGCAGGGAGCCCCCCAGAAGACTGCCGGGGGCTCCCCAGCAGACCCGTGCAGGCCAGGAGAGAGGGCAGAATGTCATACCCAACACACTGGACAGGAAGAACTGTCTAGCTATGTCTCCAGTTCCATTCCATTTTAAAGGTTGTGGGTAGATTGTCCAGCTATTTGAAGCATAAACAGAGTCCTGTTTCAGTCCCTTCTCCAAGGCATCCTGTGGACAACCTCACTCTTTTTTCAGAACAACTTCGTTCTCATCCCCATTTGTCCTGCATTTGGAAGAACTGAGGCCCAGAGGTGTTTTGGTCACTTGCCCATGACCACAGGGTAGGTGGCATGGGGGACAGGCTCTGACTGCAGCCCACCTGCAGAGTGGCACCTTCCTACAACCCCTCAGAGATGGCGTCACACCAGCTACTTGAGGTGAGCTTCTGACTTCTGGATGGTGCGGAGTCTTTCTCGGGGTCTGCAAAGAGGGGATGCTTTTGGGCCACGGCTTGGGTATAGGTTCTAGAGAGTTTCAAGGCTCAGTAATTTTGCAGGGCGTTTATTCTACCTCTCTTTCTTGGGGGCGGGTATTAAATAATCAATTCTAGGATGGGTGCTGAAGCAACACCATTCCAGAGCAGTTTAGCTAAATAGCTAACACCAACCAAATCATCACCTTAGTGTCTTCACTCAACATCGTATTTTTGAGCACGAGCCCTGATAACGTAGACAGGCAGATATGAATAGCTGAATTTCAGCTGCTGTGTAAGACACAGTTCATGGCGAACTAAGTTGAATCTCAGGTCCCCATTTCCCTCTGAAGCACACTGAGGTTCACATCTGGCTCTTCCCTAACACAAACACCCCAGCAGTCCTGTCCTTGTACAGTGTTCCTGAGAATGGCTGTTCTGTTTGCAATTACTGTGTCCTCGACCCTTGCTGAGTGTCCAGGTGGGAGAGTACTCTTCCCTCATGCGCTGACTTTAGACTTGACCATGGAACTTGTTTTGGCCAATGGACCATACGCCGCATTTGAGCAAAACCTTTCACTGCAGTTGTATGGTTGGGCTTTGCTTCCTGTGAGTCTCTGCCCTCTGTTGTGAAAACAACACACCCCAGAGAGTGGTGGCTCCTTTATCCTTGGTGTGCAAGGAGCAGACACAAGGAGGCTAACAAAGAGCAGCCCAAGCCAGTCAGGCTGGCAGCACCCAGCGCAACTCGGGGGCCCCTCAGTCCACCTGCAGCCCTCGTGGTTCACAGGGAAGACAGAGACTCTGTCGTGTCACCTGGAATCGGTGTGATCTGTGGCTGGTGCCCAAGCTGACTCCTACAGAAATGGGTTCCTGAGTCCAGCTGCTACCAGAATGCATCCTGCAAGGTAGGCTCTGGCCTCGGGAGGCAACCAGAGTGCAAGCTTCGTCATGCAGATTACTTGATGGGACTGTCCAAAATATACTGATGGACTTGTGGCTCTGGGTGAAGAGATTTCAAGTCAGAATGTTCACAGTGTTGGTTGGTTGTTCTTTGCTGTATCTGATAAGGCACCAAAAGAAAGAGGTACTTGGAAAATAATCAGCTTATTTGTTTGAAGGTACTATTGACTCATGGCAAAACCCATCCTTTTTTTTTTTCTTTTCTTTCTTTTTTTTTAATTAGCAGGCTCCCTGCCCAACATGGGGCTCAATCTTACAACGCTGAGATCAAGAGTCAGATGTTCTACTGACTGAGCCAGCCAGGCACCTGCAAATCCATCCTTTTAGTGTACGGTGTGGGAGTTTGGAGAAGTATATATGGTCATGGGACTACCATCAAAATCAAAATATAGGACGATTCTATCATCCTGACGAATTGCCCTATGCCTCTTTGGAGTGAAGCCCCTGCCTCCAGGTCCAGCCCCTTAGAACCACTCTTCTGTTTTCTGTCCCTGTCGTTTTGTGTTTTCCAGATGTGCTGGAAACAGAATCCTGTTGTAGGCGGGCTTCGAGTCTGATTATCATCACTCAGCTTATGCATTTCCGGTTTGCCCATGTGGTTTTGTATGTCAACAGTTTAGTCTTTTAAAATTTTGAGTATTTTTTTTTAACTGTTTAGATGTACCACAGTTGATCCACTTGTCTGTTGAAGAACACGTAGTAGGTACTTTACAGTTTGGGGCAATTATAAAGAAAGCCACCACAAACATCTGCATACCGTTTTTTGTTTGTTTGTTTTATTTTGTCTTGTTTGGTTTGGTTTGGTTTAGAGAGGGGGGAGGAAGCTGGGGGGGCAGAGGGAGAGGAAGAGAATCTTAAGCAGGTTCTCACGACCCTGAGGTCATGATCTGAGCCAAAGCCAAGAGTCAGACACTTCACTGACTGTGTCAACCAGACGCCCCTGCATAATGGTTTTTGAGTGAAGTTATGTTTTGCTTTTCCTTGGGTATTTATCTAGGAGTGAGGTTGCTGGGTGGGGGATGAGTATACGTCTAAATTTGGAAGTCACCGCGTTCCAGCTTCCAAAATACTGGTGTGTCTTCCATTCCCGCCAGCAGGGGGCGAGAGCTCTAGATGCTCCCCATTCTTGGCTGCAGGCTCCGTTCCCAGCCTTCCCTGGTTTAGGCAACCCAACGGAGAAGTCTCTGTGCCTCACTGGGGCTTACGTTTGCATATCTCTTGTGGCCAGTTATGTGGAATGTCTTACACGTGCTTCCATGTCAACCATATGTCTTCTTTGGTGAAGTGTCTGTTCAAATCTTTTGTCCATTTCAAAAAATGTGTTGTTGGGTTATTTATTTATTTATTTGTTTGTTTTTTAATTAGTGAGTTTTGAGAGTTCTTTGTATTCTCCCTCCAGATACAAGTCCGTCATCAGAAATGTGATCTACAAGTGTATTCTCTGAACCAATGGCTTATCTTGTTGTTTTCTTGGTGATGTGACTTAATTTTGATGACATCACATTGGTCTGTTTGAAAGCATGGTTTAAAGAGAAGAAAACAGAATCCAAGCATTCTGAGATGGGCAAGATCGAAAGGGACACATGCTAGAGGTGAGCTGGTGGTAAAACCCACGTCAAACATACAGTCCTCTTATTGGATTCTGGTTCCTCCAACAAATCTTTTCAAATGCATGAAATGATTCTTGAAGAAGGACGAAGGGCATGGTCCCACGGAAGCATGACGGGCCAAGTGAGGTCACGCATGGCCTTGTCAGTCATGCAGCGTGCTGTGGACTGGCCTCCTGGTGCAGGGCACTCAACTTAGAGAATGTGAGCAAATGTGCATGTGTGTCAGATATGTATACATGTGCAGATGTCTTGAAGGCACACGTATGTGTGTGTACATGTATGCTCTGTGTGACATGTGATGTGCATACGTGTGTCCATTACATGTGTATACAGTCTGTGACTGAGTATTACATGTCTATGAGCAAGACAGTATATGCAAATATGTGTCTGGTATGAAATTAACGAAACTCCTCATGGTCTTTTTCCTTAATGCATTTACAGTCCAGGGAGACTCAACTTGCCACCTTTCATTGGGCATTCTCTAGAAAGTATCTCGTTATTACTGAAAGGTCATGTTTTAGAAGTCTCAGGCACTTCAAGAATTGTCCAAGCAAGTGGCCATAGAACAATGACCAGGTGGGAAGGGCTCATCCTTCACTCTCTGCCCTGCTGGGACCATTCATCCACTCATCTTCTCCTGTCCCATTCTCTCCCTTCCCTTCCACCGACTCTCCCTTCCTCCCCTTCTCTCAGGGGCAGGAAGAGATGCCTAGGTGTGTCCTGGACATGGAGGGTCCCCATCTTCTCTCTATGGAGCTCTGTCCTCCGATGACCTGTTCCCACCTACAGCTGACTCCACCCCCCCACCCCCCCAGGATCTTGTCACAGATTCACAGATGCCTCATCTCACAGTACGGAAGCTGGGGCCGGAAAGGGCCTCAGTGACTCACGTAAAATCACACAGCTGCTTACGGCATAACCACCGTCCCTGAATAAAGCTTAAAATCACCGCATCGTAGGCTAGATGACACCTCAAGTCTTCCCACGGTCCGTTTGGCAGCCAATCCTTGGGCAAACACTGGAGCTGAGCTCAAAGTTTTTGCTTCTTAAGCATGGGAAGAGCACAGGAGAGTCCAGACCTGGCTTGTTCCTGAGACCAAAACCCTAGAATGAGGTTGACTGCTGGCCTGTTGCATTTGTGTCTTAAAATCCTGTTTCTTAACTAATCCCAACCATTGAAATCCTATCTGTAACCCATTTGCACTTCTGTTGCTTCTCTTAGTCTCACTCTTTAAATTGCTTCTTTAATATCACCTCCAGAAATTATGTTCAGGGTTTGGAGGACTTCTGACTTCTAATCAAATAACATACAGTGAAAAGTGATCAAGGAGAAAGCAGCTTTCATGTGCTCAGTTCATTTTAGATACCAGAATAATTTCTGGAATAATTACTGGCTGAACAATATGTTGCTCCGTATGTATACATTTGCATACATTTATCAATTGAAATATTAAAAATAACTATTAATTCTGAATGTTGAGTCAAATCGGTAACTAGTAATTTTATTTTATTTTATTTTTGGCATGAATGCCCTGATGTTTTCTGCACTGAGCTGAACAAATTACAAGGCTTCCCTCCTTGCCACCTGGCTGGACAAGACAGCCACACACCCAAGTGACAGCATCTGTACAAAGCAGATTACGAGCCTGTGCCCAGAGAGGGCTGTGTTGGTCTGAAGACACCTGTTCACTCTTGAAAAAGAAACAGCCTTTTACTAAAAATGCTTGAGCTCTTACAGAAAGAAGCCAGCTTTCTGCACATGTTGGTCTGGCTTCTAGGGTGAGTGTAAAAAACCACCCTAACTGGCTCCATCATGAGTGTAGAGAGGCAGGTAGGAAAGGGCAGAAACCTAGCACAACAGCCATTTAGAAAGGAATGGGCTAGGAGCATTTGTTCTAAGTCTATAAAAAGGGTAATTACTTTGGCAAGTAGTTCATTTTCTGCCCCATAAAGGCAGCTGTAAATGGATTATAAATAAGTGATGGCTCATAATTCATTAAAAACAAGAGGATGGGAATAGTTTTAAGGAAGCATGAGTTTTAAGGAGAACCTTCAAAATTCAGCAAACGTTACAGAGGACTGGAGCAGCCCAAGACCCCAGGGGTACTTTCCTTCACAGGGGCTGGCTCTTCCAGTTTCTCCTGCTCTAGGCACCTTATGGAGGGCCATCCTTCCTCTCCAGGTGCAGGCAGAACGCTGGACTTGGCATCCAAAGAATTAAAGCCTGTTTACTCCCTGTAATCTTGGGCAAACATCCTTGAGCCTCAGTGTCCTCAACTGCAAAATGGGATAACAAGAGCACCCGACTCACAGAGCAGTGGTGCGCGCTGCTTGTCTTACTCACTCCACAAACAGGACGTGTGATTGACATCCCGCCTTGTGCCAGGCCCTGGGGAAGGTGTGGAGCATGAACACCAGGCTCCAGCCCTTCTAGAAGTCAAAGTTCATCTGAGACAGCTGGGTCCAAGACTCTGGGGACAGGGCCTGAGCACCAGGACCTTTTCCAGATGCAGAGGTGAGCTCAGGGCTAAGGACTGCTAGTGTAGACGGTGCAAGTAAAACAATAAGTGAATGAAAGGGAGGCAGTGGGCTTTGCAGGTGTGAGAAAGCCTTGAAGGACCAGTAAGGGTTTGTTTGTGGAGGGAGTCCAGTGAACAAAAGCATGGTGCATTGGGCCTTGAAATTTGGAGTGGAGGAAGCCCAGGATCCATTTGTTCCCATCCAGGAGCTGAGTTAGCGCTGTGCCTACAAAGAGACAGGAATGCTGTGCTGTCGTGAAGTCAGTGGGGAGGCCTGGTGCTTTTCTTCTGTAAATTGATGAGGTTCAGGACACACTATTCTAAAATATGGTGGATTAAATAGGAATGGAAGAATCAGGAAAGTCACTCTGCCTCTCCAGGCCTCCATACTCCCTCCCAAAACAGGCCATAGAACTCCATGTGAAGGGGCGCCTGGGTGGCTCAGTGGGTTAAAGCCTCTGCCTTTAGCTCAGGTCATGATCCCAGGGTCCTGGGATCGAGCCCCACATCGGGCTCTCTGCCCCGCAGGGAGTCTGCTTCCCTCTCTCTCTGCCTGCCTCTCTGCCTACTTGTGATCTCTCTGTCAAATAAATAAATAAAATCTTAAAATTAAAAAAAAAAGAACCCCATGTGAAAGGCACCCTTTCTGTATCAGGAAGAGAGAAGACATTCTCATCATCAGACCCAGATTCCTGGAACTTGGGCCGGGAAACTTTTACAAACTTTGTTAAACCAACCCTCATCTTCCTATTCAGCTTTATCACATACTCCTCTTTGTCCTGTCAATGCTTCACAAATCTATCTCTTCTTTGTCTCAAAGCTATAAAAGACTCTTGTTCTGTTTTAGACCCAGAGGGTCTAAGAGGGTCAAGGGGAACTTTTCGACAAAAAAGGAGAGCTTTCAGCAAAAATCAATACCCATTCATGATGAAAAGTTCAAGGGTAGGTATAGAAGGAATGTCCATCTGCATAACAAAGGCGGAAAAGACAAGACAACATGTGAAAAATGGAGAGCTTTTCTTCTAAGATCAGAAATAAGACAAGGATGCCTATTCCTGGCACTTACTCAACACAGTATAGCAAGTCCTACTCACAGCAATTAGGCAAAAAGAAAAAAAAAGGAAGACATAAAACTCTATTTGCAGATCACATGATACTATATATAGAAAACCCTACAGGACCCCCAAGAAACTCTTAGAACTAATAAATGAATTCAGTAATAATTTATGATTCAGGGCGATATGCTAAGTGAACCAAGCCATACAGAGAAAGACAAACACAGAATAACATCACTTAGAGTGGAATCCAAAAAACCCTTGAACTCATAGATGTGGAGAACAGACCAGCAGTTACCAGAGGTGGGGGTGGGGGAGTGCACCAAATGGGTGAAGGGAGTCAAAGGTGCACACTTCCAGTTATCAGATGAGTAAGTCATGGAGAGGCAGTTTATGCTATGGTGACTGTGCATGTGTAATGATACCGCATCATAGATTTGAAAGTTGCTAAGAGGGTAAATCCTCCAAGTTCTCATCACAATAAAAATAAATTGTACTATGTGAGGTGAAGGATGATTTCACAATGTATACATAAATCAAATCTTTAGGTTGTACACTTAAAATTAATACAATGTTATATGGCAAAAACCAAACCAAACAAAACAAAATACAACTTTGTTCAGACCCAGCCAGGGAACCTCAGCAGGTGCAGAAAATGTCTTCCCTCCCTGCAATGTGTTAGGGAGACCAGTCAGACTCCAGAAAGGGGAAACTCTCACTCTTAGAGAAGAAGCATTGGGGGTAAGGGCACACATTTGGGTACCAGAGCCCATGGGCTCTATTCAGGTTCTGTACTCGCTATGTTAACCTTGGGCAAGTTCCTTAACCCCCTTTGTATTAGTTTTCTCAATTACAAATGTGATCAAAATCAATTTCTATTTCATGGCACTGTGGTTCAGATAAGATGACCTAATAGTCATAAAGCACTCAGAGCAATGCCCAACACAAAGCCAGCACTGTGTTTGCT
The DNA here is from genome assembly GCF_964662115.1 of Mustela nivalis. Lineage (NCBI taxonomy): Eukaryota > Metazoa > Chordata > Mammalia > Carnivora > Mustelidae > Mustela > Mustela nivalis. The sequence goes on along the minus strand of NC_139035.1, from coordinate 30,034,745 downwards.
GCTGTCATTTTTCAAGTGCTGGCTCCAAAGCCCGTTCCTCTGTGAGCTCCATCAAGCCTGATGAACGGTCTCCATGTTTTTCCCACCATTTTTATTGCATATGTTTCATATCCATATGTTTCTCTCCTGAGGCTGTGAATTGACCAAGGTGTGCTCTTACTTCCTGCCTCACATAGGTCTGGGGTAGGGGCTCTCTGCTTATTTATGGTACATGGTTAGATTTTTATTAAGTTAATAAAATAAAAACTACTGGAGATCCTGGGTGGTTCAGTCGGTTAAGCGTCTGCCTTTGGCTCAGACCTTGATTCCAGGGTTCTGGGATCCAGCAACATGCTAGGCTCCCTGCTCAGTGGGAAGTCTGCTTCTCCCTCTCCCTCTACCCCTTCCCCCACCGCGCACGTGCATGTGCACGCTCTCACTCTCTCTCTCAAGTACTCCTTTAAAAAATAAAAATATTTAAAAAATAAACACTACTAAAGCAAAGAAAGATGTTTTTAACAATTGGCAACATCTTTCATTGTTTTAAAGACTGAAATCGACCAGAATTAGATCTTTTCATGAGTTGAGAAGGGCTTGCAAATGCAAGACATTTCAATACCTTTGTTTTGTGCTATTAAAACTTTGGCCCTCCTTGTGGCATTTTCTTGCTGCAAATCCTATAAAATATTTAGTTTCCTAAGCACACTGAAGTTTAATCCTTGTAAAGAAACTTCCATCTGGAAATGTCAGGCATAATTTATTAACTCCCTCTCCTTGTACACTGATAGTTATAGTACTGTATTTCTAATGGGGAGCTGAGTTGCAAATACAAAGGAAATATGGAAATAGATAAATCTCTTTCAAGGCACAGTTAAGGAAGTGTTTTAGGAGGACTTGCGACTCTAGTGAATGCCTTGTGTGGCCTGATTTGTGGATTAGTTTCAGCCCTCAGGGCTCTGGCTAGTCCCTTTGCCTGAGCACCCTTCCCCTGGATGGCCCAGAGGCTAATGCCCTCACTTCTTTTGAACTGAAGGAGAGTAGACTATGTCACCTAAAATATGCCTTTTTGGCATAAGGATGATCTTGAGTTGGGTTTTTTTGCTCAAGATTTTATTTATTTATTTATTTATTTATTTATTTATTTATTTTGGAGAGAGAGAGTGCATGCACAAGCAGCGAAAGGGCAGAGGGAGAGAATCTCAAGCCAACTCTGAACTGAGCTTGGAGCTCTCCATGAGGCTCCACCCTATGACCCCGAGATCATGACCTGAACTGAAACCAAGAGTTGGACACTTAACTGACTGAGCTGCCCAGACGTCCTAAGCTTGTTATTTTTAAGAAACAGCAGACACAGGAGAAGTTCTGAATACTGAGAAGTCACCCTTTGGTAAGACACACTTAGGTTTATAAGGGAAAGTTTGGTAAGGGTGTCTCCCCCTCTTCACCAGGAAAAGGAGGATGATTGAAGCTCCAGAAACTGTTCAGTGAAGAAGGAAGAATCTTAAAACTGCACAACATCCATATCTTTGATGACTGTGTTTTGTCTGACAACCGCCATGACTGCCTCCCCAGCCCCACCCCTGCAGTCTCCTTCGTCTTTAGCTGGAGATGGTATTTAAGGTGATGGTCTGGGCCATTTAGAGAGTTACTCTGTTTTGGGGGTCTCTCTTATGTATATAAGAGTTACATATATTATGAAGCTTCTGGGGGTTTTCTCCTCTTAATTTATCTTTTACAACATGGGGTCTCAGGCAAGAACCTAGAAGGGTAGAGGTAAAATTGCTTTTCCTCCCACTACAAAGTGCATACTTAAATCTCACACTCGCTCATCCTGCATCCTACCCCCACCTCCTCAGGCATCCCTCTTCCCCCTTTACTGCACTGTTCCATACTGATCCATCTCCTTGCCCTTCCTGTGTTCGCTGTGCACCTCACCCCAGCAGAACCTGAGCTTAGAGGCAGGGACGTTTTGTTTGTTAACTGTTTTATTTACATGGCCCAGGTGCCCAGAGCAGTCCCTGACATACAGTAGGTGCTCAATAAATATTGGTCATATCAAGCACCAGCTTCCCAACAACTGCCAGTACCAACCATTGATAAGACACAGTGGGAAGGAAGAACATTACCTTGACAGCTGGGTCTCACAGAGGGAGGGGAAGTTTGGTGTTTACTGACAGTTTGAAGTTTGGTTTAAGGCAAGTCTCTGCAAGGGGTGGGGGCATGCTCATAAGTTTTTTGTTTTTTTTTTTAAATTAATTTATTTATTTTCAGAAAAACAGTATTCATTATTTTTTTACCACACCCAGTGCTCCATGCAATCTGTGCCCTCTATAATACCCACCACTTGGTACCCCAACCTCCCACCCCCCCACCACTTCAAACCCCTCAGATTGTTTTTCAGAGTCCATAGTCTCTCATGATTCACTTCCCCTTCCAATTTACCCCAACTCCCTTCTCTTCTCTAACACCCCTTGTCCTTCATGATATTTGTTATGCTCCAAAAATAAGTGAAACCATATGATAATTGACTCTCTCTGCTTGACTTATTTCACTCAGCATAATCTCTTCCAGTCCTGTCCATGATGCTACAAAAGTTGGGTATTCATCCTTGCTGATGGAGGCATAGTGTATATGGACCACATCTTCCTTATCCATTCGTCCATTGAAGGGCATCTTGGTTCTTTCCATAGTTTGGCGACCATGGCCATTGCTGCTATAAACATTGGGGTACAGATAGCCCTTCTTTTCACTACATCTGTATCTTTGGGGTAAATACCCAGGAGTGCAATTGCAGGGTTATAGGGAAGTTCTATTTTTAATTTCTTGAGGAATCTCCACACTGTTCTCCAAAGAGGCTGCACCAACTTGCATTCCCACCCACAGTGTAAGAGGATTCCCCTTTCTCCACATCCTCTCCAACACATGTTGTTTCCTGTCTTGCTAATTTTGGCCATTCTAACTGGTGTAAGGTGATATGTCAATGTGGTTTTAATTTGAATCTCCCTGAGGGCTAGTGGCTAGTGATGATGAACATTTTTTCATGTGTCTGATAGCCATTTGTATGTCTTGATTGGAGAAGTGTCTGTTCATATCTTCTGCCCATTTTTTTTATATGATTGTCTGTTTTGTGTGTGTTGAGTTTGAGGAATTCATTATAGATCCTGGATATCAACCTTTTGTCTGTACTGTCACTTGCAAATATCTTCTCCCATTCCGTGGGTTGCCTCTTTGTTTTCTTGACTGTTTCCTTTGCTGTGCAGAAGCTTTTGATTTTGATGAAGTCCCAAAAGTTTATTTTCGCTTTTGTTTCCTTTGCCTTTGAAGACATATCTTGAAAGAAGTTGCAGTGGCTGATATCGAAGAGATTACTGCCTATGTTCTCCTCTAGGATTCTGATGGATTCCTGTCTCACGTTGAGGTCTTTTATCCATTTTGAGTTTATCTTTGTGTATGGTGTAAGAGAATGGTTGAGTTTCATTCTTCTACATATAGCTGTCCAGTTTTCCCAGCACCATTTATTGAAGAGACTGTCTTTTTTCCACTCTATATTTTTTCCTGTTTTGACATGATTCTTTATATGGAAATCCCAAAAGACTCCTCCCCCAAACTACTAGAACTCATACAGCAATTCAGCAACGTTGCAGGATACAAAGTCAATGTGCAGAAATCAGTGGCTTTCTTATACACTAACAATGAAAATACAGAAAGGGAAATTAGAGAATCGATTCTATTTACTATAGCACCAAGAACCATAAGATACCTGGGAATAAACCTAACCAAAGAGGTAAAGGATCTGTACTTGAGGAACTACAGAACACTCATGAAAGAAATTGAAGAAGACACAAAAAGATGGAAGACCATTCCATGCTCTTGGATCGGAAGAATAAACATTGTTAAAATGTCTATACTGCCTAGAGCAATCTATACTTTTAATGCCATTCCGATCAAAATTCCACCAGTATTCTTCAAAGAGCTGGAGCAAATAATCCAAAAATTTGTATAGAATCAGAAGAGACCCCGAATCGCTAAGGAAACATTGAAAAACAAAAATAAAGCTGGGGGCATCACGTTACCTGATTTCAAGCTTTATAACAAAGCTGTGATCACCAAGACAGCATGGTACTGGCATAAAAACAGACACATAGACCAGTGGAACAGAGTAGAGAGCCCAGATATGGACCCTCAACTCTATGCTCATAAGTTTTTAATACCTTTAAAAATATCATTAGTATCTCTAAAGCTTTAATATTACATCTTAAAATTTTTTATTTGTTTATGTTTTCCTGAGACCAGGAGGTCTCTGGATCCAGGCAGATTATTATTTATTTACAGCCATAACTGCATCAGTTCCCCATATGCCAATTCTTCCCTCTTTTGGGGCACAATGTAAGTGAGAGCCGGTGGGCTGGGGCTGGTTGTTCAGGCGGGCTCCTTGTCCTACTGGAGAGGAACCCTGAAATTATTCATCTGTTTACATAGGATGGCATTTGCTGCAGCCCAGCGCCCCATAAACCATCTCCTTGGGAAGAGGCAGATCTCCATGGAATGTAAATAATAAATAAATGGAAATATAAATAAATGTAAATAATATCAATATATATTCAAAACAAGGGAATCAGCCACCATCACCTGCATTTGGCACAGAACACAAAGGAGGGCAGAGGGTTGGGAGAAAGGGAGTTCACATGTGCCCCGATCGGAGGCTTATCAGCATGGGCAAGGGACAGGCAGGCTGACGGGATGCTGGGAAGCCCATGTGACTGGTTCGGGGTGCCTGCCTGGCTTTCTCCTTCAGTTGGTCCAAGTGGCAAGTGGGTGCAGCAATCAGGAAGCTGGTGATTATTAATCAAGTCCCGGCTTCCCGGACTGCTGGCTAGAGACAGTGGGCTGACTCCTTAGAAGTCTGATTTGTAGGTAGTAGGTTGGCTTCCTGGGCTGGTTACTGTTGACAATGACCAGTTGCTGGGCTGGCTGCTGCAGGCTGTAGGTGAGAGTTCTGGTTGTGTATGTGGTCTGGGCACTGTCCGCTGTGTGTTGAGCCCCCCACGGTTTGGGATGGGTGGGGATGGCAGGGCAAAGATTGAAAGTGGGCAAAGTGAAGAACTTTCGGGAACTTCTTACAGTGAACAACCAGGTTATTTGCTTAGAAGAGTAAAGTTATGTTAATGTAGACAACACTGGAGAAGGGTAGACAGGTAGCTTTGGCTTCTGGGTGAAGGAACTGAAGAGAAAGGAAGGGAAGGTTGAGATTTGTGGAGTATCACAGATGGCCTCAGTTTTAGCACTTCCCCGCCCTGCTCAGCTACGCGTGGGGCTGTGAGGGAAATGGCACTGCTCCTGTTTCACAGGAGAGAGAGACTCGGATTCTGAATCAGCGACCAAGGTCACACTTAAATGGTAGTAAAGGCAGAACTCCAAGCCAGCCTGGAGGACCTGTCAAACTTAAAAATAAAATAGTCACTGTAAGGGCCTACTTAGCCAGAGCGAGCCATTTTGTTGTTTATGCAGTAAACTTAGATTGAACCTGCCCCTTCCCCCCAAGAGCAAAGCACTTAGAAACAGAATTGGTGAAATACGGCCAAATAGCCCCCAATAACGGAGCACAGATATCAGGACATGTCAGGCTGGGCAGAGATGACAGAGCCCAGATACAAGGACGTGTCCGGCCAGGTGGAAACCTTCAATCAGTAAAAGCGCACGTATTACCTCCCTACCCGCCAAGGATGAGCCAAGCCAGGTGGAGACATCCAATCAGGAAAGCACCTCCCTAACCGCCCAAGAATATGGGCCCTGCCTTTTGGGCGCCAATTCTGACCAGAGTGATAGGCTAGTTCAAATAACTACTATAGGGTGAATTGTAATTCAATTGGCCACCTGTATGTGGCCAGGCCCAACCACATGGCCTTTGCTCTATAAAAGTTAGTCTGTGAGGCTGGGAGGGGTCACCTCTTTGCAAGAGATGGCCCTGGCCGGTCAGTTTGATTGATTCTTGATGCTTGGCGTGAAATAAAGCCTTGCTTAACTTTCACTTTGTATCAGTCTCGTCCTTTTGTCTACGGACCCTTTCAGCCACGTATTTTACAAGCAAAATGAGTGTGTTCTGGAATACTCACAAGCCAGGATGTGCCAACTATCACGAACGAAAGGCAAGTCGGAAGAGACAAAGGGAAGGCCAGCTCTCATTATCAGGGGTAAGGAGGAAACTGCAGAGGGTGGTTCTGATCAAGAGTTCACTGAAGATGAGTAAGAGGTCGTGCTGGTGTGTCCCCGGTTGTGGGTGGTGGTCGGCACCCTGTTGCAGGGGGTGAGGGGTCGGTCTTTCTTTCTTTCCTTTCTTTCTTTCTTCCTTTCTTTGTTTCTTCTTTCCTTCCTTCCTTCATACCTTCCTTCCTTCCTTCCTTAAACCTGGAGCTAAAGTCCAACGTGGGAATTGTCTTCTCTCCCCATGCTGGTTTGTAGGCTGCAGCCCTCAGACCTTCCTGACTCTATTTTTTTTTTAAGATTTTATTTATTTATTTGACAGACAGAGATCACAAGCAGGCAGAGAGGCAGGCAGAGAGAGAGAGGAGGAAGCAAGCTCCCGGCTGAGCAGAGAGCCCTGGGATCCTGGGATCCTGGGATCATGACCTGAGCCGAAGGCAGAGGCTTTAACCCACTGAGCCACCCAGGCGCCCCTCCATTTTTTTTTTTTTAATTGACTTATTTTAGAGCTAGTGAGGGCTCAAGTCGGGAAAGGTGAGAGGAGCAGAGGAAGAGAGAGAATCCCAAGCAGGCTCCATGCTGAGTGCAGAGCCAGGCCTGGGACTCGATCTCACAATCCTGAGATCATGACCTGAGCAGAAATCAAGAGTCAGACAGTTACCCAACTGTGTCACCCAGACGTCCCTTGACTCTATTTTGGCTGAGGTTTCCCTTCTCACAGCCCCCCCACCCCAAACCCCGTGCTGCCTTCCATCATCGCAAATACCACCCAAATCATCTCCCCATGGCCATGCATATGTGTGACAGGTTTATCCGTATGGATGGAGGGTTTTTTTTCTGCCAGAAAACAGTTGGTGGGGTGGACATTGGAAGGACACAAAATAAGGACATTTCGAGTGTTTTCGGGGGGCGGGGGGAACCCAGCGTTGAAACTCGTATCTGTCCTTCCTGTCAAATGTTCTTTGTATCCAGAGAAGGCCCTTTTAGCTACTGACTTATAATAATACATTTCCCCTTAATAGACGTTCTTTCTACTTCTTTCCCCCTTAAAAGTAATTGGCAAAGTAGCTGGAGTCAGCGTCGAGTAATAAAATGGATGCGATTCCTGGGAATCGGTTCACATTTTGCAAGCGCGATGCAGCTTTCAAGAACCGTGGAAATAAAACCCCGGGCTGTTCCTAGATTTACAGTCTTCACAGTCTGTGGTCTGTGCTGCCAGCATTTGTAGCCAAGCTGGCAGGGTCTCTGGAGAACATCATTTTATCTTTTAAAAACAATTACAATTATAATTAGTATTGTTATTACTCTCTGCACCACAACAGGGCAAGGGAAATGTAGCGATCAGCCTCTTGCTTGTCAGCATGAAAGGCTGGGTGGCCTCCTGGGCCACTGAGCCAAGCCCCAAGGCTCTGGGTGGGAAAACTGCGGGTAGGACTGTGCAGGTAGCTCTGGCTGCCTTGCGCCCGGAGATGTGGATGTGTGTATGTGGTGGGCATGCTGATTGCCACAGTCCTCCACAGACAGTCTCAACACTGGTCAGTGGGGTCCGGAGGTGGGTAGAGATCAGCCTGCCCCGGACAGCCTACTTCTTAGTAGCTGGTGGAGCAGCGGACCCAGCCTGAATGTGGCTGTGCGGAGCAGACATCCCTGCATTCCTCCACAAGTCATATTGCAGCGCTGGCCTGAGCCCCTCACCCTCCCAGCCAGCCTCCTAGTTAGATGTCTGCAACCTGCATGACCGCGTTCAGTCGGGGGAAAGAGGCGGCTCAAAGCTGAGGTTCACGTGTGGCTACTTAGAGGCTAGGGTACATAGCCACACAGCTGGAAAGGCGGCCTTTCTGCAGGGGCTGCACAGCGCGGGAGTGGGAGCCCGGACCCTTGCCGGCATAGCTTGGGCTTTCGGATTTCCCCTTTGATTGCGGTGGATGAGTAGTAGGATCAAGTCTTCACAATCCGGAGATCAAGGAGCATATTAAGCTGTCAGAGTTTCAGCAGAGGCCACAAAGGGCTAAGAAACAAAACAAGGGGTTAAAGTCCCCCATATCCTGAGATATATTCTAATCGTTCAACCTCTAAGGAAGGACCATCTGGTCCGCTGTGGGAAGATGCTTTTGTGAACTACAAACCCCTGCTCTTGCGCGATGTGGCAAGGTCAGATTGCCAAAACGCTGCCCCGCACTCGGTCCCTGTGCTTAGGCTTTCAGGGCCTGAGAGCCATGGCGGGTGGCCCTGCTCTGCGCCTGGAGAACGATGACGTCTGTAACCTTGAAGAGAAATCTCCAGAGCTTAGGCAGGTCCCCTGGAGTATGCGGGAACTGTGAAGTGATTCTCACCTGGAAAAACAATAAAATGAGAGGCTACAGCGGGAGGGAGGAAGGCTGTGTGTGGCGAGGTGCCCTTTCTGCCGCGGAGGGTCAGAGGAGGAGATCTTCGCAGGTCAGAAGGACACAGGCTCCATGCCCTTCCCAAGAACCTGTCCCGGGAAGCATCCTGCCGGCGTGAGGACGACTTGGTGGAAAGAGGCTGGAAAGAGCTACATCAAAGACTGCGGAAACCCGAGGGCGGGGACAGCACGGAGCAGCCAGGAGCCAGTGGCACCTGCTCCGGGAGCTGAGGTCAGCTTTGCGCACGCGCGGATGCGAATGTGTGCAGGAGTGGGGGCGAAGACACCGGAGCCTGTGGTGGAAAGACCCCAGCCCCAGAATACAGCGCAGAAGGCACTGCACTTGTCCCGCACCTGTTCGCTACCAGCCCCCTTCCACCCACCCCTGCTGTGGCCTCTGCAGCCTGATGTGAGGCCACGCTAGGGAAGGTTTACCCTGGATGAGTCTGGGTTCCTCGATGCTTCCGTACCTGGAAAAATAAACTGTTCATTACCCAAGAGTAACCGCATAACCAATCTGTCTGCCTCAGGCTGCATGGGGGGAAATGCAGCTTCAGCGCTGGAGGAGACCTGGGCGCCTGCCATTCCCTAAACTGGAGGCATGACCATAGGATGACGGCTGTGGCTCTGAGTCTGAGTCTGGATCCTGGGTCTCTGGGCTATTCATCACTTTGTAGTGACGGGGTTCAGGACACACTACCCCCAACGATGGCCCCTGGGCCCGTTGAATTTTTTAAGCAGAAGGAAAAGTTTGAGAAAAGGGCAGAAGTGGGAAGGTCTCTCTGACCTCCTCTCTGACCCCTTTCCCCTAAAATGAATCATAAACCCCTCATGAGAGAGGACCTGGAGGAAAGGACCAGCTGTCTCCTGCCAGAGCGACACCCACATGAACAGATCTTGCTAATTTCCCCCGTTTACTACACTTAGCTCACACTCTGTGCCCTCTCACATCTTCCCACGACTTTCCAGCAAGACTGGCATCAAAACACTTGGGCTTAACTGTTGCTCCAGCTCTTCATTTCCTTATAAAGACTCTTGTGTCTTGTAAAGTTTATATTAAATAAGTTTGGGGGCACCGGGTGGCTCAGTCAGTGAAGCATCTGCCTTCAGCTCAGTTCATGATCCCAGAGTCCTGGGACTGAGCTCCACATTGGGCTCCCTGCTCAGCTAGGAATCTGCTTCTCCCTCTCCTTCTGCCCCCTCCCTGCTTGTGCTCATCCTACTTCATTCACCTGGATCCTGAAAATTGTCAGATTCTAAGTTGGGGCTAGAATATTACATTCAAATATGTGGAGATAAACGAAGACCAACAAAACAGAAACAGGCGAGGGCTCCGTGTACCGAGCTCACAATAGCAAGGGCAGCCACCACCACCACTTAGGCTCAGGCAGTGACTCGAAGGCAGGCAGAAGAGTGCCCGAGCTTTGTGGCTGGAACAGGGAAGGCTTCCGGGGGGGCTCTGGCTGGAGGCTATTGGCCCAGGGAATCTGCAGGACCGATAACCAGAAGCAGGGCATCCCACGTGACTGCTGATATGGATTTCTCTGGCTAGCTCTGAGTTGGAGGTAGAGACATGGATTAAGAAAGCTGTCAGTTATTTCTTATTTATTTATTTAGATTTTATTGAAATTCAAGTTAGTTAACCTAGAGTGTATACTTAGTTGCAGGGGTAGAGTTCAGTGATTCATCCATTGCAAAGAACACCCAGTGCTCATCATATCATGCGGTCTCCTTAATCCCTATCACCCAGTTACCCCATCCCCACACCCGCCTCCCCTCCAGCAACCCTCAGTCTGTTTTCGAGAGTTAAGAGTCTCTTATGGTTTGCTTCTTTCTTTTTTTCCATCCCATATGTTCATCTGTTTTGTGTCTTACATTCCACATATGGGTGAAATCATATGGTATTCTTCTTTCTCTGACTGACTTATTTCACTTAGCATAATACCGTCTACTTCCATCTACATCATTGCAAATGGCAAGATTTCATTCTTTTTGGTGGCTGAGTAATATTCCATTGTATATATATTCTTTATCCATTCATCTGCCGGTGGACACTTGGGTTGCTTCCTCGGTTTGGCTATTATGGACATTGTTGTTATAAACATTGGACTGCACGTGACCCTATAAATCACTATTTTTGTATCCTCTGGATAAATACCTAGTAGTGCAATTGCTGGGTCAGGGGGTTGTTCTATTTTTAACTTTCTGAGGAATTCCAGAGTGTCTGCACAAGTTTGCATTCTCCACATCCTCACCAACATCTCTTGTTTCCTGACTTGTTCATTTTAGCCATCCTGACTGGTGTGAGGTGGCAGATCATTGTGGTTTTGATTTGTGTTTCCATGATGCTGAGTGATGTTGAGTATTTTTTCATGTGTCTGTTGGCCATTTGTATGTCTTGTTTGGAGAAATGAACAGTCATGAACAGTCATGTCTTCTGCCCATTTCTTTACTGGACTATCTGTTATTTGGTGCTGAGTTTGGTAAGTTCTTTATAGATTTTGGATACCAGCCCTTTATCTGATATGTCATTTGCAAATATCTTCTCCCATTCTGTAGGTTGCCTTTTAGTTTCATTGATTGTTATTAACCAAGTCTTGACTTGTTGCTTGGTTTGTTGGACCATTCTTAGAGACAGTAGGCTGACTTCTGAAGAGTCTGACTTGTAGGTAGTCTGGGCTGGTTACATGCAGGTGATGGGTTGGTGGCTTGGATGTGCTGCTAAAGATCATGGTCAGAGTTCTGTTCTTATATGTGGTCTGGCCATTCACTCTGTCTATCTGCATATTCAGTCTTTCACCTGTTTCAATGCATGGACTGTCTCCATTCTCTCTTCACCCAGATTTTGTGTTATGAACTACAAGTTCTGATTTACATATGTGTGGATTTGGGAAGTTAGGAAAGAGTCTTGTTTTTGTTATTCATGGTGCAATGTGTGTAGTTAGGAGGCAGGCAAAGATTGAATCACAAAAATCCAGGTGTTCAGAGACAGTTCCGCTTCTGAGAACTGCTACATACTATTCTCACGAGAATAGTCACCAAAATAAATATAGCTTTTCTTTGGACTAGTATGATCCTATTTATTCATTATGCATTTTAAAAATACCTACATCACATAAAGAACTACTACCAACTGCACTCAGTGTGCATATGTAAGTGAAACACCTATATAAGAATGATGATGGGTGGGTTGTCCTGATTTTTAAATAAATTAAAAATAATTAAAAATGGTGTTACTGGAAAAAAAAAGCCCATCTGAAAGAAACTTCATCAGCAACCAAGAGGTAGCTCATTATCTCAAAAAGCTCATCTCCTCTAGGTTTTATCAGTGTAAAGATGAAGTATTCCTTAGGCATCAGGGAAATGCAGGTCAAAACGACAATGAGCTACCACTTTGCACCAAATGGGATGGTAATAACAAGTGTTGGAGACACCGTGGGGAAAATGGAACCCTTACACACTACTGATGGGAATGTAGAATGCTGCAGTTGCTCTGGAAAAAGTCTGAAGGTCCTCACAAGGTCACAGACAGAGTTACCTTGGGGCCCAGAAGCTCCACTGCTAGGTATCTACCCAGGAGAAGTGAAAACATACATCCACATAATAACTTCATTTGAATGTGCGCATGAACGTTTTTGTAGTAGCCAGAGACTGGAGATGACCTAGATGTCCCCCGACAGACACGTACATCGACGAAGCACGATACACACTCGCGGGGTTGGGGGACTTGGGCTAAAAAGGAACAAAGAGTGCGTACAACATGCGTGTACAACAAGGATGAACCTTGAAAGTACCCTGTGAAGAGAAAGTAGCTGTTCACGAAAGACCACGTGTTGTTCGACGCCATTGGTGTGAGCTGTCCAGAGCAGACAGAAGGTAGATCTACCGTTGTCTACAGCAGCAGACCTGGGAAGAAATGGGGAGCGGCTGCTAAAGACTTTGTTTTGTGTGTGTGTGTGTGTATGTGTTCTGAAAATGTTGTATTATTGATTGTGATGGTTGCACAACTCAGGGAATATAATAAAAACAATTGGATCATCGATGAGTGACTCATAAGGTATGTGAGTTGTATCCGAGTAAGAGAGTTAAGAAAAGACTCTGGTGGGTAGCCCCATTTTGTTCGCCTATAGCACAGCCCTTCTGGTTAAAAAACATGACCTAAACATTAGATTAATGACCTAAACATTAAGATCAAGAGAACATGTATCTTACTTCATCGTTTTCATAGTCATTCACACAAAGGAGTTGCATACTAACAGATTTGGTGAAAGCAAATTATATGGAGATTTACATGAAGAATTGGTGGAACCACATTTTTGTTTCTATACATTTCCAGTAGATGTGTCTTCTTTTTATTCACTAAGTCAGAATTTTTGGATTGTGTATTATTTCAGGTACGGAGGAATAGATAGACCAATGAATATATAAATACCCTTCTGTATAAACACCCATACATAGAAATGTCAAGTCCTAGAGAGTATTGACAATGCCTTGGGGTGGATAAAAGCACACACTATGTGAGCTCAAGAAACGCTTCTGATTCAAGAATATAAACATACTCCCATGACCCTATTGATGAACCAATGGGATAATTTGGGGGCAAGCAGGAAGGTTTTCCCAAGAGCAGAGATGCAGCAGGGCCTTGGGAAGGAATGGCCCTGAAAACCAGAAAATTTCATGTCCAGTAGGAGTCTGGCTCTTGCTTCTGTCTCTCTCTGCCTGCTTCTCTTTCCCTCTCATCTTCTGCTCATTTATCCACTAGAATGAGGGTGGTTTTTGAGTTTATAGGTCCAGCTGCAGACACGATGAGTCTATTGTCTTTGTATTCCCCCTCTCCCCATCTTCAAATTCAAATTCCTTCCATAGCCCAAAGCACCCTCGGTGTCTTTCAGCCCCGCTTGCAGGGGCCTAGACCTCTGTCCCTGCTCCTGGGATTTATGGACCAGCATCAGAGCTGTCATTCGGGCTCCCTAGGGAACAGAATGGCAGGTGCCACCCAGACCAAGGACATCAGAGTCATACTTAACAAGACCTCCGGGAGCTTGGGACTCATATTACAGTTTAAGAAGCAACCTAAACAATTAGGCAGATTCGTTATCTCCTGTAACAACATGGTCCAGGACTGGGCCCCCCAGAATGGTGATCCAGAGGCTCAACAATCACCACTGTTCCCCCTTCTGCTTCCCTGTCCTCCTCTCAGACCTCAGGATGTGCCGTCTTCCCAGGATTGCCATCCTCGTGTGCTAAGATCCTACAGCTAGAGGACAGGGCACCCCATCTTTGTGTTCCTTTCTAAGTGAGACAGAGACCTGCCCAGTCTCCTCTTAGCAGATTTCCCCTCCTTACTGCTGGCTGATTGGGCAGCATACCTCTTCCCAAATCAGTCATGGGCAAAGGTATGGAATGGCATGTGTGCAATGCTCCTTAATGGGAAGTGCTCGAGGTGGAAGAGTTGGTGCTCAGATGCGGATGCACGCGTTCTCTGGTCATTCCACCTGGGCTCCCCAGGAAGGCCCATTCAGGAAGGCCCATATTCATCGACCTGCGTTGACAGCTTTCAAAATGCAAGCTCATCGCAGCCAGTATTTGGAGAGCGGGGAGAAAAGTGGAGAACTGGTCATGCTGTGTTTTGAATGCTGTAAGTCCCAGCGATGGGAGGCTGGAAGTTGTAGTTTTTATGTTAGTTACTCCATAGGATGACAGTCAATTACCCAAACACTGGATTGATACAAAAAATGGTACCTAAAATGTATGGAACAGGCACAGCTCTAACATACTATCCATGAACTTGGTGACATGATACCCACATCAACTCTATAAAGTCTATACTATTATCACCACCAGTTTCTAGAAGACAAACTGAAGCAGAGAAAGCAGAAATAACATGCCCATGCCCAATGTTACATTGAAGAGACCCAGGCAGGAATCACACTCGGGTCTTGAGCCAGGGCTCACGTTAAGGGGCTTTGTAGCAAGTGAGCATCTGCTGGTTTTTACACGTGTCCCCTTCTGCAACTGGGAAAATCACTGGATAAACTGACCTCCGACAACAGCCTGACAGTCCATGTTGAAGAGCCGAAGAAAGATGTGTAAATGATGTCCTTCTTTTGCGCAAATATTAACGCCCACAGAAAATTCACTTTTGAGTTATAAACCCAAAGGAGAGCTCTGCCCTTCAATTTTACTTTGTCCACCTAATGGTGTTATGCTTTATGAATAAGCTCAAGAGAAAGAAATGTGCTCATTATGTAACAATGCCGCTCTCCAGTTTAAACACCCAGAGATGGCCGCCAGAACCTCACATTTATAGATCCCGATTACAGGATGATAGTGTGGGGGAGAGATCATCAGAGATCAGACAGTCACAGATTAGTATCTCCAGCTTTCTATCTGTTGCTGCCTTTTAGTATCTACCTTAGGATGCAACCTAATGAAGTATGAAGCTAATGGAGTCTGCGCTTGAAATGGCAGTTATGGTTTCATTATTCTTGGGTGGTTTCTGAAAAAAAAAATTTAGTTATCTTTTTATGGTTATTCAGTAAGGACTACAGCAGCTTTATTATATTGGCTCAATAAAGATTAATTTTTTTTTCCTTCAAGTGCTCAGAGTTACTTAAAGTAATAGCGCATAATTCCTGGATCTTATTTTTTTCTAAATCTGTTCATCCTACTCTCACCGTGAGTCCTTGTCTCTGTAGTGAATTCAAATGGGCAGATATGAGGTGAGTTGTAAAATTTATGGATTTTTTAAATACAGGAGGATTTATTGGCTCACATAGCAGAATTGTTCAAGTGTTAATTCTTCAGTTTCCATAGAACTAATCAGAAAGAAAACTGTATTTTCCTCAGATCTGAATAAAAGAAAAGAACCCAAAATACACATGGAGTATTCTGTACCTGAGTTTTCCATTAAGCAATGTTAACAGTGGTCTACCAAAGAAAAAATGTTTGTTAGAATTGTATATGAAAATTATTTCACTTAAACTGGGCATTAGAAGGTGGCAGCGGGTGCCTGGGTGGCCCAGTGGGTTAAACCGCTGCCTTCTGCTCGGGTCGTGATCTCAGGGTCCTGGGATCAAGGCCTGCATCAGGCTCTCTGCTCAGCAGGGAGCCTGCTTCCCTCTCTCTCTCTCTGCCTGCCTCTCTGTCTACTTGTGATCTCTCTCTGTCAAATAAATAAATAAAATCTAAAAAAAAAAAAAAAAGAAGAAGATGGTAGCAAAGCAGGAGGACCCCAGACTCACCTTGTGCCATGGACACAACTAGATAACTATCAAATCATCCTAAAGACCCCAGAAATTGACCTGAAGACTGACAGAACAAACTCCACAGCTAAAGGGAGAGGAGAGGCCACATTGAAGAAGGTAGGAAGTGGTTTGGGAGAGAATTGGATCTCTCAGGGAGGGAGACGTGGTCAAGACACAAACTAGCAGACGGGATCTCATGGGAGAAAATGAGCAATTGGCTTAGAAAGCAAGAGGAGCTGGATTTCCTGAGTTCTTGCAACCAGGGGCTGAAAGCCTGGAGTTCCAAAGGTCAGCAGGCTGGGCCAGGGGAGAGCCAGGAGGACACTGCTGCTCTTGGAGGGAAGGCAAGCCAACAACTCACCACAGACAGCATGGGAAAAACGGCGATCTGATTAAAGAAATCAGCAAGGAAACAATAGCTTTGAGGGACACCTGCAACCAGATGGATTTCACAGACATTCCATCCTCAAGCAGCAGAACACCCATTCTTTTCAGGTGCACATGGAACATTCTCCAGAATGAATCACGTATTAGGTCACAAAACAAGCTTCAACAGACTCAAGAAGGTCGAAGTCATACCATGCATCTTTTCTGACCACAAGGTTATTAAGTCAAACACATGTAAAGACCACAATATCGAAAGACCACAAATAAATTGCAGTTAAATAACATCCTACTAAACAATGGGTGGATCAACCAGAAAATAAAAGAAGAAACTTAAAAAGTACATGGGATCAAATAGAAATGAAATCACAATAGTCCAAAACCTTTGGGGTGCAGCAAAAGTGGTCCTGAGAGGGAAATGTATAGCAATACAGGTCCACCTTGGGAAGCATTTGCAGAAGATTCAAGTCTGATGCTCTCTATAAGGAAAGTTGAGATTCAGTAAATGGTCATAATCTAGGGCATAAGCTGGAAAACACATATGAAAATAAACCTGTGAATATAAAACCAGGGATCCTTCCTGGAATAGGTTTGCGCTACCTTGTCTAACCTTGATGGATTGGTCAAGGTGAACACTGTGTTTTGATTGTTTTCAGAGTTGGAAAGTTTGGTGGGAAGCATGTTAGGTATGAAACTTCTTTCCAAGCTTGTTGGCTGCTTGATTATCTCCCTGCTTTATTTATGAGCTATCAGATACTTTATTTATGAGCTATCTCTCGTCCCCTAATTTACTCAGTGCATTTGCTTCAGTCTTGTTGAGCCTGGAATCAGATGTCAGCCTCTGGAGTTCATGAGCGTTCTTCTTCCCCAGGTCCCACCAACCACTGTTCAGATTTGGCCTAAGAATTCCAATGCAGGTGTGATGGGGTCATCACTTCCAGCCCATCAGGGTGGGCACAGAGCCTGAAGCCGCCTCCCTGTCCACCCCCCGACCCCCCTCGCTCACCACCTTTGTGGCTGAGCCAGGTCTGCGTGAAGGATGGGTGGCAGAATAGGCCTCTTTGGCATAAGGGTTATTTTGAGCTGGTTATTTTGGGAGTCAGCAGACACAGGAGAAGCTCTGGAAATAGAATAGAAGTTAGCCTTTTGTAAGGGACTGGGCAGCTGCCAAGGGTAGCTCCCTTCCTGTTCAGGAAGAGAAGGTTGTCTACATGTCAGAAAGCACTCACCAATGGAGAAAACGCAACTCAGATCTGCTTTACTAACCTCCCTTTGTTTACATACTTTCCCCATCAACCCCCGCCCCCCCCCCCACCACACACACCTTTTCTCTCTTCCATGTAGCTGAAGATGGCGTTGAAGCCTGAATTTTGAACCTCGTCTTTGAGATGTACTCGTTTCTCCCCGGGCATGTCCCATCGGCCCCTGAGGTCTACATATTAATAAACATTTGTTTGTTTTTCTCTTGTTAATTTGTCTTTTGTGGCAGGAGCCACATTAGAAAACTTAGAGGAGTAAAAGGAAAGTGATGTTTTCTGTCCCCTACACTAGGATCTTCATCTCTGTGCTACTTTTCCTTCCTTTCTCTGGGCTACCAGATAGTTCAGACTGCCTCCCTTCCAATGTACTCACGCCTCTGCTGAGAAATTCTCTGATTTCTGGTTCATTTCCTAGTATTCCCTCATTGCTGATCTACCACATCTTTCCACATTCCTGGATAAGGTCCATGAATCCCTCCTACTGTGCTTTGTAGAAACAAGTTCTCCTAGGTGTGTAATAGTCTATTCTATATAAATTTTTTGCTCTACCTATCTCTTCCCAGTGGTGAAGACTTTGAAGATACATAGCTGGTCTGACTCACCATCATTTGTTCCAAAGCTCCCAAGAATGCTCAGCATGTGATGTCTCCCCAGACTCCTGCACCAAGAGACAGGACCAAATGTTAACGTGGGTTCTGGCAGCCTAAGGCCAGAAACCCTGGGACAGAATAGCCCCCCTTGAGTTCCTGTCTGGAAAAGTGCAGGGCTATAAAAAGAATTTACTGGGTGCCTAGGTGGCTCAGTGGGTTAAAACCTCTGCCTTCAGCTCAGGACATGATCCCAGGGTCCTGGGATCGAGCCCCACATCGGGCTCTCTGCTTAGCAGAGAGCCTGCTTCTTCCTCTCTCTTTCTACCTGCCTCTCTGCCTACTTGTGATCTCTCTCTGTCAAATAAATAAATAAAATCTTTAAAAAAAATAAGTGAAAAGTATTTACTGTTCATTCTAGCCAACATCTGATGATGGCCCCTGACCATCTTTCTAAGGCATTCACTATAAAGGTCTTACAATCATAAATCCCTTCTCTGCCCCTCTGAGGTATAGAAGCATCTTCCAAGACTCAGGGGTGTCTTTCTCAGGGACCTGACAGCCATCAGGAAGGACAGGGCCTCTGCCTCCCGTGTCGGTGGGAAGATGGATCCTTGACTCTGATCATTGCCAGCCAGCAGACACAGCTGCCTAATCTCATTTACACTGATCTATGCTTTGTCATTTTTCACTTTTGTGACTACTTGCGTCCCTACCCACCCCCTCATGTTCCCCTTAAAATTCCCAGTCATGTCTGCATTAATCAGAACAACGCTCTCCTCGTCCCTTGCTGTCAGCAGTTACTGAATACTGTCTCTACCACACTACCTAATGTCCAGCCTTGTTGAGCTCTGACATAGAGCTGGGTGCCTCTATTGTGGAAGTTGGGGAAGGGCCTGCAAGGCCAGTCTGGGATAGAGGAGAGTGGGGCTGTGCATTCATTCATTCATTCATTCATTCATTGACCTATGCCTTTATTAATCATGCCCCAGGCACTGCAGTGAGCGATGGCTCCCACAGAGCCGCTTGGCTCATGGAATCCATGTCAGGGGAGAACATCAGACTCCCAGATGCGAACCGCTCCCCCCACAGCACTTTCTGCAAACACCTGCGAGTGTGGAAGGCTCATGGAAATTGGCAGGCTGACAGATTTACTCACAGGGGTGTTTTATGGCATCAGAAAATTTGATATAGTCTTTACATCTTGCCGGAGGGTTATAAAATCTCATTGCTAACGGTTTTGTGAAGTAGATACCAAGTGAGAAAGATCGTTTGTACCTGCTTTCTGGATTTGCAGTTTCACAAGATTTTTTTTTTCTTAATTTGGTTGGTTCAGTGTTCTGTTTAATGTTGTGTCAGAACAGACTTCAGAGAATCCTGCTTTAACCTTCCAGAATGAGTTGCGGGTGTTTTTCCTCACTTCTTTGCCCAAATATCAAGTACAGGGATCGCAGCCTTGTAATTATATGCCAATAACCACGAGAAGCTGATTGTCTGCCTTTGATTCACCGATTAGATGGTCTCTCTCCCTTCCTCACCTAAAGGTCACATTTACATAAAAGATATCCAAGGATGATGCTTGATCATCAAAGAGGCTCGTGTCCTTACCACCTACGTTTCAGGCTGTCGAGGAGACGATCAGTCTGAAAGACAGCTCAGCGAGCCGGGTGCAGGCTTTTGACACTGTCAGGAAATCATCTTCATGACGGAGCTGTAAAATTCTAACGTCTCAATTACCGCCTGCTATAAGCCTCGCTCCCACGCTTTGTCGTACCGCACCATCTTCTGTAACTGTAACCCCCTCCCATTAAGGGTAAGAAATGGCAGTTCCCAGACTGAACTGTGTGTCAGAATCACCTGGGGGTTTAAACACACACAGAAAACCTCACTCTTGACGAAGAGGCAAATTCTGTCAATGAAAGGTCGGGGCCCAGGAATTTGTACTTCTGAAGCTTCCTGGGTGCTTTCGATACAAACCAGGATTGGAAAACAATGGCCCATACAACAGAAATGCGGGAAATACAACCACACCAAAGGAGGGGGCCCATAACCATGCACAAATCATATCCTGGAATCCAAGGGCTCCTGAAAAGCTGGGTAGCCTCTTTTTGCTGAACACGCCTCCCTCCCCCCCAATCACAGGGCGTGCTGGAGTATAAATACCTCTCCTCAGCACCAGCAACACACCCGCCGTCACCAGCCAACCATGCCCCAGGAGGTGTGAGCAAGGATGTGAAAGACAGACACCACGCCCTCAGAGAAAGGGCCAGCCAATGTTTTAGGAAGACTCTATGTTTGCCTTACATTTTTCTTAGTTTGGTTTTCCCTAAAATAAACTCTAAGACAAGGACTTTGATGCAAGGGACGGAGCAGGGAACATGAGTCAGGGAAGGGAGAGGAGCCAGAAGGGACACACTGTTGTGTGGGCTCCCTCTGTAGGTGACCAGGGCTCAGTCCGTGGAGACCTCCAGGGAACAGTATGGATGGAGCTTAGGAGTGTCCCATCAGAGGACCAGAAAGCTGGAGGTCTTACCCACTGACGACAGTCCCAGGCTGACTGAGGGTTGCCACTGGGGGGCATTTAGGTCCCAGTTCTTGAGGGCGGCCTTTCCTGAACCAGGAGGTGCCCGGGGGAGCCTCTGCAGAGAAGCACAGGTGTGAGAACTTGAGTCTGCAAGGGTCTGTGTGCACAGGAACTGTCCACCATCATCGCAGGGCAACTCAGAGTAGGCCGGGGGCCACCAACATCCATGACCTCATTGAAGCCTGCATTTTGAGATGTTTCCAACTGGATGTTACCTGGGTCTAGCCTCAGAGGCCCTGACACAAAGGTGTGACCCTTCCAGACTGACCTTGGATGTGGTCAGTGGGAAACAGAAGACGGGAGAGGACCAGGATAGACGTTTGCCTTCCCATGGCCATGAAAGTCTTCATTTAGTCACAGGTAACAACTACTGGGAGGCATTCTAAGTTTTGAAAGACCTGCTCTCAGATGTTGCCTTTCCTCTGTACTGAGCGACAGGGAGCACCTTTTCTAGGCTCTGCTGCCCTCTGGCTTCCTGGAGAGGTGGGCATTGCTGAAGATGGAAGGTGGGTGCCCAGAAATGCCGGAGCATTCTGCCCCTCCCCCTGCTTTGGGTCCCTTCCAGCCCAGACTGCACTGCTCTGTGCCAGGGCTGGCGAAGCCTTTCTCACATGGCATCTTCGTGACCTACGTATCTCACTCTTTTCCACTTCTAAGGATTCTCTGGTCTACCCAGATAATCCAGGATAATCTGCACATTTTAAGATCAGCTGATAAGCAGCCCTAATTCCATTTGCTACTGTAACTCTCCTTTACAGTGTAACGTAGCATGTTCATAGATTTTGGGAATGAAGATGTGGCCTGCTACTCCATATTTCTAAAACATCAACAACTCTTGTTTCTTCTGCAAAATGATGCCTTTAGGTCCTGGAAGCATACCCAGTTTGGCGATGTGCAGCAGGTCTAGGAAGGGCCTCTGTCAAGGACGGTCATGGTGTGTCCTTTCTTTTTCCTGACCCTAAAAGGAAGGCAGGTTCTTCTATCTATGTGTTGCATACTTAGGAGTGTCCACATAAACACTCACTAGGTGTAGATCACCCTCCCACGATGAAGGTAAAGGTGAACTTGACATGGCTTTCACACCCAAGCACCTTTCCATCTGCCAGGAACATCAGTGCGCACAAAGCGTATGGGAACCAACAAAGGGAGTGAGCAGAGTCCTGGATGTGTGTCCACATCAGCCTCACACTTCCCAATCCAAGCCCCAGTGATCGTCTTCTCACCTTGGAGCTGTCTGTTAAGTGTCAACTTGGAGTAGACGAGGGAGGTTCAGGCCACCGGGAGAGATGGCCCTAGGACACTTAACGTGTTACTCCACCTGAATCTCAAGTCAAATATGGGATTTATCTTTAATCCTTTGGGGCCAACAGGATGAGGCCATGTGGCAAGTGTTTACTGCCAGGTTCCAGTGGCGCAGACGTCTCCAAATAACTTTCATTTCTATCCTGCTGCCCAGTGGCCGTCCTTGTTCTGTTCCACATTGCTTCAGGATTTAATCCCATGAAGTATCCTGCATTTCACAGGTGTCTTAGCCTTAACCTTAGAAATGTCCATCTCTACAGTACTTACTTGATACAATCACAAGCGATCTGTATTGAAGGAATTACTGTTCCAGAAGATCCTTGCCACGGTGGAGGGCATGTCCAGAGGGAGATGCCCACAGATGGAGCAGGACTGAGGGGCGGCGGGGCCCAAGAATCAGACGTGACTGAAGGGAAACAGTTGGGATCAGATAGGACATTTTGTCATTAGTCACAGGAACCAATTCAAGGTTTTAGGAAGCATGGAGGGCTCGGGGGGCGGTGCGGGGGGCAACCGGGAAGGAAGCGTTGCAGAGGCATGAGGAAACTCTGCCTCTCCTCTCTGCCTGTCTGTCTCTGTGTGTCTGTCCTCTTCTCCTTTACCTGCAAGCTGGCTTTCCTGTCGGTTCAGCCTGTGTTGTAGCATATGGCCCTGCATGGGGACTGCCTGTCTCTCGGTCCCAGTCAACAGGGGGAGGGTCTGACTGGCCAGTTTCAGTCAAGCATTGACCCCATATCCAGCCAACTATGAGTTTGGAAGGCAAGACCATGTACTATGAATGAGGCTTATTCTCAGAGAGAGAATTGTTGGGGCTGATTCCACATTAAAACCTGTTAAACCCCTACTGCCTACTTGGGCCTACTTAGCCATAGTGACTCCATGTTGCCTAGGTAGCCATTTTGTTGTTTAATAAATGCCTCAGCAGTTACTGATACCAGTTCTGGGTAACTGTTGCTAAAACACATACCTAAAACAAGGCCATTTTGTTCTTTAATAAATGCCTCAGCAGCTACTAGTATCAGTTCTGGGTAACCGTTACTAAAACACACAGGTAGGAGACATCCAATCAGCCAAAGCCACATACATAGAGGTCTGTGGTTGCGCCCTATAAAACTAACCTGTAAGACCAAGGGGTGGTCGTTCTCTTCGGAGGCGGCCCTGGCTGGTCAGTCTGACTTCTAATGGTTGGCATAGAATAAAGCTTTACATAACTTTCACTTTGTCTCAGCCTCATTCCTTTGATAACGGACCCAACAGAATAAGCTCCAAGAACCCCAGAATAACAACACCATGTCCAGTTCAAGTGCAGGAAAGGCATCTACCTGGAATTAGCCAAACTCAAGCTCAGGTGCATGGTCGTCTAGACGGTCAAGTCTGCCCAAAACTTCTGACACCAACCACAAGTTCACAGGTTTCCCAAAACCAAAACGACCCTCAGGTTCAAGAGTTCACTAGAGTCTCATAGAGATCATGGAGAATTGTTATGCTCATGGACACATTTATTACAAGGAAAGGACACACAGTAGACTCAGCCAGAAGAAGAGGCATAAGGCGGAGTCCAAGAAGCTTACAAAGGTGAAGATTCCACCACGCTCAGGTGTTCTTTTGTTGGCACTGATGTGTGGCTGGACAGACAGAGGGTTGTCCATCCTGGAAACTCACCAAAGCTTTGGTGTCCAGAGATTTTACAGAGGCATGTTTGGTTGATCAGTTGCCCATGGGTTGGAACTCAATTTCTAGCTTCCCTCTCTGGAGGTCAGGCTGGTATCAGCAATTTCATCCCATGGTTGGTCTTTCTGATTTGACTTGCCCCCACCCTAAGACTCTTAGAGGTGCCCCCACTCCGCCACCAGTCATCTTAGCAGCATAAGCTATCAGGCATGGTGCAAAGGTCCTGCCATTAATGAGAAAGTCGTCCCCACCAAGAAATTCCAAGTGGATCAAAGTCACTTTTCAAAAGCCAAAGATAAATGCCAGTCCTCTCTTAGGATAAGGCCAAGTTCCTCACAACACAGAAGCAGATCTAGTAGCTATTCTCTTGACATGGTCTTAATCAGCAAAGCACAAGAAAGTGGGCTCTAAATTTATTTTATTTCATTTTTTTGAGAGAAAGAGAGAGAGGTCAAGGGGAGGTCAGGGACAGAGGGACAGGGGGAGAGAATCTCAGACAGACTCCCTGCTGAGGGTGGAGCCTGACTCGGGCTTCGATCCCACAACCCTCAGATCATAGCCCTGACCCAAAACCGGGAGTCACTCAACCAACTGAGCCACCCAAGCGCCCCTAGTGGGCTCGAATTTTATTTTTATTATTTTTCAAAGAGTTTATTTATTTGACAGAGAGACGCAGTGAGAGAGGGAACATAAGCAGGGAGATTGGGAGAGGGGGAAGCAGGCTTCCTGCAGAGCAAGGAGCCTGATGTGGGGCTTGATCCCAGAACCCTGGGATCATGACAGATGCTTAACGACTGAGCCACCCAAGCACCCTGGGTTTAATTTAAAGACAGCTTCATGTTTTCCGCTCTGTGGTGACCACAAAAGGCAGGGTCAGAGGCCCGGTGGCAGACTCCATCCCTGACCGACACACACAGCCCATAGTGGAGTTGACCGCAGCCATGAGTCCACAGTGGCTAGAGAGGGTGGTTGCACCTGCAGTGCAGAAGGGCATATGGGGAACATATGGTTCCACTGACCAGGACACGTTCCAAGTCCTTCGGATTCAGTGAGGTCAGACTTCCAGATTCTCCCACCATCTTTTTCTGTATCTCCTGCCTGCTGTCCATGGCCCTCCCAGCTGCCTTCCCATGGAAGTGGCCCCAAACCCCAGGATTTCGGCTCTATCTTTGCCACAACCTGCTCCATTCACACCCTGTGCCCACATTCCAAATCACTCAGAGGCTGGGAAGAGTTGTAGTCAGGAAAACGAAGGCAGAATTCATGTTCCATCATGACCGTCTGTAGAAAATTCCATTCTGTCTATATGGAAAGAGAGTCAAAGTAAGAATTCAGAGTGAGTTGCATTCGGGAATCAGGTTGTGAAAGTTGCCAAAAGCAAGAAGGGTCATCTGTTATATTAGACAACCTGATGCAAACCTGGTCAGCAACACTGGTAGAAGAGCAGGAAGTTAACAAGCATGGATGAGTCAGGTGGGGAGGAAATGCTGTCAAATTGGAAATAGACTAGCATTGCAGCATTTTCCACAAACTCAGGGGCACAGACTCCTGCCTTCCTCCTCCAAGCTGGGTGGAAAACTGACTATTCTACCTAAGACAGAGGTCACAGATCAGAGAACAGAAACCATCTAATCAGGCTTTTTTTTTTTTTTTCTTGAGAGAGAGAGAGCAAGACAAAGCATGAGCGGGGAGAGGCAGACTCCCCTTGGGCAGGGAGCCGGACGAGGGGCTTGATCCCAGGACCCAGGGATCATGACCTGAGCCAAAGGCAGACGCTTAACTGATTGAGCCACCAGGCACTCTGGGTCAAGGGACTTTCAAACTCCACCCCTTTCCTCCTGTTGTCCTGAATTTGAATACATGTCCAGCACCTCCAGGGAAGGTTCCTGCTCCCAATGGGTCTAAACTGTGCATGGGAATTGTACAGAGTCAGAGAGCAAAAATGCCCTGATCTAGATGGATCTGAGCATCCCACAAACCTTACCCGTGTAATCAGTGGGAAGCAATGCAGAAGTTGCAACACTGGAGAAGCAGCTCAGCCTCACTGGGTATGATGAAATGCAAGCTCAGGGAGGGGGGCAGAGGCTTTTAGGGTGGAGGTCACCAGAAAGGGCTCTCCAGACTTAATCTCTAAGTGTGTTAAGATTCTTGGTGGCACGTGTCAACATGGGAAATGCCCATCAACTCAATTCAGAATAAAACCTGTCTAGTGACCTGAGAGATGGGACCTCTCTACACAGGTGAATACTAATTCAAACTCTGAGGACACTCTGGAGTTGGGTGAATTCTCTGGGAGTGGCCTCAGTTACCAACATCGGTGGCATGTTCCCAAGCAAGAGTCTGAGAAAACTGTATTTGGATAACATTTGTTTTTAAAATGATTCAAACCAGTTATTTTCATAGTGAGCTTAGATACTGATTTTTTTAAAAAATATTTTATTTACTTATTTGACAGAGAGAGAGAGAGAGGGAGGGAGAGTATACAAATAGGCAGAGAGGCAGGCAGAGGGAGAGGGAGAAGCAGGCTCTCTGCTGAGCAGGGAGCCTGATGCAGGGTTCCACCCCAGAACTTTGGGATCATGACCTGAGCCGAAAGCAGATGCTTAACCCACTGAGCCACTCAGGAGCCCCTAGATACTGATTTTTACAATTTGATTTACATTTGGAAATTTAAGGTTCCTGATTTCGGTTGACATATTTGTGAATCTAAATTACTGCAAATTCCCACTGACAATGCTAATTGTGCTAGGCATGCTAGGCATCTTGATATCTTAGAATGTAATTGCTTTGGATGGTTATGTTAACTGTCATTTTGAATCAATTTCTTATTTTTGTGTGTGTGAAAACAAACTGTTACAAATTACCGATCGGCATCATAGTTTAGTAGTAAATTACAGTATATTGAACTAAAGTGTTTCTGTTACAATGTAGAATGGAGAATATTATCAAAATTAACTCCCCATCCCGAAAAGCTCATAATGTTCATGGTCTTTCGTAAACATGGAAATTAAGAAAATTAGCAATAAGAAATGAACTTTGTTTTGGTTTACAAACACACTTTACTTTTCTGGTCTTTATGGAACCCATTGTTCCTTCTGTGACATTTGGACAGATTGAGAGATTATTCTCCTAGTCTTCTTTTTAAATTAAACACACTCAATAATTATTTATAGAGTATTAACAATTGCAGGGTACTGAGGGAGATGCAGGGGAACAGACCCAATTTATCTCCTTAAATATTTAAGCTCACGTGGAGAGATAAAGGTTCCAGTTCAGGGGACATTTTCTAGGTATTTCCATGTAAGTTCTTATTTACATCATCCAATAACCCTTTAAGGTAGAGAAACGACTTTCAATAAATATAAGGTATATTATAAGGTAGTTGAAACCCTGCGACAGGAGCTGAGGCGTGATAACATTATACAGATGATGAGTGAAAGGATTCTCAGTGCATTTCTAGTGCCCTTGCCATGCTCAAGACAGAGTCACATGCCCGTGTGTAAAGAAAGTGCTAGAAGGGTTTGGAGGAAGTCATATAATAAATATTTGAAAAATCTCCCTGATGGATGATACATGAATCTCAGTTTCTTCTTAGAATCTCTGCTGGGTATGTTTGGCCCCGTTATTTTAGTTATTTCCCTGGGCAGATCTACATTTTGTAGGTTTGCCTTTGTAATGGAACCAGCGTGCATTCGCCCCTTCCGTGAGTCAGAAACGGCACTAGGTGAATTGTCGCACAAAGGAAGCTTTTTTTGCAGCGAATAAGGAGATCATTACCCATGGCTTCCAAAGTGGTGACTTCTGAGACAGAGTGAATGCATTCCTTTTGTTTAGGGCTAGGATGAGTATTTGGGTAGGAGAGCCTTGTCATCATATGTAGAGGTGGGTATAAGGCCAATGCCTACGATGTACGTTATGTAAATGAAGATTGTGTTCCTTCTGGGTGGGGCTTTTAGCATTCTAATGAGGAAAGGTAGTCATCTGTCATTCTAGAGGCTACTCCGTTGTCCCTCTGTGCAGGAGTGACTTGGGGGTTATGCTCACATGGGTCTGGGGAGTCTGGGCTGGCTGGGGTTATGGTCAGGTCAGTCGCTGCTGCTCAGGGATGGTTTTGGTTTCCATTTGCCGGAGTTAAGAGACAAGGTGGCTGAATCGTTGAACACTACATCAAAAACCAATGATGTACTATATGTTGGCTCAATGAACATAATAATAATAATAATAATAAATTTAAAAAGAATCAAGCTGGAAAGAAGAGCTTAAGCAAAAGTGTGGGACGAGGGTGGGTGAGGACAAGCAGGTGGACAGTCAAGGTCAGGTCTTAGGGTGTGGCTGCTGACACCCTCACTTCCTTGGCCTGCTCTATGTTCTCTCCCGTTATTCTCACCGCTTTCTCCTCTGCATTCTTGGAGAGCGGTTTTTTAGACTGTCACTCAGTTTTCTGTGGAATTAATGTGCCCCTTCCTGCCTCACTCTCTTCAGTACATTGTTCCAATTACAGAAACACTCCATTTCCTTGATTCCTTGAAAAAAATCAAGCACAAGTTTTCTAAGCTTTTCTTCTATATCCTACACAAAGGTTTTGTTTTTTATTTTGTTTTTGGGTTTTTTTTTTTAAGATTTTATTTATTTACTTGACAGACAGGAACCACAAGCAGGCAGAGAGGCAGGCACAGAGAGAGGAAGGGAAGCAGGCTTCCTGCTGAACAGAGAGCCTGATGTGGGGCTTGATCCCAGGACCCTGAGATCATGACCTGAGCCGAAAGCAGAGACTTAACCCACTGAGCCACCCAGGCGCCCCTACACAAAGTATTTTTGAGAGCATGCCCTTCTTCTGAGTTTTTAGATTCAAAGAACTTTAAAAATCAAGGCTCTGTTGTTTTATGAGTCACCTGATATCACCTAATGTCTTCATCTGAAAATAAGGTTCATGCTAGTACTCACTTCGTGGATTTGGTATGGGAGGTGAAGGGGTTAGCACACATAAAATGCTGGGAGTCTGGTCCAGCCCAGAGACAGAAATCATACAGCAGGCTAAGCTTGGTGTCATGTCAAAATGGATTAGCCATGATAAGAGAGCAATTTATGGTAGAAGGACACTCCATGTGGCCCTCCGGGCATAGGGAGGCAGGAAGGACAGACCTAGAAAGGGCTCAGCCTCAGCCGAAGCACAGGTGGGTCAGCCCACAAGGAGCAAGAAGTTCACCTGGTTGACCAGACTGGAGCTGCTGGGTGGGCAAAGCTGCAGGATGCCTTCTAGAATGCAAGCAGGTGCAGCGTGGGCATGCAGAAGGAGAACCAGCATCTGCAGGAATGGGAGCCCCTCAGAGCCTGTGGCCTGGGGAGGGGCCCCATGGCGTCCGTGCTGAGAATGGCTTTGGAAGGGTATGGACAGGCCAAGGCTGCAGGGTCTCAGGGTTTGTGGCTGGTGCAGGTTATCCAGAATGAAATCACACCTTTCCCATGGACCCCAGTTTCTGCGGTAAAGGGCAGGAGAGCCTCCTCCTTGGGCAGTGTTTCTCAAGCGCTCTCTACTGAGAAGGCAGGATGGTGTGTTCACTGGAGAGGAGAAATGTTGAAAGAATTTCATTTTTTATCAAACCCATGATCCTGAGATGTAGACCTGGCTGAGATCAAGAGTTGGCCACTTAGCTGAAGCTGACTGAGCCATCCGGAAACCCTGTTTTACATTTTAATTCCATGAATTTTCATATTATTTACCCTAGGAATAGTGTATAAGCTTGGTGGCAGGCTGAATAGTCACTCCCCTGAAAGATATATAAGTTGTCATTCCCGGAACCTGTGAATGTTACATTGTTTGACAAAAAAAAAAAAAAAAAAAAAAAAAAAAGAGCTTTGCCGATGTGGTTGAAGTAAGGATCTTGAGATGGGAGACTGTTCTGGATTATCTGGTGGGCCTTAAATGTAACCATGTGGGACATTCTAAGAGGGCCTGGCGAGAGACCTGGCGTGAGAAGGTAGTGTGACCAGGGAGTAGAGACGGGAGGGATATGGGCACCAGGAGCTGGAAGAGGCTGTGAACAGAGCCTCTGAGGAGAACATGACCCTGCAGTCCCCTTGGTTTTGGTTCAGTGAAACTGATTTCAAACTTCTGGGTCTCCATGACTTTAAGAATAGTTTTTTCTTGCTTGAAACCCCAAGTTTGTGGAAATTTGTTACAATAGCCACAGGTAACTACCAGAGGCATCTAGAATGTTCTCTCTAAATTGGTGGTGGTTTCCGAGGTTTATACACCTTCAGGGGAAGAGAGGGCAGTTGAGAGTCTGCTGTGGGCACGCATGGCTCATCAGCGGCCCACCATCCCACTGAATGTTGGTCTAGAAGAGACCTTACAACTCATTGACTCAATTTCCCATCCACTGCATCAACCTCCCCTTCCGCATTCTCTTCAAGTGCTGGCCGGAGCTCTGTTTAAACATTTCCTTCCTGTGGCAGAGACATCACAGCTCATCACAGTGTAGAACTCATGCTTAGACAGCTTGACTAATGAGAAAATTTCCCTTCCTATTTAACGTCCGTCTGCCTCTCTGTAGTTTCTATGCATAGGCTGCCATAATGGGCTCGGAGGCATCCAAGGATATGTCTGTTCCCATGTCCTCAGGATACGTGAGGACTGGCTGTACCGTCAGCCAGATCACACTATTAAGTCAATGAATTCAGAATGGACTAAAAATCTTAAGATTTTTCATGATTGCTATTCTTAAACACATATTCCCTCTCATGTTGGGGCAAAATTAGCTTTTTAAATGCAGATCGATTTTATATAGTCTCTTGTGATACTGGGTCATGGTGGATTTGGTGTGTTGTTCCAGCTTACTGAGGTTCTCCGAGGTCCTGGCTCAGTCGCCTTATGTACTGCATCCCGGTTTCACACTGCATGTATGCACCTAGAACAGTGTGCTCTACTTGCCAGGGTCTGAGTCTTTAAAAACAACTTGGAATGAGATAGAGCCAAGAAAAGCCTGGCAACATGATGTTAGAAACCCAGCCCACTAATTACAAACCCACCTAGGCATAGTATCACCATGATGTGCATGAGGATATCATGAGAATCTTTATGAACATCTTGCTAAAAATCCAAATAATACCAAGTAAATGATTTTCTCTTGACCCATTAAATTCAAGTATCTAGTTGTTTCCTTGAAGTAGAAAGAAAAGGTAATGTTTTTGAGCGGTATTTTTGCTTCTACAGAGACTGTGCTACGGTTGAGAGAGGAGGGAGTCCCCAGGGGCACCGAGGCATTGGCTGGGAAAGAAACCAGTCTGCTGAACATAAAGAGCACAATGGAAGTGAGGATTTGAGAGATCCAACACGACTTCCCAGTCTTCGCTGGATCCCTGGCTCCACTCGGCCAGTCAGCCACTCAATGTGAAACCTGTCAGTGAACTTCCTTCCAAGTTTGGATTTAAGCAATTAAGATAGGAAAAAAAAAAAAAAAAAAAAAAAAAGATTAGTCATCACGCACATTTTTTTGAAATGCAAATCAGGATTAACCAAGAATAGGTTAGTGAAAGGCTGATTTATCAGGCCCTGCCAGGTTTTTAGCAATGGGGGTATTTAGATGACCTAAAATAACTGAATTTGAGTTCGTCATACTTTTTTTAAAGTGATGGATGAGCTAGAAGTAAGTGTGCAGAGGAGGAGAGCAATACTTTTAACTATGAAGCTCATGATTTGAAGATTATTTCCTTTGGGGAAATCATTTTAATGTTGACTGATTTTCATTTAGGAGAGTAAAACGGAAATTCTCTGTGGGATGCAGGGATCGTTACACGTAACAATGTAAAATCACTCTCATTTGAAAAATGGAAAGGAAAAACCAGATGACCTTTAAGACTTCTTTCTCACGGAAAACCACAGATTTTGTGCTGGGGTAAACAGCTCTGGTTACGGATAGTGGTGTTTCAATTCAGGACCTTTTGACCAGAGCCTGTGTAAGTGCTCACACGGCATTGGACAGGTTACAGAATCACTGACAAGCACTCGATTCAAAAGATCCACAACAGGGCGCCTGGGTGGCTCAGTGGGTTAAAGCCTCTGCCTTTGGCTCAGGTCATGATCCCCGGTTTCTGGGATCGAGCCCCACATCAGGTTCTCTGCTCAGCGGTAAGCCTGCTTCCCTTCCTCTCTCTCTGCCTGCCTCTCTGCCTACTTGTGATCTCTGTCAAATAAATTAAAAAAAAAAAATCCACAACAATAATGTGGAAAAGAGTTTGAGTCTATAAAACATAATTAAAATGGGCACACATTCAGAACCCAGCAGGGTAACTGCTGGGGATTTACCCAAAAAGGTGAGTTTTGAGGTATGTTTTCAGATTGTGGGGGAGTATGAACTAACAAAGAAGACGAGGATGAGCTTTTCAAAAATAGATGAATTTCAGTCTTGAAAACGAGAGCTAAAAAGTGGAAGAAATGTATGACTCACATGGGTACTGGTTATTTTTTTATAAGAAAAGAAATGCTAATGTACTTAGCCATCTTATATCATTTGTATAATAGTTATTGAGAACCTACTATGTGTTAGCCACGGGTCTGCAGATGGTGTTGAATAAGGCAGAGAACAGACCCTTGTGGAACAGAGACTAGTGGGGGTGACGGACACAAAATCAGTAATTATATTGATAAATACATAATTATAAAATGGGATGGGCACCGTAAAGAAAAACGACAGAGTGTCAAGAGAGGGTTTGCCAAGGGATGCAATTTAGACTGGGGCACCAGGGAAGCCATTAAGGAAGTGACATCTCAGTTATTCACTGGAGGGTGAGTTGAAGTTAAAGAGGTGAGGGCTGTGGGAAGGGGAGCTCAGGCAGAGGCATCAAGGTCACTGTGAGTGGCTGGGAGAAGGGGGGTGGGATGAGAAGGATCAGAGAGCTGGGCAGGGCTCTGGCCATACAGGACATGTGGCACCCATAGGTTTATGGGTCTCACGGGGGTGAGGGGGTGTGCTGAGCTATCTGCATTTCAAATAGCATTCTGGGTTTGTGGGAGAATGGACAGGAGGAGGGTAAAGTGGACGAAGAACAAGTCATCCCCATAGACCAAGATGATGGCGCCTTGGTCCAGTGGTCTTCCTGCTTTTGGTCTCAAATTATTGCAAAAATAACGTATCCCCTCATACATTTTTGACATAACATTTATATTTTTCAAAATGCTTAATAATTACAAAGGACATGGTTTCTGCTATACTATAACAGCTTAAAATGAAATAGTTGCATCTTTATTTCCGATGGGTTAAACAGGAATCTAAAAACTGTAGTGATTTGATACCCTCTATTATCCATTTGAAAATTCTGGGAATTAGCTCTTCTTTACCAGGGGGAACTTTGTATCACTCCTTTTTCTCTTCTGATTCCATGCCAAATTCCCCACAAGATTGTCTTAATTTACATGCCATTATGCAACCAAAATATGCATCTAAATTACCAAAAGGCTCTAAGTTCAATATGGATTGGGAAATCACAATTATAACTAGTACACAATCGATCAAAACAACACAAAGGCTATAGAGACGTTTATAAAGAATTATTAGATAAAATAAAATTGTTTTGGAAATGAAGCTTTAATGAGATGAATGGGATAACTTTTTTCCAAGTACTGTACATGTCCCTGGGTATACCTGATTTATATCAGTTACTGATGGCATGAGACAGGGTTCAGAAACAATTCTGGTC
The DNA here is from genome assembly GCF_964662115.1 of Mustela nivalis. Classification (NCBI taxonomy): domain Eukaryota; kingdom Metazoa; phylum Chordata; class Mammalia; order Carnivora; family Mustelidae; genus Mustela; species Mustela nivalis. The sequence continues at coordinate 30,001,452 of NC_139035.1, read as the reverse complement.
TTATTTTTCATTCTTATACATAAAAGAGGGAACAGCTATGTTCATATAAATACAACAAGAATAAAAGTTTTGTTGTAGTAATTCTTTGAACCCCTGAGTTACTTGCAAAAATCCAAATAGTAATTCATCATAAAAAAATTTTTTTTATAATCTACCAGCTAACAATTCTATTAGGACTTCCTTCAATTTTTTTGAAAGCAAAATGCTGGAGGCCCCAAAATTCGCTGGGCTGGAGGTAAAGAAAGCCCAAGCTATATATTTAACTCTGCAAAAATATGCAGTTGTTTCTTGCTATTTGCAGCAGCTAGGTTCTAAAGAGTTGCCACAAATATTGATTTAGCAAATACTGAACCATTGCTCCGAGGGAAGTACAGGTTTACATTCCCGATAGCATTGACTCCCATTTTTATCAACTGATCAGTTCATAACGTTGTTTTATGTGTTTCTGGTTGAAGGCATTTAATATATATTGTGACTCGTTAACATTGACCTCAGAGCCAAGAGGACTGTAACCATGCCCTGATCTAAGCAAATCTCACACACCTATTTTCTCTATAAGACACATCACAGCCTTCTTGCCTTTGGGAGCACTAGGCAACGATTCAACACTACGTTTGGGGGCCATTTTAAACAGCAAAACCACCAGCAAAAAGCATAAAGATGTGTAAAACATAGCTCTGAGTCGCTCAGGGGAGATCTCTTGTTTACAGCACAAGAGCTGAAACGAGAAAACAGGCTGGGAACCTGCCCCTCAAAATTGTCACCACTCTGTGCAGGCCCCAAATAACTACAAAACACCACAAGTATTGATTTGGAGACCATGCCTACATTTTAGTGAGTAGGCAAATTCACAAACCTGGAACCCATGAATAATGAGGATGCGCTCCTAGGTTGATACATTGTTTAATAAAATTGGTTTTATAGATCTCTATCATCATGGATCTACCTCTGTATTGGTACAGAGTTTCATAATGACACAGAAGGCTAGATTTACATTTAAAAGTATCAGACCCCTTGGAATTCTATGCAGGAGTGTAGCCAAAAGAGTTCATTCAGTTTGGCAGGTCTGGGAGAGAAGGGCAGAGGGTTGGTGCCCAACTCCCAGCTTTCTGGGCTGTGCAGTAGTAGAGGGAGGTCTCAAGGTCATGCAGAGCACCTACTCATTAAAATCACTTGTTTTCTCAATTTTAGACCAGTATTACCTCCAAAATATTAGATTTTTATCAAATAACTTAATTATGCTGTATTATATCTTTTTTACTAATAGGTGTCTCATTTAACGCAATGTTTTCAGAAGGGTTAGGTAAATAGAAGTATCTGAACAAATTTTAGTACACTTCTGCCAATACAATTTAAAGACTCATTATTTTCATGCCTTTCAGTAATATTTTTTGTCAAAACCTTGAATCTGGATTTAGCTCATTGAATTTATGGAAAATGCCGTATTATTAGCATTGCCAAATCAATTAGACAAATCAGACTGACTTTCGATTATAAAATCTGACTTCAGTTTTCAGTTCAAACTAATTAATAAACATTTCAAAAGCTATTACAGTAAGTACTGGGAAAGAAATTTTGAATCTATTTTTAGAAATGGATTAATAAATCCAGTCAAGTCAAGATTAAACAATGTAGATATACCTTATTCATGTTAATAAGTTACACAAATAAGAATAAACCTATATACCATTTCTCATTACTTAAATTGTAAAACTGCAATGTAATATGTAATTAAAATATACACTATTTATGCAGGGAAGAGTGTGATTAAAAAGTGTGGGTTTTTTTGTTACTGAAAACTGGTCATCAGCTTTTGTTGTAAAGCTTGACAAAATCCAGCATCCGTTCCTGATTAAAATGCTTCAAAGTATAGGGATAGAGGGAACATTCCTGAACTTCATAAAATCTATCTATGAAAGACCCACAGCAAAAATCATCCTCAATGGGAAAAAGCTTGCAGCCTTCCTGTTGAGATCAGGAACACAACAAGGATGCCCACTTTCACCACTCTTGTTCAACATAGTATTAGAAGTCCTAGCAACAGCAATCAGACAACAAAGAGAAATAAAATGTATCCAAATTGGCAACGAAGAAGTCAAACTCTCTCTCTTTGCAGATGACATGATTCTTTATATGGAAAACCCAAAAGACTCCACCCCCAAACTACTAGAACTCATACAGCAATTCAGTAACGTGGCAGGATACAAAGTCAATTACAGAAATCAGTGGCTTTCTTATACACTAACAATGAAAATACAGAAAGGAAAATTAGAGAATCGATTCCATTTACTATTGCACCAAGAACCATAAGATACCTGGGAATAAACCTAACCAAAGAGGTAAAGGATCTGTACTGGAGGAACTACAGAACACTCATGAAAGAAATTGAAGAAGACACAAAAAGATGGAAGACCATTCCATGCTCTTGGATCGGAAGAATAAACATTGTTAAAATATCTCTACTGCCTAGAGCAATCTATACTTTTAATGCCATTCCGATCAAAATCCCACCAGTATTCTTCAAAGAGCTGGAGCAAATAAGCCAAAAATTTGTATGGAATCAGAATAGACCCCGAATCACTAAGGAGATGTTGAAAAACAAAAATAAAACTGGGGGCATCACGCTGCCTGATTTCAAGCTTTACTACAAAGCTGTGATCACCAAGACAGCATGGCACTGGCATAAAAGCAGACACATAGACCAGTGGAACAGAGTAGAGAGCCCAGATATGGACCCTCAACTCTATGGGCAAATAATCTTCGACAAAACAGGAAAAAATATACAGTGGAAAAAAGACAGTCTTTTCAATAAATGGTGTTGGGAAAACTGGGCAGCTATATGTAGAAGAATGAACTCAACCATTCTCTTACACCGAACACAAAGATAAACTCAAAATGGATAAAAGACCTCACCGTGAGACAGGAATCCATCAGAATCCTAGAGGAGAACATAGGCAGTAATCTCTTCGATATCAGCCACTGCAACTTCTTTCAAGATATGTCTCCAAAGGCAAAGGAAACAAAAGCGAAAATAAACTTTTGGGACTTCATCAAAATCAAAAGCTTCTGCACAGCAAAGGAAACAGTCAAGAAAACAAAGAGGCAACCCACGGAATGGGAGAAGATATTTGCAAATGACAGTACAGACAAAAGGTTGATATCCAGGATCTATAAAGAACTCCGCAAACTCAACACACACAAAACAGACAATCATATAAAAAAAATGGGCAGAAGATATGAACAGACACTTCTCCAATCAAGACATACAAATGGCTATCAGACACATGAAAAAATGTTCATCATCACTAGCCCTCAGGGAGATTCAAATTAAAACCACATTGACATATCACCTTACACCAGTTAGAATGGCCAAAATTAGCAAGACAGGAAACAACATGTGTTGGAGGGGATATGGAGAAAGGGGAACCCTCTTACACTGTTGGTGGGAATGCAAGTTGGTGCAGCCTCTTTGGAGAACAGTGTGGAGATTCCTCAAGAAATTAAAAATAGAACTTCCCTATGACCCTGCCATTGCACTACTGGGTATTTACCGCAAAGATACAGATGTCATGAAAAGAAGGGCCATCTGTACCCCAATGTTTATAGCAGCAATGGCCATGGTCGCCAAACTATGGAGAGGACCAAGATGCCCTACAACAGACGAATCAGTAAGGAAGATGTGGCCCATATACACTATGGAGTATTATGCCTCCATCAGAAAGGATGAATACCCAACTTTTGTAGCAACATGGATAGGACTGGAAGAGATTATGCTGAGTGAAATAAGTCAAGCAGAGAGAGTCAATTATCATATGGTTTCACTTATTTGTGGAGCATAACAAATAGCCTGGAGGACATGGGGAGTTAGAGAGGAGAAGGGAGTTGGGGGAAATTGGAAGGGGAGGTGAACCGTGAGAGACTATGGACTCTGAAAAACAATCTGAGGGGTTTGAAGTGGCGTGGAGGTGGGAGGTTGGGGTACCAGGTGGTGGGTATTATAGAGGGTACCGATTGCATGGAGCACTGGGTGTGGTCCAAAAATAATGAATACTGTTATGCTGAAAATAAATAAATAAATTTAAAAATGCAATTGGAATATCTAGTTATGATACAATTAGGTAATTTTTAACTTATTGCTTCACAGTATTAATTTTTAAAAAAAATCACATAACATTTTGTCCTCAGGTTTTATTCAGCGTGTTTTGAAGAACCTGTGGTCCAGAAAATATTCCAGTTACATTTAAAAGAATTAGTGTTCCTAGCCAGTACTGCTTCACTGTTTGAAGGTGCTCTTATTTCTAGCTAATGTATTCTAGGATATGAGTATTATGAACAGCTGAAAAATACTGCTTACCTTTTAATCCATGAAATAAAAACCCAATTTAGTAAGCAATATTTATTACAGATTCTGTCTTGCATTTATTTGACTCTCCATTAAGAGCAAGGAGTTATTTGACACTGGTCGGGGTATGAAAGAGATGAGTCCACTTAAAGAAAACACTCATGAATCCGCTGCCCATATTATACAATAATCTGACACCAGGACAGCCTAATGGTTGTAACGTCAGGCATCCCTTTTCACTGAAATAAAGACAGAAAAATGGGAAGCCCTACAATATATCTATAGATGCTTTAGTCTTTTTTTTTTTTTTGATGCTTTAATTAGTCTTAAGAGAGGTGTCTCATCTTAATTTTTTGTGTGTTTTGCAGTGGCTTTTTGGTGTCCTTGCAAGTTTTTACACCGGGGAAGTAAAAAGTAAAGTGGGATTCTGAGTAGGAGAGAGCTTGTCTTTCTCTTGTGAAGTGGGTGAAGGGAGATTTTGAAGGAGGGGTGAGAAAAGACCAATCTGCATAATGTTAACTCAAGGTACATATGAAGATATGGAGCTATCAATGGACTCCTTTAAAGCCATTACTAACCTTAAAGCCCTGAAAGTCTGTGCTTCCTCCGGACCTACTGCACCCTAATTTGAAGACCACTGCTTTGTCTAGAGCTGAAGCAGTACAGCTGGACCAAAGTGACGGACCCAACATAGTTCGTGGGTAAAATCTACAGGTCTTGGTAATAAATTCAACTGGAGTAGGGAATAGGGAATGCGAGGAAGACCCCACAAGAGAGGTGCTGTTTGCTGAGACAGGGAAGGTTGGAGAACATGGCCTCATGCTCTGCCTCGTTTTTTTTTTTTTAAATTCTATTTTGTTTTACACAGTTTGTTGGCTGGTATTTGACAGAGCTGACTTTCGACTTTCTGGCTAATTTTACCAAATATAAACGATTATTGGCCCATATTTCCAAAATGACTTTCCCTTTTAACTGGTATCTTCCCTCCCCTTCAACACCGAGCCCTCTTCACGGCTCCTCAAAGACTCAGAGCCCTGCTCCAATTCTGCTGTGACACGTGGGACGACGACATCCTCAAGCTTATTAACAGTCAAAGTGGAAAGCTTATCCTTTTAAACAAGTAAGCAGTTTAGAAACAGGAGACCGCAGTAAATCTCCGCGGTTGCCCTGCTGCAGCCTCCCCCCAGGAACCAGAAAGAAGAGGACCTGTGGCTGGTGTGTGCAGCGCAGGGTCAGTGCCCAACCAAGAGCCGCCGCGCGCGAGCGAAACACAGGACATCGCTTGCTCAACCTTTCACAAGACACACGAAAAGAAGAGAGGGATTTGCACGCCCACACTTCTTAGAACTTCTCTCTGATCCGTGCTACTGCATTTCCACACACCATCTCTTCCTATGATCCGAGGCTCTGAAAGGACAAACTCCTGCCCCACGCTGTAAAAAAAGCCTCCACGAGGGGCGCCTGGGTGGCCCAGTGGGTTAAAGCCTCTGCCTTCAGCTCGGGTCATGATCCTGGGGTCCTGGGATGGAGCCCGACATTCGGCTCTCTGCTCGGCAGGAAGCCTGCTTCCCCCTCTCTCTCTGCCTGCTTCTCTGCCTAGTTGTGATCTCTTCTCTCTGTGTCAATTAATAAATAAAATCTTAAATAAATAAATAAATAAAATTGGTGGTGGGGAGCCTCCACGAGAGCCGCTCCTCTTGAAGGTCCCAGAGCAGCCGTTCCGCGAAGTCGCTAGTTTCTCCCGCCTTCCCGCCGCACTCCGGCAGCCGTCGGTAACGTGCGCACCGTAGGTCTCCCACCCGCCTTTGCGGCACGTGTCTGGGCGCCGCGGACTGCATGGCCAGCATCGCCTGGTAGGAGTCTCCAAGGAGACACCAGCCAGGTCCTCTCCCCTGGGTTCCATCCGGGTCCCAGCCCCAGCATGCCCTGCGCGACCCCCAGCCCCCAGCGTGCATTGCGCAGTGTGTGCACGGGCCTCGTGAACCCTGCCGCGAACGTGCATTGAGCGGGCCTTGTGACCCCCCCCAACTCCCAGGGTGCATTGCATAGGCTCCGCGGACCTGGTAACCCACCCCCATGACACCCCCCACCCCGACCCGCGAGCTGGGCGAGGGGTAAGCTCTTGGCCTGACTGGTCGGCGGTTACGGCGAGGAAGAGTAGGGGCATCGTCCCTCGGGCTGTCCTTGCCTGGATCCGCCTGGATCCGCCTGGATCCGCCTGGATCCGGTGTGTGTGAGCGGCACCTTCACCTCTTGGCGCTAAGGCTCAAAGTGGTCGCTGGGCCCCAGTGCTGCTGGTGAGGGCAGGGGGTTGGGACACTTGCCGACCCCCGCCCTTTGAGCTTATCTGCCAAACCGGCCAGAGGGGTAGGAACTAGGGTTTGGCGGGGGGCAGGGCCACAGGGATGCGTGGGCCGGGGAGACTGGGCCACAGGCTGGTGCCTCAGGCTGCTGTCACGTGGGTGGGCTGGGTCAGATGCCCAGGGGCGGGACCCGGGGAGCAAGGCCGGAATTCAGGAGTGGGCGGGGGTGTAGGGCAGTGCTGGAGGGGCGGGCAGGGTTGGAGCTCTGGTTGGGGGAACTGGGGAAGGGTAGAGGAGTCGGGGTGGTGGGGGAAGCAGGGAAGGCGAACGGGCAGGGCCCTGGGGAATAGGAAGTGGGGTTGAGAAGCGAGCCGGGGGTGGGGTCCTGCTGGGTGTAGGGATGGGGTGTGGGGCAGGATTGGAGGGGCAGAGTGGGAGGTATGGTGGTCTGGCCTGGGGTTGGCCAGGGGGTGCCTGGTGGCCCCCAAGTCCCGCATTCAGTCTTCATGCTGCAGGCATTTGGGACTTGGACTTGAGTTAGACCCATCGCTGCCCTCAAGGGGCTCACCTTCTCAATGGACTGTTACTTGCCCTTGATCAGGCCAAGCGTTCTCTCTCCTGTTCCTAGGTTAATGAGTTTGGGGTTTCGTTTTGCATTCATAATTGGCTCATGAGCTCTGAGCAGCTGTGCCCCTACTGATTGTGTATTATATACATATCTACATGTACACACAAATATAAATGAGTATATATGTCATTTAGTGTAGAGATTTAAATGACCCTTCTAATAAGTTGATACGTTGGATTACATTAATAACGTTAGTAGATACTGTGCTTATATTCATGAGGTAGACTCTGCTAAGATATGTGTAAGTCTGTATATATCACACATACATACTCTGACACTTTGGATTTGATTTGCTGTTATTTTGTTTAGGATATTTGCATTTATGTTCAGGAGTGTTACTGGCTGTAATTTTTTTGGTGCATATACTTGTTCTTGTCTGTTTTGGGAACCATTGCTGTTTTACTTCTCAGAAAGTGGGTTCAGTAGTTTTCCTTTATTTTTGAAAGAGTTTGCATAGTGTAAGGATTATCTAGTCTTTGTATATTTGATAAAACTCACCTGTAAAACTGCTTTGGTCTTGTGTCTTGTACTTCTTTGAGGTAAAGGGGAGCCTTTTGAGTACTGTTTTTCCCCCTCTCATCAGCTTTTAGTTTGATTGGTCTTGATTATTCTTTTCCTGTTACATTAAGTTCTCTTTTAGCTTGTTTGTTTACATTCTGGCTTTACTGAATACATCAATTTTTTTTTTTTAAGATTTCATTATTTATTTGACAGGGATCACAAGTAGGCAGACAGGCAGGCAGAGAGTGAGGAGGAAGCAGGCTCCCCGCAGAGTGGAGAGTCCCATGCGGGGCTCCATCCCAGGACCCTGAGATCATGACCCCAGCTGAAGGCAGAGGCTTCAACCCACTGAGCCACCCAGGTGCCCCACACATCAATCTTTAAAATAGTAAATGCATTCAGTACTCTTACATTTTAATTTCTAAACTCTAGGAACTGCTGTAGCTACATCCACTACGTTTGAAAAAAAATTATTTATTTATTTACTTTAGACAGAGATAGCAAGAGAGGGGAGGAGAGGGAGAAGCATGCTCTCCTTGCTGAGCAAGGATCCGGGTGCAGGACTCAATCCCAGGACCCTGAGATCATGACCTGAGCCAAAGGCAGTAGCTTAACCAACTGACCCACCCAGGTGCCCCTGAATGTATGATATTTTAATTGTTAAATGGTTCTAGAGAGTTATTTTCAGTTTTATTCTCTTTTTAACCCATGGTTGATTTAAGAGTGTTATTTCACATTTCAAAATATGGTACATTTATAAAGTTTTTTTTGTTGACTTATAATTTATTTGCATTCTATGGGAAAATGGGGTCTGCATAATATTGATTCCTTGAAATTTGTGAAGCCTTTTGTTACTTAGGATGTGGTCAATTTTCATAAATTTCTTAGGTGATCTGAAAAGTAAATTCCTTGTTTATCATGTACAGAATTCTTTATTAGGTCAAGCCTGTTCGTGAAGGTCAAAACTATTTACTTGTTATTTTTTTGTTCACTTGATCATAAATCATTGAGATAGGTATGTTAAAATATCTCACTATGACTGTTTTTGTGAAATGTCAAATTTTTTGCTATTCTGTCTGGTTTTGCTTTATTGATTTTGAGGCAGTGTTAGGTACATAAAAGATAGAAGTTGTAGCTTCTTGATTGTCCCTTCTAATATTATGTTGAAACCCAGTTTCTCCTTATTAATACTTTTCCCTTAAACTCTATTTTGTCTGGTAGAATATTGTTAACCAGTTTCTTTTGGTTTGTATTGGCATGCTGTAGTATTTTCTGTTCCCTTATTTTTCTATTGTGGTAAAATATGGACAACATAAAAGTTATCATTTTAATGATTTTAAGTACATTCATACTGTTGTGTAACCATCACCAGCATCCACCTCCAGAATTTATCATCATCCCAAAGTGAAATTCCACCCCTTTTAAACAATGACTCCCCATTACCCCTTTCTCCAGGTCCTGGTCATCTCTGTTCTATTTTCTGTCTCTGTGAATATGGCTGTTCTATGTGCCTCATACAAGTAGAAGTATACAAGAAGCATATAATTTTGGTTCTTTGTGTTTGGCCTGTTTTACTTAGTGTGATGTCTTTAACATTTGTCTGTGTTGTAGCATGTGTCAGAAAACCTTTTTTGTTTTTGTGAGAACATTTAATTACTATTCTCAACAAATTCCAATTTTACAGTACAGTGTTAGTAACTATAGTCATTATGTTATAGATTAGATTTGCAGACCTTGTTCTTGGTAAAGAATGGTAAAAAAAAAAAATGGTAAAAGAATGGTAAAGAAAAAAAAAAAAAACCTTTTACCAACTCCTCCCTTTTCTCCCAACCCCGTAGCCTTTGATAACTACTTTTCTACTTTTTTCTGAGAGTTCAATTTTGTTTTCTTGAAATTCTGCATGTAAGTAGTACTATGCAGTATTTATCTTTCTGTGGCTTATTTCACTTAGCAAAGTGCCCTCAAGTTACATCCATGTTCTCACAGGATTACCTTCTTTCTAATGGCTGAGTAATGTGACATTGTACACAGGATGTCATCTTTATCCATTCACTGGTTGACACTTAGGTTGTTTCCATATTTAGGCTATTGAGAATAATGCTGCGGTGAACATGGGAGTGGAAATACCTCTCCAGGATTCTATTTTCATTTCCTTTGGATGTATTTCCAGAAGTAGTACTGGAGGATCATATGGTAGTTTTTTTTTAATTTTATGAGAATCCTCTGTACTTTTGTCATAGTGGTTGCGCCAGTGTACATTCCCACCAACAGTGCATGAGGGTTTGCGTTTCTCCACCTCCTCACCAACACTTGTTATTTCTTGCCTTTTTGGTAATGGTCATTCTAATAGGTGTGCGGTGTTATCTCATACTGGTTTTGATTTTCATTTCCCTGATCATGAGTGTGTTGAACACCTTTTCATGTATCTGCTGGACAGCCATTTTTTTGTCTTTGGAAAATCAGCACTTTTAAATCAGATTGTTAATTTCTTTAATACTGAATTGTGTGAGGTCTTCATATATTTTGGATGTTAACCCCTTACCAGATATATGACTTGCAGATATAATCTCCCATCCCATTGGTTGTTTTTTCATTGTGCTGATGGTTTCCTTTGCTGTGAAAGAGCATTTTTATTTGATGTAGTCTTATATGTTTATTTTTTGCTATTGGTGTCATATCTGAAAAAACCATTCTCAAGACCAATGTCAAGAAGTTTATCCCCTGTGTTTTCTTATAGTAGTTTTATGGTTTAAGGTCTTAAATGTAAGTCTTGAATTCATCTTGATTTAATTTTTGTGAGTTAATATGATCTGTACCCAATTCCAATGTGTGTGTGTCTTGGCGGGGGACCCCTCATACCACCAAGCACTCAGTCCTCAGACACCTTTGGTGTCCTACAATTTATCCCACCTCAGACTGTTCATCTGGAGATCATATCAGATCTCACAGGCTAAGGGCTCAGTTCTGTAACACTGTACCATCCTACCTCCCCTTCCCATTTCAGATGCCAGTCTCAAGCTAAGGTTATCAACTGTGCCTTTGTCTGACCAAATGTAGATGGGAGGCTTTAGTGACCCTCTCTTTGGGTTCCATCACTTTGCTAGAGTGGCTCATAGAGTGCAAGCAAATATTTTACTTACTATCAGTTTATTATAAAAGGATATAACTCAGAAACAGCCAGAAAGACAAGAGGCATAGGTTGGGGTATGGGGAAAAGGCGCGGAGCTTCTATGCCTTCGATGAACCACACTTCCTCAAATCTCCATGTGTTTACCAGCTCAGAAGATGTCTGAAACCCATCCATTTTTTAAAAGATTTTGTTTTGTTTTGTTTTGTTTTTAGAGCATGTGCACACATGTGTGTGAGGGGAGGGTCAGTGAAAGAGAGAGAGAGAGAGAATCCCATGCAGGCTCCACACCCAGTGCAGAGCCTACCAAGGGGCTTGATCCTACAACCCTGACATCAAGACTGAGCCAGAATTGGGTCACTTAACCGACTGAGTCACCCAGGTGCCCCTCCTTTTGGGCTTTTATGGAGGCTTCATTGCACCGACATGTTGATTAAATCATGGGCAGTTAATTGAACCCACAGCTCCTTTCCCATCCCCAGAGGTCAGGGTGCTGGGGCTGAAAGTTCAATCATCTAATCAATCATATGGTTGGTTCTCTTGGCAAACAGCCTCCATCTTTAGGTGAGGTCCGAAAGTCACCTCCTTAATTTAATGTAACCTTTATCACTCTATTTATTTAGTATATTCTAGGAGTTTGAGGAGCTTTGTACCAGAGATGAGGATGAAGACCAAATATATATTTCTTTTTTTAAAACTATTTTTCAAAATTTATTTATTTATTAATTTATTCTAATAAACATATAATGTATTTTTATCCCCAGGGTACAGGTGTGTGAATCGTCAGGTTTACACTCTTCACAGCACTCACCATAGCACATACCCTCCCCAAAGTCCATAACCCCACCCCCCTCTCCAAACCCCCCTCCCAACCCCCCCCCCCAGCAACCCTCAGTTTGTTTTGCGAGATTAAGAGTCACTTATGGTTTGTCTCCCTCCCAATCCCATCTTGTTTCATTTATTCTCCTACCCCCTTAACCCCCCCATGTTGCATCTCCATTTCCTCATATCAGGGAGATTATAGGATAGTTGTCTTTCTCTGATTGACTTATTTCGCTAAGCATGATACCCTCTAGTTCCATCCAGTCATCGCAAATGGCAAGATTTCATTTCTTTTGATGGCTGCATAGTATTCCATTGTGTATGTATACCACATCTTCTTTATCCATTCATCTGTTGATGGACATCTAGGTTCTTCCCGTAGTTTGGATGTTGTAGACATTGCTGCTATAAACATTCGGGTGCACGTGCCCCTTCGGATCACTGTTTGTATCTTTAGGGTAAATACCCAGTAGTGCAATTGCCGGGTCATAGGTAGGGTAGTTCAACATTTTGAGGAACCTCCATGCTGTTTTCCAGAGTAGTTGTACCAGCTTGCATTTCCACCAACAGTGTAAGAGGGCTCCCCTTTCTCTGCATCCTCGCCAGCATCTGTCATTTCCTGACTTGTTAATTTTAGTCATTCTGACCGGTGTGAGATGATATCTCATTGTAGTTGTGATTTGTATTTCCCTGATGCCAAATGATGTGGAGCACTTTTTCATGTGTCTGTTGACCATCTTGATGTCTTCTTTGCAGAAATGTCTGTTCATGTTTTCTGCCCATTTCTTGATTGGATTATTTGTTCTTTGGGTGTTGAGTTTGCTAAGTTCTTTATAGATTTTGAACACTAGCCCTTTATCTGATATGTTGTTTGCAAATATCTTCTCCCATTCTGTCAGTTGTCTTTTGGTTTTGTTAACTGTTTCCTTTGCTCTGCAAAAGCTTTTGATCTTGATGAAATCCCAATAGTTCATTTTTACCCTTGATTTCCTTGCCTTTGGCGATGTTCCTAGGAAGAAGTTGCTGTGGCTGAGGTCGAAGAGGTTGCTGCCTGTTTTCTCCTCAAGGATTTTGATGGATTCCTTTCTCACATTGAGGTCCTTCATCTATTTTGAGTCTATTTTTGTGTGTATGTAAGGAAATGGTCCAGTTTCATTTTTCTGCATGTGGCTGTCCAATTTTCCCAACACCATTTATTGAAGAGGCTGTCTTTTTTCCATTGGACATTCTTTCCTGCTTTGTCGAAGGTTAGTTGACCATAGAGTTGAGGGTCTATTTCTGGGCTCTCTATTCTGTTCCATTGATCTATGTGTCGGTTTTTGTGCCAGTACCATGCTGTCTTGATGATGACAGCTTTGTAATAGAGCTTGAAGTCCGGGATTGTGATGCCACCAACTTTGGCTTTTTCAATATTCCTTTGGCTATTCGAGGTCTTTTCTGGTTACATATAAATTTTAGGATTATTTGTTCCATTTCTTTGAAAAAATGGAAGGTATTTTCATAGGAATTGCATTAAATGGGTAGATTGCTTTAGGTAGCATAGACATTTTCACAATATTCTTCTAATCCAGGAGCATGGAACATTTTTCCATTTCTTTGTGTCTTTCTCAATTTCTTTCATGAGTACTTTATAGTTTTCTGAGTATAGATTCTTTGCCTCTTTGGTTAGGTTTATTCCTAGGTATCTTGTGGTTTTGGGTGCAATTGTAAATGGGATGGATTCCTTAATTTCTCTTTCTTCTGTCTTGTTGTTGGCGTAGAGAAATGCAACTGATTTCTGTGCCTTGATTTTATATCCTGACACTTTACTGAATTCCTGTACAAGTTCTAGCAGTTTTGGAGTGGAGTCTTTTGGGTTTTCCACATATAGTATCATATCATCTGCGAAGAGTGATAGTTTGACTTCTTCTTTGCTGATTTGGATGCCTTTAATTTCCTTTTTGTTATCTGATTGCTGAGGCTAGGACTTCTAGTACTATGCTGAATAGCAGTGGTGATAATGGACATCCCTGCTGTGTTCCTGACCTTAGTGGAAAAGCTGTCTTTTTTTCTCCATTGAAAATGATATTTGCAGTGGGTTTTTCATAGATGGCTGTGATAATATTGAGGTATGTGCTCTCTATCCCTATACTTTGAAGAGTTTTGATCAGGAAGGGATGCTGTACTTTGTCAAATGCTCTTTCAGCATCTATTGAGAGTATCATATGGTTCTTGTTCTTTCTTTTATTAATGTGTTGTATCACATTGATTGATTTGCTGAGGTTGAACCAAACTTGCAGCCCTGGAATAAATCCCACTTTGTCGTGGTGAACAATCCTTTTAATGTGCTGTTGAATCCTATTGGCTAGTATTTTGGTGAGAATGTTCACATCTGTGTTCATCAAGGATATTGGTCTGTAGTTCTCTTTTTTGATGAGATCCTTGTCTAGTTTTGGGATCAAGGTGATGCTGGCCTCATAAAATGAGTTTGGAAGTTTTCCTTCCATTTCTCTTTTTTGGAACATCAGGAGAATAGGAATTAGTTCTTCTTTTGGTAGAATTTTGGTAGAATTCCCCTGGGAAGCTGTCTGGCCCTGGGATTTTGTTTGTTTGGAGATTTTTGATGACTCTTTCAATCTCCTTACTGGTTATGGGTCTGTTCAAGTTTTCTATTTTTTCCTGGTTCAGTTGTGGTAATTTATATGGCTCTAGTAACGCATCCATTTCTTCCAGATTGTCAAATTTGTTGGCGTAGAGTTGCTCATAATATGTTCTTATAATTATCTGTATTTTTGGTTGTGATCTCTCCTCTTTCATTCATTTTATTTATTTGGGTCCTTTCTCTTTTCTTTTTGATAAGTCTGACCAGGGGTTTATCAATCTTATTAATTCTTTCAGAGAACCAGCTCCTAGTTTCATTGATTTGTTCTCTTGGTTTTTTGTTTGTTTGTTTGTTTCTATTTCATTGATTTCTGCTCTGATCTTTATGATTTCTCTTCTCCTGCTGGGTTTAGGGTTTCTTTCTTGTTCTTTCTCCAGCTCTGTTAGGTATAGGATTAGGTTGTGTATTTGAGACCTTTCTTGTTTCTTGAGAAAGGCTTGTACTACTATATATTTTCCTCTCAGGACTGCCTTTGTTGTGTCCCACAGATTTTGAACCATTGTGTTTTCATTATCATTTGTTTCCATGAATTTTTTCAATCTTCTTTAATTTTTAATTTCCTGGTTGACCCATTCATTCTTTAGAAGGATGCTGTTTAGTCTCCATGTATTTAGGTTCTTTCCAAATTTCCTCTTGGGATTGAGTTCTAGCTTCAGAGCATTGTGGTCTAAAAATATGCAGGGAATGATCCCAGTCTTTTGATACTGGTTGAGACATGATTTAGGACCCAGGATGTGACCTATTCTGGAGAACGTTCCATGTGCACTAGAGAAGAATGTGTATTCTGTTGCTTTGGGATGAAATGTTCTGAATATATCTGTGATGTTCATCTGGTCCAGTGTGTCGTTTAAGGCCTTTATTTCCTTGTTGATCTTTTGCTTGGATGATCTGTCCATTTCTGTGAGGGGAGTGTTAAAGTCCCATACTATTATTGTATCATTGTTGATGTGTTTCTTTGATTTTGTTATTAATTGGTTTATATAGTTGGCTGCTCCCACATTAGGGGCATAGATATTTAAAATTATTAGATCTTCTTCTTGGACAGACCCTTTGAGTATGGTATAGTGTCCTTCCTCATCTCTGATTATAGTCTTTGGCTTAAAATCTATTTGATCTGATATAAGGATTGCCACCCTTGCTTTCTTCTGATGTCCATTAGCATGGTAAATTGTTTTCCACCCCCTTACTTTAAATATGGAGGTGTCTTCAGGTCTAAAATGAGTTTCTTGTAGGCAACATATAGATGGGTTTTGTTTTTTTATCCATTCTGATACCCTGTGTCTTTTGATTGGGGCATTTAGCCCATTTACATTCAGGGTAACTATTGAGAGATATGAATTTAGTGCCATTGTATTGCCTGTAAGGTGACTGGTACTGTATACTGTCTCTGTTCCTTTCTGACCTACTACTTTTAGGCTTTCTCTTTGCTTAGAGGACCCTTTCAATATTTCCTGTAGAGTTGGTTTGGTGTTTGCAAATTCTTTCAGTTTTTGTTTGTCCTGGAAGCTTTTTATCTATCCTTCTATTTTCAATTATAGCCTAGCTGGATATAGTATTCTTGGCTGCATGTTTTTCTCATTTAGTGCTCTGAATATATCATGCCAGCTCTTTCTGGCCTGCCAGGTCTCTGTGGATAAGTCTGCTGCCAATCTACTATTTTTACCATTGTATGTTACAGACTTCTTTTCCCAGGCTGCTTTTGGGATTTTATTTGTCACTAAGACTTGTAAATTTTACTATTAAGTGATGGGGCGTGGACCTATTCTTGTTGATTTTGAGGGGGGTTCTCTGCACCTCCTGAATTTTGACGCTTGTTCTCTTTGCCATATTAAGGAGATTTTCTCTAATAATTCTCTCCAATGATTCTCTCCAATCTTCTGGAATCCCAATTATTCTAATGTTGTTTCGTCTTATGGTGTCACTTATCTCTCGAATTCTCCCCTTGTGGTCCAGTAGCTGTTTGTCCCTCTTTTGCTCAGCTTCTTTATTCTCTGTCATTTGTTCTTCTATATCACTAATTCTTCTACCTCATTTATCCTAGCAGTGAGAGCCTCCATTTTTGATTGCACCTCATTAATAGCTTTTTTGATTTCAACTTGGTTAGATTTTAGTTCTTTTATTTCTCCAGAGAGGGCTTTTATATCTCCCAAGAGGGTTTCTCTAATATCTTCCATGCCTTTTTTGAGCCCAGATAGAACCTTGAGAATCATCATTCTGAACTCTAGATCTGACATATTACCAATGTCTATATTGATTAGGTCCCTAGCCTTCGGTAGTGCCTCTTGTTCTTTTTTTTTTGTGTGTGTGTGGTGAATTTTTCCACCTTGTCATTTTGTCTAGGTAAGAGTATATGAAGGAGCAAGTATAATACTAAAAGGGTGGCAAAGACCCCAGGAAAATACGCTTTAACCAAATCAGAATCTCGGGGGGGGGGGGATAAAAAGAGGTTCAGAAGAAAAAAAGGAACAATTAAAAAAAGAAAACAAATAAAGAAAAAATATAAAAAAGAAAAAAATATATATATATTAAACTAGTTAAAAAAGAAAAGGGTAAAAGTTAAAAAAAAAAGTTTAGCAGAAGAGAAAAGAAATTGAAAAGAAAAAAAATTAAATTAACTGCAAGACTAAAGAATCATGGGGAGAAAGCCATGAGTTCCGTGCTTTGCTTTCTCCTCCTCTGGAATTCCACTCTACTCCTTGGTAGGTGAACTTGGTCCTGGCTGGTTTTCTTTTTTTTTTTTTTTTAAGTTATATATATATTTTTTAATTTATTTTTTTATTAAATTGATTTATTTATTTTCAGAAAAACAGTATTCATTATTTTTTTCACCACACCCAGTGCTCCATGCTATCCATGCCCTCTATAATACCCACCACTGGCTGGATTTCTTTTTGATCTTCTGGGGGAGGGGCCTGTTGTAGTGATTCTCAAGTGTCTTTGCCCCAGGCAGAATTGCACCACCCTTACCAGGGGCTGGGCTGAGTAATCCTCTCAGGTTTGCTTTCGGGAGCTTTTATGGAGGCTTCCTCACATAAGCATGGCCAAGTAGTAGTAACTCCATTTCCTGCCCCTCTTCCCTCTCTGGAGAATGGGGGATGGGAAGGTGATGCTGAAAATTCTAAGCTACTAATCATGGCTAGATCTTTCTGGTAACCAACCCCCATTCAGGAGCCATCCAAAAGCCCACCCAGATTAACCTTATTAGAATAACAGCAGGGAAAAAAAAAATGAACAACAACAGGGGTGCCTGGGTGGCTCAGTCAGTTAAGGGCCTTCCTTCTGCTCAGGTCATGATCTCAGGGTCCTGGGGTGGAGCCCCTGTCAGGCTTTCTGCTCAGCAAGGAGCGTGCTTCTTCCTCTCCCTGCCACTCTGCCTGCTTGTGAACTCTCTCTCTCTTTCTGTCAAATAAATAAATAAAATCTTAAAAAAATAATAAACTCAACATAAACTCCTATGGCACCTAAAATTTCAAGGGATTTAGGAATCCTGGGTCAGGAACAAGGCTCAGACCAAATATTAAAACACAAAATGTTCCTAGTGCTCGTATCACTTAGAAATTAAAAAAAAAAAAAAGAGAGAGACAGCTGACATTTTAATAAGTTTCTCTGTTCATTAATATTTAGTTCTTCTCTATTACATGTTTGTTTTGTTTTTTTTGTTTTTGCTCTAGGTTTTTTTCTGAAAATTTTGTTTCCAGCTTTATTGAAGTATATTTGACAAAAACATTGTATATACTAAGGTGTAGACTGCAATATTTAATATACATATACATTGTCTAATGTTTACTGCAAAGTTAATTAGCATATCTGTCATCTTTCAACAATGTGTGTGTGTGTGTGTGTGTGTGTACATGTATGTGTGTGAGATGTATGTGTGTTTTGGTGAGAAGCTTACACTCAGCAAATTTCAGCTGTCCAATACAGCATTATTCACTATAGTCACAGTGCTATTGTTAAGCTTAAAAATAGAAACTGCCAGTTATTTTACCAAGAGAAGGTGGGTTTGTTAGGGAATAAAAGCAAATTGTAATCCAGAACAAACAAGATATGACACTCATAGGCAAGTCTGGCGAACAAAGAAGAGGTACACTTTTTTAAGAAGAAAAGTGTTGAGTTAGGAAGCTTGTGAACTAAAAGTCCATTGGAGTAAACTGGGAGTTTGTGTGGTGGTTTCTTTTTGGCTGAGCTGTCCTGGTGGGTGGGGGCTGAGGAAAGTATCTCTTCCTCCTGCTGGAGTAGTAGAGTAGTAACCCCGTGCAAGGTCAAGTCTGTTTAAGGCCAAATCCATCTCTTACTGTTGGGTCTGCAATTAACCATGAGCGGTAGCGCTGAGAGCTCCCCTGTGGAAAACTCCTGTCTGCATTTTAGTGATATTTCCCTTACTGATTTTTGCAGTGTACATTAGATTATCAGAACTTAATCATCTTATGACTGACTGGTCATCTTATGACCAGTGTCTCCTCATCCCCTCCATCACTCATCGCCTCTGTCACTCATCCATCATTTGGCTTTCTTTCTAGGAGTTCAACTTCCCCCCCTTGGATTCTGCATATGAATGATACCATATAGTATTTATCTTTCTCTGATTTATTTCATTTAGTGTAGTACCTGCTGGTTCATCCTTGTTGAAATGGCACGATTTATTTCTTATGCCTGAACAATATTTCATTGCGTATTTATATATACCACATTTTATTTATCCATCCTTCTGTTGACAGATACTTAAATTATCTCCATATCTAGGCTGTTGTGAATAATGCAGTGATCACAGGAGTGTAGATATCTCTTTGAGATACTGGTTTCATTTCCTTCAGATAGATGTCCAGAAGTGGGATTGCTGGGTCTTGTGATAGTTCTTTTTTCCCCCCAGACTTTATTTATTTCTTCAAAAGAGAGCACAAGCAGGGGAAGCAGCAGAGGGAGGGAGAATCAGGCTCCCCGCTGAGCAGTGAGCCTGATGCAGAGCTTGATCCCAGGACCCTGGGATCACGACTTAAGCCCAAGGCAGATACTTAACCAACTAAGCCACCCAGGTGTATCATCTATTTTTTAATTTTTTGAGAAACATCCACAGTGACTGTATCAGTTTACATCACTAATAGTGCATGAGCATTCCCTTTTATCCACATTCTCACCACATTTGTTATTTTTTGCTTGATACTAACCATATCACAAGATGATATCTCTTTGTGGTTTTGATTGGCATTTCCCTGATGGTGAGTGATACTGAGGATCTTTTCATGTTTGTTGGCCATCTGGATGTCTTCTTTGGAAAAATGTCTTTTTAGGTCCTTTGCCCATTTTTTTCCATCCAGTTATTTGTGAATGTTTTTCCTATTGAGTTGTTTGAGTTTCTTGCATATTTTGGGTATTAACTCCTTTTCATATATATGGTTTACACACATTTGATTCCACTCTAGATTGCCTTTCATTTTATTGATTATTTCCTTTGCTGTTCAGGTTTTTAGTTTGATGTTCCATTTGTTTACTTTTGGTTTCATTACATGTGTGTTTGGTGTCATATCCAAAAAATATCATTGCCATGACCAATGTCAAGGAACTTTCCCTTTACGTTTTCTTCCAGGAGTTTCACCATTTCAGGTTTTAAATAGAAGTCCTTAGTTCTTTTTGAGTCAATTTTTGTGTATGGTATAAAGGGTCTAGTTTCATTCTTTTGCTTTGGAATATCCAATTTTCTTAACAACATTTATTAAGAAACTATCCTTTCTCCCATTGTATGTTCTTAGTGCCCTTGTCAAAAAAATAGTTGACTGTATATTTGTAGGTTTATTTCTGGACTCCCTGTTCTGTTCCATTAGCTTATGGGTCTATTTTTTTTTAATATTTTATTTATTTATTTGACAGAGAGAGAGAAGAGAGCATGAGCTGGGGAGAGGCAGTGGGAGAAGCAGCCTCCTTGCTGAGCAGGGAGCCTGGCGCAAGGCTTGATCCTGGACCTTGTGATCATCTCTTGAGCTGAAGGCAGATGCTTAACTGAGCCACCCAGGCTCCCCTTAGGTGTCTGTTTTTATGCCAGTGCCCTACTGTTTTGATTACTGTAGCTTTGTAATATAACTTGAAGTCAGAAAGTGTGATGCCTCTTGCTTTATTTTTTTGGTGAGTGCTTTTGCTATTTAGGGAGTTTTGTGGTTTCATACAAATTTCAGAATTATTTTTTCTATTTCTGTCAAAAATGCCATTGGAATTTTGATAAGGATAGCATTGGCTCTGTAGACCATTTCGTGTAGCATGGACATTTTAATTATTAATCCATTCCATGATCATGGTATCATTCCATTTATTTGTGTCTTCTTCAATTTCTGTCATCTGTCACATTAATTGATTTGCTTGTTTGAACCACCCTCACATCCCAGAGATAAACCCTACTTTATTGTGTTGTATCAACCTTTTATTGTGCTATGGATTTACTTTGCTAGTTTTTTTTGGTGGGGTTTTGCCTCTGTATTCCTCAGGGATGGGGGATGTAATTTTATTTCTTAGTTGTTTCCTTATCTGGCTTCGGAATCTGGATAATGTTAGCCTTGTAAAATGACCCTGGAAGCGTTCTTTCCTCTTCTCCTTTTTGGAAGTTTGAGAAGGATTGGCATTAGTTCTTCTTTAAATGTTTGATAAGATTATTCAGTGAAACCATCTTCCTTGTTATTTGTTCACATTTTCTGTTTCTGTTTCCTAATAAGTTGTATGTTTCAAAGAATTTGTCCATTATCAGCTTGTTGGATTATCAAATTTGTTAGGACATAAATGTTCATAATAATCTCATATGATTCTTGATATTTCTGTGGTATCATCTGTAATGTTTTTCTTTCATTTCCAGTTTTATTTATTTGAGTCTCTCTTTTTTTCTTATTTTACTTGTTCGTTGATTTGCTTATATTTTTAAGATCCAACTCTTAGTTTATATCTTCCCTATTGTTTTTCTGATCTCTATTTCCTTTACTTCTGCTCTAATCTGATTTAATTCCTTCTAATTTGGCGCTTTTTTAAGTTGTTTAAGGTATACAGTTAGGTTCTTAATTTTAGGTCTCTCTTTTTAAAATTGGTTTTTAATTGCTATAAAATTTCTTCTTTGAACTACTTTTTGTTGCAGCATGATACGGTTTTTGATGTGTTACATTTCCATTTTTATTTGTTTCAAGATATTTTTTATTTTCCTTTTGATCTCTTCCTAGACATATTGTTTTTTTCAGGAACATGTTGTTTAATTTCTACATTTTTCTGAACTTTTCAGGTTTCCTCCTGTTTTTGATTTCTAGTTTTCATAACATTGTGTTTGGAAAAAACGATTCATCTGATTTAAAGTCTTTAATTTTTAAGACTTGTTTTATGGCCTAACATATGATCTATCCTAGGGAATGTTCTGCATTCACTTGAGAAGAATGTGCACTCTGCTGCTGTTGGATACATTTTGCATATATCTGTTATGTCCACTTGGTCTAAAGTGTAGTTCAAAACATATATTTCGGGGCGCCTGGGTGGCTCAGTGGGTTAAGCCGCTGCCTTCGGCTCAGGTCATGATCTCAGGGTCCTGGGATCGAGTCCCGCATCGGGCTCTCTGCTCAGCAGGGAGCCTGCTTCCTCCTCTCTATCTCTGCCTGCCTCTCTGCCTACTTGTAATCTCTCTCTGTCAAATAAATAAATAAAATCTTTAAAAAAAAAAAAAAAAAAAAAAAAAAAACACATATATTTCTTTGTTGATTTTCTGCCTGGATGATTTATTCAAGTTGAAATTAGAGTATTAAAGGCTTCTGTTATTATTGCTTTGCTATGTATTTCTGCCTTCAGATCTGTTAGTATTTGCTTACTATATTTATGTCCTCTGATATTGGGCGTATGTATGTTTACTGTTGTTATATCCTCTTGATGATACAAAGTTACAGTTTTGAACTTAAAGCACATTTCATCTGATACAACTCCCCCTAGTCTTTTTGGTTACTGTTTGCATGAAATATCTTCTTCCATATCTTTTCTTTGAGCCTTTATGTGTTCTGAAAGCTGAAGTGAGTTTCTTGTAGGCAGCATATAGTTAGGCCTTTTTTAATCCTATCAGCTACTCTGTCTTTTTATTGGAAAAGTTGGTGCATTTACATGTATATTATAGTAACTATTTGCAGATAAGGACTTATTATTGCCATCTTGTTAAATGTTTTTTGGCTATTCAGAAAAAATTTCTTAAAGATTTTATTTATTTATTTGACACAGAAAGAGAGAGAGAGAGAGCACAAGCAGGGAGAGTGGCAGGCAGAGGGAGAGGGAGAAGCAGGTTCCCCAATGCGGGACTTGATCCCAGAACCCTGAGGTCATTACCTGAGCCAAGGGCAGACTCTTAAAAGGCTGAGCCACCCAGGCACCCCTTCTAGCTATTTTATAGTTCCTTTATTACTTGTTACCTCTTTGCCATCTTCCTTTGTGATTTGATGATTTTCCAGCGTGGTATGCTTTGATTCTTTCTTTTGATCTTGTGTGCACCTAATATAGGTTAACAAAAGGCTTACATAAAACCCTTTAGAGTAATGCTAGTCCGTTTTTCTTTTTTTAATGCCAGTCTGTTTTAAGCTGAAAACAGCTTAACTTTGATTGCATACGAAATACCTTTTACTCCTCCTCCCCAGCATTTTATGGTTTTGATGTCACAGTTTACATCTTTTCATATTCTGTATACATTCATAAATTATTTTAGCTATAGTTATTTTTAATACTTTTAGCTATAGTTATTTTTAATACTTTTATCTTTAAATCATTATACTAGAGTTAAGTGATTTGCATAACACTACTATGGTATTATTCTGAATTTGTCTATATTCTTTACTGGTAAGTTGTAAGTTTTATACTTTCATATGTTTTCATATGATTCACTAGCAGCTTGCATTTCACCTTGAAGAGTTCCTTTTAGCATTTCTTGTAAAGCAGGTCTAATGGAGATGAACCCCTTCAGCTTTTGTTTGAAAAAGTCTTTATCTCTCCTTCATTTCTAAAGGACACCTCTTCTGGATAAAATATTCTTCATTGGAAGTTTTTTTTTCTTCCAGTACTTTGACTGATACTTCCCACTCTCTCCTGGTCTGCAAGGTTTGTGTTGAGAAAGCCCTGACTGCCTTATGGTGTCGGGGACCGCCTCCGGCCGGGAAAGTCCCCACCATTACAAGATGGCGCTTGGCTCACTGCTAGCAAAATCCTCTGCAAATAAATAACGAACTTTCTGGTGAAGCCTGCCTAAAGGAGGACATAGTCATTGGCTGTTTCAAATTTAATCAGCATAGTAACAGGACTCTCATTGGCTCTCCCCATTGCTTGGCCCCTTATTGGTCACCCTGCCGCATATAAGCTAAGGAAGCTGACGAAATAAAAGGGAATGAAGCATTAACACAGAACCAGGCTTCTTGTCGTCCTTGCGGGTCGAGGGCGTTATGGGAGTTCCCTTTTACGAGTTGAGTTTCTTTTCTTCTGTGGCTTTCAAAATTCTCTGCCTTTGATTTTTGACAGTTTTAATGCAGTGTATCCCAGCAAAGTCCTCTTTGTGTTGAATCTGTATGGGAACTTACTAGCCTCATACACCTGGATATCCTACCTTTTCCTGCTCCATATGTGGGAAATTTTCAGCTATTATTAAGAAAAGCTTTCTGCTTCTCTCTCTCTTCTCCTGGGACTCTACTTGATAGTATCCCACAATTTGCATAGGCTTTCTTAAATCTTTTTCATTCTTCTTCCTTTTATCTCTGATTGGATAATTTTAAATGATCTGTCTTTGAGTTCACAGATTTTTTTTTTCAGCCTGATGGAGTCTGCTTTTGATGATAGTGTATTTTCTTTTCATTGTATTCTTCAGCTACAGAATTGGTTTGGTTCCTTTTTTATTATTTCTTTCTCTCTGTTGACCTTTCAGTTTGTTCTCATACTGTTTTCCTGATTTTGTTTGTCTGTGTTCCCTTGTAGCTCACTGAGCTTCCTTAACACAATTATTTTGAATTCTTTGTCTAGCAATTCTTATGTCTCCCATTTCTTTAAGGTCTGTGAGTGGGAAATTACTGTATTCTTTTGGTGGTGTCATGTTTCCTTAATTTTTTGTGTTTCTGTGGTAGCTTTACATTGATGTCTATGCAATTGATGGAGCAGTCATCTCTTCCAGCATTAGGGACTGGTTTTTGTGGTTCAGGGCCTCCTGTGGGTGGATGCAAGAGCACTGCTTAGTGGGGTGTGGCAGTTCTGGCCCTAGGGAAGATTCCACAACATATTTTACATGTAGCCTCTTCAGTGAGGTCAGTATTGGCATAAATTTTAAGGGTTCTCAGTGGCCAAGGCTGCATGTGTTCACAGTGGCAGTGGGGACTATTAAGGTCTTTTGCTAGTGAAGTCTGCTGGGGACCTCCTGGTCCTTTTCCCTGCTGTTCAGGGTGTTATGTTTGAAGGGATCCATCTTGGCATAGGGTACAGCTACAAGGGCCCTTGTAGTGCTGGTGGCATTGGTGTCTGATATGTGGGCACTTCTGGGGTCCCAGAAGCTCTGGGGTCTGAGGAGCTGGGTATTCCCCAGCAGTGGTGACCCCAGTGCCCACCATGGAGATGCCTGTAGAGCAGCCATGAGGCTCAGGTTTGGAACATGGCCATGTGCAGAGCAGCCAAGAGTCTGAAGTGTGCACACGTGTGGAGCCCTTGGGACTCTGGAACCAAGGTGTGTGTGGGGCTGGTGGTGTGGCTGTGCTGCTTCTGGGAGAGGGGCAGCAGAATCTCCCTCTCTGGGTGTTCCATGGCTCTGGGCAGTGCTGCCTGTTGCTTGTCTCAGTAACTGATGCCCTGGTGTCTTCTGGGGAGCACACAGTGCAGTCCACAAGAGAGACATTCTTGGATCCTCCACCATGAGCTCTGTGTAGAGTCTGCACTGTTGTGGGAGCTGCTGAGATGCTCTGTGACAAAGGCTACCAGGGTCCTCCTAGAACATGCCTCTGGGGACTGTGATGGCAGCCCCTGTGTGACAGATGCTGACAGCCCACCTTCTTCTTGGTTCTTAGCCAGCTGTCTCAGCTCAGCCAGTCTCCCCAGGGATCCTTTCTGTGGAGTTGGTCTCTTTTTTTCCCACTGTGTTGCTGTAGTTCTTAATCAGACTCTTGAGCCCTCCCAGGCTTATTTTTGTTCATGGAATACTGTTTGTCCTTTCTGGGGTGGGGGACAAAGAGTGGTATCTCCCACTCCCATTACCTTGTTGATGTCCAGAGGCCTGCTCTCATCTTTATTTTTTTCTTTCTACTTTCTTTGGATTTACAAAGTTTTGCTTTTTCTAACTTCTTTAAATAGTCTTTCCTTTCTTCTGGTATAAGCATTAAAAGCTTTTATTTGCCTGTACGTGCCTCTTGAGATGCATCTCAAAAGTTTTAATATTTAATATCTTAGTATTCTTAATATTTTGAAATTTTCATTATGGTTCTTTCTTTGAACATGAGTTATTTATACAGGTGTTTCTTCAGATTTATGGGATTTCACTTTTTATCACTTTATTTCTAATCTGATTGCAATGTGGTCATGGAATTTGGATTGTATGATGACACAGTGTTTGAAATTAGTTGAGACTTATAATATGACCCAGTAGGTGGTTAATTTTGAAACTCTGCCATGAGCACTTTAAAATACATGCACTCTCCACTTCTTGAGTTGTACATAGTCTATTTGTGAAGTCAGACTTTAAAATTAGATTATTGTAATCTGTGTCACTACTGGTTTTGTTTGTGTTTTGTTTTGGTGGCGGGGGGTGGGGTTGGCCTGATTAACTGAAATGAATTTGTTATAATGTTCTATTATCTGCTATATTTATTTGTTTCTCCTTATTGTTCTGCCAGTTTTTGAATTATGTGTTTTGCATTGCATATTTTCACTACATACTTTGAAGTTATGTTGTAGGTGGAAGGTCAGAGCTTTTATTTTCCTGGTGAAATGAACCTTAATCATTATGCCATGAACTTCTTTATGTCTAATGACTACTTCTGCCTTAATATCTATTATTTATGATAGAAATACAGCTCTAATATCTTTATTTTGCCTAATAGTTGCCCCTTTATCTATCCCTTTCTTACATCCTTTCTGTATCCTTTTGTTTTACAGATTTGTCTTTTAAATAGGATATAACTGGATTTTTCCTCCAGTTTTTATTTGTCTTTTTAGAAAATTTGGTGCATTTGTATTGACTAATTTTTAATATGTTTTGATTTATTTCTGCCACCTTATTTTGTGACTACTACAGAAGTTTTAAGATGTATGCTTAGCTTGCCAATGTGTAAATTTAATAATTCCCCATCTTCCACCAGAAAATACAAATATCTTAGAACAATTTAATTTTAATCATTCCTCTTCTGACCTCTATGCTGTTGTTTGTAGTGTACTCTAGTGCCTTCTCACTTGGAGTCCCACAAGAAATCATTACTCTTTTATTCAGTAAGTGTCTGTCTAGGTTTACACAGATTCGTTACTGCTGCTGATAATTTCTTACATCTTAGACCTGTCATCTCGGGATCCATAATCCACCTGTTTAAAGTCCTTTATGGTTTATTTTTGTGTGTCTGTTGGTTTTATTTGCCCAAAATGTCTTTATTTTGTCTTCATTTTTGAAATACATTTTTGCCAGGTATAGAATTCTAAGTTGACAGTTATTTTTCCATAGCACATTGGAGATGTTCTGGCATCTCTTTTAGTTTGTGCGTGTGCGTGTGTATGCGTGCATGCACATGTTATCTAGAAGCCCATACTTAGTCTGTTTTTCACTTTAATCTCTCTCTGGCTTCTGCTTTGATCTCCTCTTTGCCTTTGGAATTCTGTAGTTCCACTGCATTGGAAGGGTATGTGTGTGTGTGTACATGTGCATGTGTACACTTATATGTTCATCCTGCTTAGAATTTACAGGACTCTGTGAACTTAGATTGGTGTCCAAAAAACTCTGTCATTATATTCCCCATTTTCTCTCTTCTTCCAGACTTTTGATATGTATTCTGTCAGATTTATGATTCTCTCCTGTCTACTACTTAACCTGTGTTCTCATCTCTCTTTTTTGATAATTTGTTCAGATCTACCTGAATAAGAGTCTGAGTACTGTTTGGGAAATGGAAAGAGGGAATGAATATTATGTAGGCAATTTACTAAAGTCAACCACAACTGTCCTTTATTTTTTTAAATGTTTTAAATCCCTGTTTTGTGTGAGTACATAGTTTTGCTTCTGATATTTGGGAAGGTTTGTGCATCATTTTAGTTCTTCTAGACTTAAAACATTATATATATTCCAACCTTTGTGATTTATGCACTTTAGGTGGCATCTGTTGGCTCCACATTGTGAAATGAAGAAATTAGAACATAATTCATGCACTTGCTTTTTATTTGATATCTCATACTCCCTAATGTTTATTGCATATGTTGTAATTGTAGTTTTTTAAAGGTATCTTTATACTTTTAAATAATATAGCTAAACTTTTATTATTTTATTGATCAAAATTAAGTATCATCTATTGACTTCTGTGTATCTGAAAGGTGAAGAGCACTTATGTTCCCTATATTCCATTTACCTCCTCTTCCCCACCCTTGATTGTTCTGATACTGTTATTTCTGCGCTAACTATTAAGTTCTGCTGAGTATCAGAAGTCCTATAGTTGTTTTGACTTACTTCTATACTTAAATGGATTTAACGCTCTTCCTATTATTTTCTTCATTGCCGTATTTTTGCCTTCATCACTGTGAGGGTGGAATTTATTACCACGTACATTTTACAAGTAGGGTTCATGGATATCTTTACTACATTTTGCATGTGTGGAAATGTTTGTTAGCTTCATAGTTACATGAAAACTTGGCTCTGTAGAAACTTCTTTAGCCACTCTTTTCTCCTGAGGAAATGTTCTGGCATTTGAGTGTTGCTGTGAAGAAGTGTGAGGTTAACTTGATTTTTTCGCTTGTCTCATAGGAAAAAAGAATAGTTCACTTGGTTTTTTTATACTATTTGATTAATAGTGAGATCAAACTTCTCTTTTTTGGGGG
Organism: Mustela nivalis; assembly: GCF_964662115.1. NCBI lineage: Eukaryota > Metazoa > Chordata > Mammalia > Carnivora > Mustelidae > Mustela > Mustela nivalis. The sequence goes on along the minus strand of NC_139035.1, from coordinate 29,973,066 downwards.
GTGGGAATGTTTGGTGGTATGCTGTTAGCATGCAAATACAAGCTACTCCAGAGTTAAAGTAGATGTTGCAATTGACATGTATAGTCTCATAGGGGCTGGCATATGATGTGGTCCATGGGTCGGATCTGGGCTGTGACCTGTTTTTCTAGGTCTGCAAGATAAGAATGGTTTTTATAAAGGAATAATGGCAAGTAATTTGATGATGGAAAACATTAACCTTGAATCCCAATATGTAACATGTTACCCTTCTCAAAAGAAATCTGTGTTCTTCATTGATAGGAACATTTAAGTAGGAATATTTTTAAAAATTGTATTCAACTGTTTTCATATTGAATTTTATCAATAAAACATTTGTGGAAATCCATTTTCTCTCACTGCATGAATAATGTGTAATATGTTTGATTTTTGTCCTCTGGCCCATAGGCCTAAAATATTTACTCTTTTTGGCCTTTTTTTTTTTTTTTTTTAATTTTATTTATTTATTTGACAGAGAGAAATCACAAGTAGATGGAGAGGCAGGCAGAGAGAGAGAGAGGGAAGCAGGCTCCCTGCTGAGCAGAGAGCCCGATGCGGGACTCGATCCCAGGACCCTGAGATCATGACCTGAGCCGAAGGCAGCGGCTTAACCCACTGAGCCACCCAGGCGCCCCTCTTTTTGGCCTTTTTTAAGAATAATTCTGCTGACCTCCACTCTGTTGTAAATCCAGAATGAGTTTGATTCAGGGTTGCTTTTGAATGTAGGGAGAATGTTCCTTGGATCTGAACCTTGTCTCAAGTGTGGGCCCCAGAGTTGTAGCCTTCTGTTCCTGGCTGTAGTAAATAATCCTTCTGTGGCCATTCTTGATGCTCTTTGGATCTGATCAGGACCCTTTCTACACCCTGAGTCTCACCACCAGATAGACCAGTCCTGCATTGATAGTGTAGTTGTTGGCTTCATTTCTGATGTGGAAATTTCTATCATTTCTATTCCAGTAAGAACTCCTCTTGCCTCTGGCCCATTTCAGTCTGTCATATTTGATTTGTCTGATGCTATTGACTTGACAATTAAAGCTTTTTCTACCCTACATTGATTCTACATCTTGGCTTCTTTAGAGTATAGTTCCATGCCTGTGCAGTGCATTTTCTTTATTTGGAGGCTAGAGTTCCCTCAGAAATCAGAAACAGAACTCTTCTTTTTCATATTTCAAAACCCACTCCCTTCTGTTCTGTCTGAAGAATGCTAGTAGCATATGGATATGGACTTTTAGTACTTAGTGAATGATGAAATACGTTTAACACCTTAGGCCACCAGTTCCATTGACTTCCCTACATTCTTTCTGATGATTTTCCTTAAGGAGAGGATCTTAAAACTTAGCATTCTCTTCAATATAGAATTTAAGGTAAATTAGAATTGTATGTACATGAACCCATCAAGTAAGAAGGAAAACCTTGCCTTAGAGATGGAGGTAGACAGTACAGAGCCTGCCCTGGAAAGGGTAACTAGCATAGTGAAGGGCCTGGGAATCACACTATATGGCGGAAACACTTGAAGGTGATGGGATATTCAATTAAGCCTAGTGGGAAGTTGAGAACCAACTTTTTTGCAGTTTTGAAACTGATAGTCACAGCTGTGAAAGCATCTTTTATGTTTAAAAAGTAACGTGAACATATTTCTTACAGCCTGTTACCTCATAGTTCTGTCTAGGAAAAAAATACCAAAAATATACCAGTTGATTTGACGACAATAAATCAAGATATGGACAAGGAGAAAAGCAACACAAAAGAAAGGTAAGATAAAATCTAATAAAACTAAAATTTCAACAACATGTGATAATAGTGATAAGCCAATCTGACAATGAAGAATGGACAGTGTCTTGTGAGGAATGGATGAGGGTGCCGGAGTTTAGCAAACTTAGGGAGGCATTCCTGGTAAGATAGGCAGATTAACACCAGCTCATTACCCCAGAGCAGTCTTGGATATACCAAAAAGATGAGAAGGAAGTTGCTGAAAATGAGAAGCTAACCAAGAGCTGGGAGACCCCAGAAGGGCCAAAGGTGGTAGGTGTGGGCAGATGGAGAAGAGGTTAGAGAGATTCATATGCTTGCTTCCTTTTTCACATTCGTCTTGGTGGATCAGTGTCCACTCAGGAAGAGTATAATGGAGTGAGGAAGTTCTTGAAGAAACTTGACTTCTGTTAAGTCTGATGGGTTGAACTTGTGCTCTTACTGCTCTCCTTTCTGAAATCCTACCAAATGATCAAAAAGAATAAGTCCACAAGAGAAGGTGAGAAGAGACAAAAAGCACAAAAGACAAAAGAACTGCCAGTGTCTTTTTGGAAGCTCAGAAATGGAAGGATAAGTGATCACTAATTTTGCAGAGCAAACAGTACAAACCTAAGGTGGCAGAGGTGAAGCCCAGAGGCAGCTGCTTGCCTGCTGTCCCCACACCCCTGCCTGGAAGGATCCTCGCCAGGTGGCAGCAGCAGCAAAAGCAGTAACCTGGAAGTTCATAGGAGCAGTGCTTAGAGCACAGATCCCCTTCCTTAACCTCTCTCAGCCAAGAGAGTGTTCCTTCCTTCATTCCAGTAGAAGACGTCCAGGATGCAGGGGCACCAGACACAGTGAGAGTATCACACCCATTATTGTATCCAGATCATAGGGGACCTTAGTATTCTTCTTCTGCTGGACTTTGAGGAAGCTCACAGCCAAAATCTAAGCACCTTGTACCCTGGGAAACTGGCCAGGGTGCTGGAAAGCCAGTTGGGAAAACCTCAACTAAGCATTACCCCACAGTGAAATCTGTCAGTTGGCAGATTCCTGTCAGTGCATGAAGAGTGGTCTAATTGCTGTCTCAGTGATGATTCTTAAATACGAATAGATGACCCATGATCATTTGAGGAAAGCTTATATATAGCTTGATGGAAACTCAAATCACAGAAACCTGGAGAAAACAGACCCTACAGGGAGAAGAAATGTTCAGTAACAACCAGCACAGGTCTATCCTGGATTGTCAGGTGACCAAAGAAAATAGCTTTAAGAGAATAAAAAATAGGGGACATTTGGAGAAAAAAAAATAGCTTTGGAAATTAAATATATAATAGCAGAAATGGAGATAGAATAGGTGAAAGATAAAGCTGATGAAGTTTTCCACAAGGGAAAAGGGAAAGGTATAGAAGGTATGAGAGTAAAGATAAGAAAAGGTTTATGTTAGGAGACAAAAATAGGATAGAAATAAATTCCAAAAACGCCTGTAATCACAGTAAATGCAAATGGGCTAGTCTTCGACTTTTGGTTTTTTAAAAAATGTCAGACTGGATTAAATGCATGTGTGGAAACATCTTGGGAAGCAAAAAGTTACCAACAGATGAAAGAAGAAAGATGCTTTCATATTATCTTCTGGGTCACAGGGAACAATTACAAGACTTCACCATTTGAGACCATAAAACTTGTTTAAACAAATTCTCAAGACATCTCAATAGATCACATACTCCTTGATCTCTGTATACATCAATTACAAGAGATTAACTAGGAAAACCACTCTTTGGTTTGGAAATGAAACATGATGTCTGACAAACATTTCTGAAAGGCTCCCCCACCCCCACCCAGGAGGAAACAAAGTAGAACTAAGTCTAGAAAAGCCAGAAACAAGGAAGAGAGGTAGTTGCTGAACCTGGCCCACTAATGCTGAGGTGGTGTGGTGGTGCCTGTTCTGTTGTGTGGAGAGTTTATAGTCCTACAGCTTACATTAGTAAGATAGGCTGAAAAATTAATGAGGTAATGATCCATTTTAAGAAGTTAAGGGGAAAAATTGAACAGAATAAGCCAAAAGAAAATCGAGGGAAGAAGATAAAGAGTATCAAAAACTAAGAAAATAGAAATCAAAGAAAGAGAAAATCAGGAAAAGCAACAGCTGTCAATCACATTGGCAAATCTTTGACAGACCAGAGCAGGAAAAAGAGAGTCACCCAGGGACGGTTAGGCTGTGACATTGCACAGCTCAACACCGCTTAGCATGTGCTCTCTTTGTATGCGCAGGAGGGCGGGGCAGTGGGTCTGTGAGCACTACTCAGGAGGCCAGAATGGGAGTCCCTCAGAGCAGAGCCATCTGCAGTTAAAGAGATGAGAAAATTAACTCTTTCATGGCAATTAGTCTGAAACAAAATGTAGAAGTTTTAAGAAAAATATGAATAAAATAGGCTCAATAAGTAATAGGCAAGGGGAACTTTGCTGTTTTTATTTAAATTCTAGTTAGTTGGCATACAGTGTTAGAGTTGTTTCAGGTTCGGCACCTCCATGGGACACAGTGCTGTCTGCCCAGCCCCCCCGACCCCCACCCCCTCTGGTACCATCAGTGTTAAGAGTCTGTTTCTTGATTTGGCTCTCTCTCATTTTTGATCCCCTTTGCTCATTTGATTTATTTCTTAATTATTTCTTAATTCCACATATGAGTGAAATCATATGGTATTTGTTTTTCTCTGACTTATTTTGCTTAGTACAGTACTCTCTGGTTCCAGCCACATCATTGCAAAGGGCAAGATTTCATTCCTTTTCATCCACTAAAATTGTCGAATTTGTAATTATGAATCATGACCACCTTCCCAACCCCCCCCCCCCCACCACACATACTAGGCTCAGGCAGGTTTCCAGAGTTTCTGAGTTTCTACCAGGTTATGAGTTTTAAAAGAAACTCAAGAAATGGAGAATTCCAATCTTATACAACTTCTTCCACAGAACAGAAAAAGAGAAAATAGTGCCTAAATCATGCATGCACATGGAGGGGAGGGGCAAAAGGAGGCAGAAAGGGAAGAGGCAGAGAGGAAAACTTCAGACTTAAGCAGACCCTGTGCTGAGCTCGGAGCTGAGGTGGGCTTGATCTCATGGCCTTGAGGACTCAGCCTGAGTGGAAACCAAGAGTCAGGACACCCAACCCACTGTGCCACCCAGCACCCCTGTTTATACAATCTTTTAAGTCAGTTTCATTTACATTCTTAGAAACAGAAAACCCGAAATAAAATGCTAATCTGCAGGTTATAGTAGCATATCAAATTGGATGATACACCAAGATCAGATTGAGCAGCTTGTCTAAAAACTGTGAGGTTAGTTCAACATTGGAAAATGCATCAATATCAATTACCATTAATAGATTAAAGGAAGAAAGTATTTGATAAAATTATCTCTTTATGATTAAAAACCTTTAGCAAACTACATGATGAAAGGCATTTGCCAAAAACCTGAAGCAAATGTATGTATGTATTTATTTATTTTTACATTCTGAAGCAATTTTTTTTTTAAGATTTTATTTATTTATTTGACAGAGAGAAATCATAAGTGGTCAGAGAGGCAGGCAGAGAGAGAGAGAGAGACAGGGAAGCAGACTCCTTGCTGAGCAGAGATGCGGGGCTCCATCCCAGGGCCCTGAGATCATGACCTGAGCCAAAGGCAGAGGTTTAACCCACTGAGCCACCCAGGTGCCCCTGAAGCAAATATTTTTTAAATTTTATTTATTTTTTTAAATTTACTTTCAGCATAACAGTATTCATTGTTTTTGTACCACACCCAGTGCTCCATGCAATCCGTGCCCTCTATAATACCCACCTGGTACCCCGACCTCCCACCCCCCACCCCTTCAGAACCCTCAGATTGTTTTTCAGAGTCCATAGTCTCTCATGGTTCACCTCCCCTTCCAATTTCCCCCAACTCCCTTCTCCTCTCTATCTCCCCATGTCCTCCATGCTATTTGTTATGCTCCACAAATAAGTGAAACCATATGATAATTGACTCTCTCTGCTTGACTTATTTCACTCAGCATAATCTCTTCCAGTCCCATCCATGTTGCTACAAAAGTTGGGTATTCGTCCTTTCTGATGGAGGCATAATACTCCATAGTGTATATGGACCACATCTTCCTTATCCATTCGTCCATTGAAAGGCATCTTGGTTCTTTCCACAGTTTGGCAACCATGGCCACCAATTCCTAATCCCCCTTTATCTTAGGAAAGTTGAGTCCTTTAACAAAGATATCAAGGTACATCCAGGAAGAATCAAAACAACCTTCCTCACCCACACTGAGAATTTACAACCACTCTCCCATCTTTTTCTTCCACCAGTATTTCTGTGTTTTTGTGTTTGTCCTGATAGTATATAAATCTTACACTTGGGGTTCTTTTTGACAAGGTTTTTCCTTTATTTGCATATATATTTTTTTTTCTCGTCATATACTTTTATCAGTCTTTTTGTTTGTCTGTTTTTGTTTGTATACTTCATAAATCTTACCTTGGGGCCCATTTGGGCTGAAACTTCTCTTTTATCTCACCTTTCCTTCCTGTCTCTCTCCCTCTCTCTTTTTTTCTTATTCTTTTCTTTTTCCTCTCATTTGGGTGGGGAACTCTGATTGCTCAGAAGCGTTCCAGGGTGCACCTTGACTGTACCATGGTCGATACATCCAGCTACACCCGTTTAGCCATCTCTCACCAAAATGACTAGGAGGAGGAATGCCCAACAGAAGAAAAATACAGAGGATGGACCTTCTGCAACAGAGCTACCGGCTATCAACATAGACAATATGTCGGAAAGGGAATTCAGGCTAACAATTATCCAAGCAATAGCTAGGTTGGAGAAAGCCATGGGTGACCAAATGGAATTAATTAGGGCTGAACTGAAAATGACCAGAGATCATGTTTTCAATATTAGGGAAGAGCTGAAAGCTACCAGGGATGAGCTTCACAATGCTCTCAATGAGTTCCAATCTAATCAAATTCTCTCAAAGCTAGAGTAACTGAGACAGAAGATAGAATTAGTGATCTGGAGGACAAACAGATAGAGAGAAAGGATCAGGAGGAAGCCTGGAACAAACAGCTTAGAAGCTATGAAAACAGAATCAGGGAAATAAATGATGCCATGAAACGTTCCAACGCCAGAATTATTGGAATCCCTGAAGGGGAGGAGAAAGAAAGAAGTCTAGAAGATATAGTGGAACAAGTTTTTCATGAAAATTTTCCGAATCTCGTGAATGGAACCAGCGTTCATGTACTAGAGGCCGAACGGTTTCCCCCCAAGATTACAGACTCTCAAAAGTCCTTGAGACACCTAATAGTAAGAATGAAGAATTATAATTGTAGACAGAACCTCTTGAAAGCAGCTAGGACAAAGAAGATTCTTACATACAGAGGAAAGCCCATCAGAATAACGTCAGACCTCTCCACAGAGACCTGGCAAGCCAGAAAGGGCTGGCAAGATATAGTCAGGGCGCTGAATGAGAAGAACATGCAGCCAAGAATACTTTATCCAGCAAGACTGACATTCAAAATGGATGGAGAGGTAAAGAGTTTCCAAGACCGGCAAGGCTTCAAAGACTAGGCAACCAAGCTGATACTGCAGGAAATATTAAGGGGGGGTTCTATAAAAGAGGAAAAATCTTAAGAATATCATTGAACAGAAAAATAGAGACAATCTACAGAAAGAAAGACTTCAAAGGTAACACGATGTCAATAAAAACGTATCTATCAATAATCACCCTCAATGTGAATGGCCTAAATGCGCCCATAAAACGGCACAGGGTTGCAGACTGGATAAAACGACAGGACCCATCCATATGTTGTCTACAAGAGACCCATTTCAAACCTAAAGATACACCCAGATTGAAAGTGAAGGGATGGAGAAGCATCTTTCATGCCAATGGGCCTCAAAAGAAGGCCAGGCTAGCGATTCTCATATCAGACAAATTAGATTTTGAAGCAAATATTTTTAATGGGCAAGTGTTAAAAGTGTTCCTCTTATGTTGAGAAAAGTGGCCAGGATACTTGCTATTGCCACTTCTGTGTGACATCCTATTAAAGGTCCTAAAGCAGTAAGCAAGAAAAAAATAGATAAAAAGAAATGAAAGCTGGAAGTTTTGAAAAAGAGAAACCATAATCATTTATATGATGTCTAGTAATAAAAGTACAAAATAATTGTTTTATAATTAATAATTGAATTTAATTTAGCAAGACTTCTAGATTAAAATCAGCATAAGTGAATTTAATTCCTATAGTCCAGCAGTAGATTGAAAATTTAATTTTAACCATCACTACCATTTGTAATAATGGTAGTGTATAGTATAATAATAAAAAATCCAGTACCTAGGAAAAGGCATAAGTATGATCTTTGTAGAGAAGATTACAAAATTTAATTGAGAATGCAACAAAATTTATATGGAAAAGCAAAAGGCCAAAGATATGTAAGCACTCTTTAAGAAAAAGAAATTTGAAGGCATGAACTTATAGCTATGACAACTCTAGCAATTAAAGCAATGGGACAGAAAAACAAGGATAGACAAAAATAAAGAACCAGGGGTAGATAATTGTATACATTTGGAGTGATGCAGACTTGTATATAATTGTATATCTGGAGTTACAGGTCAGGGAAGAAAAGGTAGGGGTGTTAGTAATGTGTGGTGACAATTGCATATCCTTATGGGGTGGGGGCGGGGAGAATTGGATCTGCTCCTCACATCATAGCCCAGACTTAAGGATGAAGTGTAAGACTTGCAAAAGACAAAACTTTTAAACTATTTGTTAAAAGTGAAAATAATTTTGTTAATATTGGAGTAAGGACAGATTTCTTAAAAGTAAACACAAATTGGAGATGCAAAGATAGATAAATTAGGTTATATTAAAGTAAGAACTTAGATTTATGAAGACTTCATCAAGAATATGAAAAGTTGAGCCCAAACCAGAAGAGATTTTTAGTACATGTAAAATGACAAAAGATTACTATAAAAAATGTGAAAAGAAATCCTAAACATTGTTAAGAAAATAATATATAATTCATTATTAAAAAAAGAAAGGATGTGGATTAGACATTTCAGTGAAGAGGAAACTGTTCAAGGTGTTTATAAACCAAAAGGGACTCAGAGCGCTCCAGGGAGAAAGATTTAAGAAATACCTGATACCGGTATCCACGAGCAAGTGTGAAGAAGTTGTGCTCTGCCTTTGAAGAGAAAGTTTGCCTCCTTATTCATGTGATTGCATATTTACGTTTAATACACCAGTGGGGAGTTTTGCCCACTGAGCGGCACATGAGGCTCTTAGGAGCCCTGCATTTCCTCCACCTTGCAAAAATGTGCTCTGCCATGTAAGTCAGCTGTAGGCACTGATTGTGGATTCTGTTCTTATGGAAAGGGTTTTTTTAAACATTTACAAATAGGCAGTTGGCTAATGTATCGTGAAAAGGTTTTGGTTTTAGTCTTGGTAAGGGTTGTTGTTGGTGTTGGTTTTATAAGGAAAGGTAATATGTGAGTACAGAACTTCAAAAACTATTTTGACCTCACACTGCTGCGAATCGGTTTATATTTCTTCCTTCTTTTAAGTTAGATGACGATTCTTAAGTCCTTTCCAGCCATGACAATATCAGATCTCTTTTACATTTCTCTAGACTCTCCTTGTTTCAGATATGCTTTCTATATTTTTTTATTATTTATTTATTTACTTTAAAAAATTTCTTAACTTTTAAGTAGGCTCCACACCCAGCATGGAGCCCAGGGTGGTGCTTGAACTCACAACCCTGATAAAGACCTGACCTCAGATCAAGAGTCATTCGCTTAACTGAATGAGTCCCCCCAGGTGCCCTCAGAGCTACTTTTAAAAATGTGTATCAAAAATTGTTTGAAAGGGGTGCCTGGGTGGCTCAGTGGAAGTGTCTGCCTTCAGCTCAGGTCATGATCCTGGAGTCCTGGGATTGAGGCCCACTTCGTGCTCCCTGCTCGGCAGGGACCCTGCTTCTTTCTCTCCCTCTAGGGCTCCCCTGCTTGTGTTCTTTCTCTCTCTCAAATAAATAAATAAAATCTTTAAAAACATTGTTTGGAAGGATAGATATTGTATTGTAAAGTACAGTATAAAGATTTAAACTTAAGTCCTAGAGGCTGTTGACCATAGCATCTTACTTTCTTTGTCATACTAGACTTCAGAAACAAGAAAGGCAAGAATATAAAGATGTCACACCGTCAGAATATCAACCAGCTAAGGCAGCAGAAAAAGAAACCTCGAAATACCAAACACTCAGAACGCTTTCTGCCCTGAAGTCAGAGGAAACTGAACTCTATCAAGATTACTACTATCCAGGCAAGCCAATCTATGTTTTCTTTTATGAACATGGAAGGAAGTTGTCATGGCATTAACTAAAAAAATCAGTGAGCTGCATTACAATACTAGTCTACTTTCAAAGTACAAGGTTTGGTGCTTTACCAATTTCGTTAACCAGGACCGTCAGTGAGATCTTCCGATACAGAGCTTGTCTCTTAAAGGGACCGTAATCTAAATACTGGTCATCACTATAAAATAACAATAGTGGTATTGTTCCCACCGCCAAGAGTATCTGACATTTCTGGAGCATCTTAGAGTTCACATCACTCTTCTTCGCATCTCATCTTTCTCAGGGTTTGTGTGAGGTAAGGACCCTAAAGTTGGGTCACGTTCCCTAAAGGCCCTGATGCCTTCTGGCTGGTCTGTGACCTCTGTGCGCTTATCTGTCAGGATCCTGCTACTCCTCCCCAGACTCCTGCTGTTTGTCATCCTTCCCTCCACCTGTCCCAACTGCACCATCAGCAGTATGTAAAGCAGTTTTTCACCACACTTCCTTTTTTATCCAGCTCTTTCCTTTCCTCGCTTTTCTGAAGGTTGGGCTTTGGTCTCCTTCCATGGCCCCCTTCTCCCTCCAGCAGCCTATTAGCAGCGTCCTTAACCCCTCCCACTTCTCTCCTCTGCTCCTGGGTTGGCAGAATTGTCAATTTTGCCTGCCTCCACCCCGTCCTAGTAAGCCTTTTTGCAGAAAACTGTCACACTTCTGTGGGTTTATTCTTTACAAATCGTGGTCTCCAGCAGCGGTTGGGGGGCGGGGGTGCTCAACACTGCCTGGGGCCCTTTTATGCCTCCGTTCAGCTTTGCCTCTCATTATTCACTGCATCTCTTTACACTGTCACAGTTTAACCATAAGCCTCTCCTCTTCGATTATGCTTCCTACTTTAAAAAAATAATAATAAAAATAATAAAAATAGAAGGAATCAAAGGGAAACCTGTAACCTGCAGCTCCCCAGTCCCGTTTCTGTACTTGTCTCACTTCTGGAGCTCCTTTTCTGCCACGTGCTCAGGAATGTGGGGTTGTCTTCCATTCTAACAGCTCTTTGTCAGTGCACAAACCTACTGCAGGCTTACCTGTCTCGAATAAACCAACTCAGGAGCCCCTTCCTTCCTTTCTTTCCCCTTGACCTTGAGGATACTACTCTCTTGGCTTTCTTTGTACTTTTCTGTCTCCTCTCTTTTGGTCTCTTTCATGGATCTTTATTCCTCTGACCTTTAAATATTGTTGCTTTTCAGGTGTTTTGGGTTCTGCCAAAATTAGTGTTCCCTCTGTGGGCTAGACTACAGCTTGATGATTTTAAATAACAACACATTTTTTCTTATATTTCTTATTAAGTATATACCCAGAGCAGTAGGTGCTTTCTGTAATTGTCTTTAGTCTGTGCCTGAATATGGGTATGTTTGATTTTCTGAAGGAGCCTAAGAACTTTGGCATGTGTTGGGCGATACTCTTTTCTCTGACGGATTAAAACAGAGGGAGTGCCTGGGCCTTCTAGTTAAGTGTTTGCAGGCCTGACGTAGCTTCCTTTCCAGCAAAGTAGAAAGGAGAAGTCCTCTGACCCTTCTGTTTTCTCAGTAAAGAGGGCCAGAAATAAAAGGCTGGATAGGAATATAAGGCTGCATGGGAATACAAGGGCCAGGCGGAGCAATGGCTCGTTGGCTTTGTTAAGGATCGGGGCGTTATACTGTGAAGATAAAAGCCACAGGAAGGCTTACACAAAGAGTTAACATGATCAGATTTCTGCTTTGCAGAGATCACTCTGGCTATAGATTAAGAATAGATTGGAAGATGGAGCACCTGGGTGGCTCAGTGGGTTAAAACCTCTGCCTTCAGCTCAGGTCATGATCCCAGGGTCCTGGGATAGAGCCCCACATCGCGCTTTCTGCTCAGTGGGGAGCCTACTTCCCCCCACCCCTCTCTGCCTGCCTCTCTGCCTACTTGTGATCTCTGTCTGTCAAATAAATAAATAAATCTTAAAAAAAAATAATAGATTGGAAGTAAACAAGAATTGATTTAGGGAGCTCAGTTAAGAGGTTTTGGATATTCTGAAGGTGGGATTATCAATTATGGTGATGGGTTGGAGAGAGAGAGATGGTGTCAAAGATGATAGGTTTATGGGTTGTTTGGTTAATGAATAGTGGTTCCATTCTCTGAGATAGGAAGGGTCAGGGTTTGTGGGGTCTGGGGACAGATCATGGTTCAGTTTGAGACATGTTGCATTTGAGCTACCTTCCATCCATTCCAGTGGAGATGTCAAGGGAGCAGTTGACTGTGTGTATTTGGGGCTCAGAGAAGCCAGGGCTGAGATGATGCATTTGGAGTTATTATGTGGGTGGAAACTTAAGGCATGGCCACGAGTGAGACTGCCTAAGGAGAGTGTATGAAGTGACACAAAATCATGGCCACAGAACTACAGCAGCTCTGACCCGGAGAGAGGAGGGTGGCTGCAGTGCACACACGGGGATGGTCAGAGTCAGGCTAGAGAGGATGGCAAGCAAGAGATGGCTATGGGCTGTCACAGATGCTGGAGTAAAAAATGGTATCAAAAATGAAGGAGTAGGTACTGGTTCAAAATGGTGATGTAGAAGGATCCTGAATTCACCTCTTCACACAGACACACCAAATCTATAGCCACATATGTGACAGTTCCCTTGAGAAGACACCCCAAAACTAGCTGATTGAGCCCTACCCTTGGGGTGAATAAAGAAAAAAGCCACATCAAAATGGGTAGGAGAGGGTAAGACACAACCTCACCATAAACCCTACCTGTGGTGTAGCGACCCACAATCAGGAGGGAACTCACAATCCTGAGGTGCTCCCTGAGGAGCAAAGAGTTGGAACCCCCACATTGGGCACCTCAACTTTTAAGACCTGTGCCTTAGCAATGAACTCCCAAACCAAGGGCTTTGATCCACAAGACCTACAAGGCTACACTGAACTGAGAAACAGTTCTTAAAGGGCTGGTGCAGTCTCGCCACCCTGGGCCTAGCACAGAGGTGGGTGGGCGACTAAGTCCTTCAGTGAACGAGGCCTATTTGCTTATCTTAAAGCTTTACTCTGAGCGTCAGGCATCTGATGTAACACACATTCAAGGGCCTACTGAAATGCTGTCTAAAAACAGAGGCTGGCAGATGCTGTCCTCACCCTCTCCCTCTCTCCAGGTATCTCCCCCAAAGGAGCATGTACACTTCTTTGGCACCCTGAATTTTGTGGCTGCCACCCTGGGGTTACCACTAGGTGGCTTGACTGGTGGCCAGATGGCTTACACTCACAGGTCCCATAGTCCTGTAATAAGTGGAGGAAGAGTTCTTAACTGGCTCCACCCAGGGCCCAGCCTAGACACAGCAGCCTGAAACATACCCCCAGTCTTTCTGGGAAAGGGGTCTTTTGGCTTGTCCTGGAGCTTCAACCTGTAGTACAGGCTTCTTATTTGGCCTACCGAGATGCTGTTCCCCCAAGACATCTCGAGCCTACCAAGGTGCTGTCGGGGGACAGAACCCAGTGGGCACCATCTTGGTGCTCTCCTTCTGCCTCATTCTGGGTCACTGGAATCTTCTGGGGTGGGAGCTTGTGAACTGGCCTGGCACCCTGATTTTTGCATCTGCCACCTAGGAAGATGCCTTTTGACCTCCTGGCTCTGGTGACCTTGGGGGTTTGTACATGTGAGTCCTGCTGAATTGTTAAAAGTGGAGAGACCATTCTAACAGGCTGCTTCTCCCCCCGGGGTACAGAGCAGAGCTAGCGTACTGAGGTGCACCCACAGTCTGGGAGAATAATGTAAGGGATGGGGGAGGTTAATCACTTACATGCTAGTTTGAAAGTTAAAAGATAAAAGTAGTAAAAAGAACTGTAAAAACAAAATTTCGTTAAATAGATGCACAGGATAAAAAGATGTGAACTGTGAACATCAAGGACATAAAATGTGGGATGGAGGAGTAAAAATGTAGAGTTTTAGAATGCATTCAAACTTACACTGCTATCAACTTAAATAGATTGTTGTAAGTTGTTTTATATGAGCCTCTTGTTAGGACAATGCAAAAACCTATAGTAGATACACAAAAGAGAGAGAGATGTATGGAAAACCATCAGATCACAAAGGAAGAGGGAAAGAGAAGAGAGGAACAAGGGAATTATAAAACAGCCAGAAATCAATTATCATTAATTATTTTAAGTGTAAATGTACTAATTCTCCAAACAGAAGATAAAGAATGGCCCAATGGATTTTAAAAAACCAGGCCTGGGGCGCCTGGGTGGCTCAGTCGTTGGGCATCTGCCTATGGCTTAGGTTATGATCCCAGGGTACTGGGATTGAGCTCCGCATTGGGCTCTCTGCTCGGCGGGGAGCCTGCTTCTCCCTCTCCCACTCCCCCTGCTTGTGTTCCCTCTCTTGCTGTGTTTCTCTCTGTCAAATAAATAAATAAAATCTTAAAAATAACAAAACCAGGCCTCTGTCTATGCTGCTTACGAGGGTCTCACTTAAGCTGTACAGACACACACAGACTAAAGTGAAAGGATGGAAAAGATTCCGTACAAATGGGAACCAGAAGCTGCGGCTGTAATAGATATAATAAGAGACAAAGAAGGTCAATATTTAATGATAATGATAAAGGGGCCAATCGAGGAAGAGGATATAACATTTGTAAATCTGAACTCAACATAGGGGTACCTAAATTCAGATTAACAGACCTAAAAGAAATTGATAACAAGACAGGAACAGTGGAGGACTCCAACATTGCACTTACATCAATGGACAGGTCATCCAGACAGAAAAAACCAAACCAAAAAAAATACCCCAAAACAATAAGGAAACATTGGTCTTAATATGTGAGACCAGATGGATTTAACAGGTGTAGTAGAACCTTTCATCCCAAAGCAGTCGACTACACACAACTTCTCAAGTGTTCGTGGGATGGACATTCACCAGGATAGATCATACAACAGGTCACAAAACAAGTCTCAGTAAATTTAAGCAGTATGAAATCATGTCAAGCATCTTTTCTGCCACAATGGGGAAAAAAAAGAAACCAAAAAACTAGAAATGTTAGAAAAAGAAAACTGGAAAATCCACAAATGTGGAGATTAAATAACATGCTACTAAATAACCAAGGGCTAGGGTGCCTGGTGGCTCAGTGCGTTAATGCATCATGGTCCCAGGGTCGTAGGATCAAGTACCGCATGGCGCTTCTCCCTCTCTCTCTGCCACTCCTGCTTATGCATGCTCTCTCACAAATAAAATCTTAAACACACAAATACCTAACCAATATCCAGAGAAAAAAATCAAAGGAGAAATTTTTAAAAATGCCTAAGACAAATGAAAATGGAGATATGGTATTCCAGAATTTACAGGATAAGCAAAGCAATTAGAAGAGAGAAGTTCATAGCATCACACATCTATTTTGATAAATGAGAAAAATCTCAGTTGAAGAAGTAGAAAAAGAACAAAGCCAGTGGTTAGTAGAAGGAAAGAAAGAACGGAGATCAGGGGCGCCTGGGTGGCTCAGTGGGTTAAGCCTCTGCCTTTGGCTCAGGTCATGATCTCAGGATCCTGGGTTCGAGCCTTGTATCAGGCTCTCTGCCCAGCAGGGAGCCTGCTTCCCCGCACCTCTCTCTGCCTACTTGTGATCTCTCTCTCTCTGTGTCAAATAAATAAATAAAGTCTTAAAAAAAAAACAGATCAGAGAAAAATAAATGAAATAGAGACTAAAAAGACAATAGAAAAGATCAGTGTCACTAAAAGATGGTTCTTTGAAAAGATAAAGTTGACAGACCTTTAGCAAGAATCACACACACACACACACACACACAGAGAGAGACTTAAATGAAAGAGGAGATGGTATAGCAGATACCATGGGACAAAGAGACACTATGAATAATTATGCACCAACAAATTGGATAACCCAGAATAAATGTATAAATCCCTAGAAACGTACAACCTACCAAGGCTGTCATGAAGAATTAGAAAATTTGAACAGAATAATTAGTATTAAGAATTTGAATTGGTAATCAAAAACCTCCCAACAAACAAGTCCAGACCAGTTGGCTTCAATGGTGAATTCTACCAAACATTTAAAGAAGAGTTAATAATAATCCTTCTCAAATTCTTCCCCCAAATAAGAGAACACTTCCAAACTCAGTTTACAAGGTCAGTATTACCCTGATATCAAAACCAGACAAAGATGCCACAGAAAAAGATTACAGACCAATATCCCTGATGAACATGCAGAAATTCTCAGTAAAATATTAGCAAAGCAAATTCAGCAATACATTAAAAGCATGAAGCTCCTAAGAGAAAACATTGGTGGAAACATCCTGGATATTTGTCTCGGCAGTGATCTGTTTTTGGATTTGACACTAAAAGCAAAGGCAACAAAAGCAAATATAAACAAGTGGGACTACATCAAACCAAAAAAATTCCACACAGTGAAGGAAAACACCAAAATGAAAAGGCTATGAAATGGAAGAAGAATATTTGCAAATTATGTATCTAATAAGGAGTTCATATCCAAAATACATAAAGAACTTCTACAACTCAATAGCCAAAAAACCAAAACTCCAATTAAAAATGGGCAGAGGACCTGAATAGACTTTTTTCCAAAGACATGCAGATAGCCAACAGGTAATTATCAGGGGAATGCAAATCAAAACCACAGTGAGCTATAACCTCACACCTGTTAGGATGGCTAGGATGGCTACTATCTCTATCTCAAAAGAGAAAAGATAGTTAGTGTTGGGGACAGTGTGGAGAATAGGGAACCCTCATGCTCTGTTGGTGAGAATGTAAGTTGAAGCAGCTACTGCAGAAAATAGTATGGAGGTTCCTCAAGACATTAGAAATACCATATGATCCTGTAATTGCATTTCTTCATATTTATTTAAAAGAAATGAAAACACCCAACTCAGAAAGATGCATTACATCCCCATGTTCATTGCTACATTGCTTCATTATTTACAAGACACAGAAATAAACTATTGATGGATGAAGAAGCTGTGATACATATATACAGTGGAAGATTATTCAGCCGTAAGAAAATGAAACCGTTGCCATTTGTGACAAACAGATGGACCTTGACAGCACTCTGCCAAGTGAAACAAGTCATCAAAAGACAAATACAATATGATCTCACTTGTATGTGGAATCTAAACTCATGAATACAGAGAATAGGTTGGTGGTTGCCCAAGGCAGGGGTTGGGAATGGGTAAAATGAGGGAAGGTGGTCAGGTGTACAAACTTGGAGTTATAAATTATGGGGACGTGATGCACAACATGGGGAATGTTAACAATAGCGTGTTGTAAATTTGAAATTTGCTGACAGTAAATCTTAAAAGTTCTCACCACAAAAAAATTGCAACTATGTGAGGAATGTTGTGATGATCTTTTTGCAATATGTACAAATATTGTACCATGTCGTATAGCTGAAACTAATAATGTTATTTGTCAATTATATCTCAATTTTACAAAAAGAAGGAGCATTTGAAAGTAATAATACTCAGTCAAATGGGGACTGAAAATCCCCATTGAATTTATATGGTCACTTGAGTGCTATTTAAGTGGAGGTCTGAAACTCAACTAGACTAGATTAGGAAGTGGGAGCAGAAGAAGAAATAGAATAGTGAGTACCTGCAACTCTTTTGAGAAGTATGACTGTGAAGAAAGGCGAGATAGAATTCACCAGCTAGAGGGAAATGTGGTCTAGGAATGGGTGAGGCTTGCTGGCTGCTCAGGCTTGATGGTGGGAGCTTGATATGCGAAGGGGAAGAGGAATAATTAGTAGAGTAGGCATGAGGGGTTGGGTTGCAAACAAGGGTGGAAAGGATTGATTTGGATGGGAGGAGAAACACCTCCCTAATGAAGTCAGGAGGGGCAGGAGGAAAGGATGCTGCTGGGGTGGGTTCGTTGGCTTACTTAGCACAAGCACGTTGAAGGAATTCCCGTCCGATGCCTTTGCGTGCCCTGGGTAGTAGGCATGAAGATCCATCGAAGTGGAGGGGTGGGAAGGTGAAGGTACTGGGGTTTGAGGAGCATCTGAGCTAGCCGTTCAACGCCAGAAGAGCAAGGGAGCCAGGCAAATGGTAAGTGTTCAGGGGCCATTTGTGAAATATTAAAGTTGATTTCAGTCCACTCCCGTTTGGGCCTTTGTGTAATAGCTCTGAGGTATGCAAACGCAGGCACACTGAGCACGTAGAGCTGGCATCGTCCAGGGCTGCTGTTCTGCCACGGAGATGAGATCAAGAGTGAGAGTTGAGGCTCTGGCAAGAGTGTCCTTGAAAGACAACATAATTTCAGGGGGATCAAAAGAAAGATGCAAAGAAGCAGAGGGGTGATGGGTAGAAAGTCATGGGGTCGTGAACTGGAGGTGCCAAGGATGTAAAAAAAAAAAAAATGGTGATGTTGGGAGTGCCAAGCAGGCTGGAAGGAGAGGCTGGTGATGACGGGCTCTCAGGGATGATCTCGGGAGGGGTTGGTTGAAGCGCACTAGAGATGAGAGGGTGTTTAGAGAGTGGGGCGGGGTGTTGTGTCAGCCACCAGAGTCAGCCACCAGAATGATGGGGCTGTACTCTGAGGAGAGTAGGCCGTCCCTGATAAAAAGCTTTTATTAATGTTTTTCACACGAGAATTCGCATTTATTGTAATGATAGAATTAATATTTGTCTTTGTAAGTACTTACTGTGTGATTTTTTAAAAATATTTTATTCATTTGAGAGAGACAGAGAGAGAGAGTGAGCACAAGCAGGGGGAGGGGCAGAGGGAGAAGCAGAGTCCCCGCTGAGCAGAGAGCCTAAGGCAGAACTCCATCTCAGGACCTGGAGATCATGACCTGAGCCAAAGGTGGACGCTTCACTGACTGAACCACCCAGGCGCCCCTGACTATATGCTTTAAACATATTAACTAACTTAATCCTTGTAACACTCTATGAGGTTCTCACTCTAACAGTCCCCATTTCACAGGTGGGTAAAGAAAGGCTGACGGGCTACTTGCAGAGTAAATCACAGCACTGAGTGGCAAAGCTTGT
Organism: Mustela nivalis; assembly: GCF_964662115.1. Lineage (NCBI taxonomy): Eukaryota > Metazoa > Chordata > Mammalia > Carnivora > Mustelidae > Mustela > Mustela nivalis. The sequence continues at coordinate 29,953,962 of NC_139035.1, read as the reverse complement.
AACTGGTTGGAATGAAGGCATCTGACTCAGAGCCTGTACTCTTAAAAATTGACATTGTGTCATGATCCCCTGTATGGCCTGGTGTGGAGAATGGCTGTGGTATTATTTATAGCTCTTGCTGGTTACTCAGTTAATAATGTTTTTATTTTCAGATTACTTCCAAAAAACTGGAACTCAGCAAGATCCTTCAGAACCAGTTTCTCCTAAGAAGAAAGAGAAATCAAAGGCAAAAAAGGATCAGATTCACCCTTGTCCAAAAGTTAAGAAGAAAAGGCTTGTGTCCTATGATACAACAGGTAGACAGCTTGTTTGGAAGACATGACATTTTCTTTCAGATAATTGTGTGGTTTTATGTGTTTGAGTAGGACACTGACTTTAGAAGAAAGAGTCTTACTGAATTTTATGTGTTTGGTTGCTTAGAGAACTGTTAGCTTTTTTAAAATCTTCTTGAAAACCCAGAATATCAATAGATTGAAAACCCAGAATATCGATAGATTGAAAAACATAGATTGACTATGTTCTTAATTAGGAACAATTCTGAAAGTTATGGTTATAGAATTTAAATAAAGTTATATGGCTTTGTTTTATCCTTTTAGTAAAACTTTATGGTATCATTGTATTTAATTCTTTTGCATCTTTTTCTGATACAGGGTTTAACTCCCCAAATAAATAATTCATTTAAACTGATTTTTCTCATGTTTTCCAGGTTGTGCTTTCTTTATACCTGAAATTCTTATTTATTTATTTATTATGTTACATTAGTCACCATTCAGTACATCATTAGTTTTTGAGGTAGTGTTCCAAGATTCATTGTTTGTGTATAACACCCAGTGCTCCATGCAGTGCATGCTCTCCCTCCTTAATACCCATCACCAGGCTCACCCCCTCCCCATGCCCCTCCCCCTAAAACCCTTAGTGTGTTTCTCAGAGTCCATAGTCTCTCATCATTCATCTCCCCCTCTACTTTCCCCCCTTCAATCTTCCCTTCCTTTTTCTAATGTCCTCCATGCTGTGCCTTATGTTCCACAAGTAAGTGAAACCATATGATAATATAACTGAAATTCTTATTTGTATTAGTATCTTAAGTTTGACAGGAAAAGGGCAACTTTTCTATGTTTCACTGATTTACCATGGTCCAAGCCAGATTAGTCATAAAGGTATTGAAATGTAGACTTCTGGGCCCTTCATTTAAACAGGCTTCCTTTTTCTGAAAAGAAGATAGTCACTATTATGAATGCCTCCGATGGCACAAAACTGACAGGCCTTGTCTCCTTCCCTCCTGGCGAGTGTGAGCCACGGCTGCGAGTGCAATGGGAGTGTTGCTCCTGGACGAGGTCATTCTGTGTGGCATTTCTGAGGTGTAATAAAGTTGTAAGAGGAGGTTTTCCTGGGTGAGCCTGCCCTCATCTGATGAGCCTTTAAAAGAGACCAGAGAAGTAGCAGATGCCACGCTGGCGTCTTTGAAGGGGAAGATGGCCATGTGTGGAGAGGGCCCTGGGGCAAGGACCCCAAACTAGACTTCTGTAGCCGACAGTGGTACCTGGGCCAACTGTTAGCCAGAAAACCGGGACCTCAGTCATGCAGCCACAAAGAAAACGAGTTCTGCCAGCACCGAGGGGAGCTTGGTGCCAGTGTCTCCGGATGAGGCGTCATCAGCCAGCATGTTCATGTCAGCCCTGTGAGACCCTATGCAGAGGACCCAGCTAAAATTTGCTGGGTATCGGACCTCTGGACACTGTGGGATAACAAACACCCAGTTTGTAGTAATCTGTTACACGGCAGTGGAGAGCAGGTACCCAAGTAAAGTGAGTAGCCCAGAGTGCTCCCCTCTCTGCTCCCTGTCGACAGTTAACAGTAGGACCAACTGACAGTCACACTCACATGGGTGACTGTCCTTCCCATGGATGGTTTTATGTATTGTCTACATTTATATTTGTCCATTGTGGGAGTTTAAAAATTTGTCACATATGTTTTGACACTCCTTCCTTCAAAAGCCAGAGCCTTACTCCTCTCCCTTTAAATAAAGGCCAGACTTTAGTGACTCATTTCTAACTAATAATACAGTGGATGTAATAGTTTGCAGTTGTACAAAGTAGAACATGGTGGAATGATGCCATGTGCCCTCCAAGACAAAGTCATGAAGTCATGATAGGCCTGGAGAGATCCCTTCTCCTGTGTGCTCTCCTGTGACAAATGTACGTGGCCCTATAGAGGGGTCCACTGGGCAAAGAGCTGAGATCCCTGGCATATCAGCATGTCTGTGTGGGAGAGCATCCTCCAGCCCTGGGAGAGCCTTCAGCGTTTTGATTACAACCTCATGGGAAACTGAGCCTACTTGCCCGTAGAAATTGTGAAAAAAATTTTTTTGTTTTAAACTTTTAAATTTTAGGACAGTTGCTCCCATATCAACAGACAACTAATACATCCATAAAACATGTAGCATTATTTTGTGCAGAAGCACACACCTTGTTGACCAGAATAAGCTGGATGGGGAAGAATACACATGGTACAATGAGTACCATGTAGAGTAAACACTAGGAAAAATTAATCTCTAATCTGAGAAAGCAGGATAGTGGTGACTTTTGTGGGAATGGGCTGAAGTGGTAATAGTAACTGGGCAAGGTTCAAGGCGGACTTCAGGAGGGCTGGTGATGCTTTCTTTCATGATGGGTGCGCTGGCTCCAGGCTATATTAATGTCTGAAACACATCAGGCTGTATTCCTACGGATGGTATGTGTACCCTCTGTATGTATGTTATACTTCAGTAAAAGCTTTGAAATATGTACGTATGTGACATTTTATTGTGTCCTTTGGAGATCATTCATGTTGATGTGCGCTTTTGGAATTTACTCTTTGTCTCTTTCTTTTAGGATGATTCTTTTGTCTAGAAATGTCCTTTTTTCTCTTTTTGCCCCCCTCAGTCCTTATGTTAAGATTGATATTTATGCAAGTTCTATAAGCTCTCAGTGAGGTCCCTAGTCTGCTGCGACCCTTCTCCTTGGAGCTGACACAGTACTTACCAGCAGTGTGGCTCATTTGACAGTTTTTATATATTATCTTTCATTAGGAAGACATGGTCCCATGGTGGGATAATATCAATTACACTCTGACTCCAAGGTAGCAGAAGTTCTTTTTTCACCTTTTTTTTTTGAGAGAGAGAGTGAATGAGGGAAGGGGCAGAGGGAGCGCGAGAGTCCCATGCAGATTCCATGACCAGTGCAGAACCCAACATGGGCTCTGTCTTAACGACCCTGAGATCATGATCTGAGCCGACATCACTAGTCAGACACTTACTGCCTGAGCCACCCAGGTGCCTGTTGTAAACTTCTTAAAAGAAAGGTTTTATTTTCATCGTAAAGATTTGTGATTTTACCCTTAAATGCTGGAACTCCTCCTTAAGCTCTGTCTTCACTGTCACTCCTGTTGAAGATTCTGTCTGGTGATAGAGCTTTTTCAAGGCTGTGGATTAGAAGGGGAGGGCACTGGGAGCCCAGCCCAGTGTTCACTGATGAGATTTTATTGCGTCTCTAACAGAAGATAGAGGCTTGTGTCTACGTTGACAAAATAAATGTCTTTATGCTGCTTTTTTTCCCCCATGGTTTTTTTCTGGAAGATTTTCCTTTGAAAGTTGTAATTTCCTGACCTTACTTCTGGTACCTATATTTCACGGTACCACCGTGAAAGTGGAATACAGGCTAGTCTCCTTGCAGTTCTGATAGAAAGAATTGCTGTCCTGGCTCATACCATGCACCCAGCACGCTAGGACCATGCCTCACTCTGCCATGTTAGGTGCATAATGGATTGTCTCATTTTAGTAAATACCTGTGATTTTCTTTCTTTCTTTTTTTAAAGATTATTTATTTATTTGTCAGAAAGCGAGAGAGTGCACAGTCAGGGGGAGTGGCAGGCAGAGGGAGAAGCAGGCTTCCTTCTGAGCCAGGAGCCTGACTTGGGGTTTGATCCCACAACCCTAGGATCATGACCTGAGCTAAAGGCAGCTGTTTAAACAACTGGGCCACCCAAATATCCCTATCTTTGATTTCTGAATTAATCTAGTTTTTAGAAAAAGTTCCCCCCAGCATTTTGGAGGATCTATACTTTCCCTAAATTTACTACTTATTCTGAAAAATTGTTATTTTAAATTTGTCATAAATCACTTCCATTCTCCAGTGATCTCTATCAGTTCATTAAATCTGCCAGGTCACCACCAAGAATGGATGCATTAATTTATGCTTTCGCAGTATTGCATAGGAGGAATACCCTGGCCAGCAGTGGATATTTCCTAACTTAATTTTCTGCAAGTCTGATGGGTGAGAATGGCTATTTTGTTGTAATTTTAATTTGCAATTTTCTGATTATTAATGGGGTTGAATATTTTTTGGTATGTTTACTGGCCATTTGTATTTCCTATAAATTGTTCATCTTTATATGAAAACATTTATTTCTTATTGATTGGTAGGAACTCTTTAAATATCTGATGTTAATCCCTAGCTTCTTGCATAGGTTAGAGACATTCTAACTTGATAATTATGCTTTAGATTTATTTGTGGTGGCTTTTCTGCTGTATAAATTGCTAAGTTTGAAGAAGTCAAATTGATTATTTTTTTAACATGCTTTAATACTTTTTCAGGAACATATATTTTCTGTAATTTCTGTTTCCACATTTACTCCTATATTCATCTATAATTCAGCCCCACATTGGGCTGCATGCTGGGTGTGGAGTCTACTTGGAAGAAAGGAAGGAGGGAGGGAAGGGAGGGAGAGAGGAAGGAACAAAAGAAGGAAGAGGGAAGTGTATTGCATGAGACTCTCTGGGAAGAATATTTCCACCTTGCATGGTCATCACTTTTATCCTGATCCTACTGCTTCCACATCATCTTAAGCTTTTATTAAGAAAAGCCTTCTACCCTGATATGAGGAAGTGGTGATGCAACATGGGGGCTATGCACATAATTGCATAGTGTTTTAAGTGGCTAATTTCCCATTGTGATTTATGAACAGCTAATGATTGCTTTACTGATTTGAAATACCTTTTTCTTGCTTACTAGATTTTCTTTTGTAAATGTTCCTATTTCTGGTCTCTACTTGGTTCTACCGATCTGTTTTCCTACCCATCTGTGTTGTAAGCGCACTACCATGGTTTCAATAGGTGTACGTTGTTATATCCTAGTCTGTATGGCTTACCTCTCAGCTAGACATAAATACTTTGTGGTGTCCCTTACATTAGCGTCGGCACCTCCCCTTCTCTCTTCTCACCTAATATTAACTAGCTTTCCTTTCAATTAAGTATCTTAAACTTCTTTCCTATTTAAGCAACTGATAGGGCCTAGACTAGGGTGAGACAGGTGAGTTGCTTAGAGCACAAGATTAAAAGAATTTACTCTTAGGGTTGTGTAGGTCTAGTACACTGGTCCTGACTTTGTTTTATACAAAAGTTCAAGTCCTGTTTAGTCCTGAGTTAAGCTGTTTTTATCAGTTGGTGTTTGTGATTTCTAGAGAACCAGAAGTCCTGAACAACTTCTTAGCATTGTTGGTTTTGTCAGCATGGTTTCTGGGTTGCTTCTCTTCCCATGATTAGTTTTATCAAGAAAAGCAGAAGGGCTAAGAGGACAAGTTGTAGAGCATGGTGAATAAAAGCCAAGAAAAGGGAATGTTTCAAGAAGGAGAGAATTATTAGCTGCTAAGAGATCAAGAAAGAAGGTCTGAGGGGCACCTAGGTGGCTCACTTAGTTGTGTCCAACTCTTGACCTCAGCTCAGGTCTTGACCTTAGGGTTATGAGTTCCAGCCCCACATTGGGCTGCATGCTGGGTGTGGAGTCTACTTGGAAGAAAGGAAGGAGGGAGGGAAGGGAGGGAGAGAGGAAGGAACAAAAGAAGGAAGAGGGAAGTGTATTGCATGAGACTCTCTGGGAAGAATATTTCCACCTTGCATGGTCATCACTTTTATCCTGATCCTACTGCTTCCACATCATCTTAAGCTTTTATTAAGAAAAGCCTTCTACCCTGATATGAGGAAGTGGTGATGCAACATGGGGGCTTAAGTGGGTAGGAGAAGAATCAATGAAACAAGATGGCATTGGGAGGGAGACAAACCATAAGTGACTCTTAATCTTACAAAACAAACTGAGGATTGCTGGGGGGAGGGGGGTTGGGAGAAGGGGGTGGGATTATGGATATCGGGGAGGGTATGTGCTTTGGTGAGTGCTGTGAAGTGTGTAAACCTGGCGATTCACAGACCTGTACCCCTGGGGATAAAAATATATGTATATAAAAAATTAAAAATTAAAAAAAATTTATATATATAAATATGTTCATTCAAAAAAAATAAAAAAGAAAAAATTTAAAAAAGAAAATGTAACCACACAAAAAAAAAAAAAGAAAAGAAAAAAGAAAAGCCTTCTAACTGGCTCCCGTTCCAGGGTCTTCTTGTGACAACTACCTGTGTAATTGTGGAATTAGGTCTTTTGTAATCTCTTTTTTAAATGGAAAATATTATTCTTTTTTTCCAGCTTGTGTTAAAATTAAATTTTAAGCTATATTTTCTCTTCCAGCTATGTAGTCTTTGTGTAAATAAGTATGAGTTTCCATTTAAATTTTTTCTCTATGTAGAAATATTTGGAATATTATACATTATCCTTAAGTGATGCCCATACTCACAATTATATTAGATCTTTCTTTTTTTATGTTCTAAACCAGAACCAGAGGATGATGATGTGACAAGACATATTATAAGGCTAAGAGAAAAGTTTGGTTGGCAAACGACGTTACCACAGCACTGTTTGGAGCACAAAAGTTCCAAAACTGCAATTCAGAAGATTATTCTAAAGGTATCCTTCTGTTTTATCCAGTTTAGTAATACAAAGGTTGATATTTAAAATGATACCTTAATCTTAATTTCATTCACTTACATATTGTATTAAAATTAGCCATTACTACATTAATATCAAATTACCATCATTGTTTCATGGTAAATGCTTGTGAAAGCATTGGGCATCATTTTACTTTAACATTGTATCCTTGTTCTTACTGCCTGGTACCCAATTTTCTATCTCATTATCTTTGTATTTCTTTATCCTTTCCTCTTTGGAGAAGGTTAAGCATGTGCAGGGTCACATGCAGAGGGCATGAGCAGCCATGAGGAGTGAGGTCGGCCTCTGGTGCCCTTCTTCATGACAGGAGATGGAAGATTGGGCAGGATCATAACTACTTTTAGACTCAGGATTCTCAGAGGGCAGTTTGCAGGTAGATCATACCAGCAGAATCTGGGAGCTGATCCACTATACATATTCTCATCTCCACCCCAGACCTTGTGGATCAGAAACTCTGGGGGTGGAACCCAGTCGTCCATACTTGATGAAGCTCTCCAGATGATTCTGATGCACAATTAAGAACCATTGTTTCTAGACCAGGGGCCAGCTCATTTTTTCTGAGAAGTGCCAGGTGGTATTTTAGGCTTTGCAGGCTCTCTGATCTCTGTTGTTATTACTCAGCTCTCTCACTGTAGGGCAAAAGCAACAGGAAACAGATATAACCAAATGGATGTGGCTTTGTTCCTATGAGACTTTAGTTAGAGAAATAGGCACTTAGTCCTGGCCAGAGTTTGCTGATCCCTGCTCTAGACTCCTAGACCAGGAGGAGAAACAGTCTTTGGGTCATTGTCAGAGGCAGCATTAATGTAAAACAAGGAACCATGCATAATGGAAGCAGAGTTGCCCAGTTTTGCATCTCTGTTTATGTGCTCACTGTGTGGTTTTGGGCAAGTTCCTGACCTCTCTGAGCTTCAGCTTCTTTGAGCTTAAATTGGAAATAATAGTACTTAACCTTAGAGAGCTGTGAAAATTAAATGAAGAATGCAGGTGGCCTGGTGTCTGGCATGTAGCAGGCATGGTGGCTTAGAAAATACATTGCTGAGCCAGATGTTGGACTCACTGATAATGGAGGTTTCATTTGTTTATAAAGAAAGGATTGAGAATACGAAAAACTACTTGCTTTTAATTGAAAACCAGTAATTTCATTGGAATATATTATGCTTCTGGTAAGTGGATGATTTAATTACATACATGACCCATTTGGATAATTGTGTCTACATTAAGTTTCTAGTATCCTCAGGGCACCTGGGTGGCTCAGTGGGGTAAAACTCTGCCTTTGGCTTAGGTCATGATCTCAGAGTCTAAGGATCGAGCCCTACATCAGGCTCTCTGCTCAGTGGGGAGCCTGCCCCCCCCTGTCTGCCTTTCTGCCTACTTGTGATCTTCCTCTCTCTCTTTCAAATAAATAAATTAAAAAATCTTAAAAAAATTTTTTTCTAGTATCCTCAACTTCCTGTAAGTAATTAGAACAAGAATGGCTCAAGTGGCCACATAACTGTAACCAAACCATGTACTATACAAATCATCACTTGAGGCTTATTTCATTTTACTTGTAGTTTTAAACTCGTTTCTTAAGATTTCCAGGTTCGTATCCTCTCAGTGGTCAAAAGAAGACCGTGCAGGGCCCCTGGTGGTGCTGTCAGTTGAGTGTCTGACTCTTGGTTTCTGCTCAGGTTGTGTTCTCAGAGTCATGGGATTTGAGCCCCATGTCAGGCTCTACGTTCAGTGGGGAGTCTGCTTGTCCCTCCGCCTGTGCCCCTCTCCCCCAATAAATAAATCCTAAAAATAATCACCTGGGACAATTAGGGAGAAACAGTGACATTCTTCAACGAGGACACAAACTGTTTTAAGAAGTAAATCTGGGTCTGAGATTTTTAAATTCCAATAATGAGAAAGTCTCAAAGGTGAAAAACATAAATTTCATGTAAAATATTTTCTTAATACGAAGTGGCTGGTTTCTCAGGAATGGCTGGTGAGTAAGAAAGAGGCTCCAGTAACACAGCGGAATCTCAGAACACAGCTTCAGTGTGACTCGCATTCCCATCTCAACCTGCCCTTCCTGTCTTTGTGACTTTCCTCCAATTGCCTCATTCCTCAAAATATTAACTTGTGCATCTGTTTAATGAGCTAAAATGATCATAAACCCCGCGGGTACTTTAAAAGATTAAATTTAAGAGATTAAATTCTGGTGAACAATGTATATGAAACACTTATTACTTATCAAATTATTTATTTACTTCACAAATAGTAGTTATTATTATAATACTAAGCCACCATCATTATCAAAACAAATGATTAACACGCTCCAAAAGCTTCTGATGTTGGCAGACAGACTGACTGGCACTGGGGCATGTGTGTTAAAGATACGTTGCCAAGTTCTTTGTGTGAATAAGCACACATTAGGAGGCACATAGAGGAGTTTTTGTGAATGTTGCTTCATCACAGTGTAAGAATGAAAATTACATATTTTAAATATTTCATAAGATTGATCTTGCGGAACTTAGGACATAATTTGATGTTAGCTTTCTTTAGTGATATTACTCTTAATTTTAATCTAAAATTGTTTCAATTTACTGAGTGATCTGTTCAGTCATTTTATTACTTTATTTGGTCAAGTTAATTAAAAATTTTTTAACCTCAGGAACCTTTAACAGATGATGGAGAATTTGTATATTGCCTTCCTCGGAAAAATCGTCAAATTCTCGATAATCCATATGATCTTCGGGTGGTCTCTGCCCACAGAGCTAGACACTGCAAAGAATTTTGGATTGTTACTGCATCATTTATCTCAAAGGTAAGATAGAATATGTGTTTTCAGCTTTTAGAATCATAATGGAAAAACATTATTCAATTTAGAATATCTTTGCGTGTAATGACCAGGTAAACCTGGTCAAAAGAAGGACCAGGGTAAACCTGGTCATTTAAGGGATAGTTTATGTTTAAGATATTATTTGGGAGAGGGGCACCTGGGTGGCTCAGTGGGTTAAAGCCTCTGCCTTTAGCTCAGGTCGTGATCTCAGGGTCCAGGGATTGAGCCCCACATTGGGCTCTCTTCTCAGCAGGGAGCCTGCTTCCCTTTCTCTCTCTGCCTGCCTCTCTGCCTGCTTGTGATCTCTGTGAAATAAATTAAAAAAAAAATCTTTAAAAAAAACTTCTTTGGGAGAAACTTAACAGCAAGTTTTTTTCTCTTTTTTTTATAGAGATAAAGGTTTAAGATTCAGTTTTTTTTTTTTTTTTAAAGATCCATTTATTTGACAGACAGAGATTACAAGTAGGCAGAAAGTCAGGCAGAGGGGGGGGGGGGAAGCAGGCTCCCCGCTGAGCGGAGAGCCCGATGTGGGGCTCGATCCCAGGACCCTGGGATCATGACCTGAGCCAAAGGCAGAGGCTTTAACCCACTGAGCCACCCACATGCCCTTCAATTTTAATAATTTGTATTTCAAATACTTATTAAGTGTAGTTTTTTTTTAAAGATTTTATTTATTTATTTGACAGACAGAGATCACATGCAGGCAGAGAGGCAGGCAGAGAGTGAGGAAGGGAAGCAGGCCCCCACTGAGCAGAGCCCAGAACCCCGAGATCATGACCTGAGCCAAAGGCAGAGGCTTTAACCCAACTGAGCCACCCAGGCACCCCTAAGTGTAGGTTTTTGTTTGTTTGTTTGTTTGTTTTTAAAGAAAACGAGACTACAAGGATTTGCTGACATATAGGAATTATAATAGTTAAAAGAAAAAAGCGTTTTCTCAGGTTTGTCAGAAACTTCATTGCCAGATGTATAAACCTCCTATTACACTCTTACATGACGCTCTGATACTTATCACAAATTGTAATTATAGAATTACTTATTTTGATCGTTTTCTTAGTGTCTGACTGCTTCCCCCTACTCTCCCAGCCTCCCAGCTGGGAGAGTATTTGAGCATGGGCAGGGCCACACCTGAATGAAGCAGATCTGTAGGTGTGGATGTGGAGATATCTCTGATGTGTATTATCAACTGAAAGTGGGAGGAACAACTTCTATATAAACAAAACTGTGCACATAAGTACATATGTGCTGATATAGGCAGACTTTTATTTCCAGAAGAAATTGAAGAAAATGTTAACATTCAGATGGGGAAGAGTGACTCTGGGGAAGGGAATTTCTTGATAAAGGCCTGTGGTTCTTGGTTGTCAAAGTAAGGTATCTTGGTAATGGGATTATTAGTCCCTTTGGAACTATTATGCCCCTGTAGTTAAAATTGAGCTCATAAATATTACATTTACAGAAAATGTACAGATTATGAGAATGAAAAATGAACAGATATTTGTGAGAAGTATCTAAAAGTGAGGAAGAAGCTTCTCTTATTCTTTCTCTTTTGGATCATGAGAAATAGCCTTAGAAAATGGCAACTATTGAATCAGTGTGGGAAGGGAAATCAAGTTTGGGTATAGATAAAGTGGTAGAGGTCATCTATAGAACAAGCTTAATTATGAAAGCAAGTAGGTTATAAGGCAAACACAGGCTTTCTTAATTTCTTGAAAATAGTGCATATTTTTTAAAGAAATAAAGTCATGATTTTTGTGCTTTATATTTGCAGGTTACTAAAATAGGTGATGTAGAAGAAATAGAACTCATACCTACTTTGGAATGGCTTTTAGAAAGAAAATGTTACCATTTATTACAGCAATTCAAGATATTTTCTAATTTTCGGTGAGATAAAAGAAAATGAAACCAATTATTTTTAGTATGGTCCTGTGGAAATAGTGACTGGCTGGTTTATGTGTGGGTTCTACTACATAATGACATTTTTATGGGGAATATTAGAGAAAATGGAGTATTCGATAGAAGTTTTTTAGGCAAGATAGAGGTGTAGGAAGATCCTGAACTGCCTCCCTCCCACAGACACAACAGACCTACAGCTGTATGTGCAATAATTTCCTCTGGAAGAGTTCTGAGAACTAGACAGACAGTATCTCCACAACAGAGGATAAAGGCAACATGGAGATAGGTAGAGGAAAGAGAGACTGGCGCTCATCAAAAACCCCACCCCGGGCGCAGCAACCCACAATCAGGAAGGATCTTAAAAATGTGGAAACTACCTGAGGAGTAAAGAATGTTGCTCACATCAGGCACCCCAGTCCTTGGGTTCTGCACCACAGAGAGGAGCCACCAAAATGGAAAACAATGGGAATTATGTCCAGGAAATCCACAGAACCTAGGCAATGGAGAACCTGCTCATAAAGGGTTTGTATGCACACTCAGCTCACCCTGGGACCCAGAGCAAAAGCTGCACCTTGAAAAGTGGCTAAGCCACGTGTAAAGAAGACCCACTTACTATTTTTAAAGTGAATGCCAGAAAAGCAGGAACATTTTGGGACTCTTTCTGGGATAGAAGTACTAGCAGGGTCCGTTTTTGCAATCCCATTCTCCCTTGACAGTCACTGTTTTGGTAGTCTTCCTATATAACCTGAGCACACCCCAATCCCCCATACCACAGGTGCACCACAGCCATCTGAACAGGCCTCCCATCCATCCCTAGCCATAGCTGTAACCCCACCCCAGCTTGCCAGGTGAGTGCCCTGCCCCTCCATTGCTACATCTGCGACCTCACCACAGCCAGCAGGTGTGCGTAGCCCACATTTAGCACTCCACTTGAGCACCTGGCATCAATGGCCAGAGGGGATTTCGCTTCTCAGCCTCACAGATCACCTGCACGAGGCTACTACTTCAAGTTTGGGAAAGGTAGCTGTTTTGCCTAATACATAGGAAAAAAAAAAAAAAACCAAACACAGAAAATCAGGCAAAATGTGACAGAGGAGTATATTCAAATGAAAGAAGAAGACAAAACCCCAGAAAAAGACCTTAATGAAATGGCAATAAGTATATTACCTGATAAATAGTTCAAAGTAATGGTCAGAAAGATGTTTTCCAGACTTGGGGGAATGAACACAGTAAGATGAACACATCTTACTGGATGTAAGAACACATGGATGAACACAGTAAGAACTGCAGCAAAGAGAAAATACCAAATGGAAGTCTCAGAGCTGAAGTAGAATAAGTTAATTTAGAAATACACTAAAGGTGTCAACAGCAGACTGGATGAATCAGAAGAGTGGGTCAGATAGTGAGCTAGACTACAGAACAATGGAATTCACCTGGACAGAGCAGCAAAAAGAAGAGAGTTTTTTTTTTTTTTTAAATGGAGATAACGTAAGTGACCTCTGGAACAATTTCAGGTGGAGTAACATTCTCATTATAGGAGTCACAGAAGAAGAGGGGACAGAAAAACATATTTGAATGGCTGAAAATTTCCTTAAGCTGGGGGAAGTAAACAGATATCTGTATCTAGGAAGTCCAGAGAATATCAAATAAGAAGAACCCAAAGAGATTCACAACAAAATATAGTATACTTAAAATGTCAAAAGTTAAAGATAGAGAATCATAGAAGCAATGAGAGAGAAATAACTTGTTACATACAAGATAAACCCATAGGCTATCAGCATATTTCTCAGCAAAAACTTGGCAAGGCAGAAGGGAGAGGCAGAACATATTCATAGTACTAAATGAAAAAAAAAAAAAACTGCAACCAAGAATACTCTACCCAGTAAGGTTATAATTCAGAATTGAAGGAGATGAAGAGTTTCCATATAGCAAAAGTAAGGGACTTCATTACTGCTAAACTAGCCTTATGAGAAACTCTAAGGGGGATTCTTTAAGCTGAAAAGAAATGGTACTAATTAATGACAAGAAAACATATGAAAGTGAAAATCTCACTGGAAAAGGTAAATATATAGTGAAGGTAGTGAATTAATCTTTTATAATCATTTATAAAGCTAACAGGTCAAAAGACCAATGTAGTAAAATTAAGACTACAATACTAAGTTAATAGATATACACAGAACCTTACATTCAAAAGCAGCAGAATACATTTCTTCTCACATGCACAGGGTACTCTCTCCAGGAAAAATAACCAAAATTGTATAGGGTGTAGCAAAAACAGTTATAAGAGGGAAGTTCATAACCATACAGGCCTACCTTAAGAAATAAGAAAAATCCTACCAGGTGGTGAGTATTAGAGAGGGCACGGATTGCATGGAGCACTGGGTGTGGTGCAAAAACAATGAATACTGTTAGGCTGAAAAGAAAAAAAAAAAAAAAGAAATAAGAAAAATCCCAAACAGCTTAACTTTATACCCAAAGGGACTGGAAAAGAAGAGCAAGTTCTACTAACCCAAAGTTAGTAGAAGGAAGGAAATAATAACAATCAGAGTGGAAATAAGTGAAATAGAGACTAAAAAGACAATAGCAAAGATTGGTGAAATGAAGAGCTGATTCTGTGAAAAGATAAAATTGACACATGCTTAGGTAGACTCACCAAGAAAAAAAGAGAAAGGGCTCAAATAAAATCAGAATGAAAGAAGTTACAGCTGATACAATAGAAATATGAAGGATCATGACAGTCACTATGAACAATTATGCACAAGCAAACTGAAGAACTTACAAGAAATGGATAGATTCCTAGAAACATTCAACCTACCAAGACTGAATCGTGAAGAAATAGAAAATTTAGATAGTAATGAGATTGAATCAGTGATCCAAAACTTAGCAACAATGTCTAGAATCTGTTGGATTCATTGGTGAATTTTACTAAACCTTCAAAGTGTATTTAATACCCATTATTCTCAAACTCTTTCTCCCCCACTCCAAAAAAAGGAAGAGGAAGGAATGCTTCCAAAGTCATTTTATGAGGCCAGCGTTACCCCAATACAAAAACCAGAGGACAATACACAAAGAACATTACAGGCCAATTTCCTTGATGAACTTATATGCAGAAATGCTCAACAAAATGTCAGCAAATCAGATTATAAAATACACAAAAAGGATCATCCACCATGGTCAAATGGCATTTATTTCAGGGATGGCAAGATAGTTCAGCATCTATAAAATGTGATACACTGTGATATACCACATTAAAAAAATTGAAGATAAAAATCATGGTTATCTCAATAGAGGCAGAAAGAGAATCTGAAAAATTCATTCATTTATGATAATGCTCTGCAAAGTGTGTATAGAGGGTGAATACCTTACCATAATAAAAGCCATATTTGACAAACCCACAGCTAAAATAATATTCAACCATGAAAAGCTAAAATCTTTTTCTCTAAAATTAGGAACAAGACAAGGATGACTACATTCCCCAGTTTTATTCAGCATAGTATTGGAAGTCTTAGCCGCAGCAGTTAGTCAAGAAAAAGAAAAGGCATCCAGATTCGAAAGGAAGAAGTAAAACTGTTTTTTAAAGATGGCATTATACTCTGTGTTAAAGAACAGAGTTGTAGGTATTGCAATCTCAGATTTTAAGACATGCTACAAAGCTCTAGTAGTCAAAGAGTATGGCACTGGCACAAAACAGACACATAGATGAAAGGAACAGAATAGAGTGCCTAGAAATAAACCCATGGTTGTATAGTTAATTAATCTATGACAAAGGAGGGAAGAATATGCAATGGTAAAAAAATCTCTTCAATGTTGGGAAAACTGAACAGCACCATTCAAAAGAAGGAAATTGTGCTACTTTCTTATACCAAACAGAATAAACTCAAAATGGGTTAAAGACTTGAATGTATGACCTGAAACCATAAAACACCCAGAAGAAAAATAGGTCATAAACTCCTTGACATTGGTGACATTTTCTTGGATCTGACTTAAAGGCAAAGGGGTCAAAAGGAAAAATAAGCCAATGGAACTGATGAAGTTCTAGAACCTAGGTGAGGTTTGGTGGGCTGAGGTCCGGAGCCGATGACCAAGAAAGAATTCTTGAGACATCTTTGGTGCAAAATGGTGGTTTATTAAAGCACGGGGACAGGACCCGTGGGCAGGAAGAGCTGCTGCCCCGGGTTGTGAGGGATGGCAGGTTATGTACCCTGCTGTTGGGGGAAGGGGAGGGGAAGGGAGGTTTCAGTGGAGTTTTCATATGCTAAAGAGGGCCTAACGACATCTAACTGAAAATCTTCTGAACAGTGAAGGAAGCCCAACAGTAGAATGAAAAGGCAAACTACTGACCAGGATGAGATATTTGCAAACCATATATATGTAATGAATTGATATCCCCCAAAAAAGGGAATTCATACAACTTGATGACAAAAATAATCACTTAAAAAATGAGCAGAAGGGGCAACTGGGTGGCTCAGTCAGTTGTGTATCTGGCTCTTCCTTTTGGCTCAGGTCATGATCTATGGGTCCTGGGATCAAGCCCTGGATTGGGCTCCATGCTCAGTGGGGAGTCTGCTTGAGATTCTCTCTCTCCCTCTGTCCCTCCTGCCTGTGTGTGTTCTCTCTCTCTCTCTCTCTCTCTCTAATGAATCAATCTTTTTTAAAAAAAATGGGAAGAGAATCTGAATAGACATTTTTCCAGGATCTGCCTATGGTTGCCAAAAACAGACACATGAAAAGATGCTTAACATCACTAATAATCAGGGAAATGCAGATCAAAACAAAATAAGGTATTCCCTCCTACCTATCAGAATGACTATCATTAAGATTTGATGTGGAGAAAAGGGACTCTTGTGTACTGTTTGTGGGAATATAAATTGGTGTGGCCATTATGAAAAACAGTATGGAGATTCCCGAAAATACTAAAATTAGATCTACCATATGATCTAGCGAGTTCCCTTCTGGATATCTATTCAGAGAAAACCAAAAGACTGAGTTGAAAAGACACATGCATTCCTTTGTTTATTGCAGCACTATTTACAATAACTAAAATAAAGAAGGAACCACAGTTCATTCATGGATGAATGGATAAAGAAGATGTGATACATACATGCAATGGAGTAGTACTCAGGGGCACCTGGGTGGCTCAGTCATTAAGCGTCTGCTTTCGGATCAGGTCATGATCTGAGGGTGGGATCGAGCTCCGCATCGGGGTCCCTGTTGGGTGGGAAGCCTGCTTCTCCCTCTACCACTCCCCTGCTTGTGTTCCCTCTCTTGCTATCTCTCTCTGTCAAATAAATAAAATCTTAAAAAAAAAAAAAAAAAATGGAGTCATACCCAGCCATTTAAAAAAAAAAAAAAAAAGAAAGAAAGAAATCTTGTCATTTGTGTCCATGCTAAGTGATATGAGAAAGAGGCAGATACCATATCATTTCACTTATATGTGGAACCTAAACAAAAAATCCTACACTCAGAAATACAGAGGATAGAGTTGTAGGTTGCCAGAAAAGAGAGGTGTTGGAAGGGGGATGAAGCGAGTGAAGAAAATTGGAAGGTAAAGATTTCCAGTTGTAAAGTAGACCTTGAGGATGTAATGTACACTCAGTAACACCATGTTAACTCTGAATCATAACAGACGTTAACTAACTGCTCCTTGGTTCACAGTGTATACACTGATGTCAGATTACTGTGTTATATACCTGAAACTAATATATTAATATTGTATGGCAATTATACCTGAGTAAAAAAATTTTTTAGATTAAATTTGCTCATTTAAATATTAGAACTCCTCATCTTCTTGGATAAATATTATAAGAAAATTATTTTTTATGATTGAATTTAAATTAACTATAATGACCTTAATTTAATTGACCTTTTGTTTTTCATGCATTTATTCATTAAACACATTTATTTATTTGAAAAATATTTTGTGTATTATTTGATAGCACTAGCAGGGGAGGCAGAGGCAGAGGAAGAATCAGACTCCCTGCTAAGTGGGGAGCCTGATCTGGGGCTCGATCCCAGAACCCTGAGATCATGATCTCAGCAGAAGGCAGACACAACCTATTGAGTCACCACGCACCCCTAAACAAATATTTATTGAGAGCTTGCTAAGAATCTTTGTTCCAGATGCTGGGGATACTCTATTGAACAAAACAAATGATTGTCCTGCTCTCAAATAACTTCTAGTAGGAGACATATAGACATATAGATACGTAAAACATCAGGTAGAGAAGGAATGTTATAATGGAAAATAAATCAGAGAATTAGGGAGCTGGACAGCTTGTTGATTCAAAGTCATCATTTAAAAATTTACCTAGTTTTAAATGACGGGAAATGACAGCAGGATTCCTGAGACTGCTGATCCCTCACACAAAGTCCCAGACTTGTTCTTTTTGTGTTTGTGTCTAGTGTTTTCCTTTGTGTGTAACTGACACGTGATGTTACATCAGTTTCAGGTGTACAGCAGAGTACTTCTGGGTCTCTGGGTGCTCTGCGCTCCCCACAAGGGCGGCTGCCATGTGTCTCTACAGCGCCTTTACACTATCTTCCTGCTTCTGTGTCTGTGTTTCCTTGTGGTCTGCTGCTATCTGCTGGAGGCTAGGAAAAGACAGTAGTAGTATTTTAAATGGTTACATTTAATATGATAAACGGTTGAAGATCTTTTTTAAGAGAAGTGAATGGATTTGTGGCAGAGAAGTTCCTCACAGAACAGACACTTGCTGGTACTTCTTTTGTCCCACTGTTATGGGCCCTGATTAGATGTAATCATGTAGAAAATGTACAAAGTCTGTGTTCCTGTAGAACTTCCAATTCTAATGCAGGGAGATCGATAATAAGTAAGTAATATGATTATTTCAGCTAGGGATAAGGGCCAGAAAGATAATAAAGTGGAGAAATTAAGCAGAGATGTGTATGTGTTGCTGCTTTAGAAAGGATGGCCAGATATGTGCTGTGTAATCCGAGGCCTGAATGCTGAGAATAGTCTCAATACAGCTAAGGTGAAAAGCTCCAGGGCAGATCCAAGGTGAGTGTGTATTCAAGGCTAGATGTGGTGTGGCTGAAACACTGGAGAAGGGTGGGAGGTGAGGGAGCCGGTCTTGTAGGGACTGAACCAAAGCATGTGGCAGTGGAGATGGGGCGTGGAGACACGGTTCCGAGCAGGACCTCTTCGAGAACGTGTGTGACAGCCGCATCTCCGTCAGCCAGGCAGCAGCTTACGATAGTAGGAAAGTACTGTTCTCTGAATCCGTTTATTTAAACTGTCAGTGTTGGGCTTTCCACTGTTGTCCTTGCCTGTGATCAATCCTTAGGGTCCACTCCACTCTGAGTAATTTTAGTTGATCAAACTTTCAAAACACAGTTGGAACTGGGATGAGTCATCTTTTTATATGACATTTGGCATCAGTCATTCCATGGTCAAAATGATGAATTTTCTTAGAAAAGTATAAATTAAAGTTTAGTTGGCTTAAAACTGATAAATTCATCTTATTTGTTTTTTATATATTTTTAAAGATTTTATTTATTTGACAGTATGAACAGGGGTAAGAGGCAAAGGAAGAGGGAGATGCAGGCTCCCCACAGAGCAGGGAGCCCGGCATGGGATCATGACCTGAACCCAAGGCAGACAACCAACTGAGCCATGCAGGCGTCCCCTTCATTTGACTTTTGAATTTTATTTTTAATATTTTATTTATTTATTTATTTTTATTTGACACACACAGAGAGAGAAAGGTCACAAGCCAGCAGAGAGAGGGGGAAGCTGAGCAGGGAGCCAGATGTGGGGACCCTGGGATCATGACCTGAGCTGAAGGCAGAGGATTAACCCACTGACCACCCAGACGTTCCATTTTTAATATCTTTTGTAAAGTTTCTTATGACTAACATTGTAGCAAGTAACGGTCCAAACAGAAAATAAGGTCAATCTGCAGTGCTGGTGGCTTCTGTTGGCTGTGCGGTGTGTGCAGTGCAGGGTGACTCAAGCAGCAGCACCAGCTTCTTAACCTTGGGGGCCTGTCTGGAGGTGTCACTTCTGTAGCCTGTTGTGGACATGCCTCACACTGTCAGCTGGCGGATTCATCTGGGATTCTTTCCAGGAAACTTCTGGAGTCCTGAGGTTCCATGACTAGAGAAAAGTGAGATAGGAATTTAGCTGGAATGCCTATTGGGAGCCTGACTTAAGGTCAAGGTGCTAAATCAGAGGCATTTCTGATTTCTGAGGCCTCAGGTGTGCCTGTTTTTGTGACAGCAGTGGGTTCTTTCAGAATTCCTTCTGGCTTCTGGGAGTCTCAGTCAGCAGTGAGATGGGCTGGTTGGCTTCTTGGGCAGTCCAGACCCTAGCAGTTCCTCTTGCTGCATAAGGAATCTCACTTTGGCAAACTAGCATCACCATTAAATTCCTTCTCAGATAGCTTCTTTGAGTTTTTAAAATTATAAATACATCTTTTCAAAAACAAGTATCAAATAACAAACACTAGCTGATTATTTTTACACATTAGTATGCAAAAATTTCTTATCAATGTACTTTTTCCTTATCACTGGAAATTCAATTGACTCTTGAAATATGAGTCTCTTAAATATAGTAAGCTAATAAATGTATAGAGAGAAGAATATGTTTAGTCAATTTGTTTTCGCATGAGCAAGGAGAAGGGATAGAAGGACAGAAGGAGAGGGAGGGAGAGTCTCGAGCTGACTACATGGAGCACAGAGTTGACTGTGGGGCTCCATCCCACGACCCCACGATCATGACCTGAGCTGAAATCAAGAGCCAGACACTTAGCTGACAGAGTCATCCTGGCGCCTCCAAGAAAAATATATTTTTATAGTGTTTATATTTATTGGGATATTGTAACTAAATTGTGTGTCTATGAGAATTATAGTGACTTTTGCTCTATATTTTGTTGACAGTTTGGGAGAGAAGTGATATGATCTAGTATGTACTTCAGGTAAGATTTAGGATGAATGAAACGTGAATGAAACATGCTCTAGGGAATCTAGCATTTTTAAGATGTTATTAAATGTATTCTACATAAATACATGATTTATGAGTTTATGAAATATAAGAAATGTTTTTCTTTTCAGAGTCAATAAATCATTTGTTACCTGGAAATTGAATGTTAGAAGAATTAAGACAGAGAAGAGCAGGTAAGCTTTTTTTTTTTTTTTTGAAGATTTTATTTATTTGACAGAGAGAAAGAAAGATTACAAGTAGGCAGAGAGGCAGGCAGAGAGGGAGGGGTAGCTCAGGCTCCCCACTGAGCAGAGAGCCTGATGTAGGGCTCGATCCTGAGATCATTACTGAGCTGAAGGCAGAGGCTCAACCCTCTGAGCCACCCAGGTGCCCCGAACAGGTAAGTTTTGATAAGCAACGTAACTCTAAAAGTTTTATTTAAATAGATAATATGGAAGCAGGTATCAGCCATTTTTCACTCAGTGACTGGAAAGTCACTTTATGATGATTAAATTTAACCAATTATGGGGGCACCTAGGTGGCTCAGTCAGGTAAGCATCTGCCTTCAGCTCAGGTCATGATCCCAGGGTCCTGGTATTGAGCCCCGCATCAGGCTCCCTGCTCAGCAGAGAGCCTGCTGACCCCTGTGCTTGTGCCCTCTCTTTCTCTGACAAAATCTTTTAAAAAATTTTAAACCTTTATGATTAAATTTAACCTATCTTATTTTTAAATGCTATTCATATATAAACACAGTACTAAACACTATATTTCCTGGTATGCTAGTCTGTGGTATGAGGAAATCACAGCAGTATAAAGCACTTAGGATAACTTCCTCTGGTCACTTGATGTAACTTTCTGCCTCCAGAAGGGGAGTGACTGCATCAAACCAGTGAGACGGCTGTTAGTCCTAGTTTGCAGGAGGAGCTCCAGCAGCCACATTCTGTGCTGAACTTTGTACTTTGCAGTAATGCTGACTGAATGCAGTTGTGAGAAACAACACAGAGATGATCCAGAGATCTTCTGTTGCCCCTGTGGTGACGTCTTGCAGACCTGCTGTAGGACAGTTGTATGACAACCAGGGCAGAATCCACATATAGCAGACCTCTGTCATGACAGGAGCCCTCCTGTTGCCCTCCTGTTGCCCATCCACCTCACCCCTCCTGAGCCTGGAGCCAGCACTGCTCTGGTCTTCGTTTCTGTGGTTTCGTATTTTCAGGAATAGTCAGGTACAGTCTGCAGACTGTGGGAGGGGAGCTCTGTCCAGGCCGCTGCCTCTGGCATGGTTCCTTTGCTGCCAGGGAGCAGTCCACGGGGACGTGCTGCCGGGTGGTCATTCCCTTGTTGAAGAACACCTGTTGCTTCCCAGTTCTTGTCTCTGTGAGAGACAGCTGCCGCAGCTTTTATAGAAAGGTCTTTATGTGAACAGAAGTCTCCATTTTTCAGGGGGAGATGCCTGCCAGTGCCATCCTGGCTTACACAGTAATTGCATATTTAGGGTTTTTTTTTTTCAGAAATGATTGTTACCATTTTTCATCCCCACCGGCGACATCCAAGGGCTCAGCTTTTCCACATCGGTGCCACCATTTGGAATTGTCATTGGTTTTCACGTAGACATTCTCATGGCTATGTGGTAGGATCTTGCTGTGGGTTGGTACTTTATTTTAAATTGATATATTAGACTATGTACATTCAGTTGAATTATTTTTATGTTAGGGCTTAAGTTTGCCAATTCGTTTTTTGGTCTCAAATTTTTTGGTCTCAATTTCTTCCCTGTGCTTTCTGTTTCTTCTTCCTGTGGATTATTTGAATATATCTTAGAATTCTTTTTGGATATTTTCTATAGTATTTTTTAATGTATCATTTTGTGTGGCTTTTTAGTGGTTGCATTATATATACATAGCACAATTTACTAGTGTTATCATTTTATTAGTTCACGTGAACTGTGGAAACCTTAGCTTTATGTCCCTTTACCCTCCCCCGTTTATAGTATAATTGTCTTCAATATTTCCTCTTTATGCATTTGGCACTATATCAGAAGAGTTAGCATTTTTGCTTCCATCATCAAATATAAGTTGTAAAACTCAAGGATAGTCTATATATTTTTGTATTTATTTTATTTTATTAAGATTTATTTATTTTAGAAAGAGAGAACACAAGTGGGGTAGGGGCAAGGGGAGGGGGAAGAAGACTGCTGAGTGCAAAGCCCGCTGGGGGACTCAATCCCACAACCCTGAGATCATGACCTGAGCTGAAGTCAAGAGTTGGACCCTTAACCGACTGAGCCACCCTGGCGCCCCTACCTTTTTAAAATTTATCCAGTTTGGTTTGTTTATCATGTTCTTCATTCCTTCTCAGTGTTTTGGAGTTCCTTCTATTATTTTGTCATTTAATTTCTGTTTAGAAAGCTTCCTGTAGCCATTCTTGTAGAGCAGGTCTGCTGGCAGCAAATTGTCTTGCTTCTCCTTCAGAAGCAAGAGTCTCCAGACTTGAGTCTGGACTCTGAGTTGGCTGTTCTTTGCTTTCAGCACCAGAAAAAAGCACACCCCTTTCTTGTGGCTTCCAGGGTCATTCAGATTGCTTTTCTTCTATAGATGTTTCTTCTCTTCCTGCTTTCACATTCTTTCTTTTGCCTTTGGTTTTCAGAATTCTGAATTTGATGCATCTTTATAGGATTTCTTTGTCTTTACCCTGTTTTAAGTCACCCTGGCTTCTCACACCTCTGTGTTTGTGCATCCTTTGATAAATTTGGTAAATTTTCATTCATATTTCTTCAAGTGTTTTTTCAGCCCTGCCCTCTTTCTCCTCCCCTTCTAGGACTTCAGACCCAAATGCCAGATCTTGTTTATAGTCCTGCTGCTTACTGAGGATCAGTTTTTTTTACCCCAGTTTATTTGCTTCTCTACTGTGCAGATTGAACAATTTCTGCTATTCTCTCAGTTCACTGATTTGTTTCTCTGTCCATTCCATTTTGCTGTTGAGCCAGTGTATTGATTTTGTAAATTTCGATCATCTATTTTTCAATTCTAAAATTTCTGTTTAGTGCTTTTGTATGTCTTCTGTTTCTTTGTTTGACTTTGTCTTTCTTTGCTTGCTCCCAGGGAAGTTGAAATTCTTGATTCCCTACTTAGCTTTCCCTGGAAACCCCCAGAGGAATGCTAGGGAAGCCTGGTTACCATTTGCTGAGGGTAGAACTTCACACTTTCCACATGGCCTTTTTATTCTGTGGTATCTTGCTAGAGTAGAATGGTTATTGTTGAAAATTTGCTGTCATGCTCGGCTGCCCCTTTCCTGATCCTTTAGCTGGACAGCAGGCATCTGTTGGTGTTTCCAGCTTGCTGGTTTCTTCAACTCCAAGCCTGGAATGAAGGAAGGGGAAAAAAACTACCCAAGGACCTTAGTGCTGTCTTTCCTAGCCAGTCCAGCCTCTCTGCCTTTTAGTATCTTTTTATGTTCACTTCATATATGACATTCACAGTTTTTAGTTGTATTCCGGGGGAAGAACACTGAAAAGTACATATTCTCCAT
The DNA here is from genome assembly GCF_964662115.1 of Mustela nivalis. Lineage (NCBI taxonomy): Eukaryota > Metazoa > Chordata > Mammalia > Carnivora > Mustelidae > Mustela > Mustela nivalis. The sequence goes on along the minus strand of NC_139035.1, from coordinate 29,929,928 downwards.
TTTTCTAGAAGCTAGGACCTGAGTTTTAATAGAGTTCTGTGGTATATTTTCTATTATCAAGTAGTTCTGTCCTGTGAGAAGCTTTGGAGAATGTATTTAGTTTGCTGTTATAATAGAATGGAATTTGTTGGTTAGTTTCTAATAGAACCTATGCTTGAATAGTCATCAGATGATGCATTATTTTTCTCTTGTCAGATCTCACCATTACAATTCTAAATTTTTTGTGCTTTCCTCGCTGTTATTTTAATAATACACTCTACTAATTTCTTCATATCTGTGTTAAAATATGTAAGTAAAATCCATTGTATTTTTTTATTATTAATTTTTTATTTTTTATAAACATATATTTTTATCCCCAGGAGTACATTGTATTTTTAAATGAAGAAAAGAAAGTCTTAAAACAGTGTTGAGTACTATGGATTCATGACTCTGATTTATGATCATCATTCTCTTATTAGTAAATATCAAGATTGGGTATGATTTTTGTGGTGTTTCACTTTCTGGTGTGCCATTTGTCTTAGTGCAATCATTTTTCCTGCCCATACTAGTACTCGGGAATGTCTGAACCAGTTCCACCTCTGTGAGGAGCCCCAGGTTCTGTGAGGTGTGTGTAGTGAGAAGGTCTTCTTGGAGACAGACAGTACAAGGCTTTGGGAGAAGCAGGGATAATAAAGGGCCTATGGAGCTTCAGCTTCACTAGCCTCATGGTATATAAAGCTTTTGCCAGTAAAATGGAAAGACAGGAAGAGGCTAATTTCTGATAATTCTGTCTTTTGTATAAAATACAAAAATCAGTCATAAAATTCAGCTACCCCCCAAGTGATCAGTGAAGGGCAGAAGAACCCCTGTTCTTTAGACACTGTTGCAAAAAACTGGATCAAGAAAAGCAAACGTCCCTTTTCTTAATCCAGTTTTTTTGGAGGCTTATCTCTTCCATTCTGTTCTTCTCTCCCCACGTCTGTCTTGGGATGTTGGAAGTGATCTTTTTCATCTTTGTAACCATGACCAGACAGTAGGAAGGGGCTGAGGAAATAGAAAGGTCCATCTTTCCTATTTTAAGATTTGGGTGGTTGGAGAAATTTAAGAAAACTGTCAGTGCCTACTATTTCAAAATTATTAGAACTCAGTGGCATACAATTATAATGTCATCACTTGTTTCCCCTCCTATTTTGTTCACACTCAACACACTCAGTATCATAGCCTTGCTCTCAACATTATCAGCCAAACAGATCTCGTCATGCTTACTGATGTTTATTAATGTCACTTAAACTGTAGGAGATAGAATATGTGCAGGGTACCAAACAAGTTATACTGGCTACCTCTAAATTCATTGTACTCATTTCGAATGGGAGATAAGCCTGGAAATTCTTTAACTTTCAGGTCATTTTTGACTCGCCATCTTTTTTGGGCTGATGAGTTATTTCAAGGCTGTTTGCTTTATATAAAGGGACTTTGTGAAGATGCAGTTGATACAAAAAAAGGTAATGACCACGAAGACCATCCATCTGCCATATGCCTCATCAAGGTGGGTAGACGTGCACTGCTGTGTGCTGGTGTTTGTCTGTGGAAACCAGGGGACAGGAGAGTTTTGAGTTGAAGGAGTCCATATTGCTCAATCCATCAGGAAATGATCACAATACAGACTAATGTTCTAAAATACTCGCAAAGAACATTATTCCCTCAGGTAGTCATTTTTAATAATCAATATTCCTTGTACATAATTTCTTCCCTAAACTCAACATAAGTCTGTTATGAGGCCCTTTCTCTATTTTCAAAACTCTAAATGAAATATCATTTTATAAATGAAATATCATTTATAAATGATTATTTCTATCACAATTGATAGTTACCAGCTATTCTCCCAATATAGCATGTCAAGAAATTGTTGTGAGTTACAGCACAGAGGTTTTGATTAAATTTACGAATTCTTCTGTTCCACAATTCTAAGAAAGGGTGACCTTCCTAGTGGGTGATTTCATTCAGTTTATATAGAATAATTCTTTTAAAGAAGTCAAAGTACATAGAAGTATATGTTTTCAAGGGTTTAATATACAATCGAACAGTTTTACTTCATTTACCCACTTGAGGAAGGTGCTGGAAAGTAAAGTTTATAGTCACCTAGACTTAAATATAGTAAAAGGATTTAGACAAGTTATAAATTTGATCATCAACTCAAAAATTGTGTTGACTATACATGTGTAGTAAGTTTTTGATACTTCCAAGTCAGTAGTTTACTTTTAGAATTGATTGTATACAGTGGCTGATACATGATAGATGCTTGATAGTCTTTAAGTGAGTGAATAAGAGTTAAGGAAGAAAGATGAATTAATCACTACAGATGATTTTTTATAGCTATGTTGAGATGACTCTTTCAAAATGATTACCATTCAAGTTAAGGACACATTTCATAGAGGAGTATTTTTGATATGGTTTTATTCTAGAAGGAGATTGGTTGGGCAGCTATATTAGATTGTTTTATGAGTGACTTAGTGGCAGAATGTATTGGCTAATGATGGGCAGTAAGGTAGAAGAGACTTCAGAATATCTGTGAATGCCCACACCTACTGCATGGTAATACTAATGGAGTGACCTCAGGCCCTTCAGCTTCCCCCAGAATGTCAGGAGAAAAGGAACAAAGCTTCCAGACAATTTGCAAATATTTGTTAATTATTATATGCAAAGGAGGCAGAAACAAACTAAAAATGAGGCATTGCCATTTGTAATTTGCTTACAGTTTATTGTAAGAGGTAATTATTTACATACAAAAATGATTGCTGATTCCAGAGGTAGTCCCTCAGTTTTGCTAGTCATTCTAACTAGCCAGTTAGCAAAATAAAAGGCAAGGAAGGTTGGAAGGTTCCTGGCAAACAATACTTGTAAAATACTCATGCCCCACCTATTCAGACAAGCCAGGTTGGGGCATGTTTTGTGGGGGAAGCACGTGATGAGCAGGTCACACAGGATTGGAAGGGTCCGGCAGCAGGGGAGCCATGGCGCAGAATGGGAGTGAAGGATTCAGTGTATGTTTGCTATGAAAGTTAGGCTGGGTCTTGAAAGTTGGCCCAAGAATAACAGAATAAAGGAGAGGTAGGAGTTGAACCTGGGCATTAGGGCTGGGGTACTCCTAGTGGGGGTTGTGAAGAAAGTTAGCAAAAACAGGAATTTCTGAGCCTGGAGAAACCAGGGCCAAATGGAGGGTGAACAGATTCATAGCCAGGAGACCCGAGATATGGAGGTCTGGAATCAGAAGGTGGCCACCTGTACCTTAGAACTGCTGGGAATGCAGGTGCCAGTGAGGACTGACAAGAAGGAGGCAGGGAGAACGAAGCAAGGGCCGGAGTGCAGACGAGGGACCATTCAGAAGTCAGAAGTCACAGTCACTTGCGGGTGCCTGTGCTCTGCTGGCGTAACCTGTGCTGTGCTGCAGGGCTAGAGTGTCTCAGACTGGATGGGAGAGGACGTGCGTGGGTCATTGTATCCAGACCTTCCCTTTCAACGGAGAAACCAAGTCCTAGAGAGACAGCAGTTTACCCAAAGCCAAGAACAAGCTGAAGAGTTGGGACTTGGGGTTCAGGAAGAATTGCGTTGGGGTTAGCATTATTTTAAGTGGCTAATAAAAATGTAAATATGTGTCCTACCCCTTTTGGTGGAGAGTGCAATGAGTGGTGCTAGTAATCTGCACCTTTTGCAAGCCCTCTTGGTGATTTCCTATGAGAGTAAACATTGAGAACTATTCTTTTTCTTTTTCTTTTTCTTTTTTTTTTAAAGTATGCTCCTCACCCATTGTGGAGCCCAGTGTGAGGCTTGAATTTATAACCTTGAGATCAAGACCTGAGCTGAGATCAGGAGTCAGGTGATCGATCCACAGAGCCACCCAGGAAGCTGAGAACTACTCTTAAAAAAAAAAAAAATTGTTTATTTGACACAGAGAGAGCACTAGCAGGGTCAGCAGGAGAGGGAGAAGCAGACTCCCCACTGAGCAGGGAGCCCAATGCAGAACTTGATCCCAGGACTGCGGGATCATGACCTGAGCCAAAGGTAGATGCTTAACCAACTGAGCCACCCAGCACCCCATATTCTTAAATAACAATTATTGAAAGTTTCTGAACGTATTATTGTAGGAACATGATGGTGGTTAATGGGAAAAACTGAAAGCAAGGAGAAACAGAGTTGAAGAGATTGCTAGTAGAATGCTGGAATAATGCAGGGGTGAGCAAGAACAGCTTCAGGTAGGAGGTTAGCAGTGAGATCAGAAAGGAAGGGAGATTTGAGACATGACCTGGTAGCCAGATACGAGACCACAAGAAGGAGAACACAAAGAGTTAATCCAGAATTTTAAGGCAAGAACAACACTTCGCAATCTTTTTTTGAGGGGAGTGTACATTTATAAAATATTACAGTATAACTAGGGATAAATATCTCCTATTTATTGATGAAAATGCATTTTCGCAAGAGAATTAACAGAATGTGGGGAAAATGAGAAAATTCTGAAAGGAGGAAGGATGCTGGGATATGTGTTGTTGGTGTGTGGCAAGGCTCAGTAGCAGAGATGGTCGAATTTCTCCAGGGCACATTCGAATGAACTCAGAAGAATGTGCATGTCACTTGAATTATGTACTTTTTGCCTCTTTATCCCCCATTCAGTGCTTATTGGGATTTCAAAAGCAATTCCTGGATTTGGTGGTTCCCCTGGGTTCATAGATAATTCAAAAATATATCAAGTCTTGAATTTTTCTGCTGAGGCTTTATCTTAGTTATGATTAAAACAATAATGTATTTTTCTGTCTTTTATCAAGATTTAGTTTGTTTCAGCTACTGGTGTTTGTTTTTGAAGAATGTAAGAAGCATGTATATAAAGCATAATGTATACAAAAGGAAAAATAGAATATGACTTTTGTCTTTGACTTTCCAACGCTGAGCATTTTCTGTCATGTCATTAGCTGGATAGGTCTCGAACATACTCTCTAGATGCATTTTGTAAAGAGCAGTTACAGCAAGCTACCCTGGCGCTGAAGCAGCTTGAGGATATCAGACATAAAGCTCTTTGTGAAATCAGAAATACAGTTTTAAAGGTAATTCTTTATATCTTCTCTTTCTCTCCATTTTGAATGTACTGGTTAAAGCCATTGCTCCAGATTGCCTCTCTGGGAACAGTGCTGGCAGCGGGCTGGCAGATTGGTTCGCTACGGGCTGGCTCCGCACGGTTTCTGGGTGCAGGCACTCTGCAGGGGCTGCGCAAAATGCGAGTACTGACGTGTACAGGTACCGCCCCTGCTCTTCCGAGGTTCCTGCTCCACCACGGTGCTTTTACAAAAGATCTGTGTCTGTACCTGTTTTGGCTAACTAACTGAAAGTAATTTAGAGAGAATTTTCACTTTTATGAGAAAAAAAGCCAGAAGCAGAAATAGCCTTCAGTGTCCGTTTTGCAGCGAGCCATTATGGAGGCAGCACCTGGAGCAGTGAGAGGGGCCCCCCAGACCCTGTGCTGGGACCCACGCTCAGCATCTCTATATCAGGCCGCTGGAGCTGTGGACTGTGTCTGTGAGCGTCTGTGCTTCTTCTGGACTTAGTCTGTGCATCCTTTAGCAATACAGTATCAGAAAAGCCTAGCAGAGGCGATTTTGGGGGTCTAGGAATGCTCAAAATTTTCTCGTATAAATGAGTGGTCATTGCCTCTTTGTGCTATTTTGGCTTATGGAAGTTTTCATAGCAACTCTACTTTTGGACAGTGGGGGAGACCTGTATGAGAGTGTGTGCGTGTGTGTGTGTGTGTGTGTGTGTGTGTGTGTAAATGCATGTATATGTAAGTTTACATATACACCTTAAAGATACCTAAATTCTAACCTGAGCTGACATATATAGGGAAATAAAATTTGTTGCAAATTTCAGTATTTCTAAGGTGAAAACTTCCTGCTCAAGAGAAACATGCCTAGATGAGACAAAACTTCCCTAAGGATTTTATAAAAAGGACTCGATAATACAATGAACAGTGTCCTCAGAACATTTTTACTGAGATGCTGTGATTCAGTTGACAGGGTTATCTTCTATAGCCTCCCTATATAGGGAACACCAGCATATGGAATCAGGGTTCACAGGTGTGGCTCGGTGAGGGGCTGAGGCAAGTGTCCCTGCTTGTGGGCTGGCTGCCTGTCTCGGCTGCTTTGGCGGAATCCAGGGGATACTTGAGGCTCTCTGGAGGAATAGGTGGACTGCATCTCCTTCAGACGTTTTCAGATGTTACTTCTTGGAATTGAACTTTCATAGATCCTGGGTAACCCTGAGTTCAAGGCTTTGCTTCTTCTTCTTCTTTTTTTTTTTACTTCATAGGACAATTTTTATTATTATTTTTTTATTAAATTGATTTATTTATTTTCAGAAAAACAGTATTCATTATTTTTTCACCACACCCAGTGCTCCATGCAATCTGTGCCGTCTATAATACCCACCACCTGGTACCCCAACCTCCCACCACCCCCGCCACTTCAAACCCCTCAGATTATTTTTCAGAGTCCATAGGCTTTGCTTCTTGACAAGAAAATGAAGTGCGGCTTTCACATCAATGAAAGAAGGCTCTCTTTCCTCATTGTATTCTGCAGTCACCCTAACCCCACTGAGTCCCATCATATGGGAAGACTCTGGGACGGTTTGGCCAAGGATCAGATAAATCAAACAGGGATTGACAGCGTATGTCTTAGGGCACATATTCTTTGTAATCACTCTAGTGTCTCCCATTCAGAAACACCAAGATCTGGTCAGAAATATTTGTTCAGAGATTTCTATTTAAATAAATGTCAGATAAGAACCCATTAGACCCACTGCCAACCAACACTGTTGGTTGGTTATTTACCCCATGGAAGTATGCAGATTTAATAAAAATGACAAGATCATAAAACTGAGAATGGGTCCAAACAAAAAAGGGGATATGGGGAATGGAAGTATCAATAAAGCGTTGCATTGCTTTTTCCTTCTTTAGGTGCTTTGTCTCTAACAGGGACTCATGCCCTATTTTGACTTGGCATTTTATTTTATTTTATTTTATTTAAATTCAGTTACCCAACATATAGTTCATAGTTAGCTTTTGGTGTAGTGGCCAGTGATTCATTAGTTGTGTATAACACCCAGTGCTCATCACATCACGTGCTCTCCTTGAAGGCCATCACCCAGTTACCCCATTCCCCACATCCTGGTCCCTTTCCACAACCCTCAGTTTGTTTCCCAGAGTCCAGAGTCTCTCATAGTTCGGCTCCCTGTCTGTTGACATGGCTCTTTAATCAAGCCAAAGCTTGGCTGAGTTGCTCGGTCCCACACCATGCAGCTACCTAAGGCAGGCAGCATTCCCCATTTCTGGACTAAGTGTAATTAGAAAGCACTGACAGTGCCTCTCCTGTTTTCATATTGAAATGCTGAGGACCATGATTATCAAGCTTTTGTGGGCAAGAGAATCTCCTAGGAGGTTTGGTAAAACAAGGGGCCTCGGTTTCAGCCACTGTACCTGGGGGCGGGGACGGGGATGGGGAGTGTTTACATTTCTGACAAGTTCCTAGGGGAAGCTTGATGCTGCTGGTCTTGGAACCACTTACTCCTGGAATTCCTCCAGGAGAAAACTGACCATTTATTTCAGTGTTCAGACTCAAACTTGATATGTGCATTGAACACACTCTAAGACTTTATTTCTTACTATGAATTTCCCTGAGCTCAGCAGAAGCATCAATTTCAGAGAACTTCAGAGCTATCTGTTAGAAATAAAGTCACAATTTCAGATGCAGATTTTTTTAAAAAGATTTTATTTATTTATTTGACAGAGAGAGAGAGAGAGATTACAAGCAGGCAGAGAGGCAAGCAGAGGGTGGGGGGCATCAGGCTCCCTGCTGAGCAGAGCCCGATGCGGGGCTTGATCCCAGGACCCTGAGACCGTGACCTGAGCTGAAGGCAGAGGCTTTAACCCACAGAGCCACCCAGGCGCCCCTCAGATGCAGATTTTAACAAATAATGAATCATGCTTTAAGTTTTAATGGCTGTATACTTTAAGAAGAATTTGGATTATTAAGCATTTCTCCTATCAAGTTTCACCATTCACAGAATTTTGGAAATGATGGACACTTCCATCATGTTACATAATTACTATTACTTTTTTGCAGTGATAACATTTAAAGCAAAGAAAACCATCAACAAAATGAAAAAGCAACCTATTGAATGGGAGAATATGTTTGCAAACAATGTATCTGACAAGGAGTTAATATCCAAAATATATAAAGAACTTGTACAATTCAACACCAAAACCCCCAAATAATCCAATTAAAAAATGGGTAGAGGACCTAATAGCCATTTCCCCAAAGAAGACATAGAGATGGCCAATAGACATATGAATGCTCAAATCACTCATCCTCAGAGAAAGACAAATCAAGGCCACAATGAGGTATCATCTCATACCTGTCAGATTGGCTAATATCAAAAAAGACAAAAATAACAGTGTTTTCAAGGATACAGAGCAAAAGGGAACCTCTGTGCACTGTTGGTGGGAATATATATGGTGGTGCAATCACTATGGAAAGCAGTAGGGAGGTTAATTAAGAATAAAAATACCATATGATTCAGTAATTCCACTACTGGGTTATCTACCCAAAGAAAATGAAAATACTAATTTGAAAAGATGCATGCACACCTATGTTTACTGCGGCATTATTTACATTAGTGAAGATATGGAAGCAACCTAAATGTCGGGTGATAGATGAATGAATAAAGGTGTGGTACATACACACAATGAAATATTACTTAGCGATAAAAGAGAATGGCATTTTACCATTTACAACAACATAAATTAGACCCAGAGGGTACTATCCTAAGTGAAATAAGTCAGACAGACAGATATTATATGGTTTCATTTATATGTGCAGTCTAAAAAAAGGAACAAACAAACAGATTCGTAAATCTATAGAACAAACTAGTTGTGGCCAGAGGGAAGGGGCTTTGGGAATGGGCAAAATAGGTGAAGGGGATTAAAAGGTACAAATGTCCAGTTATAAATAAAACATGGAGATGAAGAGTATAGCATAGGGAATATATGTTGTAATAATATTGTATGATGAGAGATGTTAGAACATTTATTGTGGTGACCGTAATACTGTATAGAATTGTCAAATCCTTATGTGGTGTGCCAGAGACAACTACAACATTGTATGTCAACTGTACTTTGATTTTTAAAAATTAAAGTTTTCAGTGTGTGGATCTTTTAACCTTCTTGGTTACTATTCCTACTTATTTTATTGTTTTTTGTTTTTATTTGTTTTATTAAGAATGATACTGTTTTCTTTATTTCTTTTTCAGGTTATTTTGTTGCTGTAGAAATGCAACAATTTCTGTATCTTGATTATTAGTTTTAGTATATTTTTGGTGAATCTTTTAAGATTTTCTACATATAAGGTTGTATCATCTGAAAACAGAGACAATTTTACTTCTATTTTTCTGATTCAGGTGCCTTTTTTTTTTTTTTTTTTTTTTTTTGCCTGATTACTCCTGCTGGTCTTCCAGTACTATATTTAATAGAAGTGGAGAGACTGGGCACCCTTGTCTTGTTTCTGATCTTAGAGGAAAAACTTCCAACTTTTCACCATTGGGTATGATGATGTTAGCTGTGAACTTGTCCTGTATGTCAACTTAATATGTTGAGGTATGTTCCTTCCCTACCCAATTTGTTAAACATTTTTATCATCAAAGAATGCTGTATTGTGTCATACGCTTTTTCTGCATCTATTGAGATGATCATGTGATTTTTATCCTTCCATTAATGGGATATGTCTTATTTACATCCTTGCATCCAAGAGATATATCCTGCCTGATTATAGTATGTAATCCTTTTAATGTGTTGTTGAATTGGGTTTGCTAGTATTTTGTGGAGAATTTTTGCATCTATATTCATCAGGGATATTGGTCTGTAGTTTTCTTGTGGTGTTCTTATCTAGCTTTGGTATCAGATTAATGCTGTATATTGAGTTTGGGAGTGTGTGCCCTCTTCAGGGTTTTTGGAAGAGTTTAAACAAGATTGGCATTAATTCTTCATTAAATGTTTGGTAGAATTTGGGCGCCTGGGTGGCTCAGTGGGTTAAGCCGCTGCCTTCGGCTCAGGTTATGATCTCAGGGTCCTGGGATCGAGTTCCGCATCGGGCTCTCTGCTCAGCGGGGAGCCTGCTTCCTCCTCTCTCTCTCTCTGCCTGCCTCTCTGCCTGCTTGTGATTTCTCTCTGTCAAATAAATAAATAAAATCTTTTTTAAAAAAAAATGTTTGGTAGAATTTGCAAAGGAAACCAAATACTCTTGGATTCTTCTTTGTTGGGAAGTTTTTGATTACCAATTTAGTGTCCTTAATTGTTATTTGTGCTTCCTGATTCAGACTTGGTAGGTTCTATGTTTCTAGTAATTTATCTGTTTCTTCTAGGTTAACCAATTTGTTGGCATATAAATGTTCATAGTCCTATCTTTTGATTGGAGAATTCAATACATTTTTTTTTAGAATGATAATTGATAGGTAAGGACTTACTAATACCTTCTTATGTTTTCTGGTTGTTTTGTAGTTCCCTGTTCCTTTCTTCTTCTCTTGATGCTTTCCATTGTGAATTGATGATTTTCCATAGTGCTATATTTTGATTCTCTTTATATTTTGTGAATCTCCTATAGCTTTTTGCCGTGTAGTTATTATGAGGGTTACATAAAACATCTTCTAGATATCAATCTATTTTACATTGATAACTTTGATCACGGCAAAACTCTACCATTTTATTCTCCCCTCCTTCTATGTTTTTGTTGACATAATTTACCCCTAATTTACCCGTAATTTGTATGTCCATTAACATTAATGTTAGTGGAGCTATAGTTCTTTTTAATACTCCTGTTCTTTAACTTTTACATGGCAGTCAGTGGTTAATACCCCACTGTATTACATTTTTAGAGTATTCAAAGTCTGAATGTGTTCTTTCCTTTATCACTCTCTTGTATATTTTCATTTTACAACCTAGCACCTTTTCACTTTAGCTTGAACAATACTTTCCATCATTTCTTGTAGGGCATGTCTAGTGGTAAGGAATTTCTTCAGCTCTTGTTTGTCTGGGAAGGTCTTTAATGCTCCTTCATTTCTGAAGGACAGTTTTACTGCATAAGTTATGCTTCATTGGCAGTATTTTCCCCAGCTCTTTGAGTATATCTTCCCACTCTCTCCTGGGCTGGAAAGTTTCTACTCAGAAATCTGCTGATGGCCTTAGGGAATTCCCTTGTAAGTTACAAATTTTTTTTCCCCTCCTCTCCTGGCTGAAAGATTTTGTCCTTGTCTTTGATTTTTGACAGTTTTATTCTGTGTTCTGGAGAGGATCTCTTTGATTTTGTTTAGTGGCTTGTGAGTTTCATGAACTTGGTTATACAAGTCTCTCTCCAGATTTGGAAAGCTACCATTTTCTTTACAAAAGCCTTCTGTCCTTTTTCCCCTCTCTTTTCCTTCTTGGACCTTCAATAATACAAAAATTGATTTGTTTTTTAGTATCCAATAGATTATATAGGCTTCCTTCACTCTTTTTACTCATTTTTCTTTTATCTCTGATTGGATAACACAAATTGATCTGTCTTCTAGTTCACTTATTTTTTTTTCTTACACTTTGTGAAGTCTGTTGAAGCTCTCTGTTGAATTCGTCATTCAGTTATTATATTTTTAACTCCAAATATCTTTTTGTTTCTTTTTTATGTTTTCTCCTTTTGAGCATCTCATTTTGTTTGTATTGTTTCCTCATATCATTAAATTATTTATCTGTGTTATCTTTTTGTAGATCTCTGAGCATCTTTTTTTAAAGGTTTTATTTAAATTCTAGTTAGTTAACATATAGTGTAATATTGGTTTCAGGAGTAGAATTTAATGATTCATCACATATAAAACACCCGGTGCTCATCACAGGTGCCCTCCTTAACAGCCATCATCCATTTAGCCCATCCCCCCACCCATTTCCCTCCATAAACCCTCAGTTTGTTCTCTATAGTTAAAAGTCTCTTTATGGTTTGCCTCCCTCTCTTTTTCCCCCTTTCCTTATGTTCATCTGTTGTTTCTTAAATTCCACATATGAGTGAAATCACAATATTTATCTTTCTCTGACAGACTTATTTTGTTTAGCATAATATACTGTAGCTCTATCCACATCATTGCAAATTGCAAGATTTTGTTCTTTGAAATGGCTGAGTAATATTCCTATATATGTGTATATGTATATATTTATATACATGCACACATATCACATCACATCTTCTTTATTCATTCATCTGTCAATGGACACATATATATCCCATCTTCTCCCATCCAAGTACTAACCAGGCCCGACCCTGCTTAGCTTCCGAGATCAGACGAGATCGGGCGCGTTCAGGGTGGTATGGCCGTAGACTATATCCCATCTTCTTTATCTAGTCTTCTGTCTATGGATACCTTTCCATAATTTGGCTTTTGTTGATAATGCTGCTATAAATATTAAAGTACATGTGCCTCTTTGAATTGGTATTTTTGTATCCTTGAGCAAATACCTAGTAGTTAAATTGCCGGTTGTAGGATAGCTCTATTTTAACTTTTTGAGGACCCTCCATACTCTTTTCCAGAGTTGCTGCACCAGTTTGCATTCTCACCCACAGTGTCAGAGGGTTCCCCTTTTTCTGCATCTTCACCAACATCTCTGGTTTCTTGTGTTTTTTATTTTAGCCATTCTGACCGGTATGAGGTGATAATCTCATTGTGGTTTTTATTTGCATTTCCCTGATGATGAGTGATGTTGAACATCTTTTCATGTGTCTCTTGGCCATCTGGATGTCTTCTTTGGAAAAATGTCTATGCATGTCTTCTGCCCATTTCTTAACTGGATTTTTTTTTTTTTTTTTGGTTTTTGGGTGTTAAGTTTAATAAGTTCTTTATAGATTTTGGATACTAACTTTATCAGATAGATCATTTGACCTATCAGATAGGTCATTTCCAAACATCTCCCATTCTGTAGGTTACCTTTTAGTTTTGTTGTTTCCTTTGCTGTGCAGTTTTTTCTCTTGACAAAGTCCTACTAGTTCATTTTTGCTTTTGTTTCCCTTGCCTCTGGAGACATGTCTAGAAAGAAGTTGTTGTGGCTGAGGTTGCAGAGGTTGCTACCTATGTTCTCCTGTAGGATTTTGATGGATTCCTGTCTCACACTTAGGTCTAGCATCCATTTTGAACTTATTTTTGTGTATGGTGTAAGAAAGTGGTCCAATTTCATTCTTCTGCATGTTGCTGATTTGTTTTCCCAACACATTTGTTGAAGAGACTGTGTTCTTTCTACTGAATGTTCTTTCCTGCTTTGTTGAAGATTAATTGACCACAGAGTTGAGCGTCCATTTCTGGGTTCTCTATTCTGTTGCATTGATCTGTGTGTCTGTTTTTGTCTCTGAGCATCTTTGGAATAATTAATTTGAATTCTTTGTTGGAAATCCTTGGATATCCACTTCTTTGGGGTCAGTGACTAAGTTTTACTTTGGTGGACTCATGTTTCCCTGATTTTCTATGATACCTGTAAAGGTATCTGTGCATTTGAAGAAGGAGTCACTTCTTCCAGACACTAAGACCTGCCTTTGATAAGGGAAGAATTTCACTGTAAGTAGGGCATGCTGGAGCATCTGGGATCCTGGAGCTAGTGGCACAGGGTGCCAGATGTGGGGCTGTGTAACTGCTCCAGGTCCTGGGGCATGACGATGTGTCTTTGCTTGGGCCTCTGGGGACCACAACATGGACAGCTCTGTGGTCCTTGGCAAATATTATGGAGGTCTGCTGTGGCTGTGAGGGTTTTCCATAGTGGCTCCAGGTCCAATGGCTAGGGACCACAGCTGGTGGTTGTGGTGGCTGGAACTGGTGGGTGTACACATATGACTGTTCAGGTCATCTGCAGGCTTCTCTAGTGTGGCAAGGGCTAGTTAGAGACACACATGCTGGTAAGGGTCAGGGTAAACAGCAAGGACCATGCCAGCTGTGGGTGCACTTGGTAGCTACTGGCACCTGGCTGTCATCATGTACTACTGTGGCTGTTGGGTCACACCACTGTACATGGCATTCAAGGCCAGTGACAGGTGTTAGGTCAGCAGTGTGCAAATACACAACTGAGGAAATAGCCCCAAGAATGTGCATGGTGGGGGTCAGTCATGGGGGTCTAAGCAGGTGTCTTGTCCTCATGCACCTGCAGAAACCGGGGCTGGCTGACAGTGTGGTTCCCAGGCTCTGGTGGGGGTGGAGAAGGGAGGGGACGGAGATGGACTTAGGCAGCTGGCATCTGAATACAAATACCTGTGTGTCAAGAGCTAGTGGGATCTGCTGGGGGTCTGCAGCAGCTGTGCTGGCTATCGAGGCCTTCTTTAGTGGCAAAAGCTATTGCATTTTTATGTTGAGCGGGTCACTGGGAACGGGGATCACTCCTGCATGGCTGCAATAGGAGGTGTGTGTTTTTCTCCCTTGTTTTAGCCATCTCTGTCCATCTCAGCTTTGCTGGTCTGGGCAGGGCAAAATGGAAGTGGGGCCTTTGTTTAGTGCCCCGAAGTCCAGAGAAGCCGGTTGCTCACTCTGCTCTTCTTTCCTGATGAGGGCAACTCCTTCTAGCTGGGAAGTTTCCTGTTGGTGCCGAGCAATGCCAGCTGGGGATGGGATGATGTGGGCAAATTAAGGCTGTCTTCCTTCTCTTTTCACATGGCTGTTCTCAGGACTTCTGTTTCACTATGTTGTGGAAGTTCCTTCAGTGGACTCCAGAGCTCTCCCAGAACTGGTTTTGTTTGTGGACACCTGTCTTACTTGTTGATCCTTGTCAGGGGCAGAAACTGGGCTTTCCTACAGTGCCCTTTGGGTGATTTTGTAAAACTGTAATGTGTGATGACTAAGTGGCCAAACTCTAGGCAGCGCACCAGAATCGGCTGGCGGGGTGGCGATGGGGGGCTCTTACTAAATATTGATATCTGGGACCTCCCTAGACCAATTAAATGATAGAGCCTCAGCTCAGCAGGTGGATCTAAAGTAAAGTACGGCTGGGTTAAAAAGAGTTCTGGGCACCTATGGGGACTGCCCAGACACAGCACGGGCACCACAGAACTGACAGGCTGGAAGCCGAAAGCTGCCATTAGCCTTGGGATATGCCTGACCTAGAACAGAGCCTCTGATGGGAGAGAATATCTACCTAACTGCCTGTTGGTTTCAGAATCTCCATCAGCCTCATAATAGTCCATAAAAAGGCCAGCATTACCAGGCTATTATACTTTTATACTGATAGAGTTTTACTTTTATACTGATACAGTTACTGAGCTTCTTAAAATTCTTTTAGTACCAGTGCTAAAAATCCTTACTTTGAATAGTTAATAGACTCTGCCTCACTGTTTTACTAATTGAAATGCATTTTGCACATAAAGTTTTCAAATCATGTGGCCTATCCTGGAAAAACATGACATTTTCAATAAATACATAATCTATTAACAAAGTCAGTATTTCATTTGTCAGGCCCAGCATAGCTGTGCCCAGTAAAGAACTACATCACTGTGGTAACCATTCCTCCAGAGAATCAACCAGTACTGGAAAAAAACTTGCCAAATTGATAATCAACTGACCTAATTAATTTTAAAAAGAAAAAATACAAATTGAAAAAAAAGAGAGAGACATGAAGAGAGGCAACATAAATAAATGCAGTTGTGTTTTTAAAAATTAGAAAACAATTTGGAAAGGATATTTAAGTCTCAATGGAACAAAAAATAAGAATGAATAGGTGAACAAATATTGGACATATTTTTAGAATTTTAAAGGACCATCAATAATAAAAAAAAAATGTTTATGTGTCTAAAAAGAACCATTTGCCCAACTTCGGGATTATTTTAGAGGGCACAATTTGGAAGTCCTGATGGCCATTCCCCAGTAACATACTATGTCAGTTGTCTTAAGAGATACATCATGATAGACTATGGACTCTGAAAAACAATCTGAGGGGCTTGCAGTGGCGGGGGGGGAGGTGGGAGGTTGGGGTACCAGGTGGTGGGTATTATAGAAGGCATGGATTGCATGGAGCACTGGGTGTGGTGAAAAAATAATGAATACTATTATGCTGAAAATAAATAAATAAAAATTTTAAAAAAGAGATACATTGGATTTGATGAATTTAAATTTTTTCTTAATTCTGTATTATGTATTATATATGTGTTAAAAACAAAAAAAGGAGTCAAATTGCTGTAGACTAACATAAGAGAGGCAGTATTAGGCTGGATTTTAGGAAGCCTAGCATTTATACTTGACTCCCACCCCCCATTGTTTGCTGTGTCCCTGATGGTGTACTTGAGGAGGGTCCCTCTATGTAGGAGTGCTTAGAAATCATGGCTATGTCCTTCCTGTCTGAGTTCCATAAACTTATCTCTTCATAAGTGAAACCCCAAACTTCATAGGCTTCTTTTTGTCTCCTTGTTTAAATGCAGTGCAACCATAAAATTTTCATGAAAATTGTCATAATAGTGTATAGTTGCAGTGTTGTTAAGACTAATGAAAATACTATCCATTAATAATCATGCTATATTAACTTAAGAAATTATCCCTTGTTTCTCAAATGTTTATTGAACTGTAGGTGGCAGAAAAGAAAGAAATTAAAGAATACTTTGAGTCAAACCTCTCTGAAGATGACACTGTACATTTCAAGCTGCCTACATATCGACGTTTATTAGAAACTGTTCTGAGGTTTCTGCTGCTGGTTGACTACATATTTCAGGAACTCATCCGTAAACTAATGAATACTGCAGTCACACTACTTTTGGAATTATTTAATAATTCTGCTAGAATGCCATTTTCAAGGGAAAAAAGGAACGAAGATCTCATTAAGTAAATCAAATTGTTTTTTACTTATAAAAGGGATTTGTAATCACAGTGTAATATATTATCGCTTATGGAGGAAATATCCAATAATTTAAGCTGGAATTTGAAAATTCTCCTCATAGCAAATTATATGTACTCAGTTTTTGCAATTATCTGAACTTCTTATCTGGTAGTACTTTCATTAATACTGTGCATAAAATTTAAGAAAATTTCCTTCCCCCCAAAAAAAATATTCTGCATAGGCTAGGTTGCTATGTGACCTCTATGATGTCCAGTGAGTTTTGAAATTCAGGTAATGAATAATACTCTTAGTGTAAGTATGTCCCAAGTATTACCTATACTAAAAATCACTGTTTATCTTGGAACTCAGCTTTAATTTGGTGTTCTGTATTAATATGCTAAATCTGGCAATCCTATGTATAGGTATGCTGTATCTTCAAAGTTCAGAACTAGTTCTTAAAAAATCATTTGTAAGAATGATTCTGGCAGTAGCCACAAGGTTCGGTTTGCATTTGAGGCAATTCTAAGTATCTATTGAAAACAAAATGTTTTCATCTTTAAAAAATATATATATTTTATTTATTTGAGAGAGAGAGAGAGAGAGAGCATGCGTGCATACTTACAGAGAGGGAGGAGAAACAAACTCCCCACCGAGCAGGAAGCCTGATGCAGGGCTCGATCTCATGACCCCAAGATCATGACCCGAGCTGAAGGTAGATGCTTGACTACCTGAGCCACCCATGTGCCCTGTTTTTTCACCTTATATTTAAATACTAATGTTAAAGCATTTTTCTTATTTTCCACAACTGGATCTATCGCTGTAATTTGTGAACCATGGAATATGAATTGATACTGTAGAATACTTTATGTTCAAACTGTCAGAATTTAGCAATACCACTTTTTAAAAAAATTTTTAAATTTATTTTCAGCATAACAGTAGTCATTGTTTTTGTACCACACCCAGTGCTCCATGCAATCCCTGCCCTCTCTAATACCCACCACCTGGTACCCTGACCTCCCACCCCTCGCCCCTTCAAAACCCTCGGATTGTTTTTCAGAGTCCATAGTCTCTCATGGTTCACCTCCCCTTCCAATTTCCCCCAACTCCCTTCTCCTTTCTAACTCTCCATGTCCTCCATGCTATTTGTTATGCTCCACAAATAAGTGAAACCATATGATAATTGACTCTCTCTGCTTGACTTATTTCACTTTAAATCAAATCAGAATTTAAGTATTAGAGTTAGTGAAAAATAAATTCGTAAAATTTTGAAGACTTTTAAAGATAATATACTGTTTCTCTAATTTGTTACTGAATCCAGCAGAGCTCAAATCACTTCTCTGAGGCCTCATAAGTACTTTAAGTCCGTGCTAGAACTTTAACCAATATAAGAGCACAACTATTTAGTAGTAATAGCACATTAGAATTGTATTTCTCCTAAAACTACAGGTGTGTGTTTATCTGTGTGTTTGTGTGTTTAGGAGAAGTTTTTAATTTTGAAAATATTTTTTAAAGGATATTATAGTTAATTCATCATATAATAGAAAATTTGGAAAACAGAAATTACCTTAATTCCATCACTTAAATATAGTATCTTATTATTTTGGTATAATTTCTCCTAGAATTTTCCTATGTATTTTTCTGTTGTAATCTTAGTGTACTATTTCATAGTTCATTTTAAAAATACAGAGTGTCTCATGTATGTGTGTATATATATATATGCATATATATGTATATATATGTATATTATTTTAATGTTATAGGAGGAATATATGTGTAGTGGCTCAAGTACATGTGTTTTTGGAGTCATACCACCTGGGTTTTATTACCTGTCTCATCTCTGACATATTGCATAACTTAGGTTAGCTAGTAATAATAGTAAGCTAAGAAACATAAATAAAATCTTTAGACTTCAGTTTCCTCATCTGTAGACTAGAGATAACAATTATACCTATACATAATGTTGTTTGAGAATAAACAGAGTTAGTGCCTGCTGAGTAGGAACTATTATTTAATCTGTTTCTGTTGACCTTCTTAATAGTATTGGTTTGTATTTCCATAGTGACTAATGATGTACATCCTTTCATATGATTATTGGCTATTTGTGTATCTTCTCTGAAGAAACGTCTTTTCATGTCCTTTGTCCATTTCTCAATTGTGTTGTCTTTATATTGTTAAGTTATAAAGAGTTTTTAAGATATATTTTGGGGGGGCACCTGGGTGGCTCAGTGGGTTAAAGCCTCTGCCTTCAGCTCAGGTCATGATCCTGGGGTCCTGGGATCGAGCCCCACATCGGGCTTTCTGCTTTGCGGGGGGCCTTCTTCCCCCTCTCTCTCTGCCTGCCTCTCTGCAAACTTGTGATCTCTGTCAAATAGATGAATAAAATCTTAAAAAAAAAGATATGTTTTGGGTACAAGACCCCTGTTATTATCATATAATAGATTATTTGACAAAATTTTTCCCATTCTCTGGGTCGTTTCAATTTCTTGATAGTATCCTTTGAAGCGAAAGTATTTAGTTTTGAAAAAGGCCAATTTATTGTTCCTTTAATTGTACTTTAAGTGTCATGTCTAAGATCATTGCTTAATGCAGGATCATGAAGACTGATACCTATATTGTAAGATTTTCAGTTTTAGCTCCTACATTCAGATCTTTGATCCATTTTGTTTTAATTTTTGTATACAGTGTGAGGTAAGGGTCTTAAATTCATTCTTTTCCATATGGATGTCCAGTTGTCCCACCACGACTTATTGAAAAGACTCTTCTTTCTCCGTTGAATGGTCTTGGCACACTTGCTGACAGTCAGTTGACCACAGATGTGTGGGTTTATTTTTTGGACTCTAAATTTCATTCACTTGATCTGTATGTCTGTCCTTATGCTGGTACTGCACTGTCTTGATTATTATAGTTTTGTAGTAAGTTTTGAAATTGGAAAGTGTGAATCTTCCAACATTGTTCCTTTTCAACATGGTTTTGGCTCTTCTGGCTGTCTTGCATTTACATATGAATTGTAAAATAAAAGTGCCTGTTTCTGAAATAAAAGTAGCTAGAATTTATATTGGGATTGCATTGAATCTGTGAGTAAATAAGGGGAGCATTTCCATTTTAATAGCATAAAGTTTTCCAATCCATGAATGTGAGATTGTCTTGCCATTTATGTAGGTAGTCTAATTTTTTTCAGTGGTCTTGTTTTTCAGTGCATATGTTATGCTTCTTTTATTTATTCTTAAGTATTTTATTATTTTTGATGCTATTATAACTGGAATTAATTTTTTAAATTTTGTTTTGGATTATTAATTGCGAATGTATTGAAATATAGCTGGTGTTTGTATATTGATCTTGTATCCAGCAATCTTACTCAACTTGTCTATGAGTTCTATGTTTGTTTGTTTATTTGTTTTTGCTTCTTTTGATTTTCTATGCAGGATCATGACACCTGCAAAGAGAGATAGTTTTACTTCTTTTTTGTCCAGTCTTACATCTTTTATTACTTTTTGTTGCCTAATTGCCCTGGCTAGAATCTTCAGTACGATGTTACTAGAAGCGGCAAGAGTGAACATTCCTGTTTTATTCCTGATCTCAGAGGGGAAACTTTGGTCTTTTTTTCATTGTTAGCTATGGGGTTTTTGCAGGTGCTTTTTATCAGGTTGAAGAAATTTCCTTCTATTGTTAGTTTACTGTTTTTACGTGAAATGTTGGATTTTGTTAAATGTGGTATAGTACATTAAATTAAATATACTCATTTTTATACATTGAACCACCCTTGCATTCTTGGGATAAATTCCACTCAATTGTGGTATAGAATCCTTTGTATATGCAGCTAGATTGAGTTTGCTGGTCTTTTGTTGAGGAATTCTGTGTCTCTGTTCATAAAGGATAAAGGATATGGGTCTGTAGTTTTCTTGTGATATCTTTGTCTGGTTTGGGTTCCAGGAAAATAGTGGGCTTATAGAATGAATTGGTATAATTTCTTGTTTGACAGAATTCACAAGAAAACCTGTCTGGGTCAGTGGATTTCTATTTTGAAAGCTTATGAGTTGTTTCTTAAATTTCTTTAATAGATGTGGTCCTATTCAAATTGTCTATTTCTCTGATTTTTATGAGGGTATGTAGAAAGATGTTCTTAAATTTTCAGCCATTATCTTCTGCCAGAAATTCCTAACAGGTTTATTTTCTACCTTATTTTTTCACCTTAAATTGAGATGTCTATCATATGGTTTGATATTACTTTCTAACTCCATCTGATAGTTTCTGTCTTTTGATTAAGAAATTGAATCTATTCACACTTAGTAATAAGCGGTATGCTTTGCTTTTATTCCTTCCATTTCACTTATGCTTATTATTTATTTTACTTTGTTCTTTTTTCTCTTTCCTTTTCAGTTTTCTCATTTTTGTTGATTCAGTCCAATGACTCTTAATTCCCAATTCCTCCCTCTACCTCGTTTTAGTGTTTCTTATGCTTTTCAGTTTATGAATTTTCCATCTTTATCTCCCTATTAGCATATATATGTAAATCTTCACTTTTCCATAAAAATGCTTCATCTTTTTATTTTCCCCAGTTAACAATCATAGAATATTTTGCTGAAGTGAAACATGATTTTTTTACTGTAGTAAAAATATAAGAAATAGAATTCAGTACCATTAAGCACATTCACAGTGTTGTACAGCCATCACCATATCCATTTCCAGAACATTTTCATCATCCTAAACTGGGACTCTCTGTGCATATACAATAACTCTTCATTCCCTGTGCATGGCCCCCTTCCTCCCACCAAGCCCTATGACCTCTAATACACATCCTTTTTCCATGAATTTACCTGTTCTAGGTCCCTTAGTCAGTGGAGTACTCATACCATATTTGAACTTTGCTTTGTATAATGTTTTCAGCGTTCATTCATGTTGTAACACGTATGAGAATTTCTTTCCTTTTTAAGGCTAAATAATAATCCAGTATGTATATACCGCATTTTATTTATCTCCTGTATCTCTACTGATGGACATTTAGGGTCATGTTCATCTTCTGCTGTTGTAAATGATGGTGTTATGAACAGGGATGTGTAAATTTCTGTTTGAGACCTTGTTTTCAACTCTTTTGTGTATTTGCCCTGAGGTGGAGTTGTTGGATCCTTTGGCCATTCCGCATGTTACCTCTCTGAGGCATTTCCTGCTGTTTTCCAGGGTAGTTGCCCTAGCCTGATTCCCAACAGCAAGTGCCAGGGCTCTAATCCTCACTAACACTTACTGTTTCCCTCATTTAGAAAATAGTAGCCGTCCTAACTGGTGCAAAGTTATAGCTCACTGTGGCCTGGATTTGTAGTTCCCTGATGATAAGTGATGCTGAACATCTTACCTTGTACTGATTGACCGTCTGTACATATCTTCTCTGGTGGAATATCTAATTATTTAGGTGTCGTGGATATTAATAAGATATGAAAGTTTAGAGAGACCATGTTTTTTCCTTCTTATATCTTAATCTAGATTATACAAGAATGTCTTTTCTGTCACTGAAAAGATAACAGATGATTATGAAGAAGTTGTTGATGATTCAGACTTACGTGTCACTTCTGTTTTAAAGTCAGAAGTAAAAACAGAAGCGGATATTAACGAGGTAAAATGGTCTTTGAAAAATATAAGCATAGATTTTTGGTGTAAAATGAATAAGTTTGGGAATTTGGGGGAATTAAAAATATGATTTATGATCATTCACAATCTCTTGCATACACACGTGCATGAACACACACACACATGCACACACACAGAGACATCCCTCCTACTATGGAAAGCTATAATTACACTTAATGCAGGTGGTTCGTTTGTTCATGCATTACTGAGTACTTACTATTTACCAGTCACTGAGCTAGGCACTGGGCTACAACGGTGGGCTGAACAAGCCCCTGGCCTCTTGGAGTTTATATTCTGCCAAGAGAGAAGATAATGAAGTGATGGGTGCTATGAAGAAAACCAAAGGAAGAAAAGGGAATGCAGAGTGATACTGTATCCTGCTTTACAAGGGAATGGTTAGGAAAGACCACACTCTTTAAAGTAGCAGCTACTCCCTTTAGCCCCCCACTACTGTATACCTCTGTTTGCTATTCTTCAGAGTACTTTTTTCATTGTTATTAACTCAAAAATGACCCAAGACAAATATGAAAAATCTTGACAGAATCCTAGAAAAATTTCCATTAGGAAATCTTTTCTTGCCATCAAGAATTATATCCCACCCCACCCCAACACAGTATTTTAGTGGGATTAAACTTTATGTGGTAGATGCTTGTCCTGTTTGGCAAAAGCAGCATTTTTATGAGATAGCATTGTATATAATATGTATACTTGACACATTTTTTCCTTTAAAAAATATTTTAAGTATGCTTGGTAAAAAGGGAAAATGTCTACATTTTTTTGTTTTAATTTGTATTTCTCTTAGTAGTAGTGTATTTAAAAAAATAGGTTATTGGAAATTTTGGCTCATTAATCTCCTGGATTGATTTTTCTTATTATTTTGTAGGAATTTTTCACATCTATATTGCCGTTATCTTTTCCTACTAGATGGCTTGTTATTTTTATTCCCTTTTGATGTATTTTTACCCATAATTCTTTTCTAAGATTTGTTTATTTGAGGGAGAGAGAGTACGAGCAGGAGTGGGGGCAGAGGCAGAGAGGAGGAGGAGAGAGAGAGAAGCAGACTTCTGCTGAGTGTGGAGCCTGACACAAGGCTCAGTCTGAAGCCCCCAAGATCATGACCTGAGCCAAAATCAAGAGTCAGACACTTATCCAACTGAACCACCCAAGCACCTCTGTTACCAATAATTCTTAATTTCAATGTAATAGAATTTATCTGTCCCCTTATTTGTGTTCATGTTTGAAATTATTTACCATTCTGACTCATAAATATATTCTTTATTTTTTTATTTTATTTTTATTTTTTTAGATTTTATTTATTTATTTGACAGAGAGAGACACACACAGCAAGAGAGGGAACACAAGCAGGGGGAGTGGAAGAGGGAGAAGCAGGCTTCCCGCTGAGCAGGGAGCCCGACGCAGGGCTCAATCCCAGGACCTTGGGATCACGACCTGAGCCGAAGGCAGATGCTTAATGACTGAGTCACCCAGGTGCCCCATTCTTTATTTTCTTATAAAAGCTCTGGAGTCCATCCTTCCATTTGTTTCTAAATCTCGGAGTGTAGTGTATGTTAGGATTCATTTTCGCTTATTTCTGTATCAGTGACTGTTACTCAGGCACAGTTTCTTTACATCCTTTCCCTGCTGATCTGTACAGTGGCTCTTTCTTTATCATATGTCTCCATACACATGTGTCTTCTGTTTCCAAACTATTACTCTGCCTCCATCTATTTGCCGGTTAGTGCTGATCCCATACCAGATGAATGGCCCAGCTTTGAAATAAGTCGTCTCCTTTTCTAAGAGTGTCTTGTCTAGTCTCAAACATTTGCATTTCCATATACATTTTAGAATCAGACCCTGCTTGGATTTTCATTGAAATCGCCTAGAAGATGGGAAGAGTTAATATTTTATGATATTGAGTCTTCCCATATGATTGTACAATTTATTTGTCTTCTTTAATGTCTTTCAGTCTCTTTTATAATTTTTCCCATAAAAATCTTGTGTAGTGTGTGTGTGTGTGTGTGTGTGTGTGTGGATTTAGTCTGTATGTGCTTTATTGCTCCAGCCTGTACTGCAAGGGAATTGTTATTTTAGTTGCTTCTAGTAGTTCTTTATGAACACTTTAGAATAGAAATATTTTTAGATAAAAAACGTGCACTGCTTTCATTTTTTCATTAAATCAGCACTATGGACCTTTTCATGGTTTTCCATTTGCATTGCATAGTGTATCTTTAGACAAGGTTACACCAATTTCTATTAAAGACTGCCTTTTAAATGTATCCTATTTTATACTGGCTGTTGCTTATTGACAGTTAAAATCTGGGATAAACTGGTCTTAATTTTTGGATACTCTTCTCATGCTCATTAGCCATTTGTATTTCTCATTTTTATGAATTTTTAATTTTCTTTCCCATTTTTCTGATGGAATTTTTTTTCTTACTGAATTACAAAACTATTTATAAAATACAAACCATAACCATTTGTTATACCATGAAAATGTAAATCTTAATGCATTGTTTTTTGTGTGCATTCTTCATTCCACCCTCCATAGCTCACAGTGAAATTTTTTGCAATAAATTATTGGTTACTGGAATATTCGGGTGTCAGTACAACACTGCATCTGCACATGTTCTCACTCAAAATTGTCAAGACTCGTATCACGTATCAGTGGGTCTGGGTTCAGATCGCACAGTGACATGCCACTAAATGCCTTCAGCATGGGATGTGTCCCCCAGCTGCTGGGAGTGTTGTCAGCAGATAGCCTTTAGCTGTCCCTTTTTTCAGACATGGCTTCAAGTGCAGCCCTCTTATTCAAGGTCATGCCTCTTTTGGGGGGAGACCCACATGCAATGAACAATTAATTGTGACAAGGGTATAAAAAACTCTGAAGGCCTGTTCCAGCTCCTGAGCTCCCCACGGCGTGGCTGAGTCTGTGGTGTGGCCTGTGTTAACAGCCCAGCCTTCCCCTCTACCCACCCTGCTTGCTTTCTCTCCTTCCACACATATTGACCCAGGCACATTCCTTAATGTTTATGTCCTGCCTGTCAGGGAACCCAGTCTATATACACACACATAAACACAAGAATGCTTGTAATTTATCGTTTCTGATTGTTACATAGTATTCTGATTATTACATAGTATACACATATTCTACTTTTCTTTTTTGAATTGCATATTGATACTCAAACAATTTTTTCTCTTGGGTTTCTTACTGATTTTTAGGACTTTCTTGGGTATTCCAGACATTGACTCTTTGTTTATTTTGTTTTATTTTTTTAAAGATTTTATTTATTTATTTGACAGACAGAGATCACAACTAGGCAGAGAGACAGGCAGAGAGAGAGAGAGAGAGGAGGAAGCAGACTCCCTGCTAAGCAGAGAGTGCGATGCAGGGCTCGATCCCAGGACACCTGGGATCATGACCTGAACTGAAGGTTGAGGCTTTAACCTACTGAGCCACCCAGGCTTTGTTCCTGTCCATTAACATTGGGTATAGATCTTTGGTAATAGAAATTCTTAATTTACATGTTTTAAAATTCAACACTGAACCTGATCTTCCAGTTTGCTTCTGAGTAGATTTGATGTAGATAGCCTTGTGATGCTGGCATAAATCTCGTGTGTGTGCCTGATTCCACTTTTGGCCCACAGTCCTGACAGTCGCATCTCACTCGTGCTTCACCTTCCAATATCTGACCTTGGTTCTCTCCTATTTTTACTAAATTCATGTTGGTACAGACTGAGTTTTTTACCTCGTTCTAATATCTAGTCCAAGAAAAGATAGCTAATGGGGGCCTGGATGGCTCAGTTAAGCATCTGCCTTCAGCTCAGGTCATGATCCCAGGATCCTGGGATCCAGCCCTGCACAGGCTTCCTGTTCAGTGGGGAGCCTGCTTTTCCATCTGGCTATGCCCCTCCTTCTGCTTGTGCATGCACGGTCTCTTTTTTTCTCTCAAATAAATAAATAATCTTTAAAAAGATAGATAATTATTTTATGTTGGGATGTGTTGAGTCAGAGGTACCTGTGGGCAATCAGGTGACAATATTTCTATTAGGATTTTGGAAATCTAGATTTGACTTTCAAGAGAGAGAGCAGGGCTAAAGTGGGAGAAGTCCCCATTTCCCACTGCATACTGTAGAATTTAGTTGTAGCCTTTTCTCTCTTGTAATGTGCAGTCTTGAGGAACTCAGTCTAGTTGCTGATCCATTATTTTTGGCATAAAAAAATACCCAAAAAATTTACTATAAAAAGATTTTCAAGCCCTACTTCATATTGTAACTGGAGTCATAGACCCACAATACATTTCAGCCTTGACTACATGCTAGCAGTGTAGCCTTTGACAAGTTAATATAAACTTCCCAAGTCTGAGTTTCTTTTTATACATAATGAGAGTAATAATTTCTTTCTCAGGGTTCCTGTGAAGACGAAGTAAAGGTAACTTATTTACTGTAGTGCCTAGGACATGATAAACACTTACCAAATAGTAACTATATCAAATAGTATAGTATGTTCTGAGTATACTTATCAAGTATACTTCTGTATTTGATATAGATCCAAATATACTGTATCAAGTACTAAGTACAGTATACATATTTCAAGAATGGTTCTATGCAAATACTTATATACTATAATATTAGAAGTTATATAGGGTTTGAGGTCCAGTCATTACCAGAATTAGAAGTTATTTTCCAGAGAAGCTATACAACACATTATATATTTGTTTGGAATTGTCTGTGAACTTCTTTATTGTGATAAAACATACATAACTTATAATTTACCATTTTAACCATTTTGCACATAAAATTCAGTGGCACTAGTACATTCACAGTGGGGGACACTATCAGCACTACCCATTTTGCAGAAGCTTTTTATCATCCCATAGAAACTCCCCGTTTATTTGTGTGGAATGTTTAAGGATTGTATATCACCTTCAGCATCTACTCAAAACTCTTTCCTCAGCAGCTTAATAGAGTGTGAATGGTGTTTGTTTATACTGTTAACTGCCTTTATTTATAAATGAATGGTCAAGGTTCTAGCAGGCAGCCTAGGTGACCACTGAGAATGGATACCTCCAGAACAGTGGGCTGTATGTGGGCTCTGAGGGATCCGTACATTAGTGGAGAACCCATGTCGAGACAGAGCCTAAGAGCAAACACATTGTCTAAGTAAGATATTTATATGTAAACTATTCCGGTTATTTCTCGGTGGGGATGGATACATGTACTAGGATATGTATGTTAGAGTGAGAAATTAGCACCTATAGAAATGGATTTGAAATATATTCCTGACTCGTAATACTTTTTTTTTTTTTAAGATTTTATTTATTTATTTGACAGAGAGAAATCACAAGTAGATGGAGAGGCAGGCAGAGAGAGAGAGAGGGAAGCAGGCTCTCTGCTCAGCAGAGAGCCCGATGTGGGACTCGATCCCAGGACTCTGAGATCATGACCTGAGCTGAAGGCAGCGGCTTAACCCACTGAGCCACCCAGGCGCCCCTTGACTCGTAATTCTTAATGTGGAGTACACAGTAACATCTCCTGTTCAGCTTTTAAATGACTCAAATTCTTGGTATAAAATTGCTCAATCAATATATTGTGTACCTGTTGACTATACTTCAATTTAAAAAAAAAAAAAAAAGGATTCTTGGGTCCTGCTCCTGATCTTTTAACTCATAACTATTTTTAATAATCTTTCCAATGATCACTATTTAGCTACTCTGGCATTAACTTACAGTCTTCTGGGGGGAACTATACATTATAATGTATCCTCTGTTTTACATTAGCTTATTTTAACATGCAAGTGTCAGTTACATGTTAATATTATGTTATTCAGTTATACTGAAATTATTGATCATTTAAAATTTAGATCTGCATCATCCTAATTTAAAGGAATGTTCTTTCCATTACATATTGTCACTGTCATCCTAACATGTCTGTTCATTAGATTTTGAATAGTATTAAAGTGGATGAGGATTTGAGAAAAGTATATGCACCGGTATTTGAAGTAGCTCTACACTTGAGCGTTCCCGAAGAGAGTGGCTCTTCAGAAAGTTCCACAGAGAACTCTCATGAGGCTGACAAGTCCTCTGAAGGATCTGAGTCATGTGAAGATGAGGCATCAAAAAATGAAGTCGGTTGTCTCATAAGACACTCCAGTGAAGAGCAGCCACTAATGCAGAAAACAGAAAATGTCTCTTCCAACTTGGAAGGAACTCTTTCAGGTAAGATGAAGGAGGCTGGTAAGAATGAAGGGAAACGGCCTAACAGCTGGAAAAGACAAATGAGAGAAATTCTAGCAGTTTACATATGATCCATGACTAAGTTGTAAATATTAAGAATGTGCAACATGAACATAAACTTAGATTATTTGTGGTGCATGTAAGTAATAACACCATCATTCATTTTGGTCTCCGTACTCATACCATTTCTCACTCGTGGGGACCTGAGGAACCCCCCACCCCCCGGGAGGATGAATACCACCTGGGATGCTTGTTAACAATTCAGACTCTTGGACCCCATCAGGATCTGGGGGTGAGGTATCCTGCTCAAACACTACCTTTCATTTGGCATTTAACTGGTTTAAATATCTATCAATGTTTTATTCTCTTTTTTCAATGGATTCTTATAGGCATAGAAATCATGACTGAGTTTGAGAATAAATACATACATGATGAGTAAGTAGACATTTTTAAAATTACAAGTAATTATAATTTACGTTAGCTATGCATTTTTCTGAAATGAGTTTTATTTTTCAGATTTTTGGAATTTGCTACAAATCTCTCCTTAGCTCCCAACAGATTAGAGTTTTCAATAAAAATTCAAAATATGGTGACTGACATTGAAAAATGTATAAGTAAGTATTTTAAAGTTTAAATAGATACACTGTCTTCTTTGGCAATATTTTCTTAGATGTAGGCATTTGATACTTATACCCAGAGAAGTGACACACTTTACAGTGTATCAGGAGATCAGAAATTCCCAGTCTTTGGGATCAATCAATGTGAACTTGGGATTATTTAAGAATGTGTGAATTACACATATATCCAAAGAGTACATAAAAGATAGGAATTAGGATAATAGACTAAAGTTTGGATTTTTTCAATGATATACTACAGAATTTTATGAGACTTAAATAAGGCATATCTTATATCATAACAAAGATATTATTTCCATCTTAAACAGATTTTTATTAGTTCTTCTCTAGCTATGTGTATATATTCTGAAAGTACCTGGGTATTGTTAGCTTGACCAATGAATTTATCCCTTCTCCACGATCTAAGTCTTATAAAGATCTTAAAAAAGCACAACCCTTGTCAACTGTTTAAATGTTTATATTTCCTTTTGTTATTAATAAATTTGGAGAGGGATGTCTTGAGATGGTCGGATATCTTTGTTTCTTCTGAAAATTTGGTCCACTGATTTTAGCATTTATTTGTGGATCTTGCCACTCCTTAATTAGTGGATCCATTTCTTTATTTAGCTATTTATTTATATAAATATAGATTCAGTGATCTGTGTACATATTTGTATGTGTATGTATGTATACATTTATGGGTGTGCATATATATTTACCTGAGAAAAACAAAACATCTTGATCACCCCATCATTTCAGCCACTTGTTTGCACCTTGCATTTTTACTTTCATTGGCATACATTAGTGAAGCTTATATTTCACATATTGTATTATTATTTAACAATATATTGTAGATATTTTCCACATTGCTGTGTGTGCTCTTATAATTGTCACTTAGATGGCTTTGCAGTATTCCATTCCATTCCATTAATGTGCAATAATACGTTTAACCATGAGTGCAAAGTTAAACATGCTTGTTACTATGTGTGGTCTTGCCATTAACGTCTGGTGCAAGCTTGAGTCTTCCGTGGATCTTTTCACAGAATAATTGCATGAGAGGGAAACTGATGGGGCTAAAGTCTTTCTCTTACCGATCTGTGGTTCTTCTGGACTAAGAAAATGAATCTTTAATTTTTTTTAAGATTTTATTTATTTATTTGTCAGAGAGGGAGAGCACAAGCAGGCAGAATGGCAGGCAGAGGCAGAGGGAGAAGCAGACTCCCCGCTGAGCAGAGAGTCTGATGTGGGACTCGATCCCAGGACCCTGGGATTATGACCGAGGAAAGGCAGCAGCCCAACCAACTGACATACCCAGACGTCCCGAATCTTAAATTTTTAATACAAGTTTTAAGAAAAATTAGTAGGTTGTTTGGCTTGATTTTATGGTGATATTTTTGCCATGCAGAACATTATTTTAATAGTTACAAGATGTGCAGAGCCTTGTAGAAAAGGCTCCAGGATGTGGTGTCCTCATTAGACAGGCTTGCCCAGTGAGCACATCATAAGAACATTCTCCTACTTGTCTTCTAATTCTATTATGATTTCACTTTTATGTTGAAATATTTGGTTGCCCTAACATTTATTTGGCTTGTGTGGACTTGTCATTTTTTCCCATATGACTGATGATCTGTCTGTCACAGTGCCACTCACTGAGCCATCCGTTCCACACCCTCACTGGCTTGAAATGCTACTTTTATCATTTATTATATTGTAGTATGTTTCTTTATCTGTGGACTGTGTAGTTGATCTGTCAGTAACTCATGAACCAGTACTATATTGTTGTAATTCTGGAACTTCTTTTCTCCCCCAGAAATGTTCTAGGTTTACGGATGCTTGTTTTCATCTTAGGCGTGTAACAGAGTATTACTGTGACTTATTTTGGTGCTCCAGTTATCTGGCTTTGCTTTTGCAGAACGATTCTTTCCAAATGGGTCCTGTGCCTTTTCACCTCACCCTAACCCTTTGTTGTACCTGTTGTAGCTTGTGGGGCCACAGGATGCCACAGGTCCCCCTTGTCCATCCTCTGCCCCAGCCATGGGCATGCATGTGACTTGCAGGAGGGGCACTGCCAGGGGTGTCCTGCAGGGAAGGGAACCGGGAAGTCCATGTGGGAAGCATCATTGCAGGTAATTCTGTGTCCTACACATGGAAGGTCAGGTCAGAATTGCTGCTCTGACCTTCTCGAGAAGCAAATGCGTCAGCTAACGCGCAGTGTTTGTGTGCTGTTCTTTTCCCCTCTGTCCTTGTTTTCAGACAAAATGGTTTTCCCAAGTTCCTTGTCAGCTTCCTTGTTCTCCACCCCCTTGAGTGAGGTTATAGAATTTATTTGTAGCATAGCTAGGTTACTTCGTCCCAGGCAGTATTCTGTCTTGGGTTCTCCCGGTATCCTGGTTGGTTCTTCAAAACCAGGATAAAACCAGGCAGATAGCCAGATTGTCAGATCCTTTTTGCCTCTGGTGAGGTTCCCTGTGCATGGGCTCGACAGCTCGATGTGCACCATCTGAGCAGCCGGCATCCCCAGCTTCTCCGTGCGGCCCCTCCTGGTCCAGCTTTCCTCTACACCCTCTTGGCTCTGGCAACCAGTCTGCCTTTTCCCAAACGTCAGAAAGTGGTTCTGGCTTTTTTCACGTAGAAAAATGCACTTCGCATGCGTCCATATTGCTGCAGGAAACGAGAGCCTGATCCCTTCTTCCTGCTGAGCTGTGTTCTGGGGTCTGGATGAACCACAGTTCGTTTGTCCCCTTGCGTCCAGGGCTGAGGACGAATGAAACTGTTGTAAACATTCCCATGTAGGTTTTTGGATGAACGTAAGTTTTCTTTTTTCTTGGGTTGTTAACCATGGGTGAGGTTGCCAGGTCATATGGTAGGTGTATGCTTAATTTTATGAGAGCAGAATGGTTGTATCATTTTGCTTTCCCACCAACACTGCATAAAGTTCCAGTCACTCTGCATCCTTGTGAGCACTTGGTATTTATTGTCCGATTATAAAAAAAATTTAGCCATTGTAATAGGTGAGCAGTGATAATCTCACTGTGGTTTAATTTGCATTTCACTAATGATTAATATTGTTCATCTTTTCATATGCCTATATATATTCATATACATATTCATCTTATGTATATTCATCTATATGTATCATATACACCTCTTCATATGCTTATATACATATGTTTATGTACATTTTTTGTGGTCAGAGCTTTAGATATTTTGCTTATTTTCTTAATTGGGATGTTTGTTTCCTATTGTTTATTACAAGAGGTCTTTATGTGTACTCTGGGTACAAGTCTTTTATCAGACACAAGATTTGCAAACATTATCTCCCAGCCTGTGCCTTATCTTTTCATTCTTTCTCACAGAATGAACCTTCTTAATAGCAGCTTATCAATTTTTTTCTGTTATGGATTATGCTTTGGTATCTACAGACTCCTGGTCTAACTCAAAGTCACAGATCTTTCCTGTATTTTCTCTTGGAATACTTATAAATTTGTGCTTTATACTTAAGTATATAATTGATTTTTAGTTAATTTCGCATAATGAAGTGTAGGTGGAAGTTTTGTTGTTTGTTCGTGTGTTTGTTTTTGCCCACAGACCTTGGTTTTTCAGCTAGACTGTGTGTGAGTTGCTGGTGGTGGCGGTTGTGTGTCTGTTTCCTCACTGTGTTGGATTCATGCTCTCCACATGGCATCATATAGCACAGACATTTCAGCTGTTTCTCAATTTAATAATTTTTTCTCAGCCTCTCTTTTAATTATGCCTTGACCCACCACCACCCAGTACCTGTGAGTGAGTCTGTTGTTCCCATAAAATCCAAACTTTTACACTTGTCTTAGATTCCATTTATCAGTACAGAACACTCTCTAGCCCTCATAATAAATCAGCCCAAGTTTCCAGTAGTTTTAGATTCATGGATAATTTTAAGATATTGCTTTTGATGGGACTCCTAAAAATACTAACTTCTGAACTCTGTATTTTAGCCAGGATTATTCCTCTTTGCCAAGATCCTCGCCTGTCTCTCTTTACTGAATCGGTTTTAATTACAAGTTTACCTAATAAGACTGAAAGTGGAATGGCCTATAAGAAGCCAGCCAGATGGCCAGATTGTCAGATCCTTTTTGAAATGGATCCTACGTACCAAAGTAAAGTAAGTTTTAAAAATGGTTTCTCTCAAGGACTAATTGGCTCTAGAAGCAGAAACCCCCTGAGATTCTTAGACTAACGGGACTTGTTGAAAAAAAAATTATATATATATATTTATATATATATAATATATATCATATATTATATATTTATATATATATACACTTATTTATTATATATAAATATATATACTTGTTGAGTATCCTAACTTATGACAATGGAGGTGTCATTTCCATCTCATCTTCCCATCTTCCTGCTCCTGGGCTTCCGGCTCTGTTCACCTCTTTTGTTTTTTCCAACTTCTGCTATGAAAGGAACTTTCTCTTATATGGTTCCCTCCTGACACTGACTTGGCAGTGCATTGACTTGCGGTGGCTGGGACTTCCCATTATGATCCCGCTGGGTATTGTGGTTCAGAGTCACAGGAGAATCTCATCCTCTCCTCTTGGGTCAAATTCTGCCTGGACAGGGAGCTGTGTCTTGGGAATGGGTAAGGTCACACAGCCCACGGACCTGCCCCTGTGTGGGGCTGCCCACGGAGCATCTGCCCTAACCAGGATGACAAGCATGGGGATACATGACCTCCAAACAGCATGCTGACTAGAAAGAAAAATGGCCTAAATGTTAAAAAGGTCATTGAAATTTCTTAAAGTCCTAGGTTTCCAACGCAATTCTGTAGTGTGGGTTCTTCACGAAATGGACATAGGGAGCTATTCTCATACATATTCTGACAGAGCCACCAGCCTGTCAGCCCATACTAGTTACTGTCACCAGTTCTGACTTGTCAACACTTTGTTTACAGATTGCCAGGCTCCTGACTGTTGTTGGTAATTGCATGGGGCAAGTTAATGTTTACAGTTGCAAGTTTATAAAATACTGTTCCATGGTACAGAAGGCCAAAGCCATGAGCATGAAAATCTCATTGGTGGATGAACTGACTTCAACACAGTTTAAAATGATCCTGGCTAAATTCAGAAACTATCTTCAATATATTATTAACATGGCCGTTGAGAAACGCATTGGTATTTTCAAAGTCATAAGTCTCAGTTATCAGTCAGAATGCTTACCCTATGTTGAGAATGTCCTACATCTGATCCACAACCTCCTGCGATCTGTAATTGAAAAGAAGAATACAAATCTACTGGAAGTAAGTATTTTGGAAATTCTTATTGCATGAGAATCTTTATGATTATTAGATTATTATTTTAGAATATGTACTTAGGAAATCCAAATGATAAGTGTCATCCTCAGAAAATTCTAATGTGTATTAACACCTGTGTGGGTCTCGGATCTGATATCATTTCCTCAAAAAAACATTCTCTGTCTGCCATTTCTAGAATGGCACCCCATGTTCCTCGCTCTGTCTTTTCCCTGTTGGGAATCCCTAAAACTTGTAAACATGGAGACGACACAACACAAGTTACGTTTTTGTAGGGACCACTCTGGCTGCAGTGTAAAGAATGGGTTAAAGTGGGACAGGACAGGAAGAAAGCTGTTTGTGGCATCTAGGGAAGAGGGGATGAACGCTCACACCAGGGCAGGAGTGGTGTGGAGTCGGAGAAGCAAATGGCTTTGAGATCTGTTTCAGAGATGGAATGGACAGGATGTAGTGACTGGCAGATTGTAGGAAGAAGAGGAAGGAATTAATGACACTTTGAGCTTTTGGGCTGGGCCGCAGGGCGAGCAGGGCTGCAGCCCCCGGACCGGGGAGAACAGAGTGCACTTTACTGCGTAACCATCAGGCGGACCTGGACGGAGTGCGGGGCTGGCCACCAACAGGGAGTCCAAGCCAGAAGCCCGCGTGCATGGGGCTGGTGTGCGAGTGGTCTTTGAGGTCCTTCAGGAGAAGGTGCCTGCTTATGTGTATGGTGAGGATGGGAGAGAACCCCCCATCAGAAGCCTGAAGAATGCCAGTATGCGGGAGGTTGCGAGACGGACAGCGGCCTACAAAGCCCCTGCAAGGGCGCAGCCTCTCTGAGAAGACTAAGGGAAGCAAGGGAGTATTTCGAGAAAGAGGGAACGTGTAGTAGTTTTTGATGCTACGGAGAGGTCAAGAGAGGATTGAGAACTGTCTATCTTTAGAACCACAGCAATCCTAAAACATACATAGAATTACTCTCTATTTCACTTAGGGTTAGATTCCCCAACAAGTATTAGAAAACAAGCAAACAAAGTATATTATACAGCAGTTTCTTTGCCTCATACAAAAAGATATCTCGGCGTTGGTGAGCCAGGCCTCCCCTTCTCTCTGCTCTGCTCCCTGTGACAAGGGCTGCTGCCCCACAGGCTCTGTGCTCATGCTCTAGGCAGAAAGACAGAAACGTTGCAGCAGCAGCCTGGCCGTTTTACTTCCCTTGTCATCGCCTGCGCTGGGTTACAGCGCCGCCGCTGCTGCAGAAGGACCTGAGTTGGCCCCTCGTAATCTCCTCTTCCTCGGTGGTTGAAGAAAGCAAGCAAAAGATGGAATGGCTTGGGTTTCACATCAGACTTAGGGTATCTGCCAGTCGGTAGAGCCGACTGAGAAAGAAGACAGCACAGTAAGGCAAAAAGAGATTAAACTATTTCCTTTATTATTATTAAAGTACACCTTGGAGAATATGGCTTCTGTTTACTTAAAATGAACCTTCCCCAAACTGAAGCTCAGAGTTAGGGAGAGACTTAGCCCCTCAGCACTGGTTGCCCTGAAACATGACCAGCATCCTGGCCGCAGTGAGCAGAGAGGAACGTGTACCCTCCGCGACAGGCGGGCTTTTGCGAGGAGGGTCTAGGCTCTGCCTCTCCACCTTCTCCTTCCAAACTCAGCAGTCACAGGAGTCACTTTGTCTTCCCAGGAAGTAACTGTGGGGCAGAGGGGCCACCCGCCAGACTGGATGAGTGGGGTCCCCTGCCACATGGAGACAATGGGAGTGGGGGTGAGTGTTGCCCCCACCCAGCTGCCATGCACACTCTATCAAGTGCAACGTGGCGCTTAGCCTTCAGGTGAGCTCTAAGTAAAGACGGTAAAAGGCCCCACTTGCCCAGTATAAGATGGTGGGGAAGGAGCAGGATGTGTATAACCGAAACCTCCATCCTATAAAGAAGTAAGTGGGGAAACAGCAAAGGTGGTCTAGTGCAAATATTGAATCTTACTGGATAGAAATACTGAGAGTTCCTTTCTTTGAGGGTGGAGTAAGCTCTGTGGTTGGCCAGTCTGTCAGCCTCTGGCTCAGGTCTCTTGCCTTGGTGACTCCCAGTTAGGCCCTGTAGGATGACTCTCTAGGTTTGGTATTCTTGACCATCTCATCCAAGCAGGGCATCATGGGCTTGTACTTGCTGGACCCTGGCCAAGTATGCCAGTGAATCTCCTGTTGGTGTGAATCTTAGGAAATGCTATTGGTTATTAGATTTGGACTTGCTTCTTAAAATAGTTTTTTGCTCTTTGCTTCTGGTTAACTCCACACTTCAGTTTAGACATGATTTTGAAGCTGGAGAACTTTATATTTTTAGCTGCTATCTATGCTTGACACATCCCTCTGTGCCCTAAAAGTATGGTTCCATATCTGAGGCTGTCTGGAACACAGACTTGGGAAGAAAATCTACACCCTTAATAGTTTGTGTCAGCGAGCTTCCCACTAATCCTGGGATCTCACCATCTTCAGCCAAGGTGCCTGATTAAAGATAAGAGCTCTGGTCTTCTCTTCTGCTAAGCTTGCCACTTGGAAACCACCACTTTCATCCAGAGCTCAGAAACAGTTTGCTGTCTCAACTTCTGCAAGCCTTTGGATTAAAGAATCCTCAGGTCATCTCTGCAAAAGGCAGAGGAGAATTCTCTTATCCGAGCTGTAGTTCCCTCAGTCTCTGCTTAGCTCATTTTAGCGTAAGTTCATCTCCTAAGATTTCACTGGAAGTAACAAAAAGAACCAGAGTATGATACTGCATGTTTCCGACTATTTCCCCAGTGCTGCAGCTGTGGCTAGCACGGCTCTCAGCCCCAAGCACAACAGCAGACAACACTGATACCAAATAATTTGTTACCAATAATTTGAAGATGGCCAATAGATACAAAATATTCTCAACAGGATCATCAGGGAAGTAAAAACCACATGTTTAAATGGCTAGAATTGAAAAGACTGCCAATAGCAAGTTCTGAGAAGGGTGCAGAGGAGCTAGAATTTCCGCACATTGTTGGTGACAATGAAAATGGCACAGTCACATTGGAAAACTGGCCATTTCTTGTAATGTTAAATTTCCACCTACCATTCAGCCCAGCAACGCCATTCCACGTTATTTATTTACAAAAAATAAAATAGGATCCACACAAAGACTTGTACTCACAAAGTCGTAGAGGCTTTACCCACAAGTGCCAAAACCTGAGATCTATCAAGAGATGAGTAAGGGAAAAAACGGTGCATTTATGCCTTGGAATAGCATTCAGCAATGAAAAGGAATGAACGAGTGCTGCGTACAGTTTGGAATGATTGCAAAAATATGTTTCTAAGAGAAGCCACACACAAAAGAGTATGTGCCGGATGATTCCATACATATGGAACTTGACAAATAAAATTTAATCTGTAGTCACAACAAGCAGATGGTGGTTTTCTGAGGCCAGGAGTAGGAGGAGGTTATTTGGAATGGGGCACAAGGCTTCTTTTAGGACAATGAAAGTTTTCTATACTTGATTACAGTGGTAAGTACACAGGTGTATAAATTTGTTAAAACTCATCATGATGTACAGTTAACCTCTTTTGTATGCCAGCTTAGCTTCAGCTGATTTTTTTTTTTTTTAAATCATGGCTTTTCCATTTACTATTTGAAACACCTCTTATTCCTGCTGTACCTCAGTTTACCTGTAAAATGGGGTAACATTAGTGACTAACCTAGAGAGGTTGTGAGAGTTAAGTGAGTTAGGGATTATAAAACCCTAAACACATTCTGGCACTTAGTGAGCGCCAGATGAACGTTAAGTCATTGCAAACCAGACTGCTGCACATAGAAGGTCAGGGTGTTGAATTCCAGAGAACTTTCTGAGCTATATATTTTTTAAAGATTTATTCATATATTTGAGAGAGAGCATGTGAGGGGAGGGAGGAGAGAAGGAGAGGGAGAGAGTCGAAGCAAACTCTGCACTGAGTGTGGAGCCTTGACATGGGGCTTGATCTCAAGACCCTGAGATCATGACCTGAGCTGAAACCGAGAGACTGATGCTTAACTGACTGAGCCACCCAGGTGCCCCTGAGCTATAATTTTTTTTAGGAACCAGGTTTGAAAGTTGTTTATTCATTCTCTCTGACTCCTGCATGGCCCCAGTTGTGTTTTTATGTATTTCCTGAGGCGTTGAGTAGCTTCCCTTTACATGGCTAAGGAAGTTCCCCTATTTTGATGAGAGTATTTTTGTCATACATGTGTTTTATCAAATGCTTATTCTGCATCCCTTGAAATAATCACACATTTGTTTTCTTCAGTCTTTTAATGTGGTTTATTACATTAGCTGACTTTCTTAGGTTGGTGCCAGCACACGTGGGCACTGACTTGCACATTCTAAGATGTTTGCATTCATGCTTTCAAGTGAAATTGGTCTGTGACTTTCTTCCCGCATCCGTATCTGTCTTTGCTAACAGTGTACTGCTAGTGACAAAGGGAGTTTGGGTATATTTCACATGTTTTCTACCATCTGTTTTTTGCATGAAATTGGGATTACCTATTTTCTTTTTGATACAAATCAGCATTATCATGTGTTTCTTTCCTTTTTTACTGGCATTTAAATGGGATTTGTGGTTAGAGTCAAGATAGCTATGTTTACTATCTTCTGTTTTGGTCACGGACTTCAATTAAATGTGGTAGGCACCATTATCAGCCTGTTACTAAACTATTTAATCCAAGTTTATTAAAGTGAAGCTACTTGCTTAGGGTCACACAGTTAGGAAACTCTGGAGCTAGATTCCAAACAGGCCTCTCTGGCTGTAAAGGCTGTCCATAGAAACTGCCGGGGGGTGGAGTGGTTAACAGTGGTTATTTCTGAGTGACGCAGTAAGAGGTATTTTCTATATTAAGAAGTTTTTTTTGTATTGCAGTTTTTGTATGAGCATCTACTTTATAATGAAACAGAATAAAGTGTTCAAAAAATTAGAGACATCTAGGCAATTAATTCAGGATTGTGAAATTGAAAATTAAAATGACATTGATTCCAAAATTATGCATGGAAAAAATATAACAGAATTGTAATTTGGGTGTAAAAATGCAATTATTTTGAAAATTTCATGGAATGACGTATATATACTTAGAAAAGTATTGATATTATACATATAATGAATACATACACTTATAATAAATAAAAATGGGATTTGGAATCAGATTTGGAAGCAGTAACTCACCAGATTTCTGATTTTAGGCTAATGAGTCCTCTGAGACTCTGTTTTCTCCTGTGCAAACTAGAGAAGATAGCACCTAAAGAGCAAACGTGCTATCAGATCAAAGTGAGAACTAGCACATCACGGCCCAAAACAGGGTAGCAGTTATGCAGCAGTACCATTGATGTAGCTCTTAGTCCATATCTTAGAAACAAAGTCATTCAAAATATTACTTCCTTTATGTCTTAGTGGCGTTTATCTTACGTGCAAGGTACATTCAGGTTCCTTCTGTTAACAATAGGAAGGACTAGAGCATGCTAATGCTCCAGAATTCAAATAGTTAGAATCACGTTCAGATGATGTCTTCGTCTTTTCGTGAAATTATAATGGTGTAAGTTAGTGAGCAATATTAAAAGAGTAACTGACTCTGTAAACTAGAACCCATTATATAATTCTCACTGATGTGTTAATGATCTCAGGTCGTGGAGTCATCACTGCGAAAGCTGGACTCTGATCCCACTGAAATAGAAGAATTTGTGGAACATTTTACTTTTTTGGATTCAGTTTCCTCAAAAATATTTGCCTTAGAGAAAGAGTACTCCACCATCAATCAGCTGCACTCTGTCGTACGGTATTACCAGATCCAGATCCCAGAAGAGCAAAATGCCATATACAGAATTCTCCTTGGCAGGTTTGGTCAACTAAAAACTTCTCTGAAGCTAAGAAAAACAAATAAAGATGTGGCTCTTTCTAGATTCAGAGACAATTTGGAAGCACACATCACTGGGCTGCGAGTTGACCTCAGTAACTTGAAGACCAAGGTCAGTATTTTATTCACTAAGTATCAGCTGGATCTTCATTTCACGTAGGCCTAAGCATATAGGTGTTTGCTTTCTGTGGAGTCTTGGGTCAGTAATTTAATACAAATGTTGTTGACTTAGAATCCACAGACAGAATCTTGGTGGTTTGTAAGCCTCACTGGAAAGAGACATTGCATGTCTTTTTTACTAACCTCTTCCTGAAATGTAGCCTTTTCTTCAGTTATAAATGAACATAGACAATAAATAGACGCAAGTGGTGGCTTTTTCCATACGATTCAACAGTGGGCCACAGGGGGCTCCCCACCCAAGGGGCCACAATGCCCCTGACATCCGTCTGAGCCTGGGTCTGGGCCCTGTGTAAGGAGCACTCCTGGGGAGCAGGCATAAAGTAAACCTCCAATGTTGCTGAACCCCTCCCAAGTGTCAGTAACAGTCCTTGGTTCTTAACCCTTTTACACTCCTGGAAAAAAAAAAAAATGAGATTTAGGGAGGTCAGTTAACCTGCTGGAGATCATACAGCAAGAGGCAGGGCTCCAGAAACCTCGCTCTGAGCCTCCTTACCGGCACCACCATGCACTAGCACTTGGCGTGTGTTAGACACAGCATGACTTTCTGCAGTTACTGGGTTTCTGGTTCTCCAGCGGCACAGACAATCTGCACCGTTTCGCACAAATACAGTAAAGATGAAACAAACTAGTCCTGAAAGCACTGGATGCACACAACCCATCTGCAGCCTGTAAAACCGTACTAGAAATGTACACCCACAAAAGTTCCGGGTGTACACAAGTGCTGTTTGTTACAGTGTATGAGATCTTGGACACCGCCTGGAAAGGGAGTCTGTGTTGTGATCAGTGTGCTGCCATGCTCTGGGCAAACACAGGGCAGTCCGGAGGTGTGGGGCTGGGACAGGAGAGAGTTTGTGCCCTTGTCACCAAGGGTTCAGAGGTCCTGCGGGCATCGAGAGCTGGGGCATCTCTGCAGCGCTATCCTTAGCTGGGCCTTTGTCCCTGCATCCCCAGCCCTCCCAGGGGCATGATCATGGGTGACTTTAGCTCTTTTTGGCCAAGGGCAGGTCCTGGGAAGGGGCTCAGCGATGCCGAGTGAACATCTGTCGGTCAGTTCACAAACCAACACTTGTCCTTCTCCTGGGCTTTGCCTAGTCAGCTTTCATTTCTGCCAATAATGTTTTTCACTTCTAAACTTTCCATTGGGTTCTTTCCCACATTTCACCATGTTTCTTTGCTAAGACTTTGTTTTCCCACCGGTTTCAAGAACATCATTTTTTGGTGGAGCATTTTTTTTTTTGGGGAGGGGGTGGAGCATTTTTTATCATACCTGCTTTATTTTTTTAATTTTTTTTTATTTTTTAAAGATTTTATCTATTTATTTGACAGAGATCACAAGTAGGTAGACAGGCAGGCAGAGAGAGAGAGAGAGAGAGAGAAAGGAGGAAGCAGGCTCCCTGCTGAGCAGAGCCCAATGTGGGGCTCGATCCCAGGACCCTGGGATCATGACCCAAGCTGAAGGCAGAGACTTAACCCACTGAGCCACCCAGGTGCCCCATATCATACCTGCTTTCAGTCCTTCCTCGGGTCATTTTAAAATCTGTGTCATCGAGGCATTGGTGTTTGATGAATCTTATGTGAGTTGAGGTTTTCCTGATTT
The DNA here is from genome assembly GCF_964662115.1 of Mustela nivalis. Lineage (NCBI taxonomy): Eukaryota > Metazoa > Chordata > Mammalia > Carnivora > Mustelidae > Mustela > Mustela nivalis. The sequence goes on along the minus strand of NC_139035.1, from coordinate 29,887,652 downwards.
TTTTAATATGCTGAATAATTTTGTGGTACATATTTTGGATTCAATATTAGGCTGTTAGACTCTGTCTTATTTAAACTACGTGGAAGGTTGATATTTTTGTTTTAGAAGGCAGCTGACCTCGCCAGGTTTGCAGTCCCCCCCACATTCTTCAGGCCGCGGTCTGATTGTCATTGTAGCTGTCACAGCCCAGGCAGGAGTGCCCAGATGCATGTCCACTCTCCCCACCCCCCGCCCTGGTGCCCCTGCAGTGCTCAGTCTCATTCTGGGGGGGTGGTCGGTTAGCCGAGTCTCCAGGTCTCGGAAGTGCTGAACGGGAGCAGATCTGCGGGCATGCAGCTCCCAGGGGATATGGTTGCTTGGTGGGGAGCTCACTTTCTGGAGTCCCTTGCTCTCTGTGATCATCCCAGAATTTTCCACATTCCTGGGTCTCCTCTTTTCAGTCCTCTGGTCAGGAAGCTGGGGCTGGCTGCTGTGCTCAACTGGTCACTTCCATAACTGCATGCACCTCTGGGGCAAAGCAGCAGACACAGAGCGAGCAGTCCACAGGTAGCCCCTCCCTGGAAGAGAGAACACTTGTCCCTCCTGAGGTTTTCACTGTTCCCCTGGGGATTACCTGAGGGCCAGAGGGGGAGAGCCCAGAGGAGAAAGAGGCCTTCCACATGTGAACATCTGCAGCCATCAGAGGAGAGCCGGGGCTGCACAGCCATGAGGGCCAAGTGGATGACACGGAAAGAGAGCTCAGTAGAGAACAGCTTGGCTCTGAACACAGCACGGAGCTCAAGGGCCGGGCACTGTGACAGGGTCGGCGCTCGACACTTTCCTGAGGGCAGACGTCAGGGTGAGGAGGCCTCCGGCCAAACCAGCTGGATGGGATGCTGGCTGGAGACAGGCTGGAGTAAAGCCAGTCCCAGCCCCGGGGCACTGGACGGGGCAGGGTCTGACCAGACGGGGCAGGGACAGGCTCGGGTTAGACAGAAACCGGCCTTGACGCGGACATGCACCGACGGGCCTGACTCCCCTGTGGTCCGGCAGAGAATCCCTGCCAGAACCTCTCCTGCCCAGCCGTGGGTTCTCCCAGGGCTCTCATGCTTTGTGACCCTGAAGCTCACGTCCAGGTTGCCCACAAACCGAGATGAGGTCAAGGTCTGTTAGAAGGACACCGTGGTCAATTTAGCACTGGTGGCATTTCAGTTGATTGTCGCGTCCCCGGCCTGCCTTGTACTCTTCACTTTCAGACCCCTCGGTTGCTGCTCCCTGGGGAGAGCCAGGGTGGGGCACGCGTCCTCTGTCTCTGGACTTTATGTGCCTTTCACACAATTTCATCCATACCCCTCGTGGCGCATGGTCTCGAGTGGAACACTGCTGGTAAGACTGGAAAACTGTGACAGCACATAAGCTAGAAAGATCATTTCTCTGTCTTCCCCCGAGATAGCTCACTGACAAACCTAAATAAATTTCAATGAGTGGAGAACTCTTTTATGGGAGAAGCCTCAGGAAAACTCTATTATATGTTCACTATATGAGCATCCCTTTTACATAATCTGTAAGCTCTGTCCTTTTGTCACAAATACTGTTTATCAGTTTTATGCAGCATGGCCACACCACACAACACAATGTCACTTCCAATTCCACTGGTGGGATTTTTTAAAAAAGACTAAGGTGATCGGATCCAAATTCATTTATTCTTTCAATAATTTTTTAATAAACACTGCTGTCTACATCTTACTGCACTATATTCTGTGAGATGTTCAGATATAAATGGATGAGACTATCCTTAATCCTGAGACTATCCTTATCCTTTATAATTTAATAAGGGATAAATCAGGGCAAATTTAGGTCTTTGGAGGTCATTGTTGCAAATGTCTATGGTTTCATGTGCAATAGTTAAACTCTGATATAAGGCAACATGTGACAAACACCATAAAAACAGAACAAAGTTAGGAGCACCTGGGGGGCTCAGTTGGTTAAGTGTCTGCCTTTGACTGAGGTCATGATCTCTGGGTTCTAGGATCGTGCCCCGAATTGGGCTCCCTGCTCAGGGGGAAATCTGCTTCTCCCTCTCCTCCCTGCTTGTGCTCTCTCTCTCTGTCTCTCTGTCTCAAATGAGTAAACAAAGTCTCCAAAAAAACAAAACAAAAAAAGAACAAAGTTATGGGGCACCTGGCTATCTCACTCATTTGAACAGTGTGTGACTCTTGATCTCAGGGTTGTTGAGTTCATGCCCCATGTTGGGCATAGAGATTACTTTAAAACATACGATCTTCCGAAAAAAAAAAAAAAGAAGAAGAAGAAGTAATACAAGGTTAAACAGGACTAGAAAAAGGAAATGACTTCTGCAGTCAGTACCATGTGCTGGAGGTCACATCCTTAAACTGCCACTTACCACTGGTTGATGTGACAACTGTAACTTTAGAACTTCCTTGAAAATTTGTGAAAAATATTGACTGTCTTTTAGGATTATTGTATGGATTTAGTAAGTAAGGTAATGCATTACTCACCACAGAACCCAAGCTAGAGAAGGAACATGACAAATTATTGGCATGATGGTAAAAATAATTAAAAGGAATAGTAATAAACACAAATCATTATAGATTAAGGACAGTCTCTCCAGGTGATGGCTACAAATAAGGGTTGTTAAAGCTTCGATTTTGGGCAGAAATGCTGTCAATAAACACGTGTAAGTCCTGACCATTATGATGTCTGACCCTGTCTTCCCATGGCGCCCTAGATAAGAACTCCCGTACTGCTGTGCGTGGGCACGCGCGTGGACACCGCCATGGAGATGATGCGGGCGCTCACAGAGGAGGCTGCTGCCTTGGCGCTTAGGGCTAAAACCTACTGCAGCTACCAGAGCCGCTTCGATGACACCCAGTCCCAGATGCACTCCCTGAACATGGAAGAGATCACACAGCTTGTCCTGGGGGAGGTTTCGGACATTGAATACGACCTCACCTTGAGGAAGATCCTGTGGGAGGTCCAGGAGGAATGGAGAGCGCTCTTCGGGGAATGGAGGAGTAGGACTCTTCATAGTATTGATACAGAGTCCGTCCAGAGAAATGTTTCAAGATGGATACACAAAATCCTTGTCCTAGAAAAAGGTAAAAGTGTCTTTCTCAAGGTTCCCGCCTGTGATTATACCCAGAGTGGCTTTCTGGGCCAATAAGATCATTGTCCTTGATCTTCTTTATTCACCTGTTGCCAGGCCTGGCCTTAATGTCTGAAGAGGTAGTACAGAGCATAAGTGTAGGAATCATTCCCTGAAGTAAGAAAGAGAGAAAAGCTTTGCAAAAAAAAAAGGTTAGGTACTTAAGAACAATGTTCTGTGTTCCCTGGGCAGAACTACTGAGGCTTCACCTTGCCGAGGCTCTTACTCAAGCCACACATGCTTTGGTGACAGAGCCCCACCTGCAGAGCGCTCACCCAGATCCCCAACATGCCAGCAGTTTGCTTTGGCTGGTGGGAAAAGAGCTAAAAGGTCATCTGGAGAGGTTTCCCTCCTGCTGATCCTCAAATGTGAAGCCTTGGTGACACAGAGATGCTGTTTGTGTTTGGGCGATTCTGTAAGATCTGCCCTCTGCTCCACAAGGCCAGCGTCTCCTCTCACCCGGCCAGAGAGTGCTGGCTTTTGAAGCTCCTCCCTTCCCTTCACCTATATCTCAAGCTGTAATTTCCTCTCCAGAAAAAATACTTAAATCTGCCTGTTTTCGAATTGTATTAGACATAGGACGATACCACAAAAAGCTCACCAAAGAGGAAAATGGGGCAAACCGCCCATAGCCTCACTGCTTCGACCTAACGCTCTATCTATGCATCTTCTCTCGGAGCTTTGTCCTCCGTCTGTCTGAGAGGACCAGCTGTGGAGGGACAAGGAGACAGTACCTTCTTTTAGCCATAGTTTCCCAGATAAAATCATGCTATTTGCCAAAACGTAGACTTAGAATAACAAAGCTATTCTTTTGTCCTTTTCTTTCACTGGGTCTTGAACAACATTTTACTACTAACGTGGTTTTCCAGAAGCCCCATCTGCACCAGGTGGCTGTTTAAGCAGATAGGCATACATTCCAGCGCTCTGAAGTCCCCAGCTCTGGCTGCTTCTCGGCCTCCTCTCTTGGCCTTTTATGACTTGACATAAAAAGGTTTTGAGGTTTGAAGTTTCGACTGCAGAGCTTGTGAGACCTGGACGGCTGTGATCTATCAACACCAGAGGACAAACCAGTCCTGATCTGTGGCATGAACTTTACCTACCTTTCCTATGTTTCTATGTGAAATATTTTCTTTATGACATGGTAGTGAGAGATTTCTGATATTCTTCTTTACTGAGCAGAATTTAAAAGCCCCAAACCTGTCACAGTCTCTTGAGCATATGTGCATGTCTGTCTGTCTAGTCAGGAGAGACCTGGGCAACTCTGTGGTAGCTGGCTATCCCTACTATCAGATTTTGCAAGAAAACTTGGCTTTGATGGCCTCGTATTGTAATCACCAGTCCTGATAACTATTTCTCTTTGTTTGAATCCATAGTTGACTCTTCTGGGAGGGTGATATTAATAAAACTCTTTACCTTAATGCAGACTGAAAACTAAGAAACGAGAATTACACTAAATAGCAGACATATTTTCTGGTTTAAAAAAATATAATGAATGGACCATAACTTTCTGTCCCATTGCTGTTTATAGGTTTACCTAGAAATGATATGGTAACCCATCTTAAGCAGTCAGTGACAGAATTTAAGCAAGAACTGCCTATCATCATGGCTCTCGGAAACCCCTGTCTCAAGCCAAGGCACTGGGAGACTCTCCAGGAGATTATTGGGAAGTCCGTTTCTCTTGATAAAAACTGTACAGTAGAGGATCTTCTAGCACTCAAGGTAAACAAGCAGCATTTGAAAAAATGGTTGAAATACCAGAGGGGCCAATTTTAAGCAAGCAAGTAATAGGAATAAGAATTATAAAAGGGAGTGGTTTTAGTGACTGGGAAGGTGGGGGCGGGCCGGCAGGGGTCAGGTGGCCCAAGTCCCGTGGGGCTGCGGGTCTGGGTGCACCCGTTTATTACACCACCGTCCTGGTGACTCAAACGTGGTGATTGTGCTTTTCACACGTAACAAATGAAGCTGGTGTTTTATTATGGAACTAACATGGCTGCTTCTTACAGAGAATCCAGGGACAGAAACACCCAAGCTGCTCTAGTCCCTTGGACATAACATGAAAAATACATTAAGAACATGTTAGGATAGCTCTCCCAAGAACTCGATACTACACTTGAAACCCACAGTTAGAAGCTCTTTTATTTGCCATCTTGGTGTTGTCATAAAAATAGATTGCATGATTTTTCCCGCTAAAAGTTTGTCTGTTTTCAAACCTAGCTTTTACAGTAAGCTTCATTTATATTTCAGGCTTCATGGTTAATAGTGTCTAATGTAATTAACACTATTTTATAATTTCCCACTAAATCATCTGTTATAATGAGGAAATGGGAAATTTTAAGGAATTTAAAAAGAAGAACTTTTCATTGATCTTTAAAATTTGATTGCTGTTTATCTCAGGCTCTGGCCTCAGTCTTCCTCCCGAACTCACATATGCACTTTCCCGTTTGGGTGTCTGCACTTACATGTTTCAGAGGAAGCTCATGGTTAGGGCTCCGCCTCCCAGATGCTCCTCTTCCTTTCTGTCCCCATCTCAGCTAATGGCACCTCTGTTGTTTTTCAGTAGCTTATAGGCTAAATATCATGAAATAATCTTTAATCTTCTTTTGCTCTCCCAGTCATCATCCCATCTAAATCTCTCAACCTTTCTTGGATTATTACCAGGCCTCCTGACTGATCTGTGTGCCAACAGTGAATTCAGCAAAATATCTACATTATTTCAGAATATGGACATCAACATTTAGGTTTGTTCAGAACAGCGTTCCAGAAATGTAGCGCAGTTGAAATGACATTTTCCTTTCCAAAGTCTTGGGTTGTTGCAGTTGTCCCTGGGCAGGTCAGGTAAAGGGTGAAGTTTGGCACACTGTCTAGCAGCAAGCAGTAAATGAGAGGGCAGACAGGCCTCGAGCAGATCAGCCTTCCTGGGGTTGGTGACTACAGTAGCTCAGAGTGTTCAGTGAGCGGTCCCTGTATTTCTAACGTGAGTAAATAGTTTAAAAAGGAATTTCCGTGCAGTTTTTGGAGGATCCAAATTAAGAGAATTCAACATATGAACAAAAATGAACAGGTCTTCAGCCTCTGAAGTACTGTAGTCAGGAGTCTGAAGGAAGCCTTTCTTCCTGCGGTGGATTGTTAAAGTAGGCCGAGGGCATAGCAGGCGATCAGCTGCCTGTCTCACCTGAACCCAAAGAGTTCCTGGAAGACTGATCATCTTATTTCTATTTGCCAACTTATCCAGTATAATAAGTGTACCTAGATGGACAAGAATTGACCCAGAAGCTCAGCCTTCATTCCTAGAGCGTGCGTGTCGTGGGGTGGACTTAGGGACGGCGGTCATAGTGTGTGCATGTCGTGGGAAGAACCAGGGACGGCGACCATGCTGCAGGAGTGCCCAGGACAGTCTGTGGCAGGAGTTCACTTGTGATCCTATCAGATGAATAAACAATGATGTTCAGTGACAGCCATTTCTGTCCAGCATGTTATGTAGGCTCTGTAAAGCCTGTGACATGAAAAGCATGTCCATATACCAAAGTAAATTAAAAGGAAGAGGTCAATAGTATGCATAAAGTGATCACTATCATTTCATGGTTGATCTTTTTCACTTTAGAAACCAGGTGCTCTATCGTAGAGGCAGATAATCAATTGGAGACCTTAAGATTCATCTGAAACCTCTTAGGTATTACCGAGTTTGCTGGGAGATCTGACCATTTGTCAGTCAGGTCCCAAACTTTGACCATAAGGACTTGAAAGGGCTCAGTGCAGGTGGTTGAAATTTTGCTTTACACATGATCAGTGTCTGTATTTAGTTTTTAGCAATTTTGGAATGTCACCGTTAAGTGAAATTCTTTCTTCAGCATAGAAACTTGATAGTCCTGTAGCTCCCCATCCACCTTTGGATGAATACTCCGTATCAAAAGGCAAGCCTCCTTCTCACCCCGATAGTGAAGGCCATGAGGAGCTGATTGATCCCACCATTCTGACAGCATCTTTGGCAGATGATGAACATTAGTCCCTTTGCTCAGAGTCCCCACTGAGCTGCATTACAGAACATAAGGATTAGGCACCACTCTTTAACCTCATGGAGTTGACATATGAAAACAGTGGTAGATTCTTCTTTCAGGGATAAAAGCAATTAGCCCAGCTAGTTAGTTCCACGATGTGGGAATGAGAAGCCCTCTGAGTGTCTGTTTCAGTGAGTGAGCCTGGAGATCTTGCGTCAGGATCTTGGCCTCTGGGAACTGGTAGTCCATGCCCATTGGAAAGAAGGCCTGTCTGTACTCCACTAATGTGTTTTGAGAGCCATCTATCTTCATGGCCATAGAGCAAAGAAAGAGAAGTCATGGAAATCTTGGGTCCATTTGGATTACATCCTCTCAGATAAATGTATCTCGAGAATTATTGAAAAAAGTAAAAATGTGTCACAGAATGAAGGAGCATTTGGCATTAGTCCAGAGAAAAGAAAGCTGGGTGGGGGGGTGGCTAATGCCATCTGCTCGTGGGTAGAAGGTGCTGTCAGCTGTTCTTCCTATGGGCTACAGTTAAAGGACACACACATGGTGACTAGAAATTTCACGTGCAGAACATGAAATGGTTACAATGGATAAAGCCCACAAAGGGTCCTGTCGTGCAGGTCAGGGTGCGTGATCTCCGGTCAGAGCATCACCGGCCTGGGACCAGGTCTCTTGGACCTGTGGTGTGCATGTTCACGTAAGTCTTGTGCTGTAAACACATCAGGAGTCATTCGTCCGGTGAATATTAATGAGTATTTTCATTTTAGATGTTTCAGTACGAAAATGAAATTAACGAAATCTCGGCCTCTGCCACTAATGAAGCTGCTCTTGAGAAAATGCTGTTTAAAATTATTGATCAGTGGAACACAACGCCGTTACACTTAGCTGTTCATCAGTCAGAGACAATGTCCATCCCGATAATTTCATCCATAGACGACATATTAACTCAGTTAGAAGAGTCTCAGATGATACTCGCAACAGTTAAAGGATCTTCATCTATTGGGCCCATTCGGGTAAATATTGTGGCAAAGGGAAACTATTGTTAATTGTTCACAGTTTTATTTAGCACTTTAATTTTTTTACATTTCATTAACTTTTGAATTGTATAAATCATCCACATACTTACATAGAAATGACAATGAATGTTAGTAGTTTAGATACTAGAAGTAACTTCTTATGGAAACATTAATTGTTCATGAAAAATTGTCAGAAAGTTCCATTTGAGCAGATAAAATAAATTTAGATCATATAAGAATATTACCCTATAAAGCATGACTTCCCAGCACTGCCACTGTGGCTAGAAAGATCCACAGTTTGAGCAGAGCCCCTGCCTAGCCTACTGCCTGTGCTTCATTTTCATTGCCTGTGCTGTTGCTCCTAAGGGTTAAACCTAACCTGCGTGCCTGTGTCCCTGCAGTTACTGCGGGGGACAGTTGGGAACCGAAGCACAGGGCCAGCTGTGAGCTGGCCCACGTGGGCTGCCCCACGTCCAATAACATTGCCAAGAATCATTTAAACACTTAGAAAACTCAAGAAGATATGTATACATATACAAATACATAATAGTAAAGTTACCGTAATTGATAGAGAGAGAGACATGTGCACCCATCAAATGGAATTCACGTTATTTGCAAACACACAAGCATTTAGGGAAAATGTCAGTTAAGTGAACCTTAGAAAAAACTCAATAAATTGCAAAAAAGGGATGAGCCAAATAGACTGTATTCTCTAACCACATGTATTAAAATAAAAAATAAACATCAGAAAAACAGCAAAAAAATAGATAACAGCAGAACTATCTCACACACACACATACACACAAGCACATCCATTGGAATATACAGGAAATAAAATTTTAAAATTTTCATTAAAAATAAACAAAAGGAGAGGATCCTAAATCAAACCCTGTCACAACTGGCTTAGAGCCCCATGAAAAGGAAGGGTTAGAACACCAAATGCCTTCATTCCAAAGTCAAAATGAATGTAGTGAGCACTGCACTGGGCATGCTTCAAGAACAGCACACACAGACTCCCGCGTCCAGCAAGATCCACGAGAGGGGCAGGCACACTGTCCTGCCTGAAATACCGGAAGCAGAATGGAAGAAATAGATGGAACTGTGATTTGCAGGACACTTGACCTCAGATTTGGAACGATGAGGACCCTTGAGAGATGGGAAACAAACAAGAGGAGCCCCATGGTTGCCCCAACCTGAGTGTGCAAGCCTCGGTTGGTGGGGACGGGCGGAGCTCATCCAGCCACAGCCTGGCAGACCCCCTGATAAGAGGACATGTTCTGAAAGTCCCAGGAGGCAGAGAGGCCAGAGCCCGCAGGGCAGAGTCCCAGGGAGGGCAGAACCCCAGAGAGCTGTGGAAGCTCCCTTCTCAAGGACTCCAAAGCCCCAAGTGCTGGCATGTGAACTCAAGGAACTCCCTGAAGCCAGGGGTATGACCAGTTGAGAGGTTCTGAGGGAACCATTTACACAGGGCTGGGAATAAGGCCCATGTCCATCAGCCGCAACAGGAAGACTGATTTGTGAGCATTATAGATGGAGCGCTTGAAAGGATCTTGCCGCAGTAAACTAAATGCTGCTCTAACATCTTAGACGCAAAACCCCAAGTGATAAAACTGTTTCTAAGTAATTTAACAACACTTAGAACAAAGTCCAAGAATATTTATAGGAATACAAAAAAAGGGGGTGCCTGGGTGGCTCCATTGTTAAGTGTCTGCCTTTGGCTCAGGTTGTGATTTCATGGTCCTGGGATCAAGTCCCACATTGGACTCCCTGCTCAGTGGGGAGTCTGCTTCTCTCTCTACCCCAAACCCCCGCTCGTTTGCACATTCTCTCTCAAATAAATAAAATATTTTTTAAAAAAGGAATGCAAAAATATCCAGTACCCCACATGATAAAAATCACAGTATCTGGAATCCAACCAGTGTTGATCAGACATTCAAAGAAGCAAAAAAATAGAGTTTGTCATAAAAAGAAAATTTTACTGAAGAAAACTGATCCAAAACTGACACAGATGTCAGGATTAGACAAGGACAGTGAAACAATTATTTTTTTAAAAGATTTTATTTATTTTTTGACAGCATGAGCAGGGGGAACAGCAGCGGGAGAGGGAGAAGCAGGCTTCCTGCCAAGCGGGGAGCCTGATGACGGACTTGATCCCAAGACCCTGAGATCATGAGTGAAGGCAGATGCCCAATTGACTAGGCACCCCTGAAACAAGTATTTTAACTCTATGCCATATTTTTAAAAGTATATACATGGAAGATAATACAGACCAAATATAAATATGAAGACCAAAGTCAAATTTCTACAGATGAGAACTATAATATCTGACATGAACTCTACACTAGATGAGACTGATTGCAGAGTAGACATTGCAGAAGAGATTAGTGAATTTAAATAATTTTGAAAAGAAGAAAAAGGTGGAAAATCAACACTACCTGATTTTGAGACTTACCACCAATTTTATATTGATTTAAAGATAAAGATAGAAAAATTGAACAGAATAGAGGGTACAGAAATAGACCCACATGTAGATGGACACCTGATTTTCAACAAAACTTTAAAGACAATTCTGGAAAGAAACTAGTCTTTTTAGAAATGGAGCTGGCAAATTGGACAGCTGCATGCAAAACAAATTTTTAAAAACCCTTCACACTGTATCTTGTAGCATTATAAACTTTAACTCAAGAATGGATCGTAGGCCTGAATGCAAAACCTGAAACATCAGAAGAAATTTATGAAACACTGAAAAGGAAAAAAAAAAACAAAATTTTTGTGACATTGGGCTAGCCAGATTTCTTCAGTATGACACCAGAAGAATGATCAACAGAAGGATTTCTGTTAAAAATTTAAAACTTGTGCCCTTCAAAAGACACTATTAAGGGGAAAAATACGAGCCAAGACTGGAAGGAAATACTTGCCCGGCATTTATTTGGTAAAGGACTTGTTTCAAGAATATATAAAGAATTCTCAAAATTTAAAAAAAAAAAAAAAAAAACAATAAACAAATGGGCAAAAGACTGAAGCAGACATTTCACCAAAGAAAATATCTGGATGGAAAATAAATATACGAAGATGCTTCACTTTATTATCCATCAGGGGAAGGTTTAGAATCCCAGTGAGGTACCACTACACACTGTATGGAACGCCTGAAAAGATGGATCAGCCCCATTGTTGGCGAGGATGTAGCAGAACAGGGACCTCTCGCAACGTTACAGTCTCTTAAAAGGTTTCTTAAAAGTTAGGACAGACCTACCACATGATGTCGGCATTCCACTCAAAAGTCTGTGCTGACACTTGGATATTGAAAGCAGCTTTATTGGTAGTAGTGAAGGGCAGGAAGCAGCCCCGGTGCCACCTGCTGGATGACAAACATATCACTGCATCTACACCGCGGGACACAACTCAGCGTTAAGAAACAAGAGTGACACATGCTGAGTCGTGAATGATCTCAGAATAACTATGCTGAGTAAAGATGTCAGACCAGAAAGAGTCCACACTGTACAGTTTCATTCATAGAAAGTTCTAGAAAATGCCAACTAAGCTTTGGTTTCAGCAGGTGATCAGTGGCTGCCTAAGGATAAAAATGGGCAGGGGCTAGAGGAAGGGGCTACAGCAGGGCACAGGAAACCTTCCAAGGTAATAGATATATTCATGATCTTGGTTGTGGTGATTGCTTCACAGAAACAGATGTCAAAACATGAAATTGTGTATTTTTAAAAGTGCCATCTTACCGTATGTCACTTATACCTCAATAAAGCTATTGAAACATAGAGTAGATTTTAAATAGGGAGACACATAGCAGGAAGGAGACCTAAATGGGCTATACATGGCTCCCTTTGAGGAGCCCAAGTTATGGGATGGCCAGTTTATTGGTTTGCAAGGATTTTAGGACTAATTGATTTTTAACCATTTTCCTCTTACTTTAATAAACATACAAGTTGGGAAAAGATTTATATCCAACAATCTTTTTTTTAATTAAAAGAATGAAGAAAACCTGTAAGTACTGATGTAAAACCTCTCTAAAACACAATGAGATTAAAAAAAGAAGTTGCAAAACACTGTGTACAGTATAGTTGCATTGATGTAAATGATTAAAGATATTACATGTCCTTAAGTACAAAAATATTTAAAGAAAGGACTGAAAGAATATACATACCAAAAAAATATTTGTTGAAAATATTCACAGCTACCCTGCGATCCAGCAATTGCACTACTGGGTATTTACCCTAAAGATACAAATGTAGTGATCTGAAGGGGCACATGCACCCCAATGTTTATAGCAGCAATGTCCACAATAGCCAAACTAGGGAAAGAACCTAGATGTCCATCAACAGATGAATGGATAAAGAAGATGTGGTATATATACACAATGGAATACTATGCAGCCATCAAAAGAAATGAAATCTTGCCATTTACAACAATGTGGTTAGAACTAGAGGGTATTATACCAGATGAAATAAGAAAAAGACAATTGTCATATGATCTTACTCATGTGGAATTTAAGAAATAAAACAGAGGATCCTAGGGGAAGAGAGGAAAAAATAAAACGATGAAATCAGAGAGGGAGATAAGCCATAAGAGATTCTTAAGCATAGGAAACAAACTGAAGGTTGCTGGAGGGAAGGAGGCGGGGGATGGAGTAATAACTGGGTGATGGACATTAAGGAGGGTATGTGATGAAATGAGCACTGGGTGTTAGATAAGACTGATAAATCACTGACCTCTACCTATGAAACTAATAAAACATTATATGTTAATTAATTGAATTTAAGTTTTAAAAAATAAAATAATGCATATGTTTAAAATATTTGTATGTTATATAATAAAATAGAAAATTGCATGTCTCCCAAAACTAAATATTATAATTAGATTTACATTTATTTATCCTACCCTCTATAACACAGTGTATGTCAGTGACTGATAGTCAGTTTAGACGTCAGCATTTTTACTAAAATATTTAGTTTATTTTACTAAATGAATCTTTAGATTTTATGTATGTGTTCATCTTTCAGGATCTTGTGGATGAGTGGGAACAGAACTTGACTCTCTTCTCTCACACTCTTGAGGAATGGATGAATTGTCAAAGAAATTGGCTTTATCTTGAACCAATCTTTAATTCTGTAGAAATACAAAGGTAAAAAAAAAAAAGCCTTAAACAGGTTTAAAAAATGTATGGTGGGTATTTATTGCCTATAATCCCTGAGAAGTCATTTTTTCAATAAACGCTCTAAAATAATCCACCTTTGGGCACAGGAGGATAATCTGAATTTTTTTCATGAAAGATTGCAAGCATAATTTTTTTTGAAAGTCCTGTTTCTCAGTTATTGGTATAAAACTGTGAAGGACTGGGAAAGGAGTGTCAGGTCAATGTAATCCCTAAACCACAATACTGTGTGTCTATTTAGCTCTAGAATATTAGTGTGGTTTTGATATGAATAATAAATGTGCTTTTAGTAACATTCATACACGAATGGTAGTTTCTTACTTTGGACCATGTGAAAGAACAGAGGTCCTAGATAGTTGGTGAAAAGTGTCCCTTTTCTTTTTATTCAGAGCCTTCAATTCATTGGCCTCTCTTTAAAGCGGTCTTAAGAGTGTGTAAGTTGTGACACATGTGTTACCTGGACAGAATTTGGAGTGTTGACCGTATATCACACAAACTAGTCTAGGAGCCATTCTCATATAGGGTAGGAAGTCCTAGAGTGTGTATTTGTAAGGTGTATTAGAGAAGATAATAGGAGACCTTGAATATCAGGTTAAGTGTTATAAATTTTATTTTAGGGGCAAAGGGGAGCTATGAGAGGCTCAGAAAAGAAAACTGTTAAGATGCGAGCACTACTTTGCAGGGTTCAGATTATATTCCTGCGTCCAAAGGTGGATTATTTTAGAGAGTTTATTGAAGAAATGACTCCCAGAGGTGAAACCACATACCTAAGGAATGTATCCCTTGCGGTTATAACAACTTACTGCCTTAAACTTAAACTTCAACATTACTCTTTCCTAAAGATTTCTTAATTGATGGACAGATAAGACTCTTAGTTCCCAATGTCACCAAGTTGTTCTTCACGGATTCGTGAGAGAGCAAAGGGGATTCTCAATGAAGGGTTGCTGGAGTCCTGTACAAGAGTGCTAAGAAAAGAAGACATGAGTTTATAATGGACTTGCCTTTGACTAGTAGAGAAGGATGGGGGCTCTGCTACCGGGGTGGGGGTGTAAAAAAGGGGAAGAGGAAGAGAGATTCGTTAGCAGGGAGACTTGTTTAAAGAGAATGTGTGAAAGAGGATGCTGCCCGTTCCCTCCCGCCATGCTCACTATGAGGTCACACCAGAGCCTCCTGAGAGTGTTGGGAGGGTGTCCAACAGGGGGAGGTTGTAGGCTCCTCCCTAGCAGGATTTTTACTGTGCTGGAGACAGTTTTAGGCCCATTGCCCAGATTGGGGACTGGGAAAATGGCGGGGCTGGGAGCAGAGGGGGAAGGTGGCTCATGGAAGAACTTGACATGTATTGCCCTGGGGTTTGGGGCATTAGAAACTAGGACTTGCCTCTTCTCTGGCAAGCTCTGAAGCAGCTTTTAGTAGCAGAGCAGAGAAGTACAAGAGCACACAGGCAGACCACTGGTTCTCAACCCCAGGTGCTGTTGCCCTCGAGGGCACATTAGGCAGTTCTTATGCCAAAAATGGCTTCTTCAAGAAGATCAGTACCCTCTTCTCAAGAAGCTCTCTCCAGATCCCGTGTCCTCTAGAATTTTAGTAACCTTTGTTTTATTTCATTTCCTAGGACTCAGGTCACTTTTACTTTATGTACAACTTGTGTATACCTATCTTACACCTCTCACTGAGTATAGTCTTGTTAAATGATGGACGCAGGTCTGATTTATCCTAGTATTGCCTACCATACACATCACCACACATAATAAACACTCCAAAATATCTTCAACTAATGATGAGCGAAAATAAAACATCACAACATTTTAAAAATTGAACAATAATCTGTGGAAATTGCATTTAGATTACAGATTTTAATTATAGTACCTTCAAAAGATAAAATTATCTCTAATTTTCTTTCTAAAGGCAGCTACCAGCAGAAGCAAAACTCTTCTCTCATGTGATTTCCATGTGGAGAGAAATAATGTTAAAAATACAAAACAAACTGGATGCTTTGCGAATAACCACCTCTTCAGGTGTCCTTGAGATTCTGCAAAATTGCAATGCAAGTCTGGACTATATAATGAAAAGTCTGGAGGTAAAACCATAACTGTCGTTAAAGTGGAGAATCAATCTTCAAAAGGGAATGTAATGGACAACAGAAACACTTTGGTGCAGATTTTCTTTCCTCTGGCTGTCAACAGTATTTCCAACTCTTGCCAACTATAGGGTTAATGAAAAAAACTACCAAAACGAAAAAAAAAGTGCATACACCAATCTAAATGGCCTTAGACAAAATAACAAATTTTTTAAGTGCCTGGGTTTCCTTATCTTTAAACTGGGAATAATGGTAGTGCCTACCTGGGGGGGCTTTATGCTAAATGAGGTAATGCACTTAGAGCACAAGAAAAGTACAAGGAAAGTACCGAGTGAGAGCTAATTATTCACATTAGCACTATGGTTGTTAGAAAACTGACAAAATCAGCCGAAATTGAAATAGAATAGTTTGATGATTTTATTTTCTTTTAAATCTGGTATGGTTAACATAAAGTGTTAGGTTAGTTTCTGGGATACCATGTAATAATTCAACAGTTCTGTCATTATTCGGTGCTCATCAAGGCCCCTTCACCTATTTCCCCCTTCCCCACCACCCCCTATAACCTGCAGTGTGTTCTCTGTAATTATGAATCTGTTTTCTTGGTTTCTCTATTTTTCCCCCTTTGCTCATTTTTTTTGTTTCTTAAATCACAAATAGGAGTGAAATCATATGGTATTTGTCCTTCTCTGACTGACTGACTTTATTTTTACATTATACCCTCTAAATCCACCCGTGTTGCTGTCAATGGCAAGATTTCATTTTTCTTTATGACTGAGTAGCATTCCATTGTATATACACACCACATCTTCTTTATCCATTCCCCATGTGAACCCTTAGGTTGCTTCCATAATCTATTGCAAACAATACTTCAGTAAACATAGGGGTGCATGTATCTTTTTGAATGAGTGTTTTTTGTATTTTTTGGTAAATACCCTGTAGTGGAATTACTGATCATATGGTAGTTCTTTCAGTTTTTCAGGGGCCCTCCATACTGTTGTCCACAGCGGCTTCACCAGTCTGCATTCCCACCAACAGTGCACGTCAGTTCCTTCTTTCCCCACATCCTCACCAACACCTGCTGTTTCTTGTGTTTTGGATTTTAGCCATTCTGACAGGTGGGAGGTCGTATTTTGTGATTTTGATTTGCCTTTCCCTGATGATGTTAGGCATCTTCTCATGTATCTATTGACCATCTACATGTCTTCTTTGGAGAAATGTCTGTCCATGTCTCCTGCCTGTTTTTTAATTGGATTATTTGAGGGTTGGTATTGAGACATATAAATTCTTTATGTGTTTTGGATGCTATCCTTTTATCAGATATGTCATTTTCAAATATCTTCTATTCAGTAGGTTTTTGTTTGGTTTTGTTGATGGTTTCCTTTGTTCTGCAGAAGCTTTTTATTTTTATGTAATCCCACTTATTTTTGCTTTTGTTTTCCCTGACTCAGGAGACATATCTAAAAAGAAGCGAGTATGGCTAATGTTGGAGACATTACTGTCTCTGCTGTCTTCTAGGATTTTTATGGGTTTAGGTTTTCACATCTAGGTCTTTAATCCATTTTGAGCTTATTTTTTATGTATGGTGTGAGAAAGTAGTTTCATTCTTTTGCATGTTGCTGTCCAGTTTTCCCAACACCATTTGTTAAAGCAACCATCTTTTTCCCATTGCATATTCTTGCCTCATTTGTCAAAGATTAATTCACCATATAATTGTGGGTTTATTTCTGGGCTCTATTCGGTTGTATTGATCTATGCGTCTTATTTTTTAGAGAGGGTGAGCATGAGTGGCAAGGGCGGGCAGAGGGAGAGTGAGAATCCCCAAAAGGCTCCACACAGCGTGGGGCCTGACATAGAGCTCCGTTTCATGACTCTGAGATCATGAGCTGAGCCAAAATCAAGACTTAGACACCTGTCTGAATGAGCCACCCAGACTCCCCTCTATGTGTCTCTTTTTGTATCAGTGCCATATTGTTTGATTACTACTGTTAGGTAATATATCTTGAAATCTCAGACTGTGATGCCAACAGCTTTGTTCTTCTTCTTCAAGATTGCTTTGACTTTGGGGGTTCTTCTGCGGTTCCATACAAATTTTAGGATTGTTTGTTCTCATTCTGTGAAAAATGCTGTGGCATTTTGATAGGGATTGCATTAATGTGTAGATTGCTTTGAGTAGTATAAATATTTTAACAGTATTTGTTCTTCCTGTCCATGAGCATGGACTATCTTTCCATTTGTTCATGTCATCTTAAATTTCTTTCATCAGTGTTTTATAGTTTCTAGTCAGAGTACAGGTCTTTCAACTGCTTTGTTAAGTTTATTCCTAGATATTTTATTATTTTTTGTACTTTTGTAAATGGGACTGTATTCTTAATTTCTCTTTCTGATCCTTCATTCTTAGTGTGTAGAAATACAATGGATTTCTGTATGTTGATTTTATATACTGTAACCATACTGAATTCATTTATCAGTTCTAGTAGCTTTTTATATATAGTATCATGTTATTGTGCAAATATCCTTACCAATTTGGATACCTGATATTCCTTTTTTCTTATCTGATTGCTGTGGCTAGGACTTCCCGTACTATCTTGAATAAAAGTGGTGAGAGTAGACATCCCTGTCTTGTTTGGCTGTAGAGGAAAAGTTCTTAGTTTTTCTGCATTTAGGATGATATTAACTGTGGGTTTTTCGTATATGGCCTTTATTATGTTGAGGTTTGAGGGTCTTTATCAGGAATGAATGTTGTACTTTGTCAAATGATTTTTTGTGTGTTTCTTGATAGGACCATATGGTTTTACCCTTTCTCTTATGAAGTGATATATCATGTTGAGTGATTTGCAAATATTGAAGCACAGATGCATCCTGGGAATAAATCCCACTTGATCATGGCAAATGATTTTTTTTAATGTATTGTTAGATTCAGTTTGCTAATACTTTGTTGAGGTTTTTTGCATCTATGTTCATCAGAGATGTTGACCTACAATACTCTGCCTCTATAGTATATTTCTGTGGTTTCAGTATCAAGGTTATGCTGCATAGCCTCATAGAATGAATTTAGAAGTTTTCATTCCTCTTCAATTTTTTGGAATAGTTTGAAGAATATGTATTAACTCTTCTTTAAATGTTTGGTAGAATTTGCCTGTGAAGCCATCTGGTCGTGGACTTTGGGGTTTGGGGAGGTTTTTTTTTTTATTACTGATTCAATTTCATTGCTGATAGTCTGATCAAAGTTTCTATTTCTTCTTGATTCAGTATAAATTCAAGGAATTTATATGTTTCTCCTAGATTGTCTCACTTGTTAAGCATGTAATTTTTCATAATATTCTCTTATCCTTAGTATTTCTGCAATGTCAGTTGTTATTTCTCGTCTTTCATCTCTGATTTTGTTTATTTGAGCCCCCACTTTTTTATATGAATCTGGCTAAACATTTATCGATTTTGTTGATCTTTTCAAAGAACCAGCTCCCGGTTTCCTTGATCTGTACTATTGTGGGGTTTTTATTTGTTTGTTTGTTTTGTTTATTTCTGCTTTAACCTTTATTATTTCCTTCCTTCTACTAGTTTTGAGTTTTATTTGTTCTTCTTTTTCTAGTTCCTTTAGGTGTAAGTTTAAGTTGTTTGATATTTTTCTTTGTTGAGGTAGACCTGTATTGCTATAAGCTTCCTCTTAGAACCACTTTTGCTTCATTGCAAAGACTTTTGACCATTGTGCTTTCATTTTCATTTGTCTCCATGTATTTTTTTTTATTTCGTGTTGGTTTCTTGATTGTTCAGTAGCAGGTTATTTAACTTCCATGTTATCTGTGCTCTTTTCAGATTTTTTCAAGTGGTTGATTTCTAGTTTTATACCACTGTGGTCAGAAAAGATACATCTTATGACTTTGATTTTGCTAATTTGTTGAAACTTGTTTTGTGGCCTAACATGTGATCTATTCTAGAGAATGTTCCATGTGTACTTAAAGTGTATTCTGCTGTTTTAGGATGGAATGTTGAGAATGTATCGGTTAGATCCATGTGGCCCAATATGTCATTCAAAGCCACTGTTTCCTTATTGATTTTCCACTTGGATGATCCATCCACTGATGTAAGTGGTGAGTTAAAGTCCCCTAGTATTATTTTATTACTATCAATTATTTCCTTTATGTTTGTTATGAGCTGCTTTACGTATTTGGGTGCTCCTATGTTGGATGCATAAATAAATACAATTGTTATATCTTCTTGTAGGATTGTCCCCTTTTTATAGTATCCTTCTTAGTCCCTTATTACAGTCTTTGTTTTCAAGTTTATTTCATCCAGTATACATATTGCTACCCCAGATTTCTTTTCACTTTCACTTGCATGAATTGTTTTTCTCTCTTTTCATGTTCTATCTGCAGATGTCTTTTAGTCTGAAATTAGTCTTTTGTAGACAGCATATTGGTTGGTCTTGCTTTTTATCCATTTTGTCCATAGTCAACCTGTGTCTTTTGATTAGAATGTTTAGTCCATTTTACATTCAAAGTAATTTTTAAAAGATTTTATTTATTTATTTGACAGAAATAGACACAGTGAGAAAGGGAACATAAGCAGGGGGAGTGGGAGAGGGAGAAGTAGGCTTCCAGCCGAGCAGGAAGCCTGATGTGAGGCTCCATCCCAGGACCCTGGGATCATGACCTGAGCCATAGGCAGACACTTAAGGACTGAGTCACCCATGCACCCCAGAGTAATTATTGATAAGTATGCACTTGCTGCCATTTTGTTGCTCATTTTATGGTTGTTTTTGTAGTTCTCTGTTTTTTCTCTTCTCTCTTCTTTCAGTTTGCTGGCATTCTTTAGTGATATATTTAGATTCTTTTCTGTTTACTTTTCACATATGTATTACCAGTTTTGGATTTGTGGTTACCATTGGGTTTGTATATAATGTCTTGTGCATATAGAAGTCTATATCAAGTTGATGGTTGCTTAAGTTTGAACTCATTCTAAAAGCACTAAATTATTACTCCTCCCCATGTCTTTTTTTTTTTTAAAGATTTTATTTATTTATTTGACAGAGAGAGATCACAAGTAGACAGAGAGGCAGGCAGAGAGAGAGAGAGGAGGAAGCAGGCTCCCTGCTGAGCAAAGAGCCCGATGTGGGACTCGATCCCAGGACCCTGAGATCATGACCCGAGCCGAAGGCAGCGGCTTAACCCACTGAGCCACCCAGGCCCCAACTCCTCCCCATGTCTTAAGTATATGGTGTCATACTGTACATCCTTTTATGTTGTGAGTCCCTTGACTGAGTTGTATATATAAACTTATTTTTAATGCTTTTGAGGTCCCTACTTTTCTTATTCCTACTTATTATGGTCTTTCCTTTCCATTCAAAGAGTCCCTATTGAAGAGAGGAAAAAATAAAACAAGATGAAATCAGAGAGGAACACAAACCATAAGTGATTCTTAAGCATAGGAAACATTCTGAGGGTTGCTGGGGGAGGGGTAGAGGGATAGGATAACTGGATGATGGAAATTAAAAAGGGCATGTGATATAATGAGACTGTTGAATCACTAATCTCTACCTCTGAAGCCAGTAATATATGTAATTGAATTTAAATGAAAATAAATAAATTTTTTAAAAGAACAAAGAAGACAAAGAGTCCCCTTTAATATTTCATGGAGGGCTGTTTTGGTGGTCCTGAACTCCTTTAACTTTTGTTTGTCTGAGAAACTCTATTGCTTCTTCTGTTCTGAATGAGCGCCTTGCTGGATAGACTATTCTTGGCTGCAGGTTTCTCCTTTCAGCACTTTTAATCTATCATGCTGCTCTCTTCTGGCCTGCAAAGTTTCTGCTGAAAAATCAGCTGATGCCTTCTGGGTTTCCCTTATATGCAAATCTTTACTTTTGTTGCATCTAAAATTCTCTCTTGATCACCGTTTTTTGCCATTTTCAATATGTGTTTTGGTACAGATCTCCTTGGGTTGGTTTTGCTGGGAGCTCTCTATGCCTCCTGGATCTGGATTTCTGTTTCCTTCCCCAGATTCAGGAAGTTCTCCACTATCATTTCTTCAAATAAATATTCTGCCTCCTTTTTCTCTCTCTTCTCTTTCTGGGACCTCTATAAAGTGAGAGTTCTTATGCTCGACAGTGTTCCTGGGTTTTCTTAACCTGTTCTCATTTTTTATTATTTTTTCTTTCGCAGGTCCAGCTTGATTGCTTTTGATTAAGTGCCTTCCAGGTCACTGATCTGTTCTTCTGCTTCCTCTATCTATTTACACCCTCTGGTGTACTTTTAATTTCAGTTATTGAGTTCTTCATCTCTGATTGGTTCTTTTTTATGTTTTCTATCTTTGTTGAGGGTCTCACTGAGATCTCCTCTTTTCTCGAGTCCAGTGAATATCTTTATGATGGTTTCTTTTATTCTCTGTCAGGCTTGTTACTCATCTCCATTTTGCTTAGGCCTATTGCTGTGATTTTGTCCCGCTCTTTCATTTTGGGCATATTCCTCTGTCCCCTTTTTCCGACTTTGGATCTATTTCTCTCTCACACTTGACGGTAGTGGCTTTATGAAGAAGAGGGTCTACAGGGCCCTGCTGTGCAGTGTTCCCTGGCCCCCAGAGCCTGGTACTTCAGGGTGTGTGCCTGTGTGTTGTAGGCACCTTCCTGTTGTGGCAGAGCTGTGTTTGCCTTCAGTCCTGCCTACGATGGCTCTCTGCCTGTTGTGGGCAGAGTCTGGTCCCTGTGGCATTAGTGGGCCGGTCAAGGGCTGCCCTGGGCTTGAGTTGAGTCAGACCAGGTGTTTACCAGAGATGAAGTAGTCCCAAACTACTTCATCAACCAGGGGACAACCTGTTGGGGTTGTCACTGGCCTGTGGTTCTCCTCCCCTCTCCCTGTAGAGGGGCTGGTCCCCGTCTGGGCTGCTTGCACACTCCCCAGGTGTGGGGCTGGCCCCGTCTGGGCTGCTTGCACACCCCCCAGGTGTGGGGCTGGCCCCGTCTGGGCTGCTTGCACATTCCCCAGGTGTGGGGCTGGCCCCTTCTGGGCTGCTTGCACCCTGGCGGGCTTGTGGCAGCACTCTGGATGCATTCCTGCCAAGGGCCTGTCAGAGAGGGGTGGATCCACAACATGTGTGTGGGCAGGGGTGCGGTGCTTGTAAAGTCTGTGTGCATCTGCTCTGAGAGGGGACCTAGAGCTGAGGTCTGGCTGGAGGGGCTGTGTTTACACCAGAGTGAGGGGGTTGCTATTGGCAAGTTCTTTCCAGCCTTATCAGAGTGTCTAGGCTAGGGGAGGGAAACCATACCATTAGCTCCTTGGTTCCTAGAGAAGTCTCTCACTGATCTCTGTCCCTCTGGGAAAGGCTCTGAGGAGAGTAAACTATTCCTTCTTGTATGCCCCAGGCATTTTTCAAACTGCAGCTACTGTGCTGTATTTCTGTGGGTCTCTTCTCTTTAACAGTCGGACTCCATTTCCTCTCTCCCTCCCAGCTCTCCCAGAGCTGAGCCACTGATGTTTAAAATTCCAGGTTTTAAGTCCTGTTGGTCGTAAGAACTTGTAAAATTTGACCTGTCTCGTTTTCGAAGCTAAATGTTAGGAGGATTCATCTTCCCCATGCCGGCCCCTGTGAGAGGGTCTGTTTCTCTGCCCCCTTAACCCCCCACCCCAGTCAGGGCTTGTGGGTCTCTCTCTTCTGCCCACAGACCCACAAGTCCTTTTAGTTCCGTGCTGCCTCTCTGCCCTTCCTCTCATCTTCAGTGTGGCGTCTTCTCTTCTCTGCCTTCAGTTGTGGGGTTTGTTCTGCCAGTCTTCAAGTCATTTTCTGAGTCATTTATGCTATTATGGGTGTGATCTAGGTTTATGTGGGGGGATGAAGTGATCTCAGGGTCCTCCTACTCACTCCACCATTGTCCCCAGAGGTCCTTGTTTGATGATTTTATGTTATTGATTCCATATATTTAAACATTGCCAAAACATTAAATTGTCAGCTAGACGTACATATTTTTAAATACTGGGTTTTAATATCTGAGGTTTGTGGTGAACATATTCGCTTCACTTCATAAACCATTAAGATCTCTTTCCAGGTTTTCATATCTTTTCTTTGTTAAACACAAGTCCCAGTGGTTGTGATGACCCCTCCAGAATAGGCATATATGGCAGTTACAGCCTAAAGGAAGTTGTCTGCCCAGGAAGCCCCTCTGCTATATGAATCCATGATCTCATTAGTAACAGCAAGTTTACCGAGTAGGATTGCGATAAGCCCTCTGATTAATTCTTGCATATCTTTGCATTATTAGTAAGCATCATTACCAACCAGTAATTTTCCATTTATTCCTGTGTTGAGCACCTGCTTTACATGCTGGTACTCCCTAGTTAGTTCCCTTCTATCACAGAACTCAAGGTCTGTCATAGGAACCGAGTTAGAGAGATACCAGCATATACTGTATGCTGTGATGGTTTGGATGGTTCAGTCACATGAAAGAGGAGAGATTAACCCAGCCTGGGAGAAGTGACCATTCAGCTGGGTTTTGGAAGAATGTCTGAATTGGGCAGTTAGAAGGGTCAGGGTGTGTGGGTGGTTGTGGATAGGAAAAGCGTCCTAAGCAAGGGGGAAGTACAGATCTGGAGCTATGAACAAGCATGGCATGTTCTGGAGTACTAAACCAGATGGTACCCGTGAAGCCTAGTTTGCAAATGGGAAAGTCGGGAAAGGTAAGACTCCCCAGGAGGACGGGGCAGATGACAGAGGGCCTAGAATATCACAATGAAGGAATTTGAACAGGAGAGTGAAATTATTTGATTTAGAAATGTCTTCCTAGAAGGGAGCATGAAGTTATGTATAGATGGGAGTGCAGTGAGAACAGAGAAAAAGAAACCAGTCGCAGGACTAGAAATCCGGGGGGACTAACTTAAGATAGTGGTGAGGATGAAAGATGACACATGGAGGAGAGAGGCAGGAGATCCAGGCTTGTGTCGAAGTTTCTGGCCTGGCCACCCATGTGGAAGGGGTGCACACTGCAGAGAGAGGAAGTAGGAAGGAGAAGCTTTTGTAGAAACAAGTACGTGTTGTACTTGTTGAAAATCTCTTCAGTCAACATTCGGGTGTACAGCTCTGGGGCAAAGGGAGGTGACAGCAGCCCAGGATGGGCAGGACGGGTGGAACAGAAATGCAATACGCGCCATGTCAGCGTTAAGGTGTGGGGACCACGAGGGAGCCTGAAAGCAAATGGTACACAGTTGGCTGAGGGATGGAGAAAAACAGGAGCATGACCTCCCAGGCAGGATGAGGGACAGAACCAGCCATCAGATGCGAGATGGCGAGATGTCACGTGGCCTGAAGACTGAGCAGCTCCCAGTCCATCCTTGGCAGTGGAGCGGCATGGCAGGGCACAGGGGTGGCTGAGAGATGCGTAAGCTAAGGCCCCAAGTTTAGAGGCGATCTCTTCAACCACTGTGACCATGGAGGGGAGGCGGGCTAGTAGGCAGTAGCTAGAGGAAAACCAAGTGCGAGAGGGGGCTGCTTGCATTTATTTTTAATGAGAGAGAGGCAAAAGGGAAGCCTGTTGGAAAGGAGAGCTTGCAGTGTAGGAGAGTGATGGGGGACACAGGATGGCATGCCTGGGCTGTGGAAACAGGTGTCTTGCCTGGAGAAGAGGAAGTGAAGACCCATGTGAGTGCAACTAGCAGCGGGCGGGGCTGGGGTTGGCGGGGCTGTGTGCATAGCGGGTTGTGAGGTGACCACTGACTCCCCGAGGACTGGGAAACCAGCAGAAAGGCAGGCGTGTGGGAAGGCAATGCCGGCGATCCCAATGGTCCCACATGCAGCGGGGCGTCTGTGGGCGCGCGTGCTCACGGGTAGGGTTTTTTGGGTCATACTTTCATTTGTTTTAGTTTTGCTTTATTAAAATTAATTTAGCAATTTAAGAATTAATTAAACATGGGTTCTTATTTCTACTAGTGCTGCTATGTATACTGCAATTTCAATATCATGCTTTTTATGTGCAAATGTAAGCCCATATGAGGCTGTGATAATCATGAGTAAACATACATTATGAACTGCAATTTCTTTTGATTCTGGACAGGACTACCTTGAAATCAAAAGAAGGATTTTCCCAAGATTTTACTTTCTTAGCAATGCTGAACTCCTTGATATTCTAGCTGATAGCAGAAATTCCGAGTCTGTACAGGTAATATTACTATTCTCTGCTCAGTGATATTCTTTCCCAACCAGGTCAGAATTTTATAGTGTTATTGGCATTTGTTTCTGGTCCACAGCCTCATCTTGTGAAGTGTTTTGAAAATATAAAACAATTACTGATATGGAAACAAGAAATCGGTCCTCCTGCTGTGATAATGCTCATATCTGCTGAAGGGGAATCTCTTCTGCTGCCCAAGTATGACACATGTGTTCTAAACTAAGCCTTTAGACTCTATACAACATCCCTGTTTAAAACCTCGGCTTGGAACTGTCTGATATTTCATAGAAGTTTGCTAAGCAAACTGTTTCTTCAGAGATAATGTACCTATGCAGAATTTTATTTTTTCATGTCTCTATTTCTTGGCATCATCCTGAATGCCAACACGGGGTTTTATTATAGAAACTTAGGAAGGAAATTTACTCTTTGCTTGTCGTCGTTAATGCTGCGCCTCTGGCTGTGGACGGCTCCAGGCTGGGCTCGTGGGTCTGCTGGGTCCTGCCACCACACAGGTCCAGTTTGCCAGCCAGCCTTTGGCACGCGGCTCCTGATGGGATTGGATTAAAAAATGCTGCGTCCCAGTGTTCCCGCCCACTGGAGTTCCTAACTCAACCCCAACCTCAGCTGGCTGTTTAAAAGACCCAGTAAGGAATACAAGAAATCTCTGTGATACAACTTACCCAGTTTGCTCATGTTTTACTGGAACCTCTTAACTTTGTAAGTTCATGATTTCGATGTCAGAATTCCCTAAAGTTATGTGATACGTTGTGTGCATAGCTTTCCAAATTGAGATCTAGAAAAAAAAACAAAAGTTAGAGAATTGTGGTCCTTTGGCATATGAATGTTACAAGTGTAGAAAAGTTAGTCTACAGCCTTATCAAGAAACACTGATAAAGACTGTTTGCAAATTATTTTTTAAAACATTGTAGGAAAATTCGTGTAAGAAGTGCCGTGGAACAGTGGCTGGTGAATGTAGAGAAAAGCATGTTTGATGTGCTGAAAAAGTGAGTACAATTTTTAATCCTAAAATCATATTCTGTATATATACTTAAACTTGTTCAATTATCTGTGAATCCAAGTGGGAAGTATCTGCAGAAATGTATGGAGTAAAGTCTGTTATGAAATGGGCTTTGATAGAACATGACAGCACGTGGCTGAATGGAAAATAGGCATTTTTGCAGTTGGAAAGCATGATCAGGGACTGCATTCAAGCAGGTTAGGGTTAGGGTCAGGAGCTGAATGCATGGCGGGATGTTGCTGCCTGCTTCCGAAGGACCCAGTGCCCAGCTGCTGGGTTTCTGCTTCAGCTGCCCATTTCTGCTTCCTTGCATTACTTGCTGGGCCCAGGCTCTGTAGTGTTCTCCTTTTTACCTTCCAGTCTGTTTAGAGTGAGGAAAGAGCCTCAGAGCATGAACTTTTCAATGACTTTGACTGGAGCTGTCTTATACATTTCTAGTTATTTGTGGTTGGTTATAGAGGGGCTGTCTATTGGTCTTGGGGTTTTAAGATCTATATTTATGAACATGAACTTGAATGCCAATACAAGGCTTCTGGAGCAGAGCAGATTATTACTTACTTACATAAATAACTACAGTGGCTTTCCTTGGCTCCAGCTCTTACCTGGAGTGATGTGATGAGAGCCAGCTGTCTCATGTGTGAGGGCAAGGAACCCTGAAAAATGCATCCGGGCACTTGAGAAACAAACCAATATTCACTTGTTGTGCTGGAACTTTTGTCAGACAGTCTTACCATTTGTTATTAATGACAGTTATTTCTCTTTCTTTACAGTTTTCTTTAAAAAAAATCTCTTCCTTGTTGTTTAGGATGACAGATTATGTGCAGTGTTGAAAGTACAGTTGACAGCATCCTTCTTTGTTTACTAATTTTACTGGGAACATTTCTAACGTTTTGTCTTTTGTTTATGATGCTTGAATTTCTGGAATATACCCCTCATCGAGGTAGAGTTTAATTCTGTTTCTTGTTTGCAAAGTTTTTAATAATTAAAGACATCTAATTCATTCAAAGATTTTTTAATTAATCAATTGAGTACCCCAAATACTCTTTTGCCTTTAATTTGTGGTTGTTATGACTACAATAACAGATTTCCTTAGGTTGAACTCCACTTGATTTTCCTGTTCATTTCTCAGTCCACTTACTTTATTTTCTGGAAAACTGTATTAAACATGTTCTCCTTTTCTAAAAGTGGATTTGTCCTTATCCTAGTTTTATTTCTAGCATTTATTTCTAATAAATAACTGTGTCACCAGACCTGTTGACTCCCTGAAGCTTGCCCCCGTGTCTGCAAAGCGTCCCTCCACTGAACTCTTGAGCCACCATTCATCTGCAGTGTGTCCTGTTGCTTCACTGCTCCCCATGCCGTTGTATGTCTTCTAACCACCAGGCTGTAGGTCTGGGTGGGAGGGGGGTGTCATTTATTGTTATATTGAGTTTCTTCATATCTTTTGGGGTAGCCATGCCAAAGTCATAAACATTTCCTTTTTTCTAGTGAATACTCTTTAAAATGTTAATGTACAAAGTGAAACATACTTTTATCAAAGCCTATAGTAAATGGCTCTTATTTGTCTGCAATGAGCTTGGATCACTGCATAAAACCCCTCCATCATCACCTCTGTATTATAGTCATGCAGGATCTTATTCCAAATGGGGTTAGTTTTCTGTTTATGGATCAGTAATTCTCTAGTCTTATAAGGTTCTTGGTTTGGTTTGTTTTTGTTCATTACTGATTCATAGGTCTCACATTTTAGAGTTTGTTTTCCTTCTGCTATATACATTTCCAAGTAATTTTTTTCAGAAAGCATCTGTGAGTGGCAAATATTTTTATTTTTGCCCTCTTAGTTGCAGGCTAGTTTGAATGGAATTAATTTTAAGTTCAAATCTAATTTCTTGAATGCTAGCTCCCCCAAATGTCACCCAAACGACATGTTGCTAAGACAGAGCTGAGTGTATGGGGTAAAGCTGAAGCCCTGCTGGGGCCCCAGAAGGGTTAAACTGGAATGTGTGTCAAGCTGTGGCAGTCTGGTTTCAGGGGGGCCTTGCAGTGTGGGGCTTGATTACAGCTGGGTAGAGATTGGGGACAGCTGTTTGGGATTGGAGGACACAGCGGAGCTGGGGTTGCCCTTTGATGCTGGTTTTGGAAAAAGCTTTGTTTTTGTTTTCACACAGGATGGAATGGTGAGGTATTACCTTCATAACACATTAAACTTGGCAAAACAGTGTCTTCTATCTGGAAGCCTTTTCTTAGCTTTTGTACATACTTGCACTATTCCCTTTGGGGAGATGCTTTCGCTTTCATCAAATACTGCTGGACCTGGCGGTGTTTGATCCTAGCAGAACGTGTTCATGTTCCTGTGTCACGCTGCCTGCAGGCCGAGTGATTGCCAGATACCAGCAGCTTGTGAGATGCCCCTGACCCCAGAGAGCTTCAGCTGGGTGTTGGAACTAGGAAGGGAGCTGTCTGTGGCTGCATGAGCTTTGCTAACCCTGCTTCCCCGGGTTTGTGTTTGCACGGGTTGTTGTTCACAGTCAGATGAGCGAGTCCCTCTCCCTCTTTCTCTCCCCGCGGGTTCTTGTGTTTAATCGCAGCAGGTGGCCTGCGCAGCCACGGGGGACAGGACGGTGCACAGGCCCAGTCTGGGAGTGGCGGATCTTCCCGGGTGTGGACATTTCTTTCCACTTCTCCTGGATGCTGAAAACTGCCTTTGTCCCATCCCCAGCACGTGGGTTCCAGCGCTGTTTCAGAGACACCGCTCTTGTGAGAAAATGCCAGTGTCGATGAACTTTGGTTCCTTTCTTCCCTTCTCTCCACTTTCCTTTCTTCCTCTGTCTTTCCCGCCGTGTGTTAGGATGTGTGGTGTAATTGCAGGCCCTCCTCTGCTTCCCCCTCCAGCCCCAGAGGCCCTCTGAGATTTCCATTCACAGTGGTCATCGCAGCTGCAATAGGGCAGAGGGTGTGGGAACAGGCAGAGGCCACTGCACTCCCTGCTTAGGAAGCTCTCTCCTCATCGCCCCGAAGAGCCACCCCTGCCTCCCTCTTGTGGTTGTCAAACTTGGCAGGAGTGTTCTTTGGTGGGTCTGCTCTTCTTTCTAGAATTCAATCCCAATTTGCTTGCCATCTGATAGAGACTTTTCAAGTTGTGGATGCCCCGGAGCACACTTTTGTGTGTTCCAGTGTTTTCTGTGTGTGTGTGTGTGTGTGTGTGTGTGTGTGTGTGTAGAATATAATTGACATATATATCATTACATAGTATTCATATATTACCTATCATTTGAAGGAGTATGGTTCACAATGAAGACAGAATTATTAAGTCAGAAACTTGATTCACTCTCTCCCAAGAGACTATAAAAAATCAGAATAAATATTTCCAAAACGCTGGAGGAAATAAAATAAAGAAAATATAGTGTGTGTGCTCTGTGTGTGTATACAAATATAAACACGGGGCTAAGTGTCAAAATAGAAGTAAGATCTTAATTAAAAGATTTTGTCAAGAGAGAAATGGAACTACATGTTGTTTGAGAGATAAAGAAAACAAAGACATAAAATAAAAGGTCATTTTAATTGATAAAACATAAATTTGCCACTAATGTTGTTTTGAAACATACAGAAAGTTGTTATAAACTTATTTCTCCACAGTGGCAGTGATAAGAAAATAATTAAAAAATTACTAAAAACCATTTGCAATTACAGCAAAAATTAGAAGAACCAATATTTATTTTAAAAGCAAACTAAATTCTAAATTAAGATGATAAGTAAAGAAAAGAAGCCATCAAAGTAGAAGAAAATGAGTGAAGTTTGGTGTCAAGAATTTCTGACACATGGCATCAGTGATGAAATGTGAAGATGATTGATCGATTTGACTATACAGAAACTAAAAACTTCGGAGTGTTTTTAGTTGTAACAATATGCAGACATATACGTTGGCACATATTAACTTGATCTTAAATAAAAACGTCTGCATATTTTTCATGAATCTTGTTTTTTTTCCTTATGATTAATTTTTAAAGCTAAATATGGGGCTTTACTGCTAAAATTTATTTGATGGTTTCAAATCATTTTAAGTACTGATTTTGTCATTGATAGTATTAGAAATTCAAAGTTAATATGTGTCATCTCCCCCTTCTAGTTCTACCACCCAGAAACTCTGTGGCCCCATTGGGGAAGTGCTGGTGACATTAAAGGAAAATATAGAGAATATGCATTTGCATAAATCACTAAGGCTCTAGTAACTCTGACATTTGGTGCCATATGTATACCTAAGTGAGAATTAAAAACCAGAGATCCTAAAGGAAAATCCCCTCGTGACCTCGTCATGCTTGATCATTGAATGGCCCCTGTGATTGCACGTAATAATAGAAGTAAAATGTTTTGTTTGTAGGTTTCTAAGTCAAGGGGTCGAGGACTGGAACCGCCAGATCTTTTCCACATGGGTAGTGTCTCATCCAGGACAAGTGGTCCTCACGGTGGTGAGTTAGTTTGTGGCTCTACTGCCCAGAAAGCAAAGATTTAGAAAGAAACCATTATGAAGGGTACTTATATGTGTCATTCACTTTGAAATGCACCAAAAAATGAGACAGATAGATGTATAGAAAACTGGATAGATAGATGAGAAAGTAAATTTAGCAAAGAATTGCTTAGAATATAGGTGGTGGGAATCTGGGTATTTGTTTTATAATGTTGAATGAAAATAAATCACAAATTATTTTCTCAGGGATATCCCTCAGGAATATCTCTATTATCTCAAGAATATCCCGCACTGTATTTGGTTTCTACTGCTGTCATTAAAAAGTTGCCTCAAACTTAGTTGCTTAAATAGCACGTGTATATTAGCTCGCAGTTGTGTCCGTTGAAGGCCTCATGGTGTCACTGGCAAAAATCAAAGTGTCCGCAGGCTCATTCCTTCCTGAACGCTGCATTGCTTCCTGAAGGCTTAGGGGAGAGTCCCTTCCTTTCTCTTTCCTGGCTTCTAGAGGCGCTGGCTTTCCTTTATTTTCAAAGCCAGCCCTGTTTGCATCTGTCTGCTCTTCTTCAGTCAGACCTCCCTCTGCCCACATGGCAAAAATTGTTCTCCAAGTTTCAGGGTACATATGGTCATATTGGTCCCACTCAGATAATTCAGAATACTCTCTCCACCTGCAGGTCTTGATTTAATTACATTTGCAAAGTGCCATTTGCCCTGTTAGGTGACATAGTCACAGGCTCTGTGCATTAACTGTTGCTGTTCTGGACCTCAAAAGTGAAAGAGAAACGAGGTATGCATGATAGCAAGGAAGCCAAAGCATGTGTTTTCTTTTGGAACAACTCGGGAAGTAGTGGTTCAAGCCAGGACAGTAGGGAATTTCCCCTGTAGACCATGTATAATGATAGAAGGACAAGGAAAGACCCCATGGGACAGCCCCATGTAACAAAAAGATGAAGGAAGGGGCTCCATGAAGAAGAATGCCAGAGGCGTCATGGAAGCCAAGGGAGCAGAGAGGGAACTGGACTGACTTTTGTCTGGAGACAGTGAGCGGTCATCATTTTAAAATGCTCTAGAGAGGTCTGCAAACTCCAATAACGTCTGTTGGTGATGAGAGTTTCACGTACCTTGGGAACAGTGGTTCTGCACTGATGCAGGAAGAAGCCCTGGTCCCCTGAGTTATCCTCCTCAAGTGTTTGTAAAGCAGTTTTGACTTCATTAAATTCTCTATTAAACTTAAAGATAACATCACATCTTTTCACTGTGCCTTGCCCCACCACAACTGTCACATCTCTGAGAACCTAGGGTTATGGACACAAATAACGATGTCCAATATCCCCAGTTCCCTTTGTTGTGCACTTGACTAAATATTAATAAAGTACTCGAAGATCCTGTGCTGCAAGGGCTTATATAAGCTGTGGTCTACAAAGGCAGTGAAGTCCTGATGAATCAGCCTAGACATTCCTGTGGTTGGCCAGGCATCCAGATCATCAGATCTGCTCTGTGAAGAGAAGATCATCCCAGGTCCCCAGTCCTCCAAACATGCTGAATAAAAAGCGGTTCCTTATGGGCTTGAACTGGAATCGTTGAATAGATTTTTGCCAGTTTCTCCCCTGTCTGCCCAGGCTGCTGCTAATTTCCCATCCCAGTGTACTGCTGACAACGTCCCTTTCTCCTGTGCTTCTGCATGTGGAACCGGACCAGGAGCCTTCTCCCAGCAGATGGCTCTGGGGGAGTGGGGATGATAATAGGCCTGCATGTTCCGGCCACTGAGAATTTCAGCGCAGGTTTATCTAAGCCAGAGCAACGGACGGTTCCCTTCCAGCCATCTAAGGACAGAGAGATCTGGTTTGCAGGCTACCTCCCCAGAACCTGCACTGACGCCACCTAGCAAGGGGACTTGGCCTACTGGATGCTGCCTCTGAGGCTGTGAATCTTGAATAAATGCTTCAAACACAGCAGTGCGGTGGCCTTGACAGCGCTTCCTGCTGCCCGGCCCAGACTCACTCCTGCCCACTCCCGAGAGACCCAGGCCATGGTCTCTTTCCACCTGCTGACCCGCCACATCCTATAAGAAAGAGTTTGTTTCTGTTGCAGGCAGCCTAGAACATGGACTGATTCATCAGGTCCCACATTCTCTCCCCTTTTACCTTGCTCTGGAAGAAAGTCCCACCCCTATAACTCTTACCCCTAGGCTAAGTATTCTGATGTTTATTTCTTTATAGCCTTACCTACGTGTTTCATAGGCACTTCAAATTCATGATATCCCAAGACGAACTCACTGCACCCCTCCACCTTCAGTAGGTACTATCCTAGGGACTGCAATCCCAGTTCACCCAGTTGTGGGCTGGAAACCTGCAGGCCTCCTGGAAGTCCCTTCCACTGACTTCCAGGTCACTGCGACATTAATCCAGCAGCCTTCTTAAAAAAAACTCTGGCGCCTATGGAGCGGGTGAGTATCAAAAGATGGCTTGAATGATGGAAGTCATACAGAGTTTCTGAAAATTATGATTACAGACAACATACTCTAAAAAGAGTATTTCTGGTTTCAACTGAGCACATGGTCCTAATTTCATGCTGGAGTTTTCTACCATTATTACTGTCCTGGGTTATTAGTCTAATGATGATTGCTAGTGATGTTATCAGTCTAGTGATGATTGCTAATAATAGCAGACTTTGAAACTAGAACTATTGGTGGTAAATATATTTCAATTTATTCAAAAATAAGGCCATGAGCATTAATAAAATTCAGTGTCTGAATCTCAAACACATTTTCTCATACACATTTTCAAATGTGTATGCTCTTTTTCACACACACATACACACATACACATCATGAAAACATCTGGTTTAACTTATAAAGTTTATTTTTCAATGACCATCTTTATATCTTACTTTTTCAGAGCCAGATCATGTTTTATAATGACTGCATCAAATGTTTTGGGAGTTCTCGGTCAAGACCAGAGTTGGAGAAGGTCCACAGCAGCATGGTCCGTCACCTAGAAGAGATTGCAGAGCTGGTAATGCTGGACACCAGTAACTCCCGCACGCAGGCTGTCCTGGGAGCGCTGCTCACGCTCTGCGTACACCACAGAGACATTGTGAGAGATTTATTGCTGAGAGGCATCTTCAGTGTGGGGGATTTTGAGTGGACGAGGTAAGTGGATCCCGTTACCACTCTGCCTAAAATAACTCATCACACGGCTACCTCTAGGGAAATTCATTCTCTACCTCAAATTTCGTCAAATCTGACTTTTCATTTTCCTGGGATTTATAGACATTCTGGGCAAACTGTGTCAGTTTGAGTTCCCGATGCCTATGCTTTCTTCCTTCTCTTTTACACTGTCCCTCCCATTATTTTAACTTCCTTGGGCTTCATGCTCCTGGATGGGCTTTGCTCCTCTCATCCTTCCGCTGGAGCGCAGCCCTACCTCAGGCCTTGACTCTCCCTATGTGCTGTCCGTTCTGGAGCACTCTAAACAGGGAAACAACCAGAGCATGTTTCTAGCCAGCTTTTTACCTCAGAGCCCCCTTTCTCCTACCAGAAGCCTGGTAGTACATATTCATACATAAATATTTTATATATGAAACACCACAAATGTGAAACTGTAGGAGAATAGAGACACTGACCCTGGGGAGAAGAGAGCAAGCATAAGTTTCCTATGATAAATGTGAAATTTCAATCTTCTGAGTTATTTTTTTCTAAAGAAACCTCTGTTCATGAAAAAATAACTGTCCTGACTACATAATGTCTTTGATTCTCAAGAAAAGTTAATTTTTAAGAAATTCTGCATGAGTATAAATTTCCTTATTTAAATGTGACAATTTCCTTTAGCCTCTAGGGAAAATGGAGCCCAGAGGCTGATATATTTGACTAACACCACTTGAATTTTACTGAATACTTTATATTTGATATATATTCACATATTCCTTTTACTGCAGAAGTGTAACTGTTTACCAGTTTTAACTGCCAAAGAAATATGTTGTATTGATGAACCATTACCCAAAAGTTCAGTATGTCATTATTACTTTCTAGTAACTGTCTTTGAAAGTGAAACTGAGAGGTGGAAGAACATAAATAGAAAAGTAAAGTAGGAAACACATGATTCTAAACAACTCTGGGAGCATCATGATTCTAGGGCTACAGTTCCCAAGTTGTATGCCAGGGTGCCCCAAGGCCCCATAGAGACCTTACAGGACACTGCAAAACATTTTAAACTTTTAAAAGATTCAGAGGGATATGCGTCATGTGTCAGACACCAAACAAACTGGTAGCTCAAAAGTAGTTGACAAGTTTAACCTTAGACCATTAAACATTATAATCATCATATTGATGATTTCTCATTCTTGCAAAGCTAGGTTTAAGCAGTTGCTCTGATAAAAAAGCAAGGACTAAATGAAAACATGATATAGGAAACAAAGTTGACAGTATCCTATCTGATTCTAAGGTCTGATAAGTTGTGCAGTGCACCATAGGTACACATGTCCCATTAGTAAGTAATGGTGATTATTCAAGAATGATATAAAATTCCTTTCAATTTATTTGTATATATTTTAAAAATAAGCTACCAAGTTAATTAAGACAAAAAATACCTTTAAGCTGCTTTGAATCTAAAAATTAATTAAATTAACTGTGAGGTATTTCTTTTGACTATGGTAATCAAGAAAAAAAATCACTGTATACTATAGGTGCAGTCAAGCAAGTTTGGGAATTTGTTAGGGGAAGAAGAATTGGGGGAGTAAAGCTCTGGAAATAAAAATTCTATTTAAATGATTTAGTACTTGAATCATAAAACAAATCTTGGGTCTTAAGATAGCAGATACCTTTTTACTTAGCTTACCAATCCTTTACTTTAGCATAGTAAAAGCCACATATGATGAGCCCAGAGCTAAGATCATACACAATAGCGAAAAGCTGAGAGCTTTTTCTTTAAGATTCAGAGCCAGATAAGGTTGTCCACTCTCCTCATGTCTATTCAACATGGTAGTAGAAGTCTTAGTGAGAACAGTTAAACAAGAAAAAGAAACAAAAGGCATCCAAATTGGAAAGGAAGAAGTAAAACAGTCTCTCTTTGCAGATGACATATTATATGCAGACATAAAGATGCCACCAAAGAACTGGTAGTCCTAATAAAGGAGTCCAGTAAAGTTGCAAAGTCAATACAAGGGAATCGAGTTACATTTCTACCCACTTACAATGAACTATCAGAAAGAGAAGTAAAACAATCCCATTTATGATTACACCAAGGGAATAAAATATTTGGGAATAAATTTAACCAAAGAGGTGAAATATCTGTACACCGAAAACTCTTTGGACATTAATGAAGGAAATTGAAGAAGACACAAGTAAATGAAAAGACAATCCATGATCGAGGATTGAAAAAATAAATATTGTTAAAATGTCCATTCTACCCAAAGTCATCTGTAGATTCAATATAAAACCTTTCAAAATTCCAGTGACCTTTTTCAACTGGAAATAGATCAAAACCTAAAATTTGTATGGAACTGCAAAATACCTCAAGTATCCAAAACAATCTTGAGAAAGAAGAACAAAGCTGGAGAAAACACACTTCCTGGTTTCAAGCTGTATTACAAAGCTGTAGTAATCAAAACAGTATGACATCAGCAAACACATCATCCAATGGAACAGAATAGCCCTGAAATATAACCACACATATATGGCCAATCAGTAACAAAAGAGCCAAGAATGTACAATGGGGAAAGGAGAGTCTCTTTAATAAATGACGCTGGGAAAACTAGACATCCCCATGCAAAAGAATGAAACTGAACCCCTATCTCATGCCACTCTCAGAAACCAACTGAAATAGATTTAAGACTTGAACGTAAGACATGAAACCATTAAACTCTTACTTAAAAACATAAGGCAGTAAACTTGGTCTTGGCAATAACTTTTGGATTAGATGCCAAAAGTAAAGGAAACAAAAAATAAACAAGTGAAACTACATCCAACCAAAAGCTTCTGAACAAGAAAGGAAACCATAAACAAAATAAAAAGGCAACCTACTGAATGGGAGAAAATATTTGCAAACCATGAATCCACTAAGGGATAGATACCCCAAATACATAAAGAACACCTGCAACTCAATAGCAAAAAAAAAGGTTGTTGTTTTTTTTATTATTATTAAAAAATGGGCAGAGGACCCGAATAGACATATTCCAGGGAAGACACACAGATGGCCAACAGGTGCATGAAATGCTGCCCAGCACTTCTCATCATCAGGGAAATGCAAATCAAAATCACAATAAAATACCACCGCACACCTGTCAGAATGCCTATTATCATAAAGACAAGAAATGAATTTTGGTGTGGATGTGAAGAAAAGGGAAATTTATGTGCCATTGGAGGAAATGTAAATTGGTTCACCCACTATGGAAAATGTATGGTGGCTTCTCATAAAATTAGAAATATAAGGACCAAATGATCCAGCAATTCCAATTCTGCATATTTTCCCTAATGAAGTACTATCTCAAAAAGGTATCTGTACCCCATATTCATCACAGAATTATTTATAATAGCCAAGACATTCATTAACTGATGAATGGATAAAGAAAATGTAGTACATGTGTAGAATGAACTATGACACAGCCGTAAAAAATGAAAGAAGTCTTGCCCATTGCTACAACACCTTGATGGCATTATCCTAAATTAAATAGGTCAGACAATGTATGACCTCACTTATATGTGAAACCCATAAACACTGAATTCATAGAAACAGAGAAATGGGTGGGGGCCAGAGGCAGCGGATATTTGTAATGGATGAAGGAGGTCAAAGGTACCAACTTCCAGTTAGAAGATAAATAAGTTCTGGGATTGTAATGGCTAGCCTGGGGACTATAGTTTAATAATACTTTATTGTGTATTTGAAGAATACTAAGAGAGTAGATCTCAAGTGCTGTCATCACAAGAAAAGTAAAATTGTAACTGTGTGAATGATGAATGTTACCTAAATTTACTGTGATCATTTCACAGTATGTACATATATCAAATCATTATATAGTCACGCCTTAAACTACTATGAAGGTCTAGCTCAATATCTCCATAAATCTGGGGGGGAAAGAATATATACTGTAAAGCTAAAACTGGGTCTCAGGTTTTACTGGTAGCCTTATAGATGAGCAAATTTAGGATTAGCCTCACAATTCTCTGGGTTCTTAAGATAAATACCACAATAGCATTTCAGTTACCCTCATAGTAAGGATCCTGGTTATAAATGAACAATGTCTGAGCCACGTCTTTATTGAAAACCACAATACATTTCGTAGGGAGGATTCTTGTATAAATCCTCGATTTGTGCTGTGCCCACATCACAGCCAAGCAGCAGGACTCCATGAGACCATTTTCCTCACAGGGCAAGTGCTCACGTGCTTGTAGGATTCGGCGTTCTAGTATTTCATTCTAACATTGTCACTCATGTACTGGCCATAACTCTTTCCATTTTTTTTTAACGCTTTCATTTGTTTTTTAGTCAACATTCCCTCTAATGTTTGTTAGGTTTCTACACACGAAAACAAAAACTAATTTTACCCCAATAACATGCACACTTGCACCACTGTTTTCAGGCATTTGCACTATAAGTGGAATGACAGACAGAAGTTGTGCTACGTGTCTCAAGGAGATGCCAGCTTCACATACGGCTACGAGTACCTGGGCTGCACGCCCCGCTTGGTTATCACGCCCCTCACTAACAGGTGCTGGCTCACCCTCACCGGAGCGCTGCTCCTGAATCTGGGGGGCTGCCCCGCAGGCCCCACCGGCACGGGCAAAACAGAGAGTATCAAAGATCTAGCCAAAGTAAGTGCCTTTGGTATCCAGAATGCCGCTTTCTTGGGTTTTTAGTCACACAGACCTTAATGGTATCTTAAATATACACCATTCCTGCTAGTAAGATGTTCAGAACATTTAACAGACACCAGGTCCATGAAGTCATGTCACTCATCCGTTCACATTTAAGTGTCTGCTGTGTGCTGGGACATGGGTCTTCTGCAGGCTCAGTTTGCTTCTGTTTACTTGGGATTCCACCGTGCTCACTGATGAGTGAGTGGTGGCAGCTTCGCCCTCATTTAAGGGTGATTTTGAGCTGCATGCAGACTTCTACCTGGTCGTGTGTGTGTGTGTGTGTGTGTGTGACACAGAGAAAGAGACAGGGACTATGAAAGTGGAGGAGATGGTTTGATGTCACTGAAATGATTTCCCTGAAATGCTTTTTTCCTTAGTTTTTTATTGATGTGTTTTAGAAACATGACTTTTTAGCATTTCATGTGCTAATCAACTTAATAGTGTATATGTCTCTACACTCTACTAAGTTTTGTGACTTTCTAAATTCAATATGTACTTCATCTGGAGATTGCAGTTTTCTCAAAAGAGTAAAGACATTTTATTACTCCTGAAGTTTTAGCATTAGTATTTTGTGTCATAATTCAAGAGATCTATTAAAATAATATTTTTGTTTCTCAGTCCTTAGGCAAACATTGTTTGGTCTTCAACTGTTTTGAGGATTTGGATTATAAGGTAAGGCTTATTAGTTTATATGTAGGAAAAAATATTGTGCACATAGAAGAAAGAATTCATTGAGGATTGAAAGAACAAGAAAAATATTTCTCTTGGAGAGACATTAAGTATTAACAGATCTGTAAATGCTGTTGATTCTTCTAAATTGATAAAATAGAAACTTAGAATATAATAGAAACTTAAAACATCATGCAGTTTTCTTTTATGAAACTGAACTACTTCTTATGACAGTGGTTTTCAAATTTTTTGATGGGGTTTTTCCTAACAAAATATGATATGGAACATGAATTTACTAACAAAATTAAGAGTACTGCTCTATTAATATAAATTTATTTTATACTTTTATTTACTTTCACTTTTTATTTACTATTTTATACTTTTATTTACTTTTTTATACTTTCATTTACTGAAAAGGTATACTCCTGTTTACTGAAAAGGTAATCATTAAAAACAATGAGGCTGTTATAATTAACACAGAAATTTGCATCAGAGTTTGTAGTGATGATTACAATTTTATGTCAGCCTTATTTTTTTCTGGTGGTATATTACCTAAGAAAACACAGCTCCTAACATTGTGAAATATTCATTGAAATGTCATATTTCAAATGTCATATACCTTTGGCGCCTCTGCCAAATTTACTTACAGTTTCAAAACACTCCCATTTACTTTGTCTTGCATGTTAAGTCCAGACCATTTACCTTTTATTAGGGTCCTTTTATTGGCAGCTAAAAGCACATTAGCTGTGAGAACCTGCCTTTCCAGTGTGTGCTCACTTAACACATGAAAAGTATCAATAAACACAGGTCAGCTGTTTGCATGAGTATTGTCAAGACCTAGAGACCCTAGTTTCCTCCCCAGGAACTGCCCTCAGGTGCAATGAGCAGGGCTGAGCAGCTGAGCGGGGAGCCCAGAAACCTGCTCATCAAGATAAATCGTATTTTAATGATTTTTAGAATCAAAATTAAGGCCAAAAACCATGAAAAAATGAAATACCAAAATTTTCAGTAGCGACACAACCTGATTCCTGCAACCAGTAGGAAGAACTGGCTGCTGTGTCTCGGACCCACGGGACTCTGGCGTGCACTCCTGCGTCACACGGAGAGCACGCATTCCTGCACGTGTGTTCACTCACGCTTGTTGTGTTGGGCCTATGGTATTCTTGTTTTGGCTGCCGGCACATGGGCATCCATGGGTTCCCCACCTGGAAGCCCCCCCGAACACCAAGGGCCAGGCCTCTGCCTGCACCTCCCAGGGGCGCGGGCCAAGCGCTGTGCACAACCGGCTGTTGTGCTAGGGAAGGCGTGCGCTGGCCTTGGAGACACTGCGGAACCACACGGGGCCAGCCCAGGGAAAGCATTCACCCGTGTGTAATTGTTTTCAAGATAATGGGGAGATTCTTCTTCGGACTGGTGCAGTCAGGAGCGTGGTGCTGTTTGGACGAGTTCAATCGGATTGACGTGAAGGTCCTCTCCGTGATTGCGTCACAGATCCTAACGATCAAGGCGGCAAAAGACAGCTACTCTGTCAGGTATGGGGTGGGTGCCTCTGCTTCCTTGCTGCTTAGTATTCCTTCTCCAGGAAGTGCTCCGGGTGTTGTTTTTTTTCCTAAACACAGACCAGAAGAAATGAATGACATCTTGGACGTCTCCTTTGCTGGGCAAGTAAAGAGCAAATATACGGAACTGACTTTCCTGCCAGCCTGGAGGTCTCCAGGCTCCTGTCCAGTGTTGGAAAGGCCTTCCCGGCCACCAGGACAGGTCACAGATATATCCAATGACTTTTTCTTTGAACTTTAAACTCTCTTAGTACCTTTCCATGTTAGGATGTTTCACTTGAAGAAACCAAAGTATGAACCATGAGAGACTATGGACTCTGAAAAACAATATGAGGGATTTGAAGTGGCGGGGGCGGGGGGTTGGGGGGCGTGGGGGTGGGAGGTCGGGGTACCAGGTGGTGGGTATTTTTTTTTTTTAAAGATTTTATTTATTTATTTGAAAGACGGAGATCACAAGTAGGCAGAGAGGCAGGCAGAGAGAGAGAGAGAGGGAAGCAGGCTTCCTGCGGAGCAGGGAGCCTGATGCGGGGCTCGATCCCAGGACCCTGAGATCATGACCCGAGTCAAAGGCAGCAGCCCAAACCACTGAGCCACCCAGGCGCCCCCAGGTGGTGGGTATTATAGAGGGCACAGATTGCATGGAGCACTGGGTGTGGTGCAAAAATAATGAATACTGTTATGCTGAAAATAAATAAAAATAATTTTTAAAAAAAAATTGTTTTTTTCCCCAGCATGTGCTGTTTGGATTTAAATGTAACACAGCCTTAGGAACTTTACCAAACTCACTTACTGTTTTAACATACTTTGACTTAGAGAACACGGTTCTCTTAGCAATGAATACTATAATGGACAGGGGAGGAAAATTTTTCTTTTTCCTGTCTAGGTTCTTTTGGCTGGTCTGTTAATTAAATTGGCATAAGATAAGTTAATGGGAGAAAAGTTTAATTGCATACATACATAAGCCTCACACAGACATGAGAGGTTCAGAGACAGGCCATTAAGGTTTGTATGCCATCTTGAGCTAAGGAGAAGGGGAAAGGCATCTGGGGCTACAAAGGGAAAGAAGAAAAGTCACAGGTAGACGGGAAGAGCAGATGTTTGGTGAGAGAGACAACAGGACACAGAGAGGAATCTGAATGAACAGGTCTGCTGAGCTCCGCACAGCTTACTACGCCCAGCCCATATTCTCTGTAGCTGTCTCCGTGAGAGGTGTCTTCCTGGACCCGGCCCTCTATCTAAACTCGTAGAAGCAGTTAAAGGGGGAGGTAAAAAGCTCTTCCTGAGTTTTTTTTTGGGGGGCCTTCACTGTCTTTAGCTAAAAATAATGTACGTAAAGAAGTGGCACATTTTGCGGGGTACTCATTCCGAACTCCTACCAATGTCTTGTAGGTTTGTGCTGGAAGGAAAAGAAATTCGTATCAACATGTCTTGTGCAGTATTTGTCACCATGATCCCTGGGTAAGTATCTGTGCTAGGAGTGGAGACAGTCAAAATCGTTTTCTGAGATCTTAGCCACAAAGCAGTCGTCTGACATTGTAGTGTACCTTGTACATTGTACCATTGTAATGTACTGCCACTGCTGACCCCCTCCTGTACCTGCACACTCACAAGTGTTACAGTTCCGTACTTATGCCCATGGGTGGTCTCACGTTAAGTTTCTGACTGAGGGATGTTTTCACTTCCAGAATGATCAGGAGAAAAGAAAAGGTTAGCCACTTGTCACTAAGAAGACAGACTAAAAAGCGGAGAGTAGCAGAAGGAAGAGAACTTGAAGGTTATGAGGAGTGGAGGCTGGGCAGGCTCAGTGAACACCTGTCAAGGGAACGTGTGGAGGGAACGGTTGGGGTGGGAGCGACCTGATGTGAGGCGCACCATGGGAGGAGGCACAGGGAGAAAGGTAGGTAGAGAAGAACACTCTGGAAATGAAAAGTACAATAGAAACTGTCTTAGACACTTGCTTTCAAGTGAAGGTCACATAGGACACAAACAGGGTTATTCTGGGGGAAACTATATTGTGTGGTTCCTCAACGGGAAAAATGAAAACGAAATAACTGCTTTTCTGCTTATTTATTTCTTTGTTTTTCTTACCCTCTTAAGATATAAAGGTCGAGTAGAGCTCCCGGATAACTTAAAATCTCTGTTTCGCCCAGTGGCAATGATGACTCCCCATTATCAAATGATTGCTGAGATAATGCTGTTTTCATTTGGTTTCAAATCTGCAAAATCACTCTCTGGAAAGCTGGTTAACATTTATGAATTAGCCAGCAAGCAGCTCTCACAGCAGGTAACACATTGCTTTTTTCAAAAGCAAGGGGATTATAGAAAACCTTAAATAAGACTTTTCTGGTATCGGACCATGGGATGACCTGGGAAATAATGGAGAGAGAATCCGGTCAGCAGTTCAAGATGGCGAGCCAACATGGAGGTGAGGGGATGTGTAAAACCAGTCCAGGTTGCAAGCCTTTCCTCCAGGGCCTGGAGAAAATAATGGAATACCTGCTGTGTGAAACTGGGGACTACTTTCTCCATACGAGGAAGTTAACCTCTATATTAGTGACTCGCACTTTTTTTGTGCTTCGAGATAATTGGGGGAATTTGTTGAAAC
This sequence comes from Mustela nivalis, assembly GCF_964662115.1. Classification (NCBI taxonomy): domain Eukaryota; kingdom Metazoa; phylum Chordata; class Mammalia; order Carnivora; family Mustelidae; genus Mustela; species Mustela nivalis. The sequence continues at coordinate 29,843,937 of NC_139035.1, read as the reverse complement.
ACAAATCCCTGGACGTTACCACCAACTTCCTGAGTGGCGCAGCCCTTGAGAATTTGCGTTTCTAACCAGTTCCCAACAGTCCCTGATGTTGCTGATCTGAGTACCACATGTTGAAAAATGATGTTCTGGGATATGCCAGCTGGATGGGTATTTGTTTATGACTCAGCATGGTTTGGAAAACCAGCCACACCACCTCCAGAATGTTCTTCCTTACCCTATTCTTTCAGTTCTTTCTCTCCATTTCAGAGAAAATTTAGTTTAGATCCTGATAGTTTTTAACAGCTTTAATACTTCCGACTTTCTCTCTTAAGAAGACTTTAGGGGCACCACTTTGGGGGGAAGTGAAGGCACTAGAAGCCAAATGCAGTCTTTCTTGATTTACAGCACAGTCTCTCTTCACAGTGTACATGATTAGGGATTTAACTGTATAGTATATGTATTTATTTCCAAGTCATCCCATTTTTCGTTCAGAAATGTAATAACTCAGATACTTTAATGCTTTATAGGATCATTATGATTTTGGCTTGAGGTCTATGAAGACCATTTTAACAATGGCTGGGAAGAAGAAACAGGTATTTAAATGGTGAGTTGAATTTTGAATCGTTAGGTCAAACGAAGTTATGCAACACAGGGAAAATAATTGGTAAAAGTCTAAGTAACAGTAACAAGATAAAATGGAGCTCCCAGAATGTTACAGTGAAATATGATAGAGGTGTTTAAGAATGTGAAAGAAGAGGAAGAAAAAAATGCACAAGATCCCCGGAGACTTTTCCCCAGAAGAACTTATTGTTTAAAAAAATGTATCTTGGGCCGCCTGGGTGGCTCAGTGGGTTAAAGCCTCTGCCTTCTGCTCAGGCCATGATTCCAGGGTCCTGTGATCGAGCCCCACATCAGGCTCTTTGCTCAGCAGGGAGCCTGCCTCGTCCTCTCTCTCTGCCTGCCTCTCTGCCTACTTGTGATCTCTGCCAAATAAATAAATAAAATCTTTTTTTGAAAAACTATCTTAACCTTTATATAATAAAAGATACACTGGAATAAAAGGCCTTATTTAAAAGAGCAGTAATTTAATGAGAAATGTAAGACCTATATGAATATATCTGTATGAGAAATGTGTAAAACCCATATGAAGAAAGCATTTGTGAAGGACACAAATGAAAACATGAATAAATGAAATAATACATCATGTACTTAATATAACATCTTAGATGGTCTAGCATCATAAAGATTTAAAGACTCTAAATGCTCATTTATGAATGAAAAAACCTCCCAGTGAGTATACCAAAGGTATTATTTGTCTATTTTTGAGCCAAAAGTTCAAATAGAAAGGGGCTTCTCAGTGGCACAAGTGGTTAAGCATCCGACTCTTGGTTTCGGCTCAGGTTGTGATTTCATGGGTCATGATCTCACGGGTCATGAGATGGAGCCCTGAGTCAGGCTCTTTGCTCAGCAGGGAGTCTTCTTGAGATTCTCTCTCCTTCCATCCCTCTCACCACTCACACTCGCGTGTGCAAGTGCATTCTTTCTCTGCCTCAAATGAATAAATGCATCATAAAAAAAAAGAAAAACAGTTAAGACTAACTTGAAAGATATTAACAAATAAAAGCAATGAAGGAGAAACTTCCCTTTAATTACTGAGACATATTATAGAGCTGCATTGGTTAAACACTGTGGTGCTGGCTTATGAACAAAGAGGGACAAGTCATCAGGACAGAACAGAACCCAGAAGCAGGACTGCACCCTCTGGGTGTGTAGTGTGTTGTCAGTTGTGAGGCAAGAACAAACTCCCAGACTTTCCAGTGATTGTCTTTGGGAAAACTAAAGTGCCCTGTGCATAAAGATGCAGTTGGAGCCACGGCCAACGTTATCTACCTGGATAACAGGAGGAAAAGACTGAAAACATAAAAGGATTTGAAGAAACAAAATGTCCTTTCTTTTCTTGGATTACAGAAGACCTGTAAAACTAAGACTCAAAATCTAGAAGCTAAGGCAAAAAGTGATAATGGTCAAAAAACACTGTGCGATCAGGGGCTGAGTGCTGAACTGGGAAGAAGGATATTTGCAGCTCTCTGGGCAGAGGGAGAGCTCACTCTGATGACATGGGAGCACTGCCTGGAGAACATGCGGAAGGACTCGTATGCAAAATGGGCAAAGCCAATTCTCAGAAAAGGAAACATAAAAGTTTTTAAATACATGAAAGTATACTCAACCCCACTCCTGAGAGAAATGCACATTAAAAATGGAAATGTCTCTCATCTGATGGGCAAAAATACGAAAGTTGGGACTTTGTTGATGAAGCTATAGGGAAGTGAGCATTTGTTTCCATTGTTGCTAAGGGGCGGACCTCTTTGGGTTTGATTTGGGGCTATATTCATGTATTACCCATTAAAAATTAAATGAAAAAAGTGAATACGTTGTAAGAGGGCATATCAATATGCCATTTACATGAATTATTAAAACACAGCCAGTGTTACAGATTGTTCATAGTACCTAGATACAGCACCAAGCACAGAACGCTGTAGGGAGGGGAAGAGTCAGGGGTCTGGCTTTAGCTCGACCATAGTATGTTATTTCTTACAAATGAAGGAACTAAGGCATATATTACAAAATGGCCTATGTAAGACTGATGGCAGGTAGATGGCTACCTGTTATGAAATGCTTTGTCGTTGGGAAGAATTAGAGGCAGGAGTACCAGGAATCAGCCTCCTGACGTCCTCCAGTCCTCCAGGCTTTCTGCTGTACGAGGACCTGTTCCAGGGAGGGAGTCCCTGATCCATGTTCTTTGCATCATAGAAAAGCCTCAGTTAGTTCTCCTAGACACCTGGACTAGGGATCTCGCCTCCAGCGTGCTGTCAGTCTGCTGCCATGAGGAGCAGCTGTCTTTTGTCTGTCTGTGCTTGCACAGCTGTGACAGCCCGCCCCTGGTCCTACAGACCATTGTGCAGGTGATGTGGTTGTGTGAAGTTGACTGTATTATAAAGAGAATTGGGGGATTTTTTAAAGATTTTATTTATTTATTTGACAGAGATTACAATTAGGCAGGGAGGCAGCCAGAGAGAGAGAGAGAGGAGGAAGCGGGCTCCCCACCGAGCAGAGAGCCTGATGCGGGGCTCAAACCCAGGACCCTGGGATCATGACCTGAGCTGAAGGCAGAGGCTTTAACCCACTGAGCCACCCACATGCCCAGATTTGGGAATTTTTATCAGAGTAAAGCACAGCAAAAAATTTAAAAATCAGACTGTTTTGCTTTTTAAAAATCCCTTGGTCCTTCCTGACACCAAAAATTATTGTGATTCTTCTTGTCTGGCCTTTTCCCTCCTGTCCCTTCCTCTCCCTCTGCTCTTTCCCATTCTTTCTCAGGCTCCTGGCTTTGCCTCTGAGGCATGCAAGGATACCACAAATGTCCCTCATTTCCAGAGCAGTCTCCCAGCAACTCTGTCTAGAGCATACTGGAGCCTCTCTCTAACTGCCGGAAAGTCTGGAGGTGCTTACATTTAAAACAGTAATAGGAGGGGCACCTGGGTGGCACAGTTGTTAAGCGTCTGCCTTCAGCTCAGGTCATGGTCCCAGGGTCCTGGGATCGAGCCCCGCATCAGGCTCCCTGCTCAGCAGGAAGCCTGTTTCTCCCTCTCCTACTCCCCCTGCTTATGTTCCCCTCTCTCGCTGTGTCTCTTTCTGTCAAATGAATAAAATCTTTAAAAAAAAAAAACAAAAAACAGTAGTAGGAGACCATGTATTTGCTTTGTAGGGCTGCCATAACAAATGGCTACATACTTGACATCTTAAAGTACCTGAGACCAGAAGTCTGAACTCCAGGTTGTGGGCAGGACTGTTGTCCCTGCCAAGGCCCAGAGGGAGAGTCCGGCCTGTGCTCTGTCAGCACCCCGGAGCTTGTGGCTGCGTCACTCTGGTATCCACCCCCTCTTCTCACTGTCTGCGTGTCTGTGTGTCTCTCTGCCTTGCTCTCAGGAGGAGCGTGTGTCTGCATTTAAATCGGGATCATCTGGGATAAACTCAGTCCCATCTTTTGCTGTATCAGAAAATATTCACAGGTTCCAGGGATTAGCAAGGGAATATATCTCTGCGGAACAGTTTTGTCTGCCTCCCGCAGACAGTCCCAGAAAGGAGGTTTCTGTATCTCCCCTTCGGGGAGACAGACTGCCCAGCAGCTGGAATCCTAGGATGTCCTTGGTAGGAAAGATGTGCTTTGTCGGCAGCTAGAGAATTAACATCTCTTCAGGTAATCACTTGAAACACTTATGGCAGTACTGGGCCACAGTACTGGGCCATAAAGTGAGTCTTAACTAATTCCAAAGAATGTGGTAGGTATCATGAAGGCAATCAAAATGGGTAAGAAGAAAAAAATTATTTTCTTGGATTTTAGTTGACTTATAAGTGTAGAGCTTTCATTTTTTATTCTTAAATGATAACAGATATTCCCCCATGATAATCTTAGATGCCATCCCCCAAATTATTCTTTTGGAGAACTTTAGTTGAGTCTTACCTTTTTATATCTAACAGCACAGTATCATAACAGTATTATTATATATAAACTGTGATCGCTCCCAGATGTAGTAGTCAGTTTGTGTGTCCGTCCGTCCGTCCTTCCTTCTCTCCTTCCTTCAAGTTATCCTCCTTGAGTGTAAAGCAAGCTGTGTCTGGGGAGAAAGGATGTCACTGACCCCCAGCAACTGTCTGACCTGGGTCATGTTGAGTATTACTTTCCCTCTAAAGTGCTTGAAAAGAGTAATGAATTCTTCGAATAAAGAACTAAACAGAGTGTCCAGTAAAAGTGCTCCCTAAACATTAGCTATTAGCTGTTTTTATTAAGGATCAAAGACTTCAGATTCGCCTCCATCCTGCTGAAGAGTTTGGACATGCGTGCCCAGGAGGGCAGGAGGGCCTCTCCCGCCCAGAGTACGTTGCTTCTTGTGTGTCTCTGCAGTCTGATTGCATGGCTTGCTGTTCCTTCTCCTGCGGGCATGTTTAATGTGCACAGATATGTGTTGAAGTGTTCAAGAGGCAACATATTGTTACTGTGGGACAGTATATTATGCGATGACTTCTTACATCTGGAGGCTTTTATGACAACAAGCAGAGATACCTTCAGCTGGCTTGAGCAGAAGAGGGGTTCAAGGTTTCTCTCCCTCAGAAGCTCCAGAGGCGGGCAGGGGAGGACTGTTCTGACAAGGGTTTCAGGTCCATTGGTCTCTACAGGACCTCTTCCATGGCGTAACTTGGGCCACAGTTCCCAGCTGCATAGCCTGCAAGCCTGTTTCCCTGGTCTCCTTGAGATTGTGAATAAATTGTAATTATTTCTTATTTTTTTGAAGATTTTATTTATTTATTTGACAGAGAGAGAGATCACAAATAGGCAGAAAGAGGCAGAAAGAGGAAGGGAAGCAGGCTCCCCACTGAGCAGAGAGCCCGATGTGGGACTCCATCCCAGGACCCTGGGATCATGACCTCAGCTGAAGGCAGAGGCTTTAACCCACTGAGCCACCCAGGTGCCCGTTATTATTTCTTATTTGACATCAACCCAAATTCGTTCCATTATTTGCAGCTAAAACACGTTACTGATACAATGCCAGACCCTGACTGGGGGTGTGGCATTGCCCTGCCTGTTCAGGACCAGCCCGGGCCTGTCTCTGGGTCCCATCTGTGGGCCCTGGGACCAGATCCGCCTCACGCACACGGCCTAGCTGCTTTGCGGTGAGGGACAGGAGGAAGGGCTGTGGGGATAGCCCCCGCCGCAAAGGAGCGGAACAGTCCTTGGTCTCATTCTTGCTCACCTGGTCTGTGTTTTTTTCTTCTGTTAAAGTAACTCCGGTGACCATCTTTCTGAAAAGGAGGAGACTCTGATCGTCATTGAGGCTCTAAGAGAAGCTAGTTTGCCAAAATTTCTCCCTGAAGACGTCCCATGTTTTGAAAAGATTATAGGAGATATTTTTCCTGAAGCAGCAGTTTCAATACCAAATCAGGTTGCCTTGGAGGTAATAAGACTTTTGTAAACCATCACAAATGATTTAGATGTGGAATATTGAGATAAGAAATGACGTAAGTAAAAAATATTCTAGTTCTTCCTGAAACACTCTATTCGTGTTCTGGTTGGAGGGATAAACATACTCGGAGACATATTTCCCCTTGGGAGAAAAACAGCCTCAGTCAAGGAAAGCTGCTAATTACATTGTTCCCCAGTTTTTTCATCTTTCCAAAGGGAATGAGAGTTTCCTCTCATTAAAGACGTGCTCTAAGGATCAAATTAGATCAGTACTATGAAAAAGGACATTACAATGTAAACTTTTGTGGTTATAAAAATGGCATGTTATGACTGACCTTGCAGTCATTGCCTCTGTCTGGGTGGGGTCTCGACTTTTCTCCCGTGGCCCCCTGTGTCCACATGCTGCGGCAGCCAGCAGTGCTTTCTGGACACCTGTGACCAGGCCCACAGAGCCCACAGAGCCCCCAGCAGACAGACCCAGAGTCAGCTCCCCCGACACCGATCACACGGCCTTTCACGGTCTGGCCACATCAGGTGACCTTTGTGTCCTTTTTCCTCCCGCCACCTTTTCTACCCCAGGCGTCTCTTTGCTTTCTGGCTCTTCCTGGGCCCTTATCAGCTATCAGGCCATCAAACCCACACACTCCTTTCCCTGGTACCCTGCCCAATTTTTCAAAACACTTTTTTTGGTTTTAATTTTAGTATATATGGTATATGTAGCTTGTAGTTTAAACAGCCTCATAATTGTTCCTTCTTTAAGTATAGGTATAAGCTATGTGCACAACCCTGTACCCAGCGGGCATAGAATACATATTATTTTGAGGCACACATGAAGTGCTCAGCAGAAGATCATTCATTAGGTTGTGTAGGAAAGTCTGGGAAAATTTCCCTTGCAAACCACCCGGACCAGGAGTTTTATGACACAATAGTTCTTTCATGGTTCTGGTCTAGTTAGATTTCAGATCCCTTCTAGGCTCCATTTTGTTGAACTAGGGAGTGTTCTCATGGCATTCACATGTTATATGTTCTGTGTGGATCTGAGACAACTACTGTCTCACAGCCGCTATGGTTTCCCGTTCCTGATGTTACCCTCCCAGCAGGTCTTATTTTCTTAGCTTGGGTTTTCTTTATTACCTAGATGACCTACAAGTGTATCTAATTGTTTTCTTCAAAAAAATGGCCTTTTATTTAATACATCTTTTTGATTTCTAACCTTTTAATATCCCTATTATTATTTTTATTTTTTAATAAACATATAATGCATTTTTAGCCCCAGGGGTACAGGTCTGTGAATCGCCAGGTTTACATGCTTCACAGCACTCACCACAGCACCCCCCAATGTCCATAATCCAACCACCCTCTCCAGACCCCCTCTACCCAACAACCCTCAGTTTGTTCTGTGAGATTAAGAGTGTCTGATGGTTTATCTCCTCCTGATCCCATCTTGTTTCATTTATTCTTTTCCTACCCCCCAAAAAACCCCACGATGCATCTCCACTTCCTTATATCAGGGAGATTATATGATAGTTGTCTTTCTCCAATTTACTTATTTCGCTAAGCATAATACCCTCTAGTTCCATCCGCATCATTGCAAATGACAAGATTTCATTTCTTTTGATGGCTGCATAGTATTCCATTGTGTATATATACCACATCTTCTTTATCCATTCATCTGTTGATGGACATCTAGGTTCTTTCCATAGTTTGGCTATTGTGGACATTGCTGCTATAAACATTCGGGTGCATGAGCCCCTTCAGATCACTACTTTTGTATCTTTAGGGTAAGTAGTGCAATTGCTGGGTCATAGGGTAGCTCTATTTTCAACTTTTTGAGGAACCTCCATGCTGTTTTCCAGAGTGGCTGCACCAGCTTGCATTCCCACCAACAGTGTAGGAGGTTTCCCCTTTCTCCGCATCCTCACCAGCATCTGTCATTTCCTGACTCATTAATTTTAGCCATTCTGACCAGTGTGAGGTAGTATCTCATTGTGGTTTTGATTTGTATTTCCCTGATGCCAAGTGACATGGAGCACTTTTTCATGTGTCTGTTGGCCATCTGGATGTCTTCTTTGCAGAAATGTCTGTTCATGTCCTCTGTACATTTCTTGATTGGATTATTTGTTCTTTGGATGTTGAGTTTGCTAAGCTCTTTATAGATTTTGGATACTAGCCCTTTATCTGATATGTCGTTTGCAAATATCTTCTCCCATTCTGTCAGTTGTCTTTTGGTTTTGTTAACTGTTTCCTTTGCTGTGCAAAAGCTTTTGATCTTGATGAAATCCCAATAGTTCATTTTTGCCCTTGCTTCCCTTGCCTTTGGCGATGTTCCTAAGAAGAAGTTGCTTCAGCTGAGGTCGAAGAGGTTGCTGCCTGTGTTCTCCTCAAGGATTTTTATGGATTCCTTTCTCACATTGAGGTTCCTTCATCCATTTTGAGTCTGTTTTTGTGTGTGTGTAAGGAAATGGTCCAATTTCATTTTTCTGCATGTGGCTGTCCAATTTTCCCAGCACCATTTATTGAAGAGGCTGTCTTTATTCCATTGGACATTCTTTCCTGCTTTGTCGAAGATGAGTTGACCATAGAGTTGAGGGTCTATTTCTGGGCTCTCTATTCTGTTCCATTGATCTATGTGTCTGTTTTTGTGCCATGCTGTCTTGATGATGACAGCTTTGTAATAGAGCTTGAAGTCCGGAATTGTGATGCCACCAACTTTGGCTTTCTTTTTCAATATTCCTTTGGCTATTCAAGGTCTTTTCTGGTTCCATATAAATTTTAGGGTTATTTGTTCTATTTCTTTGAAAAAAAATGGATGGTATTTTGATAGGAATTGTATTAAATTTGTAGATTGCTTTAGGTAGCATAGACATTTTCACAATATTTGTTCTTCCAATCCAGGAACATTTTTCCATTTCTTTGTGTCTTCCTCAATTTCTTTCATGAGTACTTTATAGTTTTCTGAGTATAGATTCTTTGCCTCTTTGGTTAGGTTTATTCCTAGGTATCTTGTGGTTTTGGGTGCAATTATAAATGGGATTGACTCCTTAATTTCTCTTTCTTCTGTCTTGTTGTTGGTGTAGAGAAATGCAACTGATTTCAGTGCATTGATTTTATATCCTGACACTTTACTGAATTCCTGTACAAGTTCTAGCGGTTTTGGAGTGGAGTCTTTTGGCTTTTCCACATATAGTATCATATCATCTGCGAAGTGATAGTTTGACTTCTTTTTGCCAATTTAGGTGCCTTTAATTTCCTTTTGTTGTCTGATTGCTGAGGCTAGGACTTCTAGTACTATGCAGTGGTGATAACGGACATCCCTGCCATGTTCCTGACCTTAGTGGAAAAGCTGTCAGTTTTTCTCCAGTGAGAATTATATTTGCAGTGGGTTTTTCATAGATGGCTTTGAAAATATTGAGGTATGTGCCCTCTATCCCTATGCTTTGAAGAGTTTTGATCAGGAAGGGATGCTGTACATTGTCAAATGCTTTTTCAGCATCTATGGAGAGTATCATATGGTTCTTGTTCTTCTTTTATTAATGTATTGTATCACATTGATTGTTTTGCTGATGTTGAACCAACCTTGCAGCCCTGGAATAAATCCCACTTGGTCATGGTGAATAATCCTTTTAATGTACTGTTGGATCCTGTTGGCTAGTATTTTGGTGAGGATTTTCACATCTGTGTTCATCAAGGATATTGGTCTGTAACTCCCTTTGTTGATGGGATGTTTGTCTGGTTTTGGGATCAAGGTGATGCTGGCCTCATAAAATGAGTTTGGAAGTTTTCCTTCCATTTCTATTTTTTGGAACAGTTTCAGGAGAATAGGAATTAATTCTTCTTTAAATGTTTGGTAGAAATCCCCCTGGGAAGCCGTCTGGCCCTGGGCTTTTGTTTTTTTTTTTTTTTTGGAGATTTTTGATGACTCTTTCAATCTCCTTACTGGTTATGGGTCTGTTCAGGTTTTCTATTTTTTCCTGGTTCAGTTGTGGTAGTTTATATGTCTCTAAGAATGCATCCATTTCTTCCAGATTGTCAAGCTTGTTGGTGTAGAGTTGCTCATAATGGGTTCTTATAATTGTTTGTATTTCTTTGGTGTTGGTTGTAATCTCTCCTCTTTCATTCATGATTCTATTTTATTTATTTATTTATTATTTTATTTTATTTTATTTTATTTATTTATATATTTCTCTTTTCTTTTGATAAGTCTGGCCAGGGGTTTATCAATCTTATTAATTCTTTCAAAGAACCAGCTCCTAGTTTCGTTGATTTGTTCTATTGTTTTTTTGGTTTCTATTTCATTGATTTCTGCTCTGATCTTTATGATTTCTCTTCTCCTGCTGGGTTAAGGCTTTCTTTGTTGTTCTTTCTCCAGCTCCTTTAGGTATAGGGTTAGGTTGTGTACTTGAGACCTCTCTTGTTTCTTGAGAAAGGCTTGTACTGCTATATATTTTCCTCTCAGGACTGCCTTTGCTGTGTCCCACAGATTTTGAACTGCTATGTTTTCATTATAGTTTGTTTCCATGAATTTTTTCAATTCTTCTTTAATTTCCTGGTTGACCCATTCATTCTTTAGAAGGATGCTGTTTAGTCTCCATGTATTTGGGTTCTTTCCAAATTTCCTCTTGGGATTGAGTTCTAGCTTCAGAGCATTGTGGTCTGAAAATATGCAGAGAATGATCCCCATCTTTTGATACTGGTTGAGACCTGATTTAGGACCCAGAATGTGATCTATTCTGGAGAATGTTCCATGTGCACTAGAGAAGAATGTGTATTCTGTTGCTTTGGGATGAAATGTTCTGAATATATCTGTGAAGTCCATCTGGTCCCGTGTGTCATTTAAGGCCTTTATTTTCTTGTTGATCTTTTGCTTGGATGAACTGCCCATTTCAGTAAAGGGAGTGTTAAAGCCCCCTACTATTACCATATTATCGTTGATGTGTTTCTTTGATTTTGTTATTAATTGGTTTATATATTTGGCTGCTCCCATGTTAGGGGCATAGATATTTAAAATTGTTAGAGCTTCTTGTTGGACAGACCCTTTGAGTATGACATAGTGTCCCTCTTCATCTCTTATTATAGTCTTTGGCTTAATATCTAATCTGATATAAGGATTGCCCCCCCACAGCTTTCTTCTGATGTCCATTAGCATGGTAAATTGTTTTCCACCCCCTCACTTTAAATCTGGAAGTGTCTTCGGGTCTAAAATGAGTTTCTTGTAGGCAGCATATTGATGGGTTTTGTTTTTTTATCCATTCTGATACCCTGTGTCTTTTGATTGGGGCATTTAGCCCATTTACATTCAAGGTAACTATTGAGAGATATGAATTTAGTGCCATTGTATTGCCTGTAAGTTGACTGTTACTGTATATTATCTCTATTTCTTTCTGATCTACTACTTTTAGGGTCTCCCTTTGCTTAAAGGATCCCTTTCAATATTTCTTGTAGAGCTGGTTTGGTGTTTGCAAATTCTTTCAGTTTTTGTTTTCCTGGAAGCTTTTTATCTATCCTTCTATTTTCAATTATAGCCTTCCTGGATATAGTATTATTGGCTGCATGTTTTTTTCATTTAGTGCTCTGAATGTATCATGCCAGTTCTTTCTGGCCTGCCAGGTCTCTGTGGGTAAGTCAGCTGCCAATCTAATATTTTTACCATTGTATGTTACAGACTTCTTTTCATGGGCTGCTTTCAGGATTTTCTCTTTGTCGCTAAGACTTGTAAATTTTACTATTAGGTGACAGGGTGTGGACCTATTCTTACTGATTTGAGGGAGGTTCTCTGCACCCCCTGGATTTTGATGCTTGTTCCCTTTGCCATATTAGGAAAATTCGCTATAGTAATTCTCTCCAATATACCTTCTGCTCCCCTCTCTCTCTTCTTCTTCTTCTGGAATCCCAATTATTCTAATGTTTTCTCGTCTTATGGTGTCACTTATCTCTCGAATTGTCCCTTCGTGGTCCAGTATTTGTTTGTCTCTCTTTTGCTCAGCTTCTTTATTCTCTGTCATTTGGTCTTCCATATCATTAATTCTTTCTTCTGCCTCATTTATCCTAGCAATAAGAGCCTCCATTTTTTATTGTACCTCATTAATGGCTTTTTTTATTTCAACTTGGTTAGATTTTAGTTCTTTTATTTCTCCAGAGAGGGCTTTTATATCTCCCAAGAGGGTTTCTCTAATATCTTCCATGCCTTTTTCGAGCCCAGCTAGAACCTTAAGAATCGTCATTCTGAACTCTAGATCTGACATATTATCAATGTCTGTATTGATTAGGTCCCTAGCCTTCAGTACTGCCTCTTGTTTTGTTTTGTTTTTGTGGTGAGTTTTTCCGCCTTGTCATTTTGTCCTGATAAGAATATATGAAGGAGCAAATAAAATACTGAAAGGGTGGCAAAGACCACAGGAAAATGTGCTTAAACCAAATCAGAAGAGACCCCAAATCGTGGGGGGGGGGGGGAGAAAGGGGATTAAAAAAAAAGTTAAAAAATATATAAAAAGAAAACAAATAAAAATATAGAAAAGAAAATATATATATATATATTAGACTGGTGACTAGCACAGGGTCACCCCCTTAATTTTGTGAGTATTTTGGTCTCTTAGAAGAAACTACCTCCCAAACTTTTAAAGAATGAAAAACATATATAGGGGTAAACACAATGAAGAGATGGAATATGCCTATAAAGATGAAAAAAAATTTTTTTTAATTTCTAAAAAAGGAGTTGATAAAGTAAGTTGGTTGGGAGAATAAAGAAGAAAGTGGAGAGAATTTGCTCAGGCTGGAGACTAGAACAAGCCCGAAGCTAGATTTAGGGTATATTTTGATATGTTAGAAGAAGTTGTAACCCAAATTTTTTAGAAGAAAAAACCCTATGTGTATACAAAAAATAAAGTTAGATACAATGAAGAATAAAATATGACTGTAATAATGAAGGTTCAAAAAAGATTACTATTTTTTTATGAAAGGTACTGTTAAGATAAACTAGTAAAAAACGTTAAAAGAGGAAAGAGTAAAAGTTTAAAAAAATTAGCAGAAGAAAAAAAATAAAATTAAAAAAATTAATTAACGCAAGACTAAAGAATCATGGGGAGAAAGCCATGAATTCCATGCTTTGCTTTCTCCTCCTCTGGAATTCCGCTGTTCTTTTTGGTAAGTAAACTTGGTCTTGGCTGGATTTTTTTTTTATCTTCTGGGGGAAGGGCCTGTTGTAGTGATTCTCAAGTGTCTTTGCCCGAGGCAAAATTGCACCGCCCTTACCACAGGCCAGGCTAAGTAAGCCGATAGGGTTTGCTTTTGGGAGCTTTTGTTCCCTGAATGCTTTCCGTAGAGTTCTGGAGGACGGAAATGAAAATGGCGGCCTCCCAGTCTCCCCCCGGAGGAGCTGAGAGCTCAAGGCCCCACTCCTCAGCGCGCCCTCAGAGAAAAGCGCTCAATCACTCCCGTCTCCCTGGCCTCCAGCCACACTCCGAGCTCACCCAGCCTGTGACCAAGCATCTCTGTCTCTGGCATGCAGCTCTGCCTGGAGTCTCTGAACCCTGCAGATCCTTGAGCTCCCCCAGGGGGTGTCTCCCCAGATCTTGTGAGGACCCCACTCACAGAGCAGTGGCCTGTGCCACGGATTACGGTTCAAGGTAACCCTGAGCTGAGAGCTCACTCATTAGCTCTGTCGCTGTAGCCGGCTTCCCTGCTCTAATACCTGTGAGCTCTGCAACACTCAGACACCCCCAATCCTTCTTTGACCCCACAAGACCTGGAAGTACGCTGACCCCATGTGGGCTTCACCCCAGTTTAGCCTCTGGAGCGATGTCCCTCAGTGGAGCAGTCCTGATTTAGTGCTCTGTTGTTCCCCCGCTTACCGGGAGCCGCACCCCCACCCCACGCGGTCTGTCTTCCTGCTGATTTGGATTCACTTCACCACCGTCCTACCTTTCAGAAAGTGGTCAATTTACTGTTTCTAGAATTGTTGCTCTTCTTCTCTTTGATCTCCTGTTGGATTTGTAGGTGTTTGGAATGGTTTGATAAGCTATCTAGCTGACCTCCTGCTACCTGATGTCGTCTCAGCCTGCTACTTCTCTGCCATCTTGACTCCTCCCCCCCATTATTATTTTTAAATGCCTTCTTTTTTTCTCTCAGTTTTGTGTTTTCCCTCCAGCTGTCTAAGATGAGTAGTTTATTTTTTTACTACTATAAGTTGATAAAACAAGGGACATCCATGTGGCTCAGTTGGTAAGTGGCTGGCTCTTGGTCTCAGCTCAGGTCTTGATCATAGGGTTGTGGTTCAAACCCCACACTGGGCTTCATGCTGGATATGAAACCTACTTTAAAAACAAAACAAAACAAAAAATCCCAACAAAGAAAACTATGTAACTTCATCCAAGCACTGCCTTAGATACAGAGGCTGTAAGTTCAGGTGTGTGGTGTTTTCCTAAGCATTTTTCCCCAGAAATTTGATAGACTAATGTGTATTTTTTTTCCTAAGTTTTCTTTCAAGACAGAGGTTTTTCATGCTTTTAATTTCCAGATAAAGACCTTTTTATTTTCTGATTTTGTTACCAATTTCTGGTTTTACTTAATTATCACCAGAGAATATTATCTTTGTTATTATTCCTTAAGAATTTAGACTTTTTAATGGCCTAATGGATAGGTAACTTTTGTGCATAGTCCCTATACACGTGGAAAAAAGGTATCTCTGGACTGCAAATAGAAGACAGAGATTTTTTTTTTATCTCCATTTGTTAATACTGTTCATTTCACATTTATTAAGTGATGTGTAGGGTACCAGCTGGTGAGCTACACTTCGGCAAGAGACACTGAAATGCTTATTACTCAGGGGTCTTGGAGGAAGTTTGCAGGACAGGCCTCCCGGACCCCCGGGGTGGCCGGCAGAGAGGCAGGCCTGGGGCACCCTCCTTCTTCAGGGGCCATGGCCAGGCTGCTTTCGGGATTCCCAGGCTAAGGCTACATTGGTCAGGGCAAACCAAACAGAGCAGGCATTTGGCAAGTTCCTGGTGGGCGCCGTCTAAGGAGCCTGTAAGGGAAAGACCCCAGGAGGCAGGGACATGCCACCACCAGCTCATGCCTGCTCCCAGCTCTACAGGCTGCCATCTGGGGGCCTGCGCCAGTGGGAGGGTCAGAGTCACGTCCCCACAGGCTGTTGGATGGATGGGACAGAATGGATGCAGAGGCAGCTCAACCCTATTTTCTCTATCTTATCGATGGTGCTACACGTGCCACAGACGGACTTGTACTTGTTCACTTGTTGTCCTTGGACTCAGAAGGGAACTCGTGTCTCCTTTCCGCACATTCCTATTCACCCTTCCACCCTCTGCTTCCTAATGGTCATTACTGGGTCATCTGACACACGGATACCAATAACACATCATTGCAGGAGTTGTACTCAAAAAGCAGCGCTTTTGGGTCCTGGGGTGTGGTTTTTTGGCTTGAATTCCACTTTGTTCAGATGGTTATGCCATTGTTTGCCTTTTGGACTTGTGGACTTGTTTTTTTCCCAACTTTATAAATTCCACAAAGTGAAGTGGTTTTTATTTTTTGTTTTAAAGACTCTATTTATTTGACACACAGAGAGAGAAGTCACAAGCAGGCAGAGAGGCAAGCAGAGAGAGAGAGGAGGAAGCAGACTCCCTACCGAGCAGAGAGCCCGATGCAGGGCTTGATCTCTGGACCCTGGGATAATGACCTGAGCTGAAGGCAGAGGCTTTAATCCACTGAGCCACCCAGGTGTCCCTGAAGTGGTTTTTAAATTTTGTTTTATTCTACAGATTTTTATGCAGGCTAGTATTTTTATTCTAAGGATAACTTTATACATCTTTATCATAATATCCATAGTTTTTCAGCTATTTGGATACTGTTAGTCCCTAATATGAACAATGATGTATGTCTTCTTTCTCCTTTCTGCTCTCTCTCTTTCACTGCCCAAATTTGACAATATTGCCTGATTTTTTTTTTTAACTTTGTACATTAGAAATGCTGTCTGTGACTCTGTGCAGGAAAGGGGTCTGGGAACACCCTGTGCCTCCCCAGCCCATGGCTCTGGACCCGCCCAGTGTTATCCAGCTCCGGCCTCCTGGCTACGTGGCCATGCGATGCCCTCAGTTACTTCACAGTGTCGTAGAGTTCTTGGCGATACTGGTGTCATAGTTATAATATTCTCAGTGGTGTATAACATGTGTACTGAAATGCCTTTGATTTGAGTCTCCCCTTGAATATGGCGGCCTTGGTGAAGTGTCTCAGTAGTTCAGAATTAGCACTGATTTTATGTGTTCCGTGGGGATTTTGTTGGCCGATCATATCAGAATGAAAGCCATACCTCTTTCCTGCCGTCCTTGTGTCCCATATTCTCCTTTGCTTATGAAAACTTTCCAGGGTTGCATCACTCCTGCCTTCCTGGGATATTCCACGTTTTATCCTCATGTGATTTTTATATACTATTGTATTAAGTTAGTTAATATTTTATTTAGGATTTTCACATGTACACTTAAAAATTACCTTACCTGTTTTTAGAATCAAGATTATCCTAGCTCTTCAAAATAGACTGAACAACAAATGTTCTTATGTTTTCTGGAAAAACTTGTATAAGATTAGATTTTTGATCAAACTCACTGTAAAAATACTTGGATCTGGATTTGGTAGGGGTGGGAGGGAGAGGTTTTGAATCACTTAGTGAGCCCTTCACACTCCCTGTGTTCATACAACAAATGCGTGTTTCTAAATGCATTAACTGAAGTTGTTTCTACTACTCTCACCACTTTCCAGGCTCTGCTACAGTTATTTCTGTTCTTCGTAATGATCGTTCTTGCCTGAGGTCTGTGTATAATCAGTTTTTTGAAAGAGGTAACTTTTGGTTTTGATTTTTTTTTCACTATTTTTTTCCTTGATCTATTTGGTTGATTTCTGTCCTCCATTATTTACATTCTATTTATTTCATTTGACTTGTTCTCCTATTCTTAAGTTTAGTGCTGAGTTTTTTTTTTAATTTATTTTTTATTTTCAGCATAACAGTATTCATTATTTTTCACCACACCCAGTGCTCCATGCAATTCGTGCCCTTTATAATACCCACCACCTAGTACCCCAACCTCCCACCCCCCACCCCTTCAAAACCCTCAGATTGTTTTTCAGAGTCCATAGTCTCTCATGGTTCACCTCCCCTTCCAATTTCCCCCAACTCCCTTCTCCTCTCTAACTCC
Organism: Mustela nivalis; assembly: GCF_964662115.1. Classification (NCBI taxonomy): domain Eukaryota; kingdom Metazoa; phylum Chordata; class Mammalia; order Carnivora; family Mustelidae; genus Mustela; species Mustela nivalis. The sequence goes on along the minus strand of NC_139035.1, from coordinate 29,826,741 downwards.
CCATGTCCTCCATGCTATTTGTTATGCTCCACAAATAAGTGAAACCATATGATAATTGACTCTCTCTGCTTGACTTATTTCACTCAGCATAATAATCTCTTCCAGTCCCGTCCATGCTGCTACAAAAGTTGGGTATTTGTCCTTTCTTTTTTTTTTTTTTTTTTTTTTTTATAAACATATATTTTTATCCCCAGGGGTACAGGTCTGTGAATCACCAGGTTTACACACTTCACAGCACTCACCAAAGCACATACCCTCCCCAATGTCCATAATCCCACCCCCTTCTCCCAAACCCCCTCCCCCCAGCAACCCTCAGTTTGTTTTGTGAGATTAATAGTCACTTATGGTTTGTCTCCCTCCCAATCCCATCTTGTTTCATTTATTCTTCTCCTACCCACTTAAGCCTCCATGTTGCATCACCACTTCCTCATATCAGGGAGATCATATGATAGTTGTCTTTCTCTGCTTGACTTATTTCGCTAAGCATGATACGCTCTAGTTCCATCCATGTTGTCGCAAATGGCAAGATTTCATTTCTTTTGATGGCTGCATAGTATTCCATTGTGTATATATACCACATCTTCTTGATCCATTCATCTGTGGATGGACATCTAGGTTCTTTCCATAGTTTGGCTATTGTGGACATTGCTGCTATAAACATTCGGGTGCATGTGCCCCTTTGGATCACTACATTTGTATCTTTAGGGTAAATACCCAATAGTGCAATTGCTGGGTCATAGGGCAGTTCTATTTTCAACATTCTGAGGAACCTCCATGCTGTTTTCCAGAGTGGCTGCACCAGCTTGCATTCCCACCAACAGTGTAGGAGGGTTCCCCTTTCTCCACATCCTCGCCAGCATCTGTCATTTCCTGACTTGTTGATTTTAGCCATTCTGACTGGTGTGAGGTGATATCTCATTGTGGTTTTGATTTGTATTTCCCTGATGCCGAGTGATATGGAGCACTTTTTCATGTGTCTGTTGGCCATCTGGATGTCTTCTTTGTAGAAATGTCTGTTCATGTCCTCTGCCCATTTCTTGATTGGATTATTTGTTCTTTGGGTGTTGAGTTTGCTAAGTTCTTTATAGATTCTGGACACTAGTCCTTTATCTGATATGTCTTTTATCTGTTTCTTCCTAAAGTATTAAAGATGTGAATTTTCCTCTCAGTATTCCTGGAGCTCTTTCCTATAAGTTGGTTATTTTTGTTTTTTGTTTTGTTTTGTTTTGTTTTTTAAAGATTTTATTTATTTGACAGAGAGAGATCACAAGTAGGCAGAGAGAGAGAGAGAGAGAGAGAGAGAGAAGCAGGCTACCTGCTGAGCAGAAAGCCTGATGCAGGACTCAATCCCAGGACCCTGGGATCATGACCTGAGCCAAAGGCAGCGGCTTAACCCGCTGAGCCACCCAGGTGCCCCATCCTTTAAGTTTTCACATGTAGTATTTTAATTAACATTTAGTTATAAATATTTCTTTATAATTTTTAAAGCCCATTAGTTGTTTTTCTTTTTGCCAATTTCTGAGAATTTAAACTACCCATATATTATTAATCTCCATTTTGATTATTTTTGATTGGGGACTATATGCTATACTGTACATATTTATCCTTTTGAAATAACCTTCATGAGGTTTCCTACATCCCCTAATGACATCGTTTTGTAAGTGCTTCATGTGTGCTCTGATATAATAGGTGTTCTATGCTCATTGGACTTAATATTATATACATACACTCTTACACAGCTTAGATACCTATTTTTTATTGATCCATCAGCTTCTAAAAGTGATGTATTAATATATTAACTACAATTATTGATTAACATCTGTTTTCCCTGCATATCAGCACATTGCTGCTCTTATATAGTTTGATGATATAAGTGGATATATATTTATTTCTTATTCTTCTTAAATTCCACATGTAAGTGAAACCATACAATATTTGTCTTTCTCTGACTTATTTCACTTAGAATTATACTCTCTAGACCCCTCTATGTTGTTGTGCATGCTAAGAGTTCAGTCTTTTTTGTGACTGGGTGATATTGTACCACACACACACACACACACACACACACACACACACACCATACCTTCTTTATCCATTCATCCAACGATGGGGATTTGGGGTGTTTGCATACCTTGACTGTTGTAAAACTGCAGTAAACATAGGAGTGTGTATGTCTTTTCAAATTACTGTTTGCATTTCTTTAGGTAAATATCCAGTAGTGAAATTACTGGATCATATGGTAATTCTATTCTTATTTTTTTGGATGAACCTCCATACTGTTTCTTGGAGTGGCTAAACCAGTTTGTGTTCCCACCAACAGTGCATGAGGGTTCCTTTTTTTCCATATCATCGTCAACACCTGTTGTTTCCTGTGGGTTTTGGGGTTTTGGGGGGTTTCACTCTTTTTTTTTTTTAATTTTAGTTCCATTATGGTTAACATATAGTGTTGTATTAGTTTTAGGTGTACAACATAACTATTCAATAATTCCATTTATTGAACTCATTCTTATTCCTCTTCCTCCCACATCTTAGGTATATGGTGACATTTTTTACAGTCTTTTATGAAAGTAAAATGAATCCCTTTTTGTGAATCTCTTGACTGAATTTTATAGATACACTTATTTTTGCCTCTTTTGTGCATCCAACTTTTCTTATTCCTGCTTATGGTCTTTCCTTTCCACTCAAAGAATGTATTTTTTTTAAGATTCTATTTATTTGTTTGACAGAGAGAGAAAGAGAGAGAGAGTTCACAAGTAGGCAGAGCAGCAGGCAGAGAGAGAAGGAAGCAGGCTCCCTGCCAAGCAGAGAGCCCAATGCAGGGCTTGATCCCAGGACCCTGAGATCATGACCTGAGCTGAAGGCAGAAGCATAACCCACTGAGCCACCCAGGTGCCCCAAAGAATATTTTTTAACATTTCTTGAAGGGCTCGTTTAGTGTCATTAATTCCTTTAACTCTTGTTTGTCTGGGAAGCTCTGTCTCTCCTTCTGGTCTGAACGAGAGCCTTATTGGATATCCTTGGCTCCAAATTTTTTCCTTTCAGCACTTTGAATATATCCTTCTACTCCCTTCTGGCCTATGAAGTTTCTGCTGAAAAATCCACTGATAGCTGTATGGGGTTTCCCTCGTATGTAACTGCTTTTCTTTTCTCTTGCTGCTTTTAAAATTCTTTATCACTACTTTTTGTCATATTATTTACTTTGTGTCTAGGTGTGGACCCCTTTGACTTGGTCTTGTTGGGATTTCTCTAGGTCTGTTGGATCTGGATTTCTCTTTCCTTTCCCAGATTCAGGAAGTTTTTAGCTATCCTCTCTTCAGACAAATCTTCTGCCCCCTTTTCTCGCTCTTTTCCTTCTGGGGTCCCTATCTGTTATGCTTGATAATGTTGCTGAGTTCCCTGGGTCTATTCTCATTTTGTGTATCTTTTTCCCCCTATCATCTGCTCAGCTTTATTACTTTCCATGACTCTGTCCTCCAGGTGGCTGATCCATTCTACTTCCTCTTGTTTGCTATTTATTCCAGCTGGTCTATTTTTATTTCCATTAAGTGAGTCCAATAGCTCTAATTGTTCTTTTTTATGTCTCCTGTCTCTTGGTGGAAGGTCTCATGAAGGTTCTGCACTCCTTTCTCAATTCTGGTGAGGATATTTATGAGCATTACTTTAAATTCATTATCAAACCTATTACTCATTTCCTTTTTGTTTAGGTCTCTTGCTCTGATTTTGTTCTGCTCTTTCATTTGGGACATATTCCTCTGTCTCTTCATTCTGTCTATTGCTGTGTCTATTTCTTTGTGTTAGGAAAATCAGCTATGTCTCCTGCTGTTTTACTGTCTCTTTAAGAGCAGGGACTCAGCTTCCTATCTGAACCTACTGATCTTTAAAGTTCCAGGTGGTAAGCCACACTGAATGTAAGAGCTCACAAAGTTATGCCCCTCTGGTTTTCAAAGGCATTGTTATGGGGATCCCTCTTCTTGGTATAGGTCCCTGTGCCTGGGCTGACATCTGCTCCTCTTCCCCTTCCTGTGCCCTCAGATCCCTCCCTCCTACAGACAGTATCACAGGTCTGTCAGTGTCACAGATCTGTTTGGTTCCCAGCTGTGTCTCTGCCCATCCAACCCTCTTCAAGGTGGCCTCTTCTTGGTGTGTAGCTGTGGAGAGCCTGTCCTACCAGTCTTTGGGGAATCTTCTGAGTCATTTACACAGACATGAGTGTTACCTAGTTGTATCCATGGGATGAGGTGAGCCCAGGACCCTTCTACTCCACCATCTTCTCTGCAGGTCTCTCTGGAAGCTTTTAAAATTTTCATTTTGTCCTTGATATTCCAAATCTTACTTTAAATTCTCTAGCTATGTATTTTCATATTCTGTTGGCTGTTTTAATATGGAGCTATTTATTTTTAGTTTTCTGTTGACAGGAAGTGGACTTCTGCTCTGAGATTCTCTGTTCCATGTGTTTCAATGAGTTGGATTTTTCCAAACAAACTGTAGGTCCAAACTCTAAGCTAAATCAGCTTAACTGTTTTCATAGCACTTACCTGTGTTTTAGATATTACAGATTTTTCTGTATTCTTATTGTAATGAAAACATATAGATATATAGATAGATAGATATGTCTATATATAGGTACAGAGATATAGATATAAGATATATTGATATAGATATTTATATAGATATCTATATCTATATGAAGATATCTTTGTGGTTTTGTGCTATGTGGCTTCCAGGAGACATAAGATGGATGGTTGCATCTAAGCTATTGTCTACATTCTGCATATTTATACTTACATTTTGAGGATTTCCAATCTGCTAGAAAAAGGGAAGGAAGATGTTAGTTGACAAATTTCACTTTCTCTCTCTTATATAAGCATCTTTTTGTTTCTCCCCAGCCTACACATTCCTTCCTCTCCTTTCTCCAGTTATGTGTTACCTTTAACATTTTCAAGTCGCAGCTAAAACAAATGGCATTGCCTTCATAATAGCATTTCTAGGTGCACGTTGATGGTTTGACTTTTTAACCTTTTATATTCATCTCTTCCTAAGTTTTACAAGTTAGTTTACAAACATCAGTTTATTCTGCTTCTTTCCCCTTCATATAATTTTTACATTATAAATATGAAGGCTTTCATCTCTTAAATAAACTGTTAATAAAATGTTGCCAAATAATAATATATGGCTAGAGAATGACATAAAGTTCACAATTTAAAGGTTTAATATTAAATTTGGAATAATCCAGTCTTTTATTTAATAGTGTATTTTTGATGGTTTACACAGTCACATATAGCATATCCACATAGGAATACATGCTCTTAAATAAATACGCTGTACGTGGGCTGTTTACATCCCTTGTTCATTTGAGGTACGAGAATCTGAATTGCGTGCAATAGGCAACTGGAATCTCTCCAGCCTATTCCCATTTCTCTCTCTAACCACATCTACAGTGTTGGGGTGGGAGTGTCATTAACTCAGAGCAACCATAGAATTTACAAAGAATCACCAAAACCATATCCTAATGTGGTACATAAATGATGTACAGTTTGCCAGGCGGCTGACTCTATGGAATATCATTTACAACCATAAATACTAAAGTAAGATTATAATTTTTGTTTCAAAACCTTCCAAAGTAAGGAATTGTGAAAGTCTTTAACCAGGAGGGATGACATGTCCAAATATCTCTTCTTTTGATTATCCCACTTGTGCTGATCCTCAGACTCCCGTGCTATCCCTAGTCCACTCCTGCAGACTGTTGGCCTACGTCCAGGCAGGTGTCTAGGTTTGTATTGTCTGTGGTGGAGAATTCCTAGCCCCCGCATCTGAAACTGCTCCACATTCAGGCCTTACGTGGGTGTCTCATCAACTCCATTTAAAAGAAGTTGCTCTCATTGTGCTACTGGGTATTTGCCCCAAGATAGAATGGAGAGATCCGAAGGGACACCTGCACCCCAGTGCTTATAGCAGCAATGTCCCCAACAGACAAACTGTGGGAAGAGTCCAGATGTCCACCAGCAGATGAGTGGATAAAGAAGATGTAGTATATATATACAATGGGCTACTACTCAGCCATCAAAAAAAAAAAAGAAAAGAAAAGAAAGAAATCTTGCCCTTTGTAATTGACATGGATGGAACTAGAGGGGAGTATTATGCTACATGAAATAAGTCAATCAGAGAAAGATAATTATATGATTCACTCATAGGTGGAATTTAAGAAACAAAACAGGAAGGGAGGGGAAAATCCAACAAGACGAAATCAGAGAGGGAGACAAACCATGAGAGACTCTTAACTCTAGGAAGCTAACTGCGGGTTGCTGGAGGGTACGTGGGTAGGGGGATGGGGTAACTGGGTGACAGGCACTAAGGAGGGCACGTGACGTAATGAGCGCTGGGTGTTCTTTGCAACTGATGAATCACTGAACTCTACCTCTGAAACTAATAATACACTGATATTAATTAATTGAATGTAAATAAAATTTAAAAAATAAATGAAGTTGCTCTCAGCTGATTTCCTAAGCTTCAGTAGCTTGGTCATAGGAGCTATTTTTTCTCCATTTGCAGAGTCCTGCTGAGTGTTCTGTGTCTCCTTCAGCAGCAACTGTGTCTGTTCCATCATGGGAACACAAGGAATGAGAAATGGAGTAGGAGAGGTCAGTTAGAAAAAGGATAAATCTCACTTTTTTCTGTAGGGACATTTGCTATAGTATTGACATTGAAATAAACCCCACTTTATTTTTTTTAAGATTTTTTTAAGATTTTTTTTTTGTATTTGAGATAGAGAGAGCGAGCAAGCACTGAGCCAGGGGCAGAAGGAGAGGGAGAAGCAGGCTCCTCACTGAGCAGGATGCCTGATGCGGGACTTGATCCCAGGACCTGGGATCATGATCTGAGCTGAAGGCAGACGCTTTACCGACTGAGCCACCCAGGCGTCCCTAAACCTCACTTTAAGAAGGAAACATGGATGTCCTTGTAATTCCTGCATTAAAATATTAAGTATCTTTCTAAGCTGTCATGACTTACTGGATGTTTTCATGTCTAACCACGTCAAGTCCTCAATCTTGCAAATTGTACTAGAATACTTTTTTTAAAGATTTTATTCATTTGAGGCAGAGATACAGAAAGAGCATGAGGAGAGGGAGAAACAGACTCCCTGCTGAGCAGGGAGCCGGACACGGGGCTCGATCCCAGCCAAAGATAGATGTTTAACCATCTGAGCCACCCAGGCACTGTCCACCCTAGAATATTCTTAACATCGAAACAAAGTAATTGTTACAAACCTGAAAACCTACATTAATGGTGATTGGAATTACACAAAGATATAGACTCTTTTAAATTTTCTTTTAGCATATGATAATTAGGCAATGATACTATGGTGACAGTTCTTAAATACATCTTAAAGAATGAATTCTTTTAAAAAATAAAAAAGATTTATTTTAGAGGCGGGGTGAGGAGGGGGAGGAGCAGAGAGAGAGGGAGAGAGAGAATCTCAGACTCTCCCCTGAGGAAGTGGGACTCGATCCCAGGACCCCGAGATCATGACCTGAGCTGAAATCAAGAGTTGAATCTTCAAAGAACTGAGCCTCCCAGGTGCCCTAAGCATGAATTCTTGTATTGTGGGAGGGTCTATACATTTGCTACCAGGGATCTGTGAGCATAACATTTTGTGTGTATTGTATTTTGCAGGTAAGTAGTAGTCTCAATTTGGTGAAAGTAAGAACTACTATCATAGAGTGCCGTATTGGGTACCTCGTTAGGAGAGATTTTGTAGGATCATGTATTAAGAGTTTAATTTGCAATGTACTTTAATGTATTTATTTTCTTTAGGAAGCAATATTTATTGCAACTCAACAGTTGGGCTTACAACAATGGCCAGCTCAGACAAAGAAAATCATACAGTTTTATAATCAGCTTCAGGTAAGTGAGGAATGGTGTGTTAGCACCTCTTTGCTCCTGAATGTTAATAGTTCTGATCAAGGAGAAAACCAGGGTAACAAGAAAGTGGCTTACTCTGTTATTGACCCAGATGTCATTATTCGACCCTCAACTAACTTTGACTAGATTTATCTTCTTCACCTTTGTCCCCTTACCAAATGATTCTAAAAATCCCTCCACATGTGGTGTAAATGTTCTGCCTCACACAGCTATGCCTTCTTTGAATTTTCTGTGCCCATGAATGAACCAGTTGGAAAAGACGGTGCATTTCCCTGATTATCAGTAAAATTGTACATTCTCATATTTATATTCTTCACCATCTGAGTTTCCTACAAATTGCCAGATTATATAACATACTCATTTCTCAATTAGGTTTTTTGTCTTTTTCTTACCAAGTGTGTGTAGACTTTTCTTTATACATTTTTATATCCTGTTACTTTGTTGTTTATGTGCATTGCAAATAAATTCTCTAAATCTTGGGTTTTCAGAAATGTTCCTCGTGTTCACTGGTGCAGGAGACATTGTTAATGCAGTCAAGTCTGCTGGTCCTTTTTGTGTGTATGTGGTTTGTGTTTTTTGTGAATTTTTAGAAATCTTTTCTATCCTATTTCATAAATATGTTCTCTATGATTTTTTTCTCAAATCTTTTGATATTTGCATTTCCCATTTTTAAGTTGTCTGGAATTTTCTTTAATATATCAAATGTGGATCTATTTTTCCTCAGATGGATAACCAGTTTTCCCAAGACTTTTCCTCACTGATTTGCTATTTCTCTCATGTACTGTGTTTCCAATCTAATAGGGTGGATTTCTTTGTTGATTTCTTCCATATTTTATTATTTGTCTTTATCTTATGATACCACCAGTCTTAATTACCACAGCTTTATAATAGGTCTTCATATCTGGTGATGCCAATTGTAAGAGGTTAAAAAAAAAAAAAAAAGCTATCCCTGACCCTCTTAGGGTTTCTGACTGAGTCTGAAAATCAAATTGAGAAAGATAGATTAGCAGGAGAAAAGCATGCACTTTTTTTAAATTTATTTTTTATTTATTTTCAGCATAACAGTATTCATTGTTTTTGTACCGCACCCAGTGCTCCATGCAATCCATGCCCTCTCTAATACCCACCACCTGGCTTGATTTTTTTTTACATGAGAACCTTCATAAGAGAATAGACATGCCCAAAGAAGTGACCAGAACAGGAAGCTTTATACCTTTTAGATAAAGAAACAATGAATTTGTGCGGAGTTGACAGGACAGAGGGGTTGGGCTGGGGGTGTAGTAGGTGGTGAGGAAGTAAGCAGGAAGATGTGGGCCTCCTGAACCAGGTCTGTTCATAGAGCCTGTCAGCCCCACATTGCCCATAAGGATGCCTCTGTCCTCTGGGTATGAGGAGGGCACCTTTCACATGGGACTTGTAGGACCTGTTTCGGGGAAGAAAGGTGAGGTGGGGGAGGTCAGAGTAACCTTCCTGCTTCCAACAGTACTGGAAGACTCCTCCAGATGAATCTATTTAACACGCCCAGGTCAGGGCGCCTATCTTGTCGGGAGTGCTGCCAGAATATTCCCTCTCTGTTACTTTCCCCAATTCTTAGATAATCAATAGATTGACTGCCAGTAATAAATAAATAAATAAATAAATAAATAAATAAATAATTTTAAAACCTTATTTGGATTTTTATTGGGATAGAATTGAATGAATAACCAGTGGTGAGAATTTTCATTTAATGATATCACATTTTCCCCTTCATGAACATATTGGGTTGATTTAACAAGTTAGCCTGCAACAGCTGCATGACGGCAGAAAGCTCTAGACATCTGGGTCAGAAAGGACGGTTTATTACTCAGCAACAGCAGTAGCCATGTTCCCAAGATTTAATTCTCAGAGGATGACACAGGGTCAGGTGATACCTGCACACGTGGTTAGTGTTCCACAGAAGAATCCCACACTTAGGAACATGGCAGTCTTCTGAGGGGATAACTGGCAGACATTCCTAGCCTTTGCTCAGGAAGGAGACACTAACATTATCTTTGTTATTCTAGACAGCCGAGTTAAACCTTCTCCATCCTGATAAGAGGACTGTCTTCCAAAAACTGTTTGCTATACAAGCATCCTTGAAAAGACAGTCCTAAACAAAGCTTTTGATGACTCTGTTCAGAGGCATGTGGAAATGTCAGTGACTGTAAAGAATTGTCTCCCCAAAATTCCACCCCTCATTATATACTGTCTTGGTTTCTGGTGAATCGTCCCAGGGCCACTCCATTGACTACTCTAGTTCATCTGACTGCCAGGAGCTGGGACCAAATATATTCAGCTTATTTCATACAGCATTTAGCTAGAGCCTCTCACAGTAGACTAGAGTCAATCTAAAATATAAATCTCAACCATGTCCATCCAGGTTCTGGCCCCAAACAGCTGAACACACCAGAAGCCGTCAGACTCTACCTTTGAAAGCCAGGCAGATTTCTCCTAAAGCTGGTATACTGGTTGTTCCTCTGGGTCTAAAGGATTAATCCAGATAGAGATAGTTTCTCAGCTGTGTAGATGGTGTCTTGGCCCAGAAGGAGGAAGGGACTAGGGTTATTCTATTATCCATAACAACCCTGGTCAGTGAGTTGAGACTGATCTGACTGCCTCCCAGGGACAAGTGATGTTTCCTTAAATACTGGATTCTAACACTTCAACCACCTCTGAGGTGCAAGTTGCATTTTTGGTGTGTGTGTGTGGGGGGGGGGGAGACAAGGTAGTGTCTGACTTCTCTTTAAGAAATACAATCCTAAGGGTATACATGGTACCCTTAGAAAGAATTTCTTGATAGTTGTTGGGTTTCCCAAACAGAACTACAGCAGCTCAAGGAATACAGTTCTCAGTTCAGAGTTCAGTTCTAATAATGAGATCTAGTTCTTTTTCTTTTTCTTTCTTTTTTTTTTTTTTTTTTTGGAGTGACCACTTGAGGACAAGCAGTCTAGTCTGACCTGTTTGCCATACCATGAACCCAATGACATTTATCTGTTCCAGGAAATGAGTGAGCAGTGGAGATAGGAGTGGGGAAGATATACAAGACATCTCGAGCAAGGGCCAAGCATTTTAACGGGGAGGCCACTCCTGCTGCTTCTGACAGATTTCTCTTAGGGGAATAACAATTTTAGGGGAATAACAATTAAATTTTAGGGGAATAACAATTAAATCGTGATCAGTCCTATTTGATAGGGGTTGGCAGTCCCAGCAGTCGGCAAAATGAAAGGTACCTAGGGTTGTTGGGGATACCACATCAGGGCATTTTTTTTTTTTTTTTTTTTTTTTTTTTTGCGAGGAAGGATAGAGAATGGGCTAAGACCATGTCAATCCAAGAGAACCCAGGCAGTTGAACCAGAATTAAATTTGAACCCTCTGGACCCCATTTTGGAATGTGTATAATCAGAGTGGCCTGCGGTTTTCATCAAGGAACAGAAAGAAGCCCCAATGCTCAGGAATGGTCAGGATGAATCGCAAATTCTCAAAAGAGATCTCTATTATCCCCCATCTCTTTTATGCTGATAATTACCCAGGAAGCAGATGAAAGGAAATGGTCTCCTAGGGATGTCCCCACTCAATGACCAACCCTCCCTGGTAAGGTGTGTGGACAAAGAGAAGGGAAGGGGCGTGGAGTCAGGAATGTCTGAGGTCAGTCTTTGAGAAGGTTGTTCCAGTGATCAATCATATCAGCATGCTATGGATGGCAGGAAGCAGAGGAGGCCCATAAAATATCCTGACCATCGGTTCATGGTTAAGAGACTCTTGGCAATAAAAAGTCAGACAGCAAATAATCCAGAAATCCAAATGACACAAATTTGGTCTCACTGATTGGACGAAACAGCAGTTTCGTAGCTTGAAACAGCGTCATTGTCGGTGAGTCACCACTGACAGCCTCAGAAGGGGGGTGGGGGGACGCGCAGGGCTGGTGCAGGATCTGCCAAGAGTATGTGGGCTCATTCGTGCCACGGGCAGCGGGACTTTTCCCACCATGAGACAGGAACCTGGAGCGCGACAGTAGTCCCTGCATCCCAAACACATGGCCCCTTACTTTGTGCGTCGGTGACGGAGAACGCGTCGCCATGTGCAGGGTGACGTTGTGTCAGGACTGCGGTCCCAGCAGTCTGGGAAGTCTGGTGTGATCAGCTTGATTCCGGGTCCTCATCATGGGCCCACGAGTAACTCCCACAGTTTGGTTGGCAGCCCCGACTTGTTTGCACGGTTCCCAGCCCCAGAGAGCGTTATCTTGAATCCTGCAGTCTGTAGTTCCCCAAGGGGCAGACCAAAGAGGTAGGCCACTGCCAAAGCCGGAGTCCGAGCTCTTGCCGGGAGCAGAGCTGACCAGTATGCTTTGTGGGGCCGGCCAGCCTCAGGCAGGCTGAGCCACTAGGGGGCGCCACTATGGTGTGAGTGGGATCTTTGCAAGTTGAGGACTTCACTGAACCAGCAGCTTTGCTGGGGAGGTGAGGGTGGGGGTGGCAGGAAGTAATGTTGCTCCCAGGGGACAGTGGCCCCTCTTTCATGTGATGCCATGATGCGGCTATGGCCACTTAACTGTGTTCTTAAAGTTATCCTTTCCATTAGTCATGCAAGCCTTTTGGACCCCTTCCCACCTTGCCAGTTACAGAATGGGATTATCAGACAGAGAATCACCAGACCCACATGAGGGTAGAGAGATTGAAATGGAAGTGAAAAATATTTTAGCTTTGTCCATATTTGAATTTTAATGTATTTATTTGGTACATTATTAAAGATAATCATTTCTTTAGGCTTTTGCAGTAGTCTAAAAGAGATGGTGAGGGACTTAGCATCTGACTCTTTCCCCCTTGTCCCAGTCCATATGGGCTGACATAACAAAATACCATCAGTAGGGAGGTTTAAACAACAGATATTCATTTCTCACAGTTCTGGAGGCTGAGAAGTTTAAGATCAAAGTGCTAGCAGATTTTGGTTTCTGGTAAGAGCTCTCTTCCTGGCTTGCGGATGGTCACCTTCTCACTGTGTCTTCACATAGTAGAGAGGTGTTGGATTCTGTTCCCTCTCCCTCTTCCTGTAAGAACACTCATCTCATTGCAGGCCCACCCTCATGACCTCATCTAAACCTAATCACCTATCAGAGACCTCACTTTTAATATTATTGTGTTGGGTGTCAGCCTCAACATTTGAGTTTTAGGGAGATGGTGAACATTCACTCTATAACACCAGCAGTGATTGGGTTGGGCAGAAGAAGACGGGATCAAGAAAATTTTGTAAGAGATGAGGAACTTTGGACATGGGCACCTAGTGGTTTTATTAACAAATCAGGAAATTAGAGAAGCAACAAGTGTGAGAAGGTATAGATTAGATTATGTTGACTTTGAAGATCATGTGAGACATCCAGGAGCAAGTATCTAGTAGACCACCACTGAGATTGCACTCGGGCACATAGAGCCAAAGACTGGAGAAAATAAACACATCAGGAAGTCATTAGAACTCAGGTCATGGTTAAAGATATTCAGGTCAATGAGATTGGTAGGGCCAGTGAAGGGAGAAGAGAGAAAAAGAGAAAGATGAATTAGGGAAGACTAACATGGAAATGACATTGAAAACTCAAAAGACGGAAAGAATAGAGAAAAGGAAACTGAATAAACCATATTACGGAAGCCAATCTTACAGAAAAGTATAGAAATAAAGGAGAATTAGAAAAAGATAAACTGCCAGATGTCAAGAATTGAAAGTTATCCCTTGAATTTTAAAATTGGGAGATTTCTGTTTATTTTGACATTAACCTAGTCAATGAAAATGGAACCCAGGTTATACTAGACTGAACAGTAATTTGAAGGAAGGGTTTGTGGATACAGAGATGTATTTCTAAATAAGCACCTTCAGATTTCAGCTGAACCATCAGTAAACCAAAATTAAACCATAAATCTGCAATTTTGTTTTAGACTTGCATTGGTGTAATGTTAGTAGGCCCAACTTGTGGAGGAAAGACAACAGTCAGAAGAATTTTAGAAAGAGCATTAACACTATTACCAGTTGAATACATCCTACCACGGAGAAGAAGGGAATCTATTTCACAGGTAAATACTAAATAATGTGTTTCTCTGTTTCTACAGATCTTTATGCTTCAGTAACATTTTATGTCCTATTTATATAAGTATGTTCTTGTTAAATTTATTGCTAGGAATTTTGAGGTTAGGAATCATTATACTAAATGAGATTATTTTATTTGAATCTCAAACTAGTAATTACTAGTATAAAATAAATCTACGGAATTATATATTTATTTTGTATTTCATCACCCTCATGGACTAGTAATTTTAATTCTAATTGGTTTTTTTTGGTGATCAATTGAATTATCTTCAAATGAATATAATTTTGTCTCTTGTAGTATTTGTATAATTTATATTCTTATTGCATTGATTAACCTTCTAAAACAGTGTTAACTTTAATAATCTCTTGCTTCTTACTTTATCTGAAATGTAGTTAATATTTCTCCATTTAATATGATATTTGCTCTTTGTGTATGATAAATATTCCTTCATACGTTGGGAATTTTCTTCCATTCTCATTATACTTCGATTTTGACTTGGAATTTGTGAAGTAATTTTTCAGAATCTATTTTTATATTTTAATTTGTTAATAAGCTATACTGATAGATTTGCTAATGTTAAATTGTCCTTGAATTCCTAGAATAACTTTTTCTTAATATGTATATATATTTTTTTTTCAAAATGATTTACATTTTTATTTTTATTTTTTCAAAATTTTATTTAAATTCTAGTTAATAGCATAATGATGCTTTCAGTAGAATTCAGTGATTCACCACTTACATACAACACCCAGTGCCCATGATGACATGTTTCCTCTTTGATCCCCCTCCCCCATCTAGCCCAGCCCCACCCAGGGCCTCCATCAGCCCTTAGTCTCTTGTGATTTGTTTTCCTCTCTTCCCCTCTTCCCATATGTTTATGTGTTTTGTTTCTTAAATTCCACATATAAGTGAAATCAGATGGTATTTTTACTCCGTATAAAGCTAGATCCCAGTAAATAATGTATACTTCAGTTACCTCATTTGAAGACTCAGCAGTCTATTGGAAAAGTTTTAGAAAGTCAGGTTCTTAGTTCTGCAGGTTTTTGTTTCAGTTAGTGTGCAGTTTCTTAACATTTTTAGCTCTTTATAGAAATGCAGCTGATTTTTGTGTGTTGATGTTGTGTCCTACAAATAGTCTGGCTTATGTATTAGCTCTAGTAGTTGTTTCATAGATTTCTTTGGGATTTTCTATATATAGAATCATGTCATATTTAAATAGAGATACTTTTATGTCTCCCTTTGCAATTTGGGTGCTTTTTATTTATTTATTTTTTCTCACCTAATTATCAGGCTAGGACTTTCAGTACAGTGTTTAATAGCAGTGGTGAAAATGGAAATTCTTGCCTTGTGCTTGATTTTAGGGAGGCTTTCAGTCTTTCCCCATTGAGTAAGAGGTCGTCCATGGGTTTTTCTTCAAATACATACCAAGTAGTGGAATTGCTAGATCATTAATTAACCATCAGAGAGAATTAGGGTCGCTTTCTTTGGAGAGAAAGACCTCTCCTAAAACTCTTTGGTGTTAACAGTGCAAAAATTTAAATAATTGTGCTATAGTTAATGCCTTTAAGAAGCCACACTGGATTCTTTTCAGATTTCAGGGAGAAAAGGAAAAGTAGATATTTCTTTTATTTTTTAAAAGATTTATTTATTTATTCATGAGAGACAGAGAGAAAGAGAGGCAAAGGGAGAAGCAGGCTCCCCACTAAGCAGGGAGCCTGATGCGGGACTCATCCCAGGACCCCCAGGATCATGACCTGAATCGTCCTTTCAATGTGCTGTTGCATTCAGTTTGCTAGCACTTTCTTGAGGATTTTTTCATCTCTATTCATAGGCATACTGGTGTCTCATTTTCTTATGGTGTCTTTGTGTGGATTTGGTATCAGGATAATAATTCTAGCCTCATAAAATGTGTTAGGAAGTAGTCTCTCCTTTTCCATTTTTTGCAAAAATTTGAGTAAGATTGGTGTTAATTCATTTTCAGGTGTTTGGTAAAACTCATCTGCCATATGATTTTGAACTTTCTTTCTTGGAGATTTTTATTACTCTCTGCTTGTTACAGATCTGTTGGGATTTTCTATTTCTTCTTGAGACAGTTTTGATAATTTTTGTTATTTCTAGGAATTTATCTGCATCCTATAGATTATATAATTTGGCAAACAGTCATTCATAGTGTTTTCTTATAACCCTTTTAATTTCTGCAAGGCACTAGTAGTGCCCATAGTTTATTTCTGATATTATTTATTTATCTTTTTTAATTTAATGATTATTCTTTTTTTTATTGAGGTATAATTGACATATAGCATCGTATTTTTTCAGGTGTACAACATCTGACATTTATATATATTATATATATATATGTATAACTTGACATATATATTGTGAAATGATAGTTACCATATCACTGCACAGAATTAATAAAGTGCTTTGCATCCCCATGACTTATTTATTATATAACTGGAATTTTGAACCTCTTGATTCCTTCCATCTATTTTGGTCCCCTTCCCAATACCTTTCCCCTCTGGTAACCACCAATATATTCTCTGTATCTATGAGTCTTGGGTTTGTTTTGTCTTTTAGATTCCACATATGAGTAGTGTATATAATTGTTGAACCACTATATTGTATACCTGAAACTAATATAATGCTGTATGTTAACTACACTGGAGTTAAAATGAAAAAAAAGACAATATTAAGTCTTCTGATCCATATATGTATATATTTTTATTTATTTATTTATTTATTTTTAATTTAAATTTTTTATTTTTTATAAACATATATTTTTATCCCCAGGGGTACAGGTCTGTAAATCACCAGGTTTACACACTTCACAGCACTCAAAAAACACATACCATATATGTATATATTTTATAGATACAAGTCCTTTATCAGGAACTATGATTTATAAACACTTTCTTTCATTTTGTGACTTGTCTTTATTTTCTTGATGGTGTCCTTTGAAACACAAAAGCTTTTAACCTTGATGAAATTCAGTCTATTTTTTCTATGTTGTTACAAATAGAAAGATTTTATTCTTCTTTTATTGAGTATTTGATTCCATCATACGTATACACGTGTGTGTGTGTGCCTATGTGTCTATAACACCGCATCTTACTTACCTTTTCATCCATCAGTGGACACTGAGATTGCTTCTATGTTTTGGTCAGTGTAAATAATGTTGAAATGAACATAGAGGTGCATAGAACTTTTCGAATTAGTGTTCTTGTTTTCTTCAAATACATACCAAGTAGTGGAATTGCTAGATCATTAATTAACCATCAGAGAGAATTAGGGTTGCTTTCTTTGGAGAGAAAGACCTCTCCTAAAACTCTTTGGTGTTAACAGTGCAAAAATTTAAATAATTGTGCTATAGTTAATACCTTTAAGAAGGATTCTTAAAGGATCTGGATTCTTTTCAGATTTCAGGGAGAAAAGGAAAAGTAGATATTTGTGTTCTAAATCCAAAGTGTATCACTGTTGGTGAACTATATGGACAACTGGATGCTAATACTATGGAGTGGTCTGATGGGCTGTTAGCAGCAGCAGTTCGAAATTATGTATATCTCAACACTGCAAGGAGCTCAAAGAAAGACAGTGATTTAGGACTGAAATCAAGAATCTCAGATGCATCTAATGTGAGTTAATATGGAACAGTTACTTTCATTTGAGTACTGTAGATTCTGTTGTTATTTAAAGATTGATATTTAAGCATTATTAGGCACTTAGCAGTATAAAAGTAAACTTAAAAATTATTATGATCAGTTTTAAAAAGGAGAAAAATTAAAAGCTATTAAAAAAAAACAGAAAATATGACACTGCTTTAAAATGATTGGCAAACAATAAAATGAAAGAGACTGGCTTTTAAAGTAACCCAGAGTTGGGTAGGTGTTAAGTGGAGGATGGTCTAGTGATTCTATCACGACCAGTGTACCTTACAAATTAACAAGGTATGAAAACACTTCGCTGCAAAGGTGAAAAAGTTTTTGATACAAAATTCATCACAAAATCAACACAAATAGCAAACAAAACTTTGAATGTTATATTCTCATTAGTTATAAGTAGAAATTACTGGTAAATTTCATTAGCCAAAATATATTAACAGAAGAATGGCATTTAGGAAACAAACAGATAAGCAAAGTTGGTTTTTTTCTTAAAGTTTTTATTTCAATTCCAGTTACTGAACATGCTGTATAGTATTAGTTTCAAGTGTACAATATAGTGATTCAGCAGTTCCATCCCTCACCAGGTGATCATCACGACAGGTGCACTTTTAATGCCCTTTCCCTATTTCAGCTGCCCCCAACCCAACTCCCCTCTGGTGACCATCTGTGTGTTCTCCAGAGGTAAAGGTCTGTTTCTTGGCTTGTCTCTTTCTCTCTCTCTTCTCCCCACCACCTGCTTTTGCTTATTTGTTTCTTAAATTCCACATATGAGTAATGTATAGAATTGTTGAACCCCCATTATATTGTACACCTGAAACTAATATAACACTGTATGTTAATACACTGGAATAAAATGAAAAAATATAAAGTCTTCTAGTCCATATTTATGTATATATTTTTCGAGATACAAGTCCCTTATCAGGGACTATGATTTATACACTCTTTCATTTTGTGACTTGTCTTTATTTTCTTGATGGTATCCTTTGAGACACAAAAGTTTTTAGGCTTGATGAAGTTCAGGCTGTTTTTTCCTTTGTCACTTGTTTTTTTATATCATATCTGAAGAAAGCTTTGTAAAATCAAGGTCAAAAAGCTTTCTTCTATGGGGCACCTGGGTGGCTCAGTCATTAACCATCTGCCTTCAGCTCAGGTCATGATCCCAGCGTCCTGGGCTAGAGCCCCATATCAGGCTCCCTGCTCGGCAGGAAGCCTGCTTCTCCCTCTCCCACTCCCCCTGCTTGTATTCCTTCTCTCACTGTGTCTCTTTCTGTCAAATAAATAAATAAAATCTTTTAAAAAAAAAAAAAGCTTTCTTCTATGCTTTTTGGTAAGAGCTTTGTAGTTTTCACTTTTATATTTAGGTCTTATAGTCTATTTTGGGTTGATTTTTGTGTTCAGTATAAGGGAGGGATCCCAATTCATTCTTTTGCTTCTGAATATCCAAGTATTCCAGAACTATTTGTGGAAAAGACCATTCTTTCTCACATTGAATTGTCTCATCACTCTTGTCAAAATCAACTGACGGTAAATGTTGGGATCTCCTTCTGGATTCAATTCTGTTCCCTTCATCTTACATCTCTCCTTATGCAAATGCCACACTTGATGACTAGAGCTTTGCACTAAGTTTTGAAATAGAAAGCTCAAGTAGTTTTTAAGATCTTGACAACTGATTCTAAAATGTATCTGGAGGAACCAAGGTCCCTGATATTCCTGAATTAAAAAACCAGGGGAAGAGTCTCATGGTGAGATCTGCCAGATGTCAAGAATTATTACAGAATTAGGTACAACAGTGTGCTGCTGGGGCAGACAAGGATGGCAGTTCTGAACTATTATGTCCCTATGATGTAATGCAAAAATGTGTAGAGAAAACAACAGAATTTTGTAGAGAAATTGATAAATCATATATAGTATGAGATTTTACTGCATCTTTCTCAGTAATTGATAGGAAAGGAATATGGTAAAGTGGCTGTGACTAAATTCTTTTTTTAAAGATTTTATTTATGTATTTGACAGAGAGAGATCACAAGTAGGCAGAGAGGCAGGCAGAGAGAGAGAGGAGGAAGCAGGCTCCCTGCTGAGCAGAGAACCCGATTCAGGACTCGATCTCAGGACGCTGGGATCATGACCTGAGCCGAAGGCACAGGCTTAACCCACTGAGCCACCCAGGTGACCCTAAATCCTTTATACTAATTATCACCAGTTAGAAATGGAAATAGGAAAAATTCAGCTAACAATGGCAAAAATCTATCTAAAATATATTGGAATAAATGTAAAAGAAAGGAATTTGTCATGGGAGTGGCAGGGGAGAAGCAGGAATATCTATATACAATCGGCAAAAATTGAATAAATGGAAGAGATACTGTATTCCTGCATGGAAAGACTTCTGTCCTAAAAATGCCAATCTAGACCAAGCTAATATATAAACATAATATCTTTCCAAGAAAAATCCCACTTTAAAAACTCAAATTAAATGACTTTAAAGTTCATTAGGAAGTATAAACATTCCAAGAGTTCAAAGAAAATCTGGGCAGAAAACCAGAGTGCTTTATATTTCTAAAATGTTCCATATTAATTTTAGAACAAATCCATACTGTAACCAAAACAGTGGAGTACAATATAATACAGTGACCATACTTAAAAATGCTGTGTTGTATATTCAGAAGTTGATAAGAGAGTAGGTCTTCAGAGTGCTCACAAGAAAGAAATGTTTACCTATGCATGGTGATAGATGTTAAGTAGACTTACTGTGGTGATCATTTCACAATCTATACAAATATTCATTATATTGCATGCCTGAGACTAGTGCAATGTTGAGTGCTGGGTATATTTCAGGAAAAGATATAAAAAGATAACACTTTCCAAAACCTGAATAAAAACCCTGGAATGTACTAACACAGAAAAGGAACCAGACAGAGTCCAGAAATATATTCCGACGTATGTGAATTTAATATACAACTGAAGTAATATTTCTAATCAGCAGGAAAAGCATTCTTTACTGAATTCACTGTGTTTATATAGTTTTCTATTTTCTGATGTGAAAAATGTAGAAAGACACTTACCTCATTCCCTACCCAGAAATAAAATTACATGGGTGCCTGAGTGGCTCAGTCAGTTAAGCATCTGCCTTCAGCTCAGGTCATGATCTCAGGGTCCTGGGACCAAGCCCCCGCATCTAGCTCCCTGCTCAGTGGGGAGCCTGCTTCTCCTCTCCCTCTGCTCCTCCCCCTGTTCATATGCGCTTTCTCTGCTTTCTCTCTCTCTCTCTCTCTCTCTCTGTCAAATAAATTTTTAAAAAAGAAAGAAAATTCCAGATGAAATAGACAACTAAATATAAAAATAAAATTATAAAGACATAATATTTAGGGGCATATTTTTAGAGTTGGGAAGACCTTAACTAAAGCTGGGAACCCAAAAATCATAAACAGAAGATAAAATTTTTTTTCTGTAAATACAAAAAATGTTTTTTTTTTTTTTCTAAGAGTTACAATAAACATCATTAAAGCAAACCGTAGTCTGGAAGAAAATTTTTCTAGCATCTTAGAGGAATTAGTGGCCCTGCTGTAGATGAGGGCTGTAAGAAACAGACGCAAACAAGAAGGAATGGAACAACTAGGGGAACCAGGCGGGCTAAGAGTAGAACGTTGTTGGAGCACATGAAAATTATCGACAGAGGAAAGACGCTTAGCCTAAGTCTTAGTCAAAAACTAAAAATCATAACAATGAGAGCAGCACAGTTTTTCTCAAGTTTTCAAAACATAAGAATATGCATAACTAAAACATTGCGTGTTCACGAAGATATGGAGAAACAAACATTCCTACATCTTATTGGTGGAAGTATTTTTTTTTTTAAGATTTTATTTATTTATTTGACAGATGTGATCACAAGTAGGCAGAAAGGCAGGCAGAGAGAGAAGGAAGAAGGCTCCCTGCTGAGCAGAAAGCCCAATGCGGGGCTTGATCCCACAACCTGGGACCATGACCTTGGGACCATGACCTGAGCCGAAGGCAGAGGCTTTAACCCACTGAGCCACCCAGGCGCCCCTGTGGAAGTATTATTGTCACAGACTTTGAAAAAGAGATCCAGTAGAATTTATTAAAGATTAAAATCCAGATAATATTTGACCCACAATCCCACATTTTTTAAAAACCGAGGGAAAGAAAAGCAGTAGAGCATAATGACTTATGTGCAGGACTGGTAAATGCAGACTTCTGCAATAGAAATAGTCATTCAAAATAACCTTGTACTTGGTCCTCTCCCCATGAGCCTTGAGAACTAGAAGTGGCCGGTTACTGTCTGTTGGGCAGTGAGGCCCTGGCTGAGACGTGCAGCTCACTCCTATGTACAGTCTTTGTCTCTCTCTGTTCTGTTGAGCCCCTCTGCGCCCAGGGCATGGCTCCCATGTTTGGTGGGCTTCCCCTCGTCTTGCGGGCAGAGAGAGCCAGTGCTACTCAGCTGATGATATGGGGCTCAGATCTGCTGAGGAGATAAATAATAAAGTCCTCCAGATAATTAAGACTTAACTGTATGCGTAGATCAGAATTTCTTGGGATTAGTGTGAGAACAGCCTGTATTTGTGTCACCTGGGGAATGTCATTACAGATGGGGCTTCCTGGCCTCCACTGCCAACCTGTTCAGTCAGAATCTCCAAGGATTCTGTTAGAGTCTGTGGTTTAGCCGATCCTAAAGTTAAGTCTTCTGTACCCTAAAATTTTAAAACTACTATGAAGGAGGGGGAAAATATGCACCAGAATGCCCACACTGATTCTTTAGAGATGGTGGAAATTCAGAGAACATCTGCTTTCTTTTTTGTGTTTTATGGTATTACTTTAATGTTCCACAAGCATGTACTAACTGTGCTGGGGAAAAAACTAAAAGAATTCTCTAAAAGAAAACGGCCTGTGCCACACTGCACTGGTTACATGGAGGTCTTCCAGGGCCAGAACCTTCTGCCTTTCCCATGTTTATACTCAAGAGAACATATGGATATATAGTGCATTGGAATTGGAAAGTGTGATTAAGCAAGTTAATATTACTGATTACATATTTTAGGTTTTCAAACTTGATTTCTCTGATGCAGCAGATACTGACGTTAATATATTTGAAATGGAGGTGGGAAAAGATGTTAACATTCTGGAAAATCAGAGTAAGTGTTATTATTAGATTCAATAAAGTGATTGATTAAAATAGATGAACTGAACTAAATGAGCTTTATTTCTATCTTTAAAAGCATTTTTAATTTGTGATATTTTGTTGTTGTACTATGTATTTTTTCCTCATTTGTTTATATAGAATTTGTGTAGTGTTACCACATACTATGGGGCATTCATCTATAATTACACTATAAAAGCAGCAGGTCTGATCTAACCCTTTCAGTTTATAAATGCACATTAATATCTCACAAGAACCAAGTAGATATTAAAGGTAGAAGTACTATTGTGTGGAACCCTGCAGTAGCGTTGCCTCTGAAGTGGGACTCAAGGGACTCTGCCTGTTCCCAGGCCAAGTCCTACCACCCAAACATCCTCCTCTAGAAAGGATTGCACACCCGGCACTTGGCGGTGTGCGGGGGACAGAGAGCGTCAGGGTGCTGCTGGAGCCCCCCGGGGCTTTCACGGCTCAGGGCTGACCCTCTAGCCACACATTCGCACTAAAGGAGGCTTCTGCTGCTGCTTCTGCTTTTCCTCAATGGGTGTGTGACCCTACCTCATGTTCAGGTTGGAGAGCATAGTCCTTGGGCACAGCAAACCCCCTTCCAGGGTACGAAGATGGGCCCCGAGGCGGGTACTTCAGCAGGTCCAGCCATCTGAGCCCTGGCTCCCCTCCCTTTTCTGCTGGCCTCTCATGTCCTTCCCGTGGCTCACTATTTTCTGCCTCCACAGTGACTCCCACACTCCTCCCTTAGCTTGTCCAGTGGGTTTTCTAGAACTGTGGAGCAGGTAGGGCCTGTAGCTATGGACAATGGAGTCAGTGGGGTCACATGTGAACTACTCTGAAATCTGTTTGATTCTTTCTTTGAAGGACATCTGCTTGCCTTTCTTATTTCCCGGAGGTGGCATGTCCAAACAGTGTTCGGGTGGAAGGGGGAACACACAGCCCATATATTATGGAAAAGAGACATCTGGGATCTTTCTCTGATCCAGAATTTAAGGGCTAATTACACAATGCAGTAATCTAAAAACACTAAAACAATGTTTAAAGAATTACTAAGTATGTAGTGTGGGTAGCTATTTTTATTTAATAAATATTAGAGTCTGCATAGTAATGTATTCAGTCTAATGTTTTCTAGGATATCATTTCCCAAACAAAATACAAAATTTGCAAGCTTGTAAAAAAAAAGTCTGAGGTGATCCTCAGTTACCTCGTGAATCTGTTTCTCTGCAGGGTACGACTGGCAGTGGATTGTTTTAGATGGGCCAGTGGATACTTTCTGGGTAGAAAATCTCAACTCCATGCTGGATGATACTAGAACATTATGCCTGGGAAACAGTGAGAGAATTGCCTTAAATGATAAAATACGAGTTATTTTTGAGGTGGACAGTCTCTCTCAGGCCAGTCCTGCTACTGTCAGCCGATGCGCAATGGTCTATATGGTGGGTTTCCAGAAACAAATCCCAGAAAAAAAATGTATAGTTTAGTCACAATCTGCAACATTTTTGGTGACTGGTTTAGCCTTACCCCTGGATTACCAAGGGTGAGGGCAATAGTTCAGTTCTTTGTCCTCTGAAGCCTCCTAACCCAGAAGTGAGTCTGAGTGGACTTAGGCTGTGATGGGGTGTCCCCTGCACCAGATAGGACAGGCTGCAGGCAGGGCTGCTTTTCCGGAGAGGAGCCACTACCCTGAACCCTTTTCACTCGATGACCCTTAGGACTCGTGGAACCCAGTACCTAGGAGAGGAGGACGGAAGACTCAAGAGAGACTAGGTTTCTTCTCTCCGGAAATGCATTAGTAGCGTGACTAGCCCTGGGTTCTGACCGACTTAACCTCCCCAGAGCAAAGCTAAGCTGCCTTTCCCCTCCCTGCGGACATATAACCTCAGCACTCCTCCTTCACGTAATCCTCCAGTTGCTTCTAGTCTTGGAAGACCATGGTTACAAAGTACAAATCAGAGACAGGTCATTCTATTTTTTTTTTTATTTAAATCCAAGTTATTAACATATAATGTATTACTGGTTTCAGAGGTAGAGGTCAGTGATTCATCAGTGCTCATTCCATCACATGCCCCCTTAATGCCCGTCACCCAGTGACCCCATCCTTCCCCTCCCTCACCTCCAGCAACCCTCGGTGTGTTTCCTTAGATGAAGAGTCTCTTATAGTTGACACAGGTCATTCTTCAGCTGTTGTGATCAGTTGCACTTTGATGAATGAGGATTCTGAACCATATTGTACCAGGGCAGTGGTGACGTAGAGACAGTTAGAAAGATGATAGACACTGTATTTTTCTTATTTACGTAAAATTATCTTGTGCTTTATATTGTTAGGATCCTGTTGATCTGGGATGGGAGCCTTATATGAAGTCATGGCTTTTGAAAACTTCCAAAATTATGAGTCAAACAGGAGTGAGTTGTCTTGAATTCATGATTAAAAATAGTGTAGCAGACGGACTACAGTTTATGAAGAAGCATCGGAAATGTCAGCCATTTCCTGTCCAGGACGTAATGACCGTTATGACTCTGTGCAGAATTCTTGATGCTTTCTTCGACTTCATGGGTAAAAATGGAGGCTTTGGAAAATGTGAGTTTTTCCCCCTTGTGTTAGTGGTCTTGTATCTCACTCATCAGTGCCAGTTACTCATCACCTTCTATTGAGTTTTATAAAAGGAAACAAAGAAAGGTTGACCAGGAATTTTTAGTCTGTTTGAGTCAGCAGCAGACATGCATGTGGAACAAATCATTTATAAAGGAGCATGTCAGTAAGGTAATATCCTATGTTGAAGGGTTACAGGAAAAATGAGTATAAGGAATCCTGAGAGGGTCTTTATTAGGGAAGAATGATTTTAATATGAGATTCTTAGAGATAGAGATAGTGGGGGAAATGTGTCCAGAATCCTAGGTGTAAACTGTCATCGTGGAAAGTAGCAAGCGTCAAAAGTAGTGCAAGGTGAGAGCAAAAGACTCAGAAACTAGTGTAGCATTATGGGTACAGATGAGGTCTCTGGATTCTGGACCCCAACCTTCAGACCCTGGTTCTGCCTGGCTTCCAGTGGGACAGGTAATTGGCACAGGCTCCCAGCTTGGCCTCCAAAACCCAGTTTGGGATCCATCAAACTAACAGACATTGTGAGAAATCCTTGGGTGACAGAATGCTTAAGGTCCCAGTTGGAGGAGCAGTAGTCTTGAGTGGAAGAGAGCTGGATACGATGATGGGGGGAATATTTAGCTTAGGTTTCTTCCCTTCTCAGGGCTCTGAGTGGACCATCGGCCTTGCCTTTGCCAGTCAGCACGCCACAGTCCAGCTGGAGGCTGCAGCAACATAGCGTGTTGGCAGTGACCCCTGACTAGGTCAAGGAGCAGCTACAAGCATGTTTCTTCCCACTGCCAGTCCCCTTCGCATCTTAAAGTCTAAGTGATTAAGAGAAAGAGACTGAACTTGAAAAGGAACAGTGTCAGTGGGGATACAAGTTGTTAGCACACAGCTTTCTTGCCTTGAAGAGTGTCTACTTCCTCCCCGGACACACAGTTCTGAATTCACTGGAAGCATAAGCCAGGGAAATGGGAGTACTAGAAACAGAGCAAGAAGGAGTTAAGAGAAGGAACGTAATAAACAAGTTAAATGCTGACATGTTTAGCTGGGTCACGGCTCAGTCCAGGGGCTCTCTCGAATTACAGCAGCACAAGGGGTCTGTGTCTGTATGCACTTCTATAGAACTAACTAAAAGTACAGTCACTTACACAATATATGCATATGTGTATGTTTATGTGTGTGTGAGGGTGCGTCTTTAGTTGAAAGATGAATAAAAGTCGAAAGTTTACCATGCATGTAACAGAACCTCCAGAAAGAAGTTTTTGAAATAAATAGAAGGGTGGAAATATTTCAAGAAATAATTACCAAGGTGTTCTAGAATTTGACAAAATGTAAGACCTAAGATTGAATAGGAGCTTGGAATAGGTTGGGAAAATAAAAACCCACACCTTGAAGTGTTTTATTGATATACTGCCCCCCAGTTCTTGGATGCTCTCATCTTTTGGTTTGTTCTTTTTTCCTTTGTATTTCAGTTTGAATAACTTTTGTTGATTTATAATCCAAGTCACTGATTCTTTGCGGCATGTGGGCCACTGGATAAGCCCATTGGAAGAATTCTCATCTTATCTCTTTCTATTTCTCACATTTCTGTTTGACTCCCTTTATAGTGCTCAGTGGTCTGCTGAAATTCTCTGTTCAGTTTACGTCTGATGTTTTAACAGTTCGATTGTAGTTGTTTTAAATCCCTGATGCCTGAGCCATGTCTGGATCTGTTCTGTTGACTGCTTTGTATCCTGGCGACAGGACTCTCTTTCATGCTCATTTTTGTGTCTCATGATGTTTTATTGAATGCCCGATATTGTCGGGAAAGGAAGAGTAGAGACAGGTATATGGAAATGGTTACACCTGTTCTTCTCCCAGATCGTTGAGGTAATGCTGGGGAGGATTGAGTCTGTCTGGACTGGGACTTAGCTTTTATTGTTGCTTAAGTTCCCTTCAGTGCACCACAGATTTCAAAGTCTCTGTGCTCCCCCACACTCCCTGTTAGGTGGTGTAAGACTCACAGTGGGAACAGGGATGATCTCCAGCTTCTCCCGCTCTAGCCCCATTCTAAGGCAGACTCTGGGCACCTGAGCCTCATGCATGGTGTTTCAGCAAAGACACAATTTGTTGTGGTTTAAGACTATCTAAGATTAAAGGGAGATTCTAAGAAATTTCAGAGAGGAAAAAGCCAACAGGATTATAAAACAGTTTAACACAAGGTTTCTCAACAGCAATATGGATTAAGGGAAAAACTGATGTCTAATCTTCAAAGCATTTTATATTTAGCTAATTAAACACATTCTCAGGGCACCTGGGTGGCTCAGTGGGTTAGCCGCTGCCTTCGGCTCAGGTCATGATCTCAGGGTCCTGGGATCGAGTCCCACATCAGGCTCTCTGCTCAGCAGGCTCTCTGCTCAGCAGGGAGCCTGCTTCCCCCTCTGTCTCTGCCTGTCTCTCTGCCTACTTGTGATCTCTCTCTCTGTCAAATAAATAAATAAAATATTTTTTAAAAAATAAAAACATAATAAACACATTCTCAGATATGCAAAGCCTGAAAAAGTTTAACACAAGAGACTTTTGGAGTAATCCAGTACTGCAAGAAATGAATCAAGGAGAATTATATGAGATACGGAAGTTAGATGTGATAAATAATTTAGTAAAACTCAATGCAACCAAAATAAGCAAAGAACACTTCTCAGAAGAATTAACATAGGGGTGCCTGGGCAGCTCAATGGGTTAAAGCCTCTGCCTTTGGCTCAGGTCATGGTCCCAGGGTCCTGGGATCCAGCCCCACATCAGGCTCTCTGCTCAGCATGAAGCCTGCTTCCTCCTCTCTCTGCCTGCCTCTCTGGCTGCCTCTCTGCATATTGTGATCTCTGTCAGATAAATAAATAAAATCTTTTAAAAAACTAACATAAAAATCTAGAACAAAAGCTTAGAAACTTTAAGCGTAAAGGGGAGGGAAGGAGGAGGGGGAGGTGTCAGGTCAAAGAAAGCTGAAAGAGAATGATTACCTGCATTGTTTGAGGGAAAAAAAAAACAGAAGTAAGTCTAAACAGTGATGGAGAAAAAAAATAAACATAAGTGTCATCTTAATGTGTTAGGGGTAAGCCTCAGAGTAATACTAAAATCCATAGAGGGGCGCCAGGGTGGTTCAGTCGGTTGGGCATCCTACTCTTGGTTTCGGCTCAGGCTGTGATCTTGGGGTTGTGAGATGGAGCCCTGAGTGGGCCTCCGTGCTTGGCAAGGCAGTCCACCTGAGATTCTCTCTGCCCACCCCCACAGTCGTTCTCCCTCTTCCCCTTTCTCTCCCTGAAAGTAAATAAATAAATCTTAAAAAAAAAAAAAAAAATAGAGTCCATAGCTTTAAATGTGCAAAGGAATATTTATTCTTTACTATAGAGGGTAAAGGAAACCAAAAGAAAGAAATTTGAATAACAAAAAAAATTGATCCAACTTTAATAATAATTACAATAATGTGAGTTAAACTCTCTCAATTAAAAGATAGAAACTGAAGGTGCCTGGGTGGCTTGGGGGGTTAAAACTTCTGCCTTCGGCTCAGGTCATGATCCCAGGGTCCTGGGATTGAGCCCCATATCGAGCCCCGCAGGGGGCTCTCTGCTCAGTGGGGAGCCTGCCTCCTCCTCTCTCTCTGCCTGCTTGTGATCTCTGTCTGTCAAATATATAAGTAAATAATCTTAAAAAAAAAAAAAAGATAGAAACTGATTTCAATTTTTTTTGTAGTTTTTTTTTAAATTTCAAGTTTTTATTTAAATTTGGGTTAATTTTAACATATAGTGTAATACTGCTTTCAGGTATAGAAGTCAGTGACTCATCACTTACCATCTCCAGTGTTCATCACAACAGGTGCCCTCCTTAATCCCCATCATCCATCTAGCCCATTCCCCCACCCACCTCCCTCCATCAGCCTTCAGTTTGTTCTCTATAGTCAAGAGTCTTTTTTTGAAACTGATTCAATTTTAAAACAAACAGTAACTCTTTCTCTACAAGTATCATCATTAAATCAAAAGGATACAAGTGGAGCAACCACTTTGGTTAAAGAGTTTGGCAGGTCCTCTATATGTGAAACATAATTGCCATTTGACCCAGCAATTCCACTCCTAAAAAAAATACACCCAAAAGAAATGGAAATGTGTCCACACAAAAAGTTGGACACAGATGTATATGGCACCATTATTCTTAATAGCCAAAAAGTAGAAACAACCCAAATGTCTGTTAAATGGAAAAAGAAAGTGTGGTTTATCCAGTGTATGTTATTAGGCCATAAAAAGGAATGAAGCATTGAGAGATGCACAGCATGGATGAACTTGAGAACATTATGCTAAGTGAGAGAAGCCAGTTACAAATACCACATACTGTATGACTCCATTTATATGAAGTGTCCAGAATAAGCAAATCTCACGTAGTCTGTGCTTGCCAGAGGCTGGGGGAGGGAGGAAAATAGGCAGCTCTTCTAATGGTGTAGAGTTTCTTTTTAGAGTGATGAAAACATTCTAAAATTATAGTGGTGATGTCTAACAACTCCGATTATACCAAAAACCACTGAATTGTGCCTTTTTAAAGGGGGAATTCTATATTATATGAATTGTATCTCAATCTGGTATTTACAAAGATGGACAGACATGAAATGACTGGAATAAGGGGTAAAAATAAGATACATAATGTAAATATAAATGAAAAAAAGTCAAGCTGCCATTTATATATTAGCCCAAATTTTTAGTGTGAAAATTTTCTTAAGCAGTAAAAAGATTAAGACCTACTGAGAACATATTAGAAATCTGTATTCCAGATTATGATACATACACACACATGAAGGGAGGTAGGGAGAGAGGGGAAATATATAAACAAGAATATATATATATATTATATATAATATATAAATAAATATGTATTATAGTATATATAAATAAATATATAAAAATATATTTAATATGTAAGAAGTAAACATACATATATAAAAGAATATATATATATATATATATATATATATGAAGAAATAAGTGTTAAATAAGCAAATCAGTAATCACAGATAGTTTAGCAATCAATTCTTACATCCTACTGCTGAAGGGAAATGAAAGCTCCAGGCCAGGACTTGGTAACCAGAGTGATCATGCTTTAGAGAATATTAAATGACCAACCCTGACAGAGTGGAGGCATCAGAGCAAACATCACCCCAAATCCTGAACCCCTCCAGACTCAGTACTCCAAACCGTGTGCTGGTGGCTCTGGAGACTAGAGCTGACAGTAGAGGTGACCATTACTCAGCTAGTCTCACTGGAGGGTCTAATGTAGCCCTTACCACCAGAAACCAGAAGAATTCAGCCAAGCTAGGATGGGGGAGGCAGAGATGATTCTCAGAGTTATTAAGAGTAATTAAGATAAGTTATTAGTAGAATAAGATGTTAAGATAAGTTATTGGTAGATAGTAAGATATTAGCATCTAAGATATTAGATAGGATTAGATATTAGATAGATATCAGTGTTAATTATTAGATCGGATATTAGAAATTAAGATGTAGTATGTAATATAAGGTATTAGATAGTAATACATTAAGCTATTAATAGAATGTACCATCCCTATGGGCAAAATATATGAGCAGCCAACGAGATACCATCAGCTTGTATCATGAGAAGAAGTCAAAGACAAGTGATGAGGAGGCTGAGGGTAGCTTCCTCAATAATAAGTCATGATCCCCTGCTCATTTCCAAACCCCCGCCAGCTTTTAGGTCCAGAACCCATTGGATAAAGAGGAGGCTGGGACCTTCTACAATATCATGGAAAGTATTTCTTTTTTTTTTTTTTTTAAGATTTTACTTATTTATTAGACAGAGATCACAAGTAGGCAGAGAGGCAGGCAGAGAGAGAGAGGAGGAAGCAGGCTTCCTGCTGAGCAGAGAGCTCAATGCGGGACTTGATCCCAGGACCCTGGGATCATGACCTGAGCTGAAGGCAGAGGCTTTAACCCACTGAGCCACCCAGGTGCCCCATGGAAGGTATTTCTAAAAATAATTACACTGTTCCTTCTCCAAAGGAGACTGCAGCCATTTACTTGAGTAACTTACAATAGGGAGAGAGGAATACTCAAAGATTTTTAGAACTGTTAGACACAGGGTCTGAGTGATACTGGTATCCAGAAAGCCAAGGCATCTTCATGTTCCTCTTCCATTAGAGTGGGGCCTGTGAAGGCTACTCAATAAATGGAACAGGGAATCTTGACCAGGGTTCAGTTTACTGAACTGGGTATTAAGAATTCCACTAGGAATTAAGAATTTAATTTTTTAATACTCTCATGTAAGTTTTAAAATCTTAATTTCCAATTGTTTATTGCTGGTACATAGAAATACAATTGATGTTTTATACTGATAAAGACATGAGTACTGTATTACCAATCAGTGTGGATTTTATTTCTTGTATTTGTCTTATTATACTGGGTAGGACCTCCAATATCAAGTTCATAGATATTTTGAGAGCAGACATACCATTTTTTCCCCCAATCTGAAGGAGAAAGCATTCATTTTGTACCATTTCAGTATCATTTTTGCCATAGGATTCTTTCCTAGACATCCTTTATCAATGTGATGAAGTTTCTAACTATTTGTAGTTTGCTAAGAGATTTTCTTTATCATGGAAAGTGGGGTATTTTTTGTTTTGTTTTTTGGTGTTTTGGGTTTTTTTTGTTTTTGTTTTTTCTGCACATACTGAGATTATTAAATTTCTTCAATACTCAAAGCATTTTCTAATTTCTTTTGTGATTTATTCTTTGTTGTTGTTTAGGAACGTGGAGTTCATTTCCAAATATTTAGGGACTTTCTAGGTGTCTTTTTGTTATTGTTATTAATTTCTAGTTTAATTTTTCCTGTTATAAAATATACTTTGCCTAATTTTAGTGCTTTATATTTATTGAGACTTATGTGATACCCAGAAGTTATCTATCTAGGTGAATGTTCCTGTGCTCTTGAAAACAAGAAGTATTCTTCCTTTTTTGGATGAAATGCTCTATAGGTATCAACTTAGTCTAGTTGATAGTTTTGTTCAAATTTTCTATCTTTTCTGATTCTCTTGTTACACATTTTATCAGTTAAGGAGTATTAAAATCTCCTTGGGGTGCCTGGGTGGCTCAATGGGTTGGGAGACTGCCTTCGGCTCAGGTCATGATCCTGGAGTCCTGGCATCAAGTCCCACATCGGGCTCTCTGCTTGGTGGGGGGTCTGCTTCTCCCTCTGACCCTCCCCTTCTCGTGCTCTCTCTCTCTCTCTCTTTCTCTCTCTCAAATAAATAAATAAAATCTTTTCCAAAAAAATCTCCCAACTACAATTGTGATTTGTCTCTGTATCCTTTCAGTTTTGTAAGTTTTCCTTTTGTGTATGCTGAAGCTGTTACTAGGTGCATACGTTTATATTCATTATCTCTCCTTGGTGCACTGAATCCTTAGTTAATTATTTATCTCTGGTAATTACCCCTTCTCTAAAATCTACTTTGCCTGACATGAACACAGTTACTTCTGCTTCTTTATGACATCTGCTGTGCCTGCTTTCCATCCTTTCCCTTCTGACCTGTCTCCATTTTTGCATTTGAAGTGCCTTTCCCGTTGACAGACTATGTTTGGTTGTCACTTCTTTATCATCTGATGGTCTCCGGCTTTCAGGTGGAGCATTTGGACCATTTATTTAATATGTAAGGTTATACATTATATAACATATATGTAAATATAAGAGGACTTTGAGAAATTAACAAAGTTTATTCAACAGTACAAAAAATAACCAAACATAATTTCTAAAACAATGCATGTAGTCACTGATTGGAAAACTGAGCGAAAGACAAATACTGACTTAGTTTTTTCTAATGCTGAAAAGGGAATGAGCAAACCAGGATATAAAAAAGATGGCACTAAGACAGGGAAGATTGAGACAGAGAAATTCTCACATACATTTGTTTGGAGTTCCAGAAAAGTCATGAGGAGAAGGCTATATGCAAAAAGTAAATGGGTGAGAATTTTCCAGAACTGGTAAAATACAGGTATTCTCAGCACAAAAGGTGAAACAAGTCTCAAGCCAGACCAATAAAATGAAGCACCCACCTACATTTACTGCCATGAAACTACCGAGCACCAGAGAAAAGAATACATTTGAAAAGTAAAGAAAAAGGAGAGATTACTTACTAAGGAATCCCAACTAGATTGACAAGAGACTTTTCAACAAAAAAAAAAAAAAAATGGAAGGCAGCAAAAAGTATTAATTCAGAAGTGGTAGCCATCTAGCCTTCCATTTTAAAATGATGATAAAAGAAAGACCCCTTGGATTTTCAGACAAAAGATTTGAGAGTCTACCACAACAGACCATGACTAAAGGAACTTCTACAGTGTGCACTTCAGGTAGAAGGAAAATGACCTCAGAAGGAGTATCTGAACTCAAAGAAAAAGACATGAAAAACAGGTGATTTAGACAAGATAAATGACAAAAGTGGCACAACAGATCAATAAGAATAAACATTTTAGTAAATTATGTTGGATCAAGTAATTATCTGTAGTTTTAAAAAAGAGCTTATAACCTCACATTACACATAAAAATAAAATCAGTCTCAGGTAGATTAAAGTGACAAATTGAAGAAAAGTAACACTGGAGAACTTTTTAGAAGGAAATATAGTAGAATGTGTTCATGATACTGAATCGATGATATACTTCTAACATATGGAATTTCAGGAAAAGATTGGTGTATTTTTCTATTAAGACTCTGTTTCTCAGGGCTCTGAGAGTCTATTAAGGACTCATAGAGTCTATTAAGACTCTATGTTTCTCTTGATTAAAGAGGATCATATCATTGTGAAACATTATTTAGTTACCAATTTAACCAAAGTGACAAAGACTTGAGGCAAATAGAAAAAGTTACATAATTGTAAAAAAAACTTAGCTCTTATACTAGAGAAGACTCTGTTTTCTTAACTAATCAAAGACCTGATAAAGACAACATGAATCTCAGATTATTTTGGCAAAACACCATTGTTTTCTAGGCAGATGACTTAAAAGGTCAAGAAAAACTTCACATAGTCTCAGAAAACTTTGTCCTTTTAGCAAATGAAAGAAAATTAAATTTTAGTTTCATATGCTCATTCATGATATTAAAGATTATTTTTCCTTAAGCCAATTAAATAGAGACCTTTTATAATTAATTTTGACAATATTGTCTAGATACAGGAAAATGTTACCCATACATGGTATATATATCCATACACATACATAAACATACAATTAGACACAAAGAGAGACCCTATACCTCTAAGAGTAAAATTTATCCATGAATCCTGTACAACAACATAAAACTCACTCGTTTGTAAATAACAGTTGAGTTCCAGTTGTGTCTGTGGCAGTTGGAACAAGTGGCTAGAAGGATGGGTGGGGCATGTGTGAAAGCCACTTGGGTCCCAGGAGTCTTCTTACAAACTACTAAAATTTCTGATAAATAAAACTCAAATAAAATTCTTAAGAAAATGTTTAACCTTACAGATAATAAGAAGAACATTTATTTGAAAGTAGCATAAAATTTTCATCTAATAAGCAAAGAGATTTTCGAATGGAGAAAACACATCAATAGCTAGAATGTATTAACATATAAACTTACAGAAGCTATTCGAGGTATAAATTGATTCAGCCTTTCTTGGAGAGCCATCTGCCAGTGTATGTCAAAAATATCTATGTCGGGGTGCCTGGGTGGCTCAGTGGGTTAAGTCTCTGCCTTCGGCTCAGGTCATGATCTCAGGGTCCTGAGATGGAGCCCCACATTGGGCTCTCTGCTCAGCAGGGAGCCTGCTTCCCACTCTCTCTCTGCCTGCTTGTGTTCTCTCTCTGTCAAATAAATAAATAAAATCTTTTTTTAAAAATCCATGTATTCTGCCCTAGAATCTCTTATTCTAGGAATTCATTATAAATAAATAATCACAGAAGTGTAGAGATTTATGCACAAGGAACTTTCTTCTATAGCAACATTATTTGTTATAAAACAGCAAAAATCTGAATTCCATCAATAGAAAAATGGCTTCATAAGCCAGGGTGCAACAATGTCATGTTTCAATGGAAGGACATGAAAACAGGCTTAAAAAGCAGGCTGAGCACTGGAAAGAAATTTTAAAAAATAAATTTAAAAAACTGTGTTAGAAAGCGGCTGAAATAAATAAATATGTGTTGCTTTATCCAAAAAAAACAAAAACAAAAACAGGATGAGAAGCCAACTCTCTTTAAATCTTGATTTGGGCTTAAATTTTAAAGTATTGTATTTAAATATTACATATTTATATAAAGGACCATAATGAAATGCAGCAACATTTATTCATTAACCTATGTGTGGTAGAATTGTAGAATGATAGGTTCCACTAGAAGCCTGTATTATTTTAATATAAAGAAAATAAACATTAAAAAATAGAAAACAAGCTAAAAGGAAGAGTGAGTAATCCCTCACTCTCTCTGTTCCTCTGCGGTGTGCTTGACCTGGACAAAACAGATGGGCGACGGGTGGGAGGGAGATGGATACAACCGCCTGAAGTGCACCTGTTTGGTGATTGTTTTAGTGAATCCATTATTTGAAAGTATATAGTGTTTCTAATCCTTCACGTCATTAAGACCCACTTACTATTTAATTCACAATGTACACCACTTTGGACGTAGTTACCTGAATGTCCTCAAGCTTTCGTGTTGGAACAAACTTACAGAAAAGTTGCTAGAAGAGAATGAAGAAAAAAGTATGTCGGTGTATGCTTCAAATAAATCAAAAATCACTTTGGACAACGCAGGTACATTCTTTGCTCCTCTTAGGAAAGTAGCTCCCACTTGGGTCTGATAAGGTAGCTACATGATAATGTGTGAAAGAAAGTTGTTCTGTGAGGATTCACAAATGAAACAGTGTTGCAGGTTAAACCTCACTAAGTTACCAGGTAAATTTGGGGTCTGTTGTTCACTGTAGAAAAAAAAAAAAAAAAAAAAAAAAACTCTTTCCTTTTTTAAGGTGAAGATTTGAAGGACATTTCAACTGAGGAGAAAAGTTCTTCACATTCAAAAGTTTCTGTCAAATTCAAGAGTACAAAAAAGAGGTCAGTTATGTTCATTCAACAGACATGTTTAAGTACGGACAAGGTGCCGAACCCTTACGCAAGTGCAGGATTACCCGTCAGTAAACCAGGACCTTTGTGACTTAGAATGTCAAAATCCAGTTATATTTACCTTATTGAAGCTTACATAGAGCCCTTGTGTATCTAATGTGAGCTCGCCAGATTTTGATGCTACGTTAAATGGGTGATATGAATTCATCTGTGCAGACTCTGTACATACTTGAGAAAGGAATGAAACTGACATGAATGTATTTCATGAATCTGTCATTTATGAGCTGAGCAATGTTGAGCCAGTTGCTAAATATTTTCAAGCTTTGGTTTGCTCGTTTATAAAACTAGAAGAATAATGCAGTGTGCGGCATGTCTAGAATAGTGCCTGGTACGGAGTATAGCTGTAGAAAATATTGTTGTTACATGTCCACCATTTTACAAAATGGACAGGAGAGTCACCACTGAGGTCTCCCTGTATTCCATTACATGGCCCTGACACACTCACATCACATTTTCTTTTAAATGACAGAACATGCAAATACAGTTTTTAGTCTGCCTGTCAAGCCTACCTTCGATTCCCCCTTTTGTCTGCATCTTCACTGTCCCCATCCTGCCCAAACCTTTACTGTTTCCTGCCTGTCCTGATGCAAGAGCCTCCCAGTTGGTTTTCCCAGTTCTTCTAGTCCATTCTCAACACAGCAGCTATACATCATTTTAACTTTTTATTGAACAGTGAGTAGCTATAAAAGAACGCTGCTAAGGTAGGTGCAAGATACAAACAATATACAAACATTCCTATACGTACCACACAGTTCTAGAAAAAATGTGTAATTAATCTCTGAAGTCCCCCATGTACCTACCTAGATCTTCTGTCATCCCATCACCTGAGATAACTACCAACCTGGATTTTGTGTTTATTGATACATTTCTGAACAATATATTTTTCACCTTTGCATGTTTTTAAACTTTAATGGAATCACTGTGCTCTTGGCTTAGAATGTTTTGCTCAGGGTTCCTATGATTACTTCATCGTGCAGGTAGGGATTCTTCATTTCACTGCTGTCCATTTATTAGTCCATTGTATAAATGTGTCACAACTTACTGACCTGTTGATGGACATATATTGTTGTCAATTTTTGTTATGACACATTCTACTGTGGTTAATATGATTGTGTGTGTCTCCCGGTATTTATATTCAAATGTTTGAGTTTTTTTTAAGACTTTTTAAAATTTATTTGAGAGCGAGAGAGAGAAAGGAGCACAAACAGGGGGAGGAGCAGAGGGAGAGGGAGAAGCAGGCTCCTGCTGCGAAGGGAGCTTGACGTGGGGCTCGATCCCAGGGCCCTGGATGATGACTTGAGCAGAAGGCAGGTGCTTAACCATCTGAGCCACCCAGGCACTTCACAGACATTCAGTTAAAAAAAAAAATACGTGACTCTTAATCTCACAAAACAAACTGAGGGTTGCTGGGGGGAGGGGGTTTGGGAGAAGGGGGTGGGATTATGGACATTGGGGAGGGTATGTGCTTTGGTGAGTGCTGTGAAGTGTGTAAACCTGGTGATTCACAGACCTGTACCCCTGGGGATAAAAATATATGTTTATAAAAAAAAAAAAAAAAAAGAAAGGACAAATACCCAACTTTTGTAGCAACATGGATGGGACTGGAAGAGATTATTATGCTGAGTGAAATAAGTCAAGCAGAGAGAGTCAATTATCATATGGTTTCACTTATTTGTGGAGCATAACAAATAGCATGGAGGACATGGGGAGTTAGAGAGGAGAAGGGAGTTGGGGGAAATTGGAAGGGGAGGTGAACCATGAGAGACTATGGACTCTGAAAAACAATCTGAGGGTTTTGAAGGGGTGGGGGGTGGGAGGTTGGGGTACTAGGTGGTGGGTATTATAAAGGGCACGAATTGCATGGAGCACTGGGTGTGGTGAAAAATAATGAATACTGTTATGCTGAAAATAAAAAATAAATTTAAAAAAAATACACTACAATAAATAAATACTAAATAAATAAATACACAAATAATCTTTCCTTTTTATAGACATTTCGTGTCTTCCCATTAGACTCAGAATGGAAGGACAGAAGTTGTGTAAAGCATGGGAGCCCTGGCTGCCTCTGCACCGACTCCGGCTTCTTGTCTCAGTTCCTTAAACCAGCTTGATCCTTTGGCTTCTGGGTCCTGCTACATGTGCTCTCCCCAGAGGCTGCCCCGCCTCCCATAGGCTGAGCCGGCCCCTTGACCACCGCTGTGCATGTCATGTGTAACTGTCTCCTTTACACGTGCTGTGGCTTAGCATTCCCATTCTTATCTTGGAGAGAAGGGGTCACATTCGCTTGGTCCAGGGAAGCTGATAACACAGTAGGAATTCGTGAATATTTGCTGAATGAACTATCATAATTTATGAGTAATTTATGGGTAATTGTATGATAATACTATATCCTGAACTATTTTAAATGCCTTGAAATCAAGCCCAAACCTCTTGTTCACTTCCTCACCATCAGCCCTGTCACTACAGAATCTCAGGGTCCACAGACCAGGGTGACCTTGTTGGCCCAGACTGGACGAGACTTTCCCCAGACTCACAGAGTGTGGCTTCAGCTGCGTGGAACTAAATCAGCCTCCACAGCCTGGCTGAGAGCAATACAGAGTGAAGGACTAGGACCTTTTGTACATAAAATGGAGAATTACCAGATCCTCTCCCAAAAGATAGGTAAACTTGTGACTAATAAACTGACCTCATAAATAAAAGTGAATCATTTGCACTAAATAAATAAATAAAGGTGGGCTACAGATCTCTCACACAAACGGTGCCTTAAAAATAGTAGCAGTGTGTACTTTACATGACATCGACTAAAATTGTACATTACTGTTTAAACATTCATGTTAACAAACCTAACTGTTCTATAATTCTTAGTAATGAAATTTTGATACGATATCAAAATCACTGAACTTCCTTCTAAAATTTCAACTTTCTTGGGGTGCCTGGATGGCTCAGTGGGTTAAGCCTCTGCATTCAGCTCAGGTTGTGATCTTGGGGACCTGGGATTGAGCCCCTAATCAGGCTCTCTGCTCAGCGGGGAGCCTGCTTCCCCCTCTCTCTGCCTGCTCTCTGCCTACTCATGATCTCTCTCTGTCAAATAAATAAAAATCTTTAAAAAAAAATAAAATAAAATTTTAACTCTTACCCTCCCACATGTGTCTGCCCCAGAGCTGAAAATACATGGTATCTGGAGAAGAATCCTCATAAGTTAAAAATTATGCTTCAGAAGCTCTTCGTGTTTGCATTTACTTGGGCCTTTGGAGGAACTTTAAAGCGTGAGGATGAACACGAAGATGACCTCGTGCCGTATTTGAGCCACGAGCCTGGTTCCCCTGCCATGGTGACCTACGATTTTGACAAGCTTGTGCATGAGCTGTTTGAGAGCAATCCACACATAGGTAGGTTCTGGGGGCGGCAGTCCTAATTATGCTTGCTTCAGAATATTAGTGTGGGGGCATTTAGGCGGTCAGCTCTGTCTGCCACTCAGTCTGACTCCTGATCGCAGCTCAGGTCTTGATCTCACAGGTGTGAGTTCAAGCCCCATATTGGGCTCCTTGTTGGGCAAGGGGCCTACTTAAAAAAAAAAAAAAATACAGATACTTTGTCAGAGCTGATATAAATCTCTGGATAAGATAAATTTAAAGAAAAGAGGGATGCCTGGGTGGGCTCAGTTTGTTAAGGGTCCGACTCTTGATTTCAGCTCAGGTCATGATCCCAAGTTTGTGAAAGGGATTCTCTCTCTCCCTCTGCCCCTCCCCCCCCTTAAAAAATTAGTTGGAAACTCTTTATGGATGGCCTCGAATTAAAGGTCCATCTTTTAAAGTGTGAGGTTAAAGGTAAAAGCACACTCCAGTACCGTTAGTCTAGCAAAAGAGGCTGAAGTAAATTTGACTCCTGGTCAATTGTTGTTCTAAGGGAGGTGTCACACAAGTAAGGCAGAACAGATGAAACCTGGAAACTCTTGACCTCGGCCTCACTGAGCGCACTGGCCGTCTCGCTGGATCTGTGTTATACATATCCTCGTGCACCAGGAATTTCTGTAGATGATAGTTTCATTTACTTCTTAAAGACTAATATTATAAAAACTATTTCATGAAGTCTTAGATTTCTTTATTATGGATGTTTTTTGAGTCTGTTCTAACAAATGGAATCTGTCGTAATTTTCTGAAATGGTAAGCCTTCCCAACTAGCAGTCACTAATTAAAGGAACTTGGAATGGATGAAGAGATCCTGGGTGCAGTTACCAAAAAGACAAAACAGTGAACCATGAATGTATTTAGAAGGACTTTGTTAAAGATGAGAGCCAAAAAATATTTACCAAAAGTATAGATTTGAGCAGTTTGTGTGATGTAACTCTTAAAATATCCTTTTGAAATTATTTGTAAATGTTCTATTTAAGTTATCTTTGACCACAGAGTTTTGTGTTATTTCCTATGGAAATTATTTTTTTTAAGATTTTATTTATTTGAGAGGGAGCATGAACAGGGGGGAGAGGGAGAGGGGGAAGCAGACTCCCCGCTGAGCAGGGAGCCCAATGCGGGGCTCGATCTCAGAACCCTGGGATCATGACCTGAACTGAAGGCAGGTGCTTCACGCAATGAGCTACCCAGACTCCCAGAAATTAACTTTTTTTTAAGATTTTATTTATTTATTTGACAGATCACAAGTAGGCAGAGAAGCAGGCAGAGAGAGACAGGGAAGCAGGCTCCGCGTTGAGCAGAGAGCCTGATGTGGGGCTTGATCTCAGGACCCTGAGATCATGACCTGAGCTGAAGGCAGAGGATCAACCCACTGAACTACCCGGGTGCCCCAAAATTAACTTTTAATATCAAAATGCACTGCATGTTATTTGTTGTTGACTTAGTGAGTCAACTGGATGTTGCTAATTCCTAAGATAAATAAACTGCTCTGATTTATTTGTCAGGCAGAAAATACCTCAAATTCTATTATTTCTTCTCCATGTGAACCTAAAGACAACTCAGTAAATTATACCTTATGTTAGAAGGTTTATCTTAAAACGATGAGTATGGAATTTTGTTTTGTCATCTGAAGTATGCGTAGAAAAGCTAGTTTGGGGTGGGTGTAGGAATGGAAGGAGGGGCGGGTGGCAGCAGTTGTAAAAAGGACAAAACCCTCAGAATGGAAGAGAAAAGGGAAAAAAAGGAGTCCCGAAACTTCCCACTTGTAGTCACTCTGAACAAAATTGTAAAACACAAAACAATTAATACTAAGAAAGTATACCTACTGGTTTACTATCACTTATCATAATATGAATTCATTCCAGATGAAATTATTATAGCCTAACAGATACCTGTAACACAGGTGTCCGTTAGGCTATAATAATTTCATCTGGAATGAACTAACATTTATTAATATGTTAGGGTTCTTTTTTGAAAGATAAATAAGGAAATGGCATCTATTTTTAAACAAATAAGCATATATGAAGCAAAAAAAAAAAAAAGTAGAAATAAAAATAGAACATAAGGCTATGAAAAAGGACCAAATAGAACTTCTATCATCATTCAAGTGAAAGAGTCAGTAGTCCAGATGAGCTCTTCTCTTGGCACCATCAGAGAAAGAATTAGTTAATTGAGGGGTGGCTGGGTGACTCAGTCAGTTAAGTGTCTGCCTTCAGCTCAGTTCATGATCCCAGGGTCCTGGGATTTAGCCCCACATCAGGCTCCCTGCTCAGCAGCAGCCTGCTTCTCCCTCTCCCTCTGCCCCTCTCCCATGTTGTCTCTCTCAAATAAATAAACAAAATCTTTTTTAAAAAATAGGTAAACTGAAACCTAGAAAAAAAGTCTTCAAGTTTTCTTTGTATTGATTTGGCATGTTTCTTATTCAGCTTAGTCGTATACATTTCATCCTTCTTTCTGTGGTTTTGAACTGCCATTATTAATGGTACCATTACAAAAGCTTCCCCATTAAGTATGGTCTTGGTTTTGTTATTGCTGCTGAGCTCTTATGTTTCATTTCTGGAAGGTCTGTTTGGTTCCTTTTCAAATAGGCTATGTCACTTCTTTTATAATTTCTTGTTCTTGTTCTGTACTTTCAAGCTTACTTTCATTTAAACATAGTAAGCATGGCTGTCTTAAAATATGCACCTGATAATTCTAGTCATTTGAGTCTTATTAATCAGGGGCTGTTACCTGGTTTCTGCTAATTACCTTTAACTGGCTATTAAATCTGCACAAATTATCTGTATGGTTGAGGATAATAGTCCCATTCTATAGAAGGCATATCCACTGCATCCATCATAGATAGATATTAGATCAGGCGAGAACATCAATGGACATTAAACTTAAGGCAGAATTTGATGAGGAGCAGGCTATTGCCTGATCTGACACTGTTTCCTCACAAACTAGTTCTTAGTTGCAAGAGATAAAACAGCAGAGAAAGAAAGCAAAGGACAAGTGTTAGAGTGAGTCCTCTTGCTGGATGATGATAAGGTAGACTAATGGCTTCCAGAGAGCCCCACATCCCATTTCTTGGGTCCTGTGGATGGGCTAACTCATTGCACAGCAGAGTTTGAGGGTGTGACTAGGTTAAGATCCTTGAGATTATCCTGGATCATGATTCCTTAATTGTGGAGAAGGAGGCAGGAGAGGCACAGGAGGCATGAGGGGGGATGCAGAGGTTGAAGTGATGCAGTCGTGCAGTTGCTGGCTTTGAAGGTGGAGGAAGAGGCCACGAGCCAAGGACTGCATGTGGCCACCCAAAGCTTGAAAGGGCAGAGAAAGGGATTTCCCTTGAGAGCCTCCAAAGGAATGCAGTCCTGCCAACACTTTGATTTTAGTCCAGTGAAAACAGGGTGGACCTGTGACCTCTAGAACTGTAAGGGAGAAATCTGTGTTGTTTTAAGATCCCTAAGTTGGTGGTAATTTGTTAAAACAGCAACGGGAAACTTACACAAAGACTTTGTCAGTCTGAACTCATGCTTTCTGTTCTTGATAGATGTGCAGACAGATGCAGAAATAAAACAGGTGTGTGTGCAAGTGTACAAAGACCTGTTTCTCAGCTCTTCACACACATCACCCTCCCCTTGGCATCACAGTCCCGTGCCAGAAGGGAAAGGGGATGGCTTGTGCATGAGCGAGTGGCTTCTCAGCTGGATGGGACTCTGCCACAGAGGCCCAGTTTTCTTTAGCCCCATAGAAAGTAGCGAACTGTGAGCTACCTGACAATAGGGAAGTGGAGGCTGGGAGAACAGCAGCCAGGGCTCAGAATGGGACACAAATCCTACTAGACTACTTTAGGACAAGAGGTCCACCCATGAGCTTCTGGGGACACCTTGCCCAAGGATCCCCTGAACTGGTCCATGGGCTTCCCCAACACTCCATTAGCTTTACCCATAAAAACCCTCTTCCAGGGGCAGGTGCCCTATGTGCATCCCAGAGGAGAGCAAAAGTGAGCCTTTTCAGATGGGTAGTAGAAAACGAGGCATACTGCAGGGTTGGGAGAAACCACACAAATACAGCATCCAACACTACCCAAGGGAAAGAAACAGGAAGGCTGTCAACACCCAGCCTGGCTTGTCAGAATGGAGAGAAGGCATATGTGCCTAAAAATTACCCAGTAGGAGAGAACAAGATGTGTGGGGTAAGCATAACCACAGAAAATATCAAGAAAGCCTCAGGATCCTTAACAAGTCAGAGGGAGTTACTTCTTTCCCGCAGTCAGTTAGTAAAAACTGGAGGAGACCATTTTTCCAATGTGGAGAGCATAATGAAGGACTTCAGGGAACAGGAAAAATTGAAGAAACATGACAACCAAAGGAGTACAATATTTCTCCAGTAACTGACCCCAAAGAAACAGAGATTTGTGGTTTGCCCAATTAAAAACTCAAAATATATGTTTTGAGGAAGTCTGATTAGCTAAAAGACAACACTGGAAGACAATTTGGTGAAATTGGGAAAACAATACTTGAAGAAAATGAGAAAGTAGCAGAGACAGGAATCAGAACAGAAGCAAACAGAAGTCGTGCAGCTGGAGAATACAGTGAATGGGATAGAACATCAACAGCAGACTGGATCAATCAGAGGAAAGAATCTCCAGGACAGAAACCAGGTCATTTGCAATTATCCACTCACAGGAGAACTAAGAAAAAAGAATGAAGAGAGCCTGTGAAATATGGGATATCATTTTTAAAAATCTACCCATTAAGGGAGTCCCAAAAGAAGAAGCAAGCAAGAAAGGGACAGAAAGCTTATTTAGAGAAATAATGGCGGAGAACTTACTAAATCTGGGGAAGGATTTACTTTTTAAATGAAGTTCAGACATCTCTCCAGTAATTTCAACCCAAAAATCTTCCCAAACACATAAACTATCTAAAAGAAAGAGAATTTGAACACAGGTAGAAGAAAAAATTGCCCACAAAAAGGACTACCATGAAGCTCAG
Source organism: Mustela nivalis (assembly GCF_964662115.1). NCBI lineage: Eukaryota > Metazoa > Chordata > Mammalia > Carnivora > Mustelidae > Mustela > Mustela nivalis. Next base: position 29,781,793 of record NC_139035.1, on the reverse strand, counting down.
CAAATTCCTCACCACAAAGCTTGCAGCCCAGGAGACAGTGGGATCATCTCTTCAAGGTGCTGAAAGAAAAAACTGCCAATCAGGAATACTTTACCCTGCAAAGTTGTCCTTCAAAAAATGAAGGAGAGGGGCGCCTGGGTGGCTCAGTGGATTAAAGCCTCTGCCTTTGACCCAGGTCATGATCCCAGGATCAAGCCCCACATCAGGCTCTCTGCTCAGCAGGGAGCCTGCTTCCCCCTCTCTCTCTGCCTGCCTCTCTGCCTACTTGTGATCTCTGTCTGTCAAATAAATAAATAAAATCTTTAAAAAAAAAAAAATGAAGGAGATGGGTGCCTGAGTGGCTCAGTCAGCTAAGCATCTGCCTTCTGCTCAGACCATGATCTCAGGGTCCTGGGCCAAGCCCCATATTAGGATCCCTGCTCAGTGGGGAGTCTGCTTCTCCTTCTGCCGCTGCCCTCCCCGCTCTTTCTCTTTCTCTGAAATAAATAGAATCTTTTTAAAAAAAAAAAAAAAAGGTGCGGGGCACCTGGGTGACTCAGTGGGTTAAAGCCTCTGCCTTCGGCTCAGGTCATGATCCCAGGGTCCTGCTCAGCAGGGAGCCTGCTTCACCCTCTCTCTGTCTCTGCCTGCTTCTCTGCCTACTTGTGATCTCTGTCTATCAAATAAATAAATAAAATATTTTTTAAAAAATAAAGGACAAAAAAATGACTTTCCCAAACAAAAGCTGAGGGGGTTCATCACCCTAAACCAACCCTATAAGAAATGCAAAAGGAGTCTTTCAAACTTAAGTGAAAATGTTAATTAGTAGCAGGAAAAAAATAATGAAATTATAAAGCACATTGGTAAAGGTAAGTATATAGTCAAACTCAGATGCTCTACTACTGTAATATGGTGGCATTTGAATCCCTTTAGTATAAAAATTGATACTCAAAAACATTAAAAATTCCTATAGCTGCTTAGATGTGTAATGGATACCCAATATAAAGAGAGAGTAATTGTGACATGGAAAATATAAAATGTGAGGGGAAGGCGAAAGAGTTTTTGCATGTGATTGAAATTGACTTGTTATCAGTTTAAAAGATGTTTTATGTCATGTATGTCATGTCAAGTGTCATGGTAACCACAAATGAAAAACCAACAGTACAGAAAAGATAAAGAAAAGGAAATTAATTAATGCATACCTCTAGGGAAAATCATCAGTTCACAAGGAAGACAGGAAGAGGGAACGAGGGAACCACAAAACAGTCAGGAAACAATCAAATGTTATTAGTCTTTGCTTTTCAAAATTATTTTATTTTTTTAGAGGATTTTATTTATTTATTTGACAAAGAGAGAGAGATCACAAGCAGGCAGAGAGGCAGGCAGAGAGAGAGGAAGAAGCAGGCTCCCCACCAAGCAGAGAAACCAATGTGGAGCTTGATCCCAGGACCCCAAGATCATGACCCAAGCTGAAGCAGAGGATTAACCTTCTGAGCCACACAAGCACCCCCTCAAAATTACTTTAAAAGTAAATAGATTAAAATTTACAATCAAAAGATATAGAATATATAAATGGATTTTTAAAACAAGCCAACTATGTATTGCCTACAAGAGATTCACTTCTGTTTCAAGGACACACAGACGCTCAAATTGCAGGGATGGGAAATGGTATTCCATGCAAGTGGAAAACTGGAAGAGAACAGGTGTAGCAGCTAAGCTATACTTCTATTGGACAACATAGGCTTTAAGTCAAAAACTGTTAACAACAGACAAGGTCATTATGTGATTGTAAAGGACTCAATTCATCAAGAAGATAGAACAACTATAAATGTATATGCACTCAACATCAGGGTACCTAAACTTATTAAGCAAATACTAACAGATCTGAAGAAATAGAGAACAGTATTGTAGGGGAATTTAATATCCTACTTTAAAGAGTGGGTAGATTGTTCAGAGAGAAAAATCAATAAGGAAATATTGGAATTGAGCTATAGTTTAGAGAAAATGGGCCTGACAGACATATACAGAGAATTCAGTCTGACAGCAGCAGACTGCACATTCTTCTCAAGCACACGTGGAAATATTCTCCAGCATAGACCATTATGTTTGGTCACAAAATAAGTCTTAACAAATTATTAAGATTGAAAATTATACTGAAGCTAGAAAATACCTTGATGAAAACTAGAAAATTAAAAATATGTAGAAATTAAATAGCACACTTCTGAAAAATCAATGAGAAGATTTTTTTAAATTTTTTAATTTGTCTTTAAAAAACAAAAATGGAAACAAAACATACCATAATTTATGGGTTTCAATAAAAATTTGTAGAAGGAATTTTATAACCATAAATGCCCACATGGCAATAAAAGAAAGATCTCAAATAATCTAACTTTACACTTCAAAGAAAAAGGGAAAAAAAAATAAGCCTAAAGTTAGTGAAAGGAAAGAAATAACAAAGATCAGAGTAGAAATAATTAAAAGAAGCCAGAAAAACAAAGAAAAGGTAAACAAAATTGACAAATCTTTACCTAGATTAAGGAAAAAAGAGAGAAGGCTCAAATAAAATGAGAAATCAAAGAGACATTGCAATAGATACCATAGAAATATGAAAGATAGTAACAGAGCTATATTGAGGAGGAGACAAGATGGCAGGAAAGTAGGAGAAGGCACGGTTTCAACCTGTACCCTAAAGTGAGCAGATTGCCTACCAAAAAACTCCGATCACCCATGAAATCAGCCTGAGATCAGAATTATACACGTCTGGATCTCTATGGGGACAGAAGACGCCAGTGGGCAGGTAAAGTGAAGTGGGAATGTCAGACTGATATGGGAAGATAAACAAAAGGGGGAGGGAGCCATCAGAGGCGACCCATTGGAAAGTAATACCCCAATATGAGAGTGCCCTGCGTCTGGGGACCAGCATTAACTTGGAGTCTGTTTGAAAGCACTCAAAAAGAGCAAAGGATTGCGGGGGGAAATTGTGGGAATTTGTGAATTTGGGAAATTGTGGGAATCGGGGCAGTTAGGGAGAGGGGCCTAAGTCCCCGGACCCAGGACAGCCACCCCTGGCGCTGAGCCAGAGAGAGTGCGGCGGAGAAACCAGGTCTTGTTCCCTGAGCTGCCAGCACACCTGAGAGCATGTGGAGTCTGGATCCTGTGAGGGGCTGGGAGCCTCGCCAGCCGGCAAAAGCACAGCCTTTTTGCAGTCCCCACACAAGTGCTGGGCCATGCTATCGTGCATGGGATCAGAGTCTGAGTCACGCTCTGCACCCTCCCCTGAGAGAGGTGCACGCAGGTGCCAGCCTGGAACGTAGGTTCTCAGACCCGGAAAGACCAGGCACTCCCAGCCTGGGCCAGCAGGAAAATCTCAGTGTGCAATCGCTGCTTGGAACCTCTCTGGCGGTCCACAGCTGCCCAGACAGCCGGCGCTGTCATGGTTTGGGGTACAAGCAGGAAGGAGTTCCTGTGTCCCCAGGGACCACGACTCAGAACGTGCTCTGCCAGCAGCCGAGGGGGAACTTATGTGCTCTGCAGCACCCAGAGGGGAACAGACTGAGGCTTCTCTCTGAGATGGAGGTCTGGGTGCAGTTTGCTTTCCTCTAAACCTCCAAAAACCATCAAAAGCTGTCAAGGCGAGAGAAAAACAAACATACATAAAAACTTCCAGAGAACAAAAGCCTGAAAAAAAGTTTCCTCTGAGCCCACCCCCTTGAGGGGGCTGAGAAGACTCAACTCAGGGAACATTGCCTGAAAACCCACGTGGCAGGCCCCTCCCCAAGAAAACCAACCAGGAAGAAAAATAAAAAGAAAAAAAAGATGACAAGAGAACAACCAGCACTTCTTCATAGATACAACTTTTATTTTTAATTTGTTCCCACTATTCTGGTTCATGTTTTTTTTTTATATATAGATAATTTTTTAACCTATTTACCATCACAGTGAGATGTCCAGTACATCAAATTCCATAATAATTTTTTAACCTGGACTTTTTGATACATACACCCGTGTTTTTCTTTTGCTTTTCTATTTTTTACTTTTTTTTAAATTTTAATTTAGTTTAGTTTATTCTTTTTTTATTTTTATTTTTTAACATTCATATAGAGTTAAACTTCAAGGTAATCTCCTTTCCCCAATCAATGCTAGCCCAATTAAAAATTTGTTTAAGCAATTTTTAATCCCCCTTTATCTTAGGAAAGTTGAGTCCTTTAACAAAGATATCAAGATACATCCAGGAAGAATCAAAATAACCTCCTCACCCACACTGAGAATTTATAACCACTCTCCCATCTTTTTCTTCTGCCAATGTTTCTGTGTATTTGTATTTGTCCTGATAGTATATAAATCTTATACTTGGGGTTCTTTTTTTTTTTTTTTTTTTTTGCTTTTATATATATACATATATTTTTTCCCTTGTCATATACTTTTATCAGTCTTTTTGTTTGTAAACATCATTAATCTTACCTTGGGGCCCATTTGGGCTGAGCCTTCTCTTTTTATCTTTCTTTTTTTCCTCTCTCTCTCTCTCTCTTTTTTTGTTTTTCCTTTTTTCTTTCTTTTTTCTCTCGTTTGGGTGGGGACTCCTGATTTCTCAGAAGCATTCCAGGGTGCATCTTGACTGCACCACGGTCAATACATCCAGCTACATCTGTTCAGCCATCGCTCACCAAAATGAGTAGGAGGAGGAATGCCCAACAAAAGAAAAATTCAGATGATGGGCCTTCTGCAACTGAGCTAATGGCTATCAACATAGACAATATGTTGGAAAGGGAATTCAGGCTAACAATTATCCAGGCAATAGCTAGGTTGGAGAAAGCCATGGATGACCAAACAGAATTGATTAGGGCAGAACTAAAAGCCACTAGAGATGTTGTTCACAATGTTAGGGCAGAACTGAAAGCCACCAGGGATGATTTTCACAATGCTCTCAATGAGTTCCAATCTATTCTAAATTCTCTAAAAGCTAGGGTAACTGAGACAGAAGATAGAATTAGTGATCTGGAGGACAAACAGATAGAGAGAAAGGACCAGGAGGAAGCCTGGAACAAACAGCTTAGAAGCCATGAAAACAGAATCAGGGAAATAAATGATGCCATGAAACGTTCCAACATCAGAATTATTGGAATCCCTGAAGGGGAGGAGAAAGAAAGAAGTCTAGAGGATATAGTGGGACAAGTTCTCCACGAAAATTTTCCCAATCTCCGAATGGAACCAGCATTCATGTACTAGAGGCAGAACGGTCTCCCCCCAAGATTATAGATTCTCAAAAGTCCTTGAGACACCTAATAGTAAGAATGAAGAATTATAATTGTAGGCAGGCCCTCTTGAAGGCAGCTAGGACAAAGAAGCTCCTTACATACAGAGGAAAGCCCATCAGAATAACATCAGACCTTTCCACAGAAACCTGGCAAGCCAGAAAGGGCTGTCAAGATATATTCAGGGCACTAAATAAGAAGAACATGCAGCCAAGAATACTTTATCCAGCAAGACTGACATTCAAAATGGATGGAGAGATAAAGAGTTTCCAAGACTGGCAAGGCTTAAAAGAGTATGTGACCACCAAGCCGACACTGCAGGAAATATTAAGGGGGGTTCTATAAAAGAGGAAAAGTCTTAAGAATATCATTGAACAGAAATATAGAGACAATCTACAGAAAAAAAGACTTCAAAGGTAACACAATGTCAATAAAAACGTATCTATCAATAATCACTCCCAATGTGAATGGCCTAAATGAGCCCATAAAATGACACAGGGTTGCAGATTGAATAAAGCAACAGGACCCATCCATATGTTGTCTACAAGAGACTCATTTGAACCTAAGGATACACCCAGACTGAAAGTGAAGGGATGGAGAAGCATTTTTCATGCCAATGGGCCTCAAAAGAAGGCCGGGGTAGCGATTCTCATATCAGATAAATTAGATTTTAAACTAAAGACTATAGTAAGTGATACAGAAGGATACTCCATAATTCTTAAAGCGACTATCCACCAAAATGATCTAACAATTGTAAATATCTATGTCCCCAATATGGGAGCAGCCAAGTACATAAGAAAACTGTTAATCAAGATAAAGAGTCATATTGATATGAATACATTAATAGTAGGAGAGCTTAACAGCCTCTCTCAGAAATAGACAGATCATCCAAGCAGAAAATCAATAAAGAAACAAGAGAATTGAATGACACATTGGATCAGATGGACCTCATAGATATATAACGAACATTCCACCCTAAAACAACAGGATACTCATTCTTCTCAAGTGCACATGGAACCTTCTCCAGAATAGGCCACATACTGGGTCACAAATCAGGGCTCAACTGATACCAAAAGACTGAGATTATTCCCTGCCTATTCTCAGATCACAATGCTTTGAAATTGGGGCTCAATCACAAGGAAAAGTTTGGAAGGAACTCAAACACCTGGAAGCTAAAAAACACCTGCTTAAGAATGCTTGGATCAACCAGGAGATCAAAGAAGAACTGAAACAATTCATGGAAACCAATGAGAATGAAGACACTTTGATTCAAAACCTATGGGATATAGCAAAGGCGGTCCTAAGGGGGAAATACATAGCCATCCAAGCCTCCCTCCAAAAAATTGAAAAATCCAGAATACACCAGCTGTCTCTACACATTAAAGAACTGGAGAATCAACAACAAATTAAACCAACTCCACACATAAGAAAGGAAATAATCAAGATTAGAGCAGAGATCAATGAGGTAGAAACTAGAAATACAGTAGAACGTATCAATGAAACTAGAAGCTGGTTTTTTGGAAGAATCAATAAGATCGATAAACCATTGGCCACACTAATCCAAAAGAAAAGAGAGAAAGTTCAAATTAATAAAATTATGAATGGAAAGGAAAGATCACAACTAACACCAAGGAAGTAGAAACAATCATCAGAAGTTATTATCAACAGTTATATGCTAATAAGCTAAGCAACCTAGATGAAATGGATGCATTCCTGGAAAACTATAAGCTCGCAAAATTGAACCAGGAAGAAATTGACAACCTGAATAGACCGATATCTAGTAACGAGATTGAAGCAGTGATCAAAAACCTCCCAAAAAACAAGAGCCCAGGACCTGATGGATTCCCTGGGGAATTCTACTAAACTTTCAAAGAAGAAATAACACCAATTCTCCTGAAGCTGTTTCAAAAAATTGAAGCAGAAGGAAAACTTCCAGACTCTTTTTATGAAGCCAGCATTACCCTGATCCCCAAACCAGGCAAAGACCACACCAAAAAGGAGAATTTCAGACCAATGTCACTGATGAATATGGATGCTAAAATTCTCAACAAGATCCTAGCAAACAGGATCCAACAGCACATTAAAAAGATTATCCACCATGACCAGGAGGGATTCATCCCTGGGTTACAAGGATGGGTCAACATTCGCAAATCAATCAATGTGATAGAACAAATCAGTAAGAGAAGAGAGAAGAACCACATGGTCCTCTCAATTGATGCAGAAAAAGCATTTGACAAAATCCAGCATCCGTTCCTGATTAAAACACTTCAAAGTATAGGGATAGAGGGAAAATTCTTGAACTTCATAAAATCTACCTATGAAAGACCCACAGCAAATATCATCCTCAATGGGAAAAAGCTTGCAGCCTTCTGTTGAGATCAGGAACACGACAAGGATGCCCACTCTCACCACTCTTGTTCAACATAGTACTAGAAGTCCTAGCAACAGCAATCAGAAAACAAAGAGAAATAAAAGGTATCCAAACTGGCAATGAAGAAGTCAAACTCTCTCTCTTCACAGATGACATGATTCTTTATATGGAAAACCCAAAAGACTCCACCCCCAAACTACTAGAACTCATACAGCAATTCAGTAACATGGCAGGATACAAAGTCAATGTACAGAAACCAGTGGCTTTCTTATACACTAACAATGAAAATACAGAAAGGGAAATTAGAGAATTGATTCCATTTACTATAGTACCCAGAACCATAAGATACCTGGGAATAAACCTAACCAAAGAGGTAAAGGATTTGTACTCGAGGAACTACAGAACACTCATGAAAGTAATTGAAGAAGACACAAAAAGATGGAAGACCATTCCATTCCATGCTCTTGGATTGGAAGAACAAATATTGTTAAAATGTCTATACTCCCTAGAGCAATCTATACTTTTCATGCCATTCTGATCAAAATTCCACTGGTATTTTTCAAAGAGCTGGAGCAAATAATCCTGAAATTTGTATGGAATCAGAAGAGACCCCAAATTGCTAAGGAAATGTTGAAAAAGAAAAACAAAACTGGGGGCATCATGTTACCTGATTTCAAGCTTTACTACAAAGCTGTGATCATCAAGACAGCATGGTACTGGCATAAAAACAGACACATAGACCAGTGGAACAGAGTAGAGAGCCTAGATATGGACCCTCAACTCTATGGTCAAATAATCTTTGACAAAGCAGGAAAAAATATACAGTGGAAAAAAGACAGTCTCTTCAATAAATGGTGCTGGGAAAACTGGACAGATATATGTAGAAGAATGAAACTCGACCATTCTCTTACACCGTACACAAAGATAAACCCGAAATGGATAAAAGACCTCAACATGAGACAGGAATCCATCAGAATCCTCGAGGAGAACATAGGCAGTAACCTCTTCGGTATCAGCCACAGCAACTTCTTTCAAGATATGTCTCCAAAGGCAAAGGAAACAAAAGTGAAAATGAACTTTTGGGACTTCGTCAAGATCAAAAGCTTCTGCACAGCAAAGAAAACAGTCAACAAAACAAAGAGGCAACCCACAGAATGGGAGAAGATATTTGCAAATGACAGTACAGACAAAAGATTGATATCCAGGATCTATAACGAACTTCTTAAACTCAACACACACAAAACAGATAATCATATCAAAAAATGGGCAGAAGATATGAACAGACACTTCTCCAATGAAGACATACAAATGGCTATCAGACACATGAAAAAATGTTCAGCATCACTAGCCATTAGGGAGATTCAAATTAAAAGCACATTGAGATACCACCTTACACCAGTTAGAATAGCCAAAATTAGCAAGACAGGAAACAACGTGTGTTGGAGAGGATGTGGAGAAAGGGGAACCCTCTTCCACTGTTGGTGGGAATGCAAGTTGGTGCAGCCACTTTGGAGAACAGTGTGGAGATTCCTCAAGAAATTAAAAATAGAGCTTGCCTATGACCCTGCAATTGCACTACTGGGTATTTGCCCCCAAAGATACAGATGTAGTGAAAAGAAGGGCCATCTGAACCCCAATGTTTATAGCAGCAATGGCCACAGTCGCCAAACTGTGGAAAGAAGCAAGATGCCCTTCAAAGGACGAATGGATAAGGAAGATGTGGTTCATACACACTATGGAGTATTATGCCTCCATCAGAAAGGATGAATACCCAACTTTTGTAGCAACATGGATGGGACTGGAAGAGATTATGCTGAGTGAAATAAGTCAAGCAGAGAGAGTCAAGTATCATATGGTTTCACTTATTTGTGGAACATAACAAATAACATGGAGGACATGGGGAGTTAGAGAGGAGAAGGGAGTTGGGGGAAATTGGAAGGGGAGGTGAGCCATGAGAGACTATGGACTCTGAAAAACAATCTGAGGGTTTTGAAGGGGTGGGGGGTGGCAGGTTGGGGGAGCCAGGTGGTGGGTATTAAGGAGGGCACGTATTGCATGGAGCACTGGGTGTAGTGCAAAAACAATGAATTCTGTTATGCTGAAAAGAAAAAAAAAAAGATCGTAACGGACTACTATGCACAATTATATATCAACAAATCAGATAGCCTGAAATAAGTGGGGACATTTCTAGAAGCATACAACCTGCTTCTATTTAAAGAAGAAATAGAAAATCTGAACAGACCAAAACAAGTAATGAGATTGAATGAGTAAAACTTCCTGTCAAACAAAAGTCACCTTCACTGGTGAATTCTCTCAAACACTGAAGTCCTTCTTAAACTCTTCCAAGAAAAAAAAAAAAAAAAACCTGAATATAAAGGAAAACTTCCGAAGTCATTTTATAAGGCAGCATTTCCCTAATACCAAAACCAGATAAGGACACCACAAAACAACAACAAAAACAAAAACAAGAACCCTACAAGCCCAATGAATTCAGATACAAAAATCTTCCCCCCAAATGAGCAAACTAAACAACACATTAAAAGAATTACAAACTATGATCATGCAGGATTTGGGTTGCAAAGATGGTTCAATTTATGCAAACCAATAAATATGATGCATCACGTTAACATATACAAGTGCCTCAAGAAGTAAAATACCTAGGAATAAATTAACCAAGGAGGTGAAAGATCAGTACACTGAAAATTACAAGACATTAATGAATCAAAGACACAAATAAATAGATAGTCTGTGCTTATGAGTTGAAAGAGTTAAAGTTGTTAAAATGTCCGGACTCCAAAGACATCTATAAATTCAGTGCGATCCCTATCAAAACTGCAGTGGCTTTTTTCAAAGAAATAGATAAAACAACCCTCAAATTCATCTGGAACCAGAAAAGACTGAAGAGCCAAAACCATCCTGTGGAAGAAGAACAAAGCTGGAGGCCACACACTTTATCTCAAACTGTATTTCATAGCAATAAAAATCAAAACAGTATGGCACTGGCATTGAAAACTGACACAGAAACCGATAGAACAGAACAGAATCTAGAAGTAAATCCAAGCCCATGTACCCAACCAATTTTCTTTTTTTTTTTTTTTAAGATTTTACTTATTTATTTATTTGACAGACAGAGATCACAAGTAGGCAGAGAGGCAGGCAGAGAGAGGAAGGAAAGCAGGTTCCCTGCTGAGCAAAGAGCCCAATGCGGTGCTCCATCCCAGGACTCTGGGATCATGACCTGAGCCGAAGGCAGAGGCTTAACCCACTGAGCCACCCAGGCACCCCCAACCAATTTTATTAACAAGATTTTATTCACTTCAGAGAGCACACATGCCAGTAGGGAGGGGCTGGGGGGAGACGGAGGAAGAAGCTGAAGCAGGCTCCTTACTGAGCACAGAGCCCAGTGTGGGGCTTGATCTCACAACCCCGAGATCACGACCTGAGCCAAAACCAGGAGGCGGACTCCCAACCAACTGATCCAACGAGGGACCCCTAGCCAACCAATTTTTGGCAGAGATACCAGGAAGATGGGTCTCTTCAATAAAAAGAACTGGGAAAACTGCATATTCTCATGCAAACGGAATAATGAAGTTGGGACCCCATCTCATACCATGGACAAAATGAACTCAGTATGGATTAAAGGTATAAACATAAGACCTGAAACTATAAAATTCCTGGAAGAAAACATAGGGAGAAAGTTCCTTGGCCTTGGTCTCAGCAATGATATTTTTGGAATTGACACCAAAAGTAAAGGCAATACAAGCAAAAATAAGCAAGTGGGACTGCACGAAGTTGAAAAGCTTCTGCACAGCCAAGGAAACCATCAACCAAATGAAAAGGCAGCCTATGGAGCAGGAGAAACATTTGCAAACCATATATGTGATAAGGGGTTATTTTCCAAAATATTAAGTAATAATACTACAACTCAGTAGCAAAACAAAACAAAAAAACCAGATTGGTGATTACCAGGGGTTAGAACAGAAGACAAAAGGGGTAGCACTAAGGAGTTTTTTAAGGGTTTTAGGATTGTTTTATTATCTCATCCATTATAGTGATTACAAAATACGTTCAGGTAGGAAAAACAAAAACAAAAACAAAAAAACTCCTAGAACTGTATACTCCCCAAAAATGAATTTTCTGGTATAAAAAATTTTACAAATAATTCAAGGAACTGTATCAAATATTCACATTATTATCTTCATATGGTGAAAGCATGACTAAATTCTTTTGCTTTTATCCTGTATCTTCTGGAATCTATTAAGAAAATATATTGCTTTTTTTTTTTAAGATTTTTATTTATTTATTTGACAGAGAGGGAGAGGGAGGCGGGGGGAGGGTGGGTGAGGGGAAGCAGGCTCCCTACTGAGCAGGGAGCCCCAATGCGGGGCTCGATCCCAGGACCCTGAGATCATGACCTGAGCCGAAGGCAGAGGTTTTAACCCACTGAGCCACCCAGGTGCCCCCCAAATTTATTACTTTTATAATGGAAAAACAAATGTGCTTTGCAAATAAGTAGCAAAGTTACCTAATACAGTGGTTTGACTAAAACCAGTATAACACTTTCATTTAATAATATCCAACACATAGTAATAAACAGAACTGGCTAAGATTTCAAAGGATATCAGATTATGATTCACCTTATTTTCTGGATATAAAAAGACATTTTCATTTAATTAAAGATCAGCAGGAAAAATAAAGATAGCTCTGTTTTATAAATTTGGATATACCCTTGGTGAATAGTTATTATTTCTGATTCAACAATCAGATTTTTCACATAGAGGTCATGTCATTAATGAAACATTCCGTAAATGAACCTTTCTTACTTGGACTTATTTTTGTGTCATTTTCAAATGTAGGCGTAAACCTACCATCTGGTAAATGTTCTATCTTTGGCTATTTTGTGGATTTGCAGCAGTGCGAATTCATACCGTGGTCAGAATTACTTCCTACTGTTCAGACACTAATTCAAAAAGGTAAGGAGAATTACTAGAATCATACTCTGACTTCCCTAAAATGTTGGGACTGCTTTATATATAAAAGTAGTTATATGAGCAACTTTGAGGACTGACCTGTTCCAAGTTAGTGCAGAACCACTCTAGATCTGTGTTTCCAAAACATGCCTTTAAGGAAATAACCACTGAGTATTGTTTTCTGAGAAATCGAAATGTATTTGATTGAGTCAGTTGTGCATTGTAAAACTATAGCTCACTGGAAGTCTTACTAGTGGAAAGATTTGGTATTTTAATTAGCTGTGGTTACTGAAAGCAGAAGTGGGGGAGGACCAGGACCTCTTTTAAAATAGGGAAAGCATATATGTAAGAACTACACTTGATTATAAAAGAAAGAGCTAATCAGAAAAGAGGAATCATAGCTTCACAAATATCCAGATATGCTTCATTGTTCTTATTCTCAATCTTCTGCAGACTTACAGAAAACAAAGATGTATAAAGTTGTTGTACCATGAGAGCTTGGTTGAAGTTTGAGGGTTCAGAGTTTTTGCAAATACAAGAAATTCAATAAATGCAAATTGAGTTGAATTTCTCTGAAGTCAATTTTCTCCCATCAATGAATTTCAGTTTTGTTATAAGACTTTCTGAAAGAAAAAAACCAGAGGTATCATAATTATGAAGCAGAAAGTTCGGATTTTAAATTGATTTATACCAGCATTCTGTTCTATGATATTTGAGGCAGTAAGGATTAGTGGGTGATTATATTTATTTAAAACCTCTGAGTTGTGTATCATGTTAATGCTATATTGGTTATTCTAATCCTGAGCTTTACTACTACGTACAAAAACACAACTGAGTATCAATGCACATAACTCAGTATCTTAATTTACCATTTCTATGGGAAACCAGAGGTATTTCCTCCAAATCTGAAATACAACTTCCTCTGGTCCCACTTTATCCTAATTGTAGGCCACGAGCTTAGAAGATACTAAAACCCTCCTGAGTTTTCAAAGCCAAACCATAACAGGAATCGAAACATCAGAACATCACAACATCACCTTCAACTGAGCCTATGCCAAGTAAATCAGAGGACCTGGTACCAGACCAGTCTCTGGCACCAGAAACAAAAACATAACAAACCCCCACATTTTTTTCATGACAATCGAGGAAGATTCTCAGAAATACCATTAGTGATGCACAGGGTTTTGGAATGAAAACACGGGAAGCCAACTTGTCAGTATACATCAGAATTCTACACCGTACTCCAGTTTATACCGACCCAGCAACTGTGCATGTGAGAGGCTGTGTGCAGAATGACATGGGGATATTCTCTAAACTCAGCTAAGGCCTAGAAAGAACATAAATATCCATTGCTGGGGCACTGGCAAGAAGTCCCTGATACCTTCAAATACTCAGTTTTTAAAAGTTGCTGACCGGCATACACGGTATGGGAACTCGTTCCTAGGATACGGGAATGGGAAGGAGACTGTCGACCGCATGCCTTTATGGCCTTCAGAATTGTGCCCCACGCAAGTGTGTCAGCCAGTCGGTTGCTAGCATTAGAAAAGCGACCTCAAGATGAGCAAGTGAGATCTCTGTCATGTGAAGCCCTTCTGAGAAGTTTAGCTGCATAATAGTGGAAAGAATGAGGGTGGAATTTGTAGGAAGCTGTGGGTTCAAGAGAGATTTGGTTTAGTTTTGGGGGGGTGTGAGTGTGTGTTACATTTCATATGAAATTGCCCATATTCAACTGAATTTTACTAAATAGATATCAGTTTCCCCTGGTTCAACCAATAAAAAGGTGGGGGATACTAGGACATAAATATTTGTACATCAGAAAGTTTCAACAGCAACGAGACAGATGAGGGGAGGAGAAGGCTTGCCCAGGAAGGGAAGTTCTTCTGAAGGACTGCGGCAGGCTGGGCAGGAGAGGTGCTTTCTTCCTTTCACTGGAGGGAAGCGGGAGGAGAAGGGGCCTTGGGCGGTGGGAGTGTGGGTGGAGTGGGGGCTGGCACCAGCTGAGTGCCAGTGGAAGGAACAGCTGCTGAGATCAGCAGAGATGACAGGGGGACTGATGGTCCGTTCTGGCTTCTCTGCAGCTGCTGACATGGTTTTACAATGTCCAGACTTTTCCAGAAAGTATCCAGTACCCAAAAGATTAATGTTTATCTATAGGTCATTTGACACTTTTTAACTTTACCTTAGGAACATCCATGCTAGTGGACCCTGAAGGATCGAGTGAAAACCTGTTGAAGATCACAGAATACGGAGAGAACATCACTCATATCGCCACCAGAGACACAGTGTCCCTCTCTTTCCTGATAAGCTTTCTCTTAAAGAATTTCTGCCCCGTACTTCTCACAGGTATTAGGAAGATTTAAAGAAGGAGAATTTATAGAGTTAGGAACAGGCTTAGTAATTACATAGTCTAAACATTTTACTTTATAACTGGGGGAGGGATATGCTCTGAGAGGCTCTAGACACTATGTCAACATGTATTCCTACCAACAGTGTATGAATGCCCATTTGCTCACATTTGCCAGGTGAGGACGTTATAAATCTTCATTCTTTGGTTCCTTCCAAGACAAATTCCAGAAGTAGAACTACAGGATCAGTGCACACATGGCCCCCACAGCCTTGGGCTGACAGCCTTAGCGTGTCCCTGACAGAAGGAGCAAAGATTGGTCTGATTAAATGTAATTACATACAAGGAAAAAATTAAAAGAACCTGCCTGATTTAAAAAAAAAAAAATTCACAATTTCGCAACCTAATGTTTAAATGTTTCCATCTTTTAAGGTTACCACGTGACAAATGCATACAGCCCCACGTCTCCAATAACATTTATTTCACCCCTTCCTTACCTTTTGTTGCCCATCACCAGGGGCCCTAGTATTGCTCCCAGAGTTTCACACGGAAAATAATGAGGCTGGAACTCTCACATAATCTATACGTTGCCTCCAGTTTGGCCTAAGAAGATTCTTATTCTCTGGGCGCCTGGGTGGCTCAGTGGGTTAAGCCTCTGCCTTTGGCTCAGGTCATGATCTCGGAGTCCTAGAATCGAGCCCCACATCGGGCTCTCTGCCCGGCAGGGAGCCTGTCTCCCGCCCACCCCCCCTCACCTGCCTCTCTGCCTACTTGTGATCTCTGTCAAATAAATAAATAAAATCTTTTGAAAAAACATTCTTACTCTTAATATCGGGTGGACAATGCAGTCCTGACCGTGTTCTGCTGGAGTTTGTCATCACGTCTCTCCCCAGATTGTGTCAGCAGAAACGTTCAGGGAAATGAATTGCATGCAGCAGCTCCTCTGTGCTGTGAGCTGGAATATTTGCCAGAGCCGTAAATGAGCCTTCGATTAAACACAATGGGTAACTTTGACTGTGTCCTTTTATCAGAGCTGTAAGTAATTTGAGAGGATTTCGTATCTACATCCTGGTTTACCCAGGCTTAACCATGGTTTTGTTTAAAAAAAAAAAAAAAAAAAGGGAGAAAAGAATCTTTTTCATGCAGTTTTCAAATAAAATGTTACTGGTTCATCTTAATATGTTAGCATCTATTCATTTCCTTCCACCTAAAAAAAAAGTCCTTTTTTCCCCCCCTTAGGAGACCCTGCTGTTGGGAAAACCAGTGCCATTAATGAAATGCTTGAGAGGCTGGAGGGTCCTGGAGCACTGGATGTGAAGTACAGCTCCATCTTAGGAGAAGTCCTACTGTACAGTGAAATTAAAAAATCAAGGTTGTATGTTGAAACACCAAATTTGATTTGTCTGGTAAAAAAAATTTTGCTTTAACATATAAATGTGCCTTGTTTTAAAAAGCAAACCTGCTATGTAGAAATGCAGAACTCTTCCAAAGAGAAGTGAAGAAGAAAATCTGTACTTTTCCAAAGTATTAACACCTAGATTAATTCCTTTAAATGAGAGATTTTACCTTTATTTTAAATATAACTAAAATTAAAACCTCCTTTTTCTTACATAACAAAGTACAGCTATGAACTATTTATTTTCCTTCCTGGAAAAATACACCTAAAACTTGCCAAAAATTGTTGCATATCATTGGTTTTCTTGACTAGAATTTTCATCTTATCAAATATGAAATATTCTTTAAACATGGGACTCTTGATCTCAGCTCAGGTCTGATCTCAGGGTCACGGGTTCCTGCCCCATTGGGCTCCACCCACACGATATAGCGCCTACTTGAGAAAAAAAAAAAGTTCTTTTCAAAGAACTTTGTCTTTCTCTGTGTCTCTTCCTGAAGGGAGGGATGAAAAAGAGTTGTAAATTGTGCAAATAAAAATTGCAAATTTTTAAAGTAATTCTCATTAAAATGTGAGAGAAGCACACTGTTGTTTGAACAGAATGACACGGTTGGATTCCTCCCAGGCTGCACCAGGTCATCTCCCACCTGCACTCGTCAAGGCTGTCCTGTCTTCCCAAGACATCTTGAACTTCCACACATGTCTTTCCAACGGCACTTGTAGCCAGAGCCCCACCACCTGCATGTTGCATGAATGATTTTGGAACTACGCTTAAATAAGGCTGTAAACATTTAATGTCATTGGAGTCATTCCTTATCTGAATTATTATAATCATTAGTAACAGACACTAAAAAAAGAACTCTTACTATAAGATCACTGTTTAAACTGAACAGGATTTTAATAAAGAAATCACATTACAGAGCAACATCTGAAGGCAAGACCAAAGTAAAAGTGAAAGGGGTTTCTGTTGAGCCGTGCACAAGGAAAAGTGCCGTTTACAAAGGGACTAGTGAGTAAATGGCTTACTACCCATCGGGCATACGAGTAGCCTGGCACCCTAGGAATTTGTCCAGTTTGTGTTTAGAGTAAGCCTATGTTGTTGAACTTAACGGTGATGGCAGCAGCACAGTCTTCTCTGTAAAAGTGTAAATGGGAAAGAGGAGTATTTGTTTCCTTGTAGGAGAACGAGGTAAAACCCAAGACACACCGGTACTTTGATTATATTTTGTTTGCATGGCTACTCTGGGAAGCGAGCTAATCTTGAATCTCGAAAACCTTGTATTCCAATAGCCTGAAGCAGAATATCAGCCTCTTTCTCTCTGAAACTCCCAAGGCAGGAGCTGAAGGTCAAGGTGCGTATTATGTCATGTGACTCTCCTTCCTCTGGCAGCCATGTGCAGGCCACCACGTGACCAGAATCTCAGAATGAACAGAATCTCAGAATGAACAGATTTCCACTGCCTGTTTATAATCGAGAGTCCTAAAATATCCCCACTCACCCTCAGACTGCCCTGCTGAACCCAGCAGTGGGGGTGGTGATGGCAGAGCTTCCCAGCAAGTGGGGACTCCGGCTTCTTGGGGGAACAGTGGACTCAGTCTGGAAGTCCCTGGAGGCAGGGTCGGCCTCTCCTGTTCCTTCACCCTTGTCCGAGTAACTCAGTGGTGAAGTTACTATATGCATTCTCAGGTCCTCCTGGAGAACTCGGGCCGGGGCTCTGGGAGTAGCCACCCCATTTCTGCAGAGGAAAAGCAGGAACAGACCCCAGACAGCTGCACATCGGGAAGGAAGCCTGGCCCCAGGGTTCTTGCCAGAGGAGTTTTTGGTTCTGGGTCTACTTTTGGGTTTGCTGTCGCACCATCCACAGTGGCCCTCGTGGAGGGTGCTCTCAGGGAATGTGTCCCGAGTGGACACCGGTGCCTGCTGCCTTCAGACCTCTGTGTGCACTTTCAGTACATACACACCACCTTGCACATCCGGACACTAGGAAGTCCTAAAAGCGTACTTGTGTCAGTTGTGCATAAACCACGGAGCATTCCCCCAGCTTCTCTGCTGTTGTATTTGGCTGTGTGGTTGTAGAGTCCCTGCAGACCACACCAAAGGAAGTCCTGGGAAACATTCCCCAGTTGGTATTCCTTTGCTCACTGAATTGTCCTCAGTGATTTCCTGAAAATGACAACGCTGGAGTAAAATTATATAATGTTCACATTTCCTAACACCATAAAATAAATCACACATATGCTTTAAGTTCTCTAAATCTGTGTTTCTTTTCCATATTTGGCATAACAGATAAGCATATTAAAAAGCCAGCAGACAAAACTGATGAAAGTTCCTTGAAAAATGATAAGAAGGGAATTGTAGTATCAACGATAAATTTTAGCATCGGTATCACAGCTGCCAAAGCCAAGGAGATGATCCTGAAGAAATTAGTCAGAAGAACCAAAGACACTCTTGGAGCGCCAAAGAACAGCAGGGTAAAAACACCTCCCGTCCCGCAGGCCAATCTGCAAGTGCTGCTGAAGCCGCGTGTGACTTGCTTTCGTTAATTAACCGTAAACAGAGAAAGCAAAGCGTCACATACACTCCTGCACATGCCAGAAAATGCACTTAATAAACGAAGGCTCCGGTTTTCAGATAGGCATAATATTGATCAATTTTACTGATTCGGAATTATGAAAGCCAAAAGAAGTGCCTGGAGTCTAAATTAAACATGACCAGATAAGACAGAAAACGTGTTAGAGGCCTGTGGATTTGTAACGGTGTATTTGACCACGTTTTTCTCCTGTAAGCATGACTTGAGACTGTTAAAAACCAAAATGCAGCTGAGTTAACTGTAAGGATCTATTGGCTTTGCTCACTTATTCATGAATCTTCAAGGCATTCGCCTCACAAAAAGAAGGGCGTTCCAGGAGCTGTACAAAATGACAGATCAACAGGCAGAGGGGTGGGCAACAGGGTGGGGTTTATACTGGCAAAAAGCGTGTTGGTTGTGGTGATGTCACTTTCCCTAAGTGGGTGGCAGGGGTCTGTCAGGCCAACGACCTGCCTAATGCTGAGTCACCGGCTTAGGATTCCATGAGCCGAAACTGTCATTAAATCTGGGTTGGGTGCCATGGGGCTTACCATGAGGGACTCCATTTTGGGCCTATTGTCTTATTTTCTTTGTTTGTTTTAATGTGTTTTTTTTTTTTTTTTTAGGATTGTATTTATTTATTTGACAGAGATCATAAGTAGGCAGAGAGGCAGGCAGAGAGAGAGGGGGAAGCAGGCTCCCTGCTGAGCAGAGAGCCCAATGCTGGACTCGATCCCAGGATCGAAGGCAGAGGCTTTAACCTACCGGGCCACCCAGGTGCCCCTATTGTCTTGTTTTTTAAGATTTTATTTGTTTATTTGACAGAGAGAAATCACAAGTAGATGGAGAGGCAGGCAGAGAGAGAGAGAGGGAAGCAGGCTCTCTGCTGAGCAGAGAGCCCGATGCGGGACTCGATCCCAGGACTCTGAGATCATGACCTGAGCCGAAGGCAGCGGCTCAACCCACTGAGCCACCCAGGCGCCCCTATTGTCTTGTTTTTAACATAACCAAAAGAGGAAGAGAAGCAGATCTGCAGCCCCAGGGAAAGGTACCAAGAGAAGAGCCTTGTTGAGTGCTGTCTGCTATTTTGAAAACTTACCATTTTCTAAACTCCTCTCTTCAAAATGGAATTTGGTCTTTTGCTTTTTAACAGAAAAATAGACATGTCATTTCATATAACTTTGTTTTTACACCATAGTGTAATTAATATTCCTAAGTTGTAATAGAAGAGAAGGCAATACTAAGTGATATGTTTTAAAATCTTTTGTCTTGCTCCAGATTGTACTGTTCATTGATGATCTAAACGTGCCAGAATCAGACACATACGGAGCTCAGCCACCCTTGGAATTAATCCGGCAGTTACTAGATATGGGAGGCCTGTACGACACAAAGAAGAACACTTGGAAGGTACAGCATATACAAAGATTGTGTCCCCATTAACAATGAATTAAATATTCAGAACAGTGTTGAGTGAATTGAGAAGTTTAGGAACTCTAGTCAGATGAACACACAGAACACACCGGAAACCCTGCTTGAACCATGCCGGTGGCGTCTTTTGTCATTCTGCTCGGCTCCGTAGGATTTGCTGTTAGTGAAAATTATGAGTATGGCCCTATAGGTTTAATTTCTGAGTCAAATAAATGCTCACTATTAATCACATCAATAGTTCATCAGATTTTTCAGGGCAACAGCTGTGAATATAGATGAGAAAAGCTAGCGAAAATGTTTCCCAGCACATCCTTACTGTCCGGGTAAGACCGCTCTGCGTCTTTATTTGCGAGATCCCAGATCAGGGATGTTCAGTACCATTGCAAAGTCCAGCAGATTCCCAGGGCAGGATTCCTGTGTCTTTGTTTTCCTTACATTGAACCGAATCAGAATGGCTGCAGTTTTTGAAAAAGCAAATGCACTCGTCTCCTCACCCGGTTCCTTCCCTGGACATCACGAGCCCTGCACTCCAGAACAGACTTTGTATAAATGGTTGCATTACAAACAGGTTCACGACTCAGACAGACCTGGGCCAGCGATCCTGAACAGCACCCTGGCTGGTGCGGGGTGTCAGCTGGGACACCCGAGGGTCGGAACCACTGTTGGCACGCAGCCAGGAGAAGAATCCACATGCAGCCTGGGCAGGAAGGTCCCCGGGAGGTGACCTGCACAACCTTCGCTTTCCTGGAGACTCACTCCATGCTCCCGAGCCCTCCCTCAGCACCAGAGTCCTCTCTGCCTGCCTCAACCATGTTGCTCAGGGTCCAGTAATTGCTTCTTCAAAGACAAGCTATGGCTTGATGACATTTAGAAAGCCTTCTGGAAGGAACAGCCCTCAAAATTGCTTTCGGGGATTTCAGTTACTTCCAAGAAGATTCTATTACTGTCAGAGTTTTTGTTTTTGCAGTAAATCATCTTTTTTGTCTAAACATTGAAATCTTCTGTTCACTGGGGGCTGGGCAGTGGGTGATAATTCACTTTCTACGGATGCATGTACCTGTCCTTTCCATACTTCCCTCAGAACATTCAAGATCTTTCTCTGGTGGCAGCCTGTGCCCCTGCAGCGGTCAGGAGGCATGCCAGCCCACGTCTGCTCAAGCACTTTTCCATCCTGGTGCTGCCTCACCCTCCACAGCACGCCTTGCGGGCTATTTTCCAGGTAATGCATCCAGCTCGTTTTCTGCCAAACAGAATTTTATTTTCATGGTATATGAGAAGAACTTAAAGCCATTGATACTGAAAGACAATTCCTTAAGGTGATGGGTTTTGTTCCCCCCTTCCCTTTCTGGCCTGTGGTTGTGACCTGTCTCAAAGTAACCAAAACATCAGTCAGTGTGCATTAGAAATACATGCGGCACACGTGTAATGCACGTGTAACGTGGATCCTGCGACTTCATTCTTGAAGACCCTGAGCCAGCAGGGGGAGGCACTCAGGAGCTTATATTATTAGCAAGCTCTCCTGGAGTTTTCTGTCTCAGTTTGTTCTCTTCATTTCTTTATAGAACACAAAATAAGAAAATCTGAAATATCTTATTAGAAAAACAGCTCAACTTGAAATCTGGTTTGATTAGAAAAACAAATTTGAGGGGCGCCAGGGTGGCTCAGTCAGTTAAGTGTCTGATTCTGGAGCTCAGCTCAGGTGTTGATCTCAGTGCTGTGGGTTCAAGCCCCGTGCTGGGGCTTACTTTTAAAAAAGGAAAGAAAAAAAATGTTATGCAAGATTACTGATTTTTTCAAAACTCATCATGTGTTTTTCTTCTTTATAATATAAAATTTAAAGATTAATGTTTAAATCTGTTTTTCAAAGAGCCCTTGGTAATTCTGCACATGATCAACAACAACCACAACTTAAAAAATCCTAATGTAGAAGAATATATATATATATATATACATGCAACCACCACTTAAAAAATCCTAACGTAGAAGAATATATATATATATATACATGCACCAACCCAAAATGAGAAAATAGTTCTATCACTTAGTAGTCCATCTAGTAGCCTCTACAGGAGAGCAAGGGGGTGGGAGAATTGTTAACACCTATGGCATACACTCACATGGGGCATAAATTGTCCCCAGAGAGCCGCAATACATGCCTCTAGATCATTCACCAAACTCAGACGAAGTGGGATTTTCCCCTGGTTTGTGACACTTGCAGTGTCTTTGTATTAGTCTGTTTGGTTTAAAGTAGATTCTGGTTACTAACATTTTAAATGTCATTCATCCTCCATGATAGTAACATCTCCTTTTCAGTGGGGGATTAATTAGGAAGAAAGTATGCTTAAACTTTCGAGCTGACTATAAGATTTCTTTTTAAAGGCTCATTTGGGAATGTATTTCTCCATCAATAACTTCACATCCAACGTTCAGAAATGTAAGGATCAGATAATATCGTGTTCTCTCGCTGTCTACTCTCAAGTATGTCAGAATATGCTGCCAACCCCAGCGAAATGCCACTACCTGTTTAATCTTCGAGATGTGTTTAAGGTGTGTTTTAAAATTCATTCCTTAGCTTAACTTTAATTTGTAAGTTAAGGAAATGTAATTTTACTGAATTGATCCCCCCCCCTCCCCATTTCTCCACTGTAAACATCCAATTGTTCAAGAAGGGGGGAAAAGGAATTCAAGTTGATTAGTTTTGCTGTTCATTAGCAGTTTACCCTGTGAGCCCTTTAGAAAGAATCATTAAAACAATTCCTTGTGGAGAACTCAGTGATGAAGCCACTCAGACTGTTAGAATATTGGCTGAGATTCTCAGTGGCAAGGGTATTACGTGACTTTCAGTTTTGCCTTATTTCTGAGATATTATTTCTGCTCTCTGAAGATGAAAGCCTATATGCATTTTGTAAATATGCTTGCAATTCCTATGAGCCTTGTTTTTTCCAACAGGAAATGTTGCCAACCATGCCGCCTTAGTCATTAGCCTTGATCAAATAATTTTCAGAATTAAAACATTAAGAAAAGCAATTTGGGGGGGTTTCAAAGACTTTATTTATTTTTCAGAGAGAGGGCACAAGCAGGGGGAACAGCAGAGGCAGAGGGATAAGCAGGCTCCCCACTGAGCAGGGAGCCCAATGTGGGACTCGATCCCAAGACCCTGGGATCATGACCTGAGCCACGCAGGCATCCCAAGAAAAACAATTTTGGAATTCAGTTTTTCTCTCCTTACCATGGACCTGTGGTCCAAAATGGTATATATCATGTTTGAAATGCGTTATAAGTTCTTTTCATCCACATTCAGAATCTTAGAACATCAGCATGAAGAAGCTTGTCCCCAGCCCCACCTGCAGCCCACCTCAGCACTGTAGTCAGGACCCGGGGCCTCCCAGGCCAGCGAGACCTCAAGAGGCCAGGCCCAGCGGTCCTCATCCCCTCTCCCTCCATGGGGGGTGCTGTGTCCATTTTCCCTGAGTATTAACCTGCCCATCTCATCAAAAATCTAGTTTATCACTTGGAGAAATGGACAATTTGGACCTAGATAATCGCTTCTAATTTTATGGAATCGTAAACCTGCAAAAATTGAGCCTCTATTTCACATACTACCTGCTAATGTTAAAAATCTAACATTTCAATCCCTCACAGCTTCTCCTGGGGTTGCTGCAAGCTGAGAGGGTTGTCATCAACTCCAGAGAGATGGCCGCTCTGTTCTTTGTTCACGAAGCCACCCGAGTGTTTCACGATCGCCTGATTGAATATACTGAAAAACAGCTTTTCTATCAACTTCTCTCAAAGGAAATTGAGAATTATTTTCAGGTAAGCCTCTATTTTAAAAATTATTTTAAGTGGTTATCTTGGGAAAAGATAACCTGAAAGCCCTCAGCTGTTCCTATAACATTAGTAACAACATCATTAACAATCCCATTTTCTACTTGATAATTAATGTCTAAATGAGCATAGATTTGACAAGATGTCTTTGGCCTTCACCAGCCCTGACCCCGCTTGTTTCTCCAGGACTGGCAGAAGTGCTCAGTCTCCGTAGCTCCAGCCCCTTGAACTTTGGTCTCCGTGGTGCCCTTGGACTCCAGGTCCAGAAGGAAAGAGAGCAGTTCAGGAGACTGAGCCCCCCCACAAGGGTGGTGGGGAAGCAGAGGGGAGAGCTCAGCAACTTTGCGAGGCCATGTGTGAGCTCCTCTTGAGAGAACTAGGGGGTCCTTCAGAATTCCTTCCAGAGGTGACTCCTCCTTCCTCTTCTGTCTTCTTTGGTGGTGCTGCTTTCTCTTGCCCTGTTCATAGGCGGCCAGGAAATAGAATGAATTCACAATAGGAAAAAAAACAAAAAAGACTTTTGGGTATGAGCCTTACATCTAGAAATACAGACATGCATGCAAACACATTTATGTAGATCTGCGTTCGTATCTGTATATGTGTGTGTACTGTGTACATGTATATATGTATGTTTAAGACTAGTCACAAATCCAGAAGGCTTTTAAAAAATATTTTGTAGACCCTCCCATCATTATTTCCTTTTAGTGCAAGCTCTCTGCTCTTCAGCCCAGATCCTCCTTGATGGAACAGTTCACGACAGCACACACCCCACCCCCACCCCCACCTCCACGGAGCAATCGGGGTGGTCCTCTCCCACCTGTGCGTCGCCACTCACTGTGGAGCCCCACAGACGTGGCCCAGTGTCCCTGGGGCTGCTCTTCCATGACACATCAGACTCTTTAATCCCTACTTTTCCTGTTTGCCCTGCTCAGAGACGAGACTCCCCAGCCCACTCGTGTACTCTTCCCGCTTTCCTTCCCCCAGCAGCCTGAGAAGCACTTGAGTATAGAGGCTCCCTACATGGAGCCTGCCCATCTTCAAAGCCCAGCCCCTCACCTGAGCAGGTGTGGGGCTGTGGCAGGGGATCCCCGTGTCTCCACACCCTTGTCTCTGAAGTTGGGGTAGCAGCTATACCCACCTGGGAGGCTGTGTTGAGAATCAGCAGTGTTCATTTGAAGTTAGAGCAGTTACTGATATACAGTAAGTGCCTAATAAATGTAACCTGTGGGGAAGAACTGGACCTCTGTCTACATTTCAGATACAGACAGGTGGATTGGCAGAAAGAAACTGAACTCTAGAGTCAGAACTGGGTTTGTCTTCTAAGTCCAGCTCATGGTGCTAGGGCTGCTTCAGGTTCAACACATAAAACCACTTGCAAAACCGTTCCCAGGGGGCGCCTGGGTGCTCAGTGGGTTAAAGCCTCTACCTTCGGCTCGGGTCATGATCCCAGGGTTCTGGGATCAAGCCCCGCATTTGGCTCTCTGGTTGGCGGGAAGCCTGCTTACTCCTCTCTCTCTGCCTGCCTGCCTTCCTGCCTACTTGTGATCTCTGTCTGTCAAATAAATAAGTAATTAAATCTTTTTATAAAAAACGTTTCCAGGCTTTGCCCACTGCACTCCTAGCTCCTCCTGGTGCCCGGGCCTGATGTTGCCCACCTTAGCAACCGGCGGTACTCTCCCAGCCTGCACCACGCCAGAAAGGGCGGCACCTCAGCCCCATGTCCTAGCCGGAGTGCGGGGCATCTCCCCCACCTCTGCTCCACACCTCTGGGAGCCCTGTGGCCGTCCTTCCAGATTCAGCTTGTCTATCCTCCTTCAGTGGGTGTTGCTGGCCGACACCACACACTTTCTGTTGCGCTCTCCCTGCCCGCAGAGATGACGCAACTCACACACAGGTCGATGCACAACCTCTTATTTATTCCCTGGTCCATCTTTCTCCTCCCCTTGCGGGGAAGTTCCCTTGCCTTATATAGGGCCTAACAGCCAATCACAGGGGTGTTCACGTGAACAGGGAGCATACAGCCAATCACAGAGGTGTTCACGTGAACAGGGAGTATACAGCCAATCACAGAGGTGTTCACGTGAACAGGAGGTATCTGGGGCTCGTAGGCAGTGGTGGCATACGGTGCTCATGTGACGAGCACGAGGTCACGTGTGGCCAGGGCGGATATTTTTTAGGCTGTCCGTACTGCTCCGGCGCCATCTTAGGGGCGCGACCGGCGCCATCTTGGGGGCGTGACCCCGACAACTTTCCAGCTTGAGGGTCCCTTCTTTGTGTTCTCGCAGGACTGTGGATTTTCCTGTCCTAGAACTCATGATAATGTAGTTACTTATCTCTCTCTCTAACCTTATGGATTCTGTGAGAACAAACTCACTGATCCCTGTCTCTTCCTAAATTGCCAGAATCCAGCATCCTTCCTTCCTCTCCATTGGTGCTCGATAAGGATAACTAGGAGGAAGGAAGAATGGAGGGAGGAGGGACGGATAAACTTTGCTAAAATAATGAAAGAGCTCATTCCTGCCCGGGTGAAGTTCACGAAATTCCTCCTGTAAATAGCCCCTACAGTCCAGGTTTCAGGCTTTGCCAGACCAACCAAGCAACAGAGGTAGAGGTGGCTGGTCAGGGACACGTGGCTTACCATTATAGCAGGAATAGCTACAAGACCCAAAGACATACTGACCCAATCTTCCTTAAAGAGAGAAAGATATAAATTGGTGCTCTGAGAATTTGGGTTTATATAGTATCATTTAATCAGTTGGTTGGCTGGCTTATTTTCATTAAAAAAAAAAATACAAATGTGATAATGTTAACAGTATTTGCACTTGCAATGTGGCAGACACTGTTCCCAGAGCTTTCTATATCATTACTCATCTCAATATATATAATGCCTCCGTGATGGAGGTCCTCTTGCTATTCTCACTTTACAGATGAAGAAACTGAGGCAGAGTAGGGTGAAGAACTTGCCCCAGGTTACATAGCTAGTTAAGTGGTAGAGTCCAGCCAACCCAGGACAGCGGACTCCAGATACCCTTTTACCCATCATTTTGTCCTGCCACCCAGCTGTGTCTCCTGGGTGCCTGCTAGGAATTTCCAGCGCTAGACACAGGCTGGGGGAGCAGGGGGTTGCTGAGACCCACGTGGAAGACCCATGTGGGTGCAGTGCTGGTGCAGCACATTTCTGATAGAACACCATTTGATCTCCTTTGCAACCCTTGTGTTGTACTGTATGTACTTCAAAACACCATTGTGAGAAAGGGTCCATTGGTTTCACTGCCAGCACCGGTCCACAGCACAGAAAAGGCGAAGAGCTCCAGAGGCCTACCTTGATCTGCTGTGCCAAGAGCTTCTCTGATACAGATCTGTTACATTAGTTTTGATAACGAGAAGAATTTGGCTATTAACACGTACTCCTAAATGATCATCTTAAAATAGGTTCAGTGGACAAAAGAGAAACTGATGAATGACTCAACTGTATTTGTGGATTTCTTGGATATAAACAAGGCCCATAGGAAAAAGATCTACCGGAACACCAATGACTACCATAAACTCGCCAATGTACTGAATGAATTCCAAATGAAGTTGAGCTCCGCATCTTTGGAGGTACAGCAGACATGCTCAGTGTAGACTCTGAGGAGTACGTGTGTATGTGTGTGTGTGTACACAGGTCATTTACATACACGCACACAGATGGCTATATTTATTTCACAGCAGATATTTCCAAGGCATCTGTGTGCGTATGAGAGAAAGGGGGCACCTGGGTGGCTCAGTCGGTTAAGCATCCAACTCTTGATTTGGGCTCAGGCTGTGGTTTCAGGGTCCTGGGATCGACCCCCCACATGGGGCTCCGTGCTCAGCTGGGTGTCTACTTGGGATTCTCTCTCCCTCTGTGCATGTGCAAAGGAGCAGCAGGAAGCAGCACCTCTGGCACTACTGCCTGGGGCAGACAGGTGTCAGACGAGAGGCCCCGACGAAACTGTAGACGCCAGAGTCCCATCTCCTGGGGCTCTTCCCTCAGCACGAGGCCCCCCAAAACAGAGCCGCAGCACCAATGCTGTTGTTCTCTTCCTTCTCTTCCCTCGATACTGTGACTCCTGTGGTCCTGCTCCCGGCAACACTGGCATAGGGACAGTCCTCGTGACGCACCTTGATTTCTCACAGAGTCTAGGTTGCTGGATTACCAAAATCATCCCTCTCACTCCCGGATCCTTGTACCTAAAACTGCACTGAACCTTCGCTATTTCTGTGCCTGTCAGCAATTGATCTGTCCCATTTCCTCCGCTAGATTTTTCATTCCATGGTGTTCTTCAAGGAAGCCATAGAGCATATCGCCAGAGCCGCGAGGGTCCTTCGGCAGCCAGGGAGTCACATGCTACTGGTAGGAGTTTAAATTATTCCATAGTTTCAAAATAAGTTTCAAAATAACAACTGAGGGAATCTGATAAAATCTAGCTTGCTTACAGAAGTATTATTTATGCAGACTTTCTCTTTGTGAAAGCTTGCACCCCCTGAGTCCCACACAGGGTGACCTTCCTCTGTGGAGTTTACGTAAGAAATATTTCAGCACATAAAAATGCTTGTTTTGGGAAATCATTTGATGTGAACAGAAGTAATTAGCAGGCAGCATCTCTAGCGTATCCTCAAACCAATGTAGTCTCTGTGCAGGCAAATCTTGACTTTGAAGATGGTACATTTCCTGGAATATTGATTTAGAAACTTGAGTCTTTGCACAAAGTTCTACTGCTCATGAAAACAAGTAGGCGTTAAATTTTTGGAAGATCCCCAAATAACTTGAACAGAGAAAAGCTTTCAGAAGGCTAAATAAAATCCAACACATGCAGCCAATTATAGGAATCACAGTATTTATGAACATTGAAGCTGTTGCTTATGCCTATTATTTATGTATTTTATAACTCTGTTATTTATAACTAGTTATTTAATCCTCATCATTTTTTCCCAAAATGACTTGTCTTGCATTCAGAACTACTAGAACTTTATTTAAACAGACATGTATTAAGACTGATTAAAGGGAATTAAAAACTAAAAATAGAACTAAGGCAAAAATACAAAAGCAAATATTTCCTCCACCGAAACTATTTCTTTACTAACCTTGCCCTCCTCACAGATGCCACCAACATAGATCTACCGCTCTAGCTGGAAACCCAGGAACCCCTTGTTCTGGATGCTTTTTGGTCATGCCCCATACTACGTCCCGCAATACAGCTTCCAAAATATAGTCTGCGCTCGTGTGCATCTCAATTGCCACCACCCAGCCCAAACCACTGCCACCACCCCCAGGACTCCTGCTTCCCCTGTCTAAAATACACTTTCTACCCTCCCCTCAGTCCCTGTCACTCTGTCCCTGTTTTCTGCGTTTTCTCCCTAGATCTTAGCATTATCTGATCTTATGTATTTAACTTTTCATTTATTTATTATCTGTCTCCACATTTAGAACACAAGCTCCATAAGATCTATGGTTTTCTCTATTTCAGTTAATAATGGATTATTTTTAACTCCCAAATGGCACATACTCTCAGTTTGCTTATTTTACCACGAAGTGACTCTTTTCTAATAACAAGTGAGTTTACAAAGAGTTCTCAATTCTGAAATCCTGAGAATGCATTCAGAATAATTTCAAAAACCTAATGCTCAATTAGATATTTACCTCTTTAACAGTGATTTCTTATGACCCTTTCATCCTGTCAGAGACCCTGTTAAAAACACAAGGTAAAGTATGGCAAGTCCTTGTTTCCTCCATGATCCTGGCACTATTTTGCCCAATTAAACATCATCAGCAGATCAACAGATCTTTGCCCTGGGATTCACTTGTGTAACATGGTAAGATAACCGGAAGCTGACCTAGCCTGCAAGGCTTCAGCAGGGATTAGCATCTAGAAGGAACATAATGACTTGATGAAGAATGTTTAAAACACATTTTAAAAAACAATCATCATCTAGATTGGTCAATTCAAATGAGATTAGTTGAATAGATAAAGAAGTAAAAAGCAAATCATACATGACTTGTTAAAAGTAATACTTAGTTCAGCTGGATTGTATAACTGAACTTCCAGAACAAGAAGACAAGCTTCTAGAGGCTGCCCTCCTGCCTTGACTCATGCATGACCTGCCTTTTCCATTTCCAAAGCCGGCAACATGCCATATTTCTAACCCTTCATCAGCTGTCACACATCTCCCTTTGTCTCTCTGACCACAGCCAGGAAAGATTCCCTACTGTTTAGGACTCGTGTGTTTTATGGTTTTTGGTTTTTTTTTTTTATTTTATTTATTTTTTTTAAAGATTTTATTTATTTATTTGATAGAGAATGAGAGAGAGAATGACAGGGGAGAAGGTTAGAGGGAGAAGCAGACTCCTCATGGAGTTGGGAGCCTGATGCGGGACTCGATCCCAGGATTCCAGGATCATGACCTGAGCCAAAGGCAGTTGCTTAACCAACTGAGCCACCCAGGCGCCCCTAATTTTATTTATTTATTTGATAGACAGAGATCACAAGTAGACAGAGAGGCAGGCAGAGAGAGAGGGGGAAGCAGGCTCTTTGCTGAGCAGAGAACCCAATGCGGGACTTGATCCCAGAACCCCAGGATCATGATCTGAGCCGAAGGCAGAGGTTTTAACCCGTTGAGCCACCCAGGCACCCAGGACTCGTGTGTTTAGACTGAGCTCCACCAGGTTATCCAAAATTGTCTCCCCATTTCAAGGTCCTTAATGTCATCACATTGAAAAAGTCTCTTTTGCCATATAAGAGCACAGGCTCTAGGGATCATGAGGTGACACATTTGGGGGTGAATGTGGCAAAGATATTATAGAACCTACCGCAGACAATATAAATATATTTTTCTTTTAACTACTTTCCAAGATAGGTGCATAGAACACTAATTACAAAACTATTTTGGGGCTAATAACATAAAGATTTAGTATATATAATAATAACACAAAAGAGGAAGGAGCAAATGCTGGAGCAGACTTTCTCTATTTTACCAGAATTAAGTTAATATTAATCTGGAGTAGATAAAAAAATTAAAATATACAGTGTAATTCCTAGAGAAACCATCAAAAAAAAAACCTAAAAATATATATATAACACAAAATAACAAAAGAGTTAAAATAGAACTCTAGAAAGAATACTGAGTTAACACCATGAGAAAGAGGAGAAACAAAAGGGTGAAAGACACAAGACATTAAAAAACAGCAATATGGTAGATGTACATCAAATCATAGCATTCATAACAGTAAATATATATGTACTAAAGGTTGCAATAAAAAAGCAGAGATTAGGGGCGCCTGGGTGGCTTAGTGGGTTAACCTCTGCCTTTGGCTCAGGTCATGATCCCAGGGTCCTGGGATCAAGCCCCACATCAGGCTCTCTGCTCAGCAGGGAGCCTGCTTCCTCCTCTCTCTCTGCCTGCCTCTCTGCCTAGTGATCTCTGTCTGTCAAATAAATAAATAATATCTTTAAAAAAAAAAAAAAAGCAGAGATTGTAGGACAGGATTTTTTAAAAAATCTAATCATATGCTGTCAACAGGAATTGTATTTTAGATTCAAAAACACAAAGTAGTTGAAAATGGAAAGATGGTTGGGGTGCCTGGGTGGCTCAGTCTGTTAAGCATCTGCCTTCAGCTCAGGTCATGGTCCCAGGGTTCTAGGATGGAGTCCTGCACCAGGTCCTCTACTCAATGGGGAGTCTCTTGCTCCCTCTCCCTCTGCTGCTCCCCCTGCTTTTGCTCTTTCTTTCTCTCTCTGACAAATAAATAAATAAAATCTTTAAAAAAGAAAAAAAAATGGAGAAAGATAATTCATGCCAATAAACCCCATAGGAGAGTTGGAGTGGTTATACTAATAGCAAACAAAATAAACTTTTCAGGGGAAAAAATAAGTGTTGGAGAAAAAAGAAAGATGTTCTAATGATAAAAGCATTCAGAAAGATATAACAATAATAAACACACACACCTAACAGCTAAGCCCCATAATATGTGAAGCCAAACAGACAGAATTGAAGAGAAAAAAATAAGCAGTTCACCAGTAATGACTGGAACCTTCACTATCCCCACTCTCAACCTTTGCTAGAGCAACTAGACAAAAAACCAACAGGGATATAAATAAGTAACAATACTGTAAAACAATTTGACCTCATTGACATAGATACCAGACTCCTTCCCTCCAACTGCAAAATACACATTCTTCTTCAGCACACATGGAACATTCTTCAGCCTAGACCACGTGCTGGGCTGTAGAACAAAACTGAGCACATTAGAAGGATTGAAGTCATTCAGAGTACATCCTCAGAACACAACAGAATTAAAGTAGAAATCAATAACAGAAAGCAATTTGAAATATTCCCCAAAATGTGTAATTTTTACGATATACTGATAAATAACCAGTGAATGAAAGAAGAAAACTCAAAACCTATTGGGAAATATTTTGAGATAAATTAAAACACAGCATACACAAAGCAGTACTTAGAGGGAAGTGTGTATAAGATATAAAGGCCTAAATTTAAAAAAAGGAAAACCTCATATAACCTAACCTCCCATATTAGGAAACTAAAGAAGGAAAGAAAACTAACCCCCAAATCAAGCAGAAAGAAGGAACTGATAAAGATGAGAGAAGTAGAGAACAGAAAAAGAATAGAGAATATCAATGAAACCAAAGGTTTGTTCTCTGAAAAGATGAACAAAATCGACAAGCCAAGAGAAAAAGAGGGAAAAGAGTCCATTATTAAAATTATTAAAACCAGGAATTAAAAAGAAGTCATAACTACCAACATTACAGAAACAAAGGATTATAAGAGAAGAGTATGAACAACTGTGTGCTGGCACATTGGATAGCCTCGATGAAATGGACACTTGCTTGGAAGACACAGTTGACTGAGCCAAAGAAAGAGGAAATCTGAAAGGACCTAAACAAGGAGATTGAACTGGGAATTTGAAAACTTCCCATGAAGAAAAGCCCAGGGCTGAACGCTTCCCTGGAGAATTCTGCCAAACATTTAGGCAGAATGAAATCAATTCTTTACAGACTTTTCCAGAAAATAGAGGAGGGAACAGTTCCCAACTCACCCATAAGGACAGTATCACCTGATACCAAAACCAGATAAGACACATCTTGGCAAGGGAAAGCTACAGACCAATATCTCTTATGGATATAGTTGTAAAATTCCTGCACAAAATATTAACAAACTGAATGCAATAACATATAAGCATCAGGTGCCATGACCAAGTGAGATTTATCTTGGGAATGATGTTTGACTAAACATCCAAAACACAGCAATATAAGGCACTGTATTAATAGAATACAAGGCAAAACCACATGATCATTTGTGCAGAAAATGTGTTTGATAAAATCTAATACCATTAATAATTTTTTTAAAAACTCTTTAGCAAAAACGAATAGAAGGGAACTTCACCAGCCTAATAAAAGGCATCTGTGGAAAACTTACATGCTTAAAGATGAAAGACTAAATTTTTTTTCCCTAAGACTGGGAACAAAACAAAGATGTTTTTCTCTCTCAATTTCTATTCAACCCTACACTGGAATTTGTAGCCAGTGCAATTAGATAAGAAAAAAGAAAAAAGGCATCCAGATACTTACCTTACAGGAAGTAAAACTGTCTTTATTCACATTCCACATAATCCTGTTTATAGAAAACCCTAAGGACAAACTACCCAATTAAAAATAGACGCATCTAAAAAGATTCTCAATATCATTTGTTATTAGGGAAAACAATCTGATACCATTTCACACCTATTAAAACGACCAAATTTGGGGGACACCTGGGTGGCTCAGTTGGTTAAGCAGCTGCCTTCGGCTCAGGTCATGATCCCAGTGTCCTGGGATCGAGTCCCACATTGGGCTCCTAGCTTGGCAGGAAACCTGTTTCTCCCTCTGCCTCTGCCTGCCGCTCTGTCTGCCTGTGCTCGCTCGCACTGTCTCTGTCTCTCTCTCTCTGACAAGTAAATAAATAAAATCCTAAAAAAAAAAAAAAAAAAATTTTTTTTTAAAAGACCAAATTTTTTTTAAAAGAGGGGGGATAGTAGGAATTGCTAGTAAAGATAGCAACAGGAACTCTTCATTTACTGCTGATGGGAATGCAGAATGACACAGTCACTTAGAAAGATAGCTTGGTGGTTTTTTACAAAGCTAAAGATAGCCTTACCATAGTCTAGCATATGCTCCTGTGTATCTACCCAACATATTAGAAAACTTAGGTCCTCAAAAAAAAAAAAAACCTTCCCATGCATAATTATAGTGACTTTATTCAAAAACTGGCCACAACCAATATGTCCTTCAGTAAGTGTTAAACTGGGGTACAATGGAATATTTTTCAAAGATAAAAAGAAATGAGATATCAAGCCACAAAAAGACATGGACAAATCTTAAAGGCATATTGCTAACTGAAAGAAGTCAGTCTGGAAATATTGCACACCATATGATTCCAATTATATGACATTCTGGGAAAGACAAAACTATGGTGATGGGAAAAAGATTGGCTGTTGCCAAGGGTTTGGAGAGAGGAAGGAAAGTGAAACACAAGATATTTGAGTGGTGACACTGTTCTGTGCAATGCTGTAATGATGAGCACATGACACCATACATTTGTCAAAGCCCATGAACTTCACAGCACAAAGAGCAAAACTTAGTGTATGAGTGTATGGTAGTTTCAAAAAACCATTTAAGAGGTCTAGGGAGTCCCAGGATGGAATGCAGAAAGTGACGAAACAAGTGAACTATGTTACAGTGTGTGCGGGAATCTCCCTGAAGAGGGTGGGAGGGAAAAGAACTGACCTAACAAAGTGTGGAAATGAGTGGACTCTGTAAGACTAATGTCAAGAGAGACTGTAAGTCAGCACTGTACTGTAACTAATCAAGTAGTTTCCTGTGGGAGTGAGGTCACCATTCGATAGTACTGTGCAAATATATCCCAACTGAGTATCCAAGTAGAGGGTGGCAGGTGGTGGGAGCCAGTGTTCTCACGGTTGCAGTGGGAGCTTACAGAAGCAAGGGGAAGAAGCTAGAGTGATCCATGAGGTGATGGATGAGAATTGAAGACAGCAGCTGAACTCGTGTTTGGTTTCATGAATATGGTTATAACAGACATATTTATAGGAATGTGTGTATGTGAAGGTTAGCATACGAAATTGGAACATAACTCTGCACTCCTTCACTGTGAGCTTTAGTGATTTTTCTCCCGAAGGATGCAGTGTGAAAAGGGGAAAAACAGGAACTTCACAATGGAGAAGCCTGACGTTCACTACTTCATCTAGGTGACCAAGGTCCACAATCAATGGTGATAAATCATGTTGATAAATGGCACTTTACCCCATGGTCTTCCCTCCCAGAAACACATTTCCCCAGTCTAATCAGAAGGAAAACATAGAGAAAATCTCAACCAAGAGCCATTCTACAAAATGCCTGACCAGCACACTTCAAACCAATCAGTGTCATCAAAAGAAAACAAAAAAAAGAGAGTCCGAAACTGTCACAGTCAAGAGGAGCCTCAGGAGATAGAACTAGTAAAAATAATATGTCCTTGATGGGATCCTGGGACAGAAAGAGAATGTTAGGTAAAAACTAAGGAATTCTGAATAAAGTATGGATTCCAGTTAATAATAATGTACTGATACTGTTTCATTTAATGGTAATAAGTATATTCTACTAGTTAAGTGTCCGTAGGGGAAATGCAATGCAGGGTGTATGAAAATTCTCTTTTCTATCTTGGCAATTTTACTGTGAATCAGAAACTCTCCTAAAATCAAAAAGTTTATTTCTTTAAGGGGACAAAAGATTTAGCAAAAGAGGCACAAATGCAAGCAAGTCTATGAGAAGACTACCTGCCATCGTGAACCGTTAGGTAAAGGCGCTAGGAACGCCATGGAGATAGCAGCACACGCAGGTGCTGGCAGGGCTATGGATAAGCCGGAACCCGTGCACATGGCCAGCACAGATGTAAAGCAGTACACCTGCTTTGAATAACAGTTTGAGCATTTCTCATGACGTTGACCCTGATTTACCCTTTAACGGAGCAGTTCTGTTTCTCTGTATCTGTACAAGAGAAAGCAAACGTTCGCTGGACAACGTGAACATGCATGTTCCCATGAGCATCATCAGAATAACCACGAGGTGGACGTGCTCCCAAGCATCCATCAGTAGGTCCCATCCAGGAGGATACTACTGAGCAATAAAAAGGGACAGACGGCAGATAGACGCTCCCACATGCAAGAACCACAAGGCCATCATGCTAAGTGAGGAGGCAGATGCTGAAGACTTTGTGTGTACGATTCAGTGGCTAGGAAAGCTACAGAGACGGAAGATGTGCTCATGGTTGCCTGAGCTTGGGATTGAGGAATGACTACTAAGAGGCCTGGAGTGTCCAACTATTCTAAGATGGATTTACTGGTTGAAAACCTGTAGATTTACTAAAAATCATTGAATCATACACATAAAAAGAGGTGTAGTCTGTAAGTTATACCTCAGCACAGCTGCTAAAAAAGGCAATACTTTCTCATTATTACCGGAGAGCACCTAAGGGTCGGTTGCTCAGAATAAAGGGGGAAAGACCTATCTAAAGTCTTCTAAATGAAAAGTCAAATATTGTAGTAACGTAACGATTCATAAACATGTCAATGCTATTTTTTCAGATTGTGTTCTTGTTCCAGTCAGGTGGTCTCATATATTTCAAGAGACTACACAGAGAAAATGTATCTGCAAGCTCTATAGAACTTTGATAAATACTTCGATTGTATTTCACGTATTTCCCAAAAAGATTCTCAGTATTTTTGCTGATAGGAAACTATCCGTTGTAAGGTGTCTAGGACATACATAGGAATTGTGTATTAGGTTGTTCTTTTCGCACAGATCGGAATAGATGGCTGTGGGAAGGAGACCTGCACTACCCTGGCCTGTTACTTGACAGAATGCAAACTCTACCGAGTGCCCACATCCCGCAATTATGCCTACATGGAATTCAAAGAAGACTTTAAAAGGGGCTTCATTCAAGCTGGACTGGAAGGGAACCCCACTGCCTTGATAGTTACTAGCTTAAACTCAAAGCAGGTCAGTACTTTTTGTCTTCAGCATTTGTTAGCGTTTTCCATGTAAGTAGTGTCCCCCACCCCCATTTAGTATTTGAAAAGAAAGTATGGTCCTGCCAGCCTACCCTGCTTTTCCCACTGTCCTGTCCTTACCCACTCACAGCCCATAGTGTTTATATACTTGTCCTCCTGCTGCAGAGAGATTTGCAAAAGCATCTTCTGTCTTTATAATTTTCATTTTAATTGGCAAGTGAGAAGTCATTTGTCCATGCTACTGAACTACTAGTCCTATAGTCTGTGTTTTGGGAAAAAAAACACGGTCCTCTGATTCCAGCATCTCCTCTTGGGCTCACAGCCTGCCACCACAGACCCGAGGCTCCTGCTCCCTCAGTCCTCTCCAACGTCACTGTCAAATTTAGGACTCTTCTTGCAGGATACGCTTTGTTGACATATAAGCAAAAAACGCTAATCACCCCATGACTGTTTAACCCGGTAGGTGGCATAAACTATGCCCTTCCCCAGTCACTGGCCATGCCATCTCAGATTGACTCACTTCTTCGGGGCTAGCGTCTCACGGCAGCACTGTTATTCTGCGATAGTTACAAGTGTTGTTCCAAACCGCATCTTGTGTTCTCTCCTCATACTGGGCCTCTCTCCCCAGGCTTGGTTTCCTTGCGTATCGAGTTTTGCGAGTGAGTCCACGAGCTGTGTTGTTATCTGCTGTTCTCCAGAGTGTCCAATTTTCTACTTTAATTATATGCCCCCCCTCCCCAAATTTAAATACCCTGCTCTGTTCATCAGCTTGAAGTTTCTTCCAGCTGCTTTTCTGGATTTCGGAAGATGTCACTTCTCCCATGCTGGAGGCCTGCCGTTCTAATTTAAGAAATCATTTTTCAGAGACACGCTATCAGCTGGAGCTGGGCTGGACAAGCTCATTGACTCCCGTGTCATTCAGGACTTCAAGGTCACTGGATCCCTTCTCCACACTTTCCAGCTTCCTCCTGACCACATCATTGCTTTCCACATGAATCCCCCAAAAATGGTGTTAGGACTAGTTAGATTAGCATTTGTTAAGTGGGACACAGGGTATTGGGTAGTGATCCATAGTTCAACAGAGGATCAAGAGCAAGATGGAAATGGAGAAGTTTCTTACAGGTCCTGGGAGAAGGAGAAAGCATACCTTGAGGGGCCGCATGGGGTGGTCAGGGTGGGGTCAGGCAGGGAGACCAGGATCCAGGACCTGCGGTTGGCATGGCTTGGGCTCCCAGTGAGGGCCAGTTGGGCCCACTCACACCTAAAGAGTGGGGTTTGGTTCGGCCCACGGGGGTCTCTCTAAAGGGCGCATAGGGCCTGCAGACCCTGGGAGGCAGGAATGGCTGCTGCGCACAGACTGTTGGGAAAGTCCTCTCAGCAGCTGGCACCCACTCGTCACTCTGTGGGCAGCTCACACAGGGGGCTGCTGTCAGGGAAGGTTCCCCTCAGACTTCTGAGAGAATGAAACAGATGCCGAGGCAGTAGCAACCAGGGTAGGTAAGCAGACCTCCTGACCAGGAGGGAATGACCAGGGTGTTGGAGAAGCCCCATCTGTTGTCCATCAGTCATGGGCGAGCCAGGAGACCAGCTGACCCCACAGCAGCTCTGTCAGCCCCTTCTGGAGGTTGACAAACAGCTCGCTTTCCTTCCAAGCCCGAGACACCAGAAACCTGTGAGGGTCTCAGGAACATCCTGAGGAGGGGATGAGACAAAGATTTTTTTTTTTAAATCACGGATTTACTTTCAAAATCAAAATGCTTATATGTTTTAATTAAAACTCCTTTTCTTTGTCCTGGGTCTCCGGTGTATTTAGGGTGGAAAATGTAAATAATTTACTCACTCCTGATTGGATATCTGTTTCATCTAAGGAGTCGTTTTTGGAAGACTTGAATAGCATTCTCAATCTGAGGAAAATACTTTACCTGTTTGAAAACGAGGAGCTGGACTCCATCGCGCTAAAGATGAGATCTGTTGAACAGTCCGGTTACATGGATAACAGGCAGTCTCTCCTTGCGTTCTTCCAGAAGGTACTCTTTTGTGGGTTGGCGTTATCATGTTACCATGTTAAATTATGAATAGACTATGTTTATAATTCTCTACCTGAATTTCAAGCTGGATAGTTTTTTGTTTTGTTTTGTTTTGTTTTGTTTTGTTTTAATTCTTTAAATGAGGTTTTTAAAAAGGATTTTATTTATTTATTTGACAGAGAGAGATCACAAGTAGACAGAGGCAGGCAGAGAGAGAGGGGAAGCAGGCTCCCTGCTGAGCAGAGAGCCAGATGTGGGGCTGGATCCCAGGACCCTGAGATCATGGCCTGAGCCAAAGGTAGAGGCTTAACCCACAAGCCATCCAGGCGCCCCTAGTTCTCTAAATGAGTTTTTAAAGTTAAAACTGGTGACTGGATTCCCGTATGCAGATACCCCACTCCCTTAGGGCAATCCAAGGTCAGCAAGGATCTGGGCGTGCCTGGCTATCAGTGGCTGAAGAGCATGATAACAGCGAGAGGCAATGACTAGAGAAGTAAGATGACAGGCTTATTTCTTACACTGACTTCCCTCCCTGACCATAGTTGGTAACAAGTCTGGAAAGGTAAGAGACAAGAACTCTTGCTTCGCTTTAAATAACCCTGGAGTTGGCCGGGGGGGTGATGGGAACAGACAGAAATAATGCAGACCGAGCAGATGGTATTTACAGGGACCTCAGCAGTGTGTCCATCTGGAGACGGAGGCCAGACCATCGAGCTCAGCTTTCTGAGCTAAGGCCTGATGACCAGCCAGCCACTCAGAGGTGAGAGAGGTAGGAGATAAGATTGTGTCCAAAGGGGAGCACCACAGGCCAGCTGACTTCTCGGGCCAGTTCCTATTGCTAACGGAGTCACCTGAAGATTGACCTGACCCACCCTCCATCCTCAGTGGACGCTTAGTGATCCGGCACTAGAAGATGTAAAACATCCCACAAATGGGGTCCAGAGTTGAGGGAGAACAATGACGTCACATGAATGGATGCGTAGATCGGGTCCTACTTTTTAAATCCTGATAACTTGTGGCCCTCTGGTGCCTTATTACTAAATTGGTTTGTGTAGATTGCGATTGGCAAGGAAGAGCAAAGAAGTTCTCATCAGAGAACAGTGCACTCCAGAAATAAAAAATAAACCAAGAATCCCAGTTAGAAATCAATTTTAATTATTTGTATGTCTATTTTATACTGTATTTCCAAAAATGACTTGAAGTCTCTTACAGTAATCATAGTGCGGGCATACTTGAAGCCATTAACATTGAATATCTTCGAGAAGGAGTTTGGGGATGGGTAGAGCAAAGAGAGGTAACTTCATTTTTAATTTAAACGTTTCTCTGTTGTATGAATTCTGCATTGAACAGTTTGATTTGCTTTCATACATTTTTTAAAGACAAAAAGGAGGAAAAAGAATCTTACACTTTCCTCTGCTTTCAGCTTTACTACACTTCTTTGGCAAAATAGGTTGCTTGATACTCAGACATCTTTCACTTTTTACAAATTGAACTGTTTGAGTAGAAAGGAACATTGAATCCCTGAAGCTGCTTTCAGTAATGTGGTTTCATTGAAAGTGACATACAGACATGAGGACAGACCCTGCGCCCACGCCAGTCCTTCCAAGGAGCCAGGAACAGCAGCCACACAGCCCAACCTCATGAGACTAAGGTTGCGGGGAGATTTCATGGAGACCAGCACTTTGAGGAAGCCCTGCAAAACTGTAGCGGCTCCAGTACCGTGTAGCGCTCGCCCACAGTGTCTGTCCGTCTCTCTCCTGGCCTTCAGCTTTCACTCTGACCACTTCCTATGTTCAGTTTCTGGACATCTTAGTGGCACACCAACCCAGAGCAAAGGCTGAAATAGACCCGCTCCCCTCTGGTGGAAGGTCCCCTCCTGGGCAGGGCCGAGCACCAAACTCTCTCGTGTGACCTGGTTCATTGAGGGGATGTTCTGGGTCATGTGGAGCACCACCTGGCCACTATCCTCGTGAGAACTCCACGGGGCTGGCTCGTCCCTGTGGAAGGCGCTCAGTGGGCACCTGAGTGGCCTCTACTGAAGAATGGAAACAAGTTCCAAATGCAATTTTTAATGTACTATTTTTTCCAAAGCAGGGGATTCCATTTCAACAGCTTGCATCTCTATTAATTTTCAGAGGATCCATAAAAACCTTCATATTTTTATGACCATGAGTCCAGCAGGACCGACCTTCCGCCAGCATTGTAGAGCCTACCCCTCCATGATCACCACCTGCACTATCGACTGGTATGAGAAGTGGCCAAAAGAGGCTCTCCTCGTCGTAGCCAATTCTTTCTTAAGAGAAAAGGTGTATTTAAAGAACAGACAGGTAAATGCAACCTCTTAAAAATCAGATCCAACAGAAGATTTCAGGTTGTTAACGCATCTGGCAGAATTATGTCTCTGAAGAGCAGTGAATCCTGGGGAGGCAAAAACAGGCAGCTCTGGGCAAAACTCTGAAATAGGTCAAGTGTTGGCCTTGACTCTTTATCAGTTCCCAGTCCCTTTTGCCCACTGACCCGCCCTGTGTCAGAGATGCCCAGATTCCTCACTGCCCGGGTCTCTGCGCTCCCCTGCTCCATGGTGAGCAGCGGGTTTCCCCGAAGGGAAACAGTCCCCAGTGGGGACACTACAGCCTTCGGGGTACTCCCTGTCAAGCTCTCTGACTGGCCTATAACCAACCACCTACATGAGGAGCTGAGAATTCATGAGCCACATGAAGTACGAATCTTTCCTAGTGCTGCCCGAAGTGCAGCGCGCACCTGGGAAAGGGCTCACGCCACTACTTGGCAAAATGTTCAAGGAAAGCGAAGGCCAAGGGCAGAGTCAGGAAGAAAACGCAGCAGGGCTCAAGGGGACTGGGTGGCTGGCCAACCCTGGTGGGCTAGAGGTGGGCACCAGGGCTAGGTTGTGTCTCCAAATTTTCTCCAAAACTAAGCAGGGGACACTTTCTCCTCTAGTTTTCCCATCCACATATCAGTATATCCTTTGAGCCCTGACATTTTCACAGCTTTACTTTACTCAAGGAAGACAAGTGGAGTCTCTTGTAATTGATAACCTGCTTTAGGAAAGAAAAATGGGAGATTTAAAAAAGAAAACAAACCATGAACCCAGGCCATTTGGTGATGGCTCCCTAAATCCTCGGATGGCTATAGCAGAAATGAGGGTAAGGCCCAGGAGGGCGAGTCTGGCACGTCCTTAACCACGGGCCCTATCATTGCTTCATCCCCCACCACCATCCAACCCACCGAAGCATCTCTACTCTTGGTCCCATTCAACCAGGGCCTTTTTCTTCCTTCCCACACCTCAGAACGAGAAACTATTCCTAGTTATTTATTTTCTCTTTCTTTATGTGTATTGGGTTGTTTTCTCTTGATTTTAATATCTTGCAGAACTTGAAAGAAAAACTTGCCCCAACATGTGTCCAAATCCACAGAAGTATAGAAGACTTGAACACAAAATACTTCGAGAAAACCAAAAGGCATTACTATGTCACTCCCAGTAGCTACTTGCGTTTCATGGATACATTTGCTCACATTTTGAGGTTACGAGAGAAGGACATGCAAGCAAAGAGGTAAGACTTTGAGACCAAATTTTAAAATATATATATATGTATATATATATATATATACACACACACACATATACATATAATTGGTGCTTTTAATTTTAGAAAGAAACGCAAATACAAAAGGAGCCCGAATCTGCTTTTCCCAGGGTGGGGGGAGGATAGGCAGCAGCGGCACAAGCCCTTCAGAGAGGTCCGGCATTGAGGGCTGCCCGTCAGTGGAGACAGGGCACACACACGCAACCAAGGAAGAGGCTGTTGTTCAATCACATCGTGAAAGCACGAGCGGCCGTGGGAGCCACTGGCCAGCGCCTTTATCCCGGGAACAACACCGACATACGGGGAGCCCGATATCACAGACAGCGGGACGCGCTGGGGCTGCACATCCTGTGTCCAGCCGCCCCCAGGGAAAGTGGGCAAGGAAGCACGACACGGCAGGTCTTGTACCTGATCAGAGCCCCAGCGACTTGGAGAAACTGTCGTCACAGCCTCCCCGGAGGACAGGGACATGAGCGGAATGGGCCATGCAACCCCAGCTCAGGAGTCTCTGTTCCAGAAGGCCACAGGCTGTCATCAAGACCCCTTCAACAGTTGTGTCCAGGTCTGCGTGACCTGTGCAGGGGTGTGACGGCTGCTGGAACCGGACAGAGCAGCTGCCCTAGGGCAATGTCCCCCTCCCCCACCCATACCCCCCCATCCCCCGCCGCCTGACCTGGGTCCCACTCCAGGCACTGGGGCCTCCCTGTCCTGACAGTGATCGATGCAAGTTCATTCTGTCCTTCGGCTGCAGCACTGGGAGGACAGTGCAGCCAGGCTCCAACTATGGAGCCGGGCCAGTTAGGAGTGCTGTTTCCCCGGGTGCATCCAGGGGCGTGC
Organism: Mustela nivalis; assembly: GCF_964662115.1. Classification (NCBI taxonomy): domain Eukaryota; kingdom Metazoa; phylum Chordata; class Mammalia; order Carnivora; family Mustelidae; genus Mustela; species Mustela nivalis. The sequence goes on along the minus strand of NC_139035.1, from coordinate 29,738,114 downwards.
CACGGGACACCCAGGACCATGGAAGTTTCTCTTCACCTCTCATGCTGGACATGTTAGCTTGCATCTGGCAGACCAATGGGGGCCAGGGGCACAGCTGCCTCAGCAGCAGCCTGATGTGAACACAGGGTCAGGGGCTCATCTTCTAAAGCTGCTGTTGACAAGGCCAGGTGGGGCATGGGGATCCGGGGTCAGCTCTGTGTGGAGCCATTGCTGGGGTCCAAGCGTGCAGCGAGGTAACCAGGAATCCTGTTAGTTTAGAAGGTAAACCTTGTCCTGGTGTTTTCAGTAAACTTTCATCAGGCCTAGAGGCTGGGGCTTTTGGTGGTTTCTCTGAGTCCTTGGATTGAGATTTTTATTGGTTGGTGGTTAAACTGAGGGTGACGACAGCAGTCTGGGAACTCAGCCGGATGCCCCCCTCACAGGAGTCAGGAGACTAGGGGACCCTCCTTCCACCTCTGACATCCAAGTTTCCAAGGTGTACCCTTCCCACCACAGGGGCTGCTGCCTTCCATCCGCAGACATGAGACGGCAATGGTATAACCGGTCCCTGTCCCAGCTGTTTCCTCCCTCCCTGTCTTTGCCCGTGCCGCACTCGTGCCAGCAGCCCAGGCACATCTCTAGGTGGCTTGGTGGTTTCTCCCTTGTACTCCTTGTGCTGGCTCAGAACACCTTCCACCGCCCCCCGACCCCGATGTATGGGTCAGACCAGGACCACCTTCAGACTATCACCTTACACGCATGATCGTTCTCATGGCTACCCATAACTGCTCACATCCATCAAGTGGTAAACAAAGCACCGGGTGAGGGGTCCCTTTCCCCAGCCCCTCCTCGCTGCTCACAAATTCCAGCAGCCCCGTTTCCCAGGGGTAGACCTGGGAGAAGAAAAAGTGGGGGAGGGTTCATCGTGTGGTCTGGGTCCCTTACAGCCAATCCACATCTCTCCCCCATCCCAGAACTCACAGTGAAACATTCCAGTTATAGGGGAACTAAGTCCCGAACCCCCTGCCCCACATATGTGCTCCCCCGGGAGCTGAGCTTTAGTGGCCTCCCTGTCTTTTCAGCTGTCTCATTTTTATTTATTTATTTATTTGCAGACAGAGATCACAAGTAAGCAGAGAGGCAGGCAGAGAGAGAGAGAGGAGGACGCAGGCTCCCTGCTGAGCAGAGAGCCCCATGTGGGGCTCGATCCCAGGACCCTGGGAACATGACCCAAGCCGAAGGCAGAGGCTTTACCCTCTGAGCCACCCAGGCGCCCCCTCATTTTATTTTTAGTAGCACCTGCTCCTGGGGGTGAGTTAACTAACTGCTGAGCACTGGCCAACACGTGCAGCTCAAGACAAGTGACAACCCTGTTTACGTAGCTGAGTAATACAGACGTGTAGGTTCAGAGGATCACTCTGAGATAAACTGGAGAAAGAAAACTCACAGCAAAGATCTGAAAGCTATTGTATGAATCCAGATGAGACATTCTGAAGACCTGTCCGGACGTTAGGCCAAAGGGGGAAATACCCGACAGCATCCGCATCATTGACCGTGTGCAGGGCACGGCTGATGACATTCCTTTAGGTTAGGAAAGCCAAGAAGTAGAAACTGTACCTTCTGCAGGCTTTTTCCTCATCTTGCTTGCTAGAGTCAGGACTAAAATTCTGTTGACTTAACAGATTTGTAGTCTGCTGATTTTATATAGTTTGTAAGGAATAAAGTACATTTTATTTTTATAAATATATTTACTTTACTTTATTCCTTACAAACTATATATATATATCTTAGCCCCACCACTTACCCTTCACTCCAAGGTCCACTTTGACTTAGTGTTGTGCAGGCCTGAGGCTTACGTCGAGGTTCTTGCCCTTTGACCGGTCCCTCTGCATCCTCTGTCAAAGACGTTTCCTTCCGCTGCCACTTTTGCACCTTCATGAAGAGCTAGTTGTGCTTTCGTGGGTTTGCTTCTGGCTTCTTGGTCCGATTCTGTTGATCGACGAGCCTGGCCCTCTCCCAGGACCCCGGTCCTGATCCAGTCATGACCTCATGAGTCTCACAATCAGGCAGAGAAGTACCACCCACCCTGTTCTACTGCAAAATTGTTTTAAACGTCCTGGTTCATTTGCCTTAGAAGAAGCGTGTCTTTATCTACAAAAAAAAAAAAAAACACACACACACACTGCAGTTTGGGGACATCACATTAAACTATATATCCATTTGGCAGAGAATTGACATTTTACCATGCTGTCTTTCAATACAAGATCGTAGTATATCTTGCTTTGCTGACATTTCCTTACATCTTATGCCTTCTTAATTTCAACTCCTCAGGAATCATCTTCGTATGGGTGTCTCCAAGATCCTGGAAGCAACTGTACTTGTTACAGAGATGCAGGAGGAGCTCTTGATCCTTGGCCCACAGATAGAACAAAAAACAAAGGTAGATCTGGTTTGGGAAATTGCTTTTAAAGATTTTATGGTTTAATATAAAGCAGCGTTGGGAAGCAGAGGCTCTGCTACTTGGCCAACATGGCTTCAGATCCCAGTTTTGTTAGCAGGCAGCTGGGTAGCTCTGTGGGCCTCAACTTTCTTGTCTGTAAAATGGGCAAGACAAGGACAACAATGATAACAAAGGCCCCCAGCTAGTTGTAACACCTCACGCAGCATAATTCTGCCGTGGTCCGTTGCACCACCCGGAACCATGCTGCGGTAACTCACAGTCTGCAGCATATTTTAAAACTTGACCTGTGTCGCATGACATGATGTTTACTGGCTCTGGTCATCCTTTGCACTTTCGTCTATTCAGCAAATATATTTCAGACTGGTTTTGGTAAATTTTATAGCAAAGAAATGAGTTTTATGAATCTGTCTTGAAACGAATTTGTCTTTAAAGAAGAAATACCATGTCTCTGAAGATGCATTCTCAAAAGACCTGCGTGTCTCATTAGGAAATGGAAGCTCTAGTGGAAAAACTGCAGAAAGATTCACAAGTCGTGGAGAAGGTCCAAATGCTTGTTAAACAGGACGAAGAAATTATGGCCGAAGAAGAAAGAATTGTGGAAGAGTATGCTCAGGTAAGCACCAGCGTATAATCCGTCACAGTTATTGGGACATTTGCAAAAAATGACAGCTTGCTTTGCCTAACTCCCACCCAAAAAAAAAGGGACGCTGTCCGGCACATGTAGCGTGGTGTTTGCTGCACCACCGGGTGTCACGATCACGTGCAAGGTGCGTGCAAGGACTTCCCACAGACCGCATTCCGGACCGGTGTATGCAAATCTTGTTTCCCCTCCATTACCCATGTAGCTCTTGGGCCTCGTGGCATAAATTGTTACAATATGTCCTTTGGCTGAGCACTTAGTGTCACCTGCCCAGGAAAGCTGCAACAGGGGACAGCAAAAGCATTTCTAGAAGGCATTCCTAATTGACATAGCTTGCAGGAAATTAAACAGACAGGTGACTGTGTGCAGACCCCAAACCTGTCCCCAGGCATTCCCGTGACACCTGGCCCGAGAGAAAACCTGATTGCAGTTATAATGTCTAACTTGTGCAAGCCTGGAGAAAACACGCATCGCTGCCGACATTGGCGGAGCTCCTTCCAGGGCCCGGTGGGGGGTGGGGAGAAGCTGGGTCTGGGCCCTTTGAGGGGCTCATTAGCCAGGCAGTGACCCCTGTCCCGGGACCACCCCTTGAAAGGGCATTGCTACTGCCCACTGAGTCGGATGGAAAAGGCCGGAACCACACCCAGCGTCTCATCGGGGATGGAATAACGCACACGCTCCCAGCAGTGTAAGTAGCGCATATCATAAAAATGTCCAAGCTACTTTCCAAGTTCAAAATAGAAGACTGTATGGTGTACAGCCTTGTACATTCGGACACATCTGGGGGCCTCTGATTTTGTTGCAGGAAACAGCCCATGAAGTTAAAAGCGTGCTGCCGGCTCTGGAAAAGGCGGTGGTGGCTCTGAGCGCCCTGGACAAAGCCGATGTGGCCGAGCTGAGGTGGGTCACCTGTATGTGTCTGAACTGCGAATGCTCAGAATAAAACATGGACACAAAGGAGGAGGGACTAGGCCTCTATTCCTGTGCTGTTAGACTGAGTCATTCTCAGCCATCTTGGGGACTTGAAATTTGTCATCATGCGTGTCACATGCTGAGTGTCGTCGCCTTGTGGCACCATCGGTCATGGGGTGTGTCAGCATCTTACATCACCTCTAGAAAGGAAGGCTCCCGCCAGCCAGGCTGCAGGCTGCATGGGAAGAAATAGGACGATCCTGAGGTTTCTAGCTGAAATCTCGGAGAGATGCTCCCGACTGGGGTTTGCTGTCACCCCTCAGATGTGCCGAGTTGTCCATTATTCACCAGAAATAGTATTTCCATTAAAGATGCAGAAGTAGGCCGGTCTGCCATGATATTTGTCACGCGTGCTTAACTCTAGGGACAAGAGAAGAGGAAGGGCAAGCTGTCTTTAATCAGTGGGGCCCTCCGGGGAGAGCGCCCAGCTGAAGCCGCTCCCTGTAGGTCGAATGTCTCGGGGAGAGACAAACAAGAGGAACAGAGCAGGTGCTCAACCTCTTTCTCCTGTTCGACCTCATTCACCGGAATGCCTTCTCGCGTGTTCGTGCAGCAAAGAGGCCCCAGGCTGGTCGTGGAAGCGAGAGAGTTCTCGGTTGCCAGGTGGCCTGGGAGTGGAGAACCGCACGGACTTGCATGCACGCCAGGAAGGTGTCTCAGGGTAGGGTGTGGTAAGCAGGAGACACAGAAAGCACAAGTCTGAAGGCAGAAAGGTGGCAGAAAGGTGAAGGGGACAGCCTGAGTCCCCGCAGGCAAAGTAGCAGCATGCCTCTGCCTTCGTTCCAGAAGGCCGTTCTCTTAGCTCTTCTCTGGAGGACATTCCCCAGAGAGAGGCCAGCGCAAATACCCGTGAGCCTGATTTCTGCGGGTGGTGTGTGACCTGGGCTAACTCCCAGGCTCTGCCGCCAAGCTTCCTGGGCAGAGATCCTGCCATTGCCTCCCTGTGCCTCAGCTTCCCTTTTATGCAACAGGGATAACAGGTCATCAGAGGACTGGATGGCTTAAAACATGTCAGGTGCCTAGAACGAGTCTGGCGTGAGACAAGGGCTCAAGTTAAGAGGGTTCAAATCAAGAGGTTTCTTTGGAGCAGGCCCACTCCCTTTCCCTGGCTTAAAAAACGCTAGCTCTTCCAGGGATTGCGTCCCATATGTCTTGGGGGTTTTTTGGTTGGTTGGTTCACTGGTTGGTTTTTAGGATTCTCCCTTGTGATATTGCTAATGTGCATTTCACTTTGATTTCAACGCCAGATAAATGGGACATCTTACAGTAGGAATTCTTAGGGTGTGCGGCAGAGACCTCTAGAAGATACAAAGTGCAAACGGTTGTCTCTCATAGGATTAGCACTGTTAGCTGCTGGAAGAAGGAGGATAGTAGAAAATAGAGATGGGGCAAACCAGAGTCTAAGCCTGAGGACTCCTGGGTAGTAATGAGGCCTTTAAGCCAATTTCCAAAGTATGTAGGTCTTGCTTTGAATCAGGTATATTTGTTTCTGGAAAGTGACATGTAGGTGGGATTGTAGTCTATTGAGTGTGTTTTCTCTTTAATTTACGTTAAAATTGTATCGAGAATATATTTTATTTTAACCATATTCCCATTATGTTTGCTTTAAAAAAGAGTCAAACATAGGCAAAATTGAGGAAAAACTTGCTTTTGGAGATTTCCTTTCTCTTCTGAGGACCTTATCTCTCTTTCCCTAGTTCCTCTGTTACAATCTTTCTCCTTCTTTCAAAAAAACCATGCTGATAATCTCGGAAAAGCCATCTGAGAAATTAGTTCCAAACGAAGTGTTAATGATTTAATTATTTAGTTCTGAAAAATATCTGCATTTTAAAAGTAGACTGCAAATGAAAACAAAGATTTATCTAAATAAATGAGTCTCTAATGGTGAAATTTAAGGTAGGGGGAATCTTCTTGGTAACCCCTATAGACAGTGTTGTACACATATCTATGTGTACACAAATCTATGTTCATTGCCTGCCTTCTTTTGGGAAGTCTATATGGTTTCATTTGGATTCACATGGATTAATGACTGTCATTAATCATTACCATGGATGGACCCCTCCTTTTTGTTCCCAAGTCCCAAATGCTGTTGATAGCAGCCACAATCTCATGACCCTTCACCAAAACTTACTTCTTGTGACTGCTCTTCTGACCCCTGGCTCTCCAGAGCATCACCTTCTCACTAACAGTGCCGAGGCGTGTCAGGTAGTGAGGACATGGATAAGAAGCAGCTTCCAGTGTTCCAATAATGACATGCGAGAGACCCACTCCCGCCCGCCCTCCCACACTCTGCTCTATCAGTGATTTCTTGCTGGGAATCTTAGATCAGGGTGAGGAAACGTCAGAGAACGTGTTTAAGGGGAGTGGCACGGTTGTCTCTGTCGAGTAGTTCTTAGTACCTCAGCACTGGTGAAACATGAGAGCTCCTGCTTTAAAGACTCCGCAGTGAGTACTTTGATGCGGAAAAGGTCCTCTAACTCAACTGTTCTTCGTATTTAAGTGTCATGCATGTCATCTTCCTGAAGCAAAGTTACTCATATATTGAACATACCCAAACATTTAAAAATAACCAAAACTGAAATGACTAAATAGTTATCCTTACGAAAATGCCTGTTCGGCATCTGTGTGTATCGCCGTCTGCGGCGGTTTACAGGGGGCGTGCGACGTCAGCTGTGAAGCTGACTGGGTTTCCACCACTATTGCAGAGTGTACACACGGCCTCCCTTCCTTGTGCTGACCGTCATGAATGCCGTCTGCATTCTTCTGCAGAAGAAGCCTAACTGGGCTTCAGCGAAGTTGCTTCTTTCAGAAACTGGTTTCCTGAAAAAACTGGTTAACCTTGACAAGGACAGCATCCCGGAGAAGGTAAGAAGTCAACCCCTAATGAGTGCACAGCTGATGCTTTCCATGTTCATAGTCTGGAAGAGTCCAGCAGACATGGTAAAATTGGCACTGGGCATTGGCGTGGCAAGTCAGGGGTGCAGGTTAAAAGATGATAGAGCAGGTTCCGAGAGGAGGTCTGCTGGGAGTGCTCACGGGGGAAGGCCGCCTCTCAGAATCTTTGATGAGAGAAGAGGCCAGCAGAGGGAGGCACTGAGTCACACTAAGAAACGCAGGAGTGGTTTGAAGTGTCTGGGATGTCTTAAAGTTCAGGTATAATTGGTATACGACATTGTATTACTTTCAGGTGTACAATATAATGACTCAGTATTTGTATGTTTTGTGAAATGATCACCACAGTAAGCATAGTCATCCTCTGTCCCCGCATACAGAGTCACAAATATCTTTTCTTACAGTGATAACTTTTAAGATCCACTCCATAACAACCTTCAAATACACAATACGGTATCTGAAGCTATTTTAGCTGGGACTTACTTATCTTCTAAATGGAAGTTTCCTCCTTTGACCCCCTTCACCATCCCTAACCGCAACCCCCCCGACAACCACCAATCTGTTGTTCTCTATATCTGTGAGCTCAGTTTTTTGTTTTAAAGTCCACAGATGAGTGATGGATCTTTCTCTGTCTTATTTCCCTCAGCGTAATGCCCTCATGTCCCATCCATGTAGTCACAGCTGGGAGGATTTCCTTCTTTTTTATGGCGGAATAATACTGCCATGTGTTGGGATGAGTGTGTGTGTGTGTAACTTTTCTTTATTCACTTCTCCATCAGTGGACACTTAATTTGCTCCCATGTATTTGCTCTTGCAAACGGTACTTTAATGAACATAGGAATAGATATATCTTTTCAAGTTATTGTTCTTGTTTCTTTTAGATAAACACCCAGAAGTAGAATTGCTGGACCAATGGTAGTTCCATTTTTTAATTTAATTGAGGAGCCTCCATACTTCTTCCATGATGGCTGTACCAATTTTAATCCCACCAACAGTGCACAAGGGCTCCTTTTTCTCTACATCCTCACTTGTTGTCTCTTGTCTTTCTGATCCTAGTCATTCTGATGGCTGTGAGGTCATATCTCACTGTGATTTTGACTTGCATTTCCCTGATGATGAGTAAACATTGAGCCCATTTTCAAGCATCTGTTGGCAATCTCAGTGTCTTCTTTGGAAAAATGTCTATTTAGATCCTCTGCCCAATTTTTAATCAGATTGGGTTTTAGTGTTTTGTTTCTGTTTGGGGTGTGTTATTTGTTTGCTTAATTTTTTTAAAGATTTTATTTATTTATTGGACAGAGAGAGAGTGTAAGTAGGGCAGCAGCAGGGAGAGGAAGAAGCAGGCTCCTGCTTCTCCCTGATGAGCAGGGAGCCTGACATGGGGCTTGATCCCAGGACCCTGGGATTATGACGTAAGCTGAAGGCGGATGCTTAACCAACTGAACCACACTGGTGCCCTTGTTTGTTTGGTTTTTGTTTGTATGTTTGTTTTGCTTTTGAGTTAGAGGAGTTCTTTATATATGTTGGATATTAACTATATCATAAATATCATTTGCAAATATTTTCTTCCATTCTGTAGGTTGCCTTTTCATTTTGCTGATGGTTTTCTTTACCGTGCAAAAGCTTTTTAGTTTGATGTAGTCATATTTACTTGTTTTTGTTGCCTTTCCTTTTGGTATCAAATCCAAAATCAATGTCAAGGAGCTCACCATTGGTGTTTTCTTCCAGGAGTTTTATGGCTTTGGGCCTATATTCCAAGTCTTTAACCCATTTATTTCTGTGTTATTTCTGTGTGTGGTGAGATAGGGGTCCAGCTTCATTCTTCTGCATGTGGCTGTCAAGTTTTCCCAACACCATTTTTGTAGAGATTGTCCTTTCATCATTGTATATTCTTATTTATTTTTATTTTTATTTTTTTGAGAGCAGGGGAGGGGTAGAGGGAGGGAGAAAATCTTCATGCTGGGCATGGAGCCTGATGCCGAGCTCAGTCACACAACCCTGAGATCACAACCTGAGCTGAAAGAAGAGTCAGAGGCTTAACTGACTGAGCCCCCCAGGCGCCCCTCCCCATTGTGTGTGCTTGGCTCCTTTGTTATAAATTAACCAATTCTATGTACATGGGCTCATTTCTGGACACTCAGTTCTGGTCTATCAATCTGTGTGTCTGTGTTATGACCGGACCATACTGTCCTGATCACTAACAGCTTCGAAATCAGGAAGCGTGATGCCTACAGCCTTGTTTTCCGTTCCCATGATTATCGGACTGTTTGGGGCCTTTGTGGTATTTCTGTGGAAATGACATTGGAATTCTGATAGGGATTTCATTCAATCTGTAGATGCTCTGGGTGTTACAGACATTTTAATAATATTTTTTCAGTCTATGAGCATAAAATAACTTTTCACTTACTGTGTCTTCTTTAATTTCTTTCATCAGTGTCTTCAGTTTTGGGTGTACTTGCAACTGTACTGAATTCATTTTTTGATGGCATCCTTAGGGTAGTCTACATAGAATACGTCATCTGCAGATAGTGACAGTTTTTACTTCTTTTCTGATTGGGATGCCTTTCATCTTTTTCTTACCTAGTTGCTCTGGCTATGACTTCAGATATTGCGTTGAATGAAAGTGGTGAGAGTAAGCATCCTTCTCCTGTTCCTGATGTTAGAAGGAAAGCTTTCAGCTTTTCACTATTGAGTAGGATGTTAACTATGGGCTTGTCATGTACAGTCTTTATCATATTAAGGTATATTTCTAGCTCTACCCAGCTTGTTGAGAATTTTTATCATAAATGGATACCGAATTTAGTCAAATGCTTCTTCATCTATTAAGATGATAATGTGATTTTTATCCTTCACTTTGTTAATGTGGTGTATCACATTGATTGATCAATTGATATTAAACCATCCTTGACTCCTTGAAATAGATCCCACTCGATCATGGTTTATGATACTTTCAGTGAACTGTTGAATTCAGCTTGCTAATACTTTGCAGAGGATTTTGCATCATTGTTCATCAGGGATATAGGCCTGTAATTTTCTTTTTTTGTGGTGTCCTTGTCTGGTTTTTGTATCAGGGTAATACTAGCCTTATAAGATGACTTTACATGTGTTCCCTTTTTTGTTTTTTGGAAGTCTCTGGGAAGGATTGGTATTCTTTTCAATATGTTGGATAGAATTCACCACTGAAGCCAACCAGTTCTGGTCTTTTTCTATGTTGGGAGGTTTTTCATTACTGATTCTATCTCCTTACCAATAATTATTTTGTCCAGATTTTCTGTTTTGTTATTCAGTCTTGGTAGGTTGCATGTTTCTAGGAATTTATTCATTTCTTTTAAATTGTCCTATTTGTTGGTATATAATTGTAAGTAGCAGTCTCTTATAATCTATCTATTTGTATCTCTATGGTATCAGTTGTAATATCTCTTTTTTTCTGATTTTATTTATTTCAGTGCTCTTTTTTCCTTGGTAAATTAGCTGTAGGTTTTTCAATTTAATGTTGTCTTTAAATCTTTTTAAAAATTATTTATTTATTTATTTTTAAGATTCATTTATTTGACAGACAAAGATCACAAGTAGGCAGAGAAGCGGGCAGAGAGTGAGGAGGGGGAAGCACACTCCCTGCTGAGCAGAGAGCCCAACCTGGGGCTCGATCCCAGGACCCTGAGATCATGACCTGAGCCAAAGGCAAAGGCTCAACCCACTGAGCCACCCACGTGCCCCTAATGTTGTCTTTTTAAAAAACAACTCTTAGGGGCACCTGGGTGGCTCAGCTGGTTAAGCGGCTGCCTTCAGTTCAGATCATGATCCCAGGATCCTGGAATGGAGCCCCACATCAGGCTCCCTGCTCAGCAGGAAGCCTACTTCTCTCTCTCCAGCTCCCTCAGCTTGTGTTCCCTCTCTTGCCGCCTCTCTCTCTGTCAAATAAATAAATAAAATCTTTAAAATTAAAAAAAAAACTCTTAGATTCATTGATCTTTTCTATTGTGTTTTTGTTTTGGTTTATTTATTTAAAGATTTTATTTGTCAGAGAGAGCACAAGCAGGGGAAGCAGCAGAGGGCATGGGAGAAGTAGACTCCCCCCGCCGCTGATCAGGGAGCCCGACTCAGGGCTCAATTCCAGGACCCTGAGATTGTGACCTGAGCCGAAGGCAGAAGCTTGACCAACTGAGCCACCGAGGCACCCCTCTATTGTGTTTTTAGTCTCTATTTCCTTTACTTCTGCTCTCATTTTTATTGTTTCTTCCTTCTCCTAACTTTGGACTTCACTCGTTCTTCTCTTGCTAGTTTTGTTAGATATGTCGACTAGAAGACTAAACCTTAGGTCAGAGCTGTAAGAGAAGCATAGAGGCCTCTGTCACTGAACAACTAGGAACTTGTGGATGGGGCGGAGGCACGAGTCTGCAGGGGCACCTTCAGGACTATTTCTCCCTTGACTGTGGCCTTGGGAGTCTCATGGATGGAAGCGTCGTTGGCTTTCAAACCAGGTATTTTGGGGGTCTTCTCTCAGGTACAGGCCTAAAAAGTCGAGAGAGAAGCTTGGGGTTGTGAGTTCCCTCCCAGTTGTGGGTAACGTGTCAGGAGTCGGGTGTACCGCAAGATTATGTCTCAGCTTCTGTTCCCGGTTCCAGGGGTGTTTCTTCTCATTGCCCAATGTGTAGGAGTCATTCAGGTAGCTTTTTGGTTTCTTTTGGAGATAGTTGATCTCTACGTAGTTGTAGATTTGGAGAAGGTGAGTTCAGGGTCCTCCTACGTCACTGTCTTGAACTGGATCTCGAAGATTGATTTTTATTTATGTAACAAATATTCATATAACAAATGAGTGCCAGACACTCTTCTGAGCACTTTACAAATATGAATTCATGCTGGAGGAGATGGGGGGCAGATTGGAACAGAGAAAAAAATTGAAGAAAATGGGGCAGCCTGGACTCTAGGGAATGGTTTCGCTGCGACAGATTCAATTCAGCAGAATAGAGATTTACCGTCGGACTTCAAGGAGGATGAAAGCTGGGCCAAAGTCTGAGCAAGCATTGGAGTTGAGGGCCCTAGTAGAGCCAGAGGCCACTCTGGACAGGTGCGTATTGCAGGAAGAGGAGGGGTATGGGCAGGGACGGCAGGAGGTTAGGAGGGCCTGGACCAAGGCACATTAGGTAGCAGTAAGAGAATCACATGCCACCGACATGGCCACCAGCCAATGCCTTTGGCATCAGAAGCTGCAAAAGGAGAGGAAGAGAATCCCCCCCAGGCCCCAGGAGGGAGTACTATCCCACCTAACCTGGATTTCAGATTTCTCATCCCAGCAAGGTCAGAGAATCAACTGCTGTTGTTTTCGGTCACCCAGTTTGTGGGAATCTGTCACTGTGCTCACAGGGAGCAAATAGAGAGTTGGGTCCCAGGCAGTGGTTGCTGCAGTAACAAGTACCAGGAAACGTGAAGAGGCTGGAGGACTATGCAGACCGGGTATTGGGCAGGAGCTGGGCTGAGAGCTCCATGCAGGGGCAGCTGGGTAGATGCATACAAGGCACTGTCCTTGGTTCATTCAGTCACCTTCCAAGGGACATCATAAGACATGATGAGAGCTCACAAGACCAATTCATTCCTTGGTGTTGCGAAGGCTACATTGTAATAGGGAGGCCAGATGTCACACAGCTAATACCAAAGTCAATTAATTACTTACATGATGATCCGTGCTATTAGGAAATACAAGGTAGTGTATGAGCAAGGCGACGTTTTTAGCAGAATGTTAAGGTTGCCATCCGTGTTATTTCTGAATCAATGTAAAACTACTGACTCTCTGAAGTATTCTTAACAAAAATGATTCCCTGTGGTTTTGTTTAAACAGGCCTGTCAAGCTAAAATAATAGCTCATTGAAAGAAATTATTAAAAGCATAACAGTATTTTAATCAATAATGAAAACACCAATAGTAAGTTGATAATAGACCACCTGCCATGTAAATCGCGTAGCAAAATGCTGTTCTGTCCTCCCAGGTAAGAGAGGAAGTGCCTGGTTGGGAAGGAAGAGAACAGGAGTCTTCATCTGAGAAAGATTTTATTTTGATGATGACTCCCCAAAGTAGATGAGAAATAGTATGTATCCAACTGGAAACAAGGTTGTGCCCATAGATGAGGTGACTGGGAAGCTAGAGTGTCCTCAGGGACCCCGGCTGGCCAGGGCCTCACTGCCTCCGCTGCAGATGACACAGCCCTTCAAGTAGCAACCATACCCTGCCAACGTGCCCCTTGGGGACAGAAGGTTGGGGATGGTGTCTGTCTGCTCACACCTCAGGGGCACAAGTCCCTTGGGTGGAACTCCAGCAGAGCCAGCAGGCCAGTCAAGGCAGCAACGAGATGTCCAAGGCATCCGTCCCAGAGGTTTCTCTCTGCAGCTGCTGGAGTCGCTGTGTCCCAGCTGCAGCCACAGAGCTCTGACTGAGGAGGGCCGAGGATTTCTCGTGGGAAATACAAGTTCACTTTTATGGGGACTGAGGAAAACTGCAGGACACGAGCATTGCTTTTTTCCATAATACACAGAATTGTGTTATCTCTAGGTCTTCACGAAGCTGAAAAAAATTGTAACCTTACCTGATTTCAACCCAAACAAGATTGCCCTTGTGTCAGTTGCCTGTTGCTCTATGTGCCATTGGGTCATAGCTCTGAATAACTACCATGAAGTACGGAAGGTACGTCCTGCCCCCCAAGTGTCGTCCCCCTGACTATGGTCCCCCCAAGTGTTGGCACCAGCCCGCAAGTCACTCGGCCCAGCCCCAGGGAGAGGGTGCACACCACAAGGCGCATGGGAACTGCCGTGGGAAGAACGCCCCTAATGAAAACCACTTTAATCCAAGATCCTATGCTAACAGGCCTCAATTTTATGTTTTCTGTTTTTATTATTCTATTTTTATTTTATAAATTATCTTATAAATAAATTTATTTTATAAATATTTATATTTCTTATTTTATTTTTTATTATTTTATTTTATTTATGGCAACTATGCTCTTGTCTTATTTGCTGATTTTCATATGTTTCACCATATTAAACTACTTGCTATCCCTTTAGTACACATAATTTTAGGAAAGCCAATTGGAAGAATTGACACTTAGAAATGCCTTTCAAACATAAGCAACATTTTTAACAGCAATCTTGACAATTTTTTAGCACTTGAACGTTGTGACATTCTTTTTTAGGTGGTGGTCCCTAAGCAAATCCGGGTAGCTGAAGCTCAAAATGTCCTCAAAATTGCACGACAAAGGTTGGCCGAGAAACAAAGAGGTTTGCAGCTGGTAAGACATTTGTTTGCTTGTTAAACCTGCAGCAGCTTTGTGAGCTGGTCAGAAATACCAAGAAGAGGTCATTCCCTCCATAGAGTTTCATCAGTTTAGGGTAAAATGAGGATAATAGTAAAGGTAGTAAAGAGATTAATTGTGATTAAGCAAATAATACAGGGCTATATGTACAGGTGCCTTTCACATAATAAAACACTAAATAATGCTAAATATTACTGTGTCAGTAATGTATTAATTTACCATTTCACCAGATTTCTCCCAGGAGAGCTTGGTGACTTCTGTCTACCAAAGACTTACCCAGTATCAATCTGTGATTTTAAAAATTGTCCTTAACCTGTTTATATCAAATTACTCTGTTGTCTTATAAAGATGTGGTTTTGTCTTAAACTTCTTGGTGTTCAGTTAAAACAGGGGTATCATTTCGGGAGAGAGGACCAAGGTTGCCAGCCCACTCACAGGCTTTCTGAGAGGGGGTGAGCCAGCAGGAAAAGGCAGCCCTTTGGCACCTTCTGTTTGCCTGTATATGGTCTTTCTCCCAAACCTCCCCCCACCCCCACACCATTTCAATGAAATTCTCACATTCTCAAATCTGGGGATTTCATTTAAAATTTGAATTTTGGTCTTCACTTGAAAATTCAGAAGCTCTGGCAGCCATGGGCAGGCACTCACATGGCTATAAACCTCCAACACACTGCAAATACTTATGTCACCTGCCTGCCCCCCACCAGGCGTTTCTTGCAAACTTGGCTATATAAAAAGTATTGGATAGTTTGAAGAAAATTAACAAATTTTTACTGAATGTATTTTATGCTGGCATGTCATTTTACTGCTACTGTTTTGTTGCCACTTATGATGTACATATACAGTCCCATTTAGAGATGTGTTGCTAATAGCTGACATTTACAGAGCATAGACTCTGCTCCCAGTACCACGTGGAGGCTTTATACGAACTTTCTCCGTCAGTCCTCAAGTCACCTTTCAGAAGGAGATGTTTCCAAGGGAGAAAACTAAAGTCAAAGATTTAGTAAATTTGTCCAACACCTTGAACCTCTAAGTGGCGACCACACTCTAACCCAGGGCTAACTCAAAAGCACTTGCGGGCTCCACAAAATACACTCCCATCCATGAGTGATGTGTAAACCATCCAACAGCCGGTGGGGCCCAGCTGCCAGCCAGTCACAGAGCAGTGTGGGGTCCTGGAGGCCACCTACAAAGACAGGATAGTCGGGGGGGAGGGCCAGGATGGGCAGTGGTAGGGCTGGGAGCCCTCTCCAGGGTGTGGCATAGGACCACTTAGCAACCGCTGCAGAAATAGTTCGATATTTATACAATTAGAGTGCCTCTGTCAGCCCATTTCTGACCCACATGCAAGTTCAAAAATGGAGTAGCCCAGGAAAGGAAAAAGGTTTCTTCATAATTAAAAAAAAAAAAAATTACACATTATACAACTTAATAAATAGGGAGTTTGAGAAGAAATACAGCTGACCTTTGAACAACACAGGCTAGAACAGCAAGATCCGCTTATACGTGGATGGTTTTCAGTAAACACAACACAGCACTGTAAATGTATTTTCTCCTCCTTGTGACTTTTATAATGACATTTTCTTGTTTCTACCTTCCTTTAGTATGAGAATTTCATATACGTGTTACATACAAAATACGCTTTGTGTTATCAGTAAGGCTTCTACTCAGCAGCAGGCGATTAGTAAATAAGCTTTGGGGAGACAGAAGTGGATTTTCAGCTGCATGGGTGTGTTCGGGGGTATTCCTATCCCTTGTGTTGTTCAAGGCTCACCTGAAATTTTTAATTTAATGGAAATATCCATTTGTTGTTTTTCAATAATTATTAGAAATTCTGTGTAAGTAAATTTAAAAACCCGAATGATATGCCTGGTTTTCAGGAAATTCTTAGTCACTAAAAGTCAACCAAAAATAAACTTGAAAGCCTAAATAAGCAAAAATCAGAGATTTAAAAGGTCTGAGATAGAACCAACAGACAGAAGATAAGGGAAGAGGAATGAGCAGCACGACCAGCGAGACCTACAGGCACTATGAGCACTGCATCCAGCAGCAGAACACAGAGTGGGTCTTCCTGGATTCTTAGAGGCAGATGGCTACAAAGTATCTTCTCTGACCACAAGGAGTGAAGCTGGCAACCGAGAACAGAGGAGAACTGGAAAATTCATAGATACCTGAGGATCCAACAATGAGCCCCAGAGCAATCAGTGACCCAACGAAGAAATCATAAGGTACGTTTGAAAATACTTAGAGACAAATGAAAACATAGCACAACATATCAAAACTCCTGGCATGCAGCAAAAGCAGTGCCCAGAGGGACATTCAGAGCTGTGGACTGCTACCTTAAAAAGAAGGAAGGTGCCTGGGTGGCTCCATCAGTTAAGCCTTTGCCTTTGGCTCAGGTCATGATCCCAGGGTGCTGGGATCAAGCCCCGAGTTGGGCTCCTTGCTCAGTGGAGAGTCAGCCTCTCTCTCTCCCTCTGCCTGCTGCTCTGCCTACTTATGCTCTGTCAAATAAATAAATAAAATATTTAAATTTAAAAAAGAAGGATCTCAATAACCTCACTTTATACTTTAAGGAACTCGAAAAAGAACACACTAAACCCAATATATAGCTAATGGAAAGAAATAATAAATATTAGAGCAAAGATAAATAAAATAATAAAAAAACAAGAGGAAATCAGTGAAACCAAACATTGGTTCTTTGAGAAGATCATCAACATTAACAAACCATTAACTTAGATTCCTAAAGATTCAACCAAAATTAGTAAAATAAACAAAGCCAGTAAAGTTACAAAATGCAAAATCAATATACAGAAATCAGTTGTGTTTCTATACGTCAACAACAAACTATCCGAAAAAGAAATTAAGAAAACAATCATATTGACAATTGTGTCAAAAATAAATAAATAAAATGCCTAAGAATAAATTTAACCAAGGAATTGAAAGCAACTCCTTGGTACTGTACCCTATACTCTGAAAACTGTAAGACATTGAGGAAAGAAAAGGAAGAAGATACAAATAAATGGAATGGTAGTCCATGCTCATGCCTAGGAAGAATTAACATTGTAAAATGTCTGTACTACCCAAAGCCAGCGACAGATTAAATGTAATCCCTATCGAAATTCCAAGGCATTTTTCACAGAGATAGGACAAACAATCCTAGAATTTATATGGGACCACAAAATTTGTTATTTTTTCTGTTTTTGGTGAGGTTTTTTTTTTTTTTTTTTTTTTTTTTGGTGATACATAGTCTAACAGTGTGAGATATTACCTCTTAATGACTAAGCCACCCAGACACCCCAATACTGACCATCTCCTCGTGTCTGTTGGCCATCTGTATGTCTTCTTTGGAAAAATGTTTAGTTCATCTGCTCTTTTTTTTTTTTTTTTTTTTTTGAGAGATAGCACACGCGAATGGGGGAGGGGCAGAGGGAAAGGAGAGAGAGTCCCAAGCAGCCTCCTCGGCAAGCACAGAGCCTAATGTGGAGCTCTACCCCACAACCCTAAGATCATGACTGAGTCTAAATCAAGAGTCAGGCACTTACCCAGTTGAGACCCTATCTTCTGCTCATTTTCTGATCAATGGTTTGGGGTTTTGTTATGGAGCTGTAGAAGTTCTTTATATATTTTGGATATTAGCCTCTTACCCAACTGTTTTTGCAAAACTGTTCTCCCATTACGTAGGTTACCCTTTCATTTTCTTTGATGTAGTCTTTCTTTTGATCAAACTTTGATGTAGTCCTAGTTGGTGACTTTTGGTTTTGTACACTCTTGGTGTTAAATCCAAAAAACTCATCACCAAGACCAATGTCAAGCAGTTTCTTCCCTACATTTTCTACTAGGAGTTTTATGGTGTTTTGATTTATTTTGAGTTAATTTGTGTAAATGGTGTAAAGTAGGAGTCCACTTTCATTGTTCTGCATGTTTTTCCCAGCTCCAGTGGTTGTTTCCCCAGTGGTTGTTCTTGGCTCCCTCATTGAATATTACTTAACCATACATGCCAGGCTTTGATCCTGGGTGCGCTATTCTGTTCCATTACTCTGTGCGTCTATTTTATCCTGTTGCCATACTGTTTTTATTATCATACAGGAATGCTACTGATTTCTGGATAGATCTTAACATCTCGCAACTTCACTAACATTGTTGATTCGGTCTAACAGTTTTTAGGGGGTGAGTCTTTTGGATTTTCTATATACAAAAGCATCTCATCTGCAAATAGTGACACTTTTCCTTAATTTCTTTCTGATTTGGGTGCTACTTATTTCCTTGTCTTGCCTGATTGGAAGTCCTGATCAGAGGCTGATCAAGAGGCTGATCAGTCTCTGATCAGGACTTCCAATACTATAACAAGTAAGAATGATGAGAGCGGGCATCCTTATCCTGTTCCTAGTCTTAGAGGAAAAACTCTGTTCTTCACCGTGGAGTATAATGTTAACTATGGGTTTGTATTAACTACCCTTTATTATCTTAAGGTTTGTTCCTTCTATTCATGATCTGTTGATGGTTTTTACCATGAAAGGATATTGTATTCTGTCAGATGCTTTTTCTGCATTTATTGTGATGCTCATGTGACTTCTATCCTTCTCTTAATATGATGTAATACATTTATTGATTTGCATATGTTGAACTATCCTTGCAACACAGGGATAAATCCTACACGGTCATGGTGTACAACTCTTTTAATATGTTCTTGAATTCAGTTTCCTGGTATCTTGTTGAGAATTTTTGCATCTATATTCATCAAGGCTATATTCATCTATAGTTTTATTTTTCAGGACAGTTATTTTATTTTTCTGTGTTTTGGAATAATTGTGTTTCTTTTTTTTTTCCTTGACTTTCTGTGTTGGTCTCTGTGCATTTGATAAAATGGCCACATCTCCCTGTCCTGACAGTATGGCCTTGCACAGGAGAGGAAACTCCTCAGTCCAACCTGAGCTTCGGCTTCTCTCCCCCACTGTGGCAGTGCCCAGGCAAACTTGTTTGTTTTTAGGGGCTCCCAGAACTCAGGGTGTGCCAACACCTGTTAATGTCCCAGAGCGGAGCATCTCAATCAGCCCCTAGAGCAGGCTCCTTGGAAGCCTGTGTAACTAGTTCTCTTCGGGGACAGATTGGGAGGTGGGTGTTTCTGTCTGAGTCCTCAGCACTGAGCACCTAAGAACTGTTTCTTTGTTTGCTGTAGTTCTCTGGGACCCACAGACATAGGCTCTGCTGGCTGCCAGAGCCAGGTGCTCAAGGGGTGTATCCTCTGGGCCACCACTACCAAGACTGGGGCACCTACCAGCACCCAGGCTCTGGGGAAATCACAGTCAACCCCCAAATGTGTGCTAAACTAGCAGCCTGACCCTTAGGTCACAGCCTCTTTCAAATAGGCCTCTTTAAAGCTAGGACTGGGAGACAGGCATTTCCCTCTGCTCCCTCTGTGCTGAGCCCTGAGGGCCATGGCCAGTTAGTAAGGATTTGCTCCCATCAGGTGGGTCTTGTGGACACAAGCCCACTTGGCTTTCAGTCGCAAAAGTTGAGAGAGACACTAGATGTCGGCTTCAAAACCTTTGCCCTCAGGAGGAAGCGGGAGTTCTGTTTGTGTCACTGTGCCAGAGGTGGGGTTATGGTGAAAGGCTCAGCCTTGCCTGTTTGGATGTGGGTACTTCTCACTGGCCCAGAGTGTCAGAGCTGCTCAGCCAGTTTCTGAGTCTTTCTCACGGGGAGTTGCTCTGGGCGTAGCTGTATGTTCGTCCACAGGAGCAGGTGGGTTCGGGTGCCTCCTCTGTCACCATCTTGGACTGGAACTCCCAGTTACATATTCTTTGATGCTTGGTATTCTCAAGTTTGGTGTTTACTCAGTTCTCTCAATGTTCATGATTCTTTTGTGTATTTTTTGTATTTTCATTCATTTACCCGACAAATAATTATTCATAATATTGTCGATTTGTTTTTCCTATTAAGTGGTAGAGCAGAAAAACAATAAACTCTAAATTTCAGTCAAATCCTTACTTAGGATAAGGGTACATTCCCTTCTAGCTTGCAACCAGGGCCTTCACGAGAAGTTTCTGATATTTTAACTCCTTGAACTCAAGTGTATTTGAAATGTGTATAAAATATTAATGGATACACTTAGTATTTTAAAAGTGAATGTAGGGGCGCCTGCGTGGCTCAGTGGGTTGGGCCTCTGCCTTCGGCTCAGGTCATGATCTCTGGGTCCTGGGATCAAGCCCTGCATCGGGTTCTCCGCTCAGCAGGGAGCCTGTTTGCTCCTCTCTCTCTGTCAGCCTCTCTGCCTGCTTGTGATCTCTGTCTGTCAAATAAATAAAATCTTTAAAAAAAAGAAAGTTAGTATAGTAGTTAACTCCACTGATTTTAAGCTCTCCATTGAGATTTTCTCCTCACTCAGTTATGTATTATCTCCTCTTTTAAAAATAGGTCTTATGAGCGCCTGGGTGGCTCAGTGAGGCCCAACCCACTGAGCCACCACTCTGCCTTCGGCTCAGGTGGTGTCTCAGTGTCCTGGGGTGGAGCCCCGAGGGTGGGCTCTCCACGCTGCAGGGAGCCTGCTTCCCCCTCCCCCTCTGCCTGCCTCTCTGCCTGCTTGTGATGTCTCTCTCTCTGTCAAATAAATTTTTTTTTAATGTTTAAAAAAATAGGTCTCTTGTTCACCTGGGCCCTAAAATAAAAAATAGTTCCAAAAAATCTAGGGAACTTTAGGGGAAATAAATAATGGCAGAACATGTGCTATCACATGAACATTCATTAAAAATGTTATTTGGCGGGGAGCGCCTGGGTGGCTCAGTGGGTTAAAGCCTCTGCCTTCAGCTCAGGTCATGATCTCAGGGTCCTGGGATCAAGCCCCGCATGGGGCTCTCTGCTCAGTGGGGAGCCTGCTTCCTCCTCACTCTCTGCCTGCCTCTCTGCCTACTTGTGATCTCTGTCTGTCAAGTAAATAAATAAAACCTTTAAAAAAACTTTTTCTTAAAAAAAATGTTATTTGGGGGAACATAGTGCCTGTCATATAAGAGAAATTTCATGGGTTTACATGAAAAGATGTTCAACATCACTCACCAGGGAATGTGAATCAAAATCACAATACCTGTCAGAATGGCCAAAATCAAAAACACAAGAAGCAAGTGTTGGCAAGGACATGGAGAAAAGGGAACCATCATGCACTGTTGGTGGGAATACAGACTGGTGCATCCACTGTGGACAGCAGGATGGAGGGTCCTTAAATGCACCCCTGTGTTTATCATGGCATTATTTACAAGAACTGAGTTATGGAAGCAACCCAAGTGTCCACTGACGGATGAATGGATGAAGAAGATGTGGTGTAGATGCACAATGGGATATTACTCAGCCATCAGAAAATGAGTTCTTGCCATTTGCAATGACGTGGATGAAACTAGAGCATATTATGCTAAGTGAAATTAGTCAGAGAAAGACCAATGCCATGTGATCTCACTCATATGTGGAATTTACAAAACAAATGAACAAGGAAAAAGCAAAACAAAACAAAACAAAACAAAAATGAAAACCACCTGACTCTTAACTCTAGAGAACACATTGGTGGTCACCAGAGGGGAGGCAGGTGGGTGGGGGAGGGGGGCATATGGGATGGGGATTAAGCAGTGCACTTGTGAAGAGCACTGTATAAATGTATACATCTATACAATGTATAGAATTGTTGATTCACTATATTGCACACCTGAAACCAATATAACACTATATGTGAGCTGTACTGGAACTAAAAGAAAATAAATCAAAGGACAGTACAAAGCGAACAAAGGAAAAAAGAATTTCATGTGTTCAGTTGAATCAGTAAATCCTATACTTGACTATATAGCTCACGAGGTCATGAGTAATAGTAGCATGAATGTTTTCTCAGAATAATCAAATCAGAAGGAATGAGCAGGCAAACAAAAGCAGCATTTTATATCAGAGTGAAAACAACAGAGTAATTATTATTGGTGAACCAGCAAGAAGCAAATCTTTAGAGTCATCATGCCAAAAATAGCTAACATGTATATATAATTTTAATTAGGTATTTTCACCAGGATAACATCTTTAGGAGGAAAAATTATAAGTTAGAAAGTGCGTTCAATAAGCACAATTTTGTATTTATGATTCCATGAACATACGGTGTTCAAGTTTCCATGCTAAACACAGTCTTCAAAGACTTTGAGAAGACACGAACATCTTTAAAAAATATAAATATAAAATATAAATAACAATATAAAGATAGTGTAAAGGTAATAAGGCCAAAACCCAAGAAATAATATCAGGTAATTTATAAGCACTTCTCAAACAGTGGTTATAAACAATCCATCAGTTTGGATGGGACAGGCCTGAGGCTTCCTAACGGCTGGACTGTGATGAGGACTTGAAAGAATGCCTTGGGATTTCAGGCGTAAGGGAAGGATGGGAGGCCAAACCCCAGAGACAAGAACATTTAAGGAGTGTGGAGAAAATGCAGAAGGAAGCAGTCTGGCTACAGGGTAATCTTGGAACGGAAAGGACACTGGGGAGGGAGGTTGGGGTCAGATTTTATTGGCTGGTCCAAAACTTTGGGCCATATCCATGGGCGATCATTTCTATAGAAATTCACCAAATACTTTTGAGCAAAGGTGTCATCAAGATACGTGCTGAGTTCAAAATATCATTTTGTCAGCTGTTCATGATGGTACCTTTCTCCCAGCAGCTCAGGCACAGTTTAAAGCCCCTCAATCCGACCAGCCTCGCTTCAGAATCCCGTTAGTTCCACCGGGCTGGTTGGTGTATCTGCAATGAAAAGGTTCAGTCATTTTCTTGGAGAAGGAGATAGGATATAACATTTTCTGTGTGAAAAAGAAATCAGAAAATGATGAATTTTCATATGCTGGGCTGATACAAAAGCCTGCTGAGGAAAGTGGCCTCGTAAAGACAAGCTGGAGTAGGAAGGAATCCTGTATCTGCTATGTTTTTAGTGTTAACATAGCCCATCTCCCCAGGAAGATTTTCCAGGCTGTGGAAATGAAGTGGCCACCACTGTATTTATATAAATACAGTTAAAGTGACAGTTAAACTCTTGAGGCCAAATGAGAGTAGTAGTGGGTCCCAATGATGAATGCATTGTCTTTCAGGTTGAAGAACATCTCCTGTTTCTGCAGGGAGCCTACAAAGACATGGTTGTGGAAAAGCAACTCTTAGGCGACAGGAGGAACCTGGCCACCAGGCGCCTGCAGTGTGCGTCTGTTCTCCTCACCGCGCTGGAGGAGGAGAAGGCATGACTCTCGGGGGCTCTGTATCTCCTCCAGTAATTCCTTGGGTCTCCAGAAGCCCCAAGATGCTGTTTTCACCCAGGGTTGTATCACAGGCCTCCTGAAACTACAATCCAGTTATCGTCCAGTTCTTTTTTATTGAGATCAGGAGACACTCTTGATAAAAAATAAAGGCATTCTGGTCAAGTAGTTCCTAAAACGGGCGACAGACTGCCAAGGATCCAACATGACTCTCTTGCTCCCCAGACCTCAGGTCTCCAGTCTGATGAGGTCCACAGTGAACCTGTCACTGACTTTCCCTGTGGAGCACAGGGACAACCTAAGCCAAATGCATAAACCAGGGGTGGCTAACAGGAATGAGACGTCAGAAGGGAGAAGAGTAGGATATTCTGTTGTCAATCAGACCTCTTTTGTCTCTTTTTTAGAATTTCCGCTGATCTTTAAACTTCAACTTCATGGTCTTAAAATGAAGTCAGTGGCTTTTACTTTATAGGAGATTGAAAAGGTCAGATGAGATTTTCAAAGAAAAATGCCTGTTAGACATGGAAGGATTCAATGCATATTGTTCACAATTATTACGCAACACCATTAATAATATAATGAATTGCTGTTTTAAAAATTACCCTGTTCCATGACACAAAGGACTTGACATGGCTATTGGTGCTAACAAATATGACACTGTTGACAAATCCAAGAATAGGACTCACATTCCCTGTAGATATTATCCATTACTAATTTTAATGCAAACACACATGAGATCAGTAATAGTAATAGCAATGCTAGATCAAGTTGGAGACCACAGATATCTTAAATGTCTCATAACTGTATTTTATGTCAAATGGTAAGAACTCATTTTTATGTAACATTTAGACTCGATGGCAAGAAACAATCAATCAAATAGACAGGAAGTTGGAAGGAATTTTGGGCGACATGCTTATTTCAGCAGCGTGCATTGTCTACAGTGGAGTGTTAACAGCAGAATTTCGCCAGTTAATTGTGAACAAATGGAAGAATCTTTGCACTAAAAACAACATTCCTTTGTCTCCTAACTTTTCTTTAATTGAAGCCATGGCGCAGAAGCATGAGGTACTAATGTATTTCTATTATCCAGTTAAGTGGCTGCTGTTGGGTTGAATTTTGTGTGTGAGTGTTGTGGGGTTTTTTTTGTTTGCTTGTTTATTTGTTTGTTTGTTTGTTTGCGGGGATCTTTTCCCCAAATTGTTTTGATAAAGGAAAACACTGAAATTTGTTCTGTGTCTTTTAAAAAAAAGTTTTTAAAGATTTTATTTATTTATTTGACAGACAGATCACAAGTAGGCAGAGAGGCAGGCAGAGAGAGAGAGAGGAGGAAGCAGGTTCCCGGAGAGCCGGATGCAGGGTTCGATGCAGGGCTCTATCCCAGGACCCCGGGATCATGACCTGAGGCATGAGAAGAGGCTTTAACCCACTGAGCCACCCAGGCGTCCCCCACCAAAAAAATTTTTTTTAATTATAGTTCTCATGCCTCAGCTAGTTACATCTCTTCTTTCTCATCATCTGGGCAAAAGTCACAGTAAAATCCTTTTACTCCTTGTAATTCTACTGCCCAGCCCTAATAAATATTTATGTCCCAGAAGCCCCTTTCATTAATAAAACTGGTGAACTCAGGGCATCTCCGTGGCTCAGTCAGTTAAGCATCTGGCAATTGATTTTGGCTCAAGTCCTGACCTCAGGGTTGTGGGATCAGGCCCTCTCTCCCTCTCCCACTGCTCCTCCCTGCTCTCACTCGCTCCTTCTCTCTAAAAATGAATAAATAAAATCTTTAAAAAGTAAAATAGGTGAAGCTACTGAGCCACAGGTAGTATTCTTAGAAAGAACCAAAAATATAGATGTCACATTTATCAATAAATAATTATTGTCTAGCTATCTATGTTGAGGGGATAAAAAAGAAATAGACTTTTTTTTATTCATCCCCTAAGAGTAATTTTAGATTGATTCCCCCATGATAACCCAACTTAAACTGACCATTCAGTCTACAAAATGTCTCAGAAGCAAATACTGGCTTCTCATTTTCATAGTGCTCATAACCAACTTGAACCTAAATATATCAATAATTACATTACATGTAAGTGGTCTAAAAGGTCCACTTTAAAGGGTAAGAGTTTAAGATTATATAAAAATATAAACCAAAGCACAAAACAGAAACTATAAGTTATTTATTTAGAAAGGACCTATCTAAAACATAAAGGTCAACAGTAAAAAAAAAAGGGGGGGGGGACATACCACAGATTACCAAAAAAGGGCAAAATAGATTTTAAGATAAAAAAGGGATTACTAGAATTAAATAAGTTTATGTTATAATAATAACCAGTCTAGGGGCGCCTGGGTGGCTCAGTGGGTTAAGCCGCTGCCTTCGGCTCAGGTCATGATCTCAGGGTCCTGGGATCGAGTCCCGCATCGGGCTCTCTGCTCAGCAGGGAGCCTGCTTCCTCCTCTCTCTCTGCCTGCCTCTCCATCTACTTGTGATCTCTGTCTGTCAAATAAATAAATAAAATCTTTAAAAAAAAAAAAATAATAATAATAATAATAATAACCAGTCTAAGTCTCCAAGAATGTTTTATCAATTCTGAATTTATTTTTACCTAATAATCAGACTTAAAATAATCTATAAAGCACACATTAAAAGGACTACAGGTAAAAATGGACAAATCTACAATCATAGTGAAAGATCTTAACACTTCTTCCTGTAACTCATAGAAAAAAAAAAAACACAAAAATCAGTAAGAATAGAGATTCAAGAAGTACCATCAACAAAAAGACTTCATAGGCATACATGGCAGCCTACACCTGAAACTTACACATTCTAAGCTAGCACATCTAGAACACTGCCAAAACTGACCATATAACCAGCCATAAAAAGATTTCAACAAATGTTGATGGACTGAAATCACAGAGCATGTTTTCTGTCCAAAAGATAAGCCAGAAGTGAATAATTAAAAGTTTCTTTGAAAATCCCCATATTTCTGGAAATTAGGACATCTACTCCCAAACTAACCACAGGCCAGAGAAGAAATCAGAATTGAAACAATGAAGCATCGGTTAAAGTTTGTCCTTGGAGACTAGAAACATGGCAAAGGCATATCCACCAGCTCCACTTGTATCTAACACCCTGGCAGAGATCCTAGACAGTTCAGTACGGCAAGAAAAGTAAATATTACTAAGATTGGAAAAGAAGAAAAAATTTAAAAAACAGAAATTCCTCTAGATAAGTACCTAGAAAATCCAAGAGGCCTTGTGGGTACATCATGAGAATTCATAAAGGTTTAGTAAAGTTTCTCAGAGTTTCTGGAATTAAAGTCAGTACACAGAAGCTGACTGCATTTCTCTACACCAGCAACAAATAGGGTGCACAGTATTTGTAGACACCATTTATCACAGCATCAGAACAAATCCACCCAGAAGTTGTATAAAACCTATAGAAACAAAGCTATGAAATACTATTAAGATGAATTTTAAGAAACCTAAATAAGTGAAGAGTTATGCCATGTTTATGATCTGAAAGACTCAGTATCCTGAAGCTGCCAGTTCTTCCCAAATGGGTCTGTACTCCCAGTGTAATCCCAGTCAGCATTCCAGCAGGTAGGAGTGCAGGTGTGTGTGTGTATCTTGCCTGATAAACTGAGTCTGAAAGTTATAAGAGAAGGTGGAGAGCCAGTGTGTCTAGGATGTTGATGAAGAACAAGCTGGAAGGACTTGCTATATCAAATATCAACATTTGGGACATTTAGTTAGGACAGTGGGATTATTTATCCAGGGCGTCCCAGCACAGGACAAACACCACCACCAATGGAGCAGAACAGAGAGCCCAAGAACAGACCCACACGTACGTGGACATCTGATTTATAACAAAGCTGATACTGCAGTTCAATAAATAGTGTTAGGTGATTAGCTATCCAGAAGCAAAAAAAAAAAAAAAAAGAAAGAAAGAAAGAAAGAAATTTGATCCTTACCCCACATCATATATAAAAATTCAATTGCAGTTGAACTGTGGACCTAACTATGGAAGGAGAATATGTTTATGACCCTAAACGCTGATCTTTTTTTTTTAAACAGAACTAACCATAAAGGAAAACATTAATTGAAGCACATTAAAATTTTGGCTTTCTGATCATCAAAAGAAACAGCTCAGACAATATAAAGAAAAGTCAACAAATAGAAGAGAATATTTGCAATAAAAAGAACTACTACCAGTCAGTAAGCAAAAGACATACAAGCCAGTAAATTGAAAGGTGCTTAACCTCATTACTCATGAGAAAATGAAAGTTAAATCTAAAATGATATATCACAACACATCAGCCAAAAGGACTAATATTTGAAAGACCAATAATATTAAGAGTTCACATGGATAGGGGAGTAATAGAAATGCTTGTGCCATCTCTCTGTCTTTCTCTAACAAATAAATAAATAAAATCCTTTTTAAAAATACTAAAATCATCTTATAAAACTGATTTTAGCTATGAGTATTAAAAATACATATCCCTGGGGCAACTTGGGTGACTCAATTAAGCATCCGACTCTTGATCTCAGCTCGGCTCTTGATCTCAGGGTCATGAGTTCAAGCCCCACCTTGGGGTCCATGCTGGGCATGGAGCCTACTTAAAAAACAAAAAAAACAAAAAAAACACATACCTCATGACCCAATATTCATAGGTGCTTACCCATAAGAAATGAATATGTAAGTTGATCAAAAGAATATAACAGAATGTTCATTGTAGCATTATTCATAATAGCCCAAAACTTGAGAATGCTCACCATTGAGATATGTTCACCAACTTGAGATATGTTCATCATATCCACTCACCAGTAGAATGGATAAATAAATCTAAGTGTGTTCATAAATATAGCAGTGAGACTGCATAAATACAGTAATAAAACCTTTTATCTGAAGTTCCAAAATCAGCAAAATAAAATCAGAACTCTTAGGAACACATACTTTGGTAAAACACTAAAGAAAAACAAGGCAGTCAGGAAAATGATGGGTTTTTAAAACATAAACTCTTGGGTGGGAAGTTTAATTCCGTCCCCGCATGGACCTTGGCTCTCCTGCACCTGTAATCAGATGCAAACGGAACTACTCGTGGGTTTCAGGGTTCTTCATCCCTCTCCGGTTTCCTCTTGTGCGGACTTCAAGAGCGGGCCGCTCTTCACAGGCTCAGACAAAAAACTTCTTCCCTTTTCTTTAAAAAACCACAAGTATCCTTGGCTTCTCTGTGGGCCTCCCTTCCGCTTTTCACTGGACTGTCCCTGGGTCCTGTCCCTTCTCTGACCTTCGTGAGCCTTCCCGGCTTCTTCCTCCCAACCTGCGGGTACTGCCGCCAAGTCAGGGCTGCAGGCAGAAACTCTGTAAGGATGAGAATTTATCAGAGTTGGAGTCAGCGTCTGAGTCACACCCTGGGTCAGCCTCTTCCTCCAACAGAATGACCACGGGCAGACCCCAATTCCTCCTCCCGAGAAATGAGGGTGGTTATCGCAATCTAACCAGATAATGTACGTGTGTGCTTGGCAGGTGGTGGGTGTGCAATAGGTTAGCGGTAAGTACCTCAGTGTCATTCTGTGTTCTTGCAAGTTTCATATGTGACTCAAGTCCAAGAGCCTCGGGAACAGGAACCCTCTCTTACAGCTATCTGTCTCCCATAGCATCTTCGTTGGGATGGGCATTCGTCCTTCCTGATGGACAGAAAAGTGTCATTTAGTCAATACTCCTATAACCCAAAATATCATATCCCAATGTTTTAAATTGTTCATCTCCTTAACCTTTTTAAGGAGTATTGGATTTTTCTAAAGGCAGTGATACTGAAGAGGGGAAACAAGCATATGAGACCGAAAAGTAACAATGCTATTGTTCCAGATCAGCCTGTGGCACTCTCAAGGGCTCCCCCTTGGTCAATACTCAACTGAGAACGCCGTCCTGATCAAGAACAGCCTGCAGTGGCCCCTGCTCATTGACCCGCACAAGCAAGCCCACGGCTGGATCCGGCAGATGGAAGGGCCCAGGCTGCAGGAGCTCTCCATCCACGACAGCGGTTACATCCAAGAGATCGAAAATGCCATGAAAACAGGAGGGAGCGTCCTCCTGCAGGTACTGGGGCACTGGGCTCACTCCCTAAGTCTGCGCAGGGGACATACATGCCACGTGCCCTGAGAAACGAGAGCTCGGAGTTACAGGTAACAAATAACCACGGGCGTCTGGGGTTGAGCATCTCACTCCCAGTTTCAGCTCAGGTCATGATCTCGGAGTCGTGGGATCAAGCCCCATGTTGGGCTCTGCACTCAGGGGGGTATCTACTTGGAGGGTCAGTCTCTCCCTCTCCCTCTGCCCCACTCTGTCTTGTGCACACGCTCTCGCTCGCTCTCAAAATACATAAACTTTTTTAAAAAAATAATAAATAAAGTGTCTTTTCAGTGTACTCACACATCAGCCTTTCTTTGTTGCCCAAATACTAACAGGATTTACTTTTTATTTTTCTTAGAGAAAAGAAAGAGTGGTGGGGAGGGGCAGCTAAGGTAGAGAAAGAGAGAATCTCAAGCAGACTTCCCACTGAGCACAGCCCCACACAGGGCTTGATCCCACGACCCTGAGATCGTGATATGAGCCTAAACCAAGGGTCAGACACTCAATCGACTGAGCCACCCAGGTTCCCCAGATACACATTTTTAAATGCTCTGTCTTTTCAACTGATTTATTTGTTATAAGACGAACTTTCTATGTCTGTCTGTTGGGTTTTTCAGAACCTCCCTGAAATGTTAGCTCCAAGTTTGAAGGCAATTTTGAAGAAGGATATCCATCAGAAAAAAAGAGGGCAGTACTTCATAAGGATTGATGACTCTGAGCTTGAATACAATTCCAAATTCAGGTAAAGTCTCTCACAGTGAAATTGAGTCAGATGTTTGTATTTTTTAAGACAAATGTTACTGAAGGCCTGTATTTGAGTACTGGTAAGCTTCTCCTGGAGGAAAAAGTGGGATTGCATTTGAATGTTTTGTTCATTTGTGTTTCCGGTTGTACTCATCAGTACAGGGAATGGAGAACTGACCTTTCTTTCTTTCTTTCTTTCTTTCTTTCTTTCTTTTTAAAGATTTTATTTATCTATTTGACAGACAGAGATCACAATTAGGCAGAGAGGCAGGCAGAGGAGGTGGGGTAAGCAGGCTCCCTGCCAAGCAGAGAGCCTGATGACGGCCTCAATCCCAGGACCCTGAGGTCATGACCTGAGCCTAAGGCATAGGCTTAAGCCAATGAGCCACCCAGGCGCCCTAAGAACTGACTTTTCTTTATCAAGTTTCCAAACCAGTGTTTTTCATGCTATTCCTGATAAGACCCATGGTTCCATGGGAAGTCCCCCGAAGGTGTGCAAAGCCTGGCCCCACTTGATCCACAAGAACTCCAGTGGATCTGTTTGCCTAACATTTTATTTCAGCAGGAAAAGCTGCTATTCCTTTAAAAAAAACAAAATCCATATTAGATATCGAGAGCAGAAAGAGATTCTGCCTGGGCAGATAAAAACGCTGTATCCATGTTCCCAGCAGTAAGGGACCTTCCAGAATAGAATACACCCCCCACCCCCAACCCTCCCACCCGTCAACATCACAAAGCTCTTTTAGAGAGTCGGAGCTAATTATCACAAAAATGTAATTCCTGAGGGAATAAGGCATTTGTGTGACCAGACATGTTCATTCTGCCCTTTAAGTGGGCAACCCACTGCGTGAGCAAGGCATCAGCAAGGGGAGCTGGAAGGTGCGTTTACTGGTCTCCAGCCCAAGCACTCCCCAGCCTTACAGGGGCCCTAACACACACAGTGCTCGAGTGGTCAGTGGGTCCTCGCCCCGGGCCGGGCTCCGCAGCCTTGCTCCTCACCAGCCTCCCTCCGTCTTGCAAAGTATGTTCCTCAGAACAACATTCTAGGGTGTCATTTGGAAAAGAGATCCCACACTTCTTAAAAGCACTAGGTTAAACAAACAGGATTCTTCTTTCAAGGACCCAAAACCTCTTCATGTGGAAAAGCCCCACCCTCCACCCCCGCCCCAGGCTCAGCGTCCCACAGGACACCCTTTCTTGCGGAACGTTAGCCACTTGAGCAACAGCTCTAGAAAAAGCTAACAAAGTAACATTTTGCCAAACAGCCCCCCTGGTACCCGTGTTTGGTTGTGTGGTTGGGGGGGGGGGGCGAGCACTCCTGTGGAGGGCAGACTGGACACAGGTACCCCCTCAGTCACTGTGTGGCCACGGGATGCGAGAGTCTTATTGAACCTCTCTGAGCCTCAGTTCCACCCTATAAAACGGGCCGAGGAACTGTCCCTGCGGGGTTGAGTTGCTGGGGAGCCTGAGCAAGACCCAGAACCACTCTTGACGCTTCCCCCGCTCACCGTACCAGCCCACTCCAGACTCCACATGCAAACCAGTCTCCAGGCTTCCTTCTTCCCCAGAACCTTCTACCCCAGGACACTCTCCAGGCGGCAGCAGGAATGATCCCTTTAGAGAAGGCCAGTCTCCCTCTACTCACACCCGCCCCAGGGCTCTCAATCACTCTCACTCACCCATGGCAAACACTGCCAAGCTGACAACGCTTAAGGGTGAATCAGAGCCCCTGCCAGCTGGTGCTCTACCTTCCCCTGTCCAGATGCTTCCACCAAACATAGCAGGGACTCATCTACGCTTGTGTTTCGTGAAGCTGTAAATTGCAACTGTATTTACGCGGTATGAAGTGAGAGGCTCTCCTGTGTACCAAGCTCAACCACACTAAAGATTAACCTGGTTTACTTCCAGGAGAACTATTGTTTCCGTTATTTAATAAATCAAGTTTCATTTTTTCCCTTTGCAGCACCTTTGACAAACCGGTGCCTTTCTCATCCTCTAGGTTATACATATCTACAGAAATCAACAACCCTCACTTTCCTCCGCCGGTGTATAACTTTGTTACCATGATCAACTTCACGTTAACATTCCAAAGTTTGCAGGATCAGCTCCTATCTACCATACTAACTCAGGAAGTTCCTTACTTAGAAAATCAGCATTTGCAGTTACTGGCGAGTATTTCCCTTGATGCTATGACCCTTGAAGAACTAGAGGAAAGAACGTTGAATGTACTACAGAATGCACAAGGTCAGTAGAAGTCTTTAGTGACGTTAGGAAACCTTTGCATATCTCTGGGAAGGACAGAACAAAGGCTCCAGGAACCATATTCTGAATTGGTACCGAAAATATCAGATTCGCTTCTCCACCAAATAACTGATTAATGTGGGTGAAACACCCCATTTCTAAAAGTAAAACATTGTGGATGTTGATGTTCCTACGTTCCTACCTGGGCTTGAGCTCCTTATAACGCCCAACATTGGCCAATCTCACGGAGACCACTCTGTCCTATATCTGACATCCATTATATGTATCAAGTTAGAACGTAGAGACCAAAGATGAGGTTTTCCCCAAGTATTAATAATTAAAATATCCCAGGACAGAATCCAGTGACTTACTCAGATGTATCCCATTAAAATATGGTGTTTATTAAAATAGCAATAGGAATTATTTTCTTCCTCAACACAAGAAACATTTAAGAAACCATAGTGTTTAAATTTTAACAATGTAACTTCTAAACAACTAACTCCAGAGCATGGTAAGTTCTCGGTCGCACTGACCTATCTGGATATCCAGTTTCCGCATGCAGGGTGAGGATCCCCCAGTGCTAACAAGCAGTGCTCAGACACGAGGTGTGTCCCACAACTCAACCCCATCCTGACATGGTCTACCCAGAGAGGCATGCTATTCGCCCTCCCCTTAAGGTTTCAGTGCGACCAGACAGCCCCGTCCCCGCAGACGGGTTCCAGAGAGAAGTTCCAGCAAAGCCTGTCCTGAGGTTTGATTAGGTCGCTAACAGACTAGAACTCAAGACACCTGTTTGCTCACCAGATTACTGGTCTCCTCTGAAAGGATGAACCTGGAACAGCCAGGTGAAAGCGATGCGTGGGGCCAAGTCGGGGAGATGGGGGGGGGGGGTTCTAGGCTAACCCTCTGGTGGGAGTCACTGTTTTAGAAGACTAGTGTCGCTTCATTAACATAACAAAAGACGCTTTCTCTCTCTCTCTCACACACACACCCACAAACACCCTATTCAGAGCTCTAGGTCAGATGGGGAGGAAGACCTCACAGCAGCACAGCTCTCAACTCTCAACTTGTCTGTGATCAGATACTTTCTATCTAGCGGTAGGCTGCCATTCTCACTTATCTTAACTGGTGACCTGGGTCGGGGGAGGCTTGAAAGTCTCTCAGATGCTTTCATTCCCTCTTAAGGATCTGACAGTATGCCTTCCTATTGTAATTACACCTAATACTCTATTCCTGTGTAACACACGGCTGTGCCATGCTTCCGTTCATGACAAGACAAGGACAAGTCTGTGTGGACCAGGTTGTCACATCTGTTTCTCTGGGAAGGTTGGAATGAATGATCACCCCTTAGGGAGCAAACCCAGGGCACACAGGGATGTGGGTCTCACAAGACTGGAGAGTACAGCCTCTCCTGTTCTAGGAACCACTCTATGACAAATAGCATGTTTTGTTGTGACTTTTGCCTAAATTGAACAGAAGATAGATTTAATAAGACAAAGGAAAGTTGTTTGTGATAAGACCCAGTCAGCGCTGGAAGCCCTCATACGCCTTTGGTGCCGATGCCCTACCAGCGGTGCCTCATGGGAGAGTCAGTTTTTTTTAAAGACTAACCTTTTACTAGTGGTAGTTATAATACAAATTGTTCTTGGAAAAAACTAAATAGACTCCTGGAGTGCTTTCTGTAATGCCTGCTCACCAAACGAACTGCCTCTTCAAGTATCAAGCCTAAGCGAGTTTGCATTCCCTGCCAGGAGCATCTGATGAAACGGTATTCCACTAGCCCATCGTCAGACTGGAAGCCGAGACCCGGACCAGTGTCTCCACCCATGTTAGATGGTAGGATCTCCGAGAGCCTAGAGCTTAGAGTCCACGCCAGCATTGATAGGAATGATTTAAATAAACCACGTCCAGGGAGAAAAGGAAGTAGTCAGGGGTGCTGGAAGGTTTGCTCACTTTTCCTAATGACTGTAGGAATAAGTTACTCAGTTGAGCCTCTCTCTTCTAAATCTAAACAATCCCACCTTTGAAGGCTTTATTTAATAGCATGTCTCTGGAGGGCTGTTTATTTTTATGAATAGTGAAAATACTGGCATGGATATAATAAGAGAGAGAGTCCATACAGATAAGAAGAAAAAACGGGAAAATGATCATCTCCTATTACATTAGGAGATTCAAGGGGGAAAGATAAATGTTAACTGAGATCAAAATGATAGATGTTTTCTATTATCCCCCGGTGCTGCTAGACATAAACAGTTTCCTCCTCACCCCCGCTACCTCCCTCTTTAAAGTATCTCTTCTGAACTGTGAACCCAAACTCAGGGGAAAGAAATTAAAGAGTAATATCAATTTTGAATGTACTTAAAACACTGTAATTTATTATAGTTTCAGGACCAGAAAGGTCCTGGCCTTACAAGTGTTTTAGGTATCAGAATGAGAGGAACATTTGCCATTTCTCCACTTAATGACTTCTGCCCTTTTCAGAATGTCCTCCTGCAAAATAAAAGCCAACTCCCTTCCTAGGCCTTCCGTGCTCTCCCAAGTCGTAATGAAAATTGTCTTTTAAAGATAAGGTTTGAGTTTTGCAAAGAGGATGTGTTGAAAGCAAAGGTTAGTCAGGTGTAAAGTAAAACAATTTTAATTTGTCCATGGCTGAGATCAATTAGCACAGAATATTTATTAAATTTTCTTGAATAAGGAGTACCTTCCTCTGAGCCAAGAATTAGAACTGGTAGACAGGTTTCTTGGAAAGTGTGATACTTAAAACATCTCTTCACAACAAACTCTTTTGGGAAAAGAGGGGGAAGTGCCTTCCACAAGGGAAGGAAAACAGTGTGCTATGTGTTCTTTTGATTATGTTACGTGTGTCTAGATTGTTGCTTCCAATTCCAATCCTAAGAAGATATGGATTCTGTAACTGGTTTAGAATTCTGGGGTGGAAACATCCTGGAACCATGATACTTGATAAATTCTCCTCAAAGAGTTATAGCCTGGGAAAGAGTTGTTATTCTATGAAGTCTGGCCTGTTACATGGTGAAGCTAAGCTTTTAAGAGTACTAGGGAAAAATAAAATCTAATAATTCTAGAAGAATAAAGACTCCTCGATTTGGTGCATGTTTTTTCCTTCCCTTTCCCAAGTTTTAGTAGCATAGATCATCCTTACTCTCTTTGTAGTATATCTTTGGTGAGGCTGCCTGCTCCCCGTGGGAGTGGTGGGGTGGGGTGGGGACTCAGAAGTCGCCCAGAGAGAGGTCCTGACATTACTAGAAAGCGTCACTAAAATCAATCAGAATATGTTATCCAGGTCAGGGCATGTAATTCCATCACTCCTTACAGTGATCATATGAAGCTGTGTCTAGTTCTTGATACGGATGTAATTTTTAAAGGTTTTTGGTGAGGTTTGATGGTGTCCAGAGCCCACGGCCAGGAAAGAATTCTTGAGACGTCTCTGGTGCAAAATGGTGATTTTATTAAAGCCAAGGGACAGGATCTGCGGGCAGAAAGAGCTGCTGTCCTGGGATTGTGAGGAGCAACTGGTTCTGTACCTTGGCGTTGTGGAAAGTAGAGCTAAGGAGAGTCCAGAAAGGATTTTCATATGCTGAAGAAGACCCTCAGGACACTGGAGGCCTTGCCATTGTCAAAACAACATTGTTTTCTCCTCCAGCAAGCCATGAAGTTGAAGACAGAACTTTCTGGAGGAAACATACCTGCAGCCTGCCTCAAATCTTCTGTGGTGGGCTGCAGGTTATAAGGACAATTAATGGTATCTGTGTTTCTTTCTGCCTTTATCACACTTTAAAGAGGGCTCTTTTCAAACTAACGTGCTCGGGATAAGCATCAAGGATAGTGAGGAGTCTATAAATCATACCATTAACAAAAGCACTTGAGGAAAATGGGAATGTTCATAAAATAGTAGAGTTTATAATGGAAATAGGAGAACCGTCTTAAATATTTGAGAAGGAGAGAATTACTCTGTTTATGAAGCAGCGCTTTTTTTTCAAAAAGTAAGTTTCAACCTGTTTGTGGAATGAGAAATAAATTTCGTTGATCATTACCAACTTTATTGTTTAGTAAAATAGAAAACCATAGAAAATATCAGAGTTCACGTGCTATTTTCTGGAAATTTTGTCTCCTTGTCTGTGTGGATGGTGGGTCATTCGTTATTGATGAGGGAGCAGGAGGCTGGCTGAGGACAAAGCAAGAGCTGGCGCCTTGCACCCCCCCCCCTTCATCCACTCCCCTCCATATGTGTAGCATTGCTCAGGCACCCCTGACTGCCATAAAATGATAAATAGTTAACTTGCTGAGATCGCAATCCTGCAAAACAGGAGTCTCCCTTGGTTTGCAAAGGTCCTTGAGATTACAACAAAGAAGTTACCTTATCAATAGCCCAATTTCCAAAGACACAGAACTCAGTTCCTCAAGCCTAATGTCACCCTCCCCTCCATAAAAACCGAAGGAGGCGGAGGTAGAAGGAAAAGTAAATAAAGTTAAATTTCTTCTAAACCTAAATCTCATTAACAAGGATGCTTGATAGCAGGAATGTAACATTCCACCAGACTTCCAATTGTCTTTACTTGATAACAACTAAGCCTTCAATATCCTGATAGTATTCTTTGCCCCAATAGCCCTTCTGAACACCCCTTTGTCCTCACCTACCCAACTCCTGTGTATATAACCAACCACTCCTAACAACCCGGGGCGGCAGCCGCATCTCTGCCTGCCCACGGGCCCTGTCCCGGTGCTTTAATAAACCACCATTTTGCACCAATGACGTCTTAAGAATTCTTTCTTTAGTCGTCGGCTCCGAACCTCCTCACCCCACCGAACCTGACTTAGGTTCTGGGACTTCATCAGTTATGACAGATTGGCTACTTATCATGTGCTTAAAAAGAAAATAGCATCCACCCCATTAAAATAATATAAAGTAGAGATAGGGGGTGTGCTCTGAACCCAATTATTCAGAAATATAACCGGTCTTCATTTAGCGACCCATTGCCCGCATGAAATCACCAAAAAACCAGAAGTCAAAAACTCTTACAGAAAGATTTCAGAATGAAGGAACTGCATTTA
Organism: Mustela nivalis; assembly: GCF_964662115.1. Lineage (NCBI taxonomy): Eukaryota > Metazoa > Chordata > Mammalia > Carnivora > Mustelidae > Mustela > Mustela nivalis. Next base: position 29,700,422 of record NC_139035.1, on the reverse strand, counting down.
ACTTCCAATGGGTTTTTATTTAAATTCATTTTGTTGTTGTTGTTGTTGTTGTTGTTGTTTGTCTTTAGAATGTGTGTTAGATGATGAGGAAACGGTAGACATCTTAAGAAACGTCAAAATGAATTCAAATGAAATTTCAAAGCGCATCAGAGCAACAGAAAAAGCAGAAAGTAAGATCCAAGAGACGCGCAAGCACTATCTCCCCCTGGCCACCCGCGGCGCCCTGCTCTACTTCCTCGTGGCGGGCCTCGCCCGGGTCAGCTGCGCGTACCAGTTCTCTCTGGACTGGTTTCGCCAGGCGTTCCTTCTAGCAGTTGTCTCCGGAAGCAAAGAACAGGAAGAGCCCGACCCCAGACCCCAGAAGACCCTTGATACTACAGACCTCTCAGAAGAACCCAAGTTAGAAAGGGAGGAAAATATCTCCCAGAAACATCTTAAAAATTCAATCGATGTGTTGACCAGAAGTATTTTTAAGGTGAGACATCCTTGCACATGTATTTTGCACATGGATTCAATGGAGCTGGGCTGGTCTAACGCTCCATTTTCCCCCTAGGTGGTCTCTCCAGCTCTGTTTAACCAACATAAACTCTGCTTCTCCTTCTGGCTCTGCATCACAGTCATGCAAAATGATGCTAATGGAGGTGATGAGCCCGGATCCCTACCAGAGGAGGAATGGGACCTCTTCCTACATTCTGCCTTATTGATAAATAGTAAAGGTGTGATGCCCCAGGCCAAACTTAATAGTAAGTAAAAGGTACTGCTCTGGGTTCCAAAAAAACCATGAAAAATGTTTCCCTGAAAAACACGGAGAGATTTTTAAGGTGTTCCAAGTTGGTGCTTCTATTTGGGTTGAACTAAAAGCAGCTTGAGGTCAGGTGTGACGTTTAAGTCACTGCTGTGTCCTTACACGTTGAGCACATGATTGGTACTCAGTAATTGCTGGATGAATGAGTAAATAGCATTTGCTGAGGTTATTGTAATCCTAGTCTATACAGAACACCGAATGCTAGATTTCAGGGACACGTGCACATGTGCAGAAGCACACATGGGCACACACACGTTGATTAAATACCAGCTGGAGTGAAACTTTGCCCCCTTCACTGTAGTCACCCGTAGTGTTTTAGGAAAATTCCCAGAAAGTTTGAATCACAAAACCACACTTGTGCAAAATGATGAGGCAGAAAGAATTACATGTTGGATCTGTTCAAATCCTCCTGCATCGTACATTTTTAAGTGTATTTTTTTTTAATTGTAAAATACACATAACGTAGAATGTACCTTTTTCACCATTTTTAAGCATCCAGTTCAGTGGTGTGAAGTTCATTCACATCGTTATTCTGTGTCGTAATTTTAAGTCACAAAAATATAGAAAGCTAAAGGTAGTCTGACATTCTCACTGAGGAGGAAAGGTGGTGGCTTGGAGCCTTTGCCCCGTGTCCTGAGACTATTAGCAAACAGTAAAGTCAGAATGGAAATATCAAAGAATTGATCTGGAAAGATACCAGACACTGGGATAGTTTTATTGTTTGTTTGTTTTTATTTCCACCAAAGCCTGGTTATACAGTAGATGTTGGTAAATGATTGTTGAGTCAGTAAATGCTCTTGGGAGTTTACTAAGATTCTTTGGCTTGCCAAAAACAGAACAATGACTCACTGTCTTAAACCAAAATAAAAATAAAAATGAAAACGTTTTGAAAAATTCTGGGGTAACTCAGAAAACAGCAAGGAAAATGAATGAGCACCAACGTGAGACAAACCAGCGACTGCTGTTAACCCAACATCTGGCAGCTCTCAGGCCCTGGGCCTAACCGTCAGACTCCGGGTCTCCAGGAGAGTGGGCCTAAGTGCTATCAGGACTCTTCTCCTGAACCACCTACCTGCGACCAGGAGATGAGGTCACGCAGCACAAAAGCCAGCTCACAATGCATCCACTGCACTTAGAAGCTTAAAAACATCCCCAGTATGTTTTAAGAAACGAAAACAACAACAAAGATGTAATTGCTTCCATTTTTTTTTATTACACAAGCAGTTTGTGTTTATTAAACCATTCCAACCTACAGATAAGAAAAAAGTAAATAAATCTCCTGTAATCCCACAATCTAGAATTAATCGCTAGTAATATTTGTGTGTGTTTTACCTCCATATATATATACTTGACATACATGCATAGAGGACTATTCTTGTATATTCTTTTAGGTGACTTTGCTATACAGACTTCCTTTTTTCCAAATTAATAACATATCAAAAGTAGCTGCCTATGTCAATAAATATACTTAAGACTTTTTAATGTCTGCACAACATTCCAATTTTTGAATGGACTACCAAAACTTAAGTAACCACTCTGTCAACTTAGAGACTTGGGTTTCCAATTTTTTCTTATGCTAAACAGGACGCACAATGATTGACATATAAAGTAGCTTTTCTGACAATGAAACTAGAAATCAGTATCACATGAGAAATCCAAAAATATGTGGATATTAAACAACTTACTCTTAAAGTACCAGTGGGTCAAAGAAATTACAAGGGAAGTATCTCGAGACAAATAAAACTTAAAATGCAATGTAATAATTATAGAGCAAAAACAGTACCAAGAAAAAATGTCATAAGTTTAAATGCATACATTAAAGAAGCAGGTCCCAAATAAACAACATAACCCGACTAGTTCTCAAAGAACTAGTGAAAAAAAAAAAAAAAAAAAAAAAACCAACTAACCACAAAGCTAGCAGAAGGAAGGAAACAAAAAGTGGAGCACAAATAAATAAAATAGAACATTTAAAGAAATTTAGAAATCAGTAAAACTAATAGCTGGCTTTCTGAAAATATTAATAAACTTGACAAGCTCTTAGCTAGATTAACAAGAAAATAAAAGAAGACTCAAATCAGAGGTGATAGAACATTAAAACTGATGCCACAAAAATCAAAAGGATCATAAGAGACACTATGAACCACTATATGCCAACAAATTGGACAAGCTAGAAGAAATGGGAATGTATAATCTGCCAAGACTGAATCATGAAAAAATAGAAAACTTGAACAGCGTTATAACTAATGAGATTGATTAAGTAAGCAAAAATCTCCCAAAAGAGAAAAGGCCTGGGCTAGATGGCTGCACTGGAAAATTCTACCAAACATTTTAAAAAGAATAAACACAACTTTTCCTGAAACTCTACCAAAAAAAAGAAAAAATAGAGAAAGAGAGAGAAGGGAACACCTCTAGGCTTGTTTAGCACTTCCCTGATACCAAAGCCAAAGATTTTATAAGAAAAGAATACTGAAAAGATGGCTGAAATTTCTGATGACTATGGATGTCAAAATTCTCCACAAAATACAGCAAACCAAATTCAATAGCATAATAAAAGCATTATATACCATGACCAAGTGCAATTTATTCCTAGAATGCAAAGTTGACTCAGTATAAGAAAATCAATGTAATAAGCACATTAACAATGAGGACAAAATCATATGACCATCTTAACTGATGCAGAAAAAGCATTTTATTAGATTCAACTCTTCAATAATTAAGAACACTCAACAAACTGGACATACAAGGAAACTACCTCCACACAATAAAAGTCATTTGTGAAAAATCCACAGCTAATAATCCCACTCAGTGGTGAAACTCTTGAGTTTTTCTTTAAGATCTCATGCAGGGCAAGGATGTCCCCTGCTCTCTCCATTTTTTTTTTTCTTTAACATGGAAGTTCTACCCTATGTGCTAAACAAGAAAAAGAGATAAAAGGCGTCCAAATTGGAAAGGAAGAAGTAAAGCTATCTTTGTTCACAGATGACATGATCTTATATGTTGAAAACTCTCGAGTCCATGAAAACACTGTTAGGGCTGGTAAACCAATACAACAAAGTTGCAAGATACAAAACCAACATACATTATCAGATACACTTCTATGTTATGCATTTCTATACATTAACAACATATATAATGCATTTCTATACATTAACAACAAATAATATGAAAAGGAAATTAAGAAAACAGTCCCATTTGTGATAGCATCAAAAGGAATAAAACACTTAGGAATAAGCCTAACCAAGCAGGTGAAAGACGTCTATACTGAAAACTATAAAACATTGCTGAAAGAAATTGAAGATGACAAATAAATGGAAAGACATCCCACATTCATGGATTGGCACACCTTATATTGTTAAGATGTCCATACTAACTCAAAGCGCTCTACAGATTCAGTGCAATTCCTAACGAAATCCCGATAGAACTTTTTGCAGGAATAGAAAAATTCTTCCTAAAATAATATGGAATCTCAAGGGACTCCAAATAGCCAAAACAATTTTGAAAAAGAACAAAGTTGGAGTCATCATACATCTTAGTTTCAAGCTATACTCTAAAGCTGCAATAAAACAGCCTGGTACGGGCATAAAGACAGGTAAATAGACCAGTGGAATGTAACAGAGAGCCAGAAATTAACACATATATGATCAAGTGACCTTCAGAGAGGATGGAAAGAGCACTCAATGGGGAAAGGACAGTCTCTAACAAATAAATGGTGCTGGGAAAACTCAGTATCTATGTGCAGAAGAACACAATTGGACCTTTATCTTACCCCAAATACATGAATAAACTCAAAATGGATTCAAGATCTAAACATAAGACCTAAAACTATAAATCTCAAGAAAGCATAAGGGAAGAGTTTTATAACACTGGACTTGGCAGTAGTGTCTTGGATCCGAAACGAGAGCCCAGGCAACCGAAGTAAAGTGAGACCAACAGAATGGTATCAAACTTAAAACTTCTGTACATCAAATGATACAATCAACAGAGTAATAAGGCAACCTATGGAATGGGAGAAACAATTTGAAATCATATATCTGAAAAGGAGATAATGTGTAGAAAATATAGAGAATTTGGACAACTCAACAAGAATCAAATAACCTGGGGTACCTGGGTGGCTCAGTTGGTTAAGCCACTGCCTTTGGCGAGGTCATGATCCCAGAGTCCTGGGATCGAGTCCCATATGGGGCTTCCCCTGCTCTGCAGGGGGAGGGAGCCTGCTTCTCCCTCTCCATCTGCCTGTCCCCCTGCTTGTGCTCTCTCTCTGTTAAATAAATAAATAAAATCTTTAAAAAAAAAAAGAATCAACTCAATTTTAATATGGGCCAAGGACCTGAATAGACATTCCTCTAAAGATGATCTACAGATGGCCAACAAGCCCATGAAAAGACGGTGAGTATCCTTACTCATCAGGAAATGCAAATCAAAAGACCACAAGGAAATGTCATCCCACACCCATTAGGATGGCTACTGTAAACAGCAACAAAACAGAAAAATAAAGTGCTGGCGAAGGTGCAGACATCGGAGCCCTCGTGCACTATTGGTGGGAAAGCGAACTGATACAGCTCTTCTGGAGAACAGTATGAAACCTACTCAAAAAATTAAAGATAAAACTAGCATGTGATCTAATAGCACACTGCTTATACAGCCAAAGGAAGCGAAAGTAGGGTCTCCGATTGCAATTTGCATACTCGTGTCCCCAGCAGCTCTGTTCACGTTGCCAGCAGGTGGAAGCAGCCCTCGTGTCCATCAGCGGGGGAGTGGATCAGCACGAGGTGGTGGGTAGTTACAAGGGAGTATTATCGTGCTGCCCGTCAGGGGAGGAACGCCCGCGCCTGCGACAGCATGGATGATGCTTGAGGACGTGAGGCCGAGGGAAAGCAGCCAGTCACAAAAAGACAAGAGACTCTTGCTCCCACTTACCTGAGGCATCCAAAGTAGTTGAAGTCATAGAGACTGAGAGTAAGACAGAGATTGGTGTCCAGGAGCTGGGGAGGGCTGTTGAATGGGGCTGAGTTTCAGAATCACAGGGAAAGTTCTGGAGATCTGTTTCACAACAACATGAAGGTACTTAACACTGATGAACACAAACAAATTGCTCAGAAGGTAGATGTTGACGTGTTTTTACCACAATGAAATACTTGTAATTTTTATGTAAAACGGGTTTTCCTCCACAACGGGTATTTATTTAACTACCTTTAACGAGTAACTCAAATGCAAAGGCAATCGTCTCTTTTACCGTGGTCCTCTCCCTTCTCTGGTAGGCATGTATGACGCCTGCAGGGATGGGCACCTGCAGTGGCTCTCGGAATCCCAGTGGAGACAGTGCCAGTATGTCGGCAGTGAGCTAGAGCCCTTCGCTCTCCTGTGCAAGTCCCTTCTGTCCAACGTGCCCCAGTGGGATGCTTTCAGAGCCAGTAAGGCTGCGTACAGCCTGATGACCATCCCTTTCTCTCCAGAAAATGCGTCGGTGGAGGAGAGTGAGAAATCACCGAAGGAAAGTAAGAAAGCATTCGTGTCTTCTTCAGCCTACCCGAGTCCTGCACATGTGCACGCGGACGGTCGGCTTGCACGCGGGGCTCAGTGTGTTAGCAGCGCAGCTGTGCTGTGAGCAAGGTTCCCCCGGCCTGGCCAGACGACCACCGGGGACCCGCACTGTGGCTTCATCCCGCACCAGCGCGCAGGCAACCCACGTGATGGGGGGCTGGGGGGCTCCAAAAATCACCTGGGGACCGAGAGTCACTTCACATGGCTTGCTGTTCTGCCACACTCTTCCTGGATCTTCCCAGTGAGCGCCCTGCCCGCCATCCCCACCCCCACCCCCCCTGCCTCCTGCTGTCTCCCTCCCCTGTCCTGTCGCCCCTGCTGCCATCTCAGAAAGATGGGAAGGATCAAGTTTTGCAGGAACAGCATGTCTCCGGGCTGAGCAGCCAGAAATGTAACCTCTGGGTCAGAAGCTCCCAATGTTCGCATTAACACTTGCTGCCAGCCTGCTCCTCCCGGAAGTGCCGGACAGTTCCCAGTGCCGGGCACAGTACATGACTGCTCCTGTTCCAGCAGGGGCTTGGTGTTCTCTGAACTCTTGCCAACCTGAAAACGCTACTCTTTAGTTTGGACCACTACTCTTTAGTTAGCACCACGTTTTAAGTACATTTTCAGATGTTTGTAGACCATTTGGACTTAATTATTCATGTACTCAGTGCGTTTTTCTACTAAATTATTCATTCCTTTTTTTCTTAAAGATTTTATTTATTTATTTGGGAGAAAGAGTGAGAGAGAGCATGAGAGAGGAGAAGGTCAGAGGGAGAAGCAGACTCCCCGTGGAGCCAGGAGCCCGATGCGGAACTTGATCCCGGGACTCTGGGATCATGACCAGAGCCAAACATGGTCGCTTAACCAACTGAGCCACCCAGCCGCCCTGAATTATTCATTCTTTTGTGGCCTTCTGTAAGAACCCTATTGGTGTAACAGATAATTAACATTTTGCTTTGTTAAAGATGCCAGTGTGTTCAATCAAGTATTTTTAAAAATCAGCCAGTGCTTTTGGGATTCGTTTATACTGCTCCTGCCAGGCAATGGGGAAATGTCTGTATGGCCAATTATATCTATTTTCTTTCTTTTATAGCTTCCCGATTTCCAGTTCTGACTAAGAAGTTCTCCTCCTCCCCTAGAGTTTTCTCTCTAGGTCATTATTTTGTAACGTGAAGATCTTTTTATTTGGGGGGGATAAAAATTTGATTTATCAATTTGGAACTAGATTTTCGTGTATCGTGGACTTTTTTTAAAGATCAACAAACCTATTTTAGTCCTTTTCAAAAAAGCTATTTCTGTAATCCACCTTGTTTAAAGTTAGACATGGGGAAAATACATGGAGATGGTAAAAGGCAGAAACAACAGGTCCGTGAGGAGACTTGGCATTATACACGTAAGAGGGGCAGTATTGGAAACACAGGTCTGTGTGATGCTCAGTTCTTTGAGAGTCTTGATGCATTTCCATCTGATTCTCATTTACCATGTTTTTATAAGTAGATTATGACAAGAACTTTCTAACCTCTGGAGTTATTAGCTTATATTCGCTGGGAAGACCTCACATGTGCAGGAGCAGGCTGTCAAGTGTCGGCCTGCCTCTGCTCCTCCTGTCAGCTGAGAGTCCGACTCTTTCGGCTCAGGTCGTGATCTCAGGATCGTGGGGTCAAAGCCCCACTCCGGGAGCTCAGTGGGGAGTCTGTTTGGGATTCTCCCTCTGCCCCCCAACCTGCCTGTGCGTGTACCTTCTCTCTCTCTAAAGTAAATAAATTCTTTTAAAAAGTAAGAAATAAGGTATGTTTTGAAAACAAACTACAGTTTTAAAGGAGAATGTTCATTATGCTGTCTTTCAGTGATTCAAGGCACTTGATTGTTCATCTCCCTTTCTTTCTCTGAACTATATCTAGCTGAACTTCTGGATGAAAATGAAGAAACATGCAGTCCTGTGAATTTCCCCTGGGAGAAACTCACTCCGTTTCAGAGACTTATTTTGGTAAGATGTGCTGTGAGAAAACAGTGATATTCTATATGTTTTAAGACCTTTATCAGTAAGTATCTTAAACTGTTATTAACTTAAACAACAGTTTAAGTTATTAACTTAAGCAGTATTAAACAATATTATTAATTATAATGTTATTAAATTAAACAGTAACTTAAACAATATTCGTGTTGAAGGGAAGCACTCACACTCCAGTCAGGTGGCACTCCTGGCCCCGCTCTGACCCCGCCCTCTGCCCGCCCCCCCAGAGGAGGAGGACTTGGAAAGTGGGTAACTGTGAGGGATGAAGGAGAATGGTGGCCCAGGGCCTTCGCCTGTCTCTTCAGACAGCCTCCAACCCCCCCTCTGCTCTCCCACTGTCAGCCGTGCAGGCACAGACCTGGCCTACAAGGGCCCCTATCAGGAAGCACATCCATCACCCCCACCGTTAATAAAGGTGACATTTTACCTGACTGTTCCTGCTTCACAATAGCAGGGTTGGGGAGGGGGGCTCCCGGAGAGGTGTTAGGGAGCTGGGGATGCAAACGGGTGTCATTCAGGAGCTCCTTAAAACATCTAACGCCTAGCTCGTGCTAAGCATTTCACAGACATTGTTTCATGTAATCCCCACAATAATCTTGGGGGAACCTCTGATTATTTTCCCACTTCACAGAATTAGGGGGCCAAGGCTTAGAATTGCCTGATGGCTCTGATGCCTGGGTGGCTCAGTTGGTTAAGCGTCTCTTTGGCTCAGGTCACGGTCCCAGGGTCCTGGGATCAAGTCCTGCATCCAGCTCCTTGCTTCTCAAGGAGCCTGCTTCTCCCTCGGCTGCTCCCCACCCCCGCTTATGCATGCTCAATCTCTCAAATAAATAAATCAAACTTTAAAAAAAAAAAAAAAGAGAGAGAGAGAGAGAAGACTGCTGGCAGAGCCAGGATTGAAGCCAGGAGCGTTTGTAAAGCCAGGAGGTTCCCAGCAGGCACACTACTTCCCTCAGGGAGACCGTCCTGGATTTACCCTCATCACCTGAAAATCTTCCATTTCTGCATCTGCCGTCTGGTTTAGAGAGGGAGAAGCCCCTGTCGGCCCTGACTTCACACGAACACCAGCCTGGACAGCCGGCCACCCTTCGATTTCTGCCCTACATATTATTTTTGTAACACTTTAAAATTCACTCCAGAGAAAGACTGCCCTCCGAAATCGCATCTGGCTCACAGACACCTCACTTTGTTTTGTTTTCTGGAATGATTTAAGTGTAATCTATCCGCAGACAAATGGGCTCGAATCTCTGCAGACCTGTCTTACGAGACTTCAGAGTCTTCGAGTAAAGAGAACGAAGACAGCACACACGATTTTAAAACTCTGTGCACACTTCCATCTTAAGTGAGCTGTCTTCTGTTTGTTTTACTGTGGCAAAATAGAAATAATTTCACTTAATCGTAGTAACCTCTGTTAATTCTGAGTGAGAGATGGAGTGGCATGAAGTACATTCCCAGTGTCGTGCAACCACCCTCTCTCTTTCCAGAACTTTCTTACCCTCCCAGACAGAAGCTCTGTACCTGCGAACTGGTAACTCCCCACTCCTTCCTCCCGCTAGACGCTGGCAGGTACCGCCCTACTTTCTGGGGCCAGTGGCCGATTCCAGCCCACTGGGAAAAGATCTGGAAGCCAGACCTTTCCGTGTCTGGCTGCGTTCACTCTGCACAGGTGTTCAGAGCCCATCCGTGTGGTAGCAGGCGTCAGAGTCTCCTTCCTGCTCAAGGCTGTGGAAGCACCACATCTCCTTTATCCATTGTCTGCCCGTGCACACTGGCCACTCCACCTGGGCTGTCATGAATACTGCCGCTGTGAACATGGGTGTACAAGTTTGGTTTGTGTTGTTTTTTTCCTTTGAGCCGAAATGTGCAAATTGAGAGATTTCACCCAAAAAATCCCTATTTCCAGCTTTTATTGATAAAGTAAAAGTTGGGCCAATGCTGGGCGGGTCTGTAGGCAGAGGCAACAGTTGGAGCTGACGGTGTCTGCCCTGAGGACCGCTGTGCCTTGGATGTGGGCCACGGTCATGCACGACGGTCGTGTACCACAGTCATATGCCATGGTCTTGGGCCATGGTTGTGCTCCATGCTCATGGGCCACGGTTGTCCATCACTGCTGGCACTTCCTCACAGGGATGGTGACCGTTAGCTGCCAGCAAGCCCCATGGTTCCAGCTCTGTTTTCCTCGTGAGAAGAATTGTTTTCATTCTGTCCAATCTGCTTCTCTAATTCATGTTACCCACCTGGCCATCTAGACAGACTGCTACCCCCACTCTGCCTGCAGACTATGGACCCCGTCGTGACATGAACGTATGTTTCAGCTGCATTAGCTGACAAATGCTGTACACACCGCAGAGTCTGTGCAGCACAACCCAAGCCAAGAAAACAGGAGAGGAGACGGCACGATACTCCCCAATGTGCGCAAGGTAGTAGTGGCTTTCCAGAAAACAGGATCTCGATTTTCCAATCTCTAGCTCTTTGTATTACTTGAATTTTATGGAGCCAGTGTGTATTATGCTGACAGCAAGATTAACTTTTTAAAGCTAATGTGCTACCTTACCTTTCCCCAATAAGCTCCAGATGATTCTAGTCAGAAGACTTCGTCTGATAAAGGGTCAAACGCACCTACAAAGAAACTGAGTTAGAATATTTGCAACAGGGTCTGGCCTGTAAGAGTCAGAAATTGAGATTGCCACAGGAGAGATTCAGTTACAGTGTATCAGAAAGAAGGCTCCACCTGGGCCAGGATGATATCACAGAGCTCCATGAGGACAAGGACCAGTCCACGCACTGCTCCCCATCGCGACAGCTCTGCGGGAAAGATGGCAAAGCCTGGGGTAAGGGGAGGGGACATGAGGAAAATTTCCAGAACTATCCATAACTGCTCAAAAGGAGCCAGCAGAACTGAGTTCAGCACAACGCCATTTCTGCCGGTCTTGCTTGCTCTCCCACTCCGCAGGGCTTCACATCAGAGAAGTAAGGGAGGAGCAGCAGCGTGCTGGTGACGGCCGGGACCACCCCGACCATCCGGTGCCCTCCGCTGAGGCTAGCCCTTCCAATGAGTGGACACGCTGGACGAGCTCTGCTCTCAGACCCCACATGCTTTGTGTGCTGCCAGTTTTCATCTAAAAATAAAGACCTGCTGCATTTAAGTCGAATAAAATTAAGGTTCATTTTTCAAGGAATAACAGAAAGGAGCAGAATTTGACATAGTGATCATTTATCTTACATTGAACAGTGCAACTGCCAGCGCTTGGCAGTTTACAACTGTAAAAGGGGCAGTTCCCCACGGTTCATCGTCGGGCGTCCACACAGATCCACACGCCGCGTCAGTCTTGCCCCAGATGATGGTGCCTCTCAGGCTGAGGACAGAATGCACGGTCATTTCATAAATAGCACGTAAGTCATTTGTATGAAACAGTTTTCAGGGAAAAGGTCTTTCCTCCAAGATTTGCAGTGATTTCTTCCAGGGGACCCTGAACCTCTACTTACCACATGTACACGGTTTCCAGAATCGTTCAGCCCTAGGGTTCTTTCTGGATATGCACTCCATCCGCAGCACTCTTTATCTCCGTGTCACTCCTGGAGGAGTGGGTTACCTTCTGGTTGTGCCGTCCTGATTTCCATTCTGCTCCAGACACATCCAGCAAAGCAGGAACAAGCCCATGGGAAGGTCTGTCTTTACAGACAGAATCAGGGACCATACCAGGGATATTTACATCCAAGGCAAGAGCTCTGTCAGAGTATGATAGGGACAGTGGCACGGGGTGGCCCTGGCTCCCAGGAGGGACCAGAAGCCGAGATGGCGGCTTCCCCGCCGCATACTGACACCCTCCATGATGCGTGCCCAACACCAGCAGCATAAAACCCCGACCACGTGGATAATGAATGCTTCTTGCTTTGTTCTGTTTACCACAGGGGCCATTCCTTGCGTGGTTTTTAATTTACCTTCTCGGCCGTGCTTTCTTGTTTAGATAAAAATTCTTCAACCAGAACATTTAAAGAATTCAGTGAAAATGTTTATAACTGAACAAATGGGAAATGAATATGTTCCCAGAACCGGAATTAATTTGAAAGAGTCGTATAAGGAATCCAACGCCAGAACTCCGCTGATCCTTATTCACTCCCATGGTAAGATGCCTGCTCCATGCTCAGCGAAAGGTATAGACAAAAAGGTTTTGTGTCAGGTATTTTTATGTTTAAAATATTTTCCCATTCTTAGTAAAATATTTTGGGAAAGGCACTGATTAAAACTTCAAATAATATTAAGACTAAACATTTCTGAAAATGTGAAAGAACAAAGAAGAATAACATTTTCCAGATTCATAGCCATGGAAAAACTTATCCATGCTAATTTTCTGTGCAAAAAATATCTCTTAAACACGTATTATTGATCTGAAAGTTGGGATGGCCCTTGTATTTATTAACTGTTTTAATCTGTTGGCTCCTGAAAACATATATATATATATAGCCCACCATCAGAAGGTGACCCTGGCCAGCCCAGGCCTCGTGTCACTCAAAACTCCAAATGCTTTTCCCTTGTCTTTGTCCCACAGACCCTAAGCAAAATATTTTGTTATCTTCTGTTCTTTGTCATCTCTAAATCAAATATGTCTTTAGAATTCACCATATTCAAACTTTGGTTCTATTGGACAGTAAAACTTCTGAAAGTGCATCCATGTAAAGGCTTCCTCCTCTGTAACCTTTTATGTAAAGTGGCTTCTCTGGACCTGACACACTCATTGTAGCTGCTGTCCATTTCCTAAACAGATGGCCCAGAATGGCTGCCAGGGCTCCAGCCCTCACATCCACTCTCTAAACAATACAATGGAAGAAAGGAAGTTTTAAACCAGTTAACAAATCTCGATCTTCATTTCAGCTCAGTTCTTAATACCAGGATTGTGGGTTCAAGCCCTGCATTGGGCTCCACACACATTCAATCAATCAATCAGTATGTTTTCAAGAGGGAATAAAATGAGGTTATAATTGTGTATACATTTCTATGTTGCTGTGCAGGGACTGACCTCACCAACACTGTCCTGAAATTTGCACGAGAGTTAAAAGGAGGAAAAAGCCACATGACCATTATCTCCCTGGGCCGTGGCCAGGCTGCAAAGGCAGAGGAGATCATCATGAAGTCGCTCCCCAGATCCGCACAGTGGGTCTTCCTGCAGAACTGTCACCTCGCAGCATCGTTTATGCCAAGGCTGTGCACTATCATCGACTCGTAAGAGCTTTACATTATTTGTAAGGGATCCAATTAACGATCAGAAGTTAATTGAGGTGAGATGGAACGGTCACATTAAGCGAAGGTAAAGTAATGTGCCGGGCCACTCCGGAAGCTGAGCTTTCTTCTGCAGGTTCTCTTTTCTCCAGGATCTTTAGAAGTGCACTAAGAAATACCTCAGTTTTTTTTAGGGGAAACAAAGCCTCTCTGGGTTTCACTTTCCATCACCTTCTTCACGTCCTTCATCTCCTCAAACCCTCCCTCTCCACAGATGATGCCGTCACAGCCACACATCCGTCCGGACCTGTGGATCAAAATGATAGGTTTTAATACTCTCCGTGACTCCAAAGAGCAGAATGTAGTAGCTCACACGCCTCCTCCCAGCGGTCATTTATTTTATGGCCTTCCGTTCATACTCGCTCTGACCTTCTCGAGCTGCCTCTGCCCAAGGCTTGTCTGCTCAGGCAGAAACTTTCTGAGGCTCAGCCTTTTTCTTGGCAGTGGGAGAAGTTGCACGTCGATTGCTCTCACTTTGAGGGAAGAATTAGCCATGTTTCATTTTTTTTTTTTTAAGATTCTATTTACTTATCTGAGAGTGAGCATGCACGAGCCACGGGAGGAGCAGAGAAAGAGGGAGAGGGAGGGGAAAGACTCCCACGCAGGGCTCAGCCTCACGACCCCGAGATCGCAACCTGGGCGGAAACCAAGACGCTGATGCTCAACCAACTGAGCCACCCAGGCACCCCAGCAACGCTGTAAATTAGTAAAGTCGGAACCAGCTGTGTTCTGGAGTTTTCTCTCCAGCTTCGCATTTCTGCTCTTCTTGGTTGTATGGCTTCAATAGTGGTAACTTCGGAAGACGGCACCACTTCCGCCAGGTCCTTCAATCACTGATCATTCACAAACTGTCTCTAGGACACCGGCCTATTTGCCAAGAATCATTCTAGAGTTGAGGGACTGGCTATGGACCGGACACATTGTATCAGTAACAAGAATGGCCAATAGCGGGGCACCTGGGTGGCTCAGTGGGTTAAGCCTCTGCCTTCGGCTCAGGTCATGGTCCTGAGGTCCTGGGATCAAGCCCCGCATCGAGCTCTCTGCTTGGTGGGGAGCCTGCTACCTCCTCTCTCTCTCTCTCCCTGCCTCACTGCCTACTTGTGGTCTCTGACTGTCAAATAAATAAATAAAATCTTTAAAAAAAAAAAAAAAGCGGCAGATAGCGATATAGCTTTCTAAAGAAACTGGAGGAATATCCTTCAGAACAGGACTTCAGAGACTTCGTAAGGGTAATTAACAATGTGTTTTTTTAAAAAGCATTCTTTATAATCAGAGTACAATTAAGAACAATTCATACTTCCTTATCAAATCAAGCCTATAAATGTTTAAGACTATCACCCAACAGCCTACTGTGGGAGAGAGAAATGTGAAGCGAATTTCTTACATTTGAGAGTTAAGGAAATATTAACACAACATATTGCTAAGAGGAAAAACAGCAGGTTACCCACAGCACGTGCAGCATAATATTTTTATTTAAAGAAGAGAGGGAGCTGTTGAGCGGCCAATTAATGATTTCGGCTCAGGCTGTGATCACAGGGTCATGACATTGAGCCCCCTCTCGGGCCCGACTTGAGACTCTCCCTCTGCCCCACACCCCTGCTCATTCTCTCTCTCATTCTTTAAAATAAATAAATAAATCTTTGAAGAAGAGAGACGAGAGACAGAAAAGGAAAAAAGTTTACTTACACCTAGTTACTGAGATTTTAGATTATTTTTGTTTTCCAGTTTAATTCTGCATTTGGGTTTTTTGTTGTACCAGGTTTCTTTGTTTGTTTGCTTTTACTGTTTCAGCTTTTGCATGTTTTACAAAAATAATTTCAGACGTGCAGAAAAGTTGCAAGAATAACACAAAGATTGTCCTAAACCCATCACCTCCGCTTCCCCACAGTTAACACTAGCCAGGCCTGCCTTTACTGCTCACTCGTTCATGTGTAACTTTCTCCAGATCACGGACAGTGAATTGCAGAGCTTCTGTCTCCTGACCCTGCAGGCTTGAGCGCGCTTACTGATCAACCCTCAGGACTTAACCTGTCTGGCCTGTTGACCCAAGCATAACTTATACTGCAAAAAAAGAAAAAAGTTCTGGTCCAGGTTCTAATTCAGGATTTCTCATGGAATTCAGTTGTTGGGTCTCTTAAATCCTCTTTATTCTAGAAATGTTCCTCAGTCTTTGTCTTTCATAACTTGGACATTTTTGCGAAAAGCGCGAGCCGGTTCCTTTGTGAAATGTCATCTGTTTGGGTTTGTCTGCTGTTTTCCCTCGGTTCTGTGATGGCGAGGCCGGTGCGGCAGGAATGCCACCGAAGAGATGTCGTGTCGTCCTTGCTACATCCTACTGAGAGGCACACGATGTCCGTCTATCCCACTGCTGGTGATGACTTTGCTCATTTGGCTGAAGTGGCATCAGCCCCTGTAGGGTTTTCCGAGCAGGCAAACGTCTCAAGCTTTCACCCACCAGTCGTAGCAGCCACTGAGAATGTTTGACTGAACTGGGACTCTGTTTTTGCCAAATGGTGCCTTTCCAACTCCACAGTTCTCTCTAAATATATCAAATGATGTCCGGCCCTAAGGAAGGGGCTTCCCTCCCCGCTGCTGTCCCCTTCCCCCCATTTATTCACTGGTTTGTTTGTATCTGTCACGGATTCTTGCTTTATTCAGTGGAATGTCCTCTGTTACCACCATCATTTATTTTCAGGTTCAGTTTCAGATATGACCCATGGAATATTTCGTTTTGTTCTTAATTTGTCATTTTTCCAAGGTTTTTTGAAATGAGTGTCTAATATCACTTTTGTGTTTATAAATGGAAAAACCACTTTCCAAAACTGGGAATTACTGGGTCTTGTGGAAATTCCTGTGCAGCAGGAAAGGCCGTTGGTGGACTAATAGGGCCTCTACATGGTCATTGCCATGAGCTCTAGGTCACTTCAGACACAGATTCTGGGATTCCTAAAACATGTTTGTTTGGCTTAAATTTTTTTACACTGGGGCACCTGGGTGTCTCAGTCAGTTAAGCCTCTGCCTTCAGCTCAGGTCATGATCTCAGGGTCCTGGGTAAGAGCCCCGAATCTGGCTTCCTGCTCAGCAGGGGTCTGCTTCTCCCTCTCCCTCTGCCCCTCCCCCTGCTCAGATTCTCTCTTTCTCTCATATAAAATCTTTTTTTTTTAATTCTTACACTAAAATATTTATAAATTCTGTATTTTGCAGATTTAATAGCCCAGATGTGACAATAGACCCTGAGTTCAGGCTATGGTTAAGCTCAAAATTGGACAGTTCTTTCCCAGTTCCAATTCTTCAGAAGAGTTTGAAGGTAAGGACTGAGTAGAACAGAATTTGACGTTGACTGAGGAGCACTGTTAGAGTGTAAATTATCTTACATTCATAAATCCAAATTACGAAGGGAGTGCAGACTCAAGCATGCTGACCTTCTACTCCGTGCTCGCCCTGCACAGCGGGCCAGGAAGGACACTAAGACAGTAGACAAGATCCCTGCTTTCAAGTGATTCACAATTTGACGGACGTTCTCTCGAACCAGGGTGCTTCCTGGTCCCAAAAGTTATAAACCAGACGTATGATCTATGTCCTTTTCTCACCCTTCTTTCAAGATTTTTTCTATCTCTGCTCCCTCAACCATCCCACAGCGTAATTTCTGGAAAGGCTCTGGCAGGAAGCAGGTTGAAAGCAGGTGTTGGGGACAAAGGACTGAAGGGTGACAGGGAGGGCCAGAGCTAGAGCTCCCAGGAAGGAACATTTCACCTCAAGCAGATCCACTGCTCAAATGAGCAAAACACAGCTTCACTTCGGATAGTAGCAACTTTCTTCCCCAAGAAAACATTTTCTCTGTCTCTCCTCTTCTCATGGCCCCGGACCCTCTCCTGCGCCCCCTTCATCTGTTGTCCCTCATGGGGCTGCGCAGATTTTAACTTTGGGAGACACAAGCAGGAGTCTCCAAAGAATCAGCCGTGACCTCAGGGAAGGAGACTCAGTGACCATGTTTTCGTGTCCGCAGTCAGGACTTCCGCGGAAAGCATGGCAGGCAGTCGGCATTGCCGGATCTGGACAGGCAGACATGCCTGGGAAGGGAGAGAGCATCTGCTCTACCGGGCGCTTGGCATAGCCACGTGTCTGCATCCTCAGAGCCTTTTTCTTGACCCGGCAGGCATTGTGGAAGCCCAGGAACCTCCTCCTCTCTCCCCAGAGAGCATCTGTTGGCATTCCAGAGCAAACATCTCTCCGTCTCTGGGAGGAGGGGCTGCTCTGTAAGCCATTCTCTAGAAGCACCAAGTTTCAGCCCCGCTGTACACACACCCGGGGTGCATGTGGCTCCCCCGCCGCCTCGTGGGGATCAGAGCAGGGGAGCACCATGAGCTCCAGTCCTTGATCCAGAAACATCCCGTTCGTGGACACGCGCACCCATGCGTCCTATATACACACCCACACGGTTTTTATGTATGGGTATGTGTGTGTGTGTGCATATGTGTAAAATGTGCAAGGAAGGGAACATTTCAAACCTTTTTACAGTTTCAGAGTTAGCAAGTCTCCTGGTTAGCAAGTCAAGCAAAGGGCATGTTAACGCAAGTAGAATAATTGGGTAGAACCCCAAGTTCATCGTTTTTCTTGTCAATATCGGTGCTGAGGAGCTTGTTCTGCCAGCTCCATGGGTTCCCCGTCTCCTGTGCCTGGGCACCAGTACCTGCCAACCCCCTGCAACTCCCCACCCCCACCTTCCCATCTGCTGCCCCATGGAGGCTGCACAGTCCCAGGGCCACAGGGCCCCACCAAGAGTTTTGACAATAGCTCTTCACTGTCAAACTCTCCAGAAGGCTAGACTTAGAGCAAACAGAAGTGTTTTTAATGACAGTGTTAAATGTTTCATTTTAAGATCTGAGTTGGAACAATAGGAAATCTGGTATAATCCTTTAACAGAAACTTTCAGATGAGAACAGAGTAACACAAGAGTTTTTCCCGGCCCCTGACTCTTGCCAGCAGTTGCACTCTTAGCCCACCCCCTGAGCCATGCCCTCGGTCCATGCCCTGCTCACCTGCTGTCTTTGCTCATCTCTCCTTTAAAGATCGCAGTGGAAAATCCCCAGGGACTGAAAAGTAACTTACTTCAGACCTTTGGATATGGTGGGAATGGAGAGATAACAGAACAGATATTTGAAAAACCTGACTGTGGACCGTCATGGAAAAAACTTCTGTTCAGCTTGTGTTTTTTCAATGCTGTGGTCAGTGAAAGAATGAATTACGGAACATTGGGCTGGAATGTTGCTTATAAATTTAGTTCTTCGGACTTGCGGGTAAGTATGATACCTTCCAAATAAATGATAATAAATACATCACAATAGGATGCAAACCACCTGGTGTCTGTACGATACTGAGTATTTTCATGGCGCTAAGAAAATGAACTCTGTGACCAGTAACACAGGCTGATGCACACAAGCCTGGACAGGGAAGCCAGCTTTTCTGGAAACAGATCACAGCCCCCCACCCACGGATGTACAAGCATTTAACCTGGTGGGCGAACTAATGAGCTCTTGGGCTCTCATGAGGCCTCTTTGTTCTCTTGGCCAAAAAAAGAGAAAAAGCAGAATGGAGAAAGGGAGGGCAGCCACTGGTGCCTACTTCAAAGGACTTCTCTAAGAGGCAGATTGGCTAGCACAGGCGAGGGTTTCAGGACAATGTCTGACACAGAGAAACCCTGCAAATGTGTCTGCTGTTTCTACCTTAATCATTGAAAGTAGGAGCAGGCACTAACACACTGTGAGGAACACACGTAGCTTACTGTCTGTCTTCACTGTTCTCTATCTAGAACCTTCCATCTTCTTGACATTGCCAGGTGTTTTTTCACAGCCAACGTAAACAGGTGGTGACACCCACCTACATTCTCCCCAGGTTAGAGCAGACACCAGAAAACTTACCGAGCAAAATCTTGATGCTGCCTGTGGGTGTCTGCCGCCGAGACCCACCCTGGACAGGCACCTTCCTGCCTCTCCTAGGGCCCCTTGAGACGTCACAGCTCTGTGCATGCTCAGCTGCCTCTCCAGGGACGTGTGAGCGCATTCTTGTGCACCCAGCCAGAGCGTGACCTGGAACAGCTGCACTCGGGGTGTCTGCCAAGGAACAAGAGCCCAAGCACATCTTGTCCAAACCACACTCAGAACTTAATCAGAAGCTAACAAAATACCTATAGCACACATTAGGCAGTGGCTAATATGCCGATTATATAGGGATCTTTTATAAATTAGTAAGAGAAAGATAAATGCCCCAATGGGCAAAGAACATGGTTAGGCAATTTGCAATGTAAATACAAAAAGGCAGTAAGATTATGTAAATTTATTCCATTTCATTAGTAACTGCAATGTTAATTTTATGTGTCCGCTTGACTGGGCCACAGGTCCCCAGATGTTTGGTCAAGCATTATTTTGAGGATGTCTGTGAGAGTTTTTCTGGATGAGATTCATAAATCAGTAGACTCTGTCTAATGTGGTGGGCCTCATCCAATCAATCCGTGGAAGGACTGACCAGAACTAAAATTCCTGCCTGAATGCTTCGAACCGAAACATTGGCTTTTTCCGGCGTTTGGACTTGAACTGAAACATTGGCACTTCCTAGGTCTTGAGCCTGCCGGCCTTCAGGCGGGAAGGACCCCGGGGCTCTCCTGGGTCTCCTGCTGCCAGACGCCGGTCTTGACATTTGTCAGCCTCTGTAATTACACGAGCCAAGTCTGAAGAGTAAGTCTCTGTGTGTGTATATCATGCTGGTCTCCAGAGAAGCCAGACAAATGTAGTAATCAAGGAAACACTTAAAATCTCATTAAAATGAGATAGCATCTTTCCCTATTCCAGTGGCTAAAACAAACCAACAAAAACGCAGAGAAGCAGATGCTGTCTTACACTGCTGCTGGAAATTATTACTAACTTTCTGGAAGGCACCTGGGTAACATATGTCAAAACCCTGTAGGAATTCCTATTATCATTGATTTAGAGACAGTCACGTTTATAGGATCAATTAATAAAATTAGTTATTACAGACTGAAAGTATGATTGCATCTCTCTGTGTATATATATATATATATATATATATATATATATATATATATAATTTATTTCCCTTGTAGATGGTTTTTTAAGAAATACATCCTAAACCATCTGTGAGGTGAATGAATGATAGGACTGGGATGGCCGGTGTTAGTGGGCACTTTGTCATGCAAAGAGCTTGGGCCAGTACCATTGGCAGGACTTGATGTGGACTGGAATTCTCAGGATACTGCCTTCCCCTGGCATCATGCAGAGGGGCACAGATACTGCCTTCCCCTGGCAGTGTGCAAAGGGGAATGGATGGTGCCCGTCCCCTGCCATTGTGCAGAGGGGCACGGATGGTGCCTGTCTCCTGGCATTGTGCAGAGGGGCACAGATGCTCCCTTTCTCTGGCATCATGCAGAGGGACACGAATGGTGCCCTTCCCCTGGCATCGTGCAGAGGGGCTTGACCAGAAGCAGCTGGTGACATCATGGCGTTGTTGTCCAGAGAAACACCCTTCCCTTCCTGCCTTCCCCATCTTTGTGTGGCAGATGTGAGAGCAGCCTTGCCAATGGGAGAGTTTGGGTGGATGCCAATATGTCTGACCCTCTAGAGGTTCCAGTTCGGAACTTTGTGGGGAGCGAGATCTATGCACAACCCCCCTCAGGAAGGAAGTGGGGACTTCTGGTTCCCTGGGAAGTTGAGTTTGGACATGGCTCCTCCCACTCGGGGGAGTCCCCTCTGGCCAGCTGGTGGTCAGGCAACTTGGGGTTTGCTTGGGGGACTGGTGGTCTGACCCATGCTGTGCCAGCACCCAGGGCTTGCTTAGCATCAGCCGACCCTCCACCGCATGCAGGGCTCCAGCCACTGGAAGCACCCCCAAACCGGGACCTGAGACAAAACCAACCTCTCTACTAAGATTCAGGGGCCAGAGAGAGAAAGAACATAAGCAGAGGAACAGAAAACAGTCAGAGCCATAAGGACATAGACATTTCACACGCCTACACACACATAACGTATTTCACGCACGTGATTCTTTTAAGTGAACACATATCACAAGTTTTTTTTGACTTATTGACACAAGGACCAGCAGGATGGTAAAACCGAGTTTTAAAAAATATAGGCAAGCAGAAATACTTGTAAATACTGAGAGAAGTTGTAACGAAATACGATTGCTGAGTTAAATCACAAACTCGTAAGTGCGCTGCAAGCAATAAAAATGTGCCTTTGGTTTGTAAGTTGCTTCGTGAATCAGACAGCATCTGTGTTTCTCTGGAACAAAATTCATCTTCATTTCAGAAAGAATCACATGCAAGGCTCTCAGTCTGCTGTAAGTGAGCAGCTACTCTGACCGAACTTTATGGGCTCTGATCAAAACGAAAGCAGGTGCTCCTGGAAAATTCCATAATCCTTGGAAGAGTGTGTCAGACACTGCTCCAGAGGGACACGGAAAAAATACATGCTCACGCTTTTTCCAGATTTTGCCCTTTTTATTATTTTAAAAAATATTTTATTCATTTGTTTGAGAGAGAGCAAGCAAGAGAGAGAAAAGAGAAGAGGCAGTGGGAGAGGGAGAAGCAGGCTCCCCACTGAGCAAGGAGCCCAACGAGAGGGGCTCAATCCTGGGACTCTGGATCATGACCTGAGCCAAGGCAGACACTTAATTGACTGAGCCACCCAGGTCTTAAGCTAAAAATACTAACCTGTCTCAGCAGAACCTAGAGGTGGGGGAGGAGGGGCTAATGGTGCAGGGGTGGGGGGGATCAATGATGTCTTCTTTACATTTGAAAAAAAGAAATGTTATTTTAATAGGGATTCAAGGAAAGGAAATGTTGCTTGTAATGCAAACACTCTGACGTCTAAATTAGCAAAGCAGAAAAAGGGAAATAGCAGTCTGGTCAAACTACCAAAAATAAGGAGGGAGAGAAACAACCAAGTACAGTGAACAGTAGCACAGTCCTACGGAAGGAACGTGATGAGGCGTTAGTCAGAATGTGAGCGGACTACACTCCCTCATTAAGAGACACGTGCAGCTTGTATGAAAAACATTTAAATTGATGAAGACAGCCTAAAACAACCAAGAAACTAAAAACAGCAGCAACAAAGCAAGAATGACAATGCTCCTATCAGACAAGATGGAATTTAATCTGAAAAAGCACCAAACAGAAAGAGAGACAATTTGTGAAGATACAATAGTCATGAAAAGAGTGAACTTCTAGAGCCAGTGTCCTCGGGCAGGGTTTTAAGTGGTTTAGGGACTGATTAACCTAAGCCTCACAGCAACCCGCATCAGTATTATCCGCATTTTACCGTTGAGGTACAGAGAGGCTAAGGAAGTTGCTGGAACGGGTCAGATTCAAACTCTGGTGGTCTCACGTATACACTTAACACTGGGTGGTCTCGATATTTGTCAGACAGTAGCCTGTGGTAGCGTGAGTACTCCCACGCGTGTGTGTAGAGACACACACATACACACACGTACATTACATATGTATGTATTTCAATGTAATTGTTGTTGGAGTTTCAAAAACCTCTTTCAGAATTCGCTCTAGGGCGCCTGGGTGGCTCAGTGGGTTAAGCCGCTGCCTTTGGCTCAGGTGATGATCTCAGGGTCCTGGGATTGAGCCCCGCATCGGGCTCTCTGCTCAGCAGGGGGCCTGCTTCCCTTCCTCTCTCTCTGCCTGCCTCTCTGCCTACTTGTGATCTGTCTGTCAAATAAATAAATAAAATATTTTAAAAAAAAAATTCGCTCTAAAAAGCAAAAGGGAGACCAGTGCGAGAATCATATCAACAGACTTGACTAACAGGGATGGAAAACCTAACAACCCTCTAGCAGACGGTACGTGTTTCTTTCATGCATCTAAGGAACTCTTGGAAAACTCAACCAGGAACGTGGCCACAAAGAAAAATCTATAATTATGGGACATTGGACTCTGATGACAGTCTAATAAATGGTAAAACTTGGCCCCAAAAATCTAAAGTTGGAAGTTAAGAAATGTGCCTCTAGATAATTCTTTTCTCAAAGAGGATATTAAAAGGAAAATTACAAAATATCTCAAACACAAAGGAAATGGGATTCCTTCATACCAAAAAGATACAACAGTACAAAAATATGCTCAGAAAAAAATAAACTATGGTCTTAAATATCTTCATTATTAAGAAAGGCAGGAAATTAATATTCATCTTAAGAAATTAGAAAAAATAATAAAAGTAACTAAAATAAATAAAATAATGTTTAATTGTAATTAATATACAAAAACAATAGAAGTTAGAAATAAATCCAGAAATTGGTTTTCGATAAAACAGATTTATTTAAGTTTGAAAAGCTATATGAACCCAGTGATTTCTGGAAAAACATGAATTATCAAACATTGCAAATAACACCAGAATGAAATGGTTTCATGGCTTAGTTTCCTCTGGACTTTAAGATACCGAGATATTAATATTATTTAAGCTATTCCAAATCTTAGAAAAAGATGGCAATCTCCCTAATTAATTTTATGAAACCATAAATATAATACTTGATAAAAATAATATGCATAAGAAAATAGGCCAATTTTACTTAGACTCTATGTAAAAATTCTATATAAATTATTAATAGGATTTAGCAATGAATCAAAAGATTAATACTCTATGACCAAAGTAGGGTTTATTCCAACAGTGGCTCAAGATCTAGAAATACGTAACTCACTTTACATGATCACATCAGTAGATGCAGAAAAGGCCTTTATTCCAAAATACAGGATTAAAAGGGACCACTTAAATATGGAAAAGACCACCAAAAAACTGCAGCAAATATCATTTTAAATAGCCAAGACTGAACTTATTTTTATTAAAATCCAGAATAAAAAAAAAAAACCAGACAGGGATGCTCATTCTTACCATTGACCTTCAGCATTGCCTTAAAAGCTCTAGTCAATGCAGGACAAAGAGGACGTAATTCATACCAATGATGTACAATCGTGCTCATTCAGAAGAACACTGTATAACAGAGACCCACAGTCCAGGTGCATGGCGGGTGTATGCTAACCTCGAATTTTTGGAAGAAAGGAAAACAAATGAGAGGGCGGGGAGAGAGCGCTGGTAGAGGCAGAGAGAGGGCAGAGGGGAGGGAAGGAGAGGGGAGGAGGAATGTGGTCCCTGATGCCACATGTGCACAGGGGACCCAATAAACAGGGCACGGCAGGGGCCACGGCGGGGTTGAGGGGCTCTGATAGCAACAGCAGGGGTAGGAGGACACTCACATTCCCTTGTCTACCCTGATGTGCCTCTGATTAAGCACCACCAGCTGGTCTTGTCTATTCAAAATAATTTTAATTCAAGAATTCACTGTTTGTCCAACAACAAAAAGGAATTAATGGATGAAAATGTATATTCTAGTATTTTTATTCCTCTTGCTATTTCCATATACAATTCACCCTTGAAATGCGGGGATCAGGGACACGCCGCCCTGTGTGGTTAAAAACCCATGTGTAACTTTCGACTCCCCCCAAACGTAACCAATACCCGACTGTCGACCGGAAGTCTTCACCGGTAACATTGACAATAGCCGATTAACACGTATTTTCTGTGTTGTATGTATAACATGCTGTGTTCTTATAATAAAATCAGCCTGAGAAGAGAAAATGTTACTGAGAGAATCATAGGAACAGAAAATACACTCACGGGACTGAAGAAACCCACCTATGGGGGGGGGACCCACAATTCAAGCACATGGCTGTTCACGGGTCAGCTGTGTTTTCAAAGAGTAAACGTGGCTGAGAATTGATGATTTTGTGTTAAAACACCCCAGTGAGCTGCAAACGCGATCTGAAATAATAAAAACTGGCGGATTTTCTGAAGGTCTCCATCAAGATTTTGGAAAACACCCTGAGGACACGGTCCAGTATCTCGTGGCCGATGCTGCGGTACCTGATTGGGGAAGTGGTTTACGGCGGCCAGGTGACCGACACGTGGGACAGGCGATGTCTGAACACGCTTCTCTACAGATTCTGTAATCCGAACGTGCTGAGAGCCGACTTCAGCTTCTCCAGCGATGAGGTGAGAAAATGTATTCCCTTACCGTGCTCGCTCACCGAAGTTGCATTCTCGCTCACCATAGGTTGCATTCTTTAAAATCTGCCTCTGAAGAAATTTTCATGTTCACTTTCAGTACCTTTTATTAACGTCCAGTATTTTTTTTTTAAAGATTTTATTTATTCATTTGAGAGAGAGAGAGAGAGATCACAAGCAGGGGGAGCAGCACGCAGAGGGAGAGGGAGAGGCAGGCTCCCCACTAAGCAGGGAGCCCGATGTAGGACTCGATCCCAAGACCCTGGGATCATGACCTGAGCCAAAGGCAGCCACTTAACCCACTGAGCCACCCAGGTGCCCCTGTTAACATCCAGTCTCAGAGAAATAATTCAGCATTCCTCTAGCAGTTAACATTTCATCTAGCCATCTGTACTCTCGAGGCCAGAGAAGACCTGGACATGACCTCTGTTCCCTCAATTATCCTGATTTATACCGATTGTCCCTCTTCCCATCTTCCATCACATCCCCTGTGCAAACCCCTGTGCCTCTGTAGACATGTCCCTTTGGAGAAACTCAGACGGAAGGCACACGGTGGCCTCCAGTCCCCAGACATTCTGCAGTCCTCTTGGGTGTAGGCCACCAGCTCTGGGCCTGGGAAACAGTGTCACTTTCCCTGTCCCCAAGCCCCAGGCTCTTGGCTCTGCCCCTGGTGCCATCCCTCCACTTCCACAGAAAGGGATCCATTTTTTTAGTTGACCGGGTTCTTTGGCAGCTTCCTTTCTACAACTGAACTGCGGTCTGACATCCTCTGCTGCCTTTCAGACCATGCTGACACAGTTCATTTTTGAACTCTGTGAGTTTCTTCTCCAGGAAAGGTGCACCAGCCTGTGTCCCAGGCAGCTCAGCTGTGTCTTGGTGGCACAGGGCACAGGGTCCCTGGGGAGTTACGCCCAAGACATCAGCTGGGGTTGTGCTTGTAAGGGGTTCACTGGGGCAGGGGGTGGGGGGGAAGGCCCTTCCAAGCCACTCGCGGGACGGATGGCCAGTGGCCTCAGTGCCTCCACATTCAGGCCCCCCAGGGGGAGCGGGGCGGGGGAGGGTGGCTCCTGGACCACCATCGATGGGGGTGTCAGGATCAAGGTAGCTCCGCTGGCCTCACCCAGAAACCGAGCCACCTGAGAAAAACAAGGCTGCAGCACCGTGTACGAGCAGGTCCTCAGTCACTAGCCGTCCCCGCCGCTCTGCATTCTGTTGCATAGAAGCTGGCTGCGTGGCCCAGAAAGGAGAAGGCGGCTCATGTTTCCAAGGGATAGAGTCGAAGCAGCCCAAGAGAGTCACGTTCATCCCCATCACTAAATGGGCACATGTCCTCCCAACTAGCCTGACTCTGAGAGCAGCACCATCACAGCAAATCTCGGGGAGACGCCACCAAGGAGGGAAGGACAAGCTCTCCTGCACCCATTAAGGAGCTTGTCATTTTTTAAACATTGTATTATTTATTTTATAACTGGAATGTTGCCCTTTCTGGCCATCTGCCCCCATTTTGTCCATACCCTGCCTCCCAAGTGGTCAGAATAATGCTTCAGCCGGGTGTCGCGTTCCTTCTACAGGTCTTGGCACAGTCAAATGGTGTGTGGAGGTGTGATGGCATCTGCTGTGGGTATGGCCCACGGAGGCAGCGGGCAGAGAGAGGCAGCCTTGCCTTTAAAGTTTCTTTTCCCGACAAGAAAGTTACTAAGCAGATCAACACAACTATACTCTACAAATATAGTCATCCCCGACTTCACTTTTTTTTTTTTTTGACAGACAGAGATCACAAGTAGGCAGAGAGAGAGAGAGGGGAGGAAGCAGGCTCCCTGCCGAACAGAGAGCCCGATGCGGGGCTCGATCCCAGGACCCTGGACCATGACCTGAGCCGAAGGCAGAGGTTAAAGCAGAGGCTTTAACCCACTGAGCCACCCAGGCGCCCCCCGAACTTCACTTTTGACAGAAGTATCTGGAGTATGCCACCTAGAACTAACAAGAGCCTTCTGTATACAGTGTATGGGAAATAGTGTCTTCACGCATTATGGAGAAGAGGTATCACTCTGGGCACAAACTAATAAAGGACTTAAATTTCCAGGTGCATCAGCCAATGCCCGGATCTGCGGGCATCGGGGACTGCATAGACATCATCCAGTCCTTACCCGACGATGACCCTCCGGAGCTCTTAGGGCTGCACCCTGAGGCCAGCCGAGGCTGCAGGGAGATGCAGGGCCAGACGTTCATCGACAATCTCATCGCCATGGAACCAAGAGCTACAGCCATTGCCAGCCTCATGATCAGGTAAGCACTCACAGGGAGAAGTGTGTGGTTGGAAATCATTAAATAGTCCCAGGGAAGAATTAAATATTCCATGAATATTTTATAACTTGAAGAGCTACAATGCCACACTTACAGGTAAGTCTAAAATACAGCGTAGGGGAGCCTGGGTGGCTCAGTGGGTTAAAGCCTCTGCTTTTGGCTCAGGTCATGATCTCAGGGTCCTGGGATCTGCCCCACATCGGGCTCTCTGCTCAGTGGGGAGCCTGCTTCCCCCTCTCTCTCTACCTGCCTCTCTGCCTCCTTGTGATTCTGTCAAATAAATAAAATCTTAAAATAAAATAAAGCATAAAACGTAAAATACAGTCTAAAAATATAGAGATGAAATTCCCCAAATGACACAGAGGCACAGAGACACACAGGAGCATACACGCATGCATGTACACACACACACACACACACACACACACACACACACACACAAATACAATTACCAAGCATGGAGGGTGTCCTCAGTAAACCTTTGTGGAATGAGTGGTCATACTCTACCTAGTGAGTGGCATTTTTAAACTGAATTTGTTTTGACGTGAAATGCCACGTTTACTTCTCTAGGAGGGAGAAAGATACCCGTCATAATAAGTAAGAGGACAGCAGGGTCAAGAGGGGTTGGCTGTGCCCTTAGAGGTCTGTGGGGCTGATCCCTCTCCTAGCCACCCTGCCTCGGTACCCTTCCTCTGCTTATCCGTACATAGAGACAACACTTGTCTACCCATCCAGGCCATCGTGAGGCTCACGTGGTCTCACAGTCACACAGACTCTCAAGGCTCATCAGCCTGTAACTAAGATAAGGTCGTATGTGTCAAGGTCACGACTGCCTGGGGTGAGCTCCCCAGCCAAGAGTGTTCCCGCTCTGCTCCCTCAGACCTGCTCAGAACACAGTGGCACATGCAGGCTCCACCTCTCTCCCTTCCTCTCTGGCTCTGGGTTCAAATTCCAGTTCCGCCACTTGGGGAAGTCAATTCAGTCTTTTGTCTCGGATTCATCAAGTTTAAATTAGAAATCTCAATAGTACGTGACAGGGCTATGCTCAGAATATGGGTTCCTTAAGTAAGTTCAGCTTAAAGATCTCGTCTTCCAATTTGCAAGTCTAACAGATTTTAACAAACATTTTTTTTTAACATCTTAATTTTATTTTTTTTTCAGTGTCCCAAGATTCATTGTTTATGCACCACACCCAGGCCTTCATGCAATATGTGCCCTCCTTGTGAGCCTGGTGGTGGGTATTAACAAGCATTTTTAAGAAGTCTTTGAATAGTGTTTGGTTCCATCTACAAACTTATGCTTTCAAATATGCTAACATTCATTATAAAGTTAGTACACTTCAGCCAGCTGACTGCCAAATCTTCTCGAGTCTTTTAAACAGTTGTTGGTTGTGTTTTTTTTTTTAAGATTTTATTTATTTATTTGACAGGCAGAGATCACAAGTAGGCAGAGAGGCAGGCAGAGAGACAGAGGAGGAAGCAGGTCCTCCACAGAGCAGAAAGCCCCATGCGGGGCTCAATCCCAGGACCCCAGGATCATGACCTGAGCCTAAGGCAGAGGCTTTAACCCACTGAGCCACCCAGGCGCCCCTTGAGTCTTTTAATAAGTCTTATAAATCTATTAAATATGCTGGATCTTAAACTCTCTCATGTTTTTATTTATTTATTTATTTGAGAGACAGAGAGAGAGATAGAGATAGAGATAGCAAGAGAGACCATGAGCAGGGAGCAGAGGGAGAAGCAAGCTCCCACTGAGCAGGGAGCCTGATGTGGGACTCGATCCCAGGACCCTGAGATCATGACCTGAGCCAAATGCAAATGCTTATCCAACTGAGCCGGCCAGGCACCCCCAAAATCATAAATTCAAATGAATTTCTCAATTATCTATTTTAAGTTGGAGTCCCAAAGCTGACCTTTTGGGGTTTTAAGAGCCCCAAATCTCTTAAATATCACAAATATTGAAAACACCAACACATACAGATTCCTCAACACAAAACTATCGTTACAGTGATTCTGATTCCGTTAGTCTTGTCTACACCAGCTTCTAAGTCTTCCCCACGTTGAAAGATGCCAAATAAGGACCAGGGATGTCCCTGT
Organism: Mustela nivalis; assembly: GCF_964662115.1. Classification (NCBI taxonomy): domain Eukaryota; kingdom Metazoa; phylum Chordata; class Mammalia; order Carnivora; family Mustelidae; genus Mustela; species Mustela nivalis. The sequence goes on along the minus strand of NC_139035.1, from coordinate 29,670,328 downwards.
GCAGAATGCGTGCGTCATCCTTCTCAGGGTGCTTAAGGTTGGGAAAAACCCAAGCAAATAAATCAAAACAAATGGAAACCATAACATGAATTGATTCTTGTTGGCAACATTCATGGGATGCCTTGAACCCTGATTAGAGTCACCAAGACAGCAACATCTCCAAAGGCCTGTGAGGTGACAGCCCCATTGCCCACATCCCTGGGTTCCAACAATGTGTGCCCTCATGGACTCATGGACTCACAGACTCATAGACTGGGTGTCATGCTTCATCTGCTCTGCAGGATCCCTGGGAACACTGGTTCCACCTGGAGCTGCCATGGCCTCCCCTCGGTGCACAGGTGGCCTCGCTCTAGATAACTAGTAGGCATGACCCGTGCACAGGGGGCCCCAATCTAGATAACTACCCTGTGACCTCACCGCAGGCCCCTCCTATAAAAGCTGAGGCTTGAGACCTGGGTTTTGTGGAGAACAGCTGCCTACGGTCAGGATCGTCCTTCCATGGGTCCCCCAACAGTAAGTCACCCCGAATAAAAGTTTTCCTAGTCTGGAAGGTACTTGACTGACCCTCCCCCACCTTCTAACAGGCTCTTAGTTTACACTTGTATTTTTTTCCACGGGAAATGCTGTACTGTTAGTGTCCTCCTGTCTGTGGGCTACAAAACTCCTATTAAAAAACTATCTGAGGACGCCTGGGTGGCTCAGTGGGTTAAAGCCTCTGCCTTCTGCTCAGGTCATGATCCCAGGGTCCTGGGATCGAGCCCCGCATTGGGGAGGCTCTCTGCTCAGCAGGGAGCTGGCTTCTCCCCCTACCCCCCCACCCCCCACCTGCCTCTCTGCCTACTTGTGACCTCGGTCAAATAAGTAAATATTTTTTAAAAATAATAAGGAAAGAAAGAAATAGCTATCTGATTGGGTCTCCGCTACAGCTTTGGCTGACTGGTGATCCCTTCCAAGGTCATTCCACTGACACAAAATGGACATAGTGGAGCTCTCACTTCACAATAGAAAATGCCCTATTTACAAGGAAGGAGAGCCGCACACAGAGAGGAGGTCGCTGGAAACCTCCGGGTCTGCCCCCAGAATGGCCGCCGCACCCCCCGCACCTCCTGCACTCCTCGCCGGTTCTCGCGCGCTCTGAGTCCTCAAATCCGCCCGTCAGAAGAGACCACCGGAAGGGGCTGCTGCTCGGCCGCACATGCGTCGGTTTATCCACGTCCCTCTGGTCATTCTGGGGGGCTAATTCGGCTGCCTTTACTCAGAACATACTAGAAACTTCTGTGTGAGCAGGCTTCAAGTTCCCATTCGCTGTGACGAGCTCGGTGGGAGCGAACACTTGCCCTCCGGCGACGTCTGCTTATCGGCCTCTTCTGACGCACCCGCACGCGTCCCATCGAGTCCCTCTACTTGCCAGTCAGAAACGAAGGTTTTCCTACAGTTTCGTCCTGCGCTGCCCGTGGCTATGGCTCCCAGACTGTCGCTTACCTCGGGGGGCGGGGGGGCGGGGGTCTCCTGTCACGCTAACACGTGTGCCTGCTTGTCTTCCTTCTGCTGGTGGCCCTTAAAGCATGCGCGGTCGGGGAGGCAGAGGAGACAAGGAAATCTCAGAGCTTTAAAAACACACGCGCTTGTAAACGTCTGCAGTGCGTCCGGCAGTTTTCTCCTCTCTAGCGTGCGACAACCTATGCCGTCTGCGTCCCGTGGCTCTGTGGCCCTGCGGCTGTGCTGGCCTCGGACGGGCCCCACCGGAGGGCTCTCCCGGTTCGGACAGGTCTGTAGCTCATTCTCCTCCTAATTCTCTCTGCAGTCCTGAGCAGAGTAAGGACGACCTGGTGATGGAAATTCTGTCTGACATGAGAAAGCGGCTGCCAATGTCTGTGGAGAAGGAGGAATGTTCTGGAACTCCCAGCACATTGAAGTGCATCATCTCCAGCCCCATTTGGGAGTTTCTTTACAAAAATATCCAAGGTAAGCAGAGGATGGCGGGAGGCAGGGCGGGGTACAGGCCCACAGGACCCTGGGCAGCCCAGCTTGAGGGGGGTGGCAGTGTTGGGCAGCAGCAACGGGACCTGGTCAGTTGTCGGCATCCACATTTTCACCCTGGAAGGAAAGTTCATCTGGGAACCTGGTGCCACGCAGCAGTCTCTACGGACAGCACTGTTGCCAAGTCTGGACCACAGTCGGCCGGCGAGGGCTGCTGCCACACCTGGAACGCATGCCTTCTCATTCGGCCTGAACTCGAGAATGCATCCGACATTTTTTAGTGGTTAAAGGAAAAAAAAAAAAAACGATGAGAGAAGACTATTTTCAGCACAGAAGTTTTATATGAAATTCCAGTTTGAGTGCCCACAAATAAAACTGCATTGAACAGCTGTGCTCACTCATTTTCATGCGTGGGCACCTGCGTTCACACAACCAAGGCTGTCCTGAACAGTGGCGACAAGGGCAGGAGGGCCGCAGAGCCTGTCCCAGTCACTGGTTCTTTGCCAAAAAAAAAAAAAAAAATGCGTCTCAATCCCTGGACACATGAAGTTCCTTTGATTTTCAAAGCCTTTATTTCTCCATGGAAAACCTCATATCTGAAAACTAACCTCATTTTCTTTCTGTTTGAATCCAGGCTATGACCCCCTTATCCACTGCGTCTTGCTAACTTTTCTGAGCCAAGAAATTGAGCGGTTTGATAAATTCTTACTGGTTGTGCATAAATCTTTGAAAGACCTTCAACTTGCCATAAAAGGGGAGATCATCCTCACCCAAGAGCTGGAGGAAATATACAACTCTTTCCTTAGTGCGCGAGTACCTACGCTGTGGCAGGTAAGCCCTACTGGTCCCGGCTGGCTTGCCCGTGGCCATGAACCATGGCTGCAGCGAAATATTCTGTCGCCACGAAAGACATTGACCTACTTGTGATGGGAGTACATGTGAATTTACCGGCAATTCCGCTTAGACATTATTAAATTGTAAGCCTCAGAAAATGATGTCATTGTAAAGATAATAAAAGCTATACACGTATGTGCACATATATGTGCTTATAAAAACACATATATGCCTCAGATTCAAGATACCCAAATGAAAGTTTTGGGAGAAAATGCACGAAGAATCCCTAACAGTGGCTGCCTGACGTGAGGGAAACTTGAGGGTCTTATCGTTTCGTGTATCATTGTATCTAACTGTACTGCTTTAACTTTTTAAAATCATACTCACGTCTTTATTCCAGTATAAGTGGCATACAGTGTCAGATTACCTTGGGCTGCAAAGGATAGTGATTCCACAATCTCCGACATTACTCAGTGCTCCTCAGGATAAGTGTCCCCCATCCCCACCACCTCTGTCCCCTCTGGTGACCCGCAGTGTGTTCTTCATAGTTAAGAGTCTATTGTTTTTGTTTTAAGATTTTATTTATTTGAGAGAGAGTGCATGTGTGCACATGAGCAGGGGGAGTGGCAGAGGGAGAGAAGCAGGCTCCCCGCTGAGCGAGGAGCCCAATGCAGGGCTCGATCCCAGGACCCTGAGATCATGACCTAAGCTACCCAGGTGCCCCAAGAGTCTGTTTTTTTTTGTCTTTTTTTTTTCCTGGAAGCTGGGAACCTGTTAGGTCCTGGGCTTTTGGTTTTGGGGAACATTTTGATTTAATTACCAGCAATTAAATTGAATCCGTAATCTGTTGAAATTTTCTATTTCTTCCTGATTCAGTTTTGGGAGGTTTTATGTTCCAAGAAATTGATCCATTTCTTCTAGTTTGTCCAATCTGTTGGCATATGACATAATCTCTCATAATCCTTTGTTATTTTATGGTGCTGGTTATTCTTTCATTAATTTATTGGACTATTTGAGTTCTCTTTCTCTTTGAGGAGTCTGGGCTAGTTTTATCAATATTATTGATCTTTTCAAAAATCAAGCTCCTGGTTTCACTGGTCTGTTCTATTGTTTTTGTAATCTCTACTTCATTTATTTCTGCCCTAATCTTTATTTCCTTCCTTCTACTGGTTTTGAGTTTTATTTGTTCTTTTTTTCCTGCTCCTTTTAGGTGTATGTTTAGGTTGTTTGAGATTTTTCTTGAGGTAGCTGTGTTGCTATCAACTTCCTTCTTGGAACAGATTTTGCCGCCCCCTAAACAGCTATATATTAATTTTCATTTGTCTCCATGTATCTTTTTATTTCCTTCTTGATTTCTTGGTTGATCCATTCAATTTTTTAGTAGCACATATTTAACATTCCTCTATTTGTGTTCTTTCCTGATTTTTTTTCTTGTAGTTAATTTCTAGTTTCATAGCACTGGGGTCAGAAAAGATGCATGGTAGGACTTCAGTCTTTAAGTTTGCTGAGACTTGTTTTGTGGCCTAATATGATCTACTCTGGAGAATATTCCACATGCACTCAAAAACAATGTGTATTTTGATTCGAATAGATCTGTGAGATCCTCTGGTCCATGTGTCATTCAAAACGGCTATTGCCTTATTGATTTTCTGTTTGGATGATCCATCCACTGATGTAAGTGGGTTGTTAAAGTCCCCTAATATTGAACCCTCCTACACTGTTGGTGGGAATGCAAGCTGGTGCAACCACTCTGGAAAACAGCCTTTTTGAGGTTCCTCAAAGTTAAAAATAGAGCTGCCCTATGACCCAGCAATTGCACTACTGGGTATTTACCCTAAAGATACAGACATGGTGATCCAAAGTGGCATGTGCACCAGAACGTTTATAGCAGCAATGTCCACAATAGCCAAACTATGGAAAGAACCTCAATGTCCATCAACAGCTGAATGGCTAAAGATGATGTGGTATATATATATGTGTGTGTATATATATATATACACACACACACATACATATACATATACATACATACATACACACACAATGGAATACTATGCAGCCGTCAAAAGAAATCTTGTCATTTGCAATGACGTGGATGGAACTAGAGGGTATTATGCTTAGTGAAATAAGTCAATCAGAGAAAGACAATTACTATATGATCTCCCTGATATGAGGAAGTGGTGATGCAACATGGGGGGTTAAGGGGGTAGGAGAAGAATAAATGAAACAAGATGGGATTGGGAGGGAGACAAACCATAAGAGACTCTTAATCTCAAAAAACAACTGAGGGTTGCTGGGGGGAAGGGGTTAGGGAGAGGGTGAGGGGGTTATGGACATTGGGGAGGGTATGTGCTATAGTGAGTGCTGTGAAGTGTGTAAACCTGGCGATTCACAGACCTGTACTCCTGGGGCTAATAATACATTATATGTTTATTAAAAATTTTTTTTAATTATTTTTTAAAAATCCCCTAATATGATCAATTTCTTCCTTTTATGTTTATCAGCTCCTTTATGCATTTGGGTGCTCTGATGTTGGGTGTATAAATAATTATAATTGCTGTATCTTCTTGTAGGATTGTCCTTTTGATGATTATATAGTATCCTTCTTTGTCTCTTGCTACAGTCTTTGTTTTAAAATCATTTTATTCAATATAAGAACTGTTAACCTGGCTTTCTTTTCACTTTCTTTCTTTTTTTTTTTAAACTTGAGAGAGCGAGAGCACAAGCAGGGGGAGCCGCAGGCCGAGGGAGAAGCAGACTCCTCGCTGAGCAGAGAGTCAGACGTGAGGCTTGATCTCAGGGTCCCAGGATCATGTCCTGAGCAGAAGGCAAACACTTAACCCAAAGAGCCACCCAGGCACCCCTGTCCCTTCACTTTAAATCTGCAGGTGTCTTTAGGACTGAAATGAGTCTCTTGTAGGGCCGCATATTCACAGGTCTTGCTTTTTTATCCATTTTGTCACCCTATGTCTTTTGATTGGAGCATTTTGTCCATTTACATTCACAGTAATTATTGATGGGTGTGTATTTCTTGCCATTTTGTTGCTCATTTTATGGTTGTTTTTGTAGTTCCTCTCTGTTCCTTTCTTATGCTTTCTTTGTTGGTTTTCTTCAGTGATATACTTGGATTTCTCTCTTCATTTTTTTGCATATCTATTACCAGTCATTTGAGGGTTTTCTTTTTAATAGGGAAGGGGCAGTAGGAGAGGGAGAGAATCTAGAGAAGGCTCCATACCCAGCGCACAGTCCAACATGTGGCTAAGTCATGACCTCATTTCATTGAGATGAAATGAAGAGTCTGATGCTTAACTGACCCAGCCCCCCAGGCGCCCCTCTATTACCAGTTTTTGATTTCTGGTTACCATTCAGTTTGTATATAACATCCTATGTGTTTAGGAGTCCGTGTTAAGTTGATGGTCACCTAATTTTTTTTTAAGATTTTACTTATTTGTTAGAGAGCGAGCACAGACAGTGGCAGGCAGAGGCAGAGGGAGAAACAGGCTCCCTGCCGAGCAAGGAGTCTGATGTGGGACTCGATCCCAGGACACTGGGATCATGACCTGAGCCAAAGGCAGCCACTTAACCAACTGAGCCACCCAGGTGTCCCGATGGTCACTTAATTTTGAGCCCATTCTAAAAGCACTAAATTTTTACTCCTCCCCATGATTTAGGTATTATGGTGTCATACTTTATACTCTTATTTTGTGAGTCCCTTAGCAGCTTTTTACACATATACTTATTTTTGCTGCTTTTGTGTTTCCTGCTTTTGCATTTCCAGTTGGAGTCCCCTTTGTCACTTCTTGTAGGGCTGGTTTAGTGGCCAGAATTCCTTTCATTTTGGGGAAATTTTTGATCTCTTCTGTTCTGGATGCTAGCCTTGCTGGATAGAGTATTCTTGGCTGCAGATTTTTACTCTTAGCACTTTGCAGGCCATATGGGGGAGCAGCAAGACATAATCAAAGTGTCTGCTGAAAAATTCACTGAGAGTCTCATGAGGTTTCCCTTGTTTGCAACTGTTTTCTTTCCTCTGCTGCTTTTAAAATTCTCTCTGGATCACTACTTTCATTTACTCTGTGTCTTGGTGCATATCTCCTTGCGTTGGTTTTGTTGGGGGTTCTCCATGCCTCCTGGATCTGGATTTCTGTTTCCTTCCCCAGATTTGGGAAGTTTTGGGCTGTCATTCAGGTAGCTTCAGTATTATTTCTTCAAGTAAATAGACTCTTATGCACAAGAATTTCCTCTTTTCTTTCTCCTTCTGTGATCCCAATCATGCAACTGTTCTTATCCTTGACAGTGTTGCTGAGCTCCCTGGTCTATTGTCCACCGCCCCCCCCACTCCCCTCTCTCTCACCTGCGCAGCTTGATTACTTTCCGCGACTCTGTCCTCCACATTGCTGATCTGTTCTTCTGCTTCTTCTAGTCTACTATTTACTCCATCTGGTGTACTTTTAATTTCATCTATTGAGTTCATCTCTGGTTCTTTTCTATGTTTTCTGTCTTTGTGGAGGGTCTCACTGAGGTCTCCCCCCTTTCCTCAAGTCCAGCATTGGTATGACCATTACTTTATATTCTCTATCAGGCGTATTACTCCTCTCCAGGTTTCACTCAGATTTCTTGCTGTGATTTCCTCCTGTTCTTTCATTTGGGACACATTCCTTTCTCCTCTTTTGTCAACTCTGTCTGTTTCTCTGGGACAGGAAAGTCAGCTACATCTCCTGCACTTGGAAGTGGAGGTCTGATAAAGAGGAGGTCCCACAATGCTGTGTCCCTGGTCCCCCGACCTGGTACTTCAGGGCCTCTCCTCTGTGTGTTGTAGGCACCTTCCTGTTGTGGCAGAGCTGTGTTTGCCTTCAGTCCTGCCTGCAATGGCTCTCCGCCTGTTGGGGGCAGAGTCTGGTCCCTGTAGCCTTAGTGGCCCAGTCAGGGGCTGCCCTGGGCTTGAGTTGAGTCAGACCAGGCATTTACCAGAGATGAAGTAGCTCCAAACTGCAGGCATTTTCCCTGTGTTGTTCCCTGAGCTTTTGGTGGTGGGTGGGGCCTGCAGTTGGACCAGCTGCCCACCCCAGCCCACTGCTGGGGTCACAGTCAGACTGGCCTGTGGTTCTCCTCCCCTCTCCCTGGAGTGGGGCTAGCCCCGTCTGGGCTGCTTGCACACTCACCCCAGAGCAGGGCTGGCCCCTGTCTGGAATGGATGCACTTCTGCCAAGGGACCATCGGAGCAAGGTGGATCCACCACATGCGTGTGGGCAGGGGCACGGGTGCTTGGTCTGTGCGCGCGTCTGCTGTGGGAGGGGAGCTGTGCTGGAGGGGGTGTGTGTGAAGATCGGGGAGGGAGCCCCGGCTGCGCTGCCAGCATCCTCGGTGGGGAGCAAGCCAGTTGTGCTGCTCCCGAAGGTGTTTGTAGGCTGGGGGAGTGAGATGGTGCTTGCCAGCCCCTTCGTTCCTGGAGGGCTCTCCCCAGGATCTCTGTCCCTCCCTCACAGGCTCTGTGATGAGTAAACAGCTTCGAGTGCTTCAAACCAGGGCTTCTGTGCTCTATCTCCCACAGACTGCTGTTCTGTCCCTTTAAGGGTCGTTCCCCTCACCCCTCAGGCTCTCCCAGAGGCAGGCTTGCTGATTTGTTTTTTGTTTTAAGTTCCCGGCGGGCGGCGTTAAGCCCCAGTGATGGTTAGAACTCACAAAGTTAGGCCCCTCTGGTTTCCAGAGCCAAATGTTAGAATTTGTTTTACCTATGTGGGTCTCCCACACCTTGGGTGCCTGGGGTGGGGTCCATTCCTCTTCCCTGTCTGCACCTGCTGCATTCCTCCCTCCCGTGGGTGGTCTGCAGACCCTCACAGACCCTCGCAGACCCTTGCCAAGTCCATCCTTGCAATCCATGAATTACATCTTTGAAAATTTGCCTCCCCGTTAGAAATTAAAGATTTTTTTAAGGTTTTATTTATTTTTACAGAGAGAGCAAGAGTGTGCACAAGCAGGGGGAGGGGCAAACGCAGAGGGGAAAGCAGGCTCCCTGCTAAGCAGGGCTTTTCCCCATGTGGGGCTCCATTCCATGATGCTGGGATCATGACCTGAGCCAAAGGCAGACGCTTAACCAACTGAGCCACCCAGGTGCCCCTAGAAATGATTAAAGATTTTAGAGACTGAATACAAGTCAGGGGGAGTGGCAGAGGGAGAGAATCTCCAGCAGGCTCTTTGCTGAGCAGGGAGCCCGAGATGGGGCTCGAGTCTCACAACCCATGAGATCATGACCTGAAGCCAAAATCCCAAGTTGGACGCACCACTGACTAAGCCACCCAGGTGCCCCTAAAAATTATTTCTGACCCTAAAATTGCACTCCTGGTGCTTTGAGAGTCACTTACACACTTGTACAGAGGGGCAAAAAATTTCATTCCCCCATATGCATATTCCCAGCCGAGACCAAAAAGGTGACATTCTGTTTTCTTCTCACAATCTGTTTAGTGCTACATTTTTCACATTTTTGTGCTTTTTGTTGGCGATTTTATTGCTTCAACAGCTCCCAAGTGTAGTGTTGGAAGGCAGTGTAGCCTTCCTGCACAGAAGGCTATGATGTGCTTTATGGAGAAAATACAGGTTCACTCGTAAATTCTACTGCTATTGGCCATGGGTTCAGTATTTATGAATCAATACTATATAGAGGTCTTTAAACACCAAGTGCACATAAAACCAGATGATTTATTGACTGGGTGACAGGTGACCAAGAGCAATAGTTCAGCATTCACTAATGTAGTGTTCACAGAAACTGACCTACTACAAATGAGAATCAGCTGTGTGTGTGTGTGTGTGTATGTGGTGAGAACTGGAACAAAACATACAGAAAAATTTTCGTGGGGTGACAGCATTCTGAGTGATTTTTTTTGCTGACCCATCCTTTCTATGTTTTCATACTTCTGCAATGAGAATATGTTGCTTATTAGAGGTAGAAAAACATTGAATGACACTTTCAAATTAAAAATTACAAACAGAAGATGAAACGGTTACTGGGACTTAGCCTTAAGCAGAAAAACAAGTGTTAGAAACAGAAAATTTATTAGAAAAGGAATAAAATCAGCCATGAAGTTCTGGTAGCAGGAAGGAGGAAATAAGTAAGGATTGCTGAAAAGGGAATGTGGTGTTGAACACAAAACCACTGCTCCAGAAGCCGGATTCCCCCTTTGAGCGAGCCTCCCCTCAAACCTTGACTCTCACATGAGATGAAACACCAGACACATTAAAGGATGCTTAACCTCCGTTGTCATCAGGAAAATGCAAATCAAAACCCCAGTGAGCTACAATTTCGTGCCCACCAGAATGAGCAGAACCAAAAAGGGAAATGCGAACCAGCAGTGCAGGGACAGGAGAGACGGGAACCCGCGTGTGCTGCTCCTGGGCATGAGAAGCGGTGTGGTCACTTCGGAATCTGTAATTTCCTCAAAATGTTAAATAGCATTACCATTTGACCCAGCAATTCCACTCCTAGGTATATACCCGAGAGAAATTACAACCTAGCCACACAAAAACTTGCCCTGAATGTTCGTAGTGGCATTATTCATAATAGCGAGAAGACAGAAACCACAGCATTCCTGACGAACAGACGAACGATGTGGTAGGTATGTAGATCGCATCCCTATGCACCAGCTCGTGTACACGACAGATGGCCACCCATCAAAAGGACAAACGTACTGACATGTGCTACCGCACAGACGAACCTTGAAAACCATGCTGAGTGAGCGAAGGCAGCCCCAGAAGAGCACATATGGTAGGGAAGAGTCCAGAACAGACAAATCCCTAAAGACAGAAAGTAGATTAGGGATTCCCTAGACAAGGTAGAAAGGCCAGTCCCAGAGTAGCTCTGGGAGAAGCTGAAGTAGGAAGAGAAAAGGGCTGGTCCGGACAATAGCAGCACGAAGGGGAGGGAAGGCACAGCGGAGCCAGTGCGGAGAACTAGAGAGGAAGTTAGGCTAGAAAGCGGTGACGGAAGCCAGGGCCAGAAGGATGGCAGAGGTGACCTGCAGAGAACGGGGGCAGAGCAGGATGGGTGCGAGGGGTGAGGGCAGGCTCAGGAATAGGAAAAGTAGAAGTTGCTGGAGACCCCTGAGGAAGGACCAAAGGCAACAGGTTCAGAGTCCGCGGGAAGAGGGGCCAGGAACCAGTGCATTTGTCAAGAAACCAGACCGTGAAGAAAAGTAGGTCATGGGGCAAGGGCTGAGGGGCCTTTCTTCTCCCCCACTGCAAGAAGGATTTTTTAACTTTATTGAGGAATGATTGACAGATACAATTGTGTATGTTGAGAGTATACTGTGTGATGATTTGATAAACCTTGTAGAGTGATTGCCAAGATCAAGATCATGAAAGTGGCCATCACAGGTAACAGAGTTAACTCTGGTTTAGGGTGTGTGCTGGTGAGGATGCTTATGACCTCCTCACAGCAATGTCTGAGCTCCTCAGCAGGTTCTTATAACTGAAAATCTGTGCCCCGACCAGCATCACCCCCATTTCCCCCTCCCCCGCCCCCAGCAACTACCAATCCATTCTCTGTCTCCACAGAAATGGCTTTTCTTTTTTTTTAGATGCCACATGGAAGCGATACCACATTTATCTTCTTTTTTTTATTATTTATTTATTTATTTGTTTGTTTGTTTATTTGACAGAGAGAGATTACAAGTAGGCAGAGAGGCAGGCAGAGAGAGAGGAGGAAGCAGGCTCCCTGCTGAGCAGAGAGCCCGATGCGGGACTCCACCCCAGGGTCCTGGGATCATGACCTGAGCCGAAGGCAGAGGCTTTAACCCTCTGAGCCACCCAGGCGCCCCGCACATTTATCTTCTTCTGTCTGGCTTACCTCACTTAGCATCAGGCCCTACGAGCTCATCTGCGATGTTGCACATGGCATGATTTCCTTCCATTTTCATGGCTGAGTAATATTTGATTGTATGTATATGCCACATTTTCCTTTTCCCATCATTCATCAAAAGACACTTAGCTTGTCTCCATATCCAGGCTCTTGTGAATAAAGCTGTGACAAGCACAGGACAGCAGATTTCTCTTCACAACACGGGTTCCGTTCCTTCATGTACACTGGTGGAAGTTCACGTGGTAGTTCAAGTTTTCATTGTCGAGGAACTACCATACTGTTTTCCATAATGACAATCATTTTAGGGGCACCTGGGACGCTCATTCAGTTAAGGATCTGACCCTTGGTTTCAGCTGAGGTCATGATCTCAGGGTCATGGGAACTGAGCCCCGCCTGGGGCTCCACGCTCAGCACAAACTCTACTTGAGATTCCTCCCTCTCCCCACTCATGCAGGTACGCTTGCTCTCTGTTTCTGAAATAAAATAAATGAACCATTTTCAATTCCTGGCAACAATGTGTAAGGGTTTTCTTTTTCCACATTGTCACCAGTACTTGTCATCACCTGTCTTTTAATGAAAACCATCCTAACATGTGGGGTGACATCTCCTTGTGGTTTGGTTTGTGTTTCCCTGGTAACTAGTCATGTGAACCACCTTCTAATGGACCTGTTGGCCATTCGTATCTCTTCCTTGGGAAAAGGTCTCTTCAGTCCCTTAGCCCATTTTTAAATTAGGTTGTTGTTGTTTTGCTGTTGAGTTAGATGAGGGCTTTCTATGTTTTGGATTTAACCCCTTCTCAGATAGGTGACTTGTGAATATTTTCTCCCATTCTGTACACTGCTCTTCTAGTTTACCAGCTGTTTCCTTTGCTGTGTAGAAGGAATATAATCTCACTTGTTTATTTTAGCTTTTGTTGACTGTGCTCTGATATCTTATCCAAGAAATCATTGCCAAGACCAATGCCAAGGATCTTTTTTCCATATGTTTTCTTCTAGAATATTTATGGTTTCAGATTTCACATTTAAGTCTTTGATCCACTTCTACTTCTGTGAGTGGTATAAGATAGGGATCCTACGTCATTGTCTCGCACGTGGATATCCTGTTTTCCCAGCTTCGTCTGTTGAAGAGACTGTCCTTACCCCAGTTTGTGTTCTTAGTACCTTGTCAAGATCAGTTGACCATACATGACTGGGTTTATGTCTGGGCTCTCTATTCTGTTCCACTGGTCTCTATGCCTATTTTTATGCCAGTACTGTTATTATTTTTATTACTACAATGTTGTAATAGAGCTTAACATCAAGAAGAATGATGCCTCCAGCTTTGATCTTCTTTTTTAGAATTTCTTTGGCTATGTGGGGTCTTTTGTAATTCCATAAAATTTTAGGAAACTTTTTCTATTTTTGTGAAAAATGCATTGGGAATTTTAATCATGATTGTGTTGAATCTGTAGACATTTTCACAATGTTCTTCCAACCCAAGAAGACAGGAAATCTTTCCATTTGTATCTTCCTCAAGGTCTTTCACCAACTTTGTACAGTTTTTAGTGTGTAGATCTTTTACCTCTTTATTCCAATTTAGTCCCAAGCATTTTGTCATTTTTGATGCTATTGAAGATAGGATTGCTTTCTTAATTTCTCTTTCGGATAGTTTGGTGATAGTTTTTTGTTAGTTTGTTGTAGAAATGTGACTAATTTCTCTATTGATTTTATATCCTGCAACTTTGCTGAATTCATTTATTCCAGCAGGTTTTTTAAATCTTTAGGGTTTTCTATATATAAGATGATGTCCTCTGCAGAGACAGTTTTACTTCTTCCTTCTGAATTTGCATGCTTTTAATTTCTTTTTCTTGCCTAATTGCTATGGCTAGGGCTTTCTATACTGTGTTGAATAGAAATAGTGAGAGCAGACATCCTTGTCTTGTTCTTGATCCTAGAAGAAAGGCTTTCAACCTTCCACCATTCGGTATGATGTTACCTATGGGCTTGTCATATGTGGCCTTTATTATGCTGAGGAACATTCTTTCTAGACCTAATTTGTTGCGGGGGGGGGGTGTATTTTTATCATGAAAGGTTGTTGAATTCCGTCAAATGCTTTTCCTGCAGCTGTTGAAGTGATCATATGATTTTTGTCCTTCATTCTGCTTATGTGGTACATCACACTGACTGATTTGCATGTGTTGACCCATCCTTGCATCCCAGGGTGAATCCCACTTGATCATGGTTTGTGATCCTCTTAATGTGTTCCTGAATTGCTAGTATTTTGTTAAGGAATCAAACAGGTAGGATTGAGTGTTGGGTGGCTGTGTGTTTAGGACAGAAGCGCATGTAATACACAGGGCAAAGAATGGAAAGCTGAAGCTACAGCAGAGAGGAAATGCCCCAGAAAGGCTTTGCAGAACTGGCAGGAGGAGTGGCAGTTCACTAGTGGTGGGGGCGTTTATAGGATTTGGTATAGGGGAAGGCTGGGAGTTGAAATTGCTCACTTCTAATGGCAAGTAAATTAAGCTTCCCAGAGAAAGGGAAAGGGGCAGATCGAAAGACTTGAGATAGAGGAAAGCCTTCGGCCAGGATGGAAACAACAGGTGTCTTGTCCAAAGCACAATTAGGATAATGCTGCTTTCCCCCGGTATTAGTTTCCCATTTCTCGTGTGCCCTCAGCTAGAAAATGGCGCCCTCTACCAAGTTACTTCTCCCTAGAAATTGAGTACATTACCAAAGTTCGCAGATATGTTTCTGATAACCTCAAAGATAAGTCTTTTTTTTTTTAAATGCTGTGCCTGTCTCTGAATTCCAACAGAAACATGCCTACATGTCCTGTAAGGCACTGAGTTCCTGGGTTAATGATCTCATCCAGCGAGTGAATTTCTTCAATACTTGGGCCAAAATGGCTTACACCGCGATACATCATCGGTATGCATGAAAACCACTTTGCGTCTCTTCCTTGTCTGGGCTTGGGGCTTCATAGCTTACCACATCATTTCATATGCTTGGTCTTTGGGGTTCTCAGAGCAGCATGAGAAGTTAGCAGAGGGGAGGGGACGGTTGTCTTCAGCTTAGGATGGGGACCTGGACACACAGGGTGCTGGAGGTCCTGTCTGCAGTCCATCCATTCCAAGGGACAGACAGGCCCAGACCTGGTGCCTGTCTCCTTCTGTTACTCTATGCTGTGTCCTGGGAAACTAGCAGGGGGGATGTGAAAGGAAATGAGAATCCATTATGTGTCATTTTTAAACATGTGTAATACATAAATCAAAATCATTTGAACATGAGAGCAGCTGACACTCCAGGAGTGCCTCTCCCACGTCCTCACATAGTTGTCATCAAGGGCCCTGTGACACGCAGGAGGGGCACTATCTTTCATCATCCTAGCTGCAGATGTGAGCAAATGGGGGTACCAGACATTGAGTAGCTGGCCCAGAGATTTGCCCCCAGAAAGTGGGAATATTGAGATTAGAACCCAGAAAATTGGGTTCCAGAGTCTGTCCAAACTCCCTCTTGTGCCGTGTAACTCTGAGTGCTGGGGCATGTCCTCTTTGAGAAACCAGCAACTCTGGAATAATCCAGATTCCTCGGTGCACAGCCAGGAACCCCTGCAGATCAGCACCCCTCATCCCCCAAATCTATGGCTGACTGGCACGTGCAAACCACAGCCTGTCCCCCCTCAAGTGCAGGATTGGGTCCCAAGTACGGGGAGCTTGAGATGAAAGGGGAAGGCGGGGCCTGGGAGGGACGGTCACAGGAACCCATGTGATGGCCGTGCCCTTGACCTCTCGCCGTGCCCCGCCACACTCTGCCTCCAACAGGTATATGAAATTCGTCACAACCTGGCAGCATTCCACGCCATCATCTGCCCAAGCCCCCAGATACCCTGACAAGGAACACCGTGATTTCTTTGAAGGATTTCCTGCAAGATACTGGCTCCCAGCTTTCTTCTTTCCACAAGGTGAGTACGAGAGCCCAGGTGCGTCAGTACCCAGGCCCCCTGCTGCCGGCCTCCATCCTCCTCCCCTCCAGCATGAGAGCCCCAGGGCGGTCTCCCTGCCTCCCCGCAGGCTGAACCCAACCATCCCTGCCAGACCACACCTGCACCTTGCAGGGCCTGGAGGCCACTGATCTGTGGGGTCCGAGGCTGACCCCACGTCCCTCTCAGAGGCCACACCCTCTTATCAGGACTCATGGAGGTGGCCTCCTGCCCATGGGAGGGAGTCTGTGCTTTGGCCATCGTGACTGAGTAACAAACGATGCTGGGTCTCAGGTGCCACACTCAGCAAAGCCTTTGGGCAGGAAAGAGACCTCCCAGCTGACCGTGGCCACCAGTCAGGTGTAATGCAGGCGTAATGGGGGGACACGGGGGCAGTGCCAGCTCTGTCCTCACACCCCGTCGTATCCCAGCATCTGATTCAGCCCCTGACACCTAAAAATCTCTTGGCAAATACTTGGAGGATGATCGTCTCTCTGAGTGAATGTATGTGACCAAAGAAACAAAGGACTACTCCGGGGCGAACAAGGGAGGCTGGAAGCGGAGGTCAGGGAGGGCGACCAGGAGTAGCTTGCTGCCCGCAGGGGACGTCCAGGTGCCAGCGGCCAGGAGGACAGGACTGTGCCCTGTCACGGGCTCGCCAAGAGCCTGGGCCGCTCCGAGGACGTGGGGGACACAGGCTCATCATGTCCTGTGTGCTCGTACGGGCTCCTGCACGTCGCCATCCTCGTGCTCAGGGGAAAGCCACGGCACAGAGACATGAGGTGGTTTTCCCGGTCACACAGCCAGACGCACCCGCAGCGAGCTGGGAACGTGGTGGGTCTGACTCGGAAACCCACGGTGTCTCCGCAGCACTGACCTGGGGGCCGCATATTTGTTAGAGCCGAAGGGCCTGATGCGAGAGGGGGAGAGCGCACAAGGGAGGTGGAAGGTTCCCACAGCTCGAGCGCAAGCCCCACAGCAGGCGAACAGTGCAGAGGAAGCTGGAACAGTGGGCATGGACTGGCTCTGGGGGGCACAGAGCACCCGCAGGGGAGTCTGCGCCCTCCTGTGGCCCCAGGGGCCTCCACCACATCACAGGCCAGGGAGGAGCATGGGTGGGGTCTGCTTGATTCTCCAGGTGGGACTTGGTGGTGGCCTGGAGGGGACCTGGAAAATAGTCCTAGATGGACCCCCAGGGAGCAGAGGGTTTGGAACAGCTCCCAGCTCTCTGGCCCGGACAGCTGGGTGGACACTGATGCCCTTTACTGCAGTCAGGGCACGGGGGAGGAGCAAAGTGATGAGCGGTGAGGGGACAGCCACCTGCAAGACAGAGACGCTGGGGGAAGACTACACAATGGCCAGTGAGAGGCTGGCTGTGCAGGGCTGGAGCTCGGGAGAGACGGGGGTCTCCACCGATGGTGGGGCAGCGACACGGAGCGCTCAGGCCACTGTGGGACGGCTGCGGCCAGCAGTGCAAGGACATTCACGGCCCCGGCCCCCTCTCCTGGAGCCTGCGGAGCTCCAAAAGGCCACAGAGGAGGACAGGAGCCACTCGAGCTGGCCAGTGCAACCCGAGTTACAGGGAATAGTTACAGGGAACTTGAAGAAAGGCTGTCCCAGACAGGTGGCAGGCACACAGATGCCACGTGAGGTGCCCAGAGCAGTAAGTAGAGGACACAGGCTGCACAGCAGGGGCTCGACTGCCCAGTGGAGGCGTTGCAATTCCCTCTGTGAACACTGGTGTGGGGCAGGGGCATGACAAGAGTCAGAACTAGGGTGGAATTCCTGAGGCAGGATGGATTAAACCAGGAGAGGGGCTGGCAGCAAGAACAGGGAAGAGGTGCGGGTAGGAGTGTTGGTACTGAGACGCAGAATGCAATCCAGACTTGACAGAGCAACACAGAGTAGGTTCTAGGCTTGTGTGAATGGAAAGAAAGTTCAGTGGTTTGGCTTCAGGAATGGGTTGTTCCAGGTGACTGCCCTGTGTTACTCTCAGCCTGCCTCCTCATATCCTAGCTCTGTTTCCACTGTCTTGGTCTCATTTTTCCCACCTGCACACAGCATTTCTCATGCAACTGAGGGGAGAAACAGTCACCACAGCTTAGCAGCTCCAGGGAAAATGTGCCTGCCTTTGCAAAGGGCCTGGAAGCCATTTCCTGGGAAAGATGCAGACACCCTCAGGTCTTGCACTGTCCCTGGGACCCAGCTTTGTTGCCAGGGGAATGACGTACATCAGTGTCATTCTCCCTAGCCCCTGGGAACCCTTGGGGAGGACACAGCCCCTGATCCCCCCGACTCCCCAGGAACTGGCTGGTGTGTGCTTTTCTCCAAAGCCTTTCTTACTGCTGTGCTTCAAGACTATGGACGGTCCCAAGGAGTCTCTCTAGACACCCTCACCTTTACCCACCACGTGGCCTCAGATGCCACTGACATCAAAGACGAGGAGTTCTCCATAATCATCCAAAAGAAACTCAACATCGTCAGGAGAGCCTTTAAGGTACTGGCGCACTTAAAACAGAGTGTCTGTCTGTCCATCCAGCCCCTCCCTCAGCAGCCCGCCGGTGGCCTTCCCCTGGGCTGGGTGCTCTGCAGGTCCTAAAGGTATGCACAGATCCTTGTTTTTCCTTTCTTTTTTTCTTTAAGTGAATTTTTATTACTTTCCCCACTTCTTTTAATGGTAAAATACATAGAATGTAAAACTTCTTTTTTTTTTTTTTTTTTAAGATTTTATTTATTTATTTGAAAGACGGAGATCACAAGTAGGCAGAGAGGCAGGCAGAGAGAGAGAGAGAGAGGGAAGCGGGCTTCCTGCGGAGCAGGGAGCCCGATGCGGGGCTCGATCCCAGGACCCTGAGATCATGACCAGAGCCAAAGGCAGCAGCCCAAACCACTGAGCCACCCAGGCGCCCCGAATGTAAAACTTCTTAACCCAGTTCTAAGCATACAGTTCTGTGACATGCATGCTCCAAGTCCGTCTCTAGAACTTTCCTCAGTGTGGATCTGTGGAGAAGGTGAGCCACCTCTCTGCTCTGTCCTCACAAGGACGTTTACCCTACTGGATCCAGACCCCACCCATGTGACTTCATGTGACCCTAAATACCTCCTAGAGGTCTCATCTCCAAATACAGCCACGCTGGGCAATGGGGCTTCACCCCAGGGATCAGGGGGTTGGGGGGGTGGACAGGATGTTCAGTCCATAGCGGCACACTTCCTCTGCCAGCGGTCACCCGGGTTGCTCCCACGCCATCTGTTGTGGAGAGTGCTTCCGGGAACTTGGGGGCGCAAGTGTTTGAATCCCTGCTCTTGAGTGATTTGGGTGCAAGTCTAGGTGTGAGACTGTGGGACCATTTGGCTAAAACTGTTAGAGCAGCTGAGCCAGTCAGCACTCCCGCCAGTGGCCCACAAGGGTCCCCTGCGCCCCACATCCTCACCAACACA
Organism: Mustela nivalis; assembly: GCF_964662115.1. Lineage (NCBI taxonomy): Eukaryota > Metazoa > Chordata > Mammalia > Carnivora > Mustelidae > Mustela > Mustela nivalis. The sequence goes on along the minus strand of NC_139035.1, from coordinate 29,651,268 downwards.
TAGTCTTCTGGGTTTTGACAGTAGCCGTCCCGGAGGATGTGAGGTGGTGTCCGCTGTGGTTCTGAGGTGTGTTTCCCCAGTGACAAGTGACGCTGAGCATCCTTCGTGCGCTCCTTAGCCGTCCGTGCACCTCCTTTGGAGAAGGTCTAAGTCCTTTGCCTGTTCTTCTGCCACGGGTTTCTGCTGTTGAGTTGTAGGAATTCCTTGTGCAGCCTGGACAGTAATTTCTTACTGGATATGTGGCTTGTATGTTCCTTGGTCCTGCTCTGCACCTCTCTGCTCCAGGACCGCGTCCTCTGCTGCACGGACGTTGTTCATTGTGACGCAGGTGAAGCTCGATGTGTGTATTATTTCCTGTTGCTGCGCTGCGGGTGCCATGGCCAGGAAATTGCCAACAGTGCCAAGTCACAAAGCTTTCTGCCATGTTTTCTTCTGATGAGTTTTATAGTTTAGGTCTTAAGTGGTCAATATGAACTGTGTGTGCTGAGGCCCGATTTTCCCAGTTCAGTTGGCACCTTACTGGCAAATCATTTGAACATATATGGGTTTGTTTCTGGGTTCTCTGTTCTGTCCCACTGCTCTCCATGTTCATCTTTTGGCCAATAGCAGTTTTGGTTACCGTCACTTTATCATAAGCTTTGAAATCAGAAAGTGTAAGATTTCCAACTTTTTTCTTCAAGATTATTTTGTTTACTCAGTTGTCCTTGAGACTCCTTATGGAACATAGGGTTGGATTTCTCTATTTCTGCAAAAATACTGGGACTTTGATAGGGATAGCACTGACTCTGTAATCACTGGGCGGTATTGACATGAGTGTGGTCTTCAAATCCATGACCTCCTTGTCTCTTTTGAAAACTGTCCTGTGCACGCTTTCTCTTCTAGACGAATTTGACACTGGGCTTATTATATTTCATTTATGCATAAATTCAAGGGAGAATTGCTATCCGTTTAATATTGAGCCTCTCCGTATAGGAACATGGTTTGTCTTTCCCTTTATTCAGGTTCTGTTTCCTTCACACGTCTTAGGAATGTGTGGTTACAGTTTTCCTAAGTGTTTATAATTGTTGCTACTGAAAATAGGATTTTTAACACCCCACATCTTACTCTGTCGTTAGCTCTCTACCTGGGGTTACTCACGCCTGAGGTTAAGAACACAGCCCTCTGAGACTGCAAAGTCTAAGCCTTCTGACACCAACCTCAAGTTTAGGGTTTCCCAAAATGACCTCAGATAATTTGCTAGAAAGACTCCTAGGACCCCAGGAAACACTACACTTCTAGTTTTATACAGATACAGAGCAGAACTAGCCAAAGGAGGAGACACCTGTAGAGGGCAGGCTTTCGGACTGGGAGGGCCCCAGACACAAAGCTCCCATGTCCTCAGCAATGTACTACCCACCCGTGTCAATGTGGAACAACAAGACAGAGTGCGCACCCGAGCTTCGGGGTTCAGAGTTTCCGACTGGGGTTTCACGCTGTAGCCGTATTTGACGGAGTCACCGTCGGGCTGATGTCACTTGGCTCAACGTCCCAACCCCGTCTCATGTTCGCTCTTCCGTGGCCGGTCCCCCATCCTGAACCATCTCATTAGCATAAACGCTCTGGGGACCAAGCCTGCAGGGTGGTCCCAGGAATCAAATCCAGGGGTCTACAGGTCACCTCCCAGGAACCAGAAAGAAAGGCAAATCAAACTTTTTTTTTTTAAGATTTTATTTATTTGAGAAAGAGACAGTGGGGAGAGGGGCGGTAGGAGCCGCGGTGGGGTGGGGCTGGAATGGGGAGAAGCAGGCTCCCCACCGAGCAGGGACCCGGTGTGGGACTCGGTCCCAGGACCCTGAGATCACCTGAGCAGAAGGCAGATGCTTGACTGAGCCCCCCAGGTGTCCCTCAAATTCTTTATTATACTTCCTTATACTCATTTCTATTTTTTTTTTCTTAATTTAAACAGGCCAAGTTTGTCTACTTTATTTCCTTTATCAAATACCAAATTTTACCTTTATTAACTCTAATGGTGTTTTCTATTTACCTCTTTAGTTCCTTCTTTCGGGGAATTTATTTTACTGCTCTCCTACTAGCTTGTGTTTACTTTCACCGAGGCGCGCCGTACGAGGAACATAGGAGTACTCCACTCAGTGCCCCCGCCACGCCATAAGCAAGTGCGGCTGGCACCCCTCCCTGGCGACGTCCCCGCACAGGGGCTCCCTGTTCTGGCTCTTCTCTGCCTCCACTGTGTCTCCAGCTCTGACTCCCTGGGAGCGGGACTGTGCAGTCTAGACCCTCCCGTATCTGGGAGGGAGCCACAGCTCTGCAGGGTCCCAGCGTGTTTGCACACCACGGCCGACCTCACCTGGGGGGAGCAGAGAGCTGTCATCTGTGTAGGCCTGTTGCGATCCAGGCTGCGTGAGTGTTACCGTCAATGTCTTCTGATGGACACCAGTACCAATTTGGCTCAGATACCTGGGACCTCAACTGAGGGCCATGGGTGGCCGTATGGCTGTTTCACAGGGGCCATACTGACACACAGAAGCACCGGAAACATATAGGGCTGAGGTGAACAACATCAGCCCTCACGGACCACGAAGGACCGCCATACTCAGAGAACCTGGGAAGACACCCTGGGCTAGGCTAGGCTGGGCTGGGCAGGAAGCGCTCTGTCCCCTCCGGGACCCTCTGCCAGACAGAGCTGCGGCTGAAGGCAGCATCGCACCAGGGGACCCACTGATGCCATCTCTCTTTGATCTTAGGGAACAGACAGCACACACGTTGGAGTGCACATTTTTGGTTTATTCATCGAGGGGGCAAGGTGGAATCATGAACAGAAAGTTCTAGAAGACTCGCTGCCTCGTGAGCTGTGCTGCAGTTTTCCTGAAATCTACTTCTTGCCAACAAAGGTAACCACCCATGTGCTGATCAGTGAGCCAAGCCTCCAGGCTTTCCCTGGGGGACACCAGCCCCTCCTTCCGGTCCCCACTCCCTCTGGCCTCCCTGGGACGTTTGATGATACACTTCAGACAGCAAACGACATTTAAAATAGCCCAACATACTGAATGTGAATGTCTGAAATAGATGCTACGCCAGCATCCAATGTTGCTTCTCAAGACTATGTTCTGTGCAGTCCTGATGGTCAGTCGGAAAGTTCCAGTCTCTGGCATAACCTGCATACGCAGCCACAGACCCAACCAGAAATGCGTGCAATTTATGACCGTCCCCCAAATCTAACGTGTGGAAGGTGAGAGCTCCTGGTTTGCAATGTGACTATAGGACTTTTTGTTTGTTTTTTTAAGATCTCTAATGACCAAGCACATGCTTCTGAGCAGAGGGATGCTGAGCTCTACACGTTTGAATGCCCTGTCTACCAGACACACGAGCGGTCAAGGACTCTGACGACCACTGGCTTACCGTCGACCTCTCTAACCTCAGTGTATCTACCCACAAGGAGACCTCCTAGTCACTGGGTCACAATGCAGGTTGCGCTGCTGTGTGAGAGGAATGAGAAATAAACGCAGCTACCAAACCACCTCCTGTTTGACTTGCTGGATTCACATGTTTCGAGACCGTCGCAGGTAGCCAGCACCCTGCATGGGGACATCCGTGTTTACTGCCCCCCCCCCGGGACCTGCAGGGGGACCCGACCGCCGTTCTCTGGGCTCAGCCCCAACCCAGGTGAGCAGGGCTCCCTTTCCCGCACATGGAAAGCTTCACGCCCCACGAGCAACAGTGACCTCTGCGGTTACGCACAATACAAGAGACATGAGGGCTAGTTCTAGGGAATTCATTCCCTGGCTGCACGGAGCCCAAAACGGGACCCTGCTGGCCTGACCGCAGGCCTCCGAGACAGGCGGATCTTTTCAAAGGAGGGGTCCTGGAATGTCCCCAGCCCCAATCCCACTGGAACCCCAGCCCCGAGTGGGCAGCACGCTCAGTCACCATCAAAATGTGCTTCTGCCGGCAGGCTTCTTATTACCAAGCATGGCGTGGAGCACAAGTCAGAACTGGGGCCCTCAGGCCACTGCGTCCCACGGGGTGCTGGCAGCGGCTCGGATCTGGGCCAAAGCTGACGAGTGTCGCCAGAGCTCACTGTGCCTGGAGCGCACTCCAAAGCCACATCTGTGGCCCCCTTCCCTCAGCAGCAGGCACGTTGGCCAAAGCCCCCCCCGTGCGTGCACAGACGACCAGCAAGCCGCTGCCTCCATGGCGAGGGGACAGCACGGGGCCCACACCCACACCCACACCCACACCCACGCGCGCCGCCAACAGAAAAGTAACATCTTACTTTTGTGTCGTCTACGAGCTTGAAGGTAACCATCCAAAAGCCAAATAGGCTAGTCAGACACAGCGGTGCCGAAAAGAATGAAGGAGACCTAGTCCCTGTCAGTTAGAAACGAAGAAAACAATAGTTGATCCAATTCACTTGCGTAAGTAGCTTTCGGAATTAAGACAATTTGCTAACCGTCCATGAGCTCCGGAAGCTGGGGCCTTTTCTCCCAGCATCCAGGAGTAGAGACCGAGGTGAGATCTTGCCTTCGCTCACGGACACACAAACACCACACAACAGGCTTAGTCTCTCCCGTCCTTAGATGTTTGTGTGGCTCGTACAGGCTCATGAGAGCAGGACCAACTGTGAATGGTTTTGACTGTTTATCAATTTTCTTAAACAAGGACTAAACACATGGCCACGATCTGGGACCCGAGATCCTCAACTAGGCCCTTCAAGCTCCAGCCTATGGTGAGCCTCGACGCCAAGAGCCGTGGGCCCGTGGGTCCAGTTCGCCTTTTGGAGTCCCCGTGGCCCTGGAGGGTGGCGGTGGTCCCCTCGGGGCTCCTGTGTTAGCACCAACAACCCGAGTCACAGGCAGGGAAAAGAGGCTCTCGAGTGCAAAGGACAACATCTTTTTTATTTCCAATTTTATTTCCAACTTAAAACTTCATCATAAAATTTGTCAAATGTGTCAAAACCAAAATGAACAACAAATCGTAGCTGAAATCGGGAAAGGCCACACTCTGCTGGCAGAGGCGCTCTTCTCCTTACTGGAGCAAGAATGAAACGTGCTCCTTCCTGCCTCCAGCTCTCTCGGTCAAACGAGCACAGAACACACGGGAACGCTCATTCCGACACCAGGAGAAAAGCAGAATCCAAAAACTGCCAGCTTACGTCAGTGCGAAAAAACACGGACCACTCCCCCAAAACAAGGTTTCAAGAGCAAAATGACCTGGGGATCACCCTGACTGAGCCAGCCCCACACCGCCTAGAGCCACACAGAAGGGACATGCACACCCATGTATCTTGTATGTAAAACGCATCCTTAAAAACCCAAACACACACATATTAAATTCCCCTATATGTAAGATACTGAGAGCAATTTAACTTTGAACACAAAAATTTCAGCGAATTTGCTACTGTTCCATTTGAGGACAATTAATAATGAGACCCTAACAACTAGAATTCAATAGCTACAGCTGCCTTACACACATGTATTAAACTAAAGGATTTTGAACTCTTGTTCTTCGATGAAGGCCACCCTCCTTTCCAGGGAGCAGCGTCCTGCAGCTCTAGGGGATGGTACAAAATACAGTCTGACCGGCATGACATCAGCAGTAGCAAAACCACAGTTTTATTTCAAAAAGTCAAAAAACATACAAAAATATCAGCCTGAAATGGCAGGTTTTCAAACACCAATCTGTGTAAAAATGTTTAAATAGTGATGTTACTGCAAAAATATATATTCTATTTTTTTCTATGGGCAACAGTTTATAAAGGCAAACGAACAGCTGCAATTGAGGTAGCAAAGCCAAATTCACAAACTTTGGATTAAGAAAAATAACCTTCCTATGTTTTAACAGCATCTTTATACAGCGTTAAATGAATTCTATTGCTTTGCCATTTTTAATCGACATGTATTTTTATAAAACTTAATTTAAAATACTGCAAATGTTTTTGTTAAAAAGATACTTAGTCCTATTTCACATTCAAAATACTGTACAGAAAAATCCGAGGTCCCCATATATTACACGCGAGCTGGGTATTTACATCTTCCAGTTCAGCTCTAGAAGCTGAGGGCAAGCCAGAGGGTCCTGACCATCTCTCCCCGCCTCTCCCCAGAGAGCAGTTCATGCAGGACCAGGATCGACACTCAAATCACGTAACTAGGAAAAGGAAATGGATGAAAATCCTCTTCTCTGAATAAACAAAACACAAACGTGCTTCGAGGGTCACGGTTGGTTTCATGTAAGAAATACCACTGACAAAAACCATCACAATTTGAAAAGTCCTCAAAACCCATAGACACCTGTGGTATTCTTTCCAGTGCATTTACAAGACTTTTAAGAAAGGAGCATTTCCCATTAGAAAGCCAATTCTAACACCTTCGCCTATTTCCTTCTGTTTCTATGTTGCCCATAGAAACAGCATCTTTATGTTTATCTTTATGCTGTGATTTAGTAACGATAAACCTGGGGAGGTTAAAAGACCACTTGGCTCCATAGTCCCACTGGAGCAGGAGAGTGAGGACCGGCGGAGGCGCGGCGGCAGGGCGGGCGGCAGCGCGTGGCTAGTAGATGTAGGGGATGATGCGGTAGGGCACATGGCGGCGGTACTTCTCCCAGGCCAGGCCGTACTTCCTCCGGCAGTGGCGCTCATCACGGGCCTCGCGGTGCACCAGCAGCACGGCAAAGTAGATCACGTAGAAATAGGGCAGAATGTGCTTAAAACCTGCGGAGCACAACAGACGCGTGAGGTAGCTTCCCTGTTTGTCCCCCCAGTCTTCCCAAGTGGACCGTGGGATTGCTCCCTTTCCCCGCATGTTGGGGAAGCCCCTCACCCCCCACACATGGCAGAAGATGGCATCTGCGTGACAGGCTCTCCAGGGCGCAGGGACAGCCGTGCCTTCTCACATGCCCATCCTCTCCTGGCCCTCACTGGGTCCTCGCGTCAATGCTAACTTCACTCCCCTAAGTGATCGGGTGCAGCGGCTGGTGTGGGGGTGGCTTCCACCAGGGGAGCACACCCCCCGCCCCGTGACCCCCCAACTCTGCCCCTAACCCCCAACACGGCACACATGGCGCCCCTATGCAGTGCTCACCACAGGGGAGGGACCACGCCAGGGCCATGATGAGGTCACCCAAGTAATTGGGGTGACGAACGAAGCCCCACCATCCAGAAACTAGAAGATTTTTTCCAGTTGAAGTATGGATGGTTTTTAGATCTAGGTGAAAATAAAAATACATTTATAATAATCTCTACACCAATAGAGACACAAAATCTTTATGTGAGGAAGATAACAAACATAAACTGATACTTACGTGCAAGCTTTGGGTCACTGGGATTTTTCCGGAATGCATTTTTCTGAGAATTTGCACATCGGAAGATTACATATCCACAAACTGTAATTTTTTAAAACTTTCATGTTAACAATTTAGATCAATATAATCAAATATTTAAAAACATTTGTAACTTCACCTAAAAATGATTTCTTTGCTCTGAGGATGGAATACTTTGAGAGGTTTTGAACTCAATCTCAGAATGTCAAAAGAAAATAACAATCCTGAAATTCCACCACCCACGAGGGGGATGCAAAACCAGCCCACACAGTCACATCACCAATGAAACCCAATATAGCCCGGCCTGTAATCCCATCAAGGCCGTGGTCAGCAGAATCCAGAACACAGGGTGCATCCCCTGGAGCCCAGCACCTGCAAGCCGGAACGTGGACGCGGGGGACTCGGAATCAAAGCACAGCTCAGAGCCGGGACCAGGATGGCCTGTGCAGACACCTGCCAAGTCCAGCTGCCGGCTCTATTTCGGGCTTCAAAGGTCTAATGGGCCTTGACATAGCCCAGCCTGTTCACCATGCCGTCCAGCCTCCGGCCAGCGCAGGACACCACGAGCCCACCCAGAAACGAGGCACTCGCCGTCCTGAGCAACACCTGGCCCCAGCGAGCACGGGTCACCAAACCAGTGATGAAATGCAACCAACTCAGGGAATTTCCTCTTCGGCCACGGACACTACTTAGCTGAGTAAAACTCGCTCTATTTGAAGCTCATGCTGCTGTTCCTACCCCACCTCGAGTGCGGGCCTTTACCAAACAGTGGCCTAGAGGAAGAGCCACCCTGACGCGCGTCCACATTCGCCGGTGATGCTCCTTTTCTCCTGCTGAGCTGCACCCCACCCCTCCCACGCTTCCCCACCTGCTCACACGTGAGAGCAAACACCCTACCCTCCAGTGAGCCCTACACTGACTGATGTTCCCCAGAGCGAGTCTGCTCCGCCTTCACCGTGACCTTCCTTGGGCTGTAAGTCCCCGCTAGTGCGCCAGGCCTCACAGTGTCTGACAGCAGGCTGGCCTAGCACACCAGGACCAACCTTCCTGCATTCCAAGGTACCCACCAGAAAAAGCAGGCCTGCAAAGGAAAAACCACCAGAGGACAAAGTATCCATGCTCTCTGCAGGCACAAGAATCTTCTTTACACACATCACGAACTGCTTCCCACCTGAGCTCATCACACCCATTTAAGAGGGCGCATTGGGATGCGGAGATGTCGGAGCACAGAGACTCGGCACAGGATCTTTAACCCGCACAGACTGAAATCAGTACTCACGTTTCAGAGCAATAATCAGAGAGGCCATGGGCCAGGACACTTCGTTGGGATGGTGGACGAGATAAAAGGCTTGAAAGCTATAGATGAAGGGAACCCACACTAAGTCTCCAAAAGCCAGCATGAATCCAAACCCATCGTGGGTGATGTCCATGGTTGTCAACAATGCTTCCTGCGAGGAAAGAGTGGGAAAAGCCATTTTTAATGCCCTTTGGGGGATGAAAGTTTCTATGTTTCAGGTATACAAAGTACTGGTTCCTAGTCCAATTCATTTAGCACTAGAGGAGGGCACACCAACCAGAAGGGTTTTAAGGAGCAGGGGAGGGGGGTCTGGTTCCAGGGCACGTGTCCCCCACCTGGTCACTCCACCATCTCCACCTCGGGTCACCCGACCCACTCACTCCACAATGTGGAAATAAAGCATCTTGGAAAGGCCGCAGGTGCTCCTGCCTCTGCCCGGAGCAGCCTCCTCCAACCTCAGCCTACGCCCCCCTCCCCAGCCACCACCCCCAAGCTCCCACCTTCCTGCTCCCCCCTCCCTGACCAGACCAGGTGCTACTCGACGCTGCACCTGCGTGCAGGCTAAAGCTGCTCTCTGCAGCAGGCCACAGGAGGACAGGCAGGGACCTCGAGTGGTCACCTTGCCCCCTAGCACACTGAGCACCTGCTCCGCAGTGTGTGTTCCCGTTGTCTGCAGAAGAAGAACATCACCAGCAGCCTTGGCGTCCATTCCACGTGTGCCTGTCTACCTTGCGATCGCGATCTGGCTTTTCCTGTCCACCCTCCACACAGGCCACTTGACCTCCTCCGCGAGCACACACGCTCTCTGTGGGCCTGGTCGGCGTGGGCCTGGTTGTGCAGGCTGGACTCCGATGGGAGACGCCAGTGGGGCCAAAACTCAGGACGCCCTGGGATTCCCCGAAGGAATCCCTATTGACAAAGGACAGGCGGCAAGTGTGCGCGCTGGGGAGGGACCGATGGCCCAGGTTAAAGAAACAAAGCAGTCACTCCAAAGACCGTTTTCCACCAGAAAGACCATGGGACACAAGAATGGGGGTCAGCCAGCTCCTGTGCGTGCCAGGTGATTCCGGGACGTGCACCACTGACCACAGGGGGGTGGGGGCGTGAGTGCCACAGGGAGCGGGCACAAGAGGACCCCAGGAGTCCCGCAGAGATGCCAGGGAACGCTCGCCTTTGTTTCATCCCATTTCTCAGTTCCTTCCAGTCACCCGACCTGGTGAGGCAACCCCCGCCAGGCACCTGACCGCAGCCAGAGGCTAAAGGCGGTCTACACGGAGGCCCGTTCCTCCAGCAGGCTGCAGTGCCCACGAGGCATGGGGACGGCCCCGCCCAATCTCATCCTGGTGTCCCATCCGAATGCTTGACAGCAGACAGCATGTGGCCCAATGTCCAGAATCTAAGAACCCCCAGCCACGTCAACGGGACCAGCACTGCGAGTCAGAAAGCCCCAATCACTGACAAGCTACCAGAAAGCGGGTTGGAGAAAAAAGCCTCTGGGACAATGAAGCAACAAGAAGCCTCGTCCAGTTCAGGCGACTGTTCACCCGCCTCCAAGGGGCCACTTGCCACCTGACAGTGGGAGGCCACGCCTGCCTGACCAAGAGCACCTCTAGGTTTTCTTCTACAGCATGTCGCCCCAGGTGGAGATGCAGACCGCAGGAGGCCACGGGAGCTCCCTGAGGCGCTGGGCCAGCAGCTAAGGCTTCATGGCCTCCGAAGGCTCTAGTGTTCCCGGAGAGATGGCAGATCACTGGAAGACAAACATCGGGCCTGCCGAGTCGCTATGACCATGCTCCAGGTGGCCAGCCTGGCCACCCGACCCCACGGCCCACAGGAGCCAGCCCAGACTCCAGATGCCAACAGACTGGGACGCAAACCCGCTTCAGGACAAAAGGACATCAGCTGCCCATTCTATTTTTAAAACCAAGAGAAAACTCGACTTGGGATCTGGAAACACAGATTACAAAGACACTAGGAAACCAGTAACATAGGGGTCAAACATCAACTTCAAGGCCAATCTGTTCAGCTGAGACGAAGAGTCTTCAAGGGGCAGAAAACACTGACTGCTGCTCAGCGTGAGGGAAGCCACGGGGTTAGGAACCCAGCTGGACTTAAACCAGTTTCCTCCATCACCAGGACTTCTGACTTCTTATCCATTGGGCCAGAGCTAGTATTTTGCACATTTTGAAACACAGCCATAAAACTTCTATCACCGGGCGCCTGGGTGGTTCAGTGGGTTAAGCCGCTGCCTTGGGCTCAGGTCATGATCTCAGGGTCCTGGGATCGAGTCCCACATCGGGCTCTCTGCTCAGCAGGGAGCCTGCTTCCCTCTCTCTCTCTCTCTCTCTCTCTCTCTCTCTGCCTGCCTCTCCATCTACTTGTGATCTCTCTCTGTCAAATAAATAAAAAAAAAAAAAAAATTAAAAAGAAAAAAGAAAACTTCTATCACCCAGTGTGGAAGAACTAACTGCCTCTTGACAATCCGAAAAGCACTAACCTAATTCAATGATAATCTATCCTCTTACATTTGACACAGTAGTTAAGAAACTGAGAGTTACTGAGGAACCCGTCCCACTTGCAGATCTTGAATCTGTCACACCCAGGAGCAGCCAAGATACACAGCTGCGCCAGCACGTGCTGCGTACCAGGCGTTAGCGCTCACTGCGTCCGCTCCAGGCTCCGCGCTGGCCTGGGAGGGTGCCGAGGGCTGCGCAAGGGAGGCTGAGCGCTCAGGCAGGCCGCCCACCCGACTCCCGAGGCCTCTGCTCTGAACATAATTACCTCGTTCCAGAGAGCATCCACCACGTACAAGAGCTGGAAACTGTTCACCAAAATCATCGCCAAGGACGGAGTGGCTCGCCCCTGTACCTTCATCTCCGCCAAAAGCATCACCAAGTTCACAACCACCTGAAAGAAGAAGAGCAAGTACCTCCGAGGGCCTCCCCAGACCCCTGGCTGCCACCGGGAGAGCCACAGTCGCCAGTGACCACACAGTGACCTGCGGGGCCGAGACGCCAACACCACACACCGAGATGGGACTTCCCCGGCAGGACACAGGGTCACCTCCATGGTGCTCTTATCAAAAACGCATCTCCAATCAGGAGAAGATGGCGGGCCCTCTACACAGTATGTGACCGGCATGCTACAAGGGGCGAGGTCCCACCAGCCAGGGGAAAACTCCAGAAGACAAAGCCGAGTCACAACCACATGTACTGGAGGCCTGTCCGGCAACAGTCCCAGGACAGAGAAGGCCAAAAGTGGAAAAAGAAGGGAAACCCACAGGTCTGCGGATTCAGCTGAGAATACCGAACTACGGTAACCCCCAGCCCTTGAGGCTACGTGCTTGTGTCTCATGTTCACACAGGGGACAAGCAGGGAACAGAAGGGAATCCTGACTCCATTTCTGCAACTCCCCCACAGGTCTAAAATTAGGTCAAAATTCATTTTCTTTTTGAAGAGGAGAATACATTTTTTTCTTACATGAAATTGGCCTAGACTATCACGTTCCTAAATAAATACACTGACAGAATCAAAATAAAACAAACCCTTAATGTTTCACACCTATAACAAGGGCATCTTAACCACGTGGACTCTATCTGCAGGGGAAAAAAAACGTCAAATACAGATTTGTATAAATCTGTGATTGCTCCTAAAAGCAACTATAATTAGGGCGCCTGGGTGGCTCAGTGGGTTAAGCCGCTGCCTTCGGCTCAGGTCATGATCTCAGGGTCCTGGGATCGAGTCCCATATCGGGCTCTCTGCTCAGCAGGGAGCCTGCTTCCCTCTCTCTCTCTCTCTGCCTGCCTCTCCATCTGCTTGTGATATCTCTCTGTCAAATAAATAAATAAAATCTTTAAAAAAAAAAAAAAAAGCAACTATAATTATTTCTAAAAATCCACAGCTTCCTTGAAATGAAATACAGTTTTTTTCCAAATGCAAGATTAATGTGTACTCCTGGACTGAAATTTAATGAGAGGAAGAGGACATACCCATCCGATCAGTCCGGGGCGCAATTCACAAAAGTATTTGAGGTCAAAAGTACCAATCCGAGGATTAAGCTCACGGCCAATGAAGAAATCATAGATGGCGTTTCCTGGAAGGGAAAAGTTCTTACACAAATAGTACAGCCACTGGGAGGTGTATGGCGAGCACCTACCCCCAGGGCCCTAGTCCAGTCGCTTGGGGGTCCAGCAGGTAGTGGGCGGGCGGGTGTGCGCACCAGTGAGGACGGGGCGTGAGGACCTGACTGGAAGCAGCGAGGCCTCGAGGGCCAGAACTCCTCAGTTTAAGGAACCAGAGCTTTTTTAAAATGTAGACTCACAATTTTCTAAAATAAGTAACTTCATATTTTAAAATATTTGAACACTTTAGGTCAAGAGTCAACCTATTTGTGATCTCTGTGACCTGGCTTGGTCTCTTTAAGGATATTGAACTACTTGAGACCAAAGGAGAAAATCCTAATTTGTGATGCTGAGGTGACTAAAATGCTGGGGACTAGACATAAGTCACGACCACAAAAGGTCTTACTTGTCACTGAGTGACTAAAAAATGGAGGAGCATAGGAGGAAAACACCGAATATATTTTTTCCCTTTAAATGTATTCTCCTTTCCGAACTGACTCCGTGCCATTCTCCCTTCCTCCCCCTGGCGGTGCGCTGCTCACCAGAGCTGCCAGGGGCCAGGGCAGCCGGGGGGGCACCCGCAGCCCGTATGGCCAGGTAGGTGCTGAGGCCCACGGTGAAGGCGAAGGCAGCCAGCACCAGCTGCAGGAAATGGCGGTAGATGTAGAGCAGCTCCAGGCCCCAGAACACGGCCGCACCAACGGCCGCGGCGGTCAGCAGGAAAGCATAGAACCCTGCACGTGAGGCAACACAGACATGTTAGCGAGGCCGGGGCTCAGCCCGAGGCAGGGAACCTCCTGGCAGAGCCGTGCGCTCACCCAGCTTTCCACCTGCTGGAACACACTTAAGGTCTCCTTGTGCATTATCAACAGTCATTATGTGCTTTTTAAGAGAAAGCTGAAAAGTGCACAGAAATTCACTATTAAAAAGCTGAGAAGGGGGGACTAACTCTTCAGGCAACTCCACTCAGTTGACTGAGTGGCTACCTTCAGCTGAGGTCATGATCTCAGGGTCCTGGGACTGAGCCCCCTGCTCAGCAGGGAGTCTGCTTCTCCCTCCGCCTGTTGCTCCTCCCCTGCTCGTATACTCTCACTCTAGCTCTCCATCAAGTAAAGTCTTCTAAAAATACTATAGAAAAGGTAAAATATAAAAAAGGAGGGAAAGGGACCCAGGGGCCTCTTGGAGCAGTGCCATGACAGGGCTAAAACAGCGGCCATGGGACGCTCATGGGGAAGAGAGGACCACGTTCCAGGCCGGAGCCCTGCGAACGCAGCCAAGGGATGTGCAGAGGCCAGTGGCCGCGGCAAAGAGAGGCTGGCTCCTGGGGCAGGAGCAGCCAGGAAGGCCACGCAGGATGGGACCTCCTGGGGCAGGCAGTAACCCCAGAGAATAAAGTACACAAACTAGGGTGATCGCTTCACTTAGTGGTAAGTACTAGCAGGAAAAGCAAACTGGGTGGCAGCAGGAACACCCGAGGGGCCGTCCCCGCACATGGCACGTGGAGCCCACGGGTCAGCGCGAGTCCCGGGACACATGCAGGCGCGCAGCACCCACAGGCTCTGAGCAAGCATCAGATCTGAGTGTTAAAAAAAAAAATTAGGAGCACCCAGGTGGCTCAGTGGGTTAAGCCTCTGCCTTCGGCTCAGGTCAAGATCTCAGGGTCCTGGGACCGAGCCCCGAATCAGGCTCTCTGCTCAGCGGGGGGCCTGCTTCCTCCTCTCTCTCTGCCTGCCTCTCTGCCTACTTGTGATCTCTGTCTGTCAAATAAATAAATAAAATCTTTGAAAAACAAATAACCATTCAATCTATACTTTAGTCTTCTTCCATCAGTAAGAGGCATTCCTTCCACAACCTGAAAAGAAAAAAAAGGTTTTTTTAATTTGAAGCTTTAAAAAGCACAACACTCTCCCAACATCTAAATCCTAAATTTCACCACCTTTCAGCAGCATAGACAGTGACAGGTGGCAGACATATCAGTGGCACGTCATGTGGGGAACCCTGCGGGGCTGGGTGACACAGACATCTTGGGGAAACTGCTCGGCCAGGGCTGCTGGACCCCCGGCCCCCAGCCCGCGAGCACTGGTTGGCCACGCGCTTGGAAGGCAGCTGCAGGGACACCACAAGCCCATCGTCCTATGGCTGAGGTCCTTGTCTACAGCCGCCCACTCCAAGCCTGGCTACCCTGCCACCCTGCCCCGCGCCACATGCAGACTCATCCCACAGACTTATGTGGTCTTGGTCCACACACACACACACACACACACACATCTACTCAGTCGTCCCATGAACCCTCCATGACCAAGAGCCAGGGAGCGCCCCGCACATGCACTCAGGAAACACACACCTCCCTCAGGTTGAGTTTAAATAACGTCCGCCTGCCCGACGGCAGCCACATCCGACTCCTCAAAATGACTACTCAGCAATGCTGCCTCGTGTAGGAGACACCAACATAGTGTCAGTCTGGGGCCAGACTCCTCCTCCCTCTCACTGGCTAGGACAGGGGACCCAGGCCTGGGGGCCACCTCGGTGGCAGCAGAATCCCACTGCAGATTCCCAGCGCCTCCTGTAGGGTCCTTATCTAATAACCACCACCCGCGGCTCTAGCCTGCAAACGCGCGAGAACCGAAACATACATGCAGATCTATCAAATCTGTAACCGCAGAAACTGCTTTTCTTATTCAACATTACCTAGTTTGAAGGTGGCTTACCTCAGCTAATCTGAATGTGTGTCTGCACTGTAGAGCTTTCCCCTAAAGGTGCCTGAGGTGGGGGGGCGGGGAACCACAGCAGTGTGCCCTCCCAGAGAGAACTTACCTTCCCGATCGGCAGGAGGTAGAACAGAGCCTGAAGAAAAAACCAGAGCAGATAGACCCCGAACACTCTGGTTTCCCACAGATCAGACAAAGCTGGCAACGGAGGCGGGAAATTCAGAAGACGGGGCTCCTTCTGTTTGCACATGAGCAGCAACAGGAAGAGGAAGGCAGGCAAGCCGAGCATGATGAGAAATGCACCTGCAAACACCGGGGACCATTTGAGATTCCAATTTCAGTCCAGTCGATCCACTGCTTTCACTTTTCCGAGGCAGAACCAAAGGCCAGCTAAGCGTCTGACCCTGCTAAGGTACCATCAGCAACACCTCACCCCTATGGCGCCCGGGGAACAAGCGCCCACAGGCACAGAGACCAGCGGGGACAACAGTCCCCCTCACAGACCAGGCTTCGTGGTATTTCAAGTCCTGCCACATGGGAGCAGACAGGGCGAGATGCCAGCAACCCAGCCATTGGAACATCTAAAATTCATGAACCTCCTCATAGAAAAGCCAGCAAACACCCTGTCTCCAAGCTTCCAGAATTGGGCCAGTGCCCCATGCACAGAGCACACGCAAACACGGGGATGGGGACACTGTCGCTCGCAGCCCAGCCAGCCTGGTTACAGCTACGATCCTCCCAGCCACGAAGCCAGGCAGGACTCTGAACCGGTGGGCCCCGAGTGGTTTCCTTTATATGAAATGGTATCATTTTCAAATTACAACCCACTTCAGAACACTGAGCGCTCAAACACCTGAGACCCTGGATGCTCGTGGCCCTGCCGGGCGGCTCAAGCAGCCACCGCTGCCCACGGCCACCGCTGCACTTGGCCTCCGTTGTCCTCCACCTAACCTTCCCACACCAGCCTGCCCTTTACCTGCTGAATTTCTTTGTTCAAACCACAAGCAGGTTGCCTGAAGCTTTCAATATAGCCACTTGGGCACCCTCTCCACTCTAGGACAATCGTCAAAAATGCTCCCACTGCAGCCCTTTGCACCTGCTACGCCTTCTGCCTGGAGGGCTCCTCCCCAGGCTCCCATGGGGCTCACACTCCTGCAGAGGGAGGCCCTCCCTCCCCCACACCGCCCCACAGAGCTCACTGCCACTGCCACCGCCTGGGCCACCGTCACCACCCTCCCAGTGCTAAGCCAGAGCGGTTGCCTACCAGGGACTCCACCGAACTCCAGGGCCTTGGTCTGCGTGGCTGGCTCTTCAGAGGTTTTCCATAATGTAGATCCTTTTGTTGCAACAATGTTTTCTTCCTTAGAATCTATGTCTTTTAATTTGATCTCTTCTCTTCTTGGCCGAAGGCTATACTGTGTAGATATGTAACGACTTTCTTCCAACAAATGGAATTTTTCCTAATTAGAAAATAGGAAATGTTTACAGTCAATAATTATCATTAATGTAACCCCATTAACTGACTCAGCATCTTAATATAGCTGCTCATTAACAAGAAGAAATCTGTTAAATGACATTCAGTCCTAATTTAAGAACAGAATTTTAGAAGAGATTGTAAGATTATGAATTTTAGAAGGGATTGTAAGATTGTAAGATTATGGTATACAGTGTGACTCTCGAAAGAAAGTCACATTTACGAAGAGGTCAAGTGCCAGAGATGAGGACGCCCCGTACCTCAGTGTTTCTGGAGGGCAGGCCATCCCTCTCTGTGCGCTCAGGCTCCCCATTGTATCTGCCGAGGCTGTTCCCAAACGGCTTCTAAGGTGACACAAACCATTATAAACATAAGAATCGTGTCGTATTAAAGAGACCATTGTGACAAAAACTTGCTATTATGAAATCAAACAATAAAATAAACCAAAGATTCCCACAGCTTCAATTCTAAAAGATTTCAACATACTTTTGTTAAAAAAGAAAAGGAATAAAATTGATGAGAATTTCCCAGTCGGAAAGGATTGGGATTTTACAGTATAGCTCTCTACGTGAGATCTTTCATCTTTTAAACGTAGACTGTTACAATGTCATTGTTCAATGGCAGACACTCTAATATATGAGTTAGAGAAAGTAAAAACTGGTCAATCAGTTCCCTGAGTGCTTGGGGGTGGGGGAGGGTGGCGCACACACATTCACTGCCTCCAAATAGCCACCTAGGGGAAACTAAGACATGGTGGGTACTCCGGGAGGGTCACCAGCAACCTGCAGACCGCCCCCCGCTGCCTGGTTTCTACAGAGCCCCAAGCTCCCACTGCCTGTGTCCCTCTCTTCAAACCTGCCTCTCCTTTAGGGGGGGAGGGAACGCGTCACCGGACCAAACTGGGGAAGTGGTCCAGGGCTCTGCTGGCAAGGAGCACAGCCAGTCTGTGGCTCTTGGGTCACCGGGACTGTAAGAAAGTCACATTGTAAACACGAACGGGCACTAATGCTAAAAATGGAAAAGTGACAGAAAGGAGTACGCAGCATCTGTTCCTTAACATGTGTCCCCTGACGGGCCCTGAGAGCCGTTAACCGACAGAATATTCAAGCTCCCCAATAATCCTCAAAGGCAAGGGAAAGGGGTGAGCTGACAGTATAAGGCAATCAAACTGACCAAAAGAATTACTACTAGAATTCTCCGGATGAGAAAATGGGCATTCACACACTGTGGAGGTTGGCAGAAACCTTGAGGCAATTCAGCCACATGCATCAAAGCCTCAGATCGGCTCCACCATCTGACCTGGAATTCCACACCTAAGCACCGACATTCAGGGAACATCAGATGCTGTATAAGAGTATTTGTTTACAACACTGAAAATTCCAAGGAAAAGCAAAATGCCGATCATCAATAAGGGAGCTGATGCTAATCATCACATCACATGTGTATGATTCACGGACAGCCAAACGATTCTATACAGCAAACGATGTACGAAAATATAACTCAGGTTATTCCTAATGTTTTAAAATTTTTAAATCTGACTATAAGACTATGTATCTAAATCCAGTTTTTTAGGATTATTAAAAATCTGCGTGCATTTTACCCAGGAAAGAGATAATATTAAGAGAATAAAAGATCATCTTTATTCAGTTCTTTTCCTTCAAAATCATTTCCATTTGGCCTACCACCTGAGACATCCTTGTGCACGGGCCTGTAGTTCCTGCACAGCGACCTTTCCAAGCTTCAGCTCAGAAAGCAATTCTGTTAAAATTATGATGCCAAGTAATGAGGCCAAGACCAAGGATATGTTTTTGGAAAACACAGTTTCCTTATTTTACACAAGAACTTTTTAAGTTCAACCTACAATCTACATCTACGCCAAATTTAAACTCTGCTTTTTTTAAAGTCCCGATACTAAACCGCCCTCCTGTAACGGAGCGCTCTCTTGCACTGGTGCTCACAAGTATTGGACTTCCCGTTCTCCCAGCGGGTCACGCACTCTTCCAGTCATCACCTTAGATGCCACACGTCCCTGCCCCGTCAGCACGACTCACTGCGGCCTGAGTAAGCACGCACACGAGGGGGAAGACGGTTTGGGACCGAACCCCGGACACGGTGCAGCCTCCCGAGGGCCCGACTACACGCACCAGCACCAGCGGAGTCAGCTTCACTTCCAGGACTTCCTTCCTCATCTCCTTTATGTCAGCCTGGTGTGAAGCAGAGGCGGATCGACGGGAACTCCTCAGTGGTCGACCAGGGGATCGGGAGCGCGACCTTGACCTACTCCCTCGGCGTCTGGAGGGAGAACTGGACGTCGAGCCACTTTTCCTTTGTCTAAAGGAAGTTAAAGGCTAGAGAGGGACAAGAAGGCACAGAGCTTTAGCACAAGACAGACCTGAAGGAGAAGAGGGTGCAAAACATGCCCAGTACCATCAACTCCGCAATCACCCCGGGGCCTCAGGGCAGCCAGACGCTGCCATAGTGGCCCACCCACGGGACACGCAAGGCCTTTCTCAGAAGGTCCTGCGCAGAATGGATGTGTCCAAGCCAACTATCTGTGCGCTCTGCCGACGGCACCTCCGAGAGCAGCAGCCCCTGACACCGAGTCAAACTGAGACGAGGGGACAAGTGAACCGCACCCAGCAACACAAACCCTAGCCCCCCAGGGGCACTTGCAATAGCCACCCGGGAGGATCTGGAAAGTGGGGGCGCGGCTGGGCGACTCAGCAACACCTCCTTCTGCCCTCTTCTCTCCCGCCTGATTCTGTGTGGCCCAGCAGCTAGGAAGGGCTTTACTGTTTGTAAATGAGGCCAAACAAAAACAGAAGAAACGTGAACCTTCGTGACCCGTGGGAAATACTTTAAATTCTCACTCCAGTGCCCATTAATAGTTTCATCGGAAAACAGCCACATCCCTCATGTCCTGACTACCTGGGCTGCTCTCACACTGCAGAAACCAGATGGACATAACGCCTAAAATCATCACTATCTGGCTTTTGGTTCAAAAGCTTTGCCAACCACGGGCCAGAATACTCAGACTGTGGTTCAGAGGCTGTGGGTTCAAGAGACTAGACATGTAGAAATCTTCACAGCATTTCGACAATGTGATTTTACACCTGTCGGATCTAACGCTGCAAAGTCAGGGCTTTTACGGCACATCTGTCTTCCAAGTGTCCGGCAAGTCACTTCTATGGTATTTCACGTAAGCACTTCTAGACCACAGAGCAGATCATTTAAAGCCCGGCCCCCCAACCAGAGAGGCTGAGAAGCCCTGGGCCAGACCTAAATCTAATTACTGTCACTCTCCTGATGAAATCCTCAGTGCTCGCAATGAAGCCCACATCTCTCTGGTTTTGCTCCCGTTAATCCTGAGCTGGCCCTCGCCCCCTGCACCTGTGTCCGCACCCAACTCCCACCCCCCGGCCAAGCTGTTCTCCCTATTTGGCCTCAGCACCCCCAGTGTTCTCTGCAAGCCCTCCCTGAGACCCCACGCACACCAGCACCACCCACCAAACTTCCCTCACCAAAGGCATGACACGATCACGGAAGTGGGAGCTTCTGGGATAGGATACCATGCCGCACTTGTGTCTCCCCCACCCGAAGCCCAAGTGTGGCCCTGCACCTCCACCTGGAGCCAGGCCTGACCTCTGTATGGCTAAAAATGCACCACCAGTCACCTCCCCATCTAGAAACAGACTCTGGCAAAGCAACGGAGCACTTACCTTGATATCATTCTCCTTCAGCTCAAGTTCAGTGCCGTCTTTGTACTTGACGGTGTAGAGCTGGGACTGGCTGTCATGGCTCAGAATTTCGACTTCATAGTAAAGCGAACTCCCAGGCCACCGACCTCTCACCACCTCACCATCAGCAAATTTCCTACTTGGCATTTTGAAAAATCAGCCTGAATGGTTTAAAAAAAAAAAAACAAGGAGTCACTACATCCACACTCGCATGTATCTTTCTTCCACAGACTAAACACTAAAATATGTCTTTCCAAAGTGTTTAACTGGCAAAGATTTTAGGACCAGAAGAGGCTCCTAGAGCGGCAGGGAGGGGAGGATGTCTGAGCCCTTACTCCAAAGGGGAGAACAAAGTACCAAGGACAGGAGAAATGGCAGAGTGGGGACGCATGAGGCTGTTGTTTCCGCTAGGGCGTATCTCACCTGGAGTCACTTTACACAGGGCGCTCTTGCCACCACGGCACCTGCCGGCGACACGAACATGCAGCCGGATAGAAAGGCACCAAGAGGTTTGCACTCTGCAAAATGCTATCACCCGAGGGACCGACTTCTTGCTACTCAACAAGGCACGTCACAAAGGACGCATTTCCTGATTTATAAATCCGCACACAGGTCACCCTGCTGAGCCCTGTGACTCTTCATCTCTGGGTTGTGAGTTCAAGCCCCACATTGGGCACAGGGCTTACTTTAAATAGATAGATAAATAAATTTGTATATAGTCTTACAAAGGCTTTAAAACCTTATTTAATTTTGGGGGCGCTTGGGTGGCTCAGTCGGTGAAACATTTGCCTTCAACTCAGGTAATGACCTCAGGGTCCTGGGATCGAGCCCCACATTGAACTTCCTGCTCAGCGGGGAGTCTGGTTCTCACTCCCTCTGCTACTCTCCCTGTTTGTGGTCGCTCTCTCTCACTCACACACACAAATAAAATCTTTAAAAAAAAAAAGTGTTTCATTTTTAACACATTACTTCTATTAAAAACAATAAATTCTAAGGAACCATCCATCTGGGAAAATCAAGGAGGTATAACTAACATTACTATAAGCCACCAACAAGGAAAAAATTATTCCAAACCCATAACGAATAGCAAATGTGGGGTGCTTTCATAAAGTTTTCAAGTCTTCCAGCTAAAATCCCAAACACACTCCAGCAGATGTGCCGACC
Source organism: Mustela nivalis (assembly GCF_964662115.1). Lineage (NCBI taxonomy): Eukaryota > Metazoa > Chordata > Mammalia > Carnivora > Mustelidae > Mustela > Mustela nivalis. The sequence goes on along the minus strand of NC_139035.1, from coordinate 29,629,453 downwards.
ACACGCGGGTGGGCGCACACACACTCGCAGCCAGCATCCACCCTCAGTTCCCACATTCCTTTCCACATGGCCCCAGCGCCACGCTTCAACAGCACTCCAAGAAACCAGACGCAGCCAGCAGGGAGGACCACTTAAGGGAGGCCTGCTGGCCACCCTTCCTCAGTTATCAAGGGGGGCTGGGTGCTGGGTGCTTCCAGCTCTCGGGCAGCACGCTTTTCCCCGTCAACTGAGCAGCAGAGTCCCACTGCCCTGGGACAAAACAGTACCGCCCCACCTCCTTCTGCAGCAGCAGCTCAGCAGGCTGGGGGTCTCTTCTCAGAAGGGAATTCCCCCTTTGGGCCAGCTGGCCAGCTGGCCAGCCCTCGCTCGCTGGTCCGGCCCCCAAGCCTGCCGCTCAGCCGACCGCGGTCAAGACCCGATTGCACCAGGCCGCATGGGCACGCCAGCAGCTCTCCGGAGTTAGGAAAGGGCGAAGCGGGCGTTACCCCACCCCTCCAGCGGGAAACCTTTCATAAGCACATTTCCTCACTATTAATTGCCTGAGAAAATACTTCACAAACTTCACTTGTTTAGAAAGATAGCAGCCAGTCTGTGGGAGAGGAAAGCAAACCCAGCCACCTATCCAGTGATTAGAGGGTGTCAGCCCAGCACATGCGAGCGGAGAGGGTGCTCTGGGCCGGCGCCTGCCTGAGATAGCATCGCAGGCTAATGAGGGGGTGTGGGCTCGGACCGGGGGAGAGGAGCCAGAAGCTTTAGTGCTGAAGTCGCAGCAGGCTGAGGTGGCATCTCAGGGGCACTTGGCAAGCAGGGGGCAGTGGACACCTTGGGCCATGGAGGAGGGGGGACAAAAAGGAAGGTGACAACGGCAAACCTTGCCTGTTTCAACATTCAGGTGCGAGAGCCTCTCGATACTAAGAAAGAGGAAGGAAATGTGCACTTCTTCTCTCTTCTCTTGTGCCACTCCACCTCCCCGGACCCCCTAAAATCAAACCACTGCTACTGGTACTGATGCCCAGAGGCTGGTCAGCCGGGGTTGGGAGAAGACAACTGTATCTTTGTCCAAGAAGACACCATTCCAGTTTGAAACAACTCTCCAGAGACTTAAAAAGCCTCTGGAGCAGACACTGTACCTTTCTGAACATTTATTTATTGCCATCTGTTAGCCAGTTAAATATTTTGGGTCACACAAATTAAGATAGTTATGGATATCTGTTGCTAAGCTTAATTTAAAAAAACAAACAAACAAAAAAAAAAAAAACTAAGACTTGGAACTCACAGCAATGTTTTCACTGGTGGCAGAGGAAGCCAGCCCTCTCCTTAGGAGACCTCTGTGGTGTCAACAAATGTTCCAGAAGATGAAACCACAACACCGTGCATACCTCCACTTTGCCCAAGCTCCTCCCACCCTGGTGACAGCCCAGCCACCTTCCAACAGACTCCTCTGCAGGGTGAGTCCACCAAGATGGGACACCCCAGCCTCACTGCCACCATGCACGAGGTCCAGACCCACCGGGAAAGGCTTCATTCAGAAGGGACATTTCAGCCCAGTGGAAAGGAAAAGCTTGTTTACTGAGAGGCTTTTCCCTGTGAAGCCACACATTTAACTAACTTTCCTGTCAGTTAGCCCTACAATCCTCACACATTTGAGCTGCGACTTGTTACTATTTATCATGCCCACAGTCCTCTTCCCCTGGAGACCAAAGTGTTACAAGGGTGTCTGGTTCTCTTTCCCTCACTCCCAAACCAGTCCAAATCCAGCTGAGAAAGGGAAGCTCAAAGGAAGTCTGACGGCTTCCGTTGCACACCGGCTTCCCTTGCACACCGGGGCCCAGGGCCCAAGGCCAGCCAGGCAAATGCCTGCCCCTGCCCCCGGCCCCGCCCCCTGCCCGGACTGTAGGACACCTAGGAGACACCACCGCCCAGGCCTGCCCACCGCCCAGGCCTGCCTGGGCAGACGGCGCGACGCCCCTAAGCAATCTGAACACGCCAAGGTAAGGTCCATTCCCTTGCGGCTCGCTCTTACCCCTCCTACCCTGACAGCTCTCGGGGGGCCGGTGCTCTGTCCATACCTGCCCTCTCTGGCCCTGCGACAACAGTCTCTGCTAAAGCTACTGCCACGGAGGCCGGGCACCCGCACACGCGTGCACGCGGCGCGGGGTTGACGCCGCAGGTGCAGCAGGTGAGCGCCGACGCGGTGCGGGAGCGGTGGGGGGGTGCCCGGAACGCCCCGGCCGGAGCGCCAGACCAGGCCCCTCCGCGCTCAGGTCTCAGAAATGCCGCTTGAGGCCGCGGGCCGGTGTCACAGGGACTTTTTTTAAAAGACTTAAAACGGTGAAAACACAGGATCGAACGCGCACAGCCCGCTTCACTATCCGCTTTCAGAGCGTTGGAGTCCGGGAGCCGGTGACAGCGAAGGCGGACGGCAGCCGCGCCCTGTCCCCGTCCACCCATCCCCCGTCCCCGCAACCCCCCAGGTCCCCGTCCCGCCCGCCGGGCTCCCTATCCCCATCAGCGCATCCCTAGTCCTCCCCCCGTCCCCCGTGTCTCCGCCCCCGTCAGTGCATCCCCCATCTCCGCGCCTTCCCCCCAGTCCCCGTCCTGCCCGCCCGGTTCCCTTGTCCCCACGTGTCCCCCGTCCCCGTCAGCGCATCCCCTGTCCCCACGTCCCCCGTCCCAGTCAGCGCATCCCTCGTCCCCGCGCCGTTCCGAGTACCCGTCCCGACCGCCGGGCTCCCCCGTGTCCCCAGTCCTCGTCAACACATCCCCCATCCCAGCGCCGCCCCAGTCCCCCGTCCCGCCCGCAGGGCGCCCCCGTCCCCCGAGTCCCCGTCCCCGTCAGCGCACCCCCCGTCACCCCCCCAAGCCTCCCGTCCCCGTCAGCGCATCCCCCGTCCCCGTGACCCCCATCCCGAGTCCCGAGTCATGCCCGCCCGGGTTCCCGCGTCCCCCCGTCTCCCATCCCCTCAGCGCGTCCCCGTCCCCGCCGTGGCCGCACCCAGGGGCCCCAGGACCACCACCGCCGCCCTCCCGGCCGACACCGCCGCGGCGCGCCCAAAATGGAGGGAGGCGCCCGCGATTTCCACCTCCGCTCCACTTCCGCCGCGGCCCGGCCGACCCCCTGCAGGGGAAGCCGGGGCCGCGCATCCCCTGCCCCCCGCACCCGGAGGCCGCGCCGCGCTGGGCGGCGGGCACGGGGACGCTCACCTGCGCGGGGCTCCGGCGGGACGTGAGCGGCTCCGGGACAGTAACCCAGCAGCACCCGGCGTCGGCTCCGCGCGCACGACGCCGCCCGTCGCGCCCGCGCCCGCGCCCCCTCCCTCGAGCGCGCGCCGCGCCGCGCCCCCGCCCCGCCCCCCAGCGAGGCCACCCCGGTCTCCCATTGGCCCCTCGGCCTTTTGAATCGTCCCCGGCGCCGCCGATTGGTCGTGCGCGTGGCGCGTCCGCCCCGCCGGGCCTGCCCGCGGAGAAGGGGAGGAGGCGGGGCGCGGAGCCGGGCGGAGCCGGACAGTCCGCCCCGCGCCCGCCTTATCGCCGCGGCCCAGACGCCGCGCCCCCGCCCCGCCCCCGCGCTGCCGCCGGGGTCGGCGAGGCGCTGCGTACTTCGGGCTGCGGGCCTGCCTGGCCAAAGAGATATAAGAAGCTGCAAAGAAAACAGTCAATCCGCGCGGTGACCAGTCCAGACCAACTGTCCGGGGCTGCAGGTGCTTCCTGCGAAGACGCTGGCAGAGCTCTGCCAACCGTGCTGAGGGTCTGCGGCCCCCCCGCGGGCTGCGCCCCACTAGGCGCTAGGCTCCTTTGTCCTGAGGGCGGCGGGACCTGGCCTGGGCCGCGGGCCTCGGGCGGGCGGGCGGGGGGTGCAGCGACCGGAGCGGGGTACAGCGGTGGCGCGGGGTCCGGGGCGCCCGGGGGCCGGGGTCCTGGCCAGAGGTGCCAGAAAGTACACAGTAATATGCGCGCTGGGGTCAGAAAACTCTTGCCCTAAGCGCTGGCTACCACTCGCATCCCACAAGTCTGGTGTTAACTCGCCTGCGAAGTGCCTGTTGTAACGTTAACTCCGAATCTGGTGCGGATCCTAAACCTTTATTTTCTCCAAGTTATCATTATTCGTTAGTTGGTTTTCTTCCTTTGAGGTTGAGAGTTTAAAGAAGTCCGCTGAAGTTCCCGGTTTTGGCAGTGTGGTCTTCAAGTATTTGTTAACCCGACACTAGGCTAGCCTAATTTAACTGGGTTAATTTAAGTGAATTTCAATTTTGGAAACACTGTTGCTTAAATTATAGTAATAAACAGGCTTTTGCATTGAAAATGCAGCTTTGGCCTCAGGAGTTCTCATTTTCTCACATTTATTAACAAGACACTCAAGTATACTATGTTTAAAAAGAAAGAAAGAAAAGAAAAGAAAAGTTAATACATTGAGCTTCCTCAGACACATCCGGGGCAAAAGTTTTCATCAGAGCCTTTCCAGAAAACAAGTTCTGATATCCAGATGTCTTCATGGTCATGAAATTTTCATGGAGACTTGAGCTCGAAATATCCACACTGCACTCCAAAGTCAGAAAACCTGATTTTTGGTAAAGCTGTAGGCTCTCATTGTCCCAACGTTTAAGACAAGATAACACTGACCCTGTCTCATTTTTTGCAGCAGAAATGAAAGTGCTATTCCAGGTATAAGGGGCCCTAAGGCAGTCACTGTTCCTAATGGTCACGCAGCACTGTGCTGTTGGTTCTCATCTGTCCTTCCCAGGACCAGGATTTCAGAGCACTTCCCTTGAGAACACCAGGATTTCAGAGCACTTCCCTTGAGAAACATATTTGCATTTCCTGGATCCGTTCAGTGTGTGAAATAAAAGATTCTCTTAAAAACACACACACACTTTGCTTTCTAAAAAGTGAGGTTTACAAAACCTCATGACAAAATGAAGTTAAAAGATTGTAAATCACTAGAATGAGCTGAGTTAACATTCTACCTTCTAAATGACCAAAAACATTTTTCAAAACAACTGATTTTGACATTGGAGAAAGTAAGCAATACTTACTGTTTATTTCTAGTTAGTAGACAGAAGAACGTTGTGAAAAATCAGATTGATACCTAGGTTAGTTTCTCAATAAAGGAAGGGTTGGTATGTTCCTCTCAGGTTTCCTCTAGAGACTACTAAAAGTGTGTATACTGGGGAGTGGAGAGTTTCTAGGGTTAGTTCTCAGAGAGATGCTTGTCAACCACAATTAGCCAGTTGTGGATTTTTAGAAAATACCAAGTCCGAGTCACAGAGCCATGTCTTGGCACTGCTGTCGTTAATACAGCTGTGAGTGGCACAGTCCCCTCCACCACTGGCAAGGAAAATTGGCAGTGGGGAAGAAAAGCTCATGGCCTGGGCCACTCCCATAGCTAGAGACCACACCCGGGGCCAGGAAACCTTGCATGGGAAACAGGAGCCTCAGGTGGTGCGATCCCCCATGGGGGGGTCTTTGCTTCTGCTTCCCAGAGGGTGTGGGCTAGGAGGACTGATACAGTCCTTTTGAAAAAGGGGTCGGGGCACAATTTCATGTGGCATGAGGAAATCCAGTTAGACTACTTGGGCACCGTTTTGTTAGTTTTGTTTAAAGATGTTTTTAATTTAGGGGCGCCTGGGTGGCTCAGTGGGTTAAGCCGCTGCCTTCGGCTCAGGTCATGATCTCAGGGTCCTCGGATCGAGTCCTGCATCGGGCTCTCTGCTCGGCAGGGGGCCTGTTTCCCTTCCTCTCTCTCTGCCTGCCTCTCTGCCTACTTGTGATCTCTCTCTGTCAAATAAATAAATAAAAATCTTTAAAAAAAAAAAAGATGTTTTTAATTTATTTGAGAATGAGAGAAGGTGCATACAGGAGGAAGGGGAGGCAGAGGGAGAGGGAGAAGCAGACTCCCCACTGAGCAGGGAGCCTGGGATCACCATCTGAGCTCAAGATAGACACTCAACCGATGGAGCCACTCAGGCGTCCTCGTCCTGTTTTATAAGGAAAAAGCTGTTGGACACTGGAGGTACAGAAAGCCTTTCATGACATGGACGTACCCCAGGGGCCATCTGATAGCACATTTCTACCATGGTGTTTGATCTGAATCATTCCTATTCACAGAAACAGAGTTCGTGGTTACCACCATGGAGTAATTAAGTCATCTCAATAACAATGACCTTTTCATCTTTATTTGAAACACTTAACACTTACAACCATTTGTAGCACTCCTCTGCTTTTTTCTTACTGTTTCACTATCAGAAGTGGCAGCGTTGAAGGGATGGACCCAAGTACCCTGCTCTCCTCAGCTTCATTGGAAGAACTGAAACAAAGGACTATCTTAAGCAATTCAGTATGAATATGTGATTTTTTTCTGCTCCAGTATTCAAGCTACACACTACCGAGAGCTGTTGGATCCGTACTCAAGCCAACTCTGTACAAATTTCAAATACATCTATGTCCATGATGCTCTAAAAACATAGAATCACAAGTACCTGTCACTTATGGAGGGGTGTGTTCTGAATAAAATGATTCACCAGACTCCTGTGCTCCAAATAGGTGTTAGGTTATGCAACCAATGAGGAGGCTCTTGCTTCAAATAAAGTGAAGAAGTGTAAAATGATTATGCAAATTTTATTTTGCATAATTAATTTATACAAATTAAAATTATGTTTAAAATATTAGGCTCCATCTCAAATATTTTATATCGTCACCCTCAAACATGCTTTACGCAGATCTGATTGCACCAGATATCGTAGGACACGAAGATTACCGTGATCTAAAAGTGAGTCTTCGAAGATGGGTGCTGGGAAGGCAGCCAGATGAGCAGTCCTTCAGAGCCCAGACTTGGGGCATCAGAATTCAGAGTCCTAGAGGAGGAGTGCCTGGGGGGAACAGACACTTGATTTTGGCTCAGGTCATGTTCTCTTTGTCCATGGTATTTGTCCTTTTGTGACTGGTCTGTCCCACTCAGCACGATGTCCTTGGGGTTCGTCCATGGGGTAGCAGGTGTCAGAATTTGCTTCCAGTTAAAGAGAGAGCGATATGCCCTTGTATGTACATGGCATGTTTTGCTTATCTGCTCATATAGCCAGAGACATGTACACTGCTTCCATTTCTCATCTCCCGTAAATAAAGCTGCAGTGAATCCAGGTACAGAAGTCTGGCTGGTACAGAAGTCTGGCTGCTCTTCGCGGGATGTATACACCCAGAAGATGAATTGCTGGATCATAAGGTAATTTTACAAGCTGCTGACCACAGCGGCTATGCCCATTTTTATATTTCCACCAACAGTGCCCTAAGTTTCCAATGTCTCCGCAGCCTCACCAACACTTGCTCTTTTCTGGGTTTTGCTTTTATTATTATTATTTTTTTTAAGTACCCATCCTGATGGGGGAAAACTGATCCTACCAATGTGCTCATAAAATTTTTTTTGTTATTTTAAAATAATTTTATTATATCATACATGCTGTCAACCCCACAGGGCACCCTGCAAATTCTGACTTAGATTAAGCATAATTGCTCAAAGACACTCAGTGGTATTTGTGCCATGAATTTTTGGGTTTTTTGGTTTTTGTTTTTTGGGTTTTTTTGCACAGCACAAGATGGGTTCCAGCGCAGCATAGTTCAAAATCTTGCTAACGTCTTGAGGCCAAAGCGGAGAGTGAGAAAAATGTTGGCAAGCGCATAAAGAGCTCTTCCAATTTCCTCAGAAAAATACGATTTGAGAAGAGCTGAAATATAAAATGTTAACAAAAGTAAATTACCGTAAAAGCACACTGTTGGCTTGAGTCACTTCATCTCAGTGTAAGTGAGGCAGGGTGGGGGAGAGCCAGCCTCATGGGACTGTCCTTTGCAAAATTAGAACATTTCTCCAAGTGAAACTCTGTTGTTAGCACATGCTGGGGAAGCCACAATTAACCTAGCCGGGTTTCCAAGGAGGAGAAGCACATGTCAGACCCTGTGAACTGCACCCAGTTTTGCAGAGCAAGTGTTTTGGACACATAAGCACACATGGAGTCCAGTGTTACATCTTCCTTTGAAATACACACAAGTGGGGGGGGAACATCTGACTCTTCTTGTCAGTTCAGGTCATGATCTTGGGGTCCTGGGATCAAGTCCCGTGTTGGACTCCGTGCTCGGCGGGGAGCCTGCTTCTCCCTCTGCCTGCCGCTCCCCCTGCTTGTGCTCTCTCTGTCTCTCTAAAATGAATGAATGAATGAATGAATGAATGAATAAATAAATAAATAAATAAAATATTTTAAAATTTATATACACACAGGGAAATAGTAGCCAAGAGAGAGGACGGCTCTCTTTCACTTCCAAGAGTCCACACCAGAAAGAGGAATTCCGCCTGTGGACTTGGAAGTTGGGGACACTTGCATTGGGACCCCGGCCCTCTCCCCCAACAGGTACTTGGACTTTATTTTCAGACTGTTTCCTTATCTGTGAAATAAGAACTATAATAGCCACTATCTGGAGGGCTGTTGCAAGGTGTGAATTTAAAAAGAAGTAATCATGAAATACTTCTGATTTCTTAATTTATTCCCTCAGCAACACTGGATTGAACTCTCAAGATGGAAGAAATTTGAAAACAATATTAAAAAAAAATTTTACAACAAATTTGAAGGATGCCTGACATTTTTGTGTTTATCAAAATATGGTATAAATTAATGGGAGGAGGACGAAGTGTCCTGATTTTGAGGGGTTATTTCAATAAGGCTTTCCAGCAAGGCCCCACTTGCTGTCGGACAGTCAGACCGCCTGGAAAAGCAAGTGGAACCAGCTAGTGTTGAGCTCATATCCCCCATCCCCACCCCCAGGCAGGGGACCTGCAGTTCCTTTACCATCCCTAAAAGACTTTAGAGTAACTAAAATGGAAAAAAAAGAAAAAGGTCTCTCCCAGCATTTGGAAGTAACTCAGAATTGAAAAATATGCCCCCAAAAAGCACTCATAGTGCTTCATGATTTTATAGTCACCGAGTGATGGCAAAATGCCAGGGACCAGTTGGCAGAAAGTCAGTCCTCCAATGGCTTAAGTCTGGTCTTCTGCCCCCATCCCGCCCCCAACCCTGCACACACTGAGGCCTCTGCTACATGCTCTGCCTTTAAATACATTTTGCAAAAACGGAGGCAATTCCCATCAGGGCCTCTGAGACATCCCCCCACTTCTGTCCTCTGAGGATCCACCTGAGGCTGCGGGAAGAAAGCTCTGCCCACAGGCAAGAGGGGCAGCCGGGGCTCCTCAAGTTCACATCCATGCCCACGTGGGAAGGAACTTGCTTTGTCTGGCCATGAGCTCAGGAGGGTTTCGTGATGAGTTTCACCTTCTGTCGATGAGATATGAGTTGTTTTTAAATGTTTATTGCTTGGGGTGCCTGGGTGGCTCAGATCGTTGTCTGCCTTCGGCTCAGGTCATGATCCCAGGATCTTGGGATCAAGCCCCTAATGGGGCTCCTTGCTCAGCAGGGAGCCTGCTTCTCCCTCTGCCTGCTGCTCCCCCTCCTTGTGTACGCACGCTCTCTCTCTCTCTCTCTCTCTCTCTTTCTCAAATAAATAAATGAAAAAGATCTATAAATGTTTATTACTCCCAGTGCCCATATGCCAAATGTTAGAAATTCTGAATCCACTTTGTTAATATTTAATGACATCCCGAGCTCTTCTCTCAGCTCAGCCGCTGCTGGTGCGGGGCCAGGGTAGTAGTGTTCATGTTTCTTTCAAAGAGCCCATTAGGACTCCTGGTGGGCTCCATCGGTGAAGCGTCTGCTTTGGGTTCAGGTCATGATCCCGGACTCCTGGGATGGAGTCCCACTTCAGGCTCCTCTCCCTCTCCCTCTGCCTTTAATAAATAAATAAAATCTTGGGATGCCTGGGTGGCTCAGTTGGTTAAGCGGCTACCTTCGGCTCAGGTCATGATCTCAGCGTCCTGGGATCGAGTCCCACATCGGGCTCCTTGCTCAGCGGGGAGCCTGCTTCTCCCTCTGCCTTTGCCTGCCATTCTGTCTGCCTGTGCTTGCTCTCGCTTCTCTCTCTATGACAAATAAATAAAATAAAAAATCTTTTAAAAATAAATAAGGGGCGCCTGGGTGGCTCAGTGGGTTAAGCCGCTGCCTTCGGCTCAGGTCATGATCTCAGGGTCCTGGGATCGAGTCCCGCATCGGGCTCTCTGCTCAGCAGAGAGCCTGCTTCCCTCTCTCTCTCTCTGCCTGCCTCTCCACTCTCTCTGCCTGCCTCTCCATCTACTTGTGATTTCTCTCTGTCAAATAAATAAAAATCTTAAAAAAAAAAAAAGTTTAAAAATAAATAAATAAATAAAATCTTAAAAAAATGAGAGAGTGGTTTCTCTTTTTTTCCATTTTATTTTTTTATTTTTTTCATCATTTAAAAAATTTTTTTATAAACATATAATGTATTTTTGAGAGAGTGGTTTCTAATCGGCAGGCAAGAATGGTGGAGCAGGGGCTCGCCTCACGAGCTCACTGTGGATGGACACACAAGGCAGGCTCACACGTGAGGACAGAAGTCCACGTGTCTGGGCCCCCCAGCTCAGGAGCCCTGCCAGAACCTCCTGGTGGTGAGCCCACAAAACCGAAAGCAGAGGGGCTGGGAGCTCTTCCGCTGTTTGTCAGGCACCTGAACAAGCTCAGAGAGAATAAAACAACATCTGAGCCCTTTGTTTTCTGTTTCAAGTTTTTAAACAGGAAGAACAGGAACAGGAAGAAAGAACAGGAGGGAAAAAGGCTCCATTGGCAAGAGAATTACCCAGCAGGGCCTGGGGCACCTCTTTAATTCCAAGGCTCCCTGGAGGAGGGGTGGGCCCCCATCAGGGTGAACGTGAACCCGCAGAGCCCCGGGGTGGGGGGAGGGGCCGCTGTCGGGGTGCGCCGGTTGGGCTCCGCGGGGGGGGGGGGGGGGGGGAGCGGCAGAAGGGCCCCCCTTGGCCAACAGACCTCCCATGTCATTGTTTTAGTGGCCTTTGTGTCCCTGGCCTGGGATAGGCCAATAAAGATGTGTTGGGTGGATAAGGAACAAACACATGCCGGGACAAAAAAGACTGAGAAAGAGTGAGAAAGAGGAGGCAAATGCGCCCCCCCCGCCCCCCCCCCCCCCGGGAGGCTGGGCCCTGCTTCGATGACACAGACATCCCAGCTCAGTGAGGAACGAGGAACGGGACAGTGAGCGACCGCCCAAGTCACTGCGCATCACCTTGCCTGGGAAGGGGTGATGGAGACCTGGCGGAGGGCAGGGCAGCCCAGAGAAGTGCTCGGGTGGAGGCAGGCAGGTGCCTTCACAGAGATACTCGGGCCCGGAGACCGAGCAGGGACTGAAGGGATCGCAGGGACACGGGAGCCACCTTCACCCACACCTGCCCACCGTCCCCATGCAGGAGGAACGCTGGGCCTCAGAAAGGTGCCAGGGACCGGGAGACCAGCCAGCCACGGCTCAAGCCCCACCTGGGTCCCAAAGAGACGTGATGGGCTTCAGACGCGCTTCTGTGGTTCCCTGAGATCCACGATGTGTGGATCTGGGCCCGCGCTCTGCCCTCTGGGCTCCGGGAGGAGCCCCGCTGGCGCAGCGGGTGGGTGGGTGGCAGGCCCGGCTGAGAGCTGACTGCAGGGGTGGGGAGGCCTCGCTCTGACCTCACTTCCTGGGGTGTAAGGTCGTTGCAGGCCCTGCACGTGAGCAGGAAGTGGGCAGGGCCTGCCGTTTTGCCTGGTGGTTCATGAAAGAAGAAACAGACAAGTCATAACCTCTGCGGTTTGGTTTATGTTGCAACATGGAAACCAGGAAGTTCTCTTAGCGAAGGCTGAGGTGCCAACCTCGGGGGGCCCGGGCTTGTCTGCTGGAGGCCGAGAGGGGGGCCGGCCTTTGTCCTGCACGGGAAGCAGCAGGTCCTGGCACAGAAACGTGCCCCCAAACGTAACCATGTCATCACAATGGGCCCATCAGACATAATTTACAAGAACGGTATTTTTTTTTTAAACACAAAAGGAGTTTGGTTCTCTCTAAAAACCGACGGCCCCTCCCTGAGCTTGACACGAGTGAGAAGCAGCTAGAGTCAGTGGGTGACGGGAGCAGGGAACACACTGACGCCCTTGGGTGGGGTCACAGGGCGTCCCAGCGGGCAGAGCCAACCTGGCCTTCTACATCTGTGGATCTGGTGGGTCTTGAAACCCTGTTGGCATCAGATAGATGGTCAGGAGTCCCCACCTGGATAAGCAAGTGCTCACTGCCAGAAAGTTCCACCTGCAGGTAGGCCCGGGAAGCCATGGGGAGGGGCCAGAATTTCAGCAGTGATTTGCCGGTTAAGGACAGAAGTACCGATGCTTGGTGACCTGAAGCATCGTAGTGGAGCCGCAGGAGGACACAGCCTCTGACATTCCCACTGGAGGCCCGCCCCCCCCCCCCCGCCCCGAGGCTCAGGCTCCCAAGGCTTCAGGGACCACGGGGAGTGAGGAAGCCAGCCTCCCTGCAGCTCTCGGCCACGGGCCACCTGTCCGAGCAGGACTGGGAGTGGTCTGTCTGCTCATCGTTGGCCAATGCTGCTCCTCCTGAGTGTCACCTTGTTCCAAAAGACGAGACCCTATTAACCACATTTCCAAGTGCACCCCAACATGGCCCCCACTGCTGCTGCCATGTCCCCGGCACCCCAGGAACATTGGGGGGCACCCCCAGGGTGATCATCAGAAGCACTTGGATCTTCATTTGGGGTTTAAAATAAATACGCATTTCCTGGGGCAGGGAGGCAGCCGGAAGTCCCAGTAGGTGGGGCTCTCAGGGTCTGGGGCAGGTGGGCTCCAGAGGCCACAAGGGGAGCTCCACCAAGGGCCGGCTGCCTCTACCCAGCTGTCGGGGTGTGTCCCGAAACCTGGTCCTCTGGCTCTGTTTGGCTTCTGAGAACAAGGACACCTGTCAGGGCGGGGGGTGCTGGGGGTGTGGCACGATCACACAAGGCCCCATGTCCTCCCAGAAGGACAACGCCCTGTTCATGGGGTGAGAGGGAAGTTTTCACACGGCAGGAGGGGAGGACATCTGCAGAGACCCGTAGTCCCCGGCCTTCGGCTGCTGCTGAAGGGACCTCCTGGTGGAGCTGGGGAGCGAGTCCCAAGTCCTGCCCAGAGAGGAGCAGGTATTTCTGTCCCGGGGCCCTTGCTGTCCCCCAGGGGCCCCCACCTGGGCTGCACTTGACTTGGGAGGACATCCTGACCAGCAGTTCCTGCCGTGTTTGGGAAAAGGCCTCTTCCCGGGTACAGACCCTGTAAATTAAAAGGTTCATGTCAGAGACACTTTTAATAATGCCAGATGTTGTTGCCAGCAAGACAATACGTTACAGTCGGCATCCTTGAGGGACGGCATGGCAGGCTCTCGGCCCAGTCCTGACGTCCTGAGCCTGCGGTGAGCCCACTGCCCTTGGGACACCAGGGAAGGGGATCACAGGTTCTTGTAGGTCGATGGTGGACAAAGGTCCCCTCATTCAGGCCAGTGTGTTCAAGCACCTGGCTATGGCCAAGTGGGAGAGACCAACAGGATAGCGGGCTACAAAGGGACCCAGCAGACGGTGGGGAGGCCAGTCCCTAAGAGCAGGACCTCTGGCTGCCTGAGCCTCCCTCTTGTGCAAAATAGAGAGAAAATAAAACAGTTCCGGGGGGCAGGAGGCCTGGAGCAGATTGGATCTCTGTGCCCATCCCTCTCCCAGAGTCCTGGCCTGGTTGTCCATGGTGCCTTGAGCAGGATTCAGGGCATTGGGGCAGACTCCTAGCATAGCAGCACCCAGAAGGGGAACCCTGAGATTGCCCACCTCTCTGCCCTTCACTGGCTTCATCCCCCTCCCCACCCCTCTGTGCACTCAACTCTAGTCACTCCAGCTTCCTTGCTATGGGCTTCTACCTCAGGGCCTTTGCACATGCTGCCCTCTCTGCTAGAACAGTTCGCAGACACTGTGTCGCTCTCTCCCTCTCTTTGTCAGGTCTTGCCACCATGTCACCATCTTGGTAAGACCTTTCTTGACCACTCTTAAAAAACACAGCTCACCACCAACCCCAGACTTCCTTTCCTTTCCTCTTCAGCACTTCGCATCAGACACATATGTCACTCCTTTCACCTTCCTCTGCTGTCTGGACCTAGAAGAAGAGCTCCCACAGGGCAGGTGGGTTGTCTGTTTTCCCACCCCTAGAGCAGTGCCAGGGGGCATAGCAGGGGCTCCCTAAATTCTAGGGGAGAGAATGGCTATAGAGACTCGGCTTGGTAGAAGAAGCCACAGACTGCCCCTTCCTTCACAAGGACAGAGGTGTCTGTGGGGTAATCAGATGCCCCGTGAACGGCAGCGTGGCAACAGGAGCATCCCCTTGACACCCACTGGCAGCCAAGCCCCTGCGCAGGCTGGTTACCTCCTTCCACAAGGACCGAGCAACTTCACCAGGTGGCCCTCTGGAGATAAGCCTTTGAGACTCTGTGTTCTGGCAGAACCTAGCTCCTGGAAGCTTCATTTAACTTTTCAGAAAACTTTCTAAGAACCATGCTTGTCAGAAACCCTCGGACTTTGCTGTGTCGCCACCTGTCAGACTTGGTCGGGGAGAACAGGAGACCCAGTGGGCGGCTGGGAGAAGATGCCAGGCAGAGCCCCAGGCGCGCGTTCCCTCCGGGGTCCAGGAGCTCGGTGCAGGCTTCCGGTGCCACATGGCGCGTGGTGCCCCATGTGTGTCCATGACAGGTGTGTGCCCCCCACCCCGCACCCTACCAGGAAGGCGGGCTCAGTGCCTGCTCCAGCCAACTGGGTCCCTTACAAGGATGAGACAGGGCACCATGGGTGCCAGAGGGGTGCAGGGCAGCCCAGGGGATGGACCTTGTCCTCTGAAGCCTCGATTTCCTTAATCAGTACAATAGGAATGCGCTTCTCCCACCCATGTTGGGCGCAGCCTGATTCACAGCAGCCCTCATTCATGACGTGCCCATGACAGGCGAGCAGACGAACAAGATGTGGCTTACTGCATGTCTCCGACGAAACATTCTGCAGTCTTACAGAAGGAAATCCTGACACCTGCTACCCTGTGGACGAGCCTGGAGGGCATTACGCCAAGCGCAGAAAGCAGCCACAAGAAGCCAAATGCATCATTCCCTTCTCTGAGGTCCCTAGAATAGCCAAATTCATAGAAACAGAAAGTGGACTGGTAGGTGCCTGGGGTAGGGGGATGTGTACCAGGGACATTACTGCTGAATGATTGCACAGTCTGTGGTCTGAGAAGGTGGAATGTTCTGCTGATGGGCGCACAAAAATTTGAATGTGCAGAATGCCTCCGAACTGGGCACCATACTTTTGTGTCTATTTCACCACCATACAATAATTTTTTAACTTCTAAAGTCAGCTGCTTGCGTGAATACGTGTCTGGGTGCATTCCGGCTACAGAATCCCTCGGCTGGGGCGCTGTGAGGTACTTACGTGAGGGAGGCGTATGATGTAGTGGGCAAGATCGTACGTTCTGGAGACACAGTTCCCACATGGAGACCCCCGAATTCTCGTCAGGCAGCCATGTAATCTTTGGAAAGTCAGCGCCTCCAGTGACACACAGCAAATCCTCCAGATAAGGGCTCACTCTTGTGAACTGTTGCAGAGTGGGCAGAAAAGCACGCCGGACTCTGCAGGGAAAGTTGCTCCCCACCAGGGATTAGGGGTCCGTGGTCTTACTAAAGCCAGCCTGTCTACGACCTGACATTTCCCACCCCGTGACTCAGCTGGAGTGATGGAGATGTCTGCAGAACAGTGCAAGTGTCTGCTGCCCCCCACCCCAACCCACAGGCCACCCTTACAGCGAGTCTCGGGAGATCAGAACCAGACCAGTGTGCCAAGTGCTCCACACTCCACAGGGAATTACAAGAGGTCTTTAAGCAAAAGAGTGATCCAGTTGATTATCTTTTTATTCAAGAGACCCAGAAGAGTCCCCTCCAAATCCTGGAAAAGAACAGAGATGGTGGACTCACACTTTTTGATTTCCAAACTTACTCTCCATAGTAATCAAGGCTGTGTGGTACCAGCCATGGGATAGACATATAGATCTATGGGATGGAATCAAATCCAAAAATACACCCTCACACTGACAGTCCACGATTTTTGACAGGGGCACAGATACAATCCAATAGGGAAAGGACAGTCTTTGCAAGAAATGGTGCTGGGATAGCTGGATATTCACATGCGAGAGAATGAAGTTAGACCCCTACCTCACACCATATAAAAAATTAGCTCCAAATGGAGCAAAGACCTAAGTGTAAGAACTGGAATGATGAATCTTAGAGGGAAATACATGCATAAATTTTGTGAGGTCGGATTGGGCAATGGTTTCTTAGATATGATACTAAGCGCATCAACAACCAAAGGAGAAACATAGCTAAACTGACTTCATCAAAATGAAAAGCTTTTGTACTTTCTAAAGGCCATTTAAGGACACTATCAAGAAGGTGAGAATAGAACCCTCATAATGGGAAAACGTTTTCCAAACCAAGCATCTACTAACAGACTTGACTTAAAAATACACAAAGAACTCTTATAATTCAATAATAAGATAATTAACCTAATTTCAAAATGGGCAAAAGATCTGGACATATGTTTCTCCAAAGAAGATCTACCAAGGGCCAACAGGCATATGGAAAAATATAACATCAGCATCAAGAAAATGCGAATCAAAATCGCCCCACTTCATACCTGCTAAGTAGAGAGGAAAGAAGGGATGGAGGAAGGAAAGAAAAGGAAAAGAAAGGAAAGGGAAGGGGAGGGAAAGAGGGAGGAAGGAAGAGACAGAGACAGAGAAATGCCAAGTGTGGACAAGGACGTGGAGAAAACGGACCCCTCGTGCTGTGTGCAGCGGGTTGTACAACAGTGCAGGCAAACACTTGTCCACAAATTTCACAGCCGTTTTCCTCACAACAGCCAACAGGCAGAAACAAGTCCTTTGGTGGAAACCAAGAGTCAGATGCTTAATGACTGAGCCACCCGGGGGCCCCAGCTACTGTATTTTTTGAAGGTGTTCTCCAGCAGGACTGGAGTAGGGAAAGCAGGAGGGTAAGAGGACAGTAAGGAGGCTGTGGGGGTCATTCAGGGTGGAAACGACAAAGGTCAGGGTCCAGGCAGTGGCGGTGAGGGTGCAGGACTGGGGGTGGGGCCCGAGGATGGAGTCTACACCCAGGCTGTCCACCTGCGGGGGCGGGGCTCAGGCTTACTGAGTACACCTGCGTGGGCGGGTCCGCGGAGTATCTCCTTTATTTCTTCTCCCCCATAACCCTGTAAGAAGGGTACAGGTTTTATGCCATGAGGCTGGGGCTTGGAGGGGTTCCGGGTTCCATCTCATCTAGGGTTCCCTCCTGCTCTCTCACGGCTCTCGGAATGTCTGCTGGGGGCTGGAGGGCAGGTGAGGGATGGCAGGGGGAGCCCGGGGGGCACGTGTGGGAGGGAGGTGGCAACCAAAGCCCCCTTTGGCTGTATTCAAACACATACAAACCCAACTGATCAAAGATACACAAATCGATCCCCTAAAAAGCAGCTCCCTGAGGAAAGCCTTCCTGTGGCTCCATAGGTCCCCCTCCCCGCACCCTCCAAGTGGGGCGCTGGGCTCTGGGGGAGCCATGTCCCCGCTGTCGGCCAGCCTCCTGCTCCCCTGTGGACCCTGAGCCTGCACAGGATCCCTCTGTCCCCCCGCTCCCCGTCAGCACAGGGAACACGCAGTGGGCTAGACTGTGAGGACCTGGGGACCGGGCAGGCCACATCCTCGGGGCGCAGGGCTCGGGGAGGATGGGCCAACGGGGCATGTGCGGCCAGGATGGAGCACAGGGGAGCGTGGGAGGGTGGGAGAGATCCGCCTACACCAAGGCTCTGGGATCCCGGTGGGCTGGGGCAGGGGGAACAGGGGCTCGGGCAAGGACCAATAAAGTCTTATTGGAACACAGTCCCCCTGCCTTGCTCGACTCTGTGTACCTGACCTCCTGCAGACTGTGGACGGTCACTCACCCCTGAGCAAGAATGAGAGGACGAGGCCTGGCTGGCTGCGGGGACTCAGCAGGGCTGGAGGTATCGGGCGTGCGGCTGGGGGTCACCTCGGTGGGGCGGGTGCCGACCGGAGCCCAGGTGGTCAGGGCCCAGGGGGCTCAGCTGTGCCGGGAAGGCAGCTAGCAGCCTCCATTCGCCCTGGCCGCCTGAGGTACTGGGTTGGAGAGTCTGAGGATGTCATTCTGCTCCGCAGGAAAGGTGTGGAGAAGGGCAGGAGGAGGTGGAGACACGAGGACCCCGTATTTTTCCCTCACTTAATGTTGAAAACAGATCAAGCTTGACTGCTGGAATTTCTTCTTGGCTGAAAAATAAAAGACGTCATCTTGGGATTTGCTCACGTCTAAAAATTCTGAGCAATTTCTTTGTTCCCTTGCTAAGGCCTAGCCCCCAGAGGCTTGTCCGGACATCTGTCCAGACATAGGCCCCTGCCGGCGCGTCCACCCTGCATCCTGAAGGAGGAAGTGTCTTTGTGCTGTGAGAGCTGCCAGGCCAACGTGGAATCCCCTCAGGGTCCTGGGGCACAGCCGGGAGTGAGCCTGGACCTTGGTTCTTCCAGACAGAGGGTGCCCTTTGGGGGTGGGTCCACAGAGCTTCTCCGGGCAGAGAATGAAGCAGGGCACCCCTGTGCCTGGCTGCGGCTGCCCAGAAACACCCCGTGGCGGGCATCTCGGAGCCCCTGGGGGGCAGTGCTTAGGGAACAGAGGGATCCGAAGGCTTGGGGTTCCCCGTGAGCCCATGGAGTGGGAAGGGGTCCCCAGAAGCCGAACATGGGTGATCTCCCTCTGGGAAATGCAGGCTTAAAGTCAGATTTGTTTAGTTTAGGAAATGGTGTTTGCTGCTTTCACATTTCAAGCATCACAGAGTGATTCTGTGGTTAGGTGAGTAATAGAGACATTGACTTTTACAATTAAAAAAAAAAAAAAGGCAATTCCTTGGAAAGAGGATGAGCAGCAGCACAGACCTAAAGGCAGCACAGCATCCCGGCTCTCCTGCATTCCTCCCATCCCCCACGGTGGGACACCCTCCTAGCGCTTACATCACCAGGTCCTGCGGAGCCCTTGCCACATGCCCAGCGCAGAGTGGACAAGTCTACCTGGGCTGTTTAGTCGTCACAACAACCTCTTGAGGTGCGCATTACTGTTGTTCCATCACCCCAGGTTTGCAGATGTGGGAGCAAGGCACAGAGAGGTTGAGTAACTCACCAGAGGTCACACAGCCAGGACCTGGAGAGCCAGGAATGTCTCCACCACTCTCCTGTGCTGCCTCTGGAACTGGGTGCCCCCCTCCCTAACACCTGACAAGTCACCAGGGAGGACATGCAGGAAGAAGGCAATGGGCCGCCAGCACACACCTGTTTATGTTCCAGTCTACACAATAACCCGTTTCCTCATCTCAACCACACCATACTCCCCGGAGGAAATCGAGCCCCAGCACATTAAGTGATAGTCCTGGGGCCTCTGCCTGGGGCCACAGCAGCTGCTGGGGACCGCTTTAGGAAGGTCTCATTTTCACCTTGGCCTTGGCAATCCCAGGGCCAGGGGGCGCTGGTGGGGGGTGGTTGTGGGGTAGAGGACCGGGGAGGGGAAGCTGCAGGCCCTATTGATGCCAGGGCACCCAAGTCACATAAGCATCAACTTCATACAAAGCCTTTCTGCTCAAGCCCTGTGTCCCACTTCTTTGGGTCCTGATCCTGAAAGCCACCAGAGGAGAGGCATGGATCAAGGTCAAGTTCTCCCTGGCCCAGGACCCCAGGACGGTAAACCACCTGCTGAGCCACCGGAACCGCTGCCCACTTCCTGCCCTAGTTCTATGCTAGGGTGGAGGCTGGCTCTGGGTCAGGGTGGAGGCTGGCGTGCAGCCTCCGGAAGAGGGCAGGGCAGGGCCACGGTGGCGCAGGGCCGCGGAGAAGCTGTGCGCAGTCCTGGGGAACAGTGCAGGGGCAGCACGGGGCAGGCTGGAGCCCCTTCCTCTCTGTTCCTGGAGGATGCTGGGGCAAAGAAAAGATGCTGCAGAGAGAGGACTGCAGGGCTGGGGAGAAGAGGCTTCTCAAGGTCAGAGGCCAGAACTGGCTGTCCCACCGGAGAAGAGGAGAAGGAGCTTTCTGGCCCCAAGGATGGCATGATTTGTGCCTTCTCTCTCTTGCTCATTCTTCCAAACCAGAAGAAAGGAACCAGCTCCAGCAAGGGACTTGTGTTCCACCTGCTGGCCCTTCCTGAGGGGAGGGGGCTGAGTGGTCGAAGGTGGGGATGATCTCATGGGCCCTGGGTCAGGAGACATTCCAGCCCGAAGCTAGGGTGAGAGACCCCTAACTGAGAAGGCACGGCCACTGGGAGCCTGCAGGAGCTTCTTCAAAACCATGTACTTGCTCCTTGGCTCCTTCCAGAAACACACAGAACTGAAAAGCAGGTGCCTTGCCATGGCCCAGAAGAGCTGCATGCTCCCCAGATGAGACCCTGACCCCGGGAGGTGTTATTGGGCAGGAGGGGGCTTGCGCCAGGGGACCCCAGAGGGGCTGGCCAGCTCCACACCCCGAGCCCCTGAGACAGGGGGGGCGTTGCAGGTTGGAGTTCCCAGGGGAAGCTGCTACCGCCATCCCCCTTCCCCCCAACCCCTAGCCCTGCCCCCTCCCCCACCCACCAGAAAGAAGGCAGGTCACCCGCTGGGGCTGCCTGGGCACCCGCAGGAGCATGCAGGGGCATTTCTGGGCCAGGCACAGACCCAAGCCCTTTCTTCTCCCATCTTTCCGTCCTGTGCCCCCGCTGCCTGCCCCAAGTGTTCAGGCATTCTGCCGGGTCCCCAAGGGATCACACACCTCATGCTTGGTGTGGCCTAGGGGCTCCTACCCAGGGAACTGCTCCCTGTGGGATCCAGAGTCCCTGTCCAGACCACGAGCTCCCCGCCCTTGATGCTGATAACTATGGCCATTTGGAGCTGGGGTGAGCCAGGGGTTGGTTTGTGTCCTCCCTGAACCCCTAGCCCCCGTGCCCCAGAATGTGACCTCATTTGGAGAGTGGGTCTGTGAAACAAATAGCGAATAGCAAATTGGTCTCTCAGCCCCTGGCTCCTGACCCAGGCGGGGCTCCTAGAACACTTGCCATTTCCTGGGGGACAGGAGGGTGTCTTGTTCTAAGGAGGCGACTCTGAGTGGGCTCCCAGGTGGAGGCGGTCACAGGAGAGACCAAGCCACATTTAGGAGAGGGGCTGGAGATGGACTTAGTGAGCAGTCACGCCTACACGATGAGGCCTCCATAAAACCCCAGTAGTAGGTTCTGGAGGTGCGTGGAGGGTGGTACTCTGCCAGGGCCTGGAGCTTACATGGACCCTGCCCCACACACCCCTCCCTCTGCTCGTCCGTCACCTCCTGTAATAGACGGGGAAGCAAGTCAGTGCTTCTCTGCATTCCCTGAGCCATTCCAGCCAATTAATCCCCACCCCCCCAGGAAGGGGGTGTGGGATCCTCCCTGATTTGTGGGTCTGACGTGAAGGGCCATCTAGCAGGACTGAGCCCTGAGCGGCACAATGCCCGGGGTCGCCGGGGTCAGAATTGAGTTCTACCCCGGGACACACAGCTGGTGTCGCAGAATTGCTTGCTGGCAGGAAAACCCCACACCGTTGGGGACCAGAGGTGTCAGAAGTGAGATGCTGTGTATGAGTGGGAAAGGAGACACTCGGGGAAGAAACACAACAGGGAGCTAAGCTGCTGTCTTCCCTTCTAGACCATCTTCAAGAGGTAGTCCAGGGGCAGGCGGTGAGGTCAGTGGGGTGGGCCGAATCCCATACCACTGGTGTGCTCGTGGGAAGTGTGGGTTTGGGCACAGACACAGAGGGAGGGAAGACGGAGACACAGACGAAGACCGCCATCGGTAGGAGCCCACCTGCCCTTCCAGCCTTGATCTTGGCCTTCCAGCCTCCCGACTGAGAGTGGGTGCAGACACCCCGTCAGGGGTACTTCGTCACGCAGACCCAGCTGACGAACTCAGGGCCCCTATGGGTTCTGCCCTCTCTCTCTGGGGACCCCCATCCCTCCGTTTACTGGCGGTGCTCCACAAGGACATGTCGCTGGGAAACCTCAGGACACCTGGGCTTCTCGGATCCCTTCACTCTTGTCTGAGGCACAGGCTCCTCTTGGCTTGGGACAGCTGCTGGTGCCCCCCTAAGGCAGGGACCCCACCCCGGGCTGGCCTCCAGGTAGGAGTGCACCTGCTGTTACACCAGCCTCGCCGAGGCATTTGGGACCCGGCTGCAAAAAGCTCCCTGGGAGCCCCGTGTGAGATTTTCAGGTTGTGTAGCCAAAGGAAAGAAGTCAGGCGTAAATAAGGCAGCATGAAGATGGGCATCCGTGTCTGCAGAGCTGGTCCGTGCCCCCAGCGCTGGGCGTGCTCTCTCTGTATATTCATGGCACCCCGCGCAGCACCTCACATGTAGAAGTTTCTCAGCAGATGCATGGCCCTTCCGTCCCAGTCCGAGCTCAGAGGAAGGAGGTCACTGGCAGATTGGGAAGCAGCCTGCTCAGCGGTGGGCACTTGCAGCTGGCGTTTTCAACCCCAGGCTGGACGTCAGGAGCTCCTGATTCCCAACCAGCGGTCAGCTGGCAGCTGCCGGGTGACCTGGGGTGACTCCTGTTACCTGCTCCACACGTGGGAGCCCCCAGCACCCCCAAACCTGCAGCCAGCCCTTCCCACAGGCATAGCGGGAAAGAGGGGACAGACACCGGCGGACAGAGCGACCTGCGGCCAGCAGGTAGCCAGCACACTGGGCCTGGGCTGCGGGCAAGGACAGGCTGGAGGTGAGTGAGAGGCTCAGGTCCAACTCTGTCACCCGGACAAAGGCAGTGGCACTCCCCACCCAACTCTTCCTCTCCGAGCTGCCCCAGCCGGTCCCACAGAGGCTCCAACTCAAGCCATCTCTGCTGGATGTGAGACGAGAGGGGTGGGCCTGCCTGAGTCATCAGCCCAGTCTTTACTGAGGGTCTGGGGCTTGGACGCCTGGGAGAGCGCCCCTCTGCACTGGGACCGGTGGGGGGGGGGCACCCAGGAGGGCTGTGAAGCCTGCAGCTCCCTCCCCAGGGCAGACCTCATGCTGAGTGGCCTCTCAGGGGAGCCCCGGGCTGTGAGGTCCGACCAGGCCACTGGGACCAACTGGAGACCAGGGGGAGGGTGGTCTGCCCCTGGATAACCTGAGGGGGGCATTGGTGGCTCCAGCTCTGGAGCCATGGTCAAGGTCATCTTGTTGGCCCCTCCAGCCAGTGACCGAAGGAGGCAAGGTTGGAGAGCCTGGGTCCAACAGTGCACAAGGGGAGGGTCATCCCCCAGCACCCAAGCAGGAACGGGGCTCCCCACCCCTGGTGGCCTCAGTGTCCACTCAAGGGAGAGGCATCCACTAAAATCCAAACACCTGAAGAGACCCAGGGGAACAGCAAGGAAACCAAACCTAGTTCTCCCAGGCACCTGTCCCTGCCTGCCCTGCACTTCATTCCCCCTCCCTGCTGGGGGGTCAGGACGCTGTCCCTCATCACCTGGCGGGGGGGGGGGGACATGTCTCCATGCTCGCCTCATCCTCTCCCACAGGCCTGCAGCTCTCTAGTCACGTACTCAGATGGGATTCACTCCCACAGTCTCACTACGTGGTGTCCTTCTGACACCACGGCCTCAGAAGCCGGGCACCCCAACGCTCTTCCTCGTGGCCCTCCTGTCCCCAAGTCCTCCCTCATCCTGGCCTCTCAGTCCGGACATGCCATTTGCTGGAGACTTCCCCCAAGTGCGGGACCCAGGACCCAACATCATTCCCGGGAGGTGTCAGGTCAGCTGGGCCCAGGACGGCTCCACACACACCTTGGACACGCTTCGAGGTCCCGTCAGCTCTCTTGGACTCGGTGCCGACTGTGCAAAGAGCCGGGCTGCATGTCCCATTTCGGTCACTTTCACTGTGCACACCTCAGCCTCAGTTTCCTTAACTGTCAAACGGTTGGTGGCTGCCAGGGGGCGCCCAAGCGCCGCCGCTGAGCATGCGGGACGGGGATGGTCCCTCCCTGAACCTGCAGCCCTTCCCCCAGGCCTCACCTGCCCTCCTGGAAGATGGTGACCCACCCCCAGAAGGGCATCCAAACCTCAGGTGCTGTGGCCAGTGAGCAGGGGTGGGGGCAGTGGCAGAGCCAAGGCTGGCTTTCTCCCCAATAGTCTCCTCTGCTCTCCTGGGCTCAGGTGTCTCAAGCTGGTCCTCACTGTCCCCCCTTGTTCCCACTACCCTGCACAGGGCACCTACGAGCCTAAGAGCTCCCAGGACAGGGTCCCCTCTGTGGAGGACAGGCAGACATAGGCAGGAAAGTAAAAGGGTCTGGGGAATGACACGCGGGACACGGAAGCTGATACTTGAAGTTCACGTCTTCCTCTTGGCAATGGAATAAGGGCAAAACCTCTTTCTGGTCAGGGTGGGGAAGGGCACAAATGCTTACACAATGCCCTTTCCTCTTAGTGGGGGATGAAGCTGAAGGTTGGCACTTTGATCTGGCTTAGGGAAAAAGTTCCATTTCCAGAGTGTCCGCCAGGACTTTGGCAACCCAGGGAAATTCATCAGGAAGACCTATCTCTGACGGTGAATTTTACATGTCAAGTTGCCTCGACCATTGGGTGCTCAGACATTTGGTCAAATAGTATTCTGGTTGCCTCTGTGAGGGCATTTCTCCATGAGATTAACATTTAAATCAGCAGACTGAGTAAAGCAGATTGTCTTTCCAAAGTGGGTGGGCCTCATCCAATCCGTTGAAGGCTTGAATAGAAAAAAAAAAGCTGAAGCCCCAGAGGAAGAGGGGAAATCTTCCTGCTTGACTGTTTCTGAGCTGGGACATTAGCTTTTTCCTGTCTTCAGACTTGAATTGAAACTAGTCCTTCTTGGGTCCTGAGCCTGGTGGCCTTTAGATCAGAACTATTATCAGCCCTCCTGGGACTCCAGCTCGCTGACTGCAGATCCCAGGACTTGTGAGCCTCTGTAATCACATAAGCATGTAATCACATGACATATCTACATATTATATTCCTTATATGTGTATATATACATATCCAGTTGGTTCTATTTCTCTGGAGAACCCTAATGCAGGATCCTAATCAAAAGAACACCGCCGCACTGGCAGAGAAAAGTCCTTTGGGCATATGGAGGACGATGGTACATGTGCAAATGTGTTAAGTCAGCATATCCTCTTTGGAGTCCATTCTTGCAAACAACTGTACGCGGTGGAAGTGTCTCGTGCACATAAAGATGTTCATGAAGACATTGTGGTTTCCTCCTCCTAGCAGCCACTGTCCCCCTAGTAAGGGGCTCCACCGCCTGGTCAGTCAGAGCAGCCTGCTGGTCATAATGACTGGCTCAGGGTTGACACATGGCCAAGCCAAGTCAATTAGCAAAAATGAGATTTTATTCAGATTTTGCAGGAACTGATTTTTTTTTCTTTTTAAAGGAGCTTGCTTTTTCTTCTGAGAAGGCTTCTGGCAGCCACCTTGTCACCATAAGGGAGATGGCCAGCCTGAGAATCCAAAGCGTCAAATAAAGTCTTTGAGCCACTTACGCCCCAAGCCTGAGACTTCCCTTGGTCTTTCATTGACATAAGCAAAATTTCCCTGGTTTGATTCAGTAAGTTTAACGTGTGTTTCTATAATCCTGATTCCATAGGCTACACTGCTCTAATAGTGGGACACAAGATCATCCAAAGGCCATCAACAGTAAGTTGATGAACTAACTATCCAGGGTCCTAATAACAAAATGTTTCACAACAATTAAACAAGAGGCCATGGATCTGTTTTTGTAGAAAAGAGTCACTAGAGTATTAGGTTTTTTAAAAAGTACTAAAGTAGCAACAGAATATGACCTGGGAAAGTATGTAGCAAGTACCTTACCAATGGTCACCCCTGGGGTGTAGAACTGTAATTTATATATATATAAAGCATATATATATAAAGTATATACATAAAATATATATGCATATAATGTTTGTGTTGTCTTATCCTTCAGTGCTATCTTGTTACTTTTTTTTTTTTGAAGATTTTATTTATTTATTTGACAGACAAAGATCACAAGTAGGTAGAGAGGCAGGCAGAGGACAGAGAGAGGGGGAAGCAGGCTCCCTGCTGAGCAGAGATCCCGATGTGGGGCTCCATCCCAGGACCCCAGGATCGTGACCTGAGCCAAAGGCAGAGGCTTTAATCCACTGAGCCACCCAGGCGCCCCTATCTTGTTACTTTCTAATCAGAATAAGAAACAATTATTTTCATTTTGGAGAAAGAGACTATTTGACAATTTGTGTTTTAGAGAATTTTGAATATCCCTGTATCAAAATGGCCACTTCCCAACATACCTATTAGGATGGCGGGAATCCACAGGCAACAGCCAATGCTGGGGAGCAGGGGGAACAGCAGGATCCCCACTTTCTGGTGGGGATCCAAAATGGTGCAGCCACTTGGGAAGACGTTTTGGCGGCTTACGAAACATACTCTTCCCAGACCATCCAGTAATCACGCTCCTTTGTATCTACCCCAAGGAGATGAAATTCATATCTGTACTCCAATCTCCACATGAATTACCCAAACTTGGAAGCCTTCTGTAGCTTCTGTGTTCTTGTGCCTCAGTACTCCCAGCCTGGGATGCCCTTCACACACCTACCCTCCAAGGTTGGTATCAGATGCCACCTCGGCCACAAAGTCTCCCTTGTCCTTCATGCCTTCCTCTGCACTCCCACAGCACCTTGCTCCTATAATAGAAACTCTGACTAGCAGTGGCTTGTTTTTCCTTTTAAGTATGGAGGAAGGTGGTTGCTGATTAGTTCAGTGACTCAGTAGCATCAGATCCATGGTCTCTGAGATTCTCTTGACCTAATGACTACAAGATGGCTGCAGTTGCTCGGAGATCATATGCTCACGTCATATTCAAGGAAGAGAAGTGAGGGGCAGGGCAGGGTAGAACATTTCTCATTTGCCTTTCTCCAATCCAAGAGTTTCCAACAGGTATCCTCTTCACTGTTGAGAACTGGACCAAGGCTGGACTTCTGCTTCTGACACAAAGGGAACTTAACTGAGACCTGAGCAAAATGGGTCATGGCAGCAGGAAAGAACTGGGGGGAAAGGCCATTCTGGGGGTTCTTTTTGACTCTCTTTATCCATTTCACCCCCACCCCATGTCTGGCAACCACCCATCTCTTCTCTTTATCTCTGAACTTCTGATTTTTGTTTTTTAGGTTCCACATACAAGTGAGGTCATATGCTATTTGTCTTCCTCTAACTTCACTCAGCATGATGGCTCTCACACCCAGCCATGTTCTTGCAAATGGCGAGTTCCATTTTTTCTTATGGCTGAACAGTACCCTGTGATCATATATGAAATCACATTTCTTTCTACGCTCATCCACACATAGACACTGGTTGCTTCCACGTCTTTGCTGTTGTAAATAATGCTGCAGCAAATGTTGGGGTGCAGGTAGCTTTTTGAAGTAGTGTTTTCATTTTCCTCGGAGAAATATCCAGAAGTGCCATTACTGGATCATTGCCATTACTTTTAATTTTTTGAGCAAACTTCACACTGATTTCCACACTGGCTGCACCAGCTTGCATTTCCACCAACCGTGCATGAGGGCTCCCCTTTCTCTGCATCTTCACTGACACCTGTTATTTCTGTGTTGCTAATTTTAGCCATTCCGACAGAGGTGAGGTGGGATATCACTGTGGTTGTGATTTGCGTTTCCCTCATGATCAGTGATGTTCACCATCTTCTCATGTGTCTGTTGGCTCTCTGTGTGTCTTCTCTGGAAAAATGTCTATTATGATCCTATGCTCATTTTTACTTTTTAAAAGATTTTATTTGAGAGACAGAGATAGCAAGAGAGAGCACAAGTGGAGAGTAGAGGGGGAGGCAGAATCCCTGCAGAGCAGGGAGCCCGGTGCAGGACTTGGTCCCAAGACCCTGGGACCATGACCTGAACTGAAGGCAGATGCTCAACCGACTGAGCCACCCAGACGTCCCCTCTGCTCATTTTAAAATCAGACTTGTTTGCTATGGAGTTGTGTGAGTTCTTCTTATTTTGGATTATTAACCCCTTGTCAGATATATGGTTTGCAAATATTTTCACCTATTCCGTAGATTGCCTTTTCATTTTGTCCTTTCCTTTGCTGTGCAAAAGTTTTTTGATTTGATGTCCCATCTACTTGCTTCTACTTTGCTGCTTTTGATGCTTATCAAATGGCAACGGATGGTCTCTGCCATGCTCCTGCCTCCCAACCTAGAGAAGGGGACTAGACCCTGGGCAGGTGTGTAAGACATGCAGACTCGGTTTCAGGTACAGCAGGGGTGGGGCAGACAGGCTCTGAACTGCACGCAGTGAGGTCGCAGCTGGGGCCTGTATGCAGCCGAAAGTGGGGAAAGGGCAGGCTGGCTATGTGAGGGGCTGCCTGGCCCAGCTGGAGCAGGGCGGAAGCCAGAGGAATGGTGAGGGGCTCATGCAGTCTCAGGGGAGGAGGGGCCTGGGCCACAAAGGGTGGTGCGCCAGCACAACCGCTCTCCTGGAGGTGGGAGACTCTGCAGGTGGCACGTGCACGTGGGTGCTGGGTTCGAGATGCGCCCAGCAGCCGTGGGTATGTGGTTGCCCCAGGACCAACTGTCCAGTGCACAGAGACTGCGAGAGGCTGCTGGGAGAGGAGGGGCAGCCGCTCCACCTGTTCTGGTGACTTGGCATTTGGGGCCTCTAACACCTGCTCCCAGAGCCTAAGGCCAGCCCAGATTTCCTACCTCCCACCCCATGTGTGGCCATGGGGTAGGACAGCACTGACAGGGGTCTTTGGAGAGGCCTGGTGCCCCACTGGAAACTTCCAGCACATTGGCACCGTGTCTGGCCACCTGCCCTCGGTGTCCTCACCTGAGACCATCTGGCAGAGGGCTTTTGGAGGTGGTGTGTCGCACCCCTGAATGTGGAGACTGAGTGGCTGTCTATTTCAGCATGCAGACAAGGCTTGGCCTCTGCGCACAGGTCTGACATCTGATGGCCCTCAGTGCGCTGTGCCCTCTTGGAGCCTGGGCCACTGTCCCAGTGTGAGCAGCAGACATGCAGACTGCAACAGCCGCAGTGTCCTCCTCTGGGGCTGGCAGATGGCCCTGGGGGCATCCGGCAGGAGCCCGCCTGGCACCTGCCCCGATGCAGCCGGAGAGCAGCCATGGGAGCAGCACCACCTGTGGTCCCCAGGGAGCTGCCATGGCCACGGACAGATCCTCCTCTCCAGGACATGGAGCTGTGGCTGACAGTAGACACTCCTAGCCGGGGGTTTACTGTTCCCAGGCCAGAACCACCCCATGGAATGAGACCAGAACTCAGACCCAGTATCACAGGCTGCCTTGCCACCAGGGCCGTGGGGAGGGCCCTCCGGGTGACCAAGCCAGCCTCCCCCAGCATCCACTGTTGGCTCTCTCCTGATGCCGGGACTGTAGCAGGTGGCTCCCCAGCAGGGTGAATGGGAGGCAACGACCAGACTCCTGTGGTTTTGCTCACTCTGGGATTGAGTCCTAGGTGCTCTGACCTGGGAGAGGTCCAGGTGCTCTGACGGCGCCCAGGGTCCTGCTGGGTGTCGCCCGCTGGCCCACCAAATGGGACTCAGGAGCATGCCACCTGCGGCTCGCATTCACTATGCCCCCGTGGGAAGGGAGATGTGCCCCTACTGATGGCCCAGCAGCCCACCTGGGGCCCCCACTGCCACTCCTCACCTCCAGAAGTGAGGACCCTGCTGTCCCTTTCAACACTGAGAACCAATCTCAACTGGTTATAGACCTTTTCCACACAGTGCACGTTGGCCAAGCCATACACCACTGTGGCTTGTGCCACACACTCGTACAACTTCTGCAAACTGTGCGGTCCTAGAAACTCGAGATACCCTGTAAACTTCGGATTCGCTCTCTCATGGGGACCTCTGAACCTCTGCAGAAACCAGTCTGGTGTGGCCCGTGCTGGGGCCTGGGGGGTAGCATACCTGCTCCCCAATTCTCTCCCTCTGCTCGGAAGCCCCTCTGAGCATGCCTCTGCCTGCGGCTTTTATCCCTGAGCCCACCCCCAGCCCATCTGGCTGCTGGGTGCCGGGAAGCCCCTTCCTATCCCCTCCAGGCAGCACCATTACGTCATCTACTCTGTAAGGTCAGCAGATGTGGCTCACCAGGGTCCTCACCACCCTTGGGCACGGGGCGGGCTGAGCTCCCCCACATTTGCAAACCAGCTGGACTGGGCTCCCCTCCTCTGCTAGAGGTGGCCACACACAGGGCAGACGTGCCAGGACTCAAGTGGGATGAGCTGCCCCTGAAGCTGATCCCAGGCACATACTAGGCCCAGCACTGCTGCTCCCAGCAGCTGACACCCGGAGAAGCACCGGCAGGTTCGACAGACATGTGTTGGAACATTCAGGGTGTAGCTGCCCGTGAGAGCCTTCAGCTGGGGGCTGCGCCATCACACACGGAACAGGGAGGGAAAGAAATGAAACCCGGAAAAGCACCACTGCACTTACACAAGCACAGATGAGGTCTCCTGTGGGCACAGACGGTGGCTGGGAGGGGGCACTAGGGGGTTCTGGGGTCACAGCGATGTCATTTCCTGAGCTGGGTGCTGGTCAACAAGTTGGCTTCGTGTGCTGCCTCGGTGAGCTGTGCGTGTATGTGCTCACATATGTGCTGTCTTTGCTTTACCTCAATTAAAAAAGAAGCCAACACAGTGAGGGATCCTGGCTATTTCCTTTCCTGGGGCTTGGGTGGCCCCGTCAGAGGACAGTGACAGGCAGCAGCCTTGACCAGCCTCTTACCAGTGGGCCAGTATCTCCAGAGGCTGAACCCTGCAGTTCTGTGCCCAGCCACATGCCCAGCCACGCACCCCCGTGCTCCCCCGTGCCAGGTCTGCAGCTGTCAGGGAGGGTCAGGGAGCCACTCTTGCGTCTTGTGACACCCAATGTCACAGCCAGCCTGGCATGTCTGTGGCGGGGACCCCGAGCCCCTGCAGCTGTGTCTCTCTCAGCACAGAACCACCATGAAGCTGCTGCTGGGATGGGCTCTGAATTCCCAAACACTGAACCTTCCAGCTGAGAACAGAAGCACTGACCCCTAGTCCCAACGTCTCACATGTCACTTGGCCGCCTCAGGGCATCCTGCGGTCACAACTCCCAGCCCACATTCCGGGATGTCACACCTCACAAGAAGCTCCAGGGCAGTGCATTCCTTGGGACCAAGGGGTCTGGCAAACTGGTCCCCCAAGGGGGCCTGTGTCGAATGCCAGGATTTCGCCTGGCACCAGAAGCATCAAAGAACACAGGAGGCCGAGGGCAGCTCGGGATTGCTGTATGCCTCGCACCGTCCCCTCCCCCCCTTCCTGCCCACCTTGGGGGATTCTCAGGCATTTGATCCGGAGAGGAGAAGTCAAGAACCTCAGCCTAGCTAGAGATGAGGCCACCAGGAAAGGAAGAGGAAGTTGCTCTAGTGGGTCAAGGCACTGAAGGGGGCTGCGCCTTCCCTGGCTCACCTGACTTCAGGACGACGATGCTGCGCAGAAACTGAAACCACCAAACCGTCACGTCCTTCACACCAATGTGCCAGCGAGCCCCATACTAACCACATCCAGACACCCTTGGCTGGACGGACGTGAGATGTGGAATCCTTGATAATGACATGGGGTCGTGGACCTGCCTTGGGTTTTCCAAGCTCACGGCACCGAGGGACGCTGCAGTGGCCCCAACCTTGGATCGCACACTAAATGTAGTCGGTGGTCCAGAGCACAGGGCATCTGGGAGGTCCAGAGAAAGACAAGGGTGTGCTCATAGCCACTCACTGACCCGATGGGCTTCCAGGGAGTCTGGGCTGCGGCACTGGACGTCCCAGCCAAGACAGTGCCGAGATCCCTGGGGCACTCTGGGGGACAGAGGGAAGGGAGGCACCGGACATGGACGCAGATAGCCTGACACCCTCCCCAGCGGTGGGGTGACATGCAGAAGGTATCCAAAGAAAGCTCTTGAAGCTTCCAGAGTGGGGCCTATTTTTTTTTGTTTGTTTGTTTTTATTTGAGAGAAAAGAGGGAGAGAATGCAAGCAGGGGCAAGGGCAGAGAGAGAGAAGCAGACTCCGCACTGAGCACAGAGCCCCACGTGGGGCTCGGTCCCATGACCCCGAGATCATGACTTGAGCCTAAACCAAGATTTGGCCGCCTAACTACTGAGGTTATGGTGCCCCAGAACGAAGTGTATCCTGGGGTGCCTGGGGAACTCGGATGTTAGGCATCTGCCTTTGGCTCAGGTCATGATCCCAGGGTCCTGGGATCCAGCCCCACATCAGGCTCTCTGCTCAGCGGGGAGCCTGCTGCTTCTCTCCCTCTCCCACGCCCTCTGCTCATGTTCTCTGTCAAATAAATAAAATCTTAAAAAAAAAAAAAAGAACGGAGTGTATTCTCACGACGGAATCACCACCTGTAAGGCAGAACACAAAGTCTCCCATGCTGTCTTGGAAAACGAAGAGCAGCCAATACAATGAACGCATGTCTCCTCTGAATTATCTTCTCTTCTTTCGAAAGAATTATGGAAAGCAAACAGCTGAAGGGCGGAGCAGTTGAAACAGCAAAGCTGCAGAGGAAAGTGGGGGGTCCCAGTGATGCGGCCCTGGACACAGTGTGAGGCTGCAGAGCTTCATCCCATCAGGTCCCAGGACTCGCCGGGGGTTGTTCTGGAAACTGACCCTTGGCTGTAGATGTTCTACGTGCATCCCGTGCCCACACAACCAACTTCACAACCATTCCCATGGCCACCCGGAGGGCACCACGCCGTGCACGGGCACTGCTCCCATCAGCCTGGGCCTCCTGCGGGGCCTTTCCTTTCTCTCCTATCGGAAACTTGAGCACAAGACCCAGGGGTGCCTAATCCTATCTGCCCTGAAGGCCAGCCCGGCTTCACAGCTCACCCTCCCATCTACTTCCCCCTCTGGAAGTGGGATGCCCAGCTTGGAAGGTAATGCTCCCCGACAGGAAGTCCCTCTGTCATCTGGGTTCACAGATTTGAGTCAAGCCCAACTGACTGAGCCCCATAGGCACCCTAAACCATAACTTCAAAAGCATGATTTCTGTCCCCACTGCTCTAAGAGGCTCACTCCCAGATTATAAAGCCCACACTTTGTGGGCTGCCTGTGTTTACATCTTTGGCAAACAGCTCTGCGTGATCTTCTGAGGACATGTACACACATTTCTAGCCTTAAAATCTTTAGCAAAGCAAGAGAACATGAGAGACTAACCCGTCTGGACCATAAGAAAAAAAAATCACCTTTAAATTTTATCTATTGTGCTATTCTACTGAATGCATTTGGCCTATCGACCTGGTAGATCTGGGAAGGAAAATGTATCTCACGTTCCAGATCTCCTCATGGAAACGGCAGAGGCAGTGGAGGTTGTCCTTCTCACCAGAAAGCCAACTCATGACCTCCCGCGTCCCCAGGAGCAAAAAGACAGAGCTCCACACCAGCTCTCCGGTCCCTCAGATGCCTGCTCTCGGCCCCAACAGGTTGGCGGGAGGTGTGGTGGTGCGGGTTTTTGTTCAGGTCAAGTAAAGGAGGATCTGAAAACGCCTCCCAGAAGCGAGGCGACAGAAAGCTTCCCAACAGTGTCACAGGGCCCAGCAGCGGCCTGCCTGGGCCTGACACACCCTCGCTCTGCCCCGCAGCTCCAAGGAGAGGCTTTCCGTGCATTTCCATAATTACAGACTGTAGGAGGCTTCCTCATTCAGCCTTATCAAGCAAGCCAAAAGAGGAATTTCTATGAAAATATGTAAATACTGTAATTGAGTTTGCGATATTTTGCATGAACTACAGATGTCTCGAGATAGAATTTTCCTTCTAGCTCATTCACTTTCGTTAGATACACTTCATTTCCCCCAAAAAAGAAACACTCCTAAAAGGAAGAGCATATCTTCTTGCTAACAAACACAGAATTCCAAAAACACACGCACACCCTCGAGAACCACAGTCCAAGAACGTCTGCCCAGCAGGGATTCTGTCCTGTAACGCAGACCTTCTAGGGCGACCTCTGACTGTGCCCATTACACCGTCCTCTTGTCGAGGCCAAGCAAGGACTCAGGACAACAACACTCACTCCAACAGCCCAGAAGTCGCTAAGATTAAACTGAGGAGCATTTGGGGAGCAGAGACGACCCATGTGCTGCTACGGAATGACAGAGGCACGGGACGGGCAGGCGCAGCACGTTCCTCCCGGAGACACACAGAAGGGCAGCTTCCTCTCATGTGGCTCCAAGCCTGTTCACTGAAGTGGCTCCTGGAAAGTCCAACGAGGATGTCCAGCCGTGGATGCGAGGTTGGACGTCTCACGTGATCCCACAGCACCAGGACAACAGGTCTCTGTGAAGAGTGGCAGGTGCTTCGGGGCGGAGAACGCATGGACACTGCCAAGTGGACATCCATTGCCCCCTCAGGCATGAACAGCACCTTCTGTGACAGCCCTGACCTCCATGGTCACCTCAAAGATTCCTCCTTATGTAATGTTCCCCACGCAGGATGCATGTTTCTCAGTGATTAGGATCTAAGATTTAAAATTAAAATACTTACAAACTGCACTCAAGATCGGAGAGCAAAAGTCAGGGCTTTCTTCCCTTCTCTTGAATCAAAAAAGAAATCAACCCACCAGCCACTGGTTGCAGAGGAAGGTGGAGGCAGACCTGAGAGGCCCAACCCCGCGGCCCCAGGACCCCACGCAGCCGGGGAGCTCTGGGCATCAGCCCTGGAAAGGGCCAAGGCGTGGCTTCCTCCAGAGTCTGGGAACACCACTCCAACAGCACGAAGCCCGAAGTTCACGGTCAGCAGCTTGATCTGGGGGAAGGAGCCAGGGCTGTGAACACCGCCCACACCACTCAGCAGCTGGAACAATGCCAGGCTTGAACACAGCTCTCTCCTGAATGCCTACCCCTCCCCACACGCATCCCAGGGAAGCTCCCCTCCGACCCCTGCCAAGATTCAGGGAACAAAGTCCCCGCCTCCCGCAGAGCCTCTCAGGGCTGCTCCGGGCTCGGGCTCGGTGTCAGTCCTTCATGGGTCCGTCAGCCAATCCCCACCACGAGCACAGACGCCGCCAGACTCGAGGGCACACAGGGCCAGGGAAGCTCGGAGCCCCTGGCACCTGACGCCAGAGCACGCAGGACAGACCACGTGTGCCCCTGGGCTCACCCTGGGGTGGGGGGGAGGGACCAAGGAAAATCCCAAGTTGATATTTCTCATCTAAAATTTAATGAAGCTAATTTAAAATGCCTTTAATGTTTCAAAAAGGGACTTGCAATTTCCACTGGTGTGACCACAGGCACGGAAGGTTTGAAGGTTTAAGAACCAATGTTAAGAAGCTGCCTGAGGCACGTGCACCACGGAGGTTAGCCAAAAACCTCTTTCCGGCCTCTGCAGACCAGCACCAAAACCCTCGTGCCTGCTGGGGGACTCAGTACCCCGGACTGTAAATTCCTCCTCCTCCAAGCATCATTTCTCGTAGAGTCCAAAGGACCAGTGGCGTGCTTTCCTGCTCATTCTACGCCTTCTCGGAAGAACCACCCCTTATGAAAACAAACCGACCCATGGAACATTATTCACTGTTAGTGATTCCTTCCTCACATATTTAAACAGTTCTGTTACCCACTGCTCAAGAGATCATTCTCGGAAGTGAAGGGGAAAGAGTCAAATTTACACACGACGAATGTGGAAGTTGTCATTTGTATACAGACTTTCCACTTACGGCGTAAACGCAAACAGTCCACTAATGAAATACGTAAGCTTTCCCAACAGCTGCCATTAAAACAGAGCTGTGTTCTCTCGTGTCTAGAGGCTGGTGCCCTGGTGCAGAGACTTCAGTTTCTGGGGTTTCCGGGCCACAGACACCTCTAATAATTCAAAGTCTTCGCAGCTATGATTTGTTCAGACTTAACAGAAATAACCAATACATGCGGCCGTCATTCCTTCACATCCTAAGTCACTGGGACAAATTCACAGAATTACCCTCTCATAAAAATGGTTACCTTATAAGGAAAAACTGCTTAGAAAGGCGGGTGAATTCACACAGCTTGTACACAAGCAGTGTGTGAATGAGTGTCCTTCCCAGAAGACCCCACCAGCCCTGTCGTCCCCAGGCCGCAGAGCCCTGGCCGCCCGATGTTTGCTGCCGGAGGTGTTTTCTTTTCTAATCAGTCTTAGACTTAAGTTGAAGGCTTTACTTTTCTAATATTATTAGGATGTAAAAAAAAATCTCTTCTCAAAAACTCTCTAGAAACAACCTAACGAGGACACAGGAAGCCTACAGTATGGCGTGAAGTCACGGAAATGTTCTTCCCAGGAGGGCTGCCCGCTCCAGCGTCTTCGCTACGTGTGCTCAGACACCAGAGAAGGCTACTTGTGTAAGAGCCAGTGTTCTTCACTTCGCACGGCACCGAAGGCACCTAGAACAATTCCGTTCACCTATATTCACAGGTCCTAGCACATGCTTTAGATTCTGACAACTTCAAAAGCATCCGCGTATAAATACTAGTGGGTTTTCAGTCACAAGTCAGAGGTATTAACCATCAGCCCTTTGGACGCACTCTGGGACCCCTTTCTCATCCCTGAGAGTTCTGAGGAGACGTAGGGACACAAATTCATCTCTCCAGTAAAAACAAAAATGGCCTAACAACAACAGGTTTGGGGTTTTGAAGTAAACGTCTTTAGGAAGCAGGATTAGAGGACAGAGACACGAAGGAGCAAGAGCCCCGAAAGCATCCTTCCACACAGAGCGCTTCCTGTGGTGCCGTTTCCATGCTGCCCGTCGACAGACTTTAAAGGTGATGGGGTTAAAACGTTACGACACAGCACTGCTGTGTCAACTGTGCTCTGCAGGGTAACCCTTAGAACTGACAGGCCAGCTCTTCATGGCACTGAAGTACAGAGAGATCTTAGGAGACACAGAAGTTGTGGCTAGGCAAGTTGAAAAGGTTGCAATCTGTTATTTAATTCACTTTTTTTTTTTTCTTTTTAAAGATTTTATCTATGAGGGAGAGAGTTGAGGGAGAGGGACAAGCAGACTCCATGCTGAGTGTAGAGCCCCACGCAGGGCTCGATCCCATAACCCCAAGATCATGGCCTGAGCTAAAAGCAAGAGCTGGTCACTCAATCAACAGAGCCACCCAGGCGCTCCATGTTGCTGAATTCATTTCCGAACGGGAAGAAACTTCTAGTTTGTGGGTGAACATTGTGATTTATACACGAAGGGAAGCAAGAGTCAGAGACGCTGACATTTTTGGAACGGTGGGCCACCGGTGAGACGGCTGCAGGCGCCCAGAGGTGGTGAGGAGGACGGAGAGAAACCCAGGGTATGAGGAGGAGGAGAGACGGGATTACTGGACCCCTCATGAAGACATCAGTTTAACGACAGACTCAAAATCAGTATGGCATGAAGTCAGACAAACAGTGTCGCTGCTCGCATGAGGGGCCATGACATCGGCGTGTGAAAAACACCACAGATCGGACTTCACTACGCTTAAAATTCAGGGCTTGGAAGGTCTTTTCCCCCACAAACCACATAAAGGGAAATGGTGACCATGTGAGTTTCAGCACCTACACCATAGAACAAAACAGTAAAATTAAACCTTTGTCGCTCTCTCGACAGGAAGAGTAAGCCGCTGCGCTGAGGTAGGCCAAGGGAGACAGGGAGCAGGGACACACGACAGCCGTTTCAAACCAACAGGAGACGACTAATCACGTCTTCCCTCTGTCTGTGTTACTCAGCATTTTCAACTTGGGAAATCTGGGAGGAACAGTGACGAGCTGTGTAGGCTTTAGGCAGTGAAGTCATGGGCTTTGCACACTCAACAGGACTTATGTTGGAGCCGACAGATTATTTCACCTAAGTGTCACAAACAAGCAACATGTATATACTGCAAGTTTATTTCAATCACACAAACAAAGTTAGCGTGTAGGAAATTGAAATGAAACAGTACGGTAAAAATAGCAGAGAACCGAACAATTGAAAAAGGAAGCACACCTAAAGCATGAGAGTCCAACATTCATCAGTGTTTCTTCTTCAGTCCGGACTGACGCGTGAGGCTTGCAAACTGCGGACAAACCGGGAAACCACGACGATACTCGGGGGAGATGTCAGCACCGCGTTAAAATGTGTACATTCAGTTGGTTTGCAATGGGCTGCTGGCCATGTACAGAGCATGTAGGACAGATTTGTCACGGGTCACATCACAGTGTTGAGGAAAGAAGCGCCTTTCTGTCGTCAGAAAGGACCCCCTGAACTGCACGCAGCTTCCGACACCCAGTGAGCACAGCATGATCACCGTGGGCATGACGGGCTCCAGGGAACATCACCTCGCTAAGGAAAGTCACTTAGGCTTCTGCTTCCCATTTTAATTACTGAAATCTCTAATGATGACAAAAACTGTCCCGCTGGACAGCCAACATGTACAGTGATTGGGAAGAACACGTTGAGTGATCCGGGCAAACGCACACGAATGGACCACGATGTGACCCAGCATTGGCTCTGTCCTGTCACACGGACATCCTGGGAGGACCGGACCAAGGCACGAGACAGCGAGCGCAGACAGCAGCCCCTCACTAAGGTCCAGCGTGCGGCTCTAGTCTCTTCGCTGACTTTGGACCACTTGTACCCAGTACTCTAACCTACTAGAGACTAACTTCACCGACAAAAATCAAGTGATTGCTCACCTGATTTATAGGGGACAGGAGTGTTTACACCATCCAAGTGTTTGTATAACCAAAAGGACAAAAATAAAGATCAAAGTGCCTCTGCTTTCTTCTAGAAGACAGTACGTTAGAAGCTGGCTGCAGCTTGAATGCCTTTCCTACTGCTGCCTGACGATGAGTGGTTGACAGAGAACTGCACAGTTAGGATAGCTCATCCATCACAGATTAATCTAAAACTGAACTCTCTACAGAAACAGGAACTATTTAACAAGGAAAACAATTTCCTCACTCAAACCCTTTTGAATGGTAAACTATGCTACCGACAAGCTCTGTCTGACCGACTGAGGTTACAAAATCTAGAAAGCAGATGAAAATGGATTATTTCTTCAAAATTTTAGTAAAAACTTCAGATAAAGATTTCAAAGCAAATATGGCACATAACTGAAGCATAAATCAAGATGGAGAGCCTGGAGAATTTGTGATTTCCTAAATTAAGAAAAAAAAAAATCTATCATTGCAACATATAGGATTTCTCCCCTATTTTAATCTTCGCGAGTTTCCAGGAGAAGGGCATGGGTTATGCCCACACACACCTGCGTCGGGGTGAGCGGGGGTCTAGATCCTTCTTTTCACCACCTGAGTCTCGCTCGGTCACAAGACAACCACGCAGA
Organism: Mustela nivalis; assembly: GCF_964662115.1. Lineage (NCBI taxonomy): Eukaryota > Metazoa > Chordata > Mammalia > Carnivora > Mustelidae > Mustela > Mustela nivalis. The sequence goes on along the minus strand of NC_139035.1, from coordinate 29,590,067 downwards.
GCCCCTCGCTGGTCCCCTCTGCTGTATGGTGTCCGTGACCTCAGTTCCTGCGGACATCAACTACTTCGTGTTTCCACGTAACAAAATTCAAAAGCAGCTTCTCGGTCAGGAACACATACCTGTCCAACTGCAGGGCACCTAGGTAGTAAAGCAACTGCCAAATTCAGGGATCGGATTTTCGAGTTCCGCAGTACGACATAATCCCTGGGAAGCTCAGAATCATGTTTCAGACCATTGAAATTACTCAAGTTAAAATACGAACAGCTGAACACATGATGTAAAAGATTGAGTACTTGGTTCTGCTCACATATTTACCAATTGAAGTCACAAAATAGTCCTCATTATTATTCATGCAGGTAATTGAGAAAAAAAAGTGCAGAAATTAACTTTAAAAGAAAAATTATTCCTTCCCTTCCTCCCGCCTCCCCCAAACTCTACAAAAGGTTTTCCCTGGGACCAGGCCTTGAAAAGGCCACTACGTATTAGTGGGACATGCATTATTGTCTGCAATTAAAAAAGCTAATTTTGTGGTGGTTGTAATTACATTATAAAAATGTCCACATGCATAAATCTAAAAAAGGTTGAAAACCTACAGTAAGTCTACAATATATTGTTTTACATTTGACCACTGGTGTGTTATGTAGGAGTCACAGATTTGGTAAAGCATTTTAACAATTTAGGAAGGCATCTAAATCTTTAAATTCTGGACGAATTTTATGTTTTAATCTACAAAATTGCATGAAGGCTAACTCGAGAGACTTCCTATCATTCTAAAATTCCTCAAGCCAGACAAACCATTTTTAGGACACTTTCTTATAAATATCACCCTTGGAAAGCACATACAATTCCATTTGTTCCACATTTTAGGATCTTAACCTACACAGGGCTGATCTCCATCCCTCACGGAATATCAAATGTGATAGGAAGACAAACCTGAGAAACATTTACAATACAAGAGTGTAACTTGCTCATTTCTTCATCAGCACTCTCTGAAAACAAACTTCTTAAGCCTTTCTCCTCTTTATTTTAGCAATGGATTGTGAAAAACGTGCGATTTTTGTCTTGACATGAAAATATTTCAATGCACGGCGATCTTGCCTGATAGGTTTAGTATTTTCTGCATAACTAGGAAACAGGAATTCATATCCGACTCTTTCATCCTGTTGAAAAGGTCAGAAAAAAGCAGCAAACTGGGAGGGAAATAGCTTATCGCCAGAATAATGCGTCTGAAGGCTTGTGAGGATGTTGGTTTTCCTCTTCCAACTGTTTGTCTCCACTTTCTTCTCGCAGCTCACAAATGTAGGGGTTTGTTGTTAACAGCTGTCGTTCACAGGGCTCTTTCTCCAGACTAGAGTCCTATTCCTCCTCGGTTCGTCTCTCTACGCAGAATTGGACTTGCTCAGTTCTTGCCTGATTGCTGGGCACGAAAAGGAAACGTATTTCAAGTAAATACAATGGTGAGGTAAAATCAGTGAGAAATTCCTTCTAAGAAAACTCAGTGGCTGTCTTCAAACTCCCAGTAACAGAGAGCCAAGCAGACCCTACATCTGCTGCTGCACAGATTTTGGTTTTCTTTTTTAAAGATTTTATTTATTTGACAGACAGAGATCACAAGTAGGCAGAGTGACAGGCAGAGAGAGAGGGGGAAGCAGGCTCCCCGAGGAGCAGAGAGCCTGATGCGGGGCTCGATCCCAGGACCCTGGGATCATGACCTGAGCTGAAGGCAGAGGCTTAACCCACTGAGCCACCCAGGTGCCCCCAGACTTTGCTTTTCTTAACATAGAGACGGTACTAGCTTGTGTACACAGACACACTCACACACACACACGCACACACTCATTCGCACTCTCCCTTTCGTGTCCACAATGATAACACGGACGTTGTGGGCTCAGAGTCCATAGAGAAGGCAGCAGGTTGGGATGTGAGGCCAGAGATGGGCCCCTCTGCCTGGACTCTGTTCTGATGTTAATCACCCCTGACACATAGGGACCTCATTTATCCCAATTTTTACACATAATTTCCACCGTAAGGAAGAGAGGGCTCTTTTCTGACATCCTAAGCCATGTGAAGGACAGGATACTATGCAAAATTGTTTTATGCCCTCAAGTAATAAACTGGTTATTTTTTGTGCATTTCCTTAAAAATGGGTATTCTACAACATTACAGAGTCAGCAAAGCTGTTTATATACTCACCATCAATGAGCTCTTCTTTTAGCTTTGTTAATTCTTTTCTCATTTCATCTAAAATGTCCTAAAATATTAAAGAAAAATATCATAAATACAGGGAGGAAAAAATTACTGCTACAAATATTCTTGTTCATATAGAATTTTAAGAATGTATGAAGTCTGCTGTATAGTTTCTGTTGCCGGACTCCCTCCCAGACAAGGCTGTCTAAGTGCAGCCGAGCAACTCACGTTTTAACAGTCTTCCCAGTCTTCACTTACTTTAGCCTAGCAAAAAGGGAAACATTACAGTGCTTTCTAAAACTAAAAATAATTCTGCCATCCAGAGAAAGGTAGGCTGCAGGTCATTTCTAGAAAAGATAATAGCTCTGCTTTTAACTTTGTCTACTGGGAGCAGCCTGGAAGATGCTGCGCAGGGCAATTTCAGGGAACAGGAGATGTAAACCAGATAAGCAGATCCTGGCCTGTGTGTGATCCGGTTTGAAGTATGGGGTTCCTTAGGAATCGCACGATGGCTGCCAAACCTTCCTTCAAGGAATCCGAGACTCCCCTGGAGCTACCTCACGGGCTGCCCTAATTGGCAGAGGCAAGGGTGGATAGGCCTCACCTGGATCTGTGTGGTCTGACAGGGCGGACGCAGCCACACACAGCCTCTGAGCACTGGAGACGTGGCCAGTGTGAAATAGGATGCGTTGCCAGGGTAAAACACACACCAGATTTCAAAAACTTAGCATTAAGAAAATAACGTGTAATAATTCTTTAGTAATGTTAAAATACTGATTACATACTGAAATACTATTTAAATTAAATTAAATTAAATACATTAAAATGAATTTCACCTATTTCTCCTTACTTAGTTAATAAGACTATCAGAAATTTTAAAAGTGCTTGTGTGAGCCCTGTTTGTATTTTGATTTAATACTGTTGTTCTAGATGCTTCTTCCTCCGTGAAAACCACTCCACCTTCAAATATTTTGCAAAATCTGTATTTATAAGTTCACTTTGAAATAACAGTCCACCACCCCACCCCCGCCCAAACTTAAAACAATCACTGAGAACAGGGGCTCCTGGCAGCTGAATTAGTGGAGTGTCTGACTCTGATTTTAGCTCAGATCACGGTCTCAGTGTTGTGAGATCAAGCCCTGCGCTGGGCTCCGGGCTGGGCTTGAAGCCTGCTTAGTACTTCCTCTCCCTCTGCCCCTCCCCTCCCCAAATCGCCAAGAACAGTGTCAATGCCAGCTGAAAGGGCTCCGACACGGTAACGCAGTTTGAAGAGTAACACCTACCCTTTGAATGATTAGTTTCCATTATGGGACTTTTTCTAATACTGCACACCTCGGGTAAAATAAAATCACTCTAATTTAAGGTTCATTATCTTAAAAAGCTTTTCATGTTTAAAATAAGGTTGAAATTACCAATTAATACAATAACTCCTACACTTTACCAATGAGGAAACAAGCACAGAAATTATTAGTACAGACTATCAGATATCCTTACTCAAATTATAGTAAAATCAGCCCCAACAGGAAACCTTTCCTTTCTTCTCCACTACTTCAGATAGCCAAGAATTTACCATGTGTTCAAGTGTGTGCAAGCATCTACTTTAAAGTGTTTTTAAGAAAAGAAAGCCATGTTTAATATACAGGAAAATTAGGGCTTGATCATCAATGACCTCAAACTTCCTTTTCAAACTATATGACTCAAGTTAAACTTTTCTAATAGTTTTGCAATATAAAAATCAGATTTATCTGAAATTGGCTTTGAGGAACGATCTGGGCTCTGATCTGGACTCAGCTGCTGACCCAGACATGGGACCAAGCCAGGTAACTCCTCGGAATCTCAGAAGCCAAATCTAAGTCTACACACTGTCCCACAGGCCTCCCACGAGAACCAGAAGACAGCACCATGCTAAGAGCCCTGCCGGCGCCTGGCCTGCTCATCTACCGGCAGGTCAGTCCGAGGCTATGACAAGGACTGGTGTGGTCACTGCTCTGAGAGGCCCCCCAGGGGTGCAGGGTAGGAAGACCAAGGAGACAAGACCCTGCTGGCGGCAGCAACTCTGGGCTCAGGTCCATGAAACTGACCGTTGTCTAAGGTGTGTACACTGGCCCTCCTTTAAATTTTCCTTAACACTACCTATTTTTTTAAATTGTTTTACCTCTCCTGGGAATTAAATATTTTAAAGCCCCACAGCTCTTCTCACCTATCACTCCTTCCCCTTTCTTGTCTGAGTACCGATGTATATAATGCAGAGGTATCCAAAATATGGACAAGATCCTTTTCTTTTTCAGAAAGTTGAGAGAATTGTTCATACTGTTTGGTTACCTGTCTCTCTCACCTAGCTGGGCGAGTGCTCACCATTCAGTACATAACATGCTCATTTTTGATTCCTTAATGACCACTGGCCCCGGCCCGACACTATAGAGTTATATACTTCTACAATATTTTCTTAGTAGTGAAATTTTTTGGTTCAAAGGTAAAATATTTATTTTTAAGGCTTGTGATCTGTTTTCCCAAGTGCTTCCTAGAAAATAAAAGTATCCGAGAATGCCCATTTCCCCGACATTCTTGCCAAAACCAGATTCACTGGGTCCATTTTTGCCAATGGTAAATGGAAAGTGCAATCTCATTTGTATTTGTAAAGGTACAAATACATACTATGTGCTGACATTACGCCATTAAGACACCTGCCCCCACCCTCCACCACTGCTGGAACTTCATGTGAACACACTGACCCAAAAAAATGAAAATTTGAAAAAAACAATTTGGTACTCATGTTGCTGTTTCCTTTGTACAGAAAGACCTAAACTCTACTTCCCAGTATATTCACAATCCGTCAAATGCCGGCACACCAGACATTTTTCCAGAGAAAACAGTGCACGTCGGGGGAAAGGGAGGGAAAGCTGCCGTCGGGCGCCTACCTGCTTCAGCCTGTCGTAGTCTAGCCCCTCCGTCTGGACACCGTTGGCACTGGGCTGTGATGAAGGTGCAGATTTTGGTCTGTACAAATGGAATTTCCAGGACAGGTAAAAAATACTTGGGATGTTTAAGGAGTTCACACAAAATTGCAAATTTATCAACCCAACATCAGATTTTGGTACTTTTCTTAAAACACAGATATTAAAAAGTTAACTTTGAAAGTTGCAGGACTGATTAGAACAGAAAACAGGAAGCATTTTTCACTTTGCTCAGTGTTTCCAGTTCTTTGTAAAGAAATCAGACAACGGTGACAGGATGACGGTGCTCCCTCCGCAAAGGGCAGAGGAACACGTTCTCTGCGCAAGAGGCGGGAAACGGGGCCATCTGCAGCACACGGACCAGGACTGGACACACTGGACCAGCTGCGACAAGGAGGCCCAGGAAACACAATCTCGTTCTTCTCAAAGTGTGCAAATCAACCACCAAGATGAATCAGTTTACAAATCCGATGGTTTACAGAAAAAGCCATTTTTGGAATAAGTATATGATCTGTTCCATGTGTTTCATGCCGTTTTAAGCATTCAAATAAATAAGAATGCTGGGGAAATAATTAAAAGATTCATATCCAGTTGGCTATGTGGCTGTTTCCAGACAAGTTTTTATGGAGATGATATCTGAATGAGTTTCCAACTACTTACACAAACTTATTTTGTCTTAAGAAAAAAAAAAAAAAAATAGGGCAGTGCCTGGGTGACTTAGTCAGTTAAGCGTCTGACTCTTGGGTTTCAGCTGGGGTCATGATCTCAGGGTCGAAGGACTGAGCTCCACGTGGGGCTCCACACACAGTCAGGAATCTGCTTGGGATTCTCTCTCTCTCCCTCTGCCCCTCCACCAGGAGCACTTTCTCCCTCTCAAATAAATAAATCTTTTAAAAAAAAAAAAGAAAGAAAGAAATGCCACACAGATGCAGTTTGCCAATTATTACTACATGCTCAGAAATTTAGCCTCTCTTAAAAAAATTCAACATGAAGAAATAAGTCTTAGAAATTAGGTATGCCTTAGGCAAAAGCTTCAATATCAAATAAACCAGTCATGGCTCCTCTCCCATTCCGGCAAGTAGAGAAAATCCCAGCAGAAAATCTCGAGTCTTAACTGGGCACTCCTCTACATTCTGGTTTAATACCATTAAGTGGCCACAATTTGAGGACCACAACTCAGTGCAGATGAAAACTATCAGCTGAGTCATGGATCTTCAAGTTTTCAGAGGACCAACGTCACAAATCTAAACCAAAACTGGTATGCACAATAACTTCTCAAAGTTATGATTTCATAACTCTTAAAGGCATATTATGCTCCAAACCCACAGGCATTGCTGGGGAAGATAAAATAGTAAGTTAATTTGCTTTCATATCAAACATAACAGCTTAACATGTTGTTATATAAAGCAAATCGACCAATTTTATTTTATGAGACCTCAGCTGCTCTGCTTGTACGAACCAGGAAAACCAACTCTCAGAAAACTTCATTCAGTAAGCCCTGAGCGAGGCACTAGGACAAAAGAACACTTACTTCCAGGACGTATTTCCTTTCTGTTTTGCGGAGGGGACTACTGTACCCTCTGGTCACAGAGGAGGCACTGAAGGCCCTGGCAAGCAAGGCAGGCGCTGTGGCCACAGGCTGGTCTGGGGAACACCCCTGACGGTCCACACACTGCATTTCAGTCACCCACGCTGCCTGGCCCTGCTCGCCAGACTCACACTCTTAATTACTCGGCTTCTCTCTCACTTTTCACATTTAAGTGGTAAAATCAGTGAACGCTTTTCTCCAAAGTTTTATAATGAGTATTCCCAACGTTCACATGAGTATCTACAGTATGCAAAAGTTAACCGGGCAGTGTGTTATGAATATATCTGTACTTATTAAAAACACAACACATTACTGTTCCATAATAAACAATCGAGGAAACATGCAATTAAGAAATTTTAATTCATGCTAACATGCAATCCACCACCATCACCATCATGATTAACTAAAGGGGGGAACTTTTCATACTGAAGGAAAGAAGTAATCACCACTCTTTAAAAAAAGGTTTATCAATGTTACCCTATCAAGGGGCCCTAGTGGGAAAGCAGCAAAAAAACTGAGAAGATTAACAGAAGATCTTATTAAATGCTATTTTCCTATGTACTAGCAAATTTTCTAAGCAAGTCTTCTGGTGATAATGATTAAACTACCTTGAGAAAAGCAGGAAAATTTTTTCATGCTTGTAATATAAACATTTTATGCAGATTCAACTGATTGGCAAACTTACCAAATATTTTTATCATGAATGGCATGAAAACAATTTGGCCAAATACAATCTGCAGAACTCCTGACTCAGTGCCATAGGCATCCCTCCATATACTGTTTAAGTCATGTTCCTAGTAGACTTTCACATGTATTTTTTAAAAACAGGTGCACAGGGTAACATGGGCACACCTCGGTTATTTATAATCTATGGGTTTTCACCACAACTGATAACAAAGTATGAGGCCCTCCCAGAGGTTACTGTGTTACCTCTAAACAGCTGCCTATCAATAACTACCAAAATATCTAAAGTCCCTGTTCTTCCAAATCCATTCTAAATAGAAGTTTGAACACTTGAGGAGTTTTAAAATATTGTCAATTTCTTTAGCTAAGAAATACATGGTTCTTAATTTTAATTAAAAAAAAAAAAAAAAAAAAAAAAGGTTAACAGGACTCATCCTAGAAAACCAGCTGCCCAGGATGGAAGACGTCAGATTGGGAAAGGCATGTAACCTGCCCCCACGTGTAGAGAGGCCGGGGATGTTCCTCCAGGAATATGTTTCTTACAAGTGTGGCTGTGATGTAGTCCCGTGTTCCATGAACTTCCAGTACAAATCTCCTACTCTACCTTTTAAAGGTTGTCTCAAAGCTTCTAAAAAGAAAAGCCTTTAGAGGAAAATGCAACAGCTACAAAGGGCCTGGAGAAGACATAGGCGGCCTCATACGCCACTCCAGCCTTGCTGGGGTATATGCTGTTCATATGTACCCTGATCCAACTAGGGAATCAAGGCAGGAGAATAAACCCTATTAACTTTCCTAATCAAAATCTCTTCATGTTTTTTAAAAAGTGCTGTAAATAAAGCTAAATACGAAAGATTTGCTCTTCCTCAAGTCATCTCCCTCGTGGTGATTACCAATCCAGGTAGAAAAAGCTCAGCCCTATCCTGAACATGTTATTCTGAAGTCTCAAACCACAAAGTCACACCAGGATGATACCTGTGTAATGAATCATAGGACCTGTTGTCAAAAACAATCTGATTTTTCCTTGGAGAATCCCGTCTATGAAGGGGAAAAAACCATTTAAAGGGAAACACAATAGAACTTTTAAAAAAATAATGCGCACTATGTTCCTGTTTTATAGGTTTGTAGTCATAGCCGAACAATGAAAGAAGTCCATTAACCTTAAAACGATAGTTTTTTTCCCAATATGAAAGGATGTACTCGGACACTAATTCTAGTTATGTAACATAGTCATTTGACAGCTGCAAAGAACGAAAAGTAAATCGTGGTGCGTTTGTGATGACCACCTTTAGAGAGTGCACATAATAAAAGCTACTCCACAAGGTACCAAAACAAGTACCGAAACACAGTAGAAATCACTGTAGCCTTAAGTTCGCAAAATTAACTCTTCTCAGAAAGAAAGCGTGTGAACTCTCTTTCTACCTTGAATATAAGATCTGTGAGCTCTTACTGAAAACCGTATGATAACTCACAAATTTATCAATGGGACATTCTAGTCATAGTTTAAGGTAATTTTAACAACATTTTTGCTTTTACCCAACTACCTGGCATCTTCACTGAATAAATAACGGCACAGTGCAGCACCTCATATACACGACCGGAGTCCACCCATCCCACCCTAACACAACCTCGACATGGACATTGGTAAGAGAAAGGGGTTCTTTCCTCACCATGCAAGGATGAGGTGCACATCAAGTGGCCTTATTAATACAATGGTTCTCAGCAGGAACGGGGGAGAAAAGTTGGGAAGAAAAGCCATACTGTTTAGTCCTTCCAATGTACTTGTGAAATCTTCTTGGCTTAAAACCACTTGGGGTGAAATTTTAAGACACATATCACTGGCTGGCTCAAATCTATCAAAAGGTATATGAGTGGTCAGAAAACGACCGGGCGTTTCCAAATTTCCATTTCAGGAAAGGAGAAGAAAACCAACCTACCAGAGCAGAACACCATTACGATATACTGCTAGATAATAAGAACCAATACTCGGTTAATCTACAGAAAAGTCCTAAAAACGAAAAGGGGACTTTCTGAACACTTACTAAACTTCCTTTAGAAGTCTGAATAATCTTTTAAAGGCTATTTTTTAAATGAACCCAAACACATCAAGGAACTTTTATTCCACTTGGAGAACCCACTTCATGTCCCTCCATGGTCTTAAGGTTTGCTCAGGTTCACCATGGAACCCCTATCAGTAAGGTACAGATAAAGAGTAGACATAAACAGGAAGATTCTTCCCTGTCCCATTTCTGTCTTCCAAAGATACATGGGACACCACAGTTCTGTGCTCTGATATGTACTCGATAAATTAGGCTTCAAATTGTGCTAGTGGAGAAAATCTAGCTAGATGCACTGGGAGGCCACATCAATCAGGTATCTGATAAACATAAATGTGTGATTTTCCACTCTGTTGAAACCATGTCCACCAAAAGCAATTCTTGCATTTTCTCCTAAAATAAAATACATTCATCTTATAGTCACTGAGAAACTAAAAGCCTCTACATGGTTGAAAAAACAAGTCCAAATTTAGATTTAGGCTAACATTGAACAGATCTGTGACAATGTGAGGTCTATCCTTGTTTTTTATTAGTTTTCTATTATTAGAGCCAAGTTTGCTTTTTAAGAGGTAAAACTAAAGCAAACAGCTCAGAAAGAAAAGGCCAAACACTTTTAGTCTCTAAACACATACTTTTTTTTTCTGGAAAAAAAAAATGTAAGTCCTTTAAACTATCTCATAAATCCAGAAAGTTTCACCTATGTTCAAGACCTGAGATATAAATTTGGTATGACAATAAAATACGCATAGCTAAGAAATGCTGAAAATTGCTAATACCATGCCTCACAGCCCCTGGGAGAAACAGAAATTCACTATTCTTGTTTCTGGGCACTCTCTTTCCTAAGTTGATTTTAACTAGAAATTTCAACTGAGAGAGAAATCAATCTTTCTACTTCACAAATTCAAAACTTCAGGTTTTGTTTTGCTCTCTCTTAAACATTGCAGGCATTTTTCTCCTGCTGCCTTTCAATTTAAAACATAGAAGTTTCTTTGAAAGACTGCATTACCAAAATGAAGGTTGTCATTTTGAGACTACTGGGGAAACGTGACTGTATCACACAATATCATTGTTCAATGTTAGATTTCTTGATAGCAATAATGGTACTGCGGTTACACAGGAGGATATCCTGGTTCTTAGGGAAAATGATGAACAATTTTTGCAAACTGCTTTCTCACTCTCCAGAGGAACACAAAGGCATGTCTCTTTGTGTCTCTGCCTCACACCAATGGGGCAAAACTAGTAACTGGGGAACCTGGGTAAGGGGCACATGGGCATGTGCTCTACTATTCTCTCAACTTTGCTGTAGTTTTGAATTTTTTAAAATAAAAAAATTGGGAGGAATAAAAGCGATCTTAAAATTTCAGACAACCTGTCTAAACAGTAAGCATCCGACAATCGCTAGGAAAAACACCCTGGTGCTCAGGGTTTTATCTGCTTCTCTGTACAATTTCAAATCCACCACTAGAGTCCGGAGAGGTTAATTTCTTTTAGATACACCTGTAGCATGAAAGTCAGAAAGGAGACATACCTGGAGATAACAGGTGACTTGCTGCCATTCATTGTATTTGTTCTTTCCCAAGGTTTTCTTGTTGGTTCTTTAAAAATAAGGAACATAAGTTATGAAGTGCCCTGCCTGCTCCCAGAGTAATTTATTGCAAAAAAAACCAACAAAATACTAAGTAACTTTAAACATGCTTTTGTACAGATGAAAAGTTTTTAGTTACAATTCTGAACTTTAATTAAAATCTATTAAGGAGGGGCTCCTGGGTGGCTCAGTGGGTTAAGCCGCTGCCTTCGGCTCAGGTCATGATCTCAGGGTCCTGGGATCGAGGCCCGCATCGGGCTCTCTGCTCAGCAGGAAGCCTGCTTCCTCCTCTATCTCTACCTGCTTGTGATCTCTCTGTTAAATAAATAAAATCTTTAAAAAAAAAAAAAAATCTATTAAGGATCCTAATTTGTACAACTTCAGACCTTAAGATGAGAAGATATTAATAAGCAACTGTGACGAGTCCTCCGGGAGAGCAGCCGCAGGCTGTGAATCTCTGACAGCGGAGGCCTACAACCAGGAGGTGCACCACCTCTCTAGCAGAGCAGGGCTTCATATCAGAGATGGATGTCTCAGCTTGGGGCCAGGGTAAGCGTTAGGGAGTGCAAGAGCGAAATTATGAGCAAATCTGTATAAAAATATGGTCATCCCCTCTTGCAGGGCAGGGAGGATTCATAGTTCTTCTCAAATTGTACATGGTTCTGTGACTCTAACTTACAGTGGAGTTCTACAGTTTTTGTGTTCTTATAAAAACACCTATGTTAATTTTGGCTTCTGGAAGAAAGATAAAGCTATTACAGTAAATAGTTCATAAACCAGAAAATTTTTAATGGAAGTAACATTAACAAACTGAGCTGAGTCCTATTTAGGAAAAAGTCACAATATTTACCACAGGACAGCCTAAAAAAAATATTGAATAATCACCACTCAGTAAGGAGAATGTGAGATTCTTTTTTTCTTTTTACTTTTTTGGCAAATGGGTCACAATCACAAGAACAGACTTTTTTTTTTTTTAAGAATTTCTTTCTTCACGTTATTTTAAATTAGATAAAAAGCTGAACAGATAGATCTGTTCTTCGCTTTGGCCAAACACAGGGAACGGCCCCTCCCGTCCTCCTCACGGACCCAGCACCAGTCATGTGCCTCCAGGGGCAGGGAGTTTGTTCGTATTCTACGGAACAGCCTTGCAACCTAGAGTCCTTGACATCAGAAACCTCACGGAGTTCAACACCACTTCCCCAAAGCTGTAATGAAGCCTCTTTTTTCCTTAACAATGAGAAGTCTTAGTTCCCCGATTATCAGTATTACCCAAAGGCATGGTCAAAAGGACAACGCTCTCCATCTGAGAATGTTCTGAAATGGACATCAGTGCTAACTGCGTGCTCACCTCATCTCCACCTTTAAAATTCCGGGATTAAAAGTCCTTCCCTTTCATCTAATCATCTATGTCTCCATGCTCTAGTGAATCACCTTAAATCATCAACAGCTGTACACATGGAATGAGTAAAAATTACGATTTTTGAAGACAGAATCATCAGATTCTGATCTTTGGGTTTTGATGGATCTTTCCATATCATGAAGGCAGAGGACAAGCAAGTCGCTGCTTTCAAGGATGAACGAAAAACATTTCCATCACCAGGCAGGCACTTGGCTCCAACATGGGCAAATAGGGCATTTTCAGTTGAGGAGTATTAGTATTTCGAGGTTCATAAAGGTTAAAATAGAGCTCCTGAACTTACCAGGTGTACTTGTTGACGAGGCCTTAGAAGTTACAGGCTCTGACTCTTCCTAAACAGACAGGAACACTTATTAATCCCACGGAGCCTACCAGAAACCTGGAGCAGAGACTCAGAGGCTCACACTCATCCATACCCAACACACCTGCTGCGTTGCCTGCCGTGCCCTTCATCAGCCCCCTCTGCCTTCCACCGCAGCCCAGACCTGCCTCCTCTGTCCTCCACAGCCCCTGTCCGGCACCGGGCAACGCTACCAAGCCAGGCGTCAGGGCACCAGAGCCCAAAGGTGGCAGGAAAGCAACAGTGCAGCGTGTCCGACAGTGGCACACGGAGCAGACTCGGGGCGGGGGCACAGCTAATAACCACAGGGCTCCGAGGGGATCAGTCTAATTCTTTCCTTTTCAACTTGAGGAAACAGAGACCCGAAGAGACTCCGAATGCTGAGCGAAGGTGCGGCACTCGCTCCCAGCTGAGTGCCATGCTCCCCCCCTACTGCGGCCCCACCCTCGCCCATCTCACAGGAATGCTCTGAAAACTGACACACCGGGCTCGAGACAGCCGTCTGTAACATGTGCAGAGCTGACATAAGAAACTGAACGTCCAGCTAATCTTGGACTTCACTCTCCTAAAGAGTTACGCCTGGCTTTCCCATTTTCAGTCGTGGTCAACTCTCCTTATTACTTACGTTTTTGTCCTCTTTTTGTTCTGTTTCTATTGTTGATCCCTTTTCAGCAATTCTTCTCCTAGAGAGAAGGGATATCCGATTTTTTAAAATTCATCTTAGTGTAAGAACTATACGGAAAGGGAAGAGTCACATCTAGTTACACTTCACTTGGCCTCAACGAACACAGTACTCTTGGTCCCGAACGCGTTCACACGGTTGCTCACTCACCTCCTGGCCAGCAGGGCGCTCATTTCTTCCATCAACCCACTGCCTCCTAAAGGAAGGGGTCCATTCCCACGGCCCGTGTCTGACTTCAAGGAGGCCGCGTTCACACCAACAGTAGTCCCTCCGCTTGGGAAAGAGCCATCCTCCATCTTAATAAGAATACAGACAGATAGTAAACTCCTGTGTTTAGGACCTTAATTTCAATACAAACATCCAGATATTATTTTTTAAATCTTTCTAAGAACCTGTGGCATGACTGATACTAACATTCTATTAACCATGGAAGTTTCATCCCAGTTTACACCAACAATAAGGAGATAAAACATTAATATGTCTCCCTGTTCCCTACAACGAGAAGGATACGTCACTGTTGTGGCAAAAAAAAAATGCGTAATCTGCCAAAACATGCATAATCCAAATGCAATCTTGAAGAAACTATTGGGGAAACCAAACTGAAGGGCAGGCTCCAGAGTCAGCTCTGTAGACCTTGCCCAAGTCAACCTCATGTATGAAACTGTGAGGAATTATCCCCCATTTTACGGCAAACTTGGGACATCACAGCTAAATGTACCAAGTGATCTTGGGCTAGAAAAGAAAAGTGCCCTAAGGGACAATATTGGACAATACATGACATTTGAACACACTTGCAGATTAGAAGAGTCCATCAACTAAACCCCCCATTCCTAAGCACTCTCCAGTGAGCATGGAGGTCAACATCCCTACTTCCACAGACCACACACACTCCAGCGTTGTGCGTTGAGTGCAATGTGTCTGACTCACTCTCATTTCAGACAAAAAAGGGAGAGTGTGTGTGTCCCACAGAAGGAAACCCACGCACAGAGAATAATTAAGCAAATACGACAAAATGTGAAGTGGTGAGTCTGGGCGGTGGGTTTACAGAAGCTGCATTCTCCTGACTTTTCTGTAAGTGTAAATTACATCGAATATTTTAATCAGTGAAGTAACACTGGGTTCATGAAAGGAGAAGGCAGTAAACAGGCTACGCCAGTCACCGAGGAGGAAGAGGCACAAGCAGACAGCACAGAGATGGGAAGATGCATTTACCCGGGACACTTTCCTCAGTTTCGCTCCAGCGATGGCAGCCGCAAGTCCAGTCAAAGGGCGATTGTCTTCAGATGCAGATCCGGCAAAAAATCCAGATGCAGGGAGGGGGGGAGCAGGAGGCGGAGGGGGAGGCGGGGGTGCTTGATTAGGAAGAGGGGGTGGTGGGGGTGGGGGCGGAGGCCCTGCAGCAGGGAGTGGAGGTGGGGGCGGAGGCCCCGGGTGGGGGTGCAGCGCTGCTGGAGCCGGCACTGGCCCCGGGGGGAGCGGTGGGGGGGGCGGAGGTGCTGGTGGTCCCAAGACAAGGCCTGAGTGAAAAAGATGTTAAATAAGACCGTCAACAACAGAGCCAAACGGGGTGACCTCGTGGACAGGGATGTGGGATGCCTCAAACATTTCCTGCCTATTCGTGAATTCTATTTAAAATAACGTTTAAAGTCTAGATCAGTGTTAAAAAGATACTAAAATGCAAAGCCAAGTATGTGAGGTCTTACTTTAACGTTAGAGCTTTATTAACAGAACTGTGCGACAGTCACCCAGCTCCACCTCTGGGGTTCCCAGGGCTGTGGGAGGTGCTTAAAAAATCTATGATGGAGGAAGCACCCTGAAGAAGCAAGCCTGTGTGGAGGACTGCAGTTAGGACGGATGGAAATAACAGACCCCCAAAAGTCTGTGTGAACCTGCCACCGTTGAGACCCTGGAGCCTATACCTGTGAAGACCTGCATTTATGCTCTGACAGATGGCCACAGTGGCTGGACTGAGACAGGACGGGGGGGGCAGTTCAGCATCTTAAAAACGTTCTGCCTTCAAATGCAAGGTGTATAGAATCACTGAAGTGAAGGGATCTACCAGAACAAATACAACCTGAAAGTAACGGCCAGAAATAATTAAATTAAATGATACAGAATTTGAAGCTCCTCCTAGTCTAGAAGACAAGAGAGAAATGTCTCCAAATCTTGTAAAAATCATAGAAGTGAACGAGAACTTATTCAGTATCAGAAGACCAAATTTAAAGGGGTATTTTAGGACAAATAAGATGCTATTCGCACATGGGGTGGTAATTTTTTTTTTAACTGTAAACAGCAGCAGCTCTTAGAGGAACACAGAGCAAAAGACTGTTTCTCTCCCTCGGGCTATGGGCTGTAAGGGCTCGGCAGGTGGGTCACACGTGACCTTGTCAGGCTCAGGGTGCCTCCCTGTCTGGCATTACTACCATGGGACACAAGTCCGCATGCACTAGAATTCCGACTCAGTGTTTAAGCACAACTGATGTGTCCACAAGGAAAACATATTTATACACACAGCAGTAACAAGTCTTATTACTTAAGAATAAAGCTTTTTTTTAAGGATATTTAAATCTAAGCATAACCCTGGTTCTTTCTATGTACAAATCAGTTGTCACGTTCCTTCCTGTGAAATTCCTGCTAAATCCTATCACTGCAAAAAAGGTGGGGCGCCTGGGTGGCTCAGTGGGTTAAAGCCTCCGCCTTCAGCTCAGGTAACGATACCAGGGTCCTGGGATCAAGCCCCGCATCAGGCTCTCTGCTTGGCAGGGAGCCTGCTTCCTCCTCTCTCTCTGCCTACTTGTGATCTCTGTTTGTGAAATAAATAAATAAAAACTTAAAAAAAAAAAAAAAAAGGAAAAAAAGGGTTGCCAAGCATCTCCTTATTCACTTACGGAACCAGGTCCCTCTCTCCTTACAAATAATCTAAACTTAGAAGACCACGTCCTCCCTCCCCTGTTACCATGACAGCAAGTTGGGGCAAGTGGAGGGGGTGGGAGGGATAACTGCGGAAGATGCTTTTTCTCTTCCAACTGTCCCTTCAGGCCACGACTTCCTGTAATTCTGCAGCACGGAATCCGCTGGGGCACACATCATGCCTGCCACACACCCCCCACCCCTCGTGCAGCATCGGGCTGCTCCTTAGGATTCCAGGTGTACCTAGTCTAATGTGGGAAGCCCAATACAGGAGAGGCCAACATGAAACAGGGCCCAAGAATTGGAACTGTTCAGGAGGAGACTCCAGGATCACACACGGCCTGACTTCAGTTGGGCACCAAACAGAATCTCTCAATTTCCCACAAATTAGAGGAAGACAGGTTAGGTCATGTATTTACCGTGTAGCTAAATGTGTCAAGTAACGTTTTCCTAGTGGGGTTTACAAGGGATGTGCTGCGGAGGCCCTCAAACATGGGAACACCCCTCCAGCTACAATACTGTGGGAGATACCAGACCCCAGTCAGTACGGATATTCCTCACACGGATCCTCTGGCTGCAGTTAATCCAGCAGAAAGAGCCTCACTCCTCTGCTACTTGTTTAAATTCCAGAAAGCCGGGCACAGTGACACAGGGCTGCTCGGCTCTCCCACCCACCCCACCTCCCCACGCTTTGAGGCAGTGACATCTGCTGACACCACGTTTCCAGGACGCGTTGTCAGCAGCAAAAACGGAAGCCTTACCCTGTTGGGCTGGAGTCTCGGCCGGCTGAGAGGCTGCCTGCAAGCCTGGCTCAGAAGCAGAGGAGTCCCCCAGCACAGAGTTTAGAGGAGTCTCCGCAGAGGCAGGGGCAGCTGCAGAGGGAGAAGGGAGAACACTAGGCTTGGATGAGGGAGTTGAGGCAAGAGGGGTGCTTGGAGGAGGAGAGGCTTGAGATCCACAGTGTGAGCGCGGTGCGAGGGAAGGCAGCGGAGGCGGCGGTGGCGGCGCTGCTGGCCCTGAGGTAGGCGGTGGAGACACTGGACATGGGACAGAGTCAAGCGGCCCATTGGGTGCTGTTGGTGATGGAGGCATTGGGGGCACAGGAGAAGAAACACAAACAGGAAGGACAGGCCTGGGCCCAGTCGCTTTGCCTGGGGGGCTGCTAATCATTACTGGAGGAGACGGAGGGAGGGGCGAAACAGTGGAAGTAGACCAGGCACAGGGCTTCGCAGCTGAAGGCTGAGAGGAGGGTGTGTTCACAGGAGAAGAAGGCCGAGAGTTTTTGTTCAGAGGACGAGGAACTGTAGCGTAATGGGGAAGAACAGGGTGGAAGGCTGAACCTACAGATGCTGCAAAACGTGTCGCTGAGTGTCGAAGTGGTGGTGTAGGGGGTGTGGAAGTAGGTGGCAAAGCGGTCACTACAGCATAGTCGGGAGTGGCCTCCGACACCGGAGCTGAGATGACTTTAGCATAGGATGGAGGAGGTGCCGAAGGAGGCTGGCAACTGGCATACTCAGGAAGTGGCGCGTTATACAGGGAGCTGTCGGAGGATGGAGCTGCACAGAAGGTGGGAAGCAGCAGCAAGGACAGGATAAAAAAGGAGAGAGAAAAAGGGAGCTAGTAAAGCCACAAAACCAGCATTCAGACAAAATGTACAAATGTAGACCACAGTTAGTACCCAAGAACTAAGCACGTGTGCAAGAACTGATCTCACCTGAGAACGTGTGAACTCGTTCCTGCATTTTGAAACCCAGAGGAAGAAATCTGTTTTCTATTTAGCTGATAAGTATACTGATAAATTGCTTAAGCTTATCCCTTGCAAGAACAAGACTATCTTAATTCTCATTATTTAGCCCACTAAAAGGACATTAAAATTACAGGAATAGGACCACAAACAGAAGAATATGTCTGCTGGTCTTTCAAGAACAACAAATAGCGCAATTGGCAAAAAGTTTTACAAAGGGCTAGGAACCCCCTATTCAATGCTTATTTGTGGATAAGTGTTGTTTTGTCAGCTATCACCCCAGAAAATAACTAGGCAGTTAAAAACAAATGTTGCAAACAACAAACTAATCAACCACACTGGGACCCACAGTGAGACCTTTGATATAGGCCATATGGAATAGAAAGATCATTCTGAAATCCTATTCCAATAAGTGTCAATTTTAATGACTGGCTCAAATTTTCACTTTTCTCTTAACCCTTACGTCTTTCAATAAACTCCATCGGATTCAGACATTTTCACTAAAATTTTGCAATATTAGGACATCCATAAACTACTAGTCAGTTTTAGAGAGGGTATTTTCCTCCTTCGACAAGTCTTAAGTGCCATCAAGCACATTTCTTGAATCCTATAGGATTCAGGACAGTTGAGGCAACCTCAAAAGGGAAAGAGATTCCTAGTTCACGCAATATAAAACGTTTCAGTTGAGGCAACCTCAAAAGGGAAAGAGATTCCTAGTTCACGCAATATAAAACGTTTCCCATGAAAAACACACTTGCACTTTACAGCCAATTTACCATCAGTCAGAAGAATTAGAAAGCCGGACTACAAAGAGCTTTCCTAAGTCTCCAAGCAATAAGTGCCATACAGAGAGGACTAAGAAAGTGGTAAAGTAGCAAGTGCTGCACGTTTTGCCCTGTCCACCCTCCCTGCACCTGGTGCCCCACACCTGGTGCACCCCGCACCCTCGCGACAGAGCCCAGTGCACTTCTTACCGGCGGCCGACAGCCTGCGCTCGCGCTCCCACTCCAGCTGCTCACGCTCCAGCTGCTCCTGCCGCTCCCGCTGCTCCCGCTCACGCTCCCGCTGCTCCTGCCGCTCCCGCTGCTCCTGGCGCTCCTGGCGCTCCCGCTGCTCTCGCTCACGGTCGATCCGCTCCAGCCGCTCCCGCTCCAGCCGGTCCTGCCGCTCGCGCTCCCGCTGCTCCCGCTGCTCCCGCTCCAGCTGCTCCTGCTCCAGCCGCTCGCGCTCCGCCCGCTCCACGCGCTCGCGCTCCAGCTCCTTTTGTCGCTGCTGCTCTTGCAGCTGCCTGAAATGTAAAAATTTTAACGATCAGAAATATGCAACAATGGCTACTTCTCACTGACAGCACCCACTCATCCAGATGAAGCTCTGCGCGCCTTAGTTCTGGGGCAGATACCAAGTGGAGCCTCCGATCAGCCAACACCCACCGGTGAAGAGATGGCACCGGTCAAGCAGCCAGCGTTCCAGACA
This sequence comes from Mustela nivalis, assembly GCF_964662115.1. Lineage (NCBI taxonomy): Eukaryota > Metazoa > Chordata > Mammalia > Carnivora > Mustelidae > Mustela > Mustela nivalis. The sequence continues at coordinate 29,570,449 of NC_139035.1, read as the reverse complement.
GGAAAACGACTTGGCTGGATCAGCCACACATGACACCAGCGTCTCACTCTAGTCTGCACTGTTCATGAATGAAGTACTACAAATAAATGACCTCCTGCTACTGAATGTTCACTGTACAAGGAACACTTCCCTTCAGCAAACACAACAGCTGGCTGCAGCCGCAGCTCCGTGGCAGTTGGCTTCCTTTACTTTTGTGCCTTGTCCCTACAGCTTTGGAAGGACCGCCACCAGCAGGGTGGCTAGGGCTGAAATGGCACCATGTCTCAAGATTTGGATACATGGCTCCAAACTGTTTGGGAGTGGTGACGGGGCCCACAAGCAGCCCGAGAGATGAGAGCTCCCTTTCTCCTCTCCAACACTGAACACCATCACCGTTTTTACCGGCGGCCAAGAGGCTTGCTCCCACGGACAGCCCACACCCTGCCCTTCCAGAGCGCAGCATCTGACCCACGGCTGGACACGCGCTCAGACTGACTGGCTCCCGGCTCCTGGGAGATTTCAGATTCTATGCTCATGTGAATAGCTCCTTTCTCTATTAAAGATAATAACCCTTTGTCACAAACGCTGGTCGTATGTATTTTCAACTATTATTATTGCTTTTTAGATGCCTTTGATTTTTAAACTTTCATTTAAAACTACAATGTATTAACTTTGTTAAAGTCGTGATCTGGCTTGTAACTTTTCCACTGAGAGTCTAATGCTGGTATTCCTTTATGTGATCTGCCTTTGCAATCTTGGCCCCTTCTCACAAGGTTATATAATTACATGTTTTTACAACAAAACTCTTAGTTCCTATGAAATTCATCTTGGGTTTGGGATGTGTAATACTGAGCTACATCACAGCACCATTTAGCTGCTCGTGGTCCTGATTTGGGATGCCAACTTCATGTGTATTCACTGTTTCTGAAATTCCAGCATGTTCTGGTTGGTGGATCTGTGTGGTATAGCACCAGTTCCTTGATACTCTGACATCTGAGATAAACACCTAGTAGGGTGCAACCATCCTTATCACTCCTTTTTGAGTTTTTCTAGATGATTTTCAGACACTCAGCTTCTTCTGGGTACATATCGGAATCACTTTGTTAAATTTACGCCTTCTACCAAGACCTATCCTTCTCAATTCTATTAAAGCTTTATTAAATTTGAAGATCAATGAGAAAAACATTCATGTATCTTAATCTCCTTCTCTAAGAATGTTCGGAATGTCTCAGTATTTGCGCAATTAAATTAAAAATCTTTCACTCTAGGACTTCACTCCTTCACTTCTAGGACTCATGCTAAAACGGGAGGCCCAAGGTTTATGGCTCTGAAACATACAGTTTAGTTTCAACTTCCATATGTATAGGTAACAGAGCAAGCAAATGTCTCCAAGTATCCATCCCGACCTCAACAATAGTCTTGGTATAAAAGTTAACTCTCACCGAAATAAAAAATAGCCCCATCTTACATATATTTCATAGCATTGTAGGTATGATTAAATGAAGCTCTTTAAAAAGTTCCTGGGGCATTAAAACACTCAATAAATGTGAGCTACAATGGGGAATTTCACATGTGGACTTCTCTCAGACTGGCTAATAGACTGTAGGGTTTGTAGTAGAGGCACAGCTAAGTGACAGAGTGTGGATGCCAGCCTTTGTCCCTCCCAGCACTACCAGGAAACCATTTTTTCTCCAGAAATCTCTCCCCATCATGTCTCCTAAACTAACTATAAAAAGGAAAGAGGCCACTTGACAAGTGAGCCAATCCCACTTGTCTCAGAAAAGCGGGAAGGCTCGCTCTGGATCTATCCCTGTACATAACAGTACCTGCATGGTGTGTGTGTGGGGGGAGCCCAACGGTGGCACTCTGTGTGTGTGGTCGCTGCGTCAAGACACTGGCCACAAAATTCTAAGGCAGACCTTTAGGGTGCGGTACCGACTTTGTGATCCAGGAGGAACCAGAGCACTGGCTGCCACAGTTTCTGAGGGGTAACAACAATACTGCCACAGGGGTGAAGGCAAAAAATTCAGAATATTCACAAGGATGTTCTCAATAATAAATTAGAGAAGAGTTGGTTCTTCTTCTAATGACCTCTAAATAAAGGAACTCAGCTGGGACTTATATTTAAAACACACCATATGTGTCAAAAAAAAAATGAGCACACACTATACATGTGATACTCCAAGCAAGCTACTGGGAAAGCAGAAGGGAAAGATACACCCGTACTTTCTAATTAGAACGCACCTGTGTACAGAAGCTAGGGAAACTGTTTAGCTTCAGAGTACGGCAGCTCACCAAGAAATCTAGGACGAAATTACACAAATTCCTAGGCCCTTTTCTGTTCCCATGCCATCTCTTTCATTTTATTCTTTTCAACACAATACAGGTACATAAAGCTTCTTAACAAAAACTAACAGTTCATTGCTCCAACCTTCCCACCCATTTCCAATTACTGTCAATTCTTTTGGGACATTTCTTTGAACTGTAGACACTGCCTATGGATAACTCCTCTGGCTCCCTCATCACACCCAAGTCTCTCCCAGCACAATCACAGGAGAACACACCTTCCTGGTGAAATTGATATTCAGAATCTACGTTATTAAGACAGCTACACCGTACAGTATCCTAAGACTACACTACATTACTCTTCTTTATTTATTTTAAGTCATCTCCACACCCAGTGTGGGGCCTGAGCTCAGGCCCCTGAGGATCAAAAGTCACAAGTTCTTCCAACTGAGCCAGTCCAGTGCCCCATGCTGCATTTCCTACTGACATTCTTTGGTTTGGTTTGTTGTGTTGTTTTGTTCTTTTTACCTCACAGGAAACGGCCACTTCTCCAAGTCACACACGCTTTTATCACAAAAATAAACTTAAGCCACACACAGGAAGCCAGATCTCAAAGAATTACTGCATGGCAGCATTTACAGCCGGGATTCCTGATTTAGGAGGATTATTCCACACGTCAGGAGGTCATATTTATTCAAGGGTTTTCAGTCTTTCAAGATCAAGAACATCGGGGCGCCTGGGTGGCTCAGTGGGTTAAGCCGCTGCCTTCGGCTCAGGTCATGATCTCAGGGTCCTGGGATCGAGTCCCACATCGGGTTCTCTGCTCAGCAGGGAGCCTGCTTCCTTCTCTCTCCCTCTCTGCCTGCCTCTCAGTGTACTTGTAATTCCTCTCTATCAAATAAATAAATAAAATCTTTAAAAAAAAAAAAAAAAAGATCAAGAACGTCTACTGATACAGGAAAGGAGTATGGTGCCAGAGAGATTCCCCAAGCTCATGGGTAGTGAGTGGAACAGGCAATTCATAGAGCTGCAAGAGATTTTCTTAATTTGAAGGGGAAAAAAAGGAGGTGATGAAACTCCCCGGTAATTTTTAGCCTGCTCCCTGAAGGGATGCACATCTAAATATATTTCCCAAAGTGGTGTGTCAGAAAGAAAATCTCAGGCTTACAAATCTTTAGCAGCATGAATAATTCCCACCTTAAATGGATGATATATAATTCATGTTTTGACCTCTAAAGCAGGACATCTGTATTATCTTTTTAAGGGAACAGTTTCCAAGTTTACAAACCCTGCTTTGCTTAGAAGCATCACTGCCGACTCACAGACAGGGAACACACGTGACTCTTCTTCCCAGAGCTACATCTACAACCGTTCTTTACTCACTGTCACAACCTCTAGAAGACTTCCTCACAATACAAGGGCTTGAATTCTGAACTATGCAAGAATTCTGCCAGACTAACTCTTAAACTAGGATATGCGTTTTACATCAACTTGGAAGTTTCTGAGAAAATATGCAATTTTTCAAAGACAATTATAGGGCAAATGACCAATATTAAAGCCACCAAGAGCATTTAAAAAATCATCAGAAATCGTTCCTCCCACCACCAAAATACCTATTTCCTTGAAAGAGCCATCCCCAAATGTAAAGAGATTCCCAAAGCACTAGCCAATGATGAAGTTAATAGCTTTTTCTTAAATATATTCAGACACAGATTTAGTTTATGTTTACTCAAAGACTTTATTTTAAAAGCAAGCAAAATATAATTAAAGTTTAAAAATAAATTTAATACGGCCTTACCTATGCGGAAGAGTGTTAGGTAGGTCAAGAATCATTTAAACTTTGACACAATGAAGTAGAGGAGAGCAGACCTGGCAAACAACCTGAGCTGGTAACATTTAGTAACACTACAATGTTCCTGACATTTGTCAGAAAGAAAAAATTACATAACTACATTCTGATCACATCATGTGGATATCTCACTTCTCTATTAGCAAACCAATGGAAAGTGGACAAAACAAAACAAGACCATCAAGACATCACGCTGCGGGCCATGCTGTGGGCCGTACTTACAGGAGGAGGCGGTCGACTCTCGGCCCATCCTGCCTGTGAAGGCCGACTCGGGGGCTGTACACCCTCATTGCTGCCTGCTGCCTGGTACCGGGACAACTAGTCCCCTTTTATAACTTTCAGGTAGCAGTGCTGATCTGCTAACTATTTATAGACATTAACTAAATTGAGTTCTATGTTGAGGCTAAACACAGGACTGAGTCATGTTTCTTTAATACTTTTTTCATCACTGTCAAAGAAGCCAAATATTAGTAATATGAGTAGACACCAAAAGCTGATATTAACAAATGAAACAAAAATGAGTAGAAAACTAAACCATACTAACATCATGGCACGACAGGAAAGGTACGGGACTGATTAACACGCAAAGTCAACAGTTGTTTCTTCAACTTGAACTCACTCTTGCTGAAGTAAAAATAATGAAATGAATAAAATACACGCACAGCAGGACGACAAAGTTTGTAGTTTGGACGACAAAGTTTGTAACAAAACTACGACAAAGTTTGTAACAAAACAAGAATCCTTTCCTGGGGAGGGACCCTCCCTGCTCCTGATTTCTCTCTCCAGAAGCAACTACTTTCAATCTGGTACTGAGCTTGTGTTTCTAAACACCATGGTGTGCTCAAAGCGGCTCCTTCTTAGCCCCCAGACTGCCGTTCTCCCGCACGAAGGAGGGCATTCCCACCCCTCCGACCCTCAAAACCTCTCTCTCCTCATTCTTCTGACCAAACCACACTGTCACTTCGGATACCCTCATCAGTCACTTACATTATTCATGGCTGGTCAATTTACTTTTCAGAGCAATTCTTCCTTGTTCTGGTGTTAAAAATCACTATTTTTTTCACTGATTCTTTTTCTTTACACTATCTCTGCTTCACCCCAAACTCTCCAAAAGAACGATGAAGCCTCTTGAGGTAGAGCCTGCCCCCACTCCTCTCTCCAGCTTCTGGTGATGGCTGCTATTTCTTGCTGCTTGGTTTCCAGATCCATCGCTGGAGTCTCTACCTCCAGCCTAGGATCTTCTCCCCATGCCGGTCTCCGCCTTCATGGGGCCATCCTGCTTCTGTATTTTTCTCCTCTTCTTAGGACATGTCCTACTGGATTAAGAGGGCCCACCTACTCCAGTATGACCTCATCTTAACGATCTCCACAAAGGGTCACATTCTGAGATACTGGGGATTAGGACATATCTTTCTTGGGGGAAACAATTCAATCCGTAACATCCCTCACCAATACTATTTTGGAAATTAGAAAGTGGATGGCCATTTCGTATCTGTCATGTTATATAACCGATGGTCTTCAAAGCTCAGTTGACTTTCCTAGACAAACCAGGTTCTAAATATTGTTTAAACTAAATGTTGTTTAAACTTTTCTTTAGTAATTTATTTCCTTTTTGGAACTATTTCAGAAGCCTCGAGAAAACAACTTAAAGAGTAAGAATTCTTACTTATTAAATAAAATAATCCATTAATAATTTATGATTCTGAACAAAAATCCTACAAGCTTGTTAGGTGTACCCAACATACACATGCCTGAGAAGCACATTACTCCTATCATTCTCTCCCTACCCATCACTCACTGTTTGATCACCAAGTACAAACCACTTGCCTGCCTTCAAAAATCAATTCCTAATACCCCTCACAACAGCTGACCTAAAAGAAATACATAGTATACTAAAAACAGAACTACCCAAATCTGACAGGTGAATATTAAGATGGAAATGAATCTCCATTTTCATTGCCCTTTTCAGTAATGGTGTAGAAAAGAATCAGTTAGGGAGCCAAAGTTAATAAGGTCCCAAAATAAAAGTTGGTCAAGGGTACTGTATCATGCCTCTGAAAATAAAACCAACACAAGAAAATTTATTTCTGTATAAATAACCACAGGAAATAAGTTTTAGAAATAGAATTTATATTGGAAACCCAACTTCTGAGCAGACCACATGGTGTATCCCACCGCCACCATGTTTCCTCAGCTGCGGACGATGGTCCCACAGCAACACACTGCTGCAGAGACGAAGGCCAATGCTAAGCCTGTGTGTGAACACATACTCTAAAGCACCTTCTTCCAAGTACAGTTTCACCAGGGGCAAAAACAGATCCTGTGGGATGTAGGCCAAAGGAAATGGCATATACCTTTCTCATAATTTGAGAATACTGAAGTGCCTTTTTATTATACGACAAATTCAGGAGAAAAACACTTTACAAGCTGGATACAACCTACTTGTCCAACAGTTCCGTCAGTCCCGTGTCACAGGGCTTTCTGCACCCCCATGCCCCTGCGCATCTGCTCTGTCTACCTGGAATGTTCCTCCCTTCGAGGACGTCAAGTTCCTACTCCGCTTCCTCTTCAAGGCACGGCTCCAAGCAAATCTCCTCAAGGAGGCCTCCCAGCATCTCCCAAATAGCACAGACAGAAAAGTCTAAGCAGCATGAAAGTGGGGCGTATTATCCTATTTAACAGTCCCCCAAGCCGTACACACACATATATTTTCTGCCTCTCATACCTAACACCTACAGATACATGAATTCAGTACCAGAAACTTCTTGGCTTTTTCTCAGAGACTTTATTCAGGTCTCTACTCTCAAGTAGCCTAGAATGTCGCTGTGGAGGTGAGGTGAGGCTGTATGAATACATGGTAAAATATAAGAGAGTGTGTGATGAAGCCCGTAAGGGTTCAGAAAAGCCACTGGTACACCTGGAGAAGAATCTACAGACAACAACACAGTCAGAAGAAGAAAACGCTGGTGAGACAGTCTGGAGAGAGGAGACAGATGCGCAGGGCGGATCCTCAAACATCAGGCCAAACGGTGAAGCTGGATGTAAGGAAGGCCGGCCCTTGGGAGTGCCGAGGATGAAGCGACACAGCAAGACTGTCTCAACTCATATTCAAGTCTCCCCGCACTCCAAGATTCTACTGAAATTCCAGAAAGTTGTATCTGTCCATAAACAAACTCATGATGAAGTAGAAAACCAAGGGGTCATCAGCAGACCAACTCTATCATCAAGGTCATGAAAGCAGGAATGGCAGAGAGGAGTATGAGCCTAGACCTCTCTCCTCAGTTTCCATAGAAAGGTATATCCAAGCGCTCATTCAACCTCTTTACGTGGATGTCCAACCAATACCTCACTCTCATGTTCTCGAAGTTTACCTCTGGTACCTCCCAACGAAACCTGCTCCGTTCACAGTCTTCTGCATCTCAGTTAAGCACAACTCCATCCTTCCCACTCATTTAGGTTAAAAGCCACAACTTCCCCTCCTCTCATACCACATACACGCCCCCCAGAAAGTGCCAGAATCTGCCTTCTCACCACCTCTGTAACTTGGCGGAAGCCACCATGACATGCCGCCTAGTTTCCGTTCACAGTCTCCCTGGTTTTCCCACTGGGCTGCGCTCACCTTCTCCATCTGTGCTCCTCCGCAGGCTGGTGTCAACAGAGCAGCCAGACTGGCGGTTTCTATGGTAAGCCAAATCGTTTCTATCAAAGCCATTCAGGGGAGCTGGCTGCGCATCCAACTCTTGATCTCAACTCAGGTCATGATTTCAGGATCCTGGGATTGAGCTCCATGTCCACGCTCTGCAGAGAGTCTGCCTGAGATTCTCCCTCTGCCTCTGCCCCTCCCCCCATTCTCTCCGAAACAAACTCTTTAAAAAAAAAAAAAATTCAGGGGCGCCTGGGTGGCTCAGTCGGTTAAGCATCTGCCTTTGGCTTAGGTCATAATCTCAGGGTCCTGGGACTGAGCCCCACATCGGGCTCCCTGCTCAGCAGAGGGTCTGCTTCTCCCTCTCTTTCTGACCCTCCTCCCTGCTTGTTTGTTCTTATGCATGCTCTCTCTCTCTCTCTCTCTCAATAAATAAGTAATGAAAAAGTCCATGGTCCCACCTTCTCTCAGAACAAAAGCTACCTTCCCTGCAATGACTGGCCAGGTCCCGCACAACAGGACTCTCCGTTAGCGTCACATTCTCCTGGCATTCTCCCCCTTCTATTCTTGCTCTCTCTGCCCAGGCCACCGTGGCCTCTTCATTTGTCCTCGTGTACAGACACACACACACTCTCTCCTGCTCCAAGGCCTCTGCACTGGCTGTTCCCTCTGCACGCAAAGCACTTCACCCAGACACCTACTTGGCTGGCTCCTTCCTTGTGTCTCGGTAAGACCCACCCTGACCAGCCTATCTAAAATTATAACCGGCCTTCCCTTGCCCCTCTGCCACACACACTCCCTTCTGCTCCACTGGGTCTCCCCCGAGAGCACTAGTCACCTTCTGCTATGTCTACCGTTTACTGTCAAATGGGATAATAAGGCTGTTTACGCCCCGACGCCACTACCTGCCCCATTGTGTCGTTAAGCATGGGGAATTCCAAACAATGCCTGGCACCCCTCCTCGCCATGCTGCAGAAAGGCGGCAACCACAAGCAGCACATACACAGAGAGTGGCTATGGTACATGCAACAAGAGGAACCTGGGAGACACTCCCCGTGAGGCCAGTGGACACAGAGGATGGCAGAGGGGGACATGGCCATGATAAGGCTGACTCAGAAACTCGCGCCTTGTCTGAAGAACAGCGGCATCCACCACTCCCTCCTCCCCAGCCTCAGGTCGGTGGACAGGGTGACATTTGCCACAGAAGACTGTTCCTTAAACTGGACATGCCGCCTCAGGTGAGCCAGGGCTCCTCAGCACCTGTGGGGCCCCACCCTCATACCCTAAAGGAGAGCCTGCCAGTCTACAAGCTCCACCCGCTGCCACAGACCTCCTAGAAGCCCTCTGGGTCAGGGAGGTATGGGCCAACCAGAGACCTCACTTCCATAATGCAAGAGGAAAGCCAAGCCAAGGACTGAGACCAGTCCATCTCATCTGTTTAAAAAGAAACACCACTCAAGATGACCAGGTATTTGAATAAAACCAGTAAAACAAACCAACTCTGCAGGAAGGAGAAGATTCAAGCAAAGGAAGAGAAATAGGAGAGGCTTAAGATATAATCATGAATTTGGAAAAGGCTGTCAAAAAGGGAATAATTACAAAATACAAAAAACTCCTGGAAATTAAGAATCATCTTTTGATAGACAAACAACTACTACTACGTTATCCCCATTGGGTGGCCGTGAGCCATGCATGTGGCTCCTGAGCATTTACCATGTGGCCTGTATGGACAGAAATCCATAGTAAGTGTAAAACACACACCAAATTTTAAAGACTCAGTATGAAAAATACAATGTAAAATACCTTAGCAACTTTTATACAAATTTCATATCGAAATGATAGTACTTTAAATGGACTGGGTTAAATAAAATCTATTTTTAAAATTAATTTCACCTTTTTTTTTTTTTTACTTTTGCTAATATGGCCACGAGAAAAATTTTAATTACATATATGGCCCATATTCTATTTCTACTAGAAAGTGCTGGTCTAGACTATACCGTTAAAAATATCACCAAGAATACAGAACAAAAAAAAAAGAAGGAAAAAACTGAGAAAAGAGAAGTATCATGACAAAATAATACAGAAGGACCAGAATTGACTAGCAGGAGTTCACAAAAAAGAGAGCAGAGAAAACAGAAGAAATGTTTAAATGGGTGTGAGTCTTCAAATGCAAGAGGTCCAATAAGTACAGACCTAAAGGAAAAAAATGATGAAAAAGAAACCACAGAAACCAAAAACTTCAGCTAGTGACATATTCCTGAAAACCCAGATTACCATGGTTGACAGGTTTAAAGGGATTCCAGAAAGGGGTGGGTGGGGGGAAGATCACCTGTGACATACAGACAGAGTTAACGACAGATGTAGGAAGACTGCAAATCTCTAAACTGTGAAGTGAGAAAACCAGGGGGTGGGATGGAAGCGCGGGGACAGGGGTGTCACAGAGCAAGGAGCCCAGAGACAGCTCAAGTGAAGAGGCAGGTTTCTCTGCTGCTGAGAAACCAGCAGCAGAACTGAAACCAACAGCTAATGGAAGCCAGCCAGGGAGGCGGAGAAGTCATACTTCCTAGTGCAGGGGTTGGGCGGGGGCGCGGTAAGAAGCCCCCAGCCATCACATGACCATCAAGAACTAGAAACAGAAACACATTATTTTCATGCTATGGGAGAAGCCATCAGAAGTACTAAACGTAGAAATGGTTAGGTGTGAAATTCATTCTGGGGGTTGATATGAAGGGAAGGGCATGACTGCATGGCAGGTGACCTCTCCCCATCTCACGCCCTCTGGTGCCACATGGGAGTGTACCACGTGCAAACAACTTTTGAAGAATTAATCTGAAAGAAATAACGTGGGAATAGCTGAAAGGGCTCTGGGTTAAGGACCAGAAAACCAACTAGAAAACACCAGCGGTACACAGAAGAACAAATCCTGGAAAAGTTATTAGTCCTGACAGTGTCAGCAGATCCAACAGGCTGTTAGAGAAAGAAGTCAAAAGGTACACTGGGACAGGGATGGTCAATGAAGAGCATTACAGGCCTCCTGCACAGAAAGCTTGGGAGGAAAACGGAAGAGAAAAAGCATGCACACGAAGAGTAAAATCCTGCGGGCTTACACTGCAGTATTAGTGGGACACCCAAATGCATGAGCTCCACGACAGGCCTTCTCACAGCCGATCACCTGGTGGAACCGAGAGGGTCTCTGACCCTCTGAAATGACACACAAATGCATGGCTACATGCATATTAGAAGGGTGGGAGGTGAGGGGAAGAGGGCACGTGTCCACTGCTATCACCCAGTTCTCGAAAGGATCCACGAATGGCTCCATTTCGTGAAAAATACCACATGAATCTGAGGTGCAGGATCACAGCTGTCCCTGTGGAAGCCACCAGCATAAGACGGTTAAGAAGAAATGACACTATGCAATCCTACCATCAGTCTATCGAGGCAGACCATGAACAGAGGGAGCATGAGGACAGCTCGTGCACGCGCGCATGGAAGAAGCTGGAGGGGCCTACGGGACAGGACGCGAGAAGCAAGAGAGTCTGAAGGATCGAAAGGAAGAAAGCAAAGAGACAGACATGCATGAGCAGAAATCTCAACCAGAAACAAGTCAATGCTGGAAGTAGCGTTTCCAGGAGATTTGAGCAGACACGAAACAGATCCACCAGGTAAAACAGGAAGTTGGTGGAGGCGAGAGAAGGGACAGAGATGAAAATTAACACCGACAGAGAAAGACAGTGGTATCAGGTTTCCCTGAAAGAAAGAAGAGGGGTGCCTGGGCGGCTCAGTTGGTGCAGCAGGTGACTCTTGATCTCAGGCTCATGAGCTCAAGCCCCACACTGGATACAGTTTACTAAAAAATAAAAAAATCTTTAAAATTATTTTAAAAATGAAAAAATTTTAAAAATAAAAGAAAGAAGATTCCATGTGGCTATGGACAGAAAATAATTTTAAAATGTATATCCATTTTTCAGAATTTTGGATTTCACTCTTCAAAACAACTGAGCTCAAGTCTTGAACTAAACAAGTAACATAAACACCATCCAATTTTTCAAGCCCTGCAGTAGCCTTCTGCACACAGGCAGACAAGCCTCAAGTCCTGGGGAGTGCCACAGGGCCAGCCAGCACTCGGACAGGACCAAATCAGACACAGGGCACAGCAGTTTCACAGCGGTAGGTAAAAATTCACTCAATATTCACTTCTACTGAAACTGCAGGTTGCTAGTTCTGAATGACATCCGTGCAGTGGATCCCTCATTGGAGACCCTTACGAAGCAGGCAGCACCCTCCACTGGCTCCAACCTCTGCTCTGTGTTGTCCCCACCCAGCAACTGTCCCTGGGGGCCCTTTGCTTGCCAAGCCATGATGTAGCTTTCTACAAATGGTATTCCTGATAATACCATGATCTTTTTTAAAAAGATTTATCCATTCATTTGAGAGAGAGAATGCGAGGATGAGCAGGGGCAGAGGTGGAGGAGATGCTCCAAGCGTGTAGCCTGACCTGGGGCTTGATGTCACAACTCTGGAGATCACACAACCTGAGCCGAAACCAAGAGTCAGATGCTCAATGGACTGAGCCACCCAGGAACCCATGATCATTTTGTTATTAATCACTTTTCTGTGGGGGAGGGGCAACAGAACCATTACAATTTCTAACTCTTGCAATTGTTCTGGTATGTTTAAAACACTCAATATAGAACTGAGATTCTATCTTTTAAACTTCCCTTACTTCTACAAAAATTTTATTTGCATGTTATAATAGCATCACTCAAAAGAGTTGCATAGATTTTCATCAAATTTGGGGGCTATTTCTGGAGCGACTGAACTGAATATAAAAGGCTGTGACAAAAACAAAATTCATTTCGGGAGGCCTTCCCCAAGAGCTAAGCAGTTACACCCAGTAGAGAACATAGTAGAGATCCATCTGTCTGTCTGTCAGGGGAACATGACACATGTATCAAAACAACATGGAGAATCTGACGAGCGTTTCAAATGTGAGATCCAAATCCAAGGTCACAAGAAGAAATGCTGGCTTGGCATGGAACAAATGCTTATCAAATGGAAGAATCCATCCGTACAATGGTTATCAGCTCTCTAAAATAAAACAGGTGACCTATAGTGATAAAAAGCAATACCAACATCACCAAAAATTTTCATTTGTTTTAAAATGGGACACCTTGTTTAATTTTCATTACTGTATGTACCTGAATTTTATAAAACTATTGTTATGATTTTGGTAACTTAGAGTTCAGAGACTCTGCTAATTCAGAAACAACTATACCTGGATGAGGCAGTATTAGGCTTTCCAATGTATTTCTTTATAAACTGAACTGAAGCAATGAGATAATATTATTGACCTCGCCAAACCAGCAATTTAATCATAAATAGAATGAGTTTGTATTCCATTACTAAGCACTATGGTAATATCTCAAGATCAATGACTTCTATGAACAGCCAACAAGATTTCGACTTTCTAGTTAAATTAGTTATGTGAAAGCCATAATGACCACAGATCAATTTATAACCGCTATAAAAATAAGACTCTTTGAAGTGAAAGTCACTTTGTATGCTGCTAAGTGACTTTTAAACAGCTGACAAGACATAATCCACTTTCGATATCAGGATGCTCACAGGTCTTCTGCAGTAGAAAGGAAAACTGCAAAGAGCAACTTATAAAAAATTTACCTTCTTTGAATTTCCAATTCCTCTTGTGATGGGCCATTTTGAACTTGGGCAGGTAGTTGAGAATTTTGTCTAGGCAATGTTGGCCCTAAAAAGGAGGAAAACATTATAGATGAACATTATCTTTATAGTTAGCTGGATGGAAGAGATAAAATCATGAGAAGAATAACATAAAACCATCACATATTTACAAATGTATCTTCTTTTTTTGTTTAGCAAAATAAAATATAAGCTTTACATAACACACAGCAAATGAAAGACTGCAACATAATACTGTCATCATCTCCAGAAGGCTTACTTGAAACAAATGGAAAACATCAACGATAAAGGAAAAATAAACATTTATATATGAAGAGCTTGAGGAAAACAAGTGTTCAATGAGCATCTGAATAGGCACCTGAGCTGGACGTTTCTAGGACAATGAGACATTCTCTTTGGGGTACTTATTCATGAAGTGGAGAAGGAGAACTTAAATGAAAAAATCAGAATTCAAAAACTCACCTAAATAGAACACTGGAAATGAAAAACAGGAGAGAGAGAGCATGAGAACCTTATTACTAAGATGAAGAACGCTAATGCATTTAACAAATTTGCCCAATTTAAGCTGCCATTTTTATTTAACGGATTTAACAGGTTGGCATTTCCAGCACTGGTGAAAACAAACATTTGCTAAACTTCTATATAAAATTAACCTACTTATCTGAATTTTTAATGTAACATAGATAATCTTAGTAACTTTTCATTTGGGGATTAAAAAAAAACAAACAAACAAAACCCAAAATCAAAAACAAAACAAACCAAAAAACCCACCCAAAAGCCAAAAAGCTACGTTCAAACCAGCATGGTTCGGACACGAGAAACTAATGACCATCCATTCCCACATACCATGTGCAATGCAGACCCATTTTTACCATCTTATAACAAATGCCACTAAATATGGGACAATTTAATGTCACTGGATATAAAAATTAAATGTGTCATGAGAGAAATAAGTACTGGACCTAATACACAAAGCCTAGGGTTAAAACAGAACAATCTTGAAATCTAACCCAGCAAACAAACAGAATCCAGTAAACAAGTAAATCTAGAGTGCCAGCAAACGCCCCTAACAGATATTTTGACAGTGTTTTGTAGGCCGCTAGTACCAGAAACAAGTGCGAGAGAAATGCTTCTGTGTACTGACGTAAATTTTTGGTTAACTCTGTGCGGTGCTAGGGAAGTAAACCTTGCAGCTAGAAGGATGAGGTTCGGGCAATGTTGGTATGGTACTGGCATATCCCAAATGTGGAAAAACAGATAAGTGGATCTAAACTTACCTACTAATTTTTTTTTCTCATCTCTTTACCCATTTCTAGATTATTCATGTAATTTGTCCTCTAAAAGACAAGTTACATGACAATTGCAGTGATGTATTTCATTAGATTTCCTAAGTCTGCTATTTTGAAAACCACATAAAGGAAATATTAAAATATATTAATTCTAAGTCATCAGTAACAAGAACAAAAAAATCAAAAAGCGTTTTAAGTTAGTGTTAAACACACACTTAAATTTTTGCATAAATGAAAAACAGAACTTGTCTAGTAAACAGGCTAGAATTCTTTCCTTCTTTTGGAAATGAACATACTGATGTAAAAACGACTGTCATATTAAGCCATAAATAATGTCTAATACTCTTAGAAGGAAAAGATGTCTTATCTCTTCCAGCAGAAGGGGGGACAAACAGAAGACTGGGAGTGGAGAATAAACACAAAAAAATATAAACTAAACTATTTGGGGGAAGTATTTTTTTATATCCAAAGTTACATTTATCCAAAAATATTAAATGTGAGCACTTAGCCTGGGCAACTCATGAAACCAGTCTGGCTTAATTATTTTTTAAATTAATATTTGTTATTTAAGTGAAAAGCTCATACTTCTCAAATAATTGAACAGCTGGATGCCATGGGGTCAGAGAGATTCATCCAGCACCCATCCCAAAAAAGGACACTGACATACTGCTCACATGTAGCACAGGCATTTGTGACCTCCACCGTTGATATTGACAGATGAAATTCCCCAATATAAATCTACCGATTTAAGTTATAAGTCAAATACACAAATTCAAGAAAAGGGTGTCAAATTTTTAATTCAACCCTGATTTTGTTCAACAGATTAAAAATAATAAAAGTTTGAGCTAACTGAAAAAAAGTTTGAGAAAAAATTATCTTTTAAAAACAATTTACAGAAACTGTTCTGGATTTTTTTTTTTTTTTAAGTTAAAAACTTCACAAATTTGTTTTAAAAGGAGGTTTTAAAAATGTGGAAAGTATTCTCTGGCTGGTATCATTAGAAAATTAATTCACCACAAACGTATTCATGTAGCCGAAAGAGGAAAACGTTAAGGAAGACCCCTTAACGTGAGGGTAATTCTGATCCAAGAAAAGATCTTCCGAGTGTATTCTACATGGTTCTTTGTGGTAACGGGCAGCTTGTCTTTCCACACACATCCCCTCCCTGGTGGGCCAGAGAGGAGGGGCCTCCCCCTGGGGTCTTCTCGCACCTGTATTTAGTCTAGTTGTCTTGTCTGTTTCTTCGCCATAAGTACTGCCAAGTCACAATAATGAGCACACTCAAACTCATGTGTATTTAAGAGAATGTAAATATACCGTAAGCACTGAAGAGAAGAGTTCAGGGTCACTTAACTCCAGGGACACAATCTCATGTTTCCTTCTGGTTGGTCCCACCCACAGGAGGGTCTGGACATGAAGCAACAACTAGGAGCAATCAAGGCTGCCAGCTGCCGCCATGCTTTCTGGACTGTAACCACGACTTCACATCAGTCATAGATTCCTAAATGAGCATCTGTGTTCTCACAGAATGCAAAAAAAGGCACTTTCCTATCCGGTGGGCACAAGACAGTATTCTTATGAGCATCCTGTGGTTGCTGATGGTTCTCTTTTGGGAAAAAAGAGAAGAGACATGTGAGCCTGCCCCATCCCTACTGTGGTGTCATGAAGAATGGTAGCTAATTTTGAGGATTATTGTCTCTGTTTTATTACCAGAGCTGGAGACAAGGACTGATATTAATCTGTCCTGGCTAAAATTCATACAGCAGAGATGCGACTAATAAAGAAAATGTGTCCATGTCACTCATAGGTTCTCTATAAATGATGGAGAGCAGAATAGTGTGTCTCTCAAACCCAGGAATGAATGGCATTTCAGTCTTGACTTAATACTGAGTTTTGGCTAAAGCACACTGCACCTGCTGTCACATTTTAATTTCCACAAATCTGGTTTCACACTTAGCCACAGACTGCTTAAAAACACAGGACTAAAAGACCAGGAGGTGTTATTATACACAGTACAATCAAGTGTAAACTTAGCAATGTGGTAATTATATTATTGTACACAGTTAAATCAATTAAAGGTAATAATGGGGGGAAATCTGCTTTATTTTAACACATTATTTTACAACTTAAAAATTCACCTTTATTAAGGGCAAATCAATCCTCTCTGCAATTGGGTAAATTGTATCTATTACTCTGCATATGGAACTCAACATAGTAAGTAGCAAAGTACAGAACATCAGAATGAGCTAAAAAAAAAGTCCTAATAACACCAATATGAATAACTCATGGCTAGTTCAAAAGGTGGCCTAGAAGAACCCCCAGGAGGAGGCCGAGAGAAGCATCGCTTAGAGTCACCCTGGGAACCAGGGAGTTAGGAAGACCAGGAGCACAGGCTCACTGATGGGACCGTGTCGCCCTGAGCAAGCCGAAAATGGAACTTTAGGTGATTAAGAAATACACCAGAGTTTTTATTTTTGGAAATTTTATAACACATGCTTCTTTGCCTCAACCAGCAGTACATAAATTTTTAAATTCTAAAGAATTAGGTAAAGAAACAATATGAGAAATACTGAAGAATCACATCAAAAACTTGAGTCACGTGGATAAAGTACACATACACGGCTGAACTGTTTATATAAAATTTTAGCAATATTAATACTTTATAATTATATGTCTCATAGAACAACTGGGCCAGTCAAGGTATACAGGAGTAAAAAAAGATCTATGTATTAGGAGTCAAAAAAAAAAAAAAAAAAGAAAAAAAGAAAAAAAAAGTTCTAACACTTTTAAGTCATTTTTTGAACTTGGTTTTCCAAACAGAAGGTTTTAGAATCAAATAAGGATAAAAACAATTCAGAGGAAGGTGTGCGTGTTTGTGTGTGTGTTCATGTGTGTGTGCACACGCACACACTCTATCCTCGTATAAGGGCAGGAGCACGCACCTAACTGTGACTCGAGGCCGCTAAGGGACGTCTCCGGCTCATGCATACGAACACCACATAGGTGTGCACAGGAGTGCAAGAGCACTCTATGAGCCCAAGCTACTTAGCAGGAAGAAGGCGGTCACTGAGGAGCTGGAAGCAGCAGTGGCTTCCACCCGCCTCGAAGGGTGCCTACAGCTTCACTCCGGTGGAGCAAACGCTCACTTCGGATAAGACACATTCACAGTCCTCGACACATACTGAGGTGCATGGATTCTGTCCCTTCAGTTATAAATTAAAAGACTGCCTCAAACAAAAAGGTTGAAAACAAAAATGAACAAACAAAAACCCCTCTTGCTCCCGTGGCAAGAACTGCGGAAGAACTCACTGGAAGACCCTCACCCTGACTACGTCCTAAGAAGCCAACTCAAAAGCTGCCCGAATCACTACGTGAACCACAACAGATAGAGAGCACGACATAAAACGGGAGCTTGCTGGATACCCCGAATACCACAAGCCAGACTATGGCCTACGGAAACAAAAGTTATGGAAATGTGCAAGTAGTATGTACCACAGCTTGAAAAAGGAATGTAAACATAATGTTGCTTACCACAGAAAATACATCGCAAATTAGTGCTGTCCTGGGTAGCAGCAACCTTGCTCTGGGCTGCAACAGACACCTGGTGTTAGAAGCTTCAAAGGACAACGGGGCCGTCTGAAGAACTTCACACAAACTAAAAGGTGCTTTCAATGGTTCAAAATGTTTTTATACATACGTCCTATCTAGATCCTCATTCTGGAAGCTCTGTAATTTAATAAAAACGTATCTTCTTTAATATAAACTTTAAAAAAGAATTTTGTGTAATCTTATTTGTGGAAAAACCCTGTAAGAAGCCCCAGACCAAATGACGCACTTCTACCTTCTTTCTGGAGTTAGACAATCAGAGAGTGCAATCAATGACTTAATTTCACAGTATCTACCCTCTTGAGCATTTAGAAGACTTTGCAGCTGAAAAAAATTCAGGGGAGACACTTAAAATTAACTTAACCCAAGAGAATTCATTTCTAGTAGTTGGACAAAAGTTGTTTTAAATAGCCTGTAGCAATTAAAGTGTTTTATAGTCATTGATGTAAATAAGAGTATCTTCATTGCACTCTGAAAAAACATCAAAACTATTCACTGTTTCACCAAGCCATATTTAATGATTCCTTTTTTCCGCCCAATATGTTTATACACTTGACAAAATATCTTACTAAATACACGTGGCCACTTCAAATAGCCATTTATTATTTAGGCTACCTACATTAAAATTTACCCTAAGTATTAATGAAGTAAATTCTCTTTAACAGAAAAAAACTCAGTGAGAAGATGGTGCTAATTTATGAAAAGGAGAAGGGCTTATATAAAATCAAGGTGACACTCAAAATTGGGATGGGAAAAACAAAATTAAAAATTTTCTTACTATTACATTAGTGACATTTATAACTTTGTATCAATAATTTTCTATAAAATTTCAAAGAAATTTTTTTCAGTGTAGGAAAGATTTTCTTTTTCCCTCAGTATTAGCCAAAAAACAATGAACAGATTAAAATATACTGACTCAAGAAAGACTGCATAAAGGCATACAAGACAGACAGTATTTTAGATTCCCCAAACTGTGTTCTTTAAATAATACAATTTATGCTAACTAAAAAAGTTTACATAGAATCAGAACCAAACCAATTTAAAGACCATACATCTGAAAATGGCAATAAATCTTAAATAATCAGAATTTTAAAAATCATTTATAGATTTAATATCATCCAATTAAGTTTAAACCTTGCTTTAAAAATATTACATACAGCAGATATTTTCAAACACAAAATAAATAGGATCAAGAAATGTCACCTTTGCTAAGTACTTTCAACAACCCTATTATTATTATTATTATTATTATTATTAAAGCCGCATGCACAACATTCACTGTAATGACAGGAGAGAGACCACAGGCATGCATGTAACATGTCTACCAAGTCAATCACATCATTTCAAAGGAGACAAACAATTTAGGAAATTTTCTATAGTTATATTTTAAGTTTAAACTTTAAAAGAATCTGTCTTACCAATGTCTGCAAATGACTACTCCTGTAAAGCCTTCATCAATAAATATGCCTGATCTTCAGGTTTTACCCTTCTGTTCCTTTAATTCATGTTTAAAGGGAAAAAGAGTAAGGAAAATATAAAAACTTACAAGAAAGCCCTGAGACAGGATCTCGCCTCGGACAGCAAAGCGCCTGCCAGACTGCGCTGCCAATCACACTGGCTCAGCCATCTGACCGCTGTCGGAATGCGAGGAGCCCATGCAGACCTCGTGAGACCACCAACTCCCCACCAGAAACTCCCACTCTTGTCTCCGTTTACGCCTGCTAAGCACCACTCCCGCACTCGGTATCTTAAGGCATCTGTCTACGGACTTCCACTGCTCGCCACCGCATCAAATACTGCTCTCCGTCCTACTGCAGGGGGCACTTCCTGCCAGATGCTGATGCCACTCTGTCCAGGCTCAGCTGGGGGGTGGGGGAAGGTGGGCAGTGCAAGAAGTGGCAGTCACGGCCCCGACCAGGCGGACGCAGGAATGGGATGCCTGCGGCAGGCTAATGGTCAGCGCCAGTGCCGGTGCTCCGCACACCCACAGAGACCCCGTCTCTCCAAGTCAGCCACAGGACTCATCAGGCTAGGCGCTCAGACGAGCACGGGCCCTGAAGGAAAGTATGCACCAAGGAGGTTATGATGCGCCAAACCCAAGAGATGTAGCATCTGTCCTGGACTTCCAGAGAAGCGAAATGAGCTCATCTATCAGCCGCTCTCCCCGAGACAGTCCTGTCAGGGGGTGCCCACCACTCCCCTCTGGGGTTTGGTCTAAATGGCAAGAAGGAAGCAGCCTGGGTGAAGTGGCAGCGGCAACCGCGCCAGGCTGTTTGCATCTTATCAGTATGACATGCTCCTGCCAGAGAGAATCACAACGGCAGACCCTCGGCTACAGTCCCCGACGCAGCTGGTGATGGGGCTATTACCCCTCTCGGCCTTTTTTCTGAGTGGTTAATGAGATGATGCTTTCTTAAAGCTGGTTTTTATTTCACTTTGCTCTCTAGAAAGCTGTCTGTTGAGGGGGCACGTCCATCACCAGCTTCCAAATGAGCAGCATTCGTGCTCTGACCATCAGTAAAGCCCCCAGATGTGACCCTCGTGACCGCGCCGTTCTACGACTTATGTTTTAAAAGGGAACAAAAGCAAATGTGTGTGTGTGTGTGTGTGTGTGTGTGCGCGCGCGCTAAGGTGTCAAGAACAAAACAGAGGAAGACACTGCAGTGGTGTGGCTGCCTGCAATGAAAAACAAAACCAAAACCAAACAAAATCGGGCAGCGCGGGCATGCCAGTGGTGCAGCCACTGCTGCGAAACAGGATGGAGGTTCCTCAAAACTTAAAAAAACAGAGCTACCCCACCATCCAGCAATTGTGCTTCAGGGCATATATCTGAAGGAAATGAAAACAAGACACTCAAGAAACACCCACACCCCTGTCTGCTGCAGCCTCAGTCGCAACAGTCAGGACGCTGCAAAAACCTACTATCCATCCACGGATGAACGGATCAAGAGGATGCAGTGTGTGAGATATTCTATTCTGGAACCTTACAGAATACACACAAGGGTGTATCACTCAGCAGTAAGAAAGAAGGAAATCCTGTCACTTGCGCGAACATGGATGGACCCTGCAGGCATCACGCTAAGCGGAATGAGCCAGACAAAGAAAGACAAAGACTGCATGGCATCACTCGTGTGTGGACTTGAACAAACAAACTTACAGAAACAGCAGAAAAGTGGCTGCCAGGGCCTGTGGGGAAAAGGGAGGTAAACAGAGGTTGGTAAAAAGGTACAAACTTTGAGACATAAGATGCATAAAGACCAAAGCTCGAATACACACATGGTGACTGTGGTTGACAGCACTGCACGGTGTAATTGAAATGTGCAGACGCACCCACAACACACACACACACACACACACACACACACAGGTGAAGATGATAGATGTGTTAACTGGATGGGAGGGATCCTTCCACAGTATATGCTGTATCGGGTCATCATGACATGTGCTTTAAATATCTTACAATTTTGTTCGTCAATTATACATCCGTAAAGCTGAAAAAAAGGCACATACATATATATATGTGAGTCTCATTCTGCAGGACCCCGTGTCAGCAGACACAAGAATCACAACAAAGACCAAACTGTGTTCAGAGTAATGGTGTTAAAAGGGGCATTTTAACACATTTTCAAAAAATGTTCATATTTTCTTTTAAAATACATGCAGGGTTTTTTTTAAGATTTTATTTATTTATTTGACAGACAGAGATCACAAGTCGGCAGAGAAGCAGGCAGAGAGAGAGAAGAGGAAGCAGGCTCCCTGCCGAGCAGAGAGCCCAACGTGGGGCTCGATCCCAGGATCCTGGGATCATGACCTGAGCCGAAGGCAGAGGCTTTAACCCCCTGAGCCACGAGGCGCCCCCATGCAGTTTTTAATAAAAGAAAATCTTTATATATCTCAGGAGTGTCATGGATCTCTAGCAACATATGAAAAAATGCCAACATACAAACTTCTCTCTTGTGTCGTCATGCCAAGTCTCAGGGAAACTGTACAGGTGATGGGGTTCACCTGCCCCTTTGATTCTTGAATCCTTCCCCAACTTATGGCCTCAAGAAACATTGTATTCCTTTCTCAGCAAGTGCAAGATGGCTGCTGACAGCTGACAGACTGCGGAGAATTCCTTACAGGCTTGAACTGCGATAGTCCCGACGTGTCCCCAGCCCACACCTGTTCTAACATCATTTATCTTCGGCTGTGGAATCAACGACTCTGCCCCCAGCTAAAGAAATCGTCAGAGTCAACCAGAGTGTACCAGCTGCCACATCCCGACCGACACTCATGAAGGGGAGACTGACCCACGTCCCATGCTTACTTCCCTGCAGGGCCCCTCGGCCACCACGGGAACCAGGATGCACATGCACAGTCTGGCAGCAGCTACTTTAACGAGCAGGATCTGCTTATTGCCGGAGCCCGTGCTCTATTCAGTGACACAAACCAGAAATCCAGGGCCCTGCTCACCCCTTCCTGTCCCCTCGAAATCCCTCTCTCCGAACAGCCTCCACTGCTCCGTGACTTCTTGTCCAGACAGGGGTTTGCAGAGGGATGCACTTACCCCAGAATGCTGACCACACACAGGCATGGGAAAGAAAACACCAGCACTTCTATTTCTGTTCATTTTTGTCTCATGCCTTTTTTTCCTTAGGTTTCATAATATATGCAGAATGTCAACACCCAAGTACACACACTTAACACCAGACACACACACAAGCAGGGATCAGCTCCAACACTCGCGGACCGCTAGCCCTGACTGTGGCGGCAGCATCGCCTCACAAAGCTGCCCGTTCTGATCTCGGTATGACCCCCTTCCCCTCAGCAGCCAGTGAACCAGATGAACTTGCCTCCCTCCATAAAATGTCTTCAATTGCTTCGCACTGGTCTTCAGCTAAACCTCAAACTCCAGGGCCCTCTCTCTGTGATGTGACCACCGCCTCTGCCATCCAGTTCATGCTGTCTCCCCAGGCTTCAGGCATGCCAGTCTTCCCACCTTCCCGATAGGCTCGCCCACAGCGCCTCCCTCTGCCTGCCCCCTCCCCAACCCCCTTCCCCGAATCCCTTCCCCTGCCCGTGCCCATGCCTGTGCCCATGCCCTCCTGCCCACAGTTGTCTTTCCCTGGGTGGCGGGAAGATTTCCTTCCGCAGTAACTAGAACTTGCTGATAGTCTACACTCAATGTGAGTTCCCATCAGGCCCCTACAATGAGGACAATCATTACCCCCCTTCACTAGGAGTTTTTTTTCCCTACTTCAAGTTTTAGCAACCATATTCTCCTGTTAGCCACTTCAAAAAATCTGAAAGGACATAATAAGCATAAATTAGGTAATTATCAAATTATCTAAGAAACTTGAAGAATCTGTCTGAGGACTTAGGAGAGAGGTTTGAGTACAATATTATAATTAGGCAAAGTGGTCCAAACTTTTACTTGGGCAAGAGACAGACCAAACAGGCCCACAACAGCCCACAACACTGGAGACCAACTGGGGGAGAACAACCAAGGCACCCAGTTCAGCACGGAAGGCTGACTGAGGCACCGGCAGAAACACAAGGACACCTCAGATCATTTCTCAGAAAACTCATACCACTTCACTCCCTTATCCACATGGAAGGAGCAGAAACAGTGTAACCAAGAGAAGTGTTTGCACTCTCACCATACAACAGAGGCTTTCAAAGACCCTGTCTCTTCATTCGTACTTCTACAAAACAAAAAGAATTAAGAGAATCAAAAAAGGTATCAGGCTTTCAAGTGAATGCTCCTGGATGTGGGAAAAAATGAAGGCAGGGCAGCCGTGGGCAGGGGAAACCAAGCCTGGGACACAAGATAATATGGTCAGAGATTTTGCGAACCGGTCAAGGGCTTCCTCTGTTTGCATTCAGCTTGGCACACACTTCTGCAATTCACCACGGTTTAAGAGGTTGAGTTTTTTTTTTTTAACTAAAGAATCTGCAGAACACTTTCTGCTTTGCTTTTAAGCTCTTTATTTTAAAAAAATGCTAAGATTCGGTCATTGTATTCACCATACAACGCGGCCCAACAACTTTAAAATAAGAAAGCCAACTACCGAAATGTGAGAGTCTCACTGGCAAATGTGTGACAGCACACCTAGACATGTGACATACGCTTTTTATTACGCTGGACTTCTCACACTGCCATGCGTGACCCACACTACAAGACAGCTGGAACCATGAACACATCACGCTGAACAAAAGCTGGTCACAAAAGAGCACGTATCATCTGGTTCGACGTACAGGGAACGTCCAGAATAAGCGAGTCTCCAGAGAGCAACTCCGTGGTCGCCAGGAACTGGGAGGGGTGGTGGCGGCGGATCCAAGCTGGGGGGCTGCTTTCCTGTGTGACTGAACTGTCTAAGGCTGCCGGCGGGGATAGCTGCTCAACCCGGTGAAAGCACCGACCACTGGGCCGTACGCCTCACACAGGGAAACGCTGTGCAAAAGCTCCAGAAAGCTGTAAAGGAAAAATACAGTGCCATGGTGGCTTTGTGTTCTTTATCTCAAAATTGTTTTTAACACAAACTTGAAAAGTATTTTGACCCCTATCACCTTTCCCTTATGGAAAATATAAAAGGTGATTATGTCTGGGTGGTAGGATTTTAGGTTTTTTTTCTTTCTTCTTTATGTTTTTCTGCACTGCTTAAATTCTTAAAATAAGCACACAACTTTTTAATCATAAAAAACAAAACAAAACAAAACAAAACAAACCATTTATCTTCCCCTGAAAAACAAAATTTGTGGAAATCAGAGTTCCATTAGCAAGAGCTCTGGCCAGCTGAGGGCCCTCCTGACTCTGGCCTTAGATCAAAGAAAAGGACACAAATGATGAAGGAAGGGACCCGAACAATGACACCAGGGTAACCCCAAGGGTATGGATGGGCTACAAGGCTAGGATGCCGTTTCCAAACTCAAGAGCTGGTGTGTGAAGGTCCGTGGCAGGGCTCCTGCCAGCAGGAATCAACAATGAAGGGGTTTCTTAGGTGGTGCCTCTGAATACCCATGCGCTCGTCGGGACGGTTCATCCCAGTGACACCAGGACAGCGGGCTCCCTGTCCATGGGGCCCAGTGCCTGGCTCTCATCTCTGCACAGGAAATCCAGCTACCCCAGCATCGAGACCAGGAAGCAACTTCTACCAACTTCTACATCAGGCAATTAATACTTGGAACGAAGGTACACAAAATTTACTTTTTGAAACTCAAAAAAAGGTAAAGTCTTATTAAAAGGATAGTTTGGTTAAATACATAAAATACAAAATAAGCTGGGTTTGTTCACGTGGTGCAGGGTTTACCGCTGGGGCTGCTGGAGGGGGTGAGGGGGTGGGAGGACAGAGGCAGAGGGAGAAGCAGGCATCAAGTCGAGCAGTGAGCCCGATGTGGGACTCGATCTCAGGACCTAGAGATCATGACCTGAGCTGAAGGCAGAGCCTCAAATGACTGAGCCACCCAAGCACCCCATTACTCTCTAAATAAACTGTCTCACGAATAAATAGTGGTTAACAGGCCATAAACTCGGCTGCCTATTCAAACGTGATGGTTTGTGATGGTAATGAAGCATTGGTTTATTTACTCAAATAACACTAAAAACGGGGATCGTTTATGTTATAAAACTTATAAAAATTAAGGAAACTTTAAATTATGAGTGTCACAGGTTCCCACTCTTAATAAAGTGTTAATAAAGTACTTTTTCAGGAAAACTGTACACTAAATACTTACCTTTTAAATTTTATATATACATATATATATATATTTTTTTTTTAAAGATTCTATTCATTTATTTGACAGAGATCACAAGTAGGCAGAGAAGCACGCAGAGAGAATGGAGGAAGCAGGCTCCCTGCTGAGCAGAGTGTTCAATGCAGGGTTCGATCCCAGAACTCCGGGATCATGACCTCAGCCGAGGGCAGAGGCTTTAACCCACTGAGCCACCCAGGCGCCCCTTTAATTGTATTTTTAATATTTATTTTAATCTTTAGGTTTCTATTATTCTATATTCTTCATTAGACATTTTTCATGTTAAATCTGAATCTTTTAACTACTCACCCTCTAAAAGTAAGATGTAAAAGCAGTAGCAATTCATTGTTGTTTACAAACAAAATGGGGGTTCGGGGGTCTTCAGTACCAGCAAGAGCCTGGAAGGAAATACCATGAAACGCCAGGACAGCCTGAGGGAGCCCAAGGTCCCTGCGATGTGCTGTGTGACTGTGGAGTTAGGCCTTGTACTGTCTCCTCAGAGTTAGCGGTCTGCCTCGCTGGACTTGAAGATGCTCAGAGGTAACATCTGTGCCACTTTCACATCCTAATGCAAGCAACCAGCTTGGCACGGAGTAACTGATATATTTGTTTAGCTCAAGTGATTTTTCACAGAATCCACTCAAATTAAAGAGCTTGTAGAAGGTATACTGTGTGCTAGCGGCCATCTAAGTACCTTTACTTCAATCCATCTAAATGATGCAAATGGGTAAGATGAATATGAGAACAAATCAATCTGTACATAATTTTATTAAAAAGGAGAGATACATGAAACCAAAAATATTTAAACAAAAGTCAGGGAAATAAAACTGGTCTTAAATTTAAAAACAAAAAAACAAAACAAAACAAAACAAAAAACCCTTGGTGTGGATGTATCTGAAGTTTTTAATGGACTGTAACGTTGGGATCCCATGAGCCTCCAGGGAATTCTTTAAAAACAAGGAAGCAGCCTCATCCACAGCCACTACCCAACACGAAGAAATTCAGGTGAGGGCAAGTTCTTTGCTTAGTCCTTAGGACCAAGAGCCATCAGAAGGCAGTACACAGGAGCAACCCTTCAAGGGAGGCAGGACCGCAGAAACCAGAGCTATCCTGAGAAAGGCAGTCTGGCCATGCATCCTCTTACCATGTACCCTCCTAACAAGCTTACCCGGAGCTTGCGTGTAAGCAAACCCACACTCCACACACCGGCTGCCATTGCTCTTCATAGGAAGGTGAAGTGCACAAGAAACACCGGTGGGACGTCTAGATAACACTCACTCAAAATCATACTGTACTGAGTAGAGGGGAAGTTTTGGCAGAAAAATAAAAGCTGCACTAACAGACAAGGTGGGATCACCACGGTCCTGAACAGCCCCACTGTGCTGTTCGGGGGGATACGATACTTGAAAACAGAACCACACTCTGCAAACGGAAGCAGATGTGTTTCTTTACAAATGAGGAGATGTCATTCAAGCCGAATTCCCCAAAGAACAGCATGGATCCCGCTGGAGTGGAAAAATAGTTATGGTTTCCTGCGAACAGAATTCTAGACATGCTGACATCCACTCATGGAAATAATGCTACCAGGTACTATTACTGCATTAAATACACTTGAGAGCTGTTTATAGATCACATCTTAGTCCAAATTAGCAGGCAGTAGGTCAGCAGAGATGCTTTGAGTAACTTCATCTGTTTGTGCCAAGAGAATCTGCTAGTAAAGACTAGCATTGTCACTAACTTCGGTTCTACCAAATTTATTTATTCAATCCAGAAATTAAAAGTTTAAAGTGTTCTGAGAAAACACATAGTTCCTCAGTGGTGAAAGCAGCAGCAGAAAAAGACGCGGCCCAGGATGCAGGGGGCTGTTTGCTGAATGTACAGTCCAGAGGGGCCAGAGCCCAAGGACCAAGAGCCACATGAAGGAGCTGCTTTGTTCTAAGAACAATGGAAAGCAAGCAGAACGCTATCTGGTGCCCACGATAGCAGGACTGTGAAAATCTCCAGTGCTCCACATCAATGCAAGGTCTCCCCCTCCAGTAGTACTTGTAAAGAGACCAGAGACCCACTTCCTGGTAATTAATGTCACTCATTCAGTTGACATCCTCAAATTGGAATGTACGCTCCTAAGGCTTAAATATATGAAGACTAGGGACTCTAAATCTGAGTAAGAAAAGGTAATTCTTATGTTTAGCACAGCATTATCACAGTAAAGACCATGCATTTCTTCCTACGTGAACAACACTGTCATAACCAAATACTCCCGAAAGTTTCAGAATTCTGGTGTGAATTTTCTCAGAAATTGCAAAAGCCCACAGAAACAGCAGGTCTACCTTATGAGAACTATTTTCAGTGTCTTCCCATGAGCAGCTCGCTGTGTTCATTCTACCTCACAATCACCACTCTGTCCCTCTGGTGGGACACAAGCTACCAGGCAGACCTTTCTGACTTCTGTCTTCTCTACCGAATTCACAGCCTCTTAAGGTCCACAATTTTGAATTACTCATTTTTGTTTTTCTCATAACACGTAACACAGAACCTTATTAAGAGTGTAAATAATTCAGTTCCCTGTAGCTTTTCTTCTTTAGAGCATGAGACCCACCTACCTCTTGGGTATTTTCTATGAGTTAACAAAACAATATTCTTTATACAATACCGACTTCAAAGATACTACTATTTAATACCATCTCCAAAAGAGACTGATTAGAATTTTTCTGTCTTGCTATTAAAACACAGAAACAGAAATGTCCAATGTTCACTCAGAGACAGCAATGTAAGCAAGCTCTTTGCTGAATGCAAACACAGACAAACCACAATACACCATCTCACCTACAGACCAATACAGGGCAGTCCAAAATCCAGCTCTAAGAACGGCGGGGCAGCTCTGCTGCCCCTGTGTTGTGACTGGTGTCAGCAGAGAAGTAGGTCCTACAAGTCAGTTCTCATCATCAATGAAGAGCAAGGCGGAATCTGTTCTATCAGAGCTGCTCCCTACTCCCTACATCCTTATTTAAAGATGGAAAAATCTAACAAAACAGGTAGCAGAATTTCTGACATCCAGCAAATACTTCTCCAATTTATGGGCAACAAACAGGACTAAATTTCAGGAATACAAGTAAAGGGACTATATAATTACCACTCTGCTGAGGTAAAGTGTGCAAATAATCGAGGATGACATCCCAGATCACGGCAGCGCCACTCATTAAATTTTAAACTGTCTGTAAAATAAGCTGAGAAACATCATCCCCAGCCAGACCTGAGTCAGACCTGACAAGAGGTCCCGCCACCAGAGAAGCAGAGAAACAAGAATGACAGGCAGAGAGAAGAGCGTGTCTGACAACAAACTTCAGGCCACGGGCACCTTCCATAAGACTATGACATGCAGATTCAACAGAAAAATCTTGTCTCTTGTAGTTATTCGGTCACATCCTTCTGCAGCGGGACCAGCTCCAAGTCCGCACGGTAAGACTAACGCCGCCACGCCCATGAACAATGCAGTGTCAGACCTGAGTCACAGCCACACTTAAGTGCTTTCCCCAAACAGCTAGCCATCTGGAACATCAAAGTCTAGCAGCAAATATTTTCAAGTACATTTATTACAAATCATTATCTCCAGATTATAGAAACATGTAATTCAACTATTAGAACATCACAGTGGAAATCACAAGAGCAGTCACAAATGTACCAATGAGAAACCAGAACCTGAACTTCTAAGAGGCAGAGCTCACACAGCCACAGGGGTTATTAGTGTTGGAGAGAAGATGGTTCCAAATCTATTGCTGGGCAATTTTTAAACCTGCAGCAGGAAACAGACCCCCATTCTCTCTCCTGCTGACAGGTGGTGACAATCCAGACAGGAGTGAGGTCTGCAGTCTGCCCACCACCAGACAGGCCCAGCCTGGGAGTCATCCTGATGGGGAGGACAGAAGACGCAGAATAGAGGGAAGAATAATGACAGAAGAAAGGCTCCTCTGTTGTAAGCAAAGCTAGGCTTATCTTAAAGACACAGAGTCTTAAAGAGATAGAAAATATGGAACCTCAATTGTCAACCACTAAGAAGACAAGAGCTCTTCACTAGGCTGCCTGGAGAGGATAAAAGCCATTGGAAATTCTCTCCTCAGTCAACAGTGCTCCTGATGATTAAGGAGGGCAGTCATCCTCAAAGGTTCTGGTCCCGGCCCCCTCATACTCTTAAACATTATTAAAGACCCTGAACAGCTCTTGTGAAGGTGAGTCATAGCTACTGTTATTTGCTGTATTAAATAAACAATATTCTTCCAGTTTTAATCTCCAGTAATTCATTTTAAAAATAGTAATTCTTTTCCAAAACAAAATTATTTCCCAAATAAAAAATATTACTATCAGGATGACATGGATTTATATTTTTACAAATCTCTTTAATGTTTGGTTTAGTGAATACACCTGGATTATTTTATTTGCTTTTGCATTCGGTATGTTACAGCACCTTGCTTTGGCTGAAATAGAAGAAGGAAAAAGGAGAGCCTTACAGACTCCCTGGAAGGGTCTAGAAGAGGGTCCTCAAGGATCCCTGGAGCACACTTCTTAAATCCTGAATAAGGGCTTTCAACTCAAGATTTCTGATGCTGCAGGTGGCTTGGCCCAAAGAAAATGAGATATGGAGAGCAGTTAGATAGAGACCACAATCCAGGGATGGCATCGCTTCTTGGCCTTTTGGCCAAAGATCAAGTGCAGAATCCAGGGATGGCATCAACCCCTCCGATGACAAGGGGATGCTGAGGGCATCTACAAACCACTAGTGGAAGCTACAAGGTAAACCACTCATTCAAACTGTCCTGACCAAGAACTAGCAACAGAGTAATTCCAAGTATGACTCACCACAAATACTGGAGGATCAAGCTATCCTGAACAAATGAGAAGGATGTAATACCTTAGTGTTTACCACTGGCACTAATCCAGTCACTTTCTAGTCCCAGAACTTCAAGATAGCTCTTGCAGGTGAGGCCAAGGGAACAGAACCAGCGAGAGGCAGCCTTCCAAGGGAATCTGGGTCTGGTGTAGCCACTAAAAGTAATGATGCCTATGCTCCATTCTGGGGAGAACAGAGATCCATCACCCAGATCACTTTCCAGAAGCGCTCAGTGCCCCCTGGAAGCCCAGCTGAGAAAGGGAGAGACATGGGTGGGAAACTAAGGCTTGGAAGTATGATGGGTAGGACACAGGACCTAGAAGCCTGAATCAGCAGCTCCTGACCTGTTTCACAGCTGAAAACCCTTTTATTACTTTAACTAACTCCCTTGGACTAGACATTAGGAGCGAGCCTGTGCAAAGAACCTTTCCCAAGTAATCAGACATGCAGCTGGTCCTGTTTTCAATTCAGGTCCTGGGACTATTTAAACTTTTCTTATTGGCATCTTGGCACAATCACATAATCACAAAAAGATCCAAAAATTCCTAAAATGTCAGTAACAGTAGATCAGAATTGCTGATAGGTTTTAAGCGGAGTATCTCTACAAAGAGCTGGTAATTTTTAGTCCCAAGTAAAAAAACTTAGTATTTGAGTTAGTGGTGTAACATCACCTATCACTAGAATGTATGGTGTACTGTTGGGTCAGCTTTCCAAACCGAGGGAGATTATCTCACAACTACTTGTTGTGTGGTAGTCTTGTGGGTAACAAACTGAAAATCACTGTTCTAACATGAAAGAAATCATCTTCCTATTCATGTTATACTCATGTTAACTCTGTCAGTAAGTTACTGAACTGGGGCACCCGATGGCTCAGTCTGTTGAGCCCAAACCAAGTCATGATCCTGGGATTGGGCCCCACGTTGGGCTGTGCTCAGCAGGGAGTCTGCTTGAGATTCTCTCCCTCTCCCCCTCTCTCTAATAAATAAGTAAATCTTCAAAAATGTTGGGGCTGAACACATTTGCTCTCTAATTTCATTTTCAAGTCTGTAGAAAAAATTAATAGTTTCTTTGCCTGAAGACAAAACTGTCTATGTACCTTCCTTTCTGAAACCTGGAATCAGATTCACAGTAAAAATCGACTTTATGTTGAACTATGTTTTCACTCCAAAGCTAACGGTCATACCACGTCTCCCACATACCACGTCTCCCACAGACGACGTCCTCGCCTGCAGAGCTCTGCCAAGGTCCTGTAAAATGGGCAGCCAGAAGTCCTTCTCAAGGAAAACAGGCACCTAAGGGGGTGAAGCACTAGAGTATTGGCTTCCCGTGCACTCACCTGACTCACTGCTGTCATGCTCCCGTCTCAATTTCCCCTCTGTTCTCGTGATTTCTGTCTCCACGAGGCATCTCATGCTTGTCCCCCTCGCCTCGAGCAGCTCCCTTTTCAAACCACTGCCACTTTCTTAAGTACAGCTTCTTTCCCCTCGCGCCTCCTGCTCAAAAACTCCACTAACTCCGTGTCTCACAAAGGCCCTTCTTGATCAGACCTAGCTTCTGACTTTGTCCCCAAAGGACAAAACAGGCAAACAGGGCTCACTCCTTCCCCTCCCGTTCTGCCGTCTCCCAGCTCCCTGTGCCTACACTTCATTTACCTTCCTAAATCAGCTCCAAAAGCCACCTCATCAACACCTGCTCAGCGGCCCCTCTGCAGACACCTCATTCCCCTTCAGACAGGACTTCATCTCTGCCTCAGCCGGGGCCTTCTTTCAGGGACGATGGGTGTGTCTTCTCTCCCCTCCAAGATAAGAACCCCTGGACAGGAGATCTGAGTGCATTCAGATGCACCCAAACAATGGAGGAATTAACTTCCTCTGAGGAAAAAAAAAAGGAACAAGGCAGGTCTTCACCAGGGAGTGAAGACAAGGAAGAGGCTAAAGAAAACCAAAGTCCTTCCTCGAAGCAAGTTAACCCATATTGCAAAATTTTCCAGGTGTTTATAAAGATTAGCATTCAAAAACAACATCTTATAGCTTTGTAATACTAATGTCTTCATCTCATTGAATTCCCAGAATGATCTCCTAACATGGTCTCCAAAGGAAACAGTGGTAGAGAAGTTAAGAGAAGGTACCTGGACACCACAGGAAGAGACTGGCTCTGACTCCAATTACAAGTGCTTTCCACTAAATGAAAGACCTTGAAATCTTACTAAAATACATGAGACAAAAAGTAAATGAAAGCTCTTTTCTTTCCTATTTTCTGGCCCCAAAGTGACTTTCCCCGATGATGCCGATTTGAAAAGCAGAGAAACAGCCTTTACCACAGCTGTGCCTCCCCCTCTGGGGCTATGACCCAAGGGAAGTCCCCTGGGTCTTGCCAGTCTCTGTAACTGGACACTGGAGACACAGCTCCAGCAGATCAAGCCCCCGTGCCTATGAAGACTGTGAACCTACACGTGGGGGAGAGTACCGAAGAGGTAAGGATAAAAGCAGGACGTGACCGGACCCACGGGAAGCCTGTCCCACCCACCCGACCCCCCCCCGACCCCCAAACCCGTTACTCACTGCATCCTGAGGAGCAGCTAACACTGTCTGTCTCGAAAGAGGACTTTAGTAAGGTAAGTTGATTGGGGAAAACTCAGTGAAAAATACTGTCCAAAAGACAAGCTCTGGGATTCTTTCAAGGTCCGATCTCATAGGATTTTATGAAGGCCTTAATAAAGTGCTCCAAATGTAGCATGTCCAGAATCAAACCCGTGACCCAGGGCCCAGAACCACAACCGCCCCTCTCCTCCTCTGGCTAACACCATTTTTGCCGGTGGCCTAGATGGTGCTCAGTGGCTGGAGGGACACGTCTGTAATCACCTCACAGCACCCCTGCCTCCTTCCTGGCCTGCCCATCACAGGTCACCGACAGAGATCCTAAATGCGATTTTTTTTTTAAATTTTATTTACTTGACAGAGAGAGAGAGAGCGCACACACGCACACACAAGGGGGAAAGACAGGCAGAGGGAGAAGCAAGCTCCCTGCCAAGCAAGCAGCCCAATGCAGGACTCGATCCCAACACCCCAGGATCATGACCTGAGCGAAGGCAGACCCTTAGTCCACTGAGCCCCACAGGTTCCCCCACCTAAATGGGATCCTATGCAGTGGTCTAGCTGTGGGCCCCAGGGCAGGTTGCATAACCTTCTGTAAGCCTCACTCTTCTAAGAGGAAGAC
Source organism: Mustela nivalis (assembly GCF_964662115.1). Lineage (NCBI taxonomy): Eukaryota > Metazoa > Chordata > Mammalia > Carnivora > Mustelidae > Mustela > Mustela nivalis. Next base: position 29,536,247 of record NC_139035.1, on the reverse strand, counting down.
ACCCCCAATGCTGCAGGGTTATCATAAAGACCATCAGTGATATGCATGCCTAAGAAGGACCAGGCATACAGCAGACACCTAATAAACAGATCATCGTTCCTGCCTCAGACAGGCTTTATGGACAAAATGCAACAACACCCTTGAGGACACAGCAGCCAGAAGTAAAAGCATCACCTCCTCATCTCTCTGGTCCTCTTCTTCCATGATGGTTCCATTTCAGGGTGCCACCTTTCTCAACCGTGGCATCACAGCATACCCTAACCAGGCCAGACCTGGGGCGCATGCTAACCTGCTAACCAGCCCACCATGTCCGTGCTAGAGCACACACTTGCTCACAGAACGTGCTCCTGGCCCCCTCACAGGTGGCATCTCCCCGACCCGGCAGATCCGGCGCCTTGCCACGAACAGCCCTCAGCGGGACACAGGCCCCTCCCGGCCTTCCCTGCTTTCTCTCTCAGATCTCTCTCCTCTGTAAATTCTCACACCTAGGCCACAACACTGCCTCTCGGTTGTTTCCCATTGTTTCCCAATGGCCCCTCAGACCTCCTACCATGGCTGAGGCCTACACATTCTACAAATCATACCTCCAGCATCATCTGCTGTTCGAATCTCCCCTGGACCCCAGAGTTTTCTTCGGTCCTCCCCAGTCCTTGGTGCACACCTCACTCATGGCATCCCACACACTGTATCCTAATGTGCTGATCTTGTTTCCAGTGCCCCAGCCCTGCTGAAAGCCTGGAGGACAAGGGACAGCCTCAGCCTGTTAGCATCACTCCCCACGCCTGCACAGGGCCTAAGCTCAGAGCACACTGGATGGCATCTGTGATAGGACCTCAATATTGGTCCCATGAAACATGCGATCTGCAGGACTGAAAAATAAATGTCACTATTAACTTAAGATATTTCTAAGAACTTTTTGAGATTTCTAAAATCCAATTCATTCTAAAACATATCTCCAGAAGATTGAAAAATGCAGAGATAAATTCATATAAATGCTCATACTGAAGGTATATCAGACCAAATCTCCAGTAAGAGTAGTTAATGGACTCTCTATATAATAATATTTTTAAAATCTAAAGAAAAATTTAAACATGAGAATCACATTGTGTTCTCTTCTTCAAGCTATAAAATATATCTTATAGCTATAAAATAAATGTAGCAAAAGCAGTCTTAGCTAATGGTAAAATATTTTAAGGTTTTCCCTCTACAAAAATATGCTTAATCTTGATCAAGAAGAACAAAAGTCGAATACACTTACTGGCTATGCTTATAATTTTTCTTTTTAAAAGAGAATTTTAAAAATTATTTCCTATTTTCAAATATCCTCAACCTTTCTCAAAAAAAACTGTGCAAATTTACCTCCACTAATCATCACAAGACTAACTTTACATTTTATATAATCCACAACTATTTATCTGCAAAACTGTTATAAATATACTTAACAACACAGAAATAAAAAATATCAGTCTGGATAATGCCATCCGAATGTAAGCATTTAAATTTAAAAATCGAGTCTATCATTAGAAGAAGGGAAGAGATACACTGTAGCATTTGGTACAGAAGAAGGAAGGCTAATTCAACTCTCTTTAAAAAACGTTAGAACATGTGATTTGTGGTTTTAAATTCCAAATATAACTAGCTGTATTTAGCACCTCCTGTACTTTCCAGTATATTAGATAATTGCACACCAAGTTAAAAACAAAATAAAGGAAAACATTCCTGCCACCCTCCCTTTTCATAAAAGAGATGGAAATATCACACGCACACACACAGTACCTTATAAAGGTCAGTATGAATAGCCCCAAAGAAAGTAGTTTTTTCTTCATTTAAAAAATGTTTGAGGATTTAGAGAACTCAGGGACAAGGGAGAGGTGAAAGGAGAACCAAGCAATTATGGGTTATGGGTTTTGGCAAAACAGACGGGCTAGTACCTTCAGCCCCTGCTCTGGAGAGCCGCATGCTGCCTGGGCGGCTTGGGCTCTGAGCCCCCAACAGTCAGAGTGGCGCCACGGTTTTGCATGTGAAGATGCTGAGGTTCTCAAGAAGATTCTGTCTGAATAAAGGTGTGCGTGACTTTAAAAACCTAAAAATCACTCAGAAGGATAAACCAACATTCATGGATAATACTGCTATTAGCAGCTTAAAAAAAAACAACAACAACAAAACAAAATGAACAGAACTATTCAATATTGGAAAATGGTTTTACAACGTGGCAAATCATTAAGCAGCAGGAAAGACTTATGTCTGCAGTCACTTCAGCTTTAGGAATGTTTGTTTCTGCTGTTTCTGATCAGAGGTTCACTGGGTATATTGTTTGCTTAGGGAGGGGACACACAAGTTAGGCTTTCCCAACGTGGTTTTGGCAGGAAGACAAAAGATGATTTCAGTAAGGAGCTGGCTGTGAGCCTGAAGCAAACAGCTGTGGAAGGGGAAGGCACGCTCAAGATGAGAGGTGACATTACCGGGTACGTTTGTTTAGGTGGATGGGACAGGCCCACTAAATAACCCCAGGGATGGGAGACACATGTATCCTACTGTGCAGAACTACAGAGAAAACTGTAGCCTTCTGACTCTCAGCGCCTGCCTCCTCCTGTGCCTCCACTTCCAAGTCAGTTAATGCCATCAAAGATCAGAAATCAGTTTACTACAGTAATTTATGAGAAGTCATTTTCTAAATAAACCCTCTCCCAGGCTTTGTCTTCTCTGAGGAAACCAAATCCTCTCTGCAGGGAGCCGGTTAAGCCAGACCCACCTGTTCCACCACTATCCCCCTCCCCTCAGCCCCGCATGACAGGCCCAGGCTGTGACACAGAAGAGAACAAATGTCAAGATCATCTAAGAAGAATCTGTTACATTTTTCTGCCTTACCAAATGTTCATGGCTAGTGAGATGATGGGCGAAATTTCCCCACTTGCCACACTTTCTAGAATGTGGAAACTACAAGAGAATGTAACAGCGTTTCTCTACACTAAGACTCATTGATTTCAAAAGATGGAGATCAGAAGGAAAAACATGAGCATTTGCATTCTGAAAGCAAACTGTAGGACTACACAGGATAAAAGCAATCCTTTCCATTGGGTAAAAACAAATCAATGACAAAATGAAAAACAATCATTTTAACCACGTTAGTAACATTTAGTTCCTAAAATCCAGGGACACTCTTTTGAAGGTTCAGAAATAAAAATGCTAGTTTGTTTCAAACATGGGGAAGCCAAACGTCAGGGTTATATATACACATATATACACCCTCTACACTTTGGGCCTTTCATCATTTGGTGTGCAGCTGGCCTCCCTGTAGGGATACTGAGCCACAATTCTAGTCTCTCTGCTACAGTGAGACCACAACAAAGGGGACATTCTACCCCTGCAGCAGAAGGCAGACAAGAGACGGGCATGGGGGCACTCAGACGATCTATACCTGAGACATGCACATCCCAGGGCTTCTCTAGGCTCTGCACTTACAGATGAACCAGGAACTCCTGAGGCTTCTCAAGACAGAGAAGATATAAGAGCTATGTACCAATTCTTTACAGAAATCTTCATTTCCTCAAAAGAGCTCATATAAACCAACTACAGGCATAAAAAGGTGGTTTTGGCAAGATTCCCATATGTCTTCTTACTCTGTAATTCATGTCTGAAATAGACTAAGCCACAGGCTAGATGTTTCAACCCTTCTTAGAATAAGACATGGTATAAATAAAATTTAACATCTCGATAACAGGTTTTGAAACTCTACACCTTAACAAGGTATCAAAAATGAATCTGTCTCTCCTCTTAAAATATATAAATACATTTTTCTTAAGGCACATTTGTATATTCAACATCACTACTAAGCACACAACAAAAGCAAGAGAAATCATATTTACATTATTTTACATAGAACCGATTTTTAGAATATAAAATCTCTCTCTCCCTAAAGAGTTAACCACACACTGGCGTATTTGTTTTCAATTTTGTGAACCAAAACTAAAATACAGTTCATCTCTGATACATACACAGATTTAAATCCTGTGTTTTCAGGGAATCGTTTCTGCTTCTCTTTTTTTAACCACCACGCCGTGTCAGAGCAGAGGCAATTCATGGCTCGCACCACCTGAGGGCGCTCCTAAAATCTTGAAACAACTTTCAGAATCCAGTTCTCACAAATGAGGATGAAGGAAATCCAGTCCTACTTGAAGTTCACAGGCTCAGCAGTGACTTAAAACACGTGTTTCAGAAAACATGCGTTTCTTCGTACAAGGGCGAGATGATAAACACCCATAATTTATCTCCACTGCATGTTCTCTGAGCCTCACACCACGCAACAAAAGCTGAGGTTCTAGAGGAGGAAGAGCAGAACTACCTTCGAAGCAGTTAAAAACTGACTGACTACCCTGTATCATGAGATCATCCCTCTAGACCGTATGCTTATCATCAACAAGCCAAAGCTTACATTTCTGTAGAGAACAACAGAAATTCGGGAATTACTTCAAATACATTTTACACACACATATACACAGCACTTGGCGAAAACAAGGAAACCCGGACACCGTACCTGTTTCCTGGGAATTCAACACCTCTAAGGCGTGCATCATGGCACTTGCGAAGACATTGGCATCCTCCTTGCTGCCAAAGTTGAGGCCATACACCTGCCGAGCATCTCGCCACTGGTGGAAGGTCTGTGTAGCCTGATTGTACTTCAACCCCTTGGGGATGGCACAATTTATCACCACCTGAAAGATACGGATGCCCCACAGAGTCAAACTGATATTCAGAAGAATCAACGGACCCTGACTGAGTGTTCTCATTCAAACCTGGTCCTTGTGGGCCTTGACCAAAAAGAAAAAGAAAAAAAAAAAAGGTTAAAAATCATTCTCTCAGGTAACATCAGTCCACAGAAATCACAGTCTGATAGAAGGTAAGCTGTCTGATGTTACAAAGGTCTGCCTTAAAATAGTAAGTCGGCAGAACAACAACAACAAAAAAAATCGCCGCCCTCATTAAATACATTTTAACAAGCTCATTTACGTATTACACATTCAGAAAGCATATGAAACATAAGCAGTGAAGGCAGCCAGAATCGTGATCAAGAAAAAGGAATGTTAACACCAGAAACTTCCTTTGTAACTATTCCACCTCCCCAAAGGTACTAACCACAGTTCCAGACTCACAGATCAGTCTTGCAGGCTTCTGCATTTATGTAATAAGCAGAGCTACGCGGTATGTATGTCACATGCCTGCTCTCTGTCCCTCACCACTGTTTACGGGAATAAGCTCTCTGTTGCATGCAGCTCCGATTTATTCTTTTTTTTCTTTAAAGATTTAATTAATTAATTTATTTAATAGAGAGAGACAGCACAAGCAGGGAGAGAGGCAGGCAGAGGGAGAGGGAGAAACAGATTCCCTACTGAGGAGGGAGCCCGATGCGGGGCTCAATCCCAGGACCCCAGGATGATGACGTGAGCCGAAGGCAGGCGCTTCACCAACGGAGCCACCCAGGCGCCTCATCTCTGGTTTCTTCTTTATCACTCTCTGCGGTGTTCCATCTTATCAACCACGCTTATTTCCCCATCCTCCCATTCATGAACATTTGCATTACTTGCGGTTTGGGGCTATTAAATGAGTGATGTTATGAACATCCTACTTAATGTCTTCTGCTACCCATGGGCACCCCTTCTGCTGGCCGTATACCCAGGAGTGGCGCTGTCATGGCCAAAGACATGCTCAGCTTCAGCAAACAGCTCCCAGCAGCCCTGCAGATCCATTCTATCAATCTCTGCTTCCACGGCAGCGTACAACAGCTTGTGTGAGCACACACACAACATTACAACTGAACGGTCGATCTTTATCTGAGCACTTCTGGTAGGTATGAATACCACACCATCCTCTTTCTAATCTGCATATCCCTGATTATGAGATATAGTACTGATTCGTGTTCTAACAGCCACATGGATTACCTTCTTCAATGCACACCTGCTTAAACTACATCTCTTGCCGTTTTTCTACTGAGCTGTCCATCTTTTTCTCTATTGATCTGAAGAGTCCTTTATGCATTCTAGATGGGACCTCACCCTGGGTTATCCAGGCTGCAAATAGCTTCCCCCAGGGTGCAGCCTGCCTCGTCACTCCCTGAATAGTGTCTTCTAATGAATGCCAAGTTCATAACTTTTATTCAAGTCCAAAGTAGCAATCTTTTCCTTTCATGATTAATGCTTTTTCTAACTTGTTTTAAAAGTGCTTCTCAATTCCAAGACCATGAAAATATTACCCTATTATTTTAGGAGCTTTACTGTTTTACTTTCATAGTTACATCTCCAATCCACCCAGAAAGTTTAGCCTCTGGTGTGAAATAAGGCTCAAGTTTCCTTTTCATTTCTTTATGGCCATCCAATCAATCTAGCACTATCTATTAACTGTGCCGCAGGCTTACTTTTTTCATGAACCAAGCATCTAGATGGCTGTTTTTGTTCTGCTGGTCAATATGCCTAACTTTGAGCCACCATCAGTGTCTTAATTACGTTGCTCTATCCTGAGCGTTGGCTGCCACTGGAGTATGTCGTCCTCACTCTATTGTTCCTCACTGTTGCCGTGGCTAGCCTCAATTCTCTATGTGCAGCTACAGTTTTATATGCAGACTATTAATTCTGCATGATTACACAATCTGCCTCTCTATGCTTTTCACTGGAGGGTTCAGTCCATTTATTAGTTTCACGTAAATTACATACGAATTTGGGTCTAAACCCATCCCACCTTCTTTTAGAGTGTTACTATTTATTATTACCCTTCCACTAGCTTGCTAGTTATACAAGCTTTCACTGCCTTAGAGAGTCTGGCAAGCATCAGCACCTCACTGGTACTTTTATAAAACAGATGACCACTGGGATTTGCCCATATTTACACCTGCTGCTACTTTTTAATCCTTTTGCCCTTTCCACGCTTCTGTTGGGCCCATTTCTGATCGTTTCTGCAACACTGCAGAATTTCAGTTCCTTTCAATGCAGATCTCGTGATGAATTCTCTCCTTTTGTCTGTCAGAGAATGTCTGTAATTCACCCTCATTTTCGAAGAGGATTTTTATTACATAGGTCATTGTTTCTTTCAAACCAACTGCCTTCTTGGGTTTTGATGCTTCTACTGAGAAGTCAGCTGTCTGCTGCAGCATCTTCAAGCTGTTTCGTCTCCACTGGCCGCTTGCGGGTCTCACACTGCACTTAGCTTATGATGATTTTGTATGATGGATTTATGCATGGTCTTCTCTGTATCTAGCTCACTTCAGGTTTACAGCATTTCTAAGCGGATGTTCTATTATTAATTTCTGAAAATTCTTTTTCATTACCTCCTCAGTTTTTCTTCTGCCCTATTCTCTCCTCTCCCCGGGCCTCTAATCACATATATATTATACTTTTTACTATGTCCACTATGTCTCTCTCTCTTTTTTAAAGGATTTTATTTGAGAGAGAGAGAGAGAGCACACACGCACATGACAACGGGGAGGGTCAGAGGGAGAAGAAGACTCCCTGCCACACAGGGAGCCTGATGCAGGACTTGATCCCAGGACTCCAGGATCACGACGTGAGCCAAAAGCAGTCGCCTAACCAACTGAGCCACCCAGGCACCCCCACTATGGCTCTTTTTTCTCTTAATCCCCTTCACCTCTTTCACCACCACCTACCAATCCCTCCTCCCTAAGCAATGCCCCATTTATTCTCTGGATTTATGAGTCTATTCCCGTTTTGTTTGTTGGTTTGTTTGTTTAGACTCCACATGTAAGTGAAAGTATACAGTATTTGTCTTTTATTTTGTTTAGTGTTATAACCTCCAAATCCATCCATGTTGTTACCAATGACAAGGTTTCATATTCCTCTTATGGCTGAGTAATACTCTACTGTGTACATACACCCCATCTTCCTTATCCATTCGTCTATCAGCAAACACTTGGGTTGTTACTTCCACGTTTTGGCTACTGTAAATACTACTGCAATAAACATCTGGGTACATGTACCTTCTGGGGTTAGTTTTTGTTTCCCTATGTTTTTTAATACATCCATATTTTTCCTCTCTCAGAATTTCTTAGTTTCAGTCTGAATATGTTCTTCCTCTTTCTTGGGTGGGGGACAAAGGGAGAGAGTGAATCCTAAGCAGGTGGCACCTGCAGCACAGAGCCTGATGCAGGGCTCCAGCTCACAACCTCCAGATCACAAGCTGAGCCAAGCATGCCACCCAGGTGCCCCTGAATATTTTCGTCTGACCTATATTCCCTTTACTGCTTCTCTTTAGTTGGCTGGAAAACCCACCACTGAACAGTTAACAGCACCGAGCTTTCAATTCTTGAAATTTCCATGTGGTTCTTTTGTCAAATTTCTATTCTCTGCTGAAATTCTCACCCTCATGATACTTCCTAGAATATATCGGGCATAGTTACTCTAAAGTCAATTCTGGATTCCTGGTGGGTCTTTTCTGTTACCACTTGTCTCGCCTCCTCACGTCAGACACCATGTGTGGACAACTATATGGAAATCGTGAAGCCTACAGTGATGCTCTATTTTTCCAGGAAGAGTCACATTTGCTTCTGGCAAGCAGCTAGGAAAATTAGCAATCTGAAATCAAGTCAATCCCAGAATGAATGAAGTGATTAGAGGCTGGATATCAGTTCCCATAAAGACCAGCCTCATTCTGAGGCAAACCTCTTCCCAGGGGATGGGGCTTCAGGGTCCCAAATCATGGCCCGGGGATTAGCAAGAAAGTCCTCCGCCATGAGCAGGCTCTAACTCCCAGTGCTTGTTCTGCTAGTCCCAGAAGTCAGCCGAACGCTCTGCTCAGTCCCCTCTTTCAAAACTGAGACGCGCCTCTAGGTAAACAGAGGCCCAAAGCTGGGCGCACTTCTCTGGTTCTCTCCTTTCAGATCATGGACCCATAATTCTTCTGTCACCAGGATCTCCAAACACTTTCTTCTTAGGATTATTCCATCCGATAGTGTTGGTTCTCAGAGAGAAGCTCTGTCTGTATTACCTCATCCACCAATTCCCAAACTGGAAATTTAATACGATGACCACCTAAAGACATTATGCCAAACACAAGCTGACAAATATTTTCTGATTCCACTTATTTGAAATACCTATAGTAATCAAATTCACTAAAAAAAAGAGAAAAAAAGGTAGATTGAAGGTTGCCAGGGACTAAGGAAAGACAAACTGAGCCTGTTTCACAGGTTTGGTTTCAGCATAGGAGGAAGATGAATAGCACTGACGGCTGCACACCAAGAGGAGTGAACATCAAGCCACCAAACTGTACGCTCAGATGTGGGTACAATGGTCAATCTTCCATGCTGTATATTTTACAATTTAAAACATGATGGCCTCTGCCATGTGATGTTTGTATGTACCGGGGCGGGGGCCACAAATCATTATCAGAAAATTGTAAGCCCCATTTAAAAAAAAATTTTTTATTACTATTTATCTGACAGAGAGAGAGAGACAGTGAGAGCAGGAACACAAGCGGGGGTGGGGGAAGAGAGGAAAAGCAGGCTCCTCACTAAGGGCTTGATCCCAGGACCCCAGGGTCACAACCTGAGCTAAAGGCTGACACTTAACAATTGAGCCCCTGGGCACCCTATAAGCCCCATTTTAAGGTGGATCTATTCCCTTGCTAGGCAAATAGTCTGAGAAGATGGGCAAAGAGAGCCACGTTTACTTATTCAATTGTTTAGCAACAGAATGTTACAAAAGAGGAGGAATATGCTACTTAAATCCTACTATGCACATCACTAGTTCACTTCCTCCACTGGGAGAGACTGAACATGTTGATTCAATTACTTCATTCCTTTCTAACTTTCAAGGATAGACAGCAGCGTACATAATCTCAAGAAACTTAATTTTTTAGTTATTTTTTGCATTTTATTAAGTAGGCTTCATGCCCACCATGGGGCTTGAACTCACAAAGCTGAGATCAAGAGTTGCAGACTCTACTGAGCCAGCCAAGTGCCCCTCAAAAAAAAAAGAAGAAGAAGAAGAAGAAGAAGAAGTAGTAGTAGTAGTAGTAGTAGTAGTAGTAGTAGTAGTAAAAGGGAAAGCAGATGTATTCATGTAAGACTAACTGCTTGCTCGAGGTCCACTAGGGAGGTCATCCTCAATACTCCCACTCAGGGAGCCTGAGTCTGGATGAATGCTAATGTTCCATCTTCCACGTGTTCTCCCACTTCTAGCCACATCTTAGTAGAGCAAACCATGCACTGGGCATCTACCCTTCCTTGTCTTCTTGGCTCAGTATCCCATCCTGTCTATGAGGTTGTTCATGACCTTCCCTTAGCATGTTCTCAACAAAGTGACCATTCCTGTATGTATGCTTCACTGTGCTGCAAATTACATGTACCATAACTGAAACAACTCATTCTTTACTGCAACTTGCTTTCAAACCTAAGCACAGTGCTTAGAACATAATACCTGCTTAGTAAGTGTTAAGCATATTTTAATACGTATGAATGTATTATGTGTCTATTTGATTTTAAGAATGGGGGATTATTTTTTTTATTGGCTCTCACTACAGAAAATTTAGGTATTATTCAACAAAGTATAAAAAGATGTTTCTATTTAAAACAGATAACCATTAAAAAATATAACCCTGGGTGGCACAGCGACTCTTGGTTTGGGCTCATGTCGTGATCTCAGGGTCCTGTACTGAGCTCTGTGTCAGGCTCCACACTCAGCAGGGAGTCTGTCCCTTTCTTTTTGCCCCCCTCAAAATAAATAAATGTTTAAAAAACAAAAAAAGGATAACAAGATGATCTGAAATTAAAGGAAACCAATTAGGAGCACCTGGGTGGCTCAGCTGGTTAAGCATCTGACTCTTGATTTCAGCTCAGGTCATCTCAGGGCTGTGGCTTCAAACCCCCTGTCAGATTCTCTCTCCTCCTGGCCCTCCCACCCTTAGAAAGGAGGAAAGAAAGCAAGCCAATTCTTCATTAGATTTATTCTTAGGTACATTATCATTTTTCTTATTTAGCAGTATCTTTTCTTTATAAAATTACATAGCTGACCCCCACACAACACGGGTTTAAACTGCATGGGTCCACTTACACATGGACCTTTTTTTTAAACAATCCAGTGCTGTAAATGTACGTTCTCTTCCTTATGATTTTCTTAATGGTATTTTCTTTTCTCCAGCTTACTTTATTGTAAGAATACAATGCATAACATATATAACATAGAGAACATGTGTCCATTGACTATTTATGTTATTGGCAAGGCTTCCGGTGAACTGCAGGCCATCAACAGTTAAGCTCTGGGGGAGTGCAAGGTTACACAGGGATTTTCAACTGAATGGGAGGTGGTGAACTCAACCCCCATGTTGTTCAAGGGTCAGCTGTATTTTCAGATTGTTTATTGCTACTTACACAAAAGCGCTACTGAGCTTTATAAACTGATCTTCTATCCAGCAACCATACTTGACAATGTTATTAGTTCTCATATCTCATCTGCAGATGCTCCTGGGATTTTTTATGTAGACAACTATATCACTGGGGAATAAGGTCGGCTCTATTTTCTCCTTTCCAACTTGTACCGCTTGGATTCCTTCCTCTTCTTATCACTAGGTTACCTCCCCCTCTGCACTGCTAAATGCAAATGATTAAAGCTGAAATCCCCAAGTAATTCCCGAGTCTCATAGTAATCCCCTCCAACATGATACTATCCTATAAGATGTTGGATGTATGTTTACACTCTGAGTCCTTATTAGCTTAAGAAAATACATTTTTAGGGCCACCTGGGTGGCTCAGTAGGTTAAGCCTCTGCCTTAGGCTCAGGTCATGATCTCAGAGTCCTGGGATCAAGTCCTACATTGGGCCCTCTGCTCAGCAGGGAGCCTGCTTCCCTCTCTTTCTCTGCCTGCCTCTCTGCCTACTTGTGATCTCTGTCAAATAAAATATTAAAAAAGAAAATTCATTTTTATGCCAACTGTGCTAGAAATTATTATGTATGGATTTCATCAAATATTTTTTCTTAATCTTTTTTTGTAGGTTTTCTCCTGGCAAATTACATTAAGAAATTATCTAATGTTAAACTAGCCTTACATTACCAAGATGAAGACAAACTTTATTTGGTCAAGAGGTGATAATTTTTCCATACACATTATTGCATTTGGTCTCCTAATATCTCATGGAAGACTTCTACATCTATGTCAATGCTCATAACTGAGGCTAGCCTATAATCTTCCTCTCTCAAACTGTTCTATGTTGCAGATATCAACATTATACTAGTCTCATAAAATACTATTGTTTAGAACAGTTGGTATAAAACAGGTAATACCTTAAAGGTTTTTAGATTTTGTTTGTGAAGCTCTGGATTCCCTCCCTCCTAAGTTTTTAGATTTGGGGGGTAGCCTATTAACTACTGATATATTTTATGACAGTTGGTCTGTCTTCTATTTCTCTGCCAACCCTGGTAAATTATGTTTTTCTACAAGATGATCCATTTCTTGGCTAAAGCTGTTCATAATATTGTAACTGATTTCTTTACTATAAAAACCTTTTTCAATCCTAATACTGTTTATTTTTAATTTTTCATTTTTTATTTGATTCTGCCAATTTTTCCATTCAATGAAACAGCTTTTGTGTTGTCAATTTCCATTTTTTTCATTTATTTAACATCTCCAAATACAAAATACAAAAAATACAAAACAGTATTTTCCAGTTTTCAAAAAAATTAGTATTTTTAGTATTTCCTCCTGCTTTCTTTGGGTTTGTCCATCAAAGGACAGCTTACACGTTTTACTGGTTTCTAGATGTAACATCCTGTCACTCCAAAGTCTTTTCTAAAAAACAGTTTTTATCTTCATAATGATTTCATCTTAGTGTCACAAATTACTAAGAAGTTTTTTTAAATCTCCAACATTCTTTTTTTTTTTTTTAAAGATTTTATTTATTTATTTGAGAGAGAGACAGTGAGATAGAGCATGAGCAAGGAGAAGGTCAGAGAGAGAAGCAGACTCCCCATGGAGCTGGGAGCCCGATGCGGTACTCGATCCCGGGACTCCAGGATCATGACCTGAGCCGAAGGCAGTCGTCCAACCAACTGAGCCACCCAGGCATCCCAAATCTCCAACATTCTAAGAAACATTCCATTTGTCAAAACCTAGAAGTGATAGTTTACTAATGAATAAAAATGTCAGTGTTTCATATGAAATTTTCCTGACTTATTTCTAAATTTTTTCACTCATTCAGGCATAACTGATACATAATATGTTTATATAACATAATAATATCCAGGTATACAACATGATTCAATCTAACTATTTTTAAATAGTCATTTTCTTTTCTGCCAACTTTTAGATATTTTAGGGTTGTTCATCAGTACTATGAAATGATCAATTCATTCAATTTACCAAAAATGTCATACTGGTTTGACATGTTGTATTAAAAATGTTAAGCCATTTCACATAGCAAGTTCACTTTCTCCTCTGTAACAGCATCTTCAGGAGTGCCTGCTTTGTCTCCGGCCTGACCCATGTGGGGCCACTGTGCTGGAGGGAGAGCCCTCGACAGCACCTGGGCACCTGGGTTCCCGAACAGCAGCAAAGTTTCCTGGTACACAGACTGGGGACCAGAGAAGAGCCGCACAATGGGGCGGAGTGCGGGGGGGGCAGACCGAGGACGGAAAGAACAGGGTAGGGCAGGGTCCAGGGGGGCCAACAGAGGGAGAAGGGACCCTGCGAAGGCAGGAAGGGGGGCAGGCTGGGCACTTTGCATTAAGTAGGGGAACTGCTCTATCCGCAGGCTGACTCCTTACTGCACGCATTTCTGCGGGGTGTCCCAGGAGGGTCCCCAGTGTCTGTTAATCTCCAGACCATGGCTGTGTAAATGAAGCTGGAGACTCCCATCTTTCAGAAAGCCCCAAACACCTTTGCCTCCCAGGCTGACAATGTGCAGGCTGGCATGCAGCCCTGCCCTGCACCCCAAACTGTGGTCTCAGAGCCCAACCGCTCACGGGCCCACAGCCACTGCGTGCAACCATGACGAACCTAAGTCCCTGGTATTCGCAGTTTGTAACCACCACCCTATAACACAGGACTGCTGCAGTATCCTGCTACACACCACACCTCAGGGCATCCCAGTGGAAACCTAGGGACCTGTCTTTGGTTAAGGACTCGGCTGGAAATCTGGTCCACTTTTCCTGCATGTGGCTAACCCTGGTTGATTCCACCATCTTACTGGAACCAAAAGTATTTCCTAAAGCTGTCCTTTAGAGAAGTTCTTGCTGCTATTAGCATAGACTTAATGCTAGTAATACCCCATCTACATTTTCCTCTATCTACTGCTCCTGGTCAAGAAATCAAGTCATCTGATAAATTCCGTCATCCTTCTGAGAAATCCAGGGCGGGAAATGGTTAGAAGTTTAGTTTTCATCCCAGATATGCATCGTAAAAGCCTAACTCTCCCAACAACCTTGACCCTACAATTTTTCTATCACACATGAGTTCAACAGTACTTTCTGAAACTATGTATGTACACTTTCAACTCTTTCCTCTAGCCCCACAACTTCAGCAGGAAATCAATTCCTTAAACACACAATCTGCTCCTTAAGTGGTATTTCACATTTTTGTTTGTTCTAAATTTATTCCAGATTCCCAAACCTAGTTATTTGGAAGGCCAAAAGACCTGACACATGTTCATAATTTAAAGTTGTATTTATATTCTTGGGCAATTAGCTCTAAATCCTCACCCAAACGCATGACTCCTAAAAGGGGGAAACAAGGGGAAGGAAGACCGGTACCCGGTTCTCCCACACAGAGCGTGCTGACTGCACTGGCAAAGCACTACTGCAGCCCACTATTTCACAAGTCCTTTCGTAATTCGAGACAACTTACAGCAAGAATTTAATTAACAGACCCTTACCTGATGGTCCTGAATCTTCCTGCCCACAACTCGGAACGTGTTGTTGCCTGTGTGGTGATAGATGTGAACTCTGCTGAAGCCCGTGGAGCCACCAGCGGGTACCCACTTCTTGTTGGCGTCATCGTACACCATAACAGCAGCTCTTGCCTGACAGATACTCTGTTCACTGTGAAAAATAAAAGAGGCAAACTTAAGATATTTGAAATATGCGAAGTTTCCCATACAGCTATGCAGAGTTAGCAAACAATCAGTGCTTTCCTGGGTACTAGAACAAGAAAGACAGTGGCTTCCAGCCATGATGAGCAGAATCTAATGCGGAGAAGAGACCAAAAACTGAAGTGTGGCAAGGGACCGGAGGTGGTCCGGGTCCACAAACAGCAGAGACAAGCAACACAAGAATGGTTTTCTCATCAAATACGCAGAGTATCTAACACGCTCATGAAACTGAATACAACTGCAAGTATAAATCAACCACCATTTGTTCAACTGGACATCTGTTTATAATACTGATGACCTGTGATTACCCACTCTTTACTGGCAAGATTCGTTTTACCATCAGGCTTGCTTCAAGGTCTACAAAACAAATTCTGATAAGCTCTATCTGCCCCTTGAAATACAAAGAGCCCACCAACAATCAGTGAGTGGCAATGAGACTAAGGCCCTGTTTCCATTTGGGAAGACGGCAGCCTATGTCCTCAATTTCTTCATGTAAAAATGAGATAATTTTTAAAGATCCTTCTAGATTTTTAATTCTAAACTTCATAGACAAATATTAACGGAAAGACTATTTCCATGATAGAATCTTTAAATCTCAGCTTTGTTTCAATTATCTGTTACCAAGTAAGACTGAGATACATACAGAAATAAAATGCAGAGATGATCTGAATTGCATATTAAATATTCTTTTAAATATTCTATAATACTACTGGGCGAAAAAAGACGATTTGAATTTTATTACTTCATACCATATCTTATTTTTTAGAGTCAAATTCCAAGAGTGAGCAACAGATGAAAAGATACACATCTGACACTTAAAGAGAAGTTAATGGAGATGCCCCTAAATAGCTCATCCAACCTTATCCTTAACAAAAGCACTACTCACCTACCAATTTTAGCCTCAAAGATTTTAAACCGCTAATCACATCAGTTCTTGGCCAATACCCTCAAAAGCAAAAAATCCCTTTCAGACCCTCCCCTCTTACACTCCTCCCCCATTCCTCAACAGCCTGTGGTTTACTCGTCACATGACTTGATGACAGACGATCAGGGCGAGACCCACAGGGGTCACAGGACTGAGTGACAATGGTAACTTCAGAACAGTGAGGTCATCATTATTTCTAATTTTCCATCAGAGAAACTTTACAAAAACTAACTCATAACAATGTATGTACAACACAAACACTGAAATAGAGTGGTACTGTCTAAATTTTCATGTTGCACTGAAATTTCTTGGTACACTAGTCCTGGGAATAAAGGCAAGTTAATGACAAAGGCGAGAATTATTTCTAAAACAACTGATTAAAGAGCATTTGTCAGCACAGAAGTTGAAATCTCTTCATTACTCACAACAGAAATACTTGTGAAGTGACAGCATTTTCAGGACCTCACACAAAGATTATGTGAAAAAAGCTAAGGCAAAGTGCCCCTTACAGCAAATAATTCAAGAAATCTACTAATAATCATAAATAACAAAACAGTATTTTCCAGTTTTCAAAAAAATTAGTATTTTGGACACACGTTTCCTGAAGATTCGTAATTCAGTTTCTCCTCCAGAAGTTCCAGTGGGATCACAGAAACCAAAGCAATAAACCCCCATTTGCTGTAAACTAAGTCATTCCATGACTAAAAACAAAACAAAACAAAACCCTTTTTTTAAAAAAATATTTTATTTTTTTATTTGACAGAGAGAGAGATCACAAGTAGGCAGAGAGGCAGGCAGAGAGAGAGGAGGAAGCAGGCTCTCTGCTCGGCAGGGATGCAGGGCTCGATCCCAGGACCCTGAGATCATGACCTGAGCTGAAGGCAGAGGCTTAACCCACTGAGCCACCCAGGCGCCCCAAAACCCTTTTTAATATACATAGGAAATCTAAAATCAAGAGAGTTCGACATAATGTCCCCACTGTTTCCTCCATTTTTTTCCACCATTGCAATGGAGTGGGCAGCTCGAGACATTCCACACAGTGAAGTACAAAGTTAACTCAACAGCTTCAACTCACCCTTGATTAATCAAGATAGCTACAAGCTACGTAGCAATCAAGTGTCTGGTCACTTCCATTGCCCAGGGAAAGCTATCACCACAGAAACAAAGACAGACAGACATATCCAAGCAGCCAAGAGAGGACACAAATGCCAAAATTAGTTGACTAGTTTTCTAATGAAGATGAAAAAGAAATCGGGCGCCTGGATGGCTCAGTGCGTTAAGCCTCAGGTATGATACCTGCCTTTGGCTCAGGTATGATCTCAGGGTCCTGGGATCAAGTTCCACTTTGGGCTCTCTGCTCGGCAGGGAGCCTGCTTCCTCCTCTCTCTCTCTGCCAAATAAATAAATAAAATCTTAAAAAAAAAAAAAAGAAATCTTCAAAATGAGATACTAAAAATACAAACCCAAATCTAAGCAAAGCCAAGAAGCACAAAGAAAAGCCAAGATTAAAGAGAAGAAAAAGTAACACAGCTGTGTGGCAAGCTGTGAGGGACAGGTCAAGCCTGAATAACTCTGTCATCCTACAAGCCACAGCAAGGCCCAGACAAGAAGCAACGGCACCACCCGCTGGGGTCCTCGGTGATGAATGCAAGCCAAGTCCTTCCAATTCCATTCCACAGCATCTGAGGACCTCTCCTCACTAGACAGACATCTGTATTGACATAAAAATTATCTGGTCTTTGTCCTGGCTCCAGGCAAGAGCTCCTAAAACCCCTGGAATCTCCCGAGCAGGGAGTGTGTCTATGCTTCACGATGCGGGCCAGCTACTGGAAAAACCACACCATGCTTAGAGGGTGGAAACTTTCAGTTCCACTGCACCCCTCACCTCTGGGGAGGGAAGAAAGGCCAGAGATCGGGTGCACTCACCAATGGGCAATAGTGTCCTCCACAGTCAGAATACTTCGTGTGCATCTCCATTCTCCCTCCACTTTAAAGAAACCCAGGCTGCACTCAAGACAAGGCACAACTGTGCCTTAGGAAAGAAAACGGATAGAATTCTCATCACCAGACCAACACTAAAAGCTTACCAGAAGAAGGCTGCAGAACTAACATGTATATTTTAAGAGACTATAACGTTTAAAAGCATAAATCATTTTTAAGGACACCAAGCTTGAACGAGTTCAGTGATCCAACCTTCATCACCAGGACAGGTCACACTGGATTTGAGGGCTTCCACTACAGGGCACATTTATGAAATGCTAATGAAGATTTTCTCCTTCATATTCCATCCTGGGGCTGGGGGGAAAAAACCACCTTGCTAAGATTCAGAGGGAAAACTGCCTGCTAGTGACAGGTGCCACCGAAGGACACAGGAAAAGACGTGAAAGAGACACACAGAGACACGAGGAAAGGCAGCAAACAATCTGTTTTCTGCAAGGCGAAGAAACCATCTGGGAGGCAGCAGTTCCAAATATGTAGAAAAGCAAAACTTCCCATAAAGACCACATAGACGTAGATCACTCTTCTAAGAAATACTAAGGTTAAAAAGGGAAAATAAAAGGGCGCCTGGGTGGCTCAGTGGGTTAAACGTCTGCCTTTGGCTCATGGTCTCAGGGTCCTGGGATCAAGTCCCGCATCGGGCTCTCCAGTCAGCATGGAGGCCTGCTTCCCCCTCTCTCTCTGCCTACTTATGATGTCTCTCTCTCTCTCTGTCAAATAAATAAATAAAATCTTAAAAAAAAAAAAAAAAAGAAGAAAACACCAACATGTCACTACTGAACTCTTCATCCCACAACATCTATATTCATGTGTGAAGTACAAATGCAATCTAGTTTATTAACTGATCCATAGTCACAAAAGAAAATGATCCGTCTATCTAAAGCAAACAGCGTGTTTCAGGAAATGTTTCAGCAAATCTGTTGGGTTATCCTGTAGGATGAAACAAATCTCTTAAAATGGGGAAAAATCATTGGGTTGGGTAAAAATGTAGAAAAAGTACCTTCGAGGAGGCACTCACTGCACAGAGCCGTGCATGTTCAGAGGTGAGGAGGGCATCCCCCAGACATCCGGAGGCACCCCATCTAGCTTTAGTCAGGACTACACCTCTTGACTTGAGCAAGCACACAAAATGCACAATCCGGTCAGCATGACAGTGACAAGAAGAACCACCCAGCTCTGCCCACAATGTAGCTGGAAAGAGAGGAGCGACAAAGCAAATGAGAAGGCACAGCTCTGGAAAGCTCAGAACCACACGAGAGGAGGAAGCAAGGAAGCAAGGACAAGAGCTGGAGGCATCTGTGGGGAGAGAAGAAAATGAAGTCGTGCTGGGCTGAAGTCAAGGGAACAGCAGGACAGGAAAGAGCCTGGGTAGAAGCCTGCCTCAGTGCACGACTCAGGCTGGGTTCTCGGAAGGAGGCCGGCTTTACTGCAAAGGAACACAGGCAAATTCAAGCCCTCCTGCCTTTCCTGGAGCCCACAGGAAGGAAGACTAGGTTCCCAAAGTAAAGTAAATGGTATTTTCCTAAAAATTAAAACCAACTGCTTCAGAGGACTGTGCTCTACCACTATCCATAAACCAGTATTTTTTAAATACTTAAATTTAAAAATATGTTTTAACGTATTACTTAACTGTAAGGACAAAAATCCTAACAAAATGAAGGAGGTAAAATGTACTAATGGTACCACTCTCTGTACTATCTAGTCCAAACTGTCACAACCCCTCTTAAAATCAAGGTCATAAAGAATCCCAATCACTTTACATCATCAAAGACCTAAAACCCAGAGACATTTCGGTGACACATGTCATTAATTCCTAAGCCAGTGCTGTGGAGAAAATGACATTAATACAAGTATGACTATATGAATACAACACAAAGTATCACACACTGTTCTGTGTGCTTTGCCTTTATTAATTCATTTATCTACCCACCAACCTTACTGGTAGATACTGGTCAGCAGGGGCAGAAGTGGGATTCAGAGCGGCCAGTCGGCTTCAGAGGATGGACTCAGGACCACTCTACTTGAATAAAGTGGACTCTTTCTAATGAATAAAGTAGACTCTAATGATCAATTATATTATTTCCACAAAACCACCTCCTCAAAGTGTTCTACTATTTCCACATTCTTCTTCATGTTCTACTTTACATGATGCTAAAAGAAAAGAGCCTGGATACGACGAACTCTCAAACAACATGGGTTTCAACTGTGTGTGGATTTCAGGTCGACACAAGTGCAGTACTGTCAATGTTTTCTCTTCCTTTTGAGCTCCTTAACATTTCCTTCTCTCCAGCTTACTTTGTGGTAAGAATACAGTATAAAATTCATAGGACATACAGGATATGTGCTAATCAACTGTTCATGGGATGGTAAGGCTTCTGGTTAACAGGAAGCTCTTCATAGTGAAGTTTTTTCAAGTTGCAAATTATACACAGATTTTTGACTGCGTGAGGGATCAGCACCCTAAACCCCATATTGTCCAAGATTAACTGTACGTACAATGGAATATCAATCTTAAAAAGGAAGGAAATCCTGACACCTGCTATAACACAGATGAACCTTGAGGACATTATGCTGAGTGAAATTAACAAGTCACAGAAGGACAAATGCCATTTATGTGAGGCACCCAGAGCAGTCGAACTCAAAGACAGAAAGGGGAATGGTGGCTGCCACGGGCTGGAGGGAGTGACAGGTAAAGAGTGATTCAATGGGTTGAGTTTCAGTTTGGGTCGATGACAAAGTTCTGGAGATGGATGGCAGTGATGGTTACTTATATAACCATGTGACTGTACTTAAGACCAATGAACTGTACACCAAAAATGGACTAAAATGGTAAATTTAGTTATGTGTATTTTGCCACAATGAAAAAATATATATAATAGCTTTAAATATTATGAAAATGTAAGAAAGTACTTTTGCCCATCAAAGAATAAAACTATATTCATTAATCTTACTTGCATTTGGGTGAAGGTTGTATCTTAACATAAATTTTAGGAAATCAGTATTAATAATGAAAACAAAAATGATGACATTTTCCAGAATGAATCTAACTTGTTATGATAAGAATTTAAAGTTTTGTTATCCTTCTTAGAGATACTCTGCTACTCTCATTTCTTTCTCTCTGCAAGACTTCTCTTTGGGTTGTTACTGACGACCCATTGCTTCCTTGTTATAAACTCAGGATTTAAAATCTCTGACCCGTGTACGTTTCTGGCCCCTGCTATAAGTACACACTATGAGAAACAATTCACATCTTCTTCCCTCCTTCCAACAACAACCAGACAGGAGGCTCCCAGTGCCCCCAACTTCCTAATACTCATGCCCTTATATGATCTTCTATTCTTTGGCAAAAGTTACAGAATGTCATTTCCAAGGTTAATTTACAGAAACAGTGGCTTCCAATTGTGGGGAAGGCCCATGACAAGGCCACCCACCAGGAAGGAACGGACCCTCCTCAGTTCAACAGTCCACAAGCAACTGAATCCAACCACTAACTCAGTGAATGAACCTAGAGGCAGATCTTCCCAGGGGTGAGGTGGCTCAGGACCACAGCCCTGGCTGGCGTCTTGACGGTACTTGTTTACCAACACGCACCCAGATCCCTGACCCATAGGAACCATGTGGTAATGAACGCATATTGTTTGAAGCCGCTGCAGTTTCACTGTCATTTAACTGTACGGCCATTAAGAACTACATACCACACAGACCGGACACCCTCTTGTCTGTCCCTAAGACCTTAAAACTTTCCCCCCATTATATTAGCTTCAGGTATACACACGATTCAGTATTTGTATATACTGTGAAAATGACCACAATAAATCTAGCTCACATTCACCACCACACATAGTTAAAAATGTTTTTCTTATGACAAGAACTCTTAAGTCTATTCTCTTAGCACAAATGAACAATCCAGTACTTACAGTATTTCTTTAAAGCCAAGATAACCTCAAACTCATACACCCCATGGCACTTAGCACATAACAGACACACACAGCACATATTCTTTATCTAGCCCATCATCTCCTTAAATCGAACTTGCAGTTTCAAAGACCAGTTCCCAATGCACCAGGCACACCTAACAGCATGAGAGCTCACACAAAGTATAGACATTCAGAAACAGTCACAGAAGGAGAGATACATGGAAACACTTTATTTCACTATCCTAGCAAATCTTCCCGCTAACAAGAAGTTTTTCTCAGAACGACTAAATAGAGGTTATTTCCCCTTTTTCCTGAGGCTTTTTGCCTCACATAACTTTCATCAGGTTATATACCAAAGCACCCCAAAGAACATTCAAGCAATTGAGTTAAAAATACCCAGGAGGCACCTGGCTGGCTCCGACAGAGAAGCGGACAACTCTTGATCTCGGGAGTGTGAGTTCAAGCCCCATGTTGGGCGTAGAGCTTACTTAAAAATAAAATCTTTTAAAAAAAAGTTTTTCAAAATAGCAAGTCTGGCTGATTTTAGCTATAAAGACACCACACAGGGCCAGGGTAGGCCAGTCCTGGAAGTAAAAATGGTTGTGGGGCTGGGCTGGACACAGTTTCACTTATTTCTCTTTATATTCTCACTCTGGTAGGTTATTAGTTTCCTGAGGTAATAATTCAGTGAACATGTATGAGCAACAGGGGAAAAAACAGGTACCACATAAGATTGGGAAAGAACTGAAGCAGAATCCTGTAGGATCTCAACTTCCTCCCCACTGACAAAAATCCATGCCAAGAGGGTTCTGCTTCTGGCCGGCTCCTTCCCAAATGACCCTCCCATCAATAAAGCTATAAACTCTGGGTAAGATGGACAGAACAACGATCTGGAAGTGCTAAAGAGCGATCGGAAAGGAGTCCGCTCTGGCAGAAAAGTAACAACGCAGGAAGAGATCCCTGAATTGTACTGCTCTCAGAGGACAGGGCGCAGGAACAGTATGACCTGGCAGATTGGTGCCAACAGAAAACGCCAGTCTTCCTAGTTTAAAGAAGCAAAAGCTAGAATTGAGGGCAATCCAGGAGGCTGGAAAAGTGGCGGATAACTCTCAGGGAACACAGCACGTGGAGGAAGATGGGCTAGATTCGTGTACACACTCTGCCTGCCCCTCCCGGGGAGCCCTGACATGATGCGGGTGCCAGCATCTTCTTAGCACAGCACCCAGCTAAGGCTGACAGCTACCCAGACTTAATGTGCAGTTCAAGTTCAGCCAAGCTACCGGCCTGCTGGGACATCACCAACACCTTTCAGGGCACCTCAAGGGCAGCCACAGGGTCCGCAACATATCTCGAGAACCAGGTCCGTCAGTCCGTGAAAATACGCAGGGGTCTCCAGAAAAGGGACAGGTACAAGAGCCCACGCACAAGATGAAGGCGACCAGCGCTGGACTGAAGGCAGCTAGCTACTCTCACTGTGTCCAAAGGCATAAAGTAAGTGCACTGATAATGGAAAGACAGGAAATATCAGAGGAGAAATTCCCACTACTGAAAAATACTGTTTTCTTTATTGTTAAACTGAAAATTCTCTGGATGGCTCAACAGAATGGAAATGGCAGGGAAAGAATTGGTACACTTTACAATATATCAATAGAAATTACCCCATATAAAGATGAGAGAGGAAAAAAGACTGGGGGGGGGGACAAGCAGTGGTTCAGGGGCCTGTGGGGAGCAGCAGCAGGTCGTAACATACACGCAGGAAGAGTACAGGACCTCAAAAAATAAATAAATAAAAGTGAGGCATAAACACATAAAAGCAACCCCCACAGGCATACTGTAGTCCAAGATGAAGAGAAATGCTTGAAACACCAGAAAGAAATGAAATATTACATACAAGAGAATAATTCAGATGACCACGAACTTCTCTTCAAGAAGCAATAGGGACACAAATGTCATTCCACACCACACACCACGCAACAAAATTAGTTCAAGACACATCAATCGACTTAAATATAAAAGCTAAACTCAGAAAGGTTTTAGAGGGAAACAGGAGAGGGTCCCCAAGAACTGGGGCAAGCAAAGTTTCAGCAAAAGTCATAGAAGAAAAGAGCTGGCAAATCAAAATTTACTCTCTTCAAAATACACCTTTAAGAAAAGGCATATGTATAAATATAAATAATAGCTCAATAAAGCTGTTCCAGAAAGACAGGAGGGTGGAGGGAATAGATAGGCAAGGCGCAGAGGAGGAGAATAAACACAAAACATGAATCTGGCACACATCCAGGATCTGTCTTTTAAAACTACAACTAAATACAGATCTTCCTCGGCTCATGACTGGATGGGGTTACAACGTGATAAATCCATTTTAAGTTGAAATGCACTGAATACACTTAAACTACTGGACTCCTCGCTGAGCCTTGCCCACCGTAGCAGCGCTCAGAACACTGACATCAGCCTCTAACACAAAGCTGGTTTCACAGTCAAGTGTTGATTCTCCCCCATAACTTACGCAACATGGGACTGGAAGTGAAACGCAATGTGCCTCTGCAAATACAGCATGGCCGCATCAGCCACTGTCCCCACGCCGGTGTGGCCAACAGACCCAGAGAGTGCCCAAACTGCCACCAACAGAACAGGCAACGGTGGTCCGCTCACACAACGCCCTAGCACCCAGCAAGAACCTGCAACAATGCAGGTGGCAGCACCTGCATCCCACCATGAAGGAAGACTTAACACAAGAGTCCACATTCTGTGACAAATGAAGTTCTAGAACAGGAAACGCTAATTGATAATAGAAAGTGAGCAGAACGTGGGGCACCTGGGTAGCTCAGTGGGTTAAAGCCTCTGCCTTCAGATCAGATCATGATCCCAGGATCCCGGGATCGAGCCCCACATTGGGCTCTCTGCTCCATGCCAAGCCTGCTTCCTCCCCTCTCTCTGCCTGCCTCTTTGCGATCTCTGTCTGTCAAATAAATAAAATCTTAAAAAAAAAAATAAAAAAGAAAGTGAGCAGAACAGTGTTTATCCATGGGGGAGAGGGATGAAAGCCAGGAGGAAATGGGAAGGGAACTCTGCCCTCGCCCTCACAATGGTCTGTGTCTGGAAAGGGGTTTGGGTTACACAGGTGCATTCATCTGTCAAAACTCAACCCAATGGTTTATTTTACCATGTATATTTTGCCACAAGAGGAAGGAAAACTATTACTGGGCCCTAGTGAATGATACACATACTGAATACTTAAAACACTGTGCACTCGTGATTGAACCTTACTTCTTGGACATACATCTAAATAAATAATTTACACACACACACACACACACGGAAATGGATAAATGGACAGGTATGTGATGAAGCAAGTCTAGGCAAATATTAATGATCAGAGAGATGGTTGCCAGAAGTGGGGGATGGGAAGGAGTAGGATATGGAGGGGGTCAAAAGGCACAAACTTCCAGTTATCAAATCAGTTCTGGGGGTACAGAGTACAGTTACTAATAATATAATGTATATCTGAAAGTTGGTACAACAGGTCTTAAAGTTCTCATCATAAGGAAAAAATATTTGTAATTGTGTGTAGTGACATATGTTAACTAGCCTTAACTGTGAGAATCATTTCTCACTATAAGCATCAAATCACTATATGCTGTACACATGAAACCAATACGTCAATTATATCTTGATAAAAAAAGAATATATATATATATATATATATATATATATATACACACACCCATAACTTTTTCTTCACATTTGTGCCAAAATCCAATAAATATATAAATTTCACACTGCTGAAAATCAAAGTCCTGGAGAATGTTTAAAAAAGTGTTAATGGGGGGCGCCTGGGTGGCTCAGTGGGTTAGGCCGCTGCCTTCGGCTCAGGTCATGATCTCAGGGTCCTGGGATCGAGTCCCGCATCGGGCTCTCTGCTCGGCAGGGAGCCTGCTTCCCTCTCTCTCTCTCTCTCTCTGCCTGCCTCTCCATCTACTTGTGATTTCTCTCTGTCAAATAAATAAATAAAATCTTTAAAAAAAAAAAAGTGTTAATGGTAGAATCTAGATTGTGGGTTTACATATTTTCACTGAATAATTCAACTGCTATGTATGTTTGGAACTGCTCATAATAAACTTGTGGGGAAGGGGGACTAAGCAGAACTCAGTGTCCATGCCTGTGTAGCCTTCTCTCTAAAGCAGTAATTCTGTACACGCTTCACACCTGTAATGGAAATTATGCAGAACAGTACATTTTTAAATCTTCGTTAATAAAAACGAAAGACAAAAAACTGGCATGTTTTATTTTTCCACGTTCATTCAAATGAGAATTCTAAAAGTTTTAAATTGGATCAGTTTAGGAACAATGTGTAGATGAAAATAAAGTCTGGCAGCAGGGTAGTGACTAGTCCCCTCCCCCTTGCTGTCAGCTCGCAAGCACACACACATGCGTGCACACACACGTGCACACACACCCCCCCAAGGCTTCCAGAGCCCCACAGCACAGTTGCAATAACAGCTGTAAGTGCCATAAAGATATTTACAGCCCCTACTTCTCTCCTGAGCTCCAAACCCACAGAGACAACCACCTAGCATGTATTTCTACCTAAACGTCACAAACACTTCAACATGCCACCTCCTTTCTTCCCCCAACCTGTGCGCTCCTGCCTCCATTTCCCAACCTGGAGGAAGGGTACCCCGCTGTCTGGGCCCAGCTAGAAAGCCCAGCACCCGAGCATCTCCAGCAGGCCCCGTCCCTTGGGCCCCACGGCCACTCCCGGGCACCCCCCTTCTGTCCCAGATGACACCCCTCTCCGGCCCCCTGCGAGCAGCCCAAGCACCGGCACGTCCCAACAAGGACATGCATCTAAGCAGTACCCAGAAAATGCACTGTCCCACTATCTCTGCATAGGAGACTCCAGTTCAGAATATTTTAATTATGGCTTTGACAAAATACATTTACATTTCTGCTGGCTTAAGGAACGTCCTTTTCAGAAAGACTGTTAGAGGCAGTTTATTCACGTTACTCATCGACCAGGTAACGCAGAGACCTTAGATTTCCTCATGGAACCACCTCAAGGTCCACATACGTCACCAAATTCACCAGCACACCAACTGGGCCCTTGTCCCCCAAGATGCCCGGAGTCCAGCGAGGCTTCCCATCTCACCCTGAAGGTCCTGCAGAGCAGGCGTCTTTGGATGCACCAGGGCCAGATAGGGCCCCCCAGCCTCCGTTCGTGCGCCTGCAGTGCGGAGTCAGAGAAGCACCTGCATCCTAGAAGTGCCCCGAGAGCACGAGCACAGGTGGCACGCAACACTCACACTCTCTGGCCAGCAGAGGCAGCCACGAACTGAGCAAGGGCCACAAAGAAATGGGGCTCCTTAATCACGTGTGTGCGCCACCATAGAACGACGATGGCGCCCCCTTGGCCTGTGATGTGTGCACAAATCACCCAGTGCATGTGTGCCGTGAGCATGACTGACTCCCCATCCTCCAGGCTTGGGGCTCCCCCTCACGTGTGGCCACGGGAGGAACAGGGGATGTTTGTGGAACTGGGAAGTCACCACAGCCTTGAAACGCCCCCAGTGCACTGGCATACCAGCACACTGCTCAGCTCTCCCGGCCAGGGCTCAAGCCTCACTTCTTGTTTCCATTTAAATGAGCTGCTACTGCATGTGACCTACAAGAAGTGTGGGTTCACCAAGTCCTACCAAGCTGCTTTTCTGTTAGTGTCTAGGATTTGAATTAAAAGTCAACTGAGGAGGCTGCCTGAGTGGCTCAGTGGGTTAAAGCCTCTGCCTTCGGCTCAGGTCATGATTCCAGGGTCCTGGGATGGAGCCCCGCATCAGGCTCTCTGTTTGGCAGGGAGACTGCTTCCTCCTCTCTCTCTGTCTGCCTCTCTGCCTACTTGTGATCCCTGTCTGTCAAATAAATAAATAAAATATTTAAAAAAAAAAAAAAAGTCAACTGAGGGGCACCTGGGTGGCTCAGTGGGTTAAAGCTTCTGCCTTCGGCTCAGGTCATGCAGGGTCTTGGGATCGAGCCCCGCATTAGGCTCTCTGCTCAGAGGGGAGCCTGCTTCCTCCTCTCAGCCTACTGTGATCTCTGTCTGTCAAATAAATAAATAAAATCTTAAAAAAAAAAAAAGATAAATATTAAAAAAAAAAGTCAACTGAAAACCAGATCTCTATGAATATAACACCCAAGTACCTTGAACACACTAACGACTACACATGGATGCTGCTCGAGCTGGCAGGGGGGCAGCTGAGGCAAGCCTGCTTTTCCTATCATTCTCAGGAATCCCTTTATTTTCCAAGAGTACTTCTTGGACATTCATGGATCCAAACCAGGTATTTATATAGTCTGGCAAAAATATTCAACATTCACGAGCTGCCCACTCCTGCTCAAAACGACTTCCTATGTTGTGAAATCCAGTCCAGAATGCTGGCCTGTCCACCACAGCTGGGAGAGCACACTGTCGCCTCTTTTCTGTGGAAGGCCCCTCCGTGCAGACCAGCACTCCAGCCCCCGACCACGCCAGGCCAGATCACTTGGCACCATGAGCTCAGTCAAATAAGGCCAGCATACTTCACTTCTGGGAACTAGACTCTTCTGATGGCCTCACACCACAAACCCCAGGAGACACGATTTGAGACAGCACACAGCGGACTGTCAACACACATGCCCAACATGAGGCTGGGAGCCCTGACGAGCCTATGGCTAACAGAGATCTTGCAAGATTCATGTTTCATATTAAAATTTAATGAATATTCTGCAATTCACTCCATCATACAGCTGGTTTGAATAGAATATTCTGCCCTCAAAACCTTGCAGTAAAACAAACGCTCCAGGTGGGTATGCCACATTCACCCTATGGTCGCTCCACGTGCTGGCACGCTGCGCAGCCTGGCCCCAGGGGGTACCAGTATCCCAGCAGGAGAAGGCAGGCATACCCGAGAGTGCTGCTGAGCCACAGGAGGAAGCCTGAGTTTCAAGGCCTGCCACAAAAGCCTCCAGTGGGACGGGGGATGGGGACACGAAACGTAGAGATGGAAAGTCATGTGACTGTCACTGACAACAGAACAAACATGATAAAAGCAAGGAGTGATTTCGGTGTCACTAGCATATGATGTTTTGTTCACACACTTTGGCAGTGTGTTCAGAAAGTAATTATAGCACAGCATGATCGAAGAGAATTACTGGCCGTCATCTGAAAACCAGCAGCCTGCTTCTATCCTGTGTCTTCAGCCGAATATGAACTGCATGACACTCAAGAGACTTTGGAATGGTGTGTCCTATGCTCTACAAAACGTTCAAACAAGATGGAATGCTAATTATTACATGTTTAAGAAGAAAAAAAAGGTGCTTGACAAGAAGGCCTCCATGCTGTGCTTTTCCGACACTCAGGGCAAAGCGGAGTTATCAGTCAACTGTCGCCTGAAGGCAAGAGAGTCCACTGGAACCTGCCAGAAGCGCACCTGTGATTCTCACACAGTCTCAGCTGTAAAATTCTCTTTCATCTACCTGAAGAAGCTGAAATGGGCATGCACACAATCAAAATTTAGATGAGGCAACAAACGCAAAGACAAGTTTGTTACCCTGAGAGCCAAGTACACTACTTCTCTGGTAGCCTGCTAGATTCAACGGTTAGGGCAATTTGGTCTTAAATGGCTGTGAAAAGTGGCAAGCCATGCAGTTTTTATTTTTTCAATTTCAGTGAGGACATTTTCAAGCAGAGCACAAAATCTACTGGAATTTCTTCAGGGAGATTACATCACGACCATCTACTAACTCGCGTCATTCCCACCGAGGCAACAGTCTCTTCTCCCCATTCCATTAATCATGCTATTTACTGCCGAGCGTCCGGGAAGCCTTCTTCCTCTGACCACCTTGTTAAGCGCTGCTGCTCATCTACCTCCCAGTTCACACAAGGTGGTCCTCTCGGACTGGCCACTTCCTACACCAGCCCTTACAAAGGTCTGCAACACCATCAAACTCTGGTAATCACCCTCCCCCAGATGATTCCCACCAGATTCGCATCACCTGTTAACCAGCCCCGGCGTCCCAGCATAGAGAACTGCATCACCTCTATCCATGGTGCTAATACGTGAGGCACATTGAAGTATTTGCTGAACACTGAATGAGCAAGTAACATACAATGTGACCACGTGACCACAGACCACCATCATTTAATGTTCACAAACTTTTTAAAATTAGAGAGCACCTTTCAGAAATAACACGGAACTTTGTATTTTAGGTCAATGGGGGAAATGTCTCTTACTTTTATGTCTTTGCTAAAAGTATGACCAATGGGGATGCCTGGGTGACTCGGTTGGTTAAGCTGCTGCCTTCGGCTCAGGTCATGATCCTAGGGTCTTAGGATGGAATCCCTCATTGGGCTCTTGCTCAGCAGGGAGCCTATTTCTCCCTCTGCCTCTGCCTGCCTCTCTGCCTCTCTGTGCGTGCTTGCGCGCACGCGCTCTCTCTCTGACAAATAAATAAAATCTTTTTTTAAAAAAAGTATGATCCATGAAGGTTAGACACTATACACTAAACAAATATACAAAACTGATAAAATTTAAGAAAACAGGCATACAGAAAATAATATATACAGTGTCAGATCTATTCACTGAAACCTGGGAGCAACTCAATCTTAAAACTACCACGTTAATCATTCAAACTAAATCTTTCTACTCATCAATTAATTTTAACCAGATGAAGTATGAAACTGAAGTAGATTTAATGAAATGCATCCTGACCTGAGCAGGTGGTCACTCTTACTCTAGCACCCAGCAAAATGATGGGCAAGCACTCTCGACTTCCCCCCAGTCTCCGAATCACGAAATAGGCTTTGTCATGACACACGGATACCTAAAATACTGCACGTGCAGAATCAGAACATTCTAACGTCTGATGTTCCTACCCACATCTTCATGTGTTAGCTTAATCTCTTAAATGTGTAGCAGCTGACTATCAACTGGCATGGGACCTAAATCCTGATCCGATTTCTCGAAGTAATTCACACAACATCTCTAAGCAACAGCTGTGTAACTTTTATAGTATTTCTAAAAATATAAAGTTCAAACATTAAATGAATTTCATCTAACATTTAGGAATATGACTGAACAAAATACAGTCAACTCAATTCATGTTAAAAAAGTAATTTAGCAGAAGGCAACCTCAAAATGACGAGTAATCCAATTCATAAAAAATAAAAACGTTCTGGGGCTGCATTCTAATTTTAGAAGTGCCCTTTTTTTTCCTTCAAGATATATAATGCCTGCAACTAAGCACAGAGTATTCTTTTTATCATTATTTCCCTACTACTGATGAAGATATTCCATTTGGCTAAAAATTTAGAAACTGTAACTTTTCTCATTATATTGACATATTTTTCAGCCCTCCTACAACCGTAACCAAGACAGACTTTTCTGAAGCTGCCTCGCTGTGTCATGCCACCTTGTCATACCGATACTCTGCAAGTCCTACCTCTCGTGAGACTGACAGCTACATCTCAAAGTACTCATTGAAAAACCCAATTTTCAGGTACTTCTTCCCCTCAGTGACAATCGCAAGAGGGACCTCTACCAGTCAGACCTGCTGCTTAGTCAGCAGAGAGTCTTGGAGGGCTCGCAATGAGCTCAGCCTTCCGGGGTCTTCAATTCCCTGATCTCTAGACTAAAAGGGTTCCTAATAATAGCCAAGTCATATCACAAAATAAGAAGAACACACAGAGCCCTATAGTGATGCTGTTCAACGTCAGTTGGGCGGGGGAGGGGGGGCTTCAAATAAGTCTTTTCCAAAAAGTTTCACTGTTTAAATTTACCAAATAGCAGTTAAATTATGCTACAAGAACAACCAAGACTACAAATACTCTTCTCCAATTCTTAAGCTGGAAATGAGTGATTTAGTTTCTAGGAAATTTTACTTACTTTTCTAGGATTAAGATTCAAAATCTGATCTTCTAGATAGCCATTTCTTTTCAAAAGCCACTAAATAAAAACATACTTCTAGATAGCCATTTCTTTTCAAAAGCCACTAAATAAAAACATAATCAGGCGAGGGGAGCCTGGGTGCCTCAGTCAGTTGGGCACTCGACTCCTGTTTCAGCTCAGGCCATGATCTCAGGGTCATGAGATCGAGCCCCCTGTTGGCCTCCACACTCAGGGATTCAGCTTGAGATTCTCTCTTGCTCTCTCTGCCCCTCCCCACCCACTCTCTCCACTCCTCTCTAAAAAGAAATTAAGTATATCTTAAAAACATAATCAGGTGATGCAGGCACAAGCTGGGTGGCAAAGGGTTAAAGATCATGGTTTATCTCACAGTTGGACAGGCTGTTCTTCACAAAGCTGCCACCTTAAGAGTGCCATCTCTCTCTCTAATGTTTAGATGAAAATGAAAATTAAACATCTGACCAGTGAGATTAAAAATGGTAAATAAGTTGAACAAATGGCCACAGCTGTTGGTGGCACAGTTTCTGTCATTCCGATGAGCACTCTGGGGCAGAAGACTTAAGGGAACCCCCCCCATCTCTCCCCTTCTTTCTCCCACACTGCAGAACAGCAACAGAAGCTCTCCAGTCACACCTGGACAACATTCCTACCCAAAGCAACCACACATTGATGTTTCTGTTCTGGAAAGAAACAAATACTCTGCCAGTGGTGACACAGGACAATTTAAATCTTTACCCAGGGAGACTGTGTTCTGTAACAGCAGTACCTTGGAAGAAGGTTAACAATGAAACCCAACCTGTAACCCAAACTGGAGGACACTAAACAAAATAATTCTCCTCATCAAAAAGGTCAAGGTTAAGAAAGACTGAAGGACTTGCTCTGTATTAAAAGACACATGATGACGAAATCTCACATGCCATCTCAATCGACTCCTGGATTAGAAAATACAGCTTTCTTTTGCTACACTAAATCTGAACAAATTTTCATAAATAATGTATTGGGCCCACAAGGTATATTCTAAAATCATGTTCTATGGTGAACCAGATCTAAAGTCAAACTGCTGAACTTTTAAAATTTAAATCTTTACTTTTTAATCAATGGTATTAAGAGTTTCCCTCTAATTAATGTTTTTTACAATCATTATCTAGTTATATGCTTCCCAATGACCTCCATCTTTGCAACCCTCTGCAAGGTCAGTATTCGAAATTCCTTTTTAAAGATATGGTAACAGCTGCAAAAGCCAGAAAGAACCAGAGCAGAGCGCCCAGCAGGACCCAAAGACCCTTCACACAGGGTCTACTACACTCACGTCCTGTGGGGTAAAGTTCACAGAGAATAAAGGTGTTTCTTCATACAGAAGTGTCAAAACCTTATTTGTAATTCCTTTAATTCACTTTAATCATTTAAAAAGAAACTATAAATTATACCATCCTTTGCTGTCTTCTAAGCTAACCCCACACAAGAGTACACAGGAACAAGAAAGTGAGAAGGAAGGAAGGAAGAAGAGAGGAGAAAAAGAAAAAGACAAATGAGAAAAAGAAAAGGAAAGACAGAAAGCTATCCATAATGAAAGGAACTAAAAATCCAACATAGCATCAGCTTCCATGGGTGGGGGAGGCCTCACCAAGAACATGAAATATAGTAAGGCACTTGTCTCATTAGAGAAGGTACAGTCTTTGGTAAATGTTTAAAAACAACGAAAGTAAATGAACATACACGTTTTAAGTGAAGAGAAAATTATGCTCAAGTGCATGCGTGTGCGCACAAACGATGACTTGGAAACCAAAGGACGAAGAGTACGTCTATCGGGGAAGGCAGGAGGAGCAAACAAGAACAAAAGGAAAGCAAACAATATAAAAGACAAAAGCTCAAAAAGCAGTAATACCCAACAAAATATAATTGTAAAGCAAAATTACAGAGGCATGGTAGTGAACAGAATAAAACTACTATCCTATAATAATGTTTGATTCATGCAAAAATCTATGAACGCTAAACAGTGGGTTGCAGCTGCTGGATATGCATTCAGTCTCAAAGCATCACTCCACAAAGTACTTATCAATAATGAAGAGACACAGATGCCTTTATAATGAAGAGATGTGATTCCGCACCACCTTAACCAAATGATCAAGCCTAACACCCCAGAATTAGAAAAGATGGACATCACTGGCCTCCACATGATGGGCTAGAAAGAACACAACATGGCTATGTAGTAGAATACTCCTGCCTCAATGGTTAGCCTACACGTGCTCAAGCAGAAACAAGCAAGCAAGCAAACAATCCTGCACCCAGCCAGGACTCCTCAAACTGGCAATGGCAAGCCAGGGGAAAAAGGCCTAAGAACTATTTCCAGAATCTAGATTATAAGAAACCAAAGAGACAGATTGGACAAATGGAACGGATGAATGAATGGAGTGGAGGGGAAGAGCAATAAAGAACATGAACTCTGGGCCAGACAGCATGTTAGACAGCACACACCAACGTTAAACTCCAGTCTGATAACTTCACTGTGATGACAGGGCCAGGTGCCCGTGTTGTTCACATTCGGGGGAACTGCGTTCAACTCCCAAACAGTGCACCAAACACAAAGAAAATTAAAAAGCAAATATGAAAAAATATTAACCAGTATGCTGGTGAATCTACATAAAGAGTACCTTAATTTTCTTTGTAACATTCTTAGAACTTCAAAAAGTTCCCCAAAAAAGTAAAGGAACATAAAAAATACATAAAGAGGTTCATACTGATAAAAACTGAAGAGTAAGCTCGATCCACCATGAACACATTCACCCTACACAATATGCCTTGAAATACATCTAACAGAACTGTAGGGGAAAACTGACAATTATTTTTAATTGAATCTCCTGTTCAGAATGGACAGATCAAGCAAACAAAATATAAGCAAAAACATCAAAGTCCTGAAGAACACAATTAAAAGGCTTGAGTTAGAAATACACAGAATACCACCCCAATAAAAGAAAATATGCAGGTTTTCTAGCAATCTGAAACATTTATGTAAATAAGCCAGGTACTGGGCAAAAGGAAGCCTCATTAAATTCTAGAATCTATCTTACAGATTATGCACCGATATAATGCAATAAAATTAGATATTAAGAAAATTACTATTAAAAATTTCCCAAATTTAGAAACCAAAAGAAGTATAATTACACAAGGTTGAAAAGATCGGTAAAAGTTAAGAAATATTTAGAAAACATATGTGTCAGAGCAAAGACAGAGCTTAAAAGGGATGTTCGTGGCTTTAAACACACGTAGCAAAAAATAGAAAAGATTGAAAATTTTTAAACCAAAAGAGGATAACCAAAGAAACAGAAAGGGAAAAATGAGATCTGCAGAAGCCAATGAAAATCTAGATCAAGAGAACAGAGAAAATTAACATCAATAAATGTTTCTTAATAAATACTAACAACCCCTAAATAATAATAAACAAATAAATACTAACAATCCAGATAAAGTGGTTTTTAAAGAGTTAAGAGATTAAAGTGGTTAAGAGTAGTAGAAAAACAGATAAAAGACCCAAGCGTAGGGAAATCATTAGATAGATTTTCATAACATGGGAATTTTACTACACACCAATGAATATGTAATCTAGATGAATGGCCAAATTATCAAAGAAAATACAGAGGATCTGAAGAGACTGAAAAACAAACCCAAAAATTAAAGAACCTGAAATCCACACAAACACCACACTCAGACACGGACACACACAGACATATACCACACACACCAGCAACAAAAACTCCTGCCTGAGACTATTTTTATTAGGTAGATTCTACCAAGCTTGAAGAAACAGTTTATTAGTATGTTAAATAAGTGTGTTCATCAGGTAAAGAGCAAAAGCTGCATACTCCATTTAATCAGACCAGTGTTGTCTTGATTTGAAACCTGGGGAAAGTTAAAGCTAATTCACTTACTGAAGTAGGTGTCTAAGTCACTGGCCAAGCCAGTAATGTATTTAAAAAAAAAAAAAAAACACAAGATTCTCCATATTAGAAGATAAAAGAAAAAACATGATTATCTCAACAGAAGCAGAAAAAATTGAAGGAATCCATTTAACAATTTTTTAAATCTTATCAAGAGAGGAACAGAAGAGAGTTTCCTTCTTTTGGCAAAGGTTATATATACCAAAAGCCATGATAAATATAGAGGAACTTCAGATGCATTCCCCTGAAGTCAAAAGAGGACTGCAGACAGCCCAGCCAACACCGAAAAAGGAAAAAGAAAGAGCTACACTCAAAAGGAAAAGAGAACACTGGCACTACTGCCACAGACGACATCACCCATCTATGAGAACCCATCCACTGCCCCCCCAAAATCTGAAGGTTTGGGCAATCTCAAATTCTAGTTGGCCTCTTCAAGGAGCTCAGTAAATTGACCCAATATATTTATGCAAAAGCAATGGTTAATCAATGCCTAAATCAACCTGAAAAAGCATCAACTTGCACAATCAGATAGGGAGACATACTATTAAATTACAGACACAACAGTATGAACAGTTAAGGTGTGAGCACAAGAACAAGGGCCAAGTAGAAAACAATGGAACTTTCTTCATGACACAGGATGAAAGGATAACTTAATAAAGGAGAGAAGGGGAGCGCCTGGGTGGTCCTGTCAGTTAAGCATCTGCCTTTGGCTCAGACCTAATTCTGAACTCCCAGGATTGAGCCCCACATCGGGCTCCCTGCTCACCGGGGAGCCTGCTTTTCCCTCTGACCCTCCCCCTTCTCATATTCTCTCTCTCTCTCTCTCTCTCTCTCTCGAAATAAAAATCTTTAAAAAAAAAAAAAAAAAAAAGGTAAAAAAAAGAACCACAAATTAATGGCCAAACAAGGAATTGATGGTTCTTGGCCGTCCAAAATGAGGACTCTAATGTTCTAATTTAGAACATTTCCCTAAGTAAACTTAAGTAATGTAACAAGCATTTAAGATTACACGTGGGGGATGCCTGGGTGGCTCAGTGGGTTAAGCCGCTGCCTCATCTCAGGTCATGATCCCAGGGTCCTGGGATCAAGTCCCGCAGCATCGGGCTCCTTGCTGGGCAGGGAGCCTGCTTCTCTCTCCACCTCTTCCTGTCACTCTCCCTGCTTGTGCGCTCTCTCTCACTCTGAATAAATAAAATAAAACCTTAAAAAAAAAAAAAAAAAGATTACACATGGAACTTCTTGAAAGTTCAAAGGATTTTTTTTAACAACACATACAGTTCTTTATCAGAATTCAAAGTACATGTTTAAAGCTTGGACACTTAAATAACCCCTGAAAGAATTTAAGATACAGTAACTTGTAGGTCCCATAAAATTTTTAATTATACAGTAATACTCAAAATTAGAGAAAAACAGGACAAAGTACACCTTCAAATAGACGCATGCTTTTCTCTTTGTCCACAACGCAGTTTCACAAAGACAGGGAGCTGCTGTTTATGCTACCATGGCCTCGGACCACAGGAGAGGCTCATGGCAGGCACAATGGGCTGCGAGTCACACTTCATTTTCAAAGACAACACTTAGAGCCTATCAATCAAAATGACTGTGGGACGCCTGGGTGGCTCAGTTGGTTAAGCAGCTGCCTTCGGCTCAGGTCATGATCCCAGCGTCCTGGGATCAAGTCCCACATCGGGCTCCTTGCTCCACAGGGAGCCTGCTTCTCCCTCTGACTCTGCCTTGCACTCTGTCTGCCTGTGCTTGCTCTCTCTCTCTCTCTCTGACAAATAAATAAATAAAATCTTTAAAAAAAAAATGACTGTGAAAACTACATTAAGGAAAACATCTGTATTTACCAAATGCAGTTTTAAAAATCAGAGATTGAGCCAATATACAAAATCATAAAAACCCACTTTATATAAAATTTCACAAATTTAGTAACATATGGCTATTGGACTGAATGGTCAAAATAAAAATTGGTAGTCACGCATAACTGTAAAGAAAAAAAGATCATGGCAAAATTAGAAATGTGTTACATAAAACAAATGAAAATACCACCCAAAAGCCTTTCACATATTGAGTCTTAAGGGGTCAATCTTATTCAACTATAATTCAAGGTAAAACTTTTTGTGAGCACTATAAATTTCTGCTAGAAACTTCTAATAAGCAAACATCTGAGTGTATGCCCCAAAATTTTTAGTAACAGTATACATTATGAGTAAAAATAATAACAGTCATTCCACAAAATAAACTCAGAATCCTAAACAGGTTATTTTCAGTGGTAGACAATAAAAACAGGAATTCCTTGTCTCTTCATTTTGGAAAAAACCAAATTCCTAGTGGATATTCCAGGCAAATTAAAGCCCAGACTCTTCTACCATTTCCAGCCAATGAAGTTACAACTGTTCCTTTTTCCTTTGGACAGTACCTTGAGAAAGAAGGGACAACAAAGCCAAAGGGGAAACAGTGTTTCTACCTTTGGGGCGGGGGGGGGGGGGGGGGGCAGAAGCAGGTAGGAAAAAGGCACCAAACAGCTACTGAACAAGGGAGGACTGCACAGAGTGACCTATCCACTTGAAGTGAACACCACGGTGTAAAAATCCCATGTGTTAACACAGAATCCTGGACTATATTCCGAACAGTATGCAAATGACCTAACAGTAGAAATCCTCCTTTTTTATTCAGCTAAGTATGACAAGAAAGCAAATACTTTTGTAAATGGTGAAAAAACAAGATTTGAAAATAAGCATAATAGAGATGGTTTAAGTAAGCCCTAAGGGAAAAGATTATAAAATGGCTGCAGGCTGACTTTAGTCACCCGTTAATTAGACATTCCAGTAGGGGTTGTCAAGGGTTAAAACAATGCACAAAGGGGATGATGTCAGCCTACAGTGTTGATTTCTCACAGGGTTTATGAAGGAAAATCTGCACAACAGAAAAACAATACCAAAAACATGAACCTAGAGCAATCAAGGGCCTGTTCATTTCTGAAATGCAAATAGGAAACACCAAATTAAAATCTTAAAAAAATTAAAAAACCAACATCTTGTAAACAGGCATATTACTTTGAAAACACAACAACAACATCGTAAAATAAAGCTCAGAACATGTAAAACAAAGTGCTACATCTTCCCTTTCAACAGTCCTCTATGTCACAAAAACAGTACTTCCAATGTACTAACCACGTCATGAATTACTATAATCCAATTTTAAAAAGATTGGAGACAAAGATCTAGCTCTTAAATTGTACTGGGGGAAGAAAAAAAAAAGCTGCCATTTTTTTTCTCAGTATTTAATCAAGCTAAGCCGTCAAAGTTAAAACTAGGCACTGTTCTTGTAATGCACAGGCTCCAGTCAAGACACAGGGAGGGAGGGAGTGTGTGCTTGTGTGGTAACCTAACCGGGTACCAAGAAAAACCCAAGCACCATCACAGACACAGGTCAGTTACTGGTCTCCACTGAAAACCAATGCTGACCTACCACAGGAATCCCTCTAAAACATGGTGCACCCTGGCTTACACCATTTTTAAACTAGCATTTTCACATGATTAGAAAAGCAAAAAAGCACCTAAATAGATGTATTCAAGAAATGACTTTAACACTAACTACAATTAGAAGGAAACACATACTGTCTTGAAATGAAAAATGATAAATATTATTTTAAATTTTAAATTTTATCACTTTGATGGAGTTTTCTAGTGAAAAGGTGAGGAATGCCAAAAACAAAGAGCACCAACTGAATCAAGGATTGCACTCCCACCCACTGACTAATCTGACTGCTGACCTTCAACAGGTTAGCTTCACTGACTACCCTGCCACAAGCTTCGCAACCATGACCCACTCAATCCTTGGAATAATCCCAGCCAACAGGTATTGCTGCTATCCCCATTCTGCAGATAACAATACTGAGGCTCAGATGTTAAAGACCTTGCCTAGGATTATAAAGATTCTAAGTCATAACCCAGGGTTCAAACTTGAGCCATTTGAGCACAGAATGCTTCCCTTAACTACCAAGTGGGTATGTATTTGGTCTTCTGGGTTTCAGCTTCTTCACCCATGCAGTCAAAGGTTCTAACTGTACAATCAAAGGTTCTAACAAAATGCAAAAGCAGCAACAGAGGTTTCAACTATTAGGACAGATTTTGGAGGAGTGGAAAAGAGAGTCAGTAAGAAAAACACAAATGCCCCAGTTAAAAAAGGACAATTCACAAAACATTCGGAGAAAACAGAGATGAAAACACTCCAGTTAGCTATGGCAAAGAAATGCAAGCTAAAACAAAGAAATGCAAGATACCCTTTTTTTAAACCCTGTTAATGCCCATCTGGGAAAAAGGTGAATCTTGTCGATAAAAATGAAATGGTACAAGCCCTGCCAAGAGCTGTTTGTCCTTATGCATCAGGAGTCTTTGAAATGCAGATATCCACTGATTCAGCGGATTACACTGTTTATAAGTTAAGTGTATTCTGTAAGTGTATCATGTATGTACGAATGTTAAGCCAACAACCACTCATGATGATGGGAAATTCCAACAAGAGACCAACTAGGTAAATACATTTTCAGGTTGAACTTTATGAAACTGTCGATATTTGGTCACTTGTAAATTGAAATACACAGAGTAACTTTAAAAATAATATGTATCTGTATTTAAAGTTGACCTTTTAGGACGCCCTGGTGGCTCAGTTGGTTAAGCGTCTGCTTTTGACTAGGGTCATGATCCCAGAGTCCTGGGATTGAGGCCCACATCAGGCTCCCTGCTCAGTGGGGAGTCTGCATCTCACTCTGCCTGCTGCTCTCTCTGACAAAAATAAATAAAATAAAATCTTTAAAGTTGACCTTTTAAATATTAAAGAGGAAAAAATAGAGACAAACTACACTATTTTAGGTAAAAAGAAAGGTCAGTAAAGAGAATATCTGAGAATCAACTCTCCACCTGGCACCTTTACAGACATTGTCTCTAATTTCCTACAGTCGCCCTGTAACGTACTGTTACTCTCAGTTCACAGGTTTGGGAGCAAATCTCAGGTTGAATAATTTAGGAAACTAGTCAAAGGCGAGGCTAAGATTCAAAGCAGACCTTCATGTCTGACTTCAAAGCCTGTACCATCTCCAATCGGTTACTTCCTCAAGTGTATTAAAACTAATATTATAACATATTATCAATAACAGGAGGACATCCAGGACATAATAAAAAAATTTCATGAAATAATACTGCTTTCAAAGCAAAAAAAGACCATGAAAATACATGTTGTGGGCTCAGCTGTGACCCCACCCCTCAGAAAGCCACTGTATTTGGAGACGGGACCCTTAAAGAAGTGATTAAGGTAAAACGAGATCTCATACAGCTGGCCCCATCCAACCTGACTGTTGCTCTTAGAAGAAAAGACGAGGATACAGACAGAGGGCAAAGTGAGGACAGCGAGAAGGTGGCCTTCTGCGAACCTAGGAGACAAGTCTCAGAAGAAACTGGACCTACCAATACCCTCTTTCTGGACTTCCGCCCCAGGGCAGAAAGAAGGTGAGTTTGTGTCAATGAAGGCACCATCTGTGGTGTCTGGTTCTGGTGGCCCCAGCAGCCTACCACGCTGCCCTTACTCTGAAAGGACTGAACGTCGTAAAAACCTAAACCTGACCCCCCTCCCATATTAAAGAAAATATGCTTTTAGACAGATTACCCAGAAAGCACCAAAAGAGAACATTTTACAAATACTTTTAATGAAATATGAGATCATTTTAAAAATATACCTCTGGAAAATTTAACCTACTGGAATTACCATATTAAAAAGCTTTGGTAGTCCATTCAATTGCAATCCCAAAACTAGCCCTTCTCACACCTATCTAATAAAGTAACCTACCTAGGTCCTGATTAATGCAGTGGACAGTGCCAACCGCAAAGACATGAGACGCACAGCAGAGTAGTGGTATGTCTTACATGTCCAACACTAAATAATGAATGATTTTTCTTTAAAGGCAGAGACCATAAACAAGAGCAGAGCGCCACAGCTGACTACAAGTGTCAGCACAACTTGGGAGCTGGAAAGCAGATGGATCCACGCGGACGGACTGAGCAAGCTCAAGAACAGGGAAATTATCTCATGGAGTCATTGCTGGTACAAACAAAGAAAACCCTAGAAAGGCTCTGGAATCAGGAATGAGGAAGGCTAAAAAGAACTGTCTGAAACACCCCAGAAGGAGTCATCCATCAAGTCCCCAGATCCCATAACACAAGTAAACAAGCAGACACGGAGCCCTCAGCACTGCCAAGTTCACAGGGGAAGGACATGAACAAAGGCATTTCTGAGGGAGGCCCACCGGGAAAGATCACCACCAACAGCCCCCTGCCCGCCTACCCCAGCTCAGCTGCAGGGTCTCCACAGCCCACCTTCGCCTCTCAGGCAGGAAGACCCTTTTTTCCCTTACAGGAAAAAGGACCTATAGACACTGACAGCTGAAAGTCTCTGAGAAAGTCGGATCCAGCGGTCTGGCCAATAGAGCGACACCACTCTGTAAGGCTCCATCCTCAAGAACGCGCCTCCCAACTCATGGTAAGAGAAAAACAAAACAGAGCCTCACACTTAAATCTGACAGCCAAGGACCATGAAACATTCGTGAAATCCTCCAATTTGGAAGATAAGAAACAAAACAGAGGGAAGGGAGACATTTTTTATAAAACAAAAACAAGACAATGCAGGGAAGAGGAAAATTTTCTAATTACATATAATTAATATCCTCAAAGGGAAATATTCATTGGAGAAGTAAGCATTTTATAAGAAGAAATATTCATTAAACAAAAAACTCTTTGAAATTAAAAAATAAAAAATAAACAGAAAGAAGTTCATGAATCCAGTAAGAGTTGAAACATAAATAACAACAATGATAAATGAAGGGAAAAAGATAAAAGCTAGTCCAGAAGGCCCAGAAACCCCATACGAAGCTCTTCCCTTTCAGATCGCCCATTACCAAACAAATAAATTGCTGAGCACAGAAGGACTTATTGCTTTTAGATTTAAAGTATCCATCAAAAGGCAGCACAATGATTTGGTTTTTACAGACTCACATTAAGACATACCACAACAAAGTTTCAGAGCACCAGGAATAAAAGGGAAGTTTCTAAAGCTTCCAGAAAGAAAAATCCGGTTTCTTCCAAAGGACTGAGAAACAGAATGATATCCAATTTTTCAGAGTAACCCAGAAACTCAAAGACACTGGAGCAACACCTTCAAAATCCTGAGGAAGAATAATTTCCAATCTCGACTTCTAACCACAGCCAAATTACCAATCAAGCAGAGGCTCTAAGAAAAACATTCTTAGACACTGTAGGTCTATAAGAACTTGCTTCCCAGGCCCCATTTCTCAGAAAGCTACAAGTGGTGAGCAATACAGAAAAAAGGCAAAGAGAATTCACAGGACAGTGAAAATTATACTGTACATCGACCAAAAAAGCAACTGGTCCAAACTGGAGCAGAAGGTTAAAGGTATCAAAAAAAATAAAAAATAAAAAGCCGCTGAAGGATGGCCTGGTATGTTTGTACTGAAAGGAGAGGTCACCATTGGTGGGCTAGTCTGAGGCCAAGAAAGTGGTGTGAGCGTGGAAAACGAAGTACAAAATGCCAAGATGCACCAAATCTAGACTTGACAAAGTCATCTGCAAGGAAAATGTGACCATGGTGTACCACAAAGCTCAGACATAAACATTACTTATGTAATCATAATAATACCAATCTTGGTTAAGACTGTTGTTACATAACTGTATCTAGAAGATGAAAAGAAAAACACGTAGAGGGAGGAGGGACTAAGAAACTAAATCCGTACCTTCCACAATGGGAAGTCAAGGCATAAATTCTAAAACTGGAGCGAGTCAAAAAATGTTTGAAATACCAAAACAACTTCAGAAGAAGCATGGAAAGGTGGCAGTGGTTCTTCTGGAAAGCTGGATTCTAGAAAGGTACGGTACAGGGCCAGGGATGCCCTTTTTTTTTTTTTTTTTTTAAACTCTAGGATCTGGGGCACCTGGGTGGCTCAGTGGGTTGGGCCTCTGCCTTCGGCTCAGGTCATGATCCCGGGGTCCTGGAATCGAGCCCTGCATCGGGCTTTCTGCTCTGCAGGTAGCCTGCTTCCTCCTCTCTCTCTGCCTGCCTCTCTGCCTACTTGTGATCTCTGTCAGATAAATAAAGAAAAAATCTTTAAACTCTAGGATCTGTGGAACTATTTGATTTCACAAACTATGTATTACTTTGATAAAAATTAAATGTCACAATCATGCTTTAATTTATAAAAATCATGCTTTA
Organism: Mustela nivalis; assembly: GCF_964662115.1. Classification (NCBI taxonomy): domain Eukaryota; kingdom Metazoa; phylum Chordata; class Mammalia; order Carnivora; family Mustelidae; genus Mustela; species Mustela nivalis. Next base: position 29,492,178 of record NC_139035.1, on the reverse strand, counting down.
GAATAATATTTAATTACAGAGGAAAATATCCACAGTACACATTACCAAGGGGGAATCACATTACAGAACATTATGTTCAATAAAAAAAGAATAGAAAATAAACATACCAAAAGTGGTTTTTTCTGGAGTAGTGGCATTATTTTCATTTTCTTATGTAAGCTTTTCTGTATTGTTCAAATTTTCTAGAATATACACGCATTACTTTGTAATTCAATTAATTAAGTAAAGAAGAAGTAAAAGGTCAGTAGAGCCCAAAGACCAAATAATTAAATAATGATTCCTGTCCCAGTAAGTCGCTTAGGCCCCACTGTGTAGTTAAAAATAAATTTGTAATTTTTATAATTACTATAAAACCTGGGGGACACTCCAAATCTAGCAAGAAAGAAAAAAAAACAATGCCAGGTCCCCATGCCAGAAGCTGTTCTCATCTTTTTCAAGCATCCTTACATTTCATCTGTCGTAAACTTCACACCAAGATTACAAAGCTCAGAGAGCTGACTTCCAGCTTCAAAACTCTAGATGGGAGCGGTCACTTCGTAAACCTAAAATGTAACCCAAAATGCTGGAATACAGAAACAACTTAGAATTTCTCTTATGTCCAAAACAGAACTCAAATTAAAAGGGGGGGGGGCAACCAATAAAGTAGAGGAATATTTACAAAACAGAAGTAGTACAACCACTACAAACGCTGGATTTGGCCCACACATGCGTTCGAGGGAAAACCAAATACTCGAATGTTCATGACATTGTACTACCCCAGCATTAATCCAAATGTTCATCAAAAGTAGAATGGATAAACAAACTAGCATTCCACACAGTGAAATAAAATGAACAAAATGAGTGACATGCACAAACGACACAAAGCTGACGTTACACCAAGGCAGCAAGACACTGAACACGCACCGTGCAGTTCTATTTACGTAGGGACCAAAACAGGCAAAACTAATCTATGCCGTCACAAGTGAGACAGTGGTTTCCCTCTGAGGACAGACTGTGACTGTGAGAAGGCAGGAGGGCAGCAGAGTTCTCTATGCGCTCTGGGTGCTAGTTACATGGGTCTACTAAGTTAGGGATGACTTAGGATATGTGTTCTCTCCATTACCTGTTATTCTTCAGTAACAATTTCAAATTTCAAATGACTAACAAGCACATGAGAAGATACTCAACATCAGTAATTATTAGGGAAAGACAAACAAACGAACAAAAAAACAAGAGATACCCTTCACACTCACTAAGATGGCCACAACCAAACAATAAAAACAAAAACAAAAAAAACTAAAAATCAGAGCTGGCAGAGGATGTGGAGAAATTGGAACTCACATACATTGCTGATGGGAGTGTAAAATGGTGCAGCCACTGGGGAAACCAGTTTGACATATCATGAGTAAGTTAAACACAGACTGACCGCATGACTCAGCAATTCCATCCCTAGGTCTATGTCCCAAGGAACTCAATAGAGGACCTCAGAAAAAACTTACATATAAATGTCCACAGCAGCTCCATCCACAGCAACCAAAATGAGAAAGAACCCAAATACCTGTCTATAGACAAATGGAGAATCAAAATGTAGCTATCTACAAACCAAGCAATGGAATGAAAAGGAATCGAAGTGTGAAAAAGAATTAAGTATTGAAGCTTAATACGGATGACCCTCACACCCTAGCTAGATAGGAGACCAGACACAGAAAGCCATACATTTGGTTCCATTCATTGCACATACCCAGAACTGGCCAGTCTGTCAAGTCAGAATGAAGATCAGTGGTTGCCAGGGGCTGGTGGGGGGTGACTGTTTCACAGGTATGGGGCTTCAAACAGTGCTGGCAGTCACACCACATGACCAAGGTACTTAATGCCACTCATTCATGCACTTTAAAATGGTTACCATGGTAAATTCTGTGTTATATCTATTCCACCACAAAAAAAGAAAAAAAATGTCTTTTTGAAAAAAGGTAACCCTTAAATGCAGACCAGGATATGGTTAGCATTTAAACTAAAAACAATCCATTTTGCAAAGAATTTTGGCAATAAATAATAAAAAAAATTATCTTTGGGGACACCTGGGTGGCTCAGTTGTTAAGCGTCTGCCTTCGACTCAGGTCATGATCCCAGTGTCATGGGATCGAGCCCCACATTGGGCTCCCTGCTTGGGGGAAAAGCCTGCTTCTCCCTCTCCTACTCCCACTGCTTGTGTTCCCTCTCCCGCTGTCTCTGTCAAATAAATAAATAAGATCTATTTTTAAAAATTCGTTTTTGGGCGCCTGGGTGGCTCAGTGGGTTAAAGCCTCTGCCTGCAGCTCAGGTCATGATCTCAGGGTCCTGGGATCGAGTCCCGCATCGGGCTCTCTGCTCTGCAGAGCAGAGAGCCTGCTTCCTCCTCCTCCTCTCTCTCTCTCTCTGCCTGCCTCTCTGCCTAATTATGATCTCTGTCTGTCAAATAAATAAATAAAATCTTTAAAAAAAAAATTCGTTTTTGTCCAAGTTCATATTTCTCCTTCTGAGAACCCTAAGAAACAAACCAAAAAAACCCCTTTAGATCCAAAAGTGCTCATTATAACATTTGTAATAGCAAACCCCCCTCCAAAAAAGTAACTAAATGCCAAGCTATCAGGGAACGGGTAAGTAAATCAACAATATATTTATAAAATTAATTATGCCAAAATGAAAAATGTTTACTGAAGGAATCCATTATAAAATAGGGGAATATTTATATGAAGAAGCAACTGTGATTAAAAGCAAATAATACAAATTCTATAAACACAAGCCAATTATTGTAAAAGACTCAAAGAATGTTTACTGTGGGTTTGCTATGGACACTGTATTTTCATTCTACTTTCTGTCTCTTAAACAAAAGTAAGCTCTTTCTCATCTCTGGGCCCTGGGACCTGCTCTGTCTACTTGGAATGCTCTTCCTCCTCACCTGACACCTCCTCTCTCCTGTCAACTCAGACTTCACCCCTGAGAAAGGCCGGGTTCCCCTACCCACTCCCATCGCAACACGCCTTGGTGCACCCCCCGACCCCGTCCCACCTTTTCCCACCCCACAGTTCATCTTCTTTACACTAACTTGAGAGTAACTGACTTGATTTACTGGTACATACTGCTTCTCCATTCCCTACTAAAATACACCCCCTGAGTACAGGGACTCTCATCTTGTCTATATACACATCCCAGACAACTGTACCCACCAGCAATAATGAGTATTTGTGAAGCTAATCAATAAATGCTCATTAACCTGTTTCCTTTACTTTCCCACAGTTTGTCAATATTCTAAAGTATATACTACTTTTCTTTTTAATCCTATTTTTAAAGTTTAAACTACTTCAATGCGTAAATATTATTTATCAAGGCAAAGAAAATACAGAACTTTGTTGGTTATTCCCAAAGGACAAGCCAAGGGTCTAGTTTTTTATTACAACCACAAAAATAACTAGTTATAAATCCTTCCTAATAAAGGATAATGCTCTAGTATACTTTATAGGCTATCTTATCTATTTTCAGAAGCTTAGAGAGCTCAAATTTCAAGTTCCATAAGGTATTTAATCACCTTCCCCAACACCAATCCTCCCTTCATTCTATCACCCATGCCCTTCCCCACCATACGACCTTGAGTGCCATTTTAAAAGAGTCACATGTAATGCATGAGAATTATTTCAGAACTCACTGGAAACAGTATGCAAAAATATTAAATGATGTTGAGAAGTAAATAAATTTAATCCTACTTATATATGTGAATTTCAAATTGAGATACACTACAAAAGCAGCCTCTTCTGTTGATCTGTGGTTGAAATGCAGTTTCACAAGAACATAGCTATATATAGCATTTATAATAATTATATTTATATTGTATCCATATACAAAAATTGAAAAGAAAAATATCCTTTTCTGAAGAGAGAGCAAGTCGTGATGTTCAAGAATCAAAAGTGCAACCACACTTTGTAGGGGACAATGCCAGATTCCAATAAAATACAAGCATTTAAAATTTACTGTCACTGTTTCCATTTGGCATTGAAAAACTGCACCCCTACACTAAATCAAGGTTTGAAGATGCCTGGCTTAAATGCTAAAAATCTACTGAGCCAGCAAATATAACCTTGAACATCCAAAAAAAAAAACGTTCTGTCATTTTATCATTAGAAGAACTTTGCTGGTGTACTGACAAATGTGCCAGCCATTTTAAAAGTAGATTTAAATTCTACTCACAATGATACAACCAAACTACATATACAAATAGACCTCCAAGTTCTTACTCTTCAAGGCTCAAAGATACCACCAGAGACCTTCTAGATTAAAAAAAACCTGCCCTGGTAACATAGAAAGACCTTCTACTGATGACTGACAGCTTACAGCTCAAGCCTAAATAGATCCAGGGGTTGTTAAGATCCTGGCGCATAATTCAGACACATTATCTGGTGTTTAAAGATGAGCATACATCCACATTAAAAGTTACCCACCACAGGCTCTTATTTCTGTAGTATTAAATAAATGTTCATTCAGATGATCAAAAGAATCTCAACAGAGCAGTACTAAGCCACAGGGTGGCAATTAGTGTCTTCTGTAAAGTCTTGACATAATTAGAACCATCACAGCAGGTGAGAGATCTCACCCCATGGATGCCACCCAAACCCACTAGGCAAATTTAGGATTCAACCAACTAAGTAAATTCCACTACCAACGCTTCTAGAAATTATTAGAATTTAAATTCAAACACAAAATATGGATATGATAAATCATGCCTCATACAATCCAAACAGTAAGAAGGCATTTGTGTCTCTGCCATTGCCAAAATGGGTAAATAATATACAGCTAATTTTTTACATTCTGCTACCACCACTCATAATTAAACTCTGAGCAAAAACTAAGAAAACACACAAGCAACATTTTTAGTTTCCTCAATACTAGCTGTCAACTACTCTTTAAAGGAAGCTCCCCTAAACAGAAAGGTTATCCGTTAGCAGCATTATCAGCCAAAACAAAGTGAATGCAACAAGAGGACTGAGCAGAGAAAACACTCATTCTTGGGGCACCTGGGCAGCTCAATGTTAAGCATCCGCCTTCGGCTCAGGCATGATCCCAGAGTTCTGGGATTGAGTCCTGCATTGGGCTCCCTGCTCCGAGGGGAGTCTGCTTCTCCCTCCTCCTCTCCCTCTCTCCCTGCTGTGCTCCCTCTCTTGCTGTCAAATAAATAAGTAAAATCTTAAAAAAAAACAAAAACAAAAACAAAACCCCTTCATCCTTGAAGCAAAGGAACACAATTTCAGGAACCAGGAGCAGATTTCAGCCACATACCAATGTGTACCTAATCCCCAAACAGACTGTTTAGCAGACGCTGCCCCAAACATGCTCCTGGAGGAAAATGACAACTCCCTGAAAGCAATCAGCCTTCCTAACATTCAACTTTTCGGTAACTGGGGAAAAGAAAAAGGGAACCATGGGCCAATATCCCTAAAAACTAAAATCACCAGCAGCCCTCTGCACAAAGGACTCACCCATCTCTCTTAAAAAAGAATGGTCATCCAGATACAAAACTGCCCCAAGGACTGCTTTTAGCCAACCAGATGCCAATTTAAATCCCTGTCTCCTTTAGTTCTCTACTTCTAAGAGAATACAGCACAGAAATAATGGGACAACAACTTCCTCTGCTCCTATCATCACTCCTGCTTCATCACTCACTAATAATTCAGGGATCCTAGACAGGTGCTCAGGGATCTTCCCATCCATTCATTCATTCAGTCCAGAAAGAGTCACTGAGTGCCCACTAAACGTCACAAATTATCCTACCTTGTTTTCCTCTGAATCACTGATGAATCCTCAGTGATTTCTTTACTAAAACTCAACTAGAAGTTTTAGTCTTACAACACTGAAATGAAAAAGCAAAGAGCCAGCTCTGTGCCTTAAATTTCCAGTTTTTAACTATCTTTATACCAGCAACTACTAGGAAGCCCCTCAAACCCAACCAAACAAAACCCCAAAGGATTCTGACACAGCAGAAAGGCAGAAGGTTAAGAAAATCCCAAGACTCCTACAATGGCATACCCTGAATTAGAGATGTCCAACCCACAACCATTCATCTCCCAAAAAGCACTTGCCAATGCTTTGAAGCCAGTGAAAAACACACTGTACAGAATACAGCCAGTACTTACTGATTGGACACTCAAGAGAAACAACACAGCTTCACAGATCAATACTTGCCATTACCACTGCAATGTATTCCGGCACATTCTATTCTTGCAGTTCAGATAAACGCGGTTAAAAACCCAGTTGGAGGGGCACCTGGGTGGTTCAGGTCATGGTCTCAGGGTCCTGGGATCAAGCCCTGCATCCCACTCTCTGCTCACCAGGGAGCCTGCTTCTCCCCTCTCTCTCTACCCACTTGTGAAATCTGTCAGATAAATAACTTAAAAAAAAAAAAAAAAAACCACCAGTTCGAAGACCACCACCCTAAACAGTCCTTGCTTGCCCTGCTCCCCGCTCCTCGGCCTTATTTTGGAGACAGAGGAAGGGAGGCGAACTCCTGGAGAGGACAGCCACCTGAGCCTGGAAACTCAGAGGAGTCCCTGTTCTCAAGGCAGATGACGGAGGGAGCAGCATCGAGGGGAAGGGGGTTTTCAAACCTGGGCATTCCGCTGGGAGACGCTGAATGGGTGGTCCTGGAGAAATATTTTTAAGACCTATCAAGTCAATTTTGCAGCCCCAGTACGACAATGAAAATCGCTGGTGAAGACAAAATATACCGAGTTGCCCATATCTGACGGGTTTTGTTTTGTTTTGTTTAGAATATCTTAAACTTTTTGCCCTTTGCAGGTTACCTAGACCACTTTTGAATGGACATCCGTGGAAGGCCAGTAACCGCCCTGAGCGAGCAAGCGCCAGGCGGAGGCCCGCGCTCACCCCTCCCGCGTCCTTGTGGAATGAAAGCTTTCCCGCCCTCTCAGCACTCTTCAGATCGGTTGGACCCGAGCGGGTGCTAGGGCTGGGGGATCGTGCCTCAGCGTTGCGGGGAGCTGGATCACGAGGTCCGTTTCGCCTGGTAGCTCCCAGTTTCCAGCACGAACTAATGGCACACTGGCCTGCCCATTTTCATCGAGGTCCGGGTCACAGGTCTTCCGTGGTTTGAACGTGCACTCTGCCTTGAAGTCAGCTCCAACCCTGACCAGCCCCCTGCCCTCACCACGAGCAAGGGCGCCCTCATCCGCCCTGCCTTGTCCACCCCTCATCCTGGCCTTCCCAAGATGCAGCGCGGCAGTGCTCCCAGGGTGCCCCACGCGCCAGCAGCCCCGCACTTCCTGTGCGCCGGCCTCAGACCTCCCAGAGCTGCACATCGCCCAGCTGGACAACAGCGCAGCACCTGTGGCGGCGGGCGCCAACCCCCACCCACCTCCAGCTCGGCCTACGGCCAGGACCCACCCGCCTAGCTCTCTGAGTCTCTTCCGCCCCGAGCAGCCAAGGAGACGATCCTTTAGGCGATCCTTTCTGTCCCTGACAACCCGGCACTCGGCAGGGCCTTGGGCGGCTGAACGGAGTCTTCTTCGGGAAATCCCTACCCCATTTCCTCTATGGAGTGCCGGCTAAGCCATCCGACCTACCAGCAGATTTGGTCGCTGGGAGAGCCCCTCACACCCCGGGCCTCGTGTCACCACCACCCGGGCCGTCGCTGCGTCAGTGCTACTCCATGCACAGAAAACCTTCCCCAACATTTCCTCCTGCTCAAGCCCTCCTGACTCTCACTCCTGCAGCCGGGACCACGGAGGACCTCCAAGTGACCTCTCTCAGCCTCAGGGCACCACGGGTTAGTCAGGCGGACAGAGAGACGAACACTGCACGCTCTCACTTGCACGTGGCACCTAAGAAGGACAAACCCACAGAAATATACTAGAGGGGGGTGCCAGGGGCTGGAGGGGGAGAGGCGGCCAGGGTGGAGAGGAGGGCTACACGGATGCGAGCTCAGTTCTAGGCAGTCTACAGCGCGGCAACTTCGATGAGTCGGATGTTGTTAAGACAGGGCGTCTTAAATGTTCTCGCCATAAGGAAAAAGGGGATTATGTGAGGGTATGGAGGTGGTGAGGATTTCACAACATACACGGATCAATTCTGCACGATGCACACTTAAACTTCCCTATGTTGTCAACAGCGTTTCTCCATAAAGCTGGGGAAAACAGCGGTGCACGCGTAATGAAATGGTCTACCCCCTCAACACTGAGGTTACTTTACACACACACCATGAGGATCCTATCACACCACCCACCAAACCCCTCAGTGGTTTTTACTAAATTATTTTGAATTCAGACTTCCCCCATATGGCACAGGAGCCTCCAACAACTGAACACATCCCACCACCTGGGCACATACTTCAGCCCCCAGCTTCGTTGTCACCTAACATGTCCAAATATAAGCTGCTACATGCGTGTTCTCCCTTCCAAAGCTACTCCCACAGCGCAAGGGGACAGCAGCATTTGGTCTGGTGGACAGGGACCATAGAGACCCGCTCATGCTCTCCCACAGTCTCCTCCGACTCCCTCCTTGTAGCCCCCTCTCCTTGTAGGAAAGGCTTAAAACGCAGCTGAAACTGTTTCTACCCCCAACATGAAACATCCTGTGTACTATCATGTTAGATGCATAGAGAGGGTGTTTTTAATGTGTTATTGGTCAACTCTTTAAAAAGTCTTATTAAGACCATGTAACAGCATGGAAAAGTGTTAATGATACCGTGTTAAAGAGACACCAAAGCTCATGCATCTTAAGTGTTAGGGTTTATAGGTAACGTCGTTCTCTTTCCTATATTCCAACTTTTTTTGACAGTGCTTCTAATTTTAAATTGAGGGTGATGTATATGTTCCATAGCTTGCCTGTGCCGATGGTTTTATGGGCACACACATGTCAAAACTTATCAAACTGTACACTGTATATAAAATGTACATTAATGAAGCTGTTAAAAAAAAGTCTCAGTGGTATGCCTGAGAAACTGCTGCAAAATGTCATTAACCCAAACCTCAAACATGTAACTACAGGAAAGGCTGGAAGGAGGGGGTCCAAGCAGGAATCTGCTCCATAAAGTCAAAGACTGAATTTCAAAAGGAAGAAAGGACAAACCTGAAAAAAAGAAAGATATGCTTCTTAAGAAACTCCCCTCTTCCCCCCCACCACCACCCCCTCCATATACCACCCAGTACACACAAGCCTTCTCTACTCAGAGCAAAAAAAAAAAATACTTGGAAGTTAAGGCATTAGAAGTGGAACTTTTGTACTGCAGAGATTCGGGATTACACTAAAACCCAGAAGAAAAGCAGTCAAGAACTTTCAAGGCATCAGAGTCCTTCCCATGGATTTAAGAAATCTCAGGGAAAAAATCCAAAAAATAGGCTTAGAGAAAGGGCCAACATAAAACAAAGAGGTGGCAGGGTTTTTTTGTTTGCTTAGGAATATATGCTTCTTGTGCTTCACTTCTCTATTCTATTGCCCCACTTTTTTTGTGTATTTTATCCTATAATTAGTAAATTAGTCCTTTTCATTTGTTTTCTAAAATGTTTTTCCCAATTTTTTTTTTTTTTTTTGCTTTGCTAAATATTAAGAAGATACTTCTCCAAGGGTTCCCAGATTAAAGGGTAACCCTTTTGTGCTGGGTAGCTATTCTAAAAAACATCTGTAATAACCTGGTGAGTAAGGAAAGAAAGAGCCAACATGTCTTTTTATCAAGGAATCAAAACCCCATAATTTCATCTATAAATCCGAAGTACAATGACTCTCTCATTAACAAATCTCTTGGAGGAGATAGAGACTTTAAAAGCTAAAAGCTGGTGGTTTCCTTGGAACGTTTATTAGACATTAATGGGGTGGGGGGGATAGATAGATAGATAGATAGATAGATAGATAAATAGAAGCTGGGGAGCCTAAGTGGCTCAGTTGGTTGGGCGACTGCCTTCAGCTTGGGTCATGATCCTGGAGTCCTGGGATAGAGACCCACATCAGGCTCCCTGCTCAGCAGGGAGTCTGCTTCTCCCTCTGTCCTCCCCCCTTTCAAGCTCTCACTCTCATTCTCTCCCTCTCAAATAAATAAAATCTTTAAAAAATAATAATAAAATAAAAGCTAAAAGCTTTGTAATTTGGTGGCAATTGAGCAATCTGTCCTTGACAACAAAAGGGTGCTCTGTTTCCCACATCCAGTCTCAACCTCAAGGTGAAGAAGCTTAAAGATCCCCTGAAGGGAACATACCTGGGATCCTGGTTCTTATGACACCTGGCATGGGGTCAGTTCTCCCCAGGCCACAATCTTACGTGGCGTGTACATCCTGCATCACCAAGTAGGTGGGATGTGAAGTGGCTTCTCCCCTGCTCTGACACCTGATGGTGGAGTGCTTTGGTCAATAACGTGGATATGAAACACTCGGACACTGGGTCCCAGCATCCCTACTCTCCTACATGACCCACCCCAAAGATGGGAGTGGGCAAGAGCCAAGCAACAGTCTTAATGTGAAAATGAGTTTTCAGGGGCGCCCAGAGTAACTCCTGGTCAACCCAAACTGCTCATATTCTTCTCATCCCTGAGGTCCAAAGGCAGCTCTGATTCTGGAAGAGGTGTACTTCTTCAGCTGACCTGAATTTCCAACAGTTTCAACGAAATCATCTTGCCTACCATATAGACACAGCTTACGTATAACTAAGGTGGAGTCCCACCGAGACAGAAGAACACTGCTTAGGAATACCTAGTGACTTCTGGATTTGTAGCAACTGTGTTATTAATATTTCATCTCTTCTATTTCCCCCTCATTTTTATAAAGGCAAAAGTACAGTCACAGTCAATCAGTGCACCCCACACTCGGTACAAGGGCACTAACAGTGCACCCCCAAGCCAGCAGCTCGTCCACCCTGCCAACCGCCCAGATTCTTGTTCATCAGCTGATGTGAAAAATACTAACCTGAGAACTGGAAGCAGTGCCTGCAGGCACGGGGACACATGAGAGCTCTCACAAGTAAGTGTCCTGAGTCCTGAGCAAGAACTTCTGGACTCAGTCATTCAGGAGGATGCAGACAGACCTTCTCACTAGAAGAAAATGATGGGATCTAAAGCTTAACAAATGAGGTGGAAGGCATTTGCCTTAATAATTTAGCCCTTTATGTTACTGTTTTAGTTAGGACTCTAAGAAAACGCTGTCATTGCAAGACCCATTTCTCAGTCAGTGTAATTTTGTAGGAACATACTGCACAAGTGGATTTGGACATGTGGTATCAAAGGTGCCTGTTAGAATCACAAATGAATTAAGTTCTCAGATGACTGTCTAGAGCTCACGAGAGACATGGAACCTGAAGTTTAAATCTGGGAATCAGTAGTACAAGGGGCATAAAGAAAAACTGGGAGGAATGCAACTTCTGAGGGGGGAGAAGAGAAAGACAGCAGAGGGAAGGACCCAGGGATGCAGCCAGTGTGATAAAGAGAGAATCAAGAGCTTCAAGTCCCTTAAGTCCAAGTGGCTCAAGGCCAGGAGGGCTGACTGTGCTGGATGCAGTGACAAAGCCCGGGGTGACCAGGAGTCCCTTCCCTCAGCCTCCTCTCCTCAGAGAAAACATTCTTCTCAGCACATGAGAGTTTGGAATCCTGTAACAACCATTCTGAGAAAAGCCACTTGACCTCCAGAGTTGCTAATGATTTTCTAGCTAGAGAAGCAACAGTAACTCAGGCTACATCCCAGAAGCACCCCCTGGACCTTGTTTGGGATGCGTATGCTGACTGTACAGAGCCCAAAGGCAGGGGGAAGGAGACAGCCAAACCTATTCCTGCCCCCAGCTTCCAAGGGAATGGCATTTCCAAAGACTCACTACTTTGTCCCACACTCTCCAACTTATCAAAACAATGAAAGCAGAAAGAGTCTGTTGCTTCACGCATCCAAAAGGGCACAGCAGTAAATGAGCGCTTACCTAGGCAGCAAATGCATCATCACAGAACTTAAAGAGAGCCAGAGGAGATGGGGGTAGCCAGGCCCTCCTCCACCCAAACGCAATCCCACCACCTTTACAGTCTAGGTGTGATTCAGGATAAAGGCCCAGTGGAGCCATGAGTCAATCCTTGTAGATTTAAAGGTCAACATCAAAACATTCTCTGCCGCCGCCGCTTGCCGTGAAATGGACACTCTGTATATTTGCAGGCTGCCATGAAAACTGGCACAACACTTCTGGAAAGCATTTGGCACTGTGATTTAAGAGCTTTTAAAACGGTTTCTATTTATTTGGAGATCTAATACTATTTCTGGAAATCTATCTTAAGGAATTAGCTGCAATTAGGAGGAAAAAACCCTTTGAGTTCATAAAGCATTATTCATTATACAGAATCACTTTAAACCATGTAAATAGCCATTTAAAAGGAAATAGGTAAATTACAGTGAAATATGCAACTAATAAAATTGGTTTTTTAGAAGCATAGAAATTGCAAAACATCAAATGAACAAAATATGCAGAGCTCATAATCAAATGTGTACATGAATGCACAAAAATAAAGGGAGGAAATTTTTTTTTAAGATGGTGAACAGTGAAGAGAAATGGAAGTAAACTGTAGAGCTAATCTGGTTGATCAGGATGGTACATACAAATCAGGGGGGATTCAGGCCAAGGAGTCCCAAGGCAGATGATGTGCCAGAATATTCACAGGGGGAGGGAGAGAGTCAGAGGGGAAGAGTGGGTTCTTTAGCTAAAGAATGGGAGTAGAGAAGCACCTGGGAGGGCATCCGACTCTTGATTTGGGTTCAGATCATGATCTTGGGCTTATGGGATCGAGCCCCGTATCAGGCTTTCACTGGGCGTGGAGCTTGCTTGGGATTCTCTATCTCCCTCTGCCCCTCCCCACCCCTCTAAAATAAATAAGTAAATCTCTATTTTAAGAAGAAAAAAAAATGGGAATAGAGATGTGATCCCTAGCAGAAAGAAAATCCATCATCTCTTGCATTAACAGAAAGCTCCAAGGACACCGGGCACTGCCCTCTCCTGCCTCACTCCAGCCTTCTACTCCTCATTCGAGATTGCCAATATGAGCGTCAAAAAGGTTCTCCATGAAGAAGAGGAACATGAACTCAGAAAACAACTGAGAAGCAGAAGATCCAGTGCTGAAGGGCTTCAGACTTTGGATGCATCACATCAGAATTCCCTCATAACCTACTTCCCTATATACATGTGTGTTAGGCTACCAGAAAACACCGTGCATCCTGCGCACTCTCCCAGAAGGAACAGCATGGGAAGTGGCCCAGAAACAGGCCGGAAAAGGGCACTAAATCCTCGACATGTAATTAGCCGTAAATTTATAATTTTATACACAATTCGCCATAATAGAAAAGAACACAAACTGCATCCTTTTAAAATTTATGACATACACGATTTATAGCCAAACTAAATGCAGTAACAGTCCAAAATGCTGGCAAAAGATACTAAATTTACTTGAAAAAATTCTGTAGCTTTTTTTTGGGGGGGGGGTAGTTTTGAAAAGATCATCACTCTTAACCACTGCACAGAAAAGAAAGTGATTCAAAGAAAGGGCGCCTTCTCGTGGCAGCTGAGTACATGGGTCTGGACTCCAGGGCCCAAACCCCAATTCCATCTGGCTAGTTGCGTGTCCTGCTCTATCTCACACAATGTGTGCTCTCTTGGAGCAAAGCAAAAGCACTATTTAGGTTTGTCACGAAGATTAAATGAGTCAGTTTATCAGAAGCACGTGGAAGACAGCCTAGGTCACTAACTGGCCTCACAGCCGGAGGGGGCGGCCAGGACACCACTGTGAAGATGCCCAACGCAAACATCCCACCCCGAGACAGGAGACAGTATGTATACTGTACCACCATGCTCTAGAAAAAGGCTATTATCTGTCATCCACTTGCTATCAGAAGATTTTGATTTCTCCTGGAAAAAAAAATAATAAACTATTAGATTCTACCTGAGATTCTATATAAGGCTAGGAATCCTGTAAAAATAATCTTTATCAAGCAAGGCCTTCTGACATTAACTTCTGGACCCATACTTCAAAAGAAACAAATAAAGCTCTGATGTTCCAATTACTTAACTTGAATTTTCCAGCAAAAATGTACTCGTTTTTGAGTAAACAGTAACAAAACAAATATACAAATACAATACAAAGCAAAAATATAAAACCCTTTCTTTGAACACAGCATCTCAGTGTAACTTATATGTGAGAACTGAAAGACCTCCCAGGCCTTTAAAGTAACCAATTATAAAAAGCAAGGAGAATCATCTTTAAACGTCTGTTTTAAAAAGAAACCTTGCAAAATAGCCCAAAACCACTTCTCTCCCATTACAAAATGAGCATGTGGTGCGAAGGGACACAGAATACCAATTTCCGATACCCTGTACTGACTGACAATGCTTGTTGCCTGGCAACGAGGGCCCGCAGGCTGGAAACAGCACAGAACTCCTTTTCTCCACTTGCCAAGCCACAGTTAACCCTGTGGTAGCTGAGGAGGGATGCAAACACTGTCAGGCAGAGACTACTGCCAACACCCACAGCCTAATGGTAGAAAATCTAAAGCCACAGAAACACAAGCCCAAGTCCCAACCCATTTATATCTTGAGAGCAACTGAGATGCCTTTACTCTGCAGATTCCCTATGTACAAGGAAAAAACCGCTGCCCAGTGGACACATTTCTTTGAAAAGCATCATCTGCAAGAATTGGTTTACAAAAAAAAATTCAGGATGCCTGGGTGGCTCAGTGGGTTAAGCCTCTGCCTCCACTCATGTCATGATCTCAGGATCTTGGGATCAAGCCCCACATTGGGCTCTCTGCTCGGTGGGAAGCCTGCTTCCTCCTCTCTGCCTGCCACTCTGCCTACTTGTGATCTTTCTCCTTGTGTCAAATAAATAAATAAAAATCTTTTTTTAAAAATCCTAGGTAATAACATGCCCATGCATCTTTTGTTTTATAATTTAAAAGAAGGAATTTGAGTGTTTCATTTTGTTTTCTAAAAATCGTAATTTATGAGTGAGGGCTGTAATTTTCTAACAACTTAAATTTTTCCCGATTTAAAATGTTATTTGAACTATTTGTATGTATTATCTTATTACCTAAACAGGTAATTAGTAACATTTCATAATTTCAACAGAATTCTGCTTTATCTAAAGACCAAAACATAAAAGCTTGTTATTATTCTTGCCATGGCTTTAAAAACGTTCATCGTTTTGGGATTTCCCCACTTCTTTTGTGAAATGGTTGCCACATTCCACCTAATAAACAGATTAAATACCAGATAAAATAAACTTACAGAGTGGCTCTCAAACTTTTCGAAGATGAGAAGGCCATTTTAAAGTCATGACTTGTACGTTGACTGAGAAAATGTGATTGAAAAGCACTTTGGGAGGGGCCCTGCCCTGGATGGCTCAGTCAGTTAAGTGACCGCCTTTTGATTTCAGCTCAGGTCATGTCTCCAGGTTGTGGGATCAAGTCCCATGTCCCCGTGTCCCCCCTCCCCCTCCACACTAAGCAGGGAGTCTGCTCAAGATTCTTTCTCCCCTCTCCCTCTGCCCCTCCCTCTCTCTCTTTCTAAAAAAAAAATACATATAAAAGCACTTTGAATTTACCATCTTTGAAATTAATCTGTATAATATCTTAACAGCATGTACATATTTACTTGAAATATGATGCATGTGAATTGAAGGCTGGCAGCTCAAGATCACAGGCAAAGCTTGGTGCACACAGGTGTATAAGTACTCTGCAAAATAATCTTACAGCTGCCCTCAGAGCCCACAAACGGGAAGTCATTAATCTACCAGAAAAGTTCAAATCATTTTGAAGACCTAGGGTAAAGTACACACAGGTTTGAAAATGAACCACTCCCAGGTTCGGGTCCAGGCTCCACTGCTTGCTGGCCATGCTCACTCATGCGCTGTCTCTGTCTCTCTCCAGCCAGAGCATCTCTCCAGGCTAATCCCCCCACTGCAGGTGGCTGTACCCTTCACGGCCCATCAGTATCATTCCTTTACCCTGTCCTTCAAAGACTTACAAAATCTGCCCCCCCTCACTACATTGCCCATCACTTCCTTCCTGTACAAACTCTGAGAGGAGAGCAGAGGACAGCACAGGATGTGATCTTAAGACTGGACCTCAAATCTGAGCAGCAGCACTAGAAAGTAAAAGAATTACAGGCCGTATAAAGTCTGAGGAGCAAGGTCTTTGAAATTAGGCAGGACTCTAATTTGAACCTCAGCTGTCATTCACCAACCACGTGACTAAACCCAGGATCCTCCAAAGTAAGTGACCACACCAATCTCACGGCTTATCCTAATCCGTTATATAAAGTGATTCACCAGAAGCACCTAGCAAGTCGCCTGGCCTGACCTTAAATGTACAAGTAATAGCTTTTACACATCACAGATTGACATATTTTACAGAAGGAAGGAATATTAAAAGTTGTCATATGTCACTGGCCCAGCGTGAGCAAAGGTTCACCTTGGAGATACTGTGACCTCTAGCCAGGAATTCGTGCCCTGTGCCTGGCCTGTATCAAGCTGCCAGATCAGTGAGGAAAACTGATCAAGTCTTTGGGACACAAAAGTTCATCATGAAAATATCTTTTAAAACAATGAGCTAATTAAATAATTGCATGAACTAACAATGAGGTATAACAATTTCTTTCAATAGTTTTTTTTTTTTCCATTTCACTTGTGTTAAAATTCAAAAGTTGATTTTTTTTTCCTCTTCATGGAGTTCCTAACTTAGAAATGGGATTTTATCAACTGATTTCAGGACAGATTTTCTTTCTGAAACACTATTTACAAATTGTGGTGATGTTACCAAGCTAACAGATGTGTCTTTTGTAATAAAAATAGGGAACAGCACAAAAAACACCTTTTCTCACTTAAACAAAACATGGTTAAATATTTTAAACGTTAAGCTTTTTTTTTAAACTTTTCAAAATTGTACAATAATTCCTGATATTACAGAATTTAGAGTAATAGATCTCAACTGAGGGGACTTTTCCGCCATGCAACATTTGAGGCTGTCTGGAGACATCTTTGGCTGTGGCCACTGGGGGCCACTGGGGGCCACTGGGGGACGGTTGGGGTGAGCTACTGGCATCTACAGGCAGCAACCAGGACAGCCCCCACAACACAGAATTATCTGGCCCCAAACATCAATAAAGCCTGATTGAGAGGTTGGGATTCACAGTGGAGGAAAAAATACTTTCTTTCAAAATGACTAGAAATATCTAGTTTTCCCAGCATCATCTGTTGAAAAGATTATCCTTTCCCCATTGAATGGCACCCTTACCAAAAGTCAACTGACCACAAATGTGCAAATTTCATTTCCAAATGCTCCGTCTAGCTCCACTGGTCTACAGGGCTGTATCCACACTGGAGCCACACTGCTGGGATCATTGCAGCTTTGGGGGAAGTTCTAAATCAGCAAATAGAAGTCCTCCAACTCTATGCTTTTTCAAGATTGTTTTTACTATTCTGGATCCCTTGAAATTCCATCTGAATTTTAGGGTGGGCTTCTCTATTTCTGCAAAAAAAAAAACTGCCATTGGGATTTGACAGATTATACTGAACGTGTAGATGACTGTAGTACTGTCATCTTAACATTATTAAGTCTTTAATCCATGCACAGAGCTCTCTTCATTTAATTAGACCTTCAATTTCTTTCAGTAATATTTTATAATTTTTAATATACAAGTCTTTCACTTTCTTAAATTTATTCCTACGTATTTCATTCTTTTACATAGTACTGTAAATAGAGCTGCATTCTTCAGTCCTTTTTCAGACTGTTCACTGCTGATACATAGAAACACAACTGATTTTTGTGTGTTGATCTTATGCCAGGCAATTTCTTAGTTCTGGTAGCCCTTACGGACGTTTTGCATGTGTTTCTACTTAACGTGTGCGTATGCACACATCCCCCCAAATTTGTCATCTTGGGCAGTTAGCTGATCAAAGGGAGAGATGAAGGAGACCAAAGTTGTGGCCCATACCATAGTAGGAAACTATGGAAATGATGTTGAAATCCTAACACCCACCCTCCACCCCCCACCCCTGTACCTCAGAACCTTACTTGAAAACAGGGTCATTACAGATGTAATCAGTTACAATGAGGTCACATTGAGGTAGGTCGGGCCTTTAATCCAATAGGACCAGTCTCCTTAAAAGAGGAAAACACCACACGAAGACAGAGACACACAAGGAAAGGTGGCCATATGCCCACAGAAGCAGAAACTGACTGATGCATTTATATAAACCAAGAAATGCCAAGGACTGCCAGCAAACACCAGTAGCTGGAAGAAGCAAGGAATGAATTCTGGCTCAAGACTGTAACATAAAAATCCCGAGTTTCCAACCTACTGGCCTGCCCTACCAATTTCAGATGCAAGATCAACTCGTCTGAGTTTCCAGTCTGCCTTACAAAGTTCAGATGTATCAGCCCGGATTACCATGACTCAACTCCAAACATCCACCAGTAAAGGGAAAGAATACATTTGGAGCTCACAAAAAATAAACTGCCTGCTTCACAACTGTACCCATGATTTGTATAAAAATGTTACTGAATCAGTTTCTGATTTTAGTACTTTGTGCAGATTCAAATAGAACTGCACCAATTAATCAGTTAAAAGGAAACAGAATTGCTGACTGGGTGATAGGATACCTATTTGAGTAAGGTTTCCAGGTGTCCTCCTTATACTACATAAATGTATTAACATTTACATACGGAAATTTCTTATCCCAATATTACACCATGATACCTTCACTTTGTCACTTAATCATACCTTTCCGCGTAACCTGATTATAAGGGTATAAAAAACATACTGTATTTAACTCAAAACTGTTCAAAGTACTATCTTAATACCTTTGAAAAATAGCAGAATTCAGCTAGAGAATTAAAATGGGAAGGCCTAAAACAATCAATAATCATGAGTTTAGTTTTTGGTGTTTTTTTTAATTATGAGTTTATTTTTTTAATTTATTTTTTAAAAGTTATTAGAAGTCCCTGATGATGCCCAGCATGTTACAAAGTGCTTAGGGAAATGCACCTGAGTAAAAGCTTACCTTTAATTTTTTGAGGGAAAACTTATGCCTGGAGTAGTACCAAATGCTCTGGAAGGTGAACAGATGCTATCCACCCAAGAAGGGAGTGATCACTAAAGACATAAAGTAAAGAGAAAACTGAAGCAAGAGACAGAGTGGGCGCCAAAGCAACTTTCAGGAAGACAGAACAGAAGAAACAAGACCAAAATCCCATGGGTACCTTCGGGGAACCACAGACAGACCATCCTGAAAGACTGGCCTGGCGGAAAGCTCACAGAAGGTGCCGAAGGGCCAGGTGGAGACACCCATCCTGAGTGCCACGGGGACAGGTCAAGGGTCTGAGGAGCAAGTTTGGGGCCACACAGCGCCCAAGCACAAGGTTGGGAAGGTCGGGGAGATCCGAAGGTTGATGGGGGAAACAGGAGGCTGGTTCCCCACGATGCAGACGATGGCTCTACAGTTCAGGGCTTTATTTTTCAATTTGAAGATTCCTCTTAACACATTTTAAACATCATCTTAAAATATAAGTTCTCGGGGCACCTGGGTGGCTCAGTGAATTAAAGCCTCTGCCTTTCGCTCAGGTCATGATGGGGGAAGGGAGTGTCTCTGTTCAGCAGGGAGCCTGCATCCCCCTCTCTCTCTCTGCCTGCCTGCCTACTTATGATATCTGTCTGTCAAATAAAATCTTTAAAAAAATAAAATATAGGTTCTCTAAGAGTTTAACTGGTTCCTTGCTCCTAGAGTGCCTAAAAACAGAAGTCATTCACATTCAAAGAAAAAAGGCCAAGGAACAGTCAGAAACCTGTACTTATTAAAATAAAAGTAAAGGTGCAACACAAAGAAAAGAGTAACTAGAACACACCAAATCCATAAATCCTCTAAATGCACCACAGCGAACTGCAAAACAAGGCAATGGACTGTTAATCCCATTTTGCACAGAAAGGCTCTGAGATCTGGACAGCCAAGGGAAGATCTCACAGTTGGTAAAGAGCAGAAAGGCTTTGAAGCCAAAGAGGATTCTGTTAAACTTGACTATCTCTTCCCAAAATGAAAACACCTTGAAAAACTTCCACATCCAGAGGAATATTAAAAAGATGACGGAGAGAGTTTCCTTAAAGTCGATGATTTGAACAAAATAACAGACAACTATCACAAAACACTAAACCAATACAAAATAATCCTGTTGTTCTCCCTTAAGTAAAAAAGACTACAAGAGAAAATTTTAAGTATTATTTGCAGATGACATTTTGAAAGAAAGCAAACACAAATATATGAAATGGTCTCTACCCTCATGATACCATTTACCACTCCTCAAAGCTTGTGAAAAGCAATTAATGGCTACTCCCCCCACTAAACTATAAGCACAAGAGAATGCATCATGTCTATGCACATCTTTACTTTTTTAAAGTGGTTTCTGATGATTTATCTTACTGGGCCACATCACTAATTTTGGAATCACAGAGCAAGAAGAATCATGCAGGAATTGTGCCCCCCCCCCCCAGACCACGACCAGTTCAGTCTTAATTCTAACGGTGAAGGAAGGCCACTGAAGTGGGTTAGGAGAGGAGGTGACCACAAGGGAACCGCAGAAAGGGCTGACTACCGCAGAGACAGCAGATTGGATGGGACAACAGAGCCACACAACAGCGAATCCAGAAGGATAGGTCTAGGAAAACATAATACAGGGCAAAATAGGTCCAGGGGTCCTGAAAGGATGCATTGCCGGACCCCAGAAAGATGTCAGGTTGCCCAAAAACAGAAAAGGAACCCTAACACAGAAACATCCACTAATGAACTAACCGTTTTGAAACTCGGTCCCTATCAACTATCTGTGCCTGGCGGCACTGGCTCTGTCAGTCGGTTTCCCCTCCGCCCCACTGGTCTCTCGGTGACAGGCACAGGCTTCAGTGACAAAGCAATGCGAGCCATGTAGGACGTGCAAGTGCAAGCCTCATGAAGCCACTCCAAATGAGGCGCACATTTCCAACCAGTGGCAAAGCCACAGAAATGACAATCTGAGAGGGACCCTGACGGGCCAGGAACCTTGAAGAACTTAACGGGCAGGAAGGGTGCTCTGTCTGCTGACCCGGCTGGCAGCTACAGAGGTGCGCACACACAGTGCAGACCCACCAAGCTGCATGAACGTTTGTTAATGAGCACATCCAGCAGTAGATGGATTACACCTTCGGGGGAGAAAAGGGGACACTGGAGATGACCCTCCTACCTCCGAGAACCACAGGGTCTGAACATGAGGCCAGCGTGGGGAAGAGATCAAAGACACCAGTGCGTCTGGGCTGCCGTGGGCCTGACGCCAGCTCTGCCTCTGCACCCAACTACAGGTCAGTAAACGTGGACGTTTAAATACTTTCAGTCTGTTACTTGCCGCTGAAAGCATTTTAACAGTTACAAGCAGAGAATAACTGGAGAAAGCTAACAGAGATGAGGTAACAGGAGGTTAAAAGGAAATAACTGGAAGTTGAGGTAAACCCCGGGCCTTACTAGTGGAGCCCTGGAGTATTTGGGTGAAATGACCTTCTATGGGATTATACTAGAAAAATCTATCACGACAGGAGGGGTATAGCTCCATCCTATCTTACAATTTTTAAAGAAAAATTATGTAAAAACAAGAACTAACACTTGCCTCATTCTTGTTCCTCTAAGAATTTAACACAGTTGCAACCACAGCATGAATGTTTTCATAATTTTGTTTCGTTGTTTAGGATTAAAGCCAAACAAATGAAGCCTTTTCTCCCCAGCCTGGCTATCACTGAAGTGTCGCTCAATCTAGGCCTGCCCCTTCCACGCAGCCCTGCTCTGGGACCAGTTACCTGCAGAAAATAAAGCACCCGTATACGATGAGATCATGGAGAAAACAAATCATTCCTCACACATCAACATTTTAGAAAACTTAAATACACACTTCAGTCCGCACAAGTTAACCAGGACAGAGAGGACCCTGGGCACACTGGTTGAGAACGTGAGCTCTAGAACCAGCCTGCCGGGCAGGGACCCCCCACTCCACCAGTTACTAGCAGGTGACCCTGGGCAAGTCACCGTAGCCCTCTGTGGCTCAGAGTCCTCATTTGACTCAGTAACAACAGCTCCTACTACTTTGTAAGTTATTGGAGGAGGGGCACCTCCTCCAACTGAGGGTGGCTCAGTCATTACGTGGCTGCCTTTGGCTCAGGTCATGATCCCACCATGGTCCTGCTTGGCAGGGAGCCTGCTTGCCCCTCTCCTCCCAGCTCCTGCTCTCACTTGCTATCTCTGCAGATCTCTCTCAAATAAATAAATAAAATGTTAAAAAAAAAAAAAAAACTTACTGGAGGAATATCAACCTAGAAATAGGTAAAGCATTTCAGGCAATGAGTACCCAATAACCATTAGCAGTTAGATTTCAAAATCTAAGAAAACCATAGAATGTAAATTCTGACTTTGGAATTAAGTTCTTAGCAAAGGAAAAACTTTGAAATCCCAGACACTATGTTTAAATACAAGTACATATATTTTAAGTAAAATTAAGAAAAGCAAACATGAGAACAGATGTACTAGCAGTGTAAATGAGCTGAAAGTTTAACTTCTAAATATAGAAGTTTTTTTAAAGGTAGCGCATCAAACCTACTGAACTAGAAACTATGTGATGCTGCACCTTCCTAAAGATGATGTGAGAAGTCTGAATACGGAAACAGAACAGAAAACTTCATACTATCAAAGGGTCAATTCCGTCCTTCACCCATTATTAGTCCATTACCTTAACACAATTCAAACCAAAACCCCAACAGGGTTAGGGATGTACCTATTCTTTTTATTTCATTTTTGTTGTAACTGATAAAATAATTCCACGACTAATCTAGAAGAATGCACTAAATGGAAAAGTAAATAAAGTTCTGAAAATCCTAAGAAAATGAACAGTAATTTCACTTCCTAGACATTCAAATATATTATAAACTTAGAGTCACTGAACTGTGAGGAAACAGCACAGAATGAGATAATTAACAAGTCCAGATCCAGAAGCCAGTGTTTATGGAAACCCAGGACACACTGACATGGCATTTTAAACCAACGTGAAAGGATGGGTTAGTCAACAAAGGATACTGACAGGTGATCAAACACTCACTATTTAGCTCGAGGTTAACCTAACATCTCCCACATGACATCACAAGAAACTGCAGGTGGCTTACACTGAAGCATAAATGGAACCACCAAAGGAAAAGAAAACATAGGGGCGTACACATACAGCTTTCGGCTGGAGAAGGCAGAAATGATCAAGGTAAGGACAGATAGATGTGACACGAAATGGTTGTGCTTCTACACCAAAACAAACAAAACTCAAAGACAAGGTGACGAGTCCATATCTCCGCCACCGCCCCCCCGCCCCCCGGCCCTTAACTCTGGGCTTGAGCATGTGCCTGGCTTCTGCCCAGGAGGCTGGGGAACAGGCTGTCGGCAGAGGTTTGATGAAAGCTTGCGCACTTCGATGGCCACTTCTAGGTGAGACGGAAAGACGCACCACAGGAGCCCAGCCAAGGGATGAAAACACACGGGCGAATCCGGGGGCACCAGCCCCAGGTGCACCCCGCCAGTTCACACACAGTCTACCAGGCAACTGATTTACCTGCACGACAAAGGGCTACTTGTTAACTACATAATAAATCACTGCAAGGAGGACTGAATATTCCACGGAGAAAACAGACAAAGTGGACCGACAGACAACTCGCACAAAAACAGAGCTGTTCCATAATCACATGAGAAATGTCCAATTCTCCCAGCAATCAAGGAAATGCAAATCAAAACACAGAAGGGTGCCTGGCTGGCTTGGACAGTGGAGTGCGCACCGCCTGATCTGAGGGTCAGGAGATCCAGCCCCACATTGGGTGTGGCTAATGCCCTAAGTTGGCCAGAAGGTCAGTTAACTGGAACTCTCATGTATGTTGTTAATCTGGTAAAACTAATAAAATTCCCTTTGGCCTGGTAAATTCACCTCACTTATTATTCACTCACATATTTACTGTGTACTTACAGAAGCCAGTGCCGGGAACTAGGAACACAGATGGATCGGGACCTTAATAATTTGGGTTTCATTCTAAGAGTATGAAGATGCCACCAAAGGCTTTAGCAAGGAATAACAATAGTTGGTGGCCACTTTTAAGATTATTCTAACTGCTGCATGGAAGAGGGGGGGATGAGAATGGAAACAGGGAGACACTAAATGTTCCCGTGACAGGTGCCTGGCTAGATCACCTGGAGGAACCTGTGACTCCTGATCTTGGGATTTTAAGTTTGTACCCCGCACTGGGTGCAGAGATCCACTTATAAATAAAATCTTGGGAACCCTGGGTAGCTCAGTCAGTTGAGCGTCTGCCTTTGACTCAGGTCATGATCTCAGGGTCCTGGGATGGAGCCCCACATGGGCTCCTTCCACTGTGGGAAGCCTGCTTCTCCCTCTGCCTGTTGTGCCCCCTGCTTGTGCACACGCGCTTTCTCTCTCTGACAAATAAATAAATAAAAATTTTTTAAAAATTAAAAATAAATAAATGTTCACATGAGGTAGCAGTGGCCTATACTTCAGCAGTATCAAAGAGAAGCAGCTGCAAACACACAGGTCGACCTCACAGGACCTACTAATAAAAAAAAAGCAAGAGAGGGGCGCCTGGGTGGCTCAGTGGTTTGGGCTGCTGCCTTTGGCTTGGGTCATGATCTCAGGGTCCTGGGATCGAGCCCCGCATCGGGCTCCCTGCTCCGCAGGAAGCCTGCTTCCCTCTCTCTCTCTCTCTGCCTGCCTCTCTGCCTACTTGTGATCTCCGTCTTTCAAATAAATAAATAAAATCTTAAAAAAAAAAAAAAAAAAAAAGCAAGAGAAACAAAAAAAAATCCTGCTGATTCTACTACTAGGAATTTATCACAAAATACAAGTAGATGTACAAGTACAAAATATCGAACATGTACACAAAGACATATATCCAAAGATGTTTATGGCAGTTTCATAATAACAAAAATAATGAAAAAAAATCTCAAAGTCCACCCCCTAAGATATAAATTAAGTAGATTAAGGTCATCCAAAGCATAGTGAAAAAATACTGTGCAGCCACTTAAAATTACACAGCTTGGTATTTAGTGACAAGAATTACATAGAAAGGTGCCAATTACAAACCATATAATGTAGTATAATTTCACCTTTACTTAAAACATAGACATACACACACAAACACATTTACAGCTGCATATGTGCATTACAAAAAGCCTAAAAAGCTACAAATCAAAACAGCAAAATTCTGGATGGTCTGGGTTTGAGTTATTAACATCTTCAAACTTTCCATATCTTCTAAAATTTACATAAAACCTGTACTGGCAGTTTATAACGCAAGGAAAAAAGTCACTAAAACACAACACGACACTGACCAGGCATTTATCCGGACAACAGTAATGGGTTCATTCCCTCAAAATACTACACATACGAATGATTAAAGAGATTACAAAGTCATAAAAATAACCCAAGTTTTTAAATTAAAACTTCAGATTCATGAATTGTTGAAATTGTTAAAAACTGAACTGTCCCAAGTTGCTCGGGACGCTGGTGTGAGAGGAGGGGGAGGGCCATCTCAGGACTGCAGGTCTGAGCAGACGGTCACACGTGGGAGCCACAGAAAGAGCCCCTCACTGCAGCCCACGCTCCCCTGCGATCTGACCTAAAGGGCTCTTCATCTGATGCCACCTGTGCTCTGCAGATCTCGAATCTTCTTCCCTACCGAGTCGGCACTGTCAGGACGACCCACCTGGGCTGTCCCCACTGTGTGACTCCTCTGGATGCGGCCGCCATGGACATCCGTGGACTTGCTCCTGTGTGCATGAAGGCTTTCGCTTCTCTGGTATCCACACCTGGGAGCGTAACTCCGCGTTTCACTTTGTAAGGAACCGCCAAGCTGTGTCCTAACGCAGCTGTCCCATTTTACAGGGTTCCTCATATGGTTACCACAAACTGAGGAGACGGCAGACTTTCATGGAAATAAGGGATTCCCTCCTCTCAAGTCCATTTCATGTGCCAAGTGCCATGCCAGGGTTTTCTATAATTTCTGATTTAATTTTGCCAACAATTCTATAATGCAGAAAGCCTCTTCTTCTTACAGAAGAAATTCAAATCTCAAACTAGAAGCTATTCCAGAAGTTAACAAACTGGTAAATGTCAAAACAGAACCCAGATTCAGACTGACCTCAAAGCCTGTCCCCTTAACCCGTTGCCGTGCCCACCTGTACACTTAGATATGTGGACACGGCTTCACATCAAAATGGTTCTTTGGAAAAGCTGCATGTTAATTAAATTTATTAGAATCATTAAAAAAAAGAAGCTTCCCCATATATAGAAATTTCTAGAACATATGATGTCTCCTGCATAAACCACCTCCCTCATTTATTTTCTTTAGCAAAATACACTTACGTGTAGAGTTACTTAAAACCTATCTACAGACTGCCTAAACATTATACAAATTAGCTTCTTCCATCAAAGTCCTATCAAAAACAAAACAAAACAAAACAAAAATGTGGGCACCTTCTGCTACAAGACTGAATTGTGCACCCCCCCCCCCAAATTCGTAGGCCAAAGCCCTAACCCCTAATGTGACTATATTTGGAGACAGGACTTTTAGGAGATAATTAAGATTAAATGAGGTCGTAGGGTGGGCTCTAAATCCACAGGACTGGTGACCTTGCAGGAAGAGAAGAAAGATCTCTGTCTGTCTCTAAGTCTCCACACAGGGAGACACCACAAGAAGGCAGTTTGCCAGGAGGTAGTGGGAGCCCACCCAGAGCCAGACCTTACCAGCACCCTGATCTCAGACAGCCAGCATCCAGAACTTTGAGAAAGTTAAGTTTCTGAGGTTCGAGCCACCCAGTCTATGCTATTGTCTGTTACGGCAGCCCGAGCTGAGAAATACATCTTCTTTGTATCAGAAACTAAGCAATTACGGGCATTTTAAAGCATTTAAAGCACTGGTGAGAATCAAAACAAAGGAGGCACTAAGTGGAACAGAAACAAGCTAACCCAAGAGACACAGAAAAAAAGCGTTTTGCTCAAAACAGTTATAAGTCTCATATCGAAAAGACTGACAAACAGAAAAACCCACCTTCTATTAATTCAGAATATAATGAGTCAGGGCAGGATCCTGGTATCCTCCAAAGAGCTTTGGAGCTGGACAAAGCAGAGTCACACACCTTTTGCCATTTCCATTTGTGTCTGAATAAGAGAAAAACTACCCCAATCTTGTGGTCCAGATACTGGCTTTTGTTTGAATTAAATTAACATTTATTACATGCCAAATACCAGAATATACCCTCTGGTACCCAGTCCAGCTTAAAGAATGTTAAAGGTGCTCCAAAAATGGTGCTTGTTACTGCCAGGGCACAGATTCTGGAAAAGAAAACCTGGGCCAAAGCCAAATATTGACATGAGCACCTTCCATTGGCCAAATATTTTACCAATACCATAAACAAAAAAATGCAATCCCTGCCCTCAAGGAGCTTACAATGAAACAGGATAGAAAAGTCCATTATTTATAAAACAATGTGATAAATGCAAAAGCAAAATATGTATATACAGAATATATGGGAACACAGGGGAATGGCTGGGGAGGGGGGTGGGTAGATAAATCTGGAACTACATCCCAGATGGTTGACAAAGAATTCCATTTTTGCTTTTTACTCCAGAAAGCTTCCTAAGCCTTTACTTGGGGAACCACCTACTGAGGTACAGCTCATCTCAGACTCTCTCCTTTAACTTTTACTCACACTCAATCCCATTCATCATTGGGGTGGGGGGTGCGGCAGGTTGTGATTTAAGCAACACAGAGAAGGGTTACTTCTCTTCCTCTCTCACGACCACATAAAAATCAAAATCACATTTTCCCAAATCCTTCTTACATCCATGATGAAGACTGGGTGTTTTACAAGTTACACAATCACCCCATATTTAAGCTGTGTGGAGGGTAAGGAACCAAAACCATCAGACTGGGATGTTATTTCTTCTAGGCCAGCTAAATGGGGTCCGCCTAGTTATTCTGCTTATTCCACCTAGGCTAGCACTGTACCGGAACGCTTGAACACTGTGCAAAACGTCAGTAAATCTTCTCTGTTAATCCAAACTGTTACCAAGATTTATATACTTAATAAACATCTAAAACACAAACCAATGCCTACATAAGGAGCGCTGGCATTCCCCCAAAAATGCAAATTTGGCTGCTGCCCCTAAAATAAACCTGTGTGGGAAAGTCAGACACCCGACAGCTACAGTGTAAGCGAAGACCAACGAGAACAGAGGCACTTGTAGCTGCATCCGTTCCCGGACATCCTACTTGACACTCAACACAACAATCCTGTGAAAAAACAGGGTATGTCCATTTTTACAAGTTTGCTCCATTAACGAGCAAATCCTGAATCTTCTGAGCCCTGATCATTTGACACTCTAAAATGTGTATTAAGCTTATTATTACCATAAAGCAAAGTAACAAAAAATCATAACAAGTATCCCGGAGGTTCTAAATATCCACAGAGGAAGGAAATGGTAAAAGATCAGTTTCCTGACTTATGAAATAAGAAGGCTGGACTGGATCAGGTGATCAGATACGGAGCATTCCAGGAAACCCTCCCACCACCACTCTCTGGGACCACGCACCTCCCAAAGCAACCCCAAGGGTGAGGACATCAAGCACTCTTTCCCTCCAAACCCAGAAACACATTTATGTGCCTATCAACAAGAGAGCCACTACCTGGAGAAGATAAGCAAAATGTTACCTACTTACCATGTTGGAACCAGAAGAGGCCCAGAAAGGTAAAGCAGACTACTCCAAAGTTTTACATAACTAGTCTAAGAGCCGAGCCCCGAAACAAGAGAAGCAACATTACTGTACTCGCTACACGGCATGCAAACATCTTCTCTTCCACAATCATCTGACCCCCACTACCCTGTCAATAACGGTCCCTTTTTACATATATTAAGACATGGATCAGTGAAATCACGTGATTAGCTGCAGGTTCCCCAGCTAGCCAGTGGCTTCGATGAAGCCTCACAACCCCACCACGCCTCTTCTTTCTAAGGTGAGAAAGTGACACAATGGTGAGTAGAAGCGTGGACTATTTACATACACAACGGACATCAAAGCAATAATCTTCCAGGCTCTTCTTACCCACTAGTCTATGTACAGTTATGTTACGTCAGAAAGCTCCTCCTTCTGTAAAAAAGAGATCTTGGGGCTCCGGGGCAGCTCAGGCCATTAAGCATCCTCCCAACTCTTGAGTTTTTGGCTCAGGTCATGATCTCAGGGTGGTGGGATCAGCCCTGCATTGCACTGTGCTCAGTGGGAGGCAAGATTCTCTCCCTCTCCTTCTGCCCCTCCCTGCTTGTGTGCTCTCTGAAATAAATAAATCTTAAAAAAAAAAAAAAAAAAATCTGGAGTAACCAAATAGTTAAAAAAAAAAAAAAGGAATCATTTAAAAGGCCTACACTCTATTACTACTACATATACACACACCTACCTCCAACACAAATCATCTTATTCTTTTGAAATATTACTGAAATGAAAAATAGTAGAACCAAGAACCTGGAAGTTATGGTAACAAAACTACTAGTTTTGGGGGCCTCCTCCTTTTCACTGTATTGTCTGAGAAACTTTTCATTTCTTTAGAGAATCTTCTTTAAACAAAGTATTAACCAGTAATTCTATATAGAGCTTTTCACATGTGTAGAATGCCTTAAAGATGGTCTCAGGAATGTAAAGCATTATCCACTCCCCTTCTGCCTAAGAATATTACACCCAGCCAGCTTGCTATTCCTGAAATTGAAGTCATCTGAATGATCTTATCACAAATACTTAAATGGCAACATATCCTCTCTTCGGAATTCTGACCAACTTCATGGAAATTCCTGCCCATCCGTTCTTATTTCTGTACAGGCTTTAAACCATCAAGTACCTCTTAATATAAAGACTCTATTTAATACCCTAATACTAATGTCCTACTGCACTCAAAAGCATCACTGAGATGAAGTCAAATATTAATATAACCTGAAAAGCCCTTTTTAAGCACCAAAATATCCCAAAGCTTTTTGCACCCGACACAAGAACCTTTTACTTCCACACCAAAGCAGCCTACTTTCCCCAGGATCTAAGGAAACTTGAACAGGGGAGTTGCACCAACCACCTACCAAACAATCCAATGCCTACCAAGTGAAAAGCTGATCCTCTTTTGTGCTCCTCAATTATTCAGAATTCACCTACGAAGAATTGAAGAATTGCTGTGGACTACCTGAGCAAACCTTTCAGACCTGGCCACCCATGTTTTTGCTTTTATGCTACTGGCAAGTACCCACTCCAAATTCAGTAAGGAACAGAGCAGGAAGTTTAGAAATTTACAAATTACTCTGCATTAGAAAAGGAACTTATAAGTAAGTGAACATGTAATTTACCTGTGACACAGACAACTACACAGGACAGGGATCAAACTTCACTGAGTACCCAGAACTTGACTTTTTTTTTTTTTTTTTTTAGTTCATAACTTCTAAATCGAAAAGCTTTTATGATTTTATTTTAAAATACCCCCGAGTTTTCGCTGTTCTACATTTCTCAATGTTGAGATTGGGGGGTGAGGGACACCTCGTAACTTCTGGTCTGCAAAACTCCTTACAGCATTGAGTCTTTAAGACAGAAATCAACAATAAATGCTACTAGAAGATATAACGTTACATATGTTTTATTACAGTTCCTGCGTTTTCAAGGACATCAGTACCCGGATTTTAAAAAAAAAAGCTCAAACCCATGGTTCAAGTTTTTCCGGCTGAATTTTTCAGAGATGTTGTTTCTGGTCTGCACGCCATAATTACATTTTAAAATGATCCATTACATTTGGGAAAATAAGTTGTGTGGAATGACTAAGAAAAAGGGGTCACTTTTCTTTAAAAGCTTTAAACACATTTTTAAGGCTAAGAAAATCAGGGTTTGTAACTTGGAATTGGAGAAAACAGAATTCAAATCCCCAGTAAGCTGAAGTGAAAAACACAGTTATGTCACACAAAAACATATTTAAAAATAAAAATGGCAAAATGTTCAAGCTGGATAGAAAAAAAAATTAAAGAAAACTAGGGTTTAAAATGGAAACTACTTAAATTGAGAAAGAATCCCAATGACATGACATTTTCTCGCCAAAGCAAAGGAATCTCAAGGCTCTGCCGCTGAAATCTCATTGTACTGCGTTATGAAGGTCTTGGCAACGGCTGGCCATTAATCTCGAGCACAAAGGGGCCTCCGCGGCGAAGGCAGGAGAGCCCACCTCCCCTCGAGGCCGAGCGCAGCCCCCCACGGGACCCCCGGCGGCAAAGCCCGAAGGCCAACCCGCCCCGAGTCCTGCGCCAGCCCCCGGGGCTCCCGGCGCCGAGCGGGCCGGGGCGCACAGTGCGCGGCGCGTCACCACCAGCAGGGCGGGCCGGGGGGGACACGCAGCCCACCGCGGCTCCCGCGCGGCCACCGCAAGCCCGCTTCCCGACCGCACGCTGGCGCCGCGGCTCAGGGGAGGACCCGCGGGCTGCGAGAGGGGAGCGGCCGCTGCAGTGCCTCGCGGCCGCCCCGGAGGCCAACGCGCCCTCCAGACGCAGGCCCGCGCCGCGCCCGCGCCCCCGCCCCGCCGGCGCCCGGTCACCTTCCAGTGCTCGGCGCCCACCGCGCTCCGGCACCCGCTACCGCACACTCGGGGCTCCCAAACTTTTCTGCCCTCCCCATCCCCCCCCACCCCCGGTTCCAGCCGGGATGCAGGCGCACGATTCCTCACCTCCGCCCGGAACAATACCCGTCTCCCGGCAACGCGCACGCCAGGGCCCGCGACCCCCTCCCCATCCCTATCCCGGGGCCCGGCCGGGCGCGCGGGCGGGGGAGGGGACCGGCCGAGCAGGGCCCCGGGGACGGCAGGCGGCGCCGCGACGAGACCCAGCGCCGGGTGCGGAGCGAGGCCCGAGGGACAAAGGGACGGAAGCACAGGGGCCGGGCGGCGCCCGCCGGGGGTGGGGGCCTCCGCCGGGTCGCGGCGCCCGCCGCACAATGGTCCGCCGCCCCCGCCCGCGCCCTCACCTCATGGTGCCGGCGGCCCGCGGCTCCCCGGCGGCCGGGAACGCGGGGGGCGCGAGCCGGGGCCTCTCCTCCGGGGGCGGGGACGCGGCTGGCGGACGGCGGACGGCGGCCGGCGCGCGGCTCCTCCTCCGGCGGCCGGCGCTACACCATGTCCCCGCACAAAGCGGCGGCGCGGGCAGAGCGCGGGAGACGCAGCGGAGGCCGCGAGGCTGCGAGGGCGGGGGCCGAGGCGGGCGGGCCGCCGGGTGCGCGTAGTCCCCTCTGCGGGAGCGCCCGGCCGCCCTGAGAGGGAGCCCGCCGCCGGGCCGAGTGCAGGCGGCGTCGCAGCCGCGCAGGAGAGCCGCGAGCGCCGCGCGGGGCCGGGGAGGCGGGGCTCGCGGCCGGGGAGCACGCAAGCGCCGCCCTCGCTCCCGCCCCACCCCCCTCCTCCCCGCCCCCACCCCACCCCCGGGGCGGGGGCGGGGCGGGGGGCGCGCGGCGAGGGGCGGGGCAGGAGCGCCCCCGCGCCGGCCGACGGATCCCGCTGGCCTGCGAAGCGCGCTCGGCGGAGTCCTTTTGTGGCCTCGGGCCCGCCGGCTGCGCTCCCCGGCGCGGGGGTTGCGGGGGCTGCGGGGGCTGCGGACTCCCCAGCCCGCGCCTGGGCGGGGGCGGGGCACCTAATCACGACAGGGGGGCCGCACTGTCCTCCGGGACCGCCCGCGCGACGCACCAGTCGGGAGACACGCTCCCCGGCAGTGGGCATGACCTCATCGGCGAGCGCACGCGGTTCCGGGCGGAGGGGCGGGGGCTGTCGCTAGGCGGTGGGGGCGTTTGTGGGGGACCCGGCGACCAGGGGTCAAGGGTCCTGTCTTTCACGGGGCTTCCAAGTCACCTGCTTGGAAAGGTAGCTGCGGACTGCGGACGCCGGAAACTCGTGGAAAGCCCCGGGGCGGGGGGCGGCCTCCAAAAACAAATCCCCTAGTCAAGTAAGGCTTCAGAATGGACAAATGGCAGGCATCCTGGAGTCCCGACGACGAGGAGGAGGGAGACGAGGTGGGCGGGGGGACTTCTACTGTATAAAAGGTGGCTGGCATGGAAAAGCTCCCCTGTAACCAGGTTCGGATCGCTGCGCTCTCCGGTCCAAAATGGAGGCCCTAGCATGACTCCAGGAATCTATTCAAAAGTTTTGGTGTGTTATTTTAAGATGGACGTACAATTGCAACTGTACTAGGACACTGGAGATCATGTGCACTTCCAGAAGCAGAGCAAGTGAGTGACAGTCATGCTTGGTCAATGCCTGCCTCGTCTCTCATGGAACTGTGCGGCCCAGTTTTAACTATAAAAAGCTTCCCCTGGTTCCAGTTTCTGTACTGAAGGATTTTCTTTTCGGGACCTGCAGCCCCAAGCCGATAACCCTGTGGAAGCAGTGTCCTGGAGCTATGGCCCAGGACCAGGGTGGCCTCAGGTAGTACAAAGCTCCGTGCGTCTGCCTTAACACGGTGTACTCGGAGAACGCTAATTTCCACCCACATACCTAATTACAGCTTACTGCCACAGAGAGTTTTATTCGGGGATCTCCAAGCACGAAGAGAGAACAGCCTTGCCAGTCAGGTGTCCTTGTTGCCATATTGCCAGCAGAGATAGGGAGACAACACAGGGACTGGGCCAGGCCCGCGCTGGGCACCCCTAGACACCATAGCTACAAACTATGAGGTGCACCGTTTGACCATCAACATAAAACACACGCAACCTCAAAGAGGATCCTCCAAATCAACTGAAGACCATTGGCTGGGACGCTTTGTACTTGGAAAAGGAGTAAGAAACCCTGAGCCATCGTGGGGGAGGTATGAATAAGACAGACTCGACCGCAAAGAACTAGCACCCATTTGCCCTAGTCAGTTCACCGCAGTACAGTAAGCTCAGCAAATCTTACGTTTCAGGGAAAACTCTCACAAAGGGCCCAAAGGGGGTGGAGATTTTGCTGTAATGACTCAGACCACCTCCTCCTGCCAGAAAATGCCTTACAGATGACTCCATAACCCACTTCGCGTTTGTGAAATTTAATCCATCCGCACTCAGTAAGCCATCTATCACATCATCTTTGTCCTAACAGCAAACGTTCCAATGGTATGGGCACCAAATTAAGCAATCTGAGTGGAAAAGGCTGCTCTTGTTTTCTACGTTTATTAAAAATGTACCGGCCAAGAGTCTTGGCTGCCTATGACCCTTTCCATCCTTTGGCATGGCAGCTCTCCAGCTCTCGAGTTGGGCATACCGTTGCCCTTGGACTTGGATATTGCAATGGGAGGCCCGACCTTCAAAGGTCATTCTGTGGCAGGGCAATTTGTTGCTTGTGACAAAATGTTGTTGCTTCTCATTCATATTTGGTTTAACAGTCAAAAAGGGGCAAAGAAAAGCTCGAGCTTGGGAAATCACAGACGAGTTCTGGTCACAGAGGAAACTTTGTGGAACATGTTGCCCTATGGAATTAAAGAATTTTAGAGATGGAAAGAATCTTAAATCCCTCCCACTCATTTTTCCAGAAGGGGAAACGGAGACCTAGAGAGGTTAAGTAAACTGCCCACTGTCACACAGCCACTTTGTGGGGGAATGTAAACCCAGGATTTCCAGGGACAGGTTTAGTCCTCTTTCCGCCCCCTCAAACCCCCTATCTATAGCAAAAGAAGAGCGGGGTGAAGCGGTCTAAGTTAAAGCTGATGCTCTTCTCATAAACCCTGCTTAAAGGCTAATTTTTAATTGAGTGACTAGGCTGGATGGCGAAAATGGTTTGAACACCTAGAAGAAGCATTGCCCAGCCAGAAGCCCAATGCCTGGCCTTTATATAGGCACCCAGATGTTTGAAAGGTGAAAGAAGGCAGGCAGGCAGGAAGGAAGGAATGTCCACCCGTTCTAATCAAAGATGAAAAAGAGACCATTCATCAAAAGAAATGGATTCTCCTCTTAATGCTAAGTGTGTGAGCCTCCACGTCGCCTCCTCCAGCAACACCCCAGCTAGATAGGACCGTAGGAGGTCTGCTCCAAGCCCTAGGTATTCACAGCCTTGGTGTTGGTCTACACATCTGTCAGTGTGCAGCCAGGCGTGAGATGAAACAGAATCCATGCTTCTGCCGAAGATGAGTTTGCTGCCGGAGTGTTGTCAGTCTGGTTCGGAGGGCTCTCTCAGAACACGCCTTGTTTAAATTCGTCTGATAGCATCAGTGTGGGCTTGTCCTCCATTTATGGGCATGAGGAGGATGAATGACTAATGCAATTCACCCGTCAGGAAGTCAGCGCTATGGGTTGTAGGCATGGTCTCCCGGGCACCCAAAAAAGGGTTCTCCAGGAGTGACTTAGGGAAGAGCAGGTCACTCAGAGGGAACATGATTGTATGCATCCTTCTTCTGTTATCAGTATTTTTTCTTGTGTGGCTAACCAGCTCATGGCATATTGTTTATCTCTCCAAGAAGGGGAAAAAAGAAATAATGGAGAATGTGATGTTCCAGTAGGATTCAAGATATTTTCTTACTCATCTTTCAGCCCTAGCTGCCAATATATAATCTGGGTCCTAAAATATTATCAGAAGACGTAAACATGAGGGGAAAGTATTTGCCTCTGACATTTGTGTTTTTCTCCATTTGTCATTTTTCTCCCTTCCAAATTAGGACTTATTCAGTTAATTTCATTTCCTCTTCCCAGAGTCTCTTTTCTCAGTGCTTCACTGTGGTAACGACGGAAGATTCCAAAATCCTGAACTGTTACACTGAACTGGTAGACACCATATTCAATAAAATGCAGTACGTTATTTCCACAGAATTCAGCCATGGCTGTGATTCAAAGATTATAGGGGAGGGGGAAGGGCAGAGGGAGAGAATCCCAAGCAGACCCCATGCTTAGCAGGGGAGCCCAATGTGGGGCTCCATCTCACGACCCATCATGAGGTCGTGATCTAAACCAAAATCAAGAGTCAGATGCCCAAAAGACTGAGCCCCCAGGTACCCCTGCCACAGGTGCTATTTAAAGAATACAGCAGGTGGGCTCCAGTTCTAAAGAATTTTTTTATTTGTCTATTTTCAGAGAGAGAAGGTAGAAGCAGAGGGAGTAGTAGGCAGAGGGAGAAGCAGGCTCCCCACTGAGCCAGGTGCCCAATGTGGGACTCGATCCCAAGACTGGGATCATGACCTGAGCCAAAGACAGATGCTTCACCCAACTGAGCCACACAGGCATTCCCCTCTGCCCCAACGATTTTTTTAAGATTTTTTAATAGATGGGCTCCAGTTCTAGATAACAATCAAATCATGGTGCTTTACAGACTGGATGGAAAAGAAGCACCACCACAATCCATTTCTGAACCCTCACGTCTTCTAAGATCTGCCGGTAGCTTGGGAAGAACTAGTGGTTTCCCTCTTTTTGCATTTACATTGATTTACTTGTCCCATTTACTGTAATCAGACTCTAGAATACCAGTCAATCATCTTTTTTCTTTTTAAAGATTTTTTTATTTATTTATTTGAGAGAGAGACAGTGAGAGAGAGCATGAGTGAGGAGAAGGTCAGAGGGAGAAGCAGACTCCCCGTGGAGCTGGGAGCCCGATGCGGGACTCGATCCCGGGACTCCGGGATCATGACCTGAGCCGAAGGCAGTTGTCCAACCAACTGAGCCACTCAGGCGTCCCACCAGTCAATCATCTTAGGGACATTACAATCAGGTGACAACTGACCTTGGAGTCTTTCCTCAAAGGGGATCAGGCAGAAAGTTAATAAAGAAAAGATGATTTTCTGCCTAATGACAGTAGCGGAGAAAGACAGTACCAGGAGGCTGTATCCTGAACGAGCAGGCTGTCCAAAATGAGTTCACATGGCTTCACACTGCATCGTCTGTGGCTTTGCTCAAGAGCCAGGCTGTTTGTTGCAAAGTTCATTAAAAATCCCAGCTATCTTTCTCTTTGAAACTGTTGCTAAGCATGGTGATCTGGCCAGAATCTAATTCAAGAAAGGATATTTTACTCTTCATTCTCTTAAGTTTAATGTCAGAATCCAGAATCCAGAATCCTCTGGGTCAAGTCTTCCTATAGTTGAAAGAAAAGCAGCAACCTCCAGCAATCATTGATCGCTACCACCAACTTATGAGGAGGAAAGATGGTGACGTCATATCCATTCTGCATAAGAAGAGGCTGAGTCTGTAAGCAAGGTAGCTGGTGGCTGAATTCTTGGTGCAGCAATCAGTGAATTGAACTGCAAATCAAAACGTAAAAGAAATTAAAGGCAGAACCCTTCCCCTCTCCTGTCTGTGCTAACAATCCCTGCTTTAGATGGAAGCCCATATGGATAGGCTCTCCATCTGAGAAAAGTAATGGTCTTAGAGTCACAGGAATGTGAGTGATGAGTGTGGCTCAGTAATCGGCTGGCCAATAATGGTATTTGCTAACCCTCGAGGCATTTATATACCTCATTAAATCCTCCCAACATTCCTGGGAAGTGGGGCCCATTCTTTCATCCTTGCTGGGCATACAGCTCGTGCAAGTGAAGTCCAGGAGGGTTAAGCAGTTGATGAGAAAACTGGAAAAGCCATTCCACAGGCCACATTTTCAAGCTATGCACAAGTGAGTCTCATCTACGTCACTTCCTCTGAATAAAAGAGAGAGAGAAAAAAAAACTCACAGTCCACTTAGGAAATGGGACTAACATGTTTAAAAACAAAACAAGCAAAACACCCTCAAGTCATTTACCTCTTCCTTACCAACCCTTGGTAGTCACAAGAGGAGGCTACCCAGTAAATCATGACATCTGGTCTCCCAGCAGGAAATAAACTACACCCCAACCCACCCCAACCCTGCCTTAGACACAGGTTTATGTCATGGTTTGCAGGCTGGTACTTCGCTCAATGGAAGCACTCAAATGAGTCTCCCCAAATGAGAGAGCTCTAATAATGTTTGTACATTTGTTTTCCAGAATAATAACGCTACTGAGAAGTGACCAGAGGAACTCACTCCTTCAGCTTGCCTTTACCTCGGCTGTCCCACGCACACAACTTACAGAGGGGTACAGAGCTTAGAGGAGTGGTTTCTTAAGCCAACCCAGTGAACCAAAAACTCATATGCAAACGTTTGGAGTATGTTGGACTATGTTAGAGTACGTTTTTCATTGAATACACGGCAATCAACAAACATGGTGGCCAAGACCAACAAACATGGAGGAGGCCAAACCCTCAAGGTGCCTAGAGAGGTGTGTACATTCTCTTTATTAATCTTCCAGTTGGTTATTGGAGAGCCTAGACAGGGAATACCACACCCCCTGGGTGACTCCATGCTTTCTGGAACTTTGATCTTTTGCAAAGGAATTGGGCTCAAAAGTCTCAATCTGGAATGAGAGTTGTAATCTCTGTTGGTATATTCTCTTGTGAAAGACTACTTTTTAAGGACTGATGTACTCACTGAGAATGTACCACCAATCCACATGGTTGTAATAAGTCAGGGAAGGGTCTTGAATGCAACCCCACTTCCTGTCTTAGCTTCCCATCCGTGCTTTCTGGTATAACTCGGGTAGCATTGCATATCTGTCAAGCATCTCGGCATTAACTTTTCTTTAAATAGCTCCTGTTTGGGGATACCTGGGTGGCTCAGTCAGTTAATTCTCTGACTCTCGACATCAGCTCAGGTCATGATCTCAGGGTTCTGGAATCAAGTTCCGGAAGTCTGCTGGAGACTCTCTCCCTCTCCCTCCGAACCCCCTATCCCCACTCAGAGTGCAAGCAGAGGGAGGGGCAGATGGAGAAGGGAGAACCAGATTCCCTCCTGAGTGGCGAGCCTTATGTGGGGCTTGATCCCAGAACCCTGAGATCATAAATTGAGCCTAAGTCGGACACTTAACAGACTGAGCCACCCAGGCACCCCCTTTTAAAAAATGTATAAAATAAATAAATCTTTAAAAATAAATAGCCCCTGTTTTGTGTGGGGGTTTTGCAATGTTGCCTTCACTGAAGATCCCACTGAACTTGAGTTTACTCAGTGTCTCTCACTTGCTAACAATATTTCCCTTCAAAGTTTCACAGTCTGGTCTTTTCCTTCTTTTCACCTTATTTTCTCTCCTATTACTAATGAGATGGTAGTCTCAACTTGCTTTATTTGAGTCATTTATATCTTCAGGCCTCTGTTGAGTGTTGAGGCTGGTTTGGCGCTCCTTCCTTAAGGAATGATGCCCAAATTAAGTTAAGAAACAATTCCTAAGACAGCTGGCCTGTGATTCTTCATGGTCCCAAGGTATCCCAAGCACTGGACAGTCTGCTTAATATTGAAAGTTGAAGTATCGAGCCAAGTGCATAGTTTATGGCAGGTTTGACTCCCAGAACTTTCCAAAGTAAGCCTGTTCTACGAGTGGATGGGGGTGATACAAGTAGGGAAGGGAGAGTCAAAGCAGTCTAGGTGTGAGCATAAATGCATAAAAGCTACTGACATGGGGCAATTCGATCTCTTGGCTGACTCCTACTCATCTGTCATCAACCCCTAGCATATAAGGCACTTAATCCTCTCATAATAGGGTTTCTAGTGAGAGGACACTAAGGGGAGTGTAGTAAGGAGCCCCTGATGCTAAATCTAATACAACTATTCCACCCTTGCTAGCAACATGGTCAAGAAAAGGAGCTCGTCTGCTTTGACCTTCTATCCAGGTTCTTTGTCAGGATTCTGATCGCAATGGACAGAAACCCAATCTGAAGTAGCTTAAGCAAAAGAAATAAATTAACTGTGTATTTCTTTTTTTTTTTTTTAAGATTTCTTTATTTATTTTGGGGTGCCTGGGTGGTTCAGTGGGTTAAAGCCTCTGCCTTCGGCTCAGGTCATGATCCCAGGGTCCTGGAATTGAGCCTCATATCCGGCTCTCTGCTTAGCAGGGAGCCTGCTTCCTTCCTTGCTCTGCCACCTCTCTGCCTACTTGTGATCTCTCTCTGTCAAATAAATAAATAAGATCTTAAAAAAAAAAAAAGACTTCTTTATTTATTTTGATGGGGAAGGGTCGAGGGAGAGGGAGGGTCTTTAGCAGACTCCACTCTGAGTGCAGAGCCCGACTTCATGACCTTGGGATCGTGCCCTGAGCTGAAACCAAGAGTCAGACACTCAACTGACCACGCCACCCAGGCATGCCTGACAGTGAATTTCAAGGATTGTCTTCAGACTAGCTAGATAGCTAGATGCAGGGCTCAATGTCACCATCTCTAGCTTCGTGTAATGACCTGTTCTCTCCTACTGTGCAAGGTTCAAGTTCACATTCTAACAGCCCTGCGATCCAAAAGCTGGACAGTCTGTCCAACCAGCAGGGACTCTGGACCAGCTTGAGCCACATAACCATCCGGAACCAGTCATGAAGACCTGAATGAATAGGCTCTCCAGTTAGCCAGAACCAAATCATGGGTTCACCATGTGGTGAGATTTTTTTTATAAAAACGATCACAATAAATGTAAATTATTATACACTAATAGATAATATTACAAGTCGTAATAGATAATATTAAAATACTAATAGATAATATTACAATAGTCATAATAATATCCGTGCCTTTGGGTTGGTCTCCCAAACTGATGCTGAGGTTGATCGTGTGATTCGTTTTGGCCAATGAGACGATAACAAATGTGACGCAAGCAGGGATGTACGAAGGTCTGCCCTTACTTGTTGCTCTCTGGAAACCAAAACTGAGATGGATGCGTGAAGGAAGCTGGGCTGATTTGCCAAAAGACCAAAGATGACATGGGTAGAAGAGAGTTGCCCGAGTTGAGGTCCTAGACCAACAGCCTGACAACTCCCAGACCATGAATGAGGTTTTCTAGACCATCCAACCCCACCTGAGCTGACTCCAACCAAAATGACTCCCCAGTCAATCTATGGAACCATGAGAAACAATGATCATCATTGTAAAGCCACTGAAGATATGGGGCAGTTTATTACATAGCAAGATGAACGCATAAACCAATTCTCTTCTTCAAGAAGTGCCCACAGTGTTTGAGTACAATGCTGGATGCTGCCCTGAGGTGGAGATCTGTTCTAGAAGATCTTGCTCCACCTGAAGGATGTCCACGTTGGCCCAGGCTCCGATATTGAGGGATGCTCCGAGGACACCTCAGAGTCCATGTGGTGACATCACAGCTCCTCACTGGTTGGTTGGTTACTATACTTTACAGTTCTCCAAGCAGAAGAGAGCAGGAAAGGCAAGACAGGCAAGTGGGAATGAAATGATAAAAATGCAGGGCCATAGAGCTACCCAGTGGCATGCAGATAAGAGAGGAGGGCTTGAGGCCAGGCTCAAGAATTGCATCTCATAAACTGAGCGATCGACATTCTTGTCCTCTCTCTGCTCAGTTTCCTTTTGTTATCCACAAATCTTCAGTAAAGTCTCACTGGAACGTTCCAAACTGCTCCCAGCTAGTACACAAGACATGACTAGTCTTTGCTGATGCTTAAGTTCAACGTTCTCGTGGGAGCAGCTCCCCTCCTAGACCATCAGCTTGGTGGCAGAGTTACATAGGAGGAGGAAACTCTCTCTGAGCCACCAAATCTGCAGAATCACTTGGCACGGTTCTCAGTGAGAGACTGTTGTCTGGCTAAGGAGCCAGGCAGGCGTTGGGCTAAAACCCACATTTCTCTCCAATTTGAACAAGACACTGAGGTCATCCCTCAGAAGAGTTCAAGAAGGCGATGTCTCTCCAAGGAGAGAAAGTGAATAATCCTGGAGGTCTCAGGGCAGAAGTTCAGATCTTGGCCTCCAGACATACCACCAGGCAGCCATCCAGGGGCGTGACTGGAGGGAAGCAAGCGTATGGGAGAGAGCCAAGGAGGCTGTAAGAGGCAAATGCCAAGCTTAAGACACTTAGGTCTGATGGAGGTGGACATGAGGGTCAGGAGGAGGAAAGAGCAGGACAGATGGCGGGGAAGAAGAACCCCTTTATACATACCTGGGGCGAAGTGGTCCAGGAGAAGTCCTGGAAACCAATAGATTACATATCAACATGTATGTTTTCTGGCCAGACCCCTCAGTGGTTTTCTCATTAGGGTCTCAAGTCACTTTCTGCTGCCCTGAGCAGGCTGACTGCATTTTCATGCTAGAGGACCCTCCTACAAGGCTGCGATAGACAGCCAGCTTGCACTAAGGGAATAATTTCTCATGTCAGAAAGCCTAGGAAAAGCAGGGATGACTGGTGTCTCAAAGTGTCAAAACCTCATCTGTCTTTCGTTGCCCCCATCCCTGCCCCGAGTATTAGCTTCTTCCTCTCAGACTGGCTTCTTCACAAGGCTCTAACCACAGCTACCAGCACTTCCTAGCTCCCCTCCTTCTTCGCTGTCGGAGGGACTGCTCTACTCCAATGAACTGTGGGTGGTGGGGGGGGGGGCAGGAGGGAAAAAGGCTTGGGTCGTGTACTGGTACACAGTCTGGCTGCGATCCCATGTGTGGCCAGAGAGCCCTCCTAGAACCAGACCCCAGCAAGGAGAGAGTGGGTTTTCCTGGAACATAGAAATAAGACAGTTGCAAATTCTTCTGGCCTCCCTACAAAGTTCTTCTGCTTCCCAGTGGATCACTAACATTTAAGGAGTAAGACAGAAAAGAAGAAAATAACGACTAAATCATGGCATCATGGCTATGGACCAAGTTCTGGGCAATGTTTCTCTCTCTGTTTTATCTCATTTCATCTCCCTCTATATTTTACTTCTCCACATTTTTTTTCCTTTTAAGATGTTATTTTTAAGTAATCTCTGCACTGAATGTGGGACTCAAACTCATGACCATGAGATCAGAGTCACAGGTTCTCCAACTGAGCCAGCCAGGTGCCCTTCCATATTTCTTCTCATCTGGACACAGAACAAAAATCATGAATGCGAGAATAAAGAGGAATAAAGAAAGTTTTAAAAACTTTCTTTAAACAGGGGTTCCTGGTGCCTTCCCCCTCTGCACCCCACCCCAACTCATGCTCACTGTCCCTCTCTCTCAAATAAATAAAATGCTTAAAAGTGAATCAATATACTTTCCTTAAACAGCAGTATTAAAGGTAAACCAATGGTTGTAAGCCTAAATACATAAGTAGACCAAAGATGTATTTAAAGCACAGAAAAAGGTAAAAATAACATTTCAAACAGGTACGAGGTGATATGAATCATTAAATTATTCCTAATTCTAGTGGAGTTTATGATTACCCCTATTAACTTCTAGTTGAGTTGTTTTTTACTACTGTGTAGATCAGGGGCTTTGTATTATATTGGCTACTTAATTTTACTATAGACTTCACTCCCTTTGGTTAGTTGGATGGAACAGGAGGCCCTTTCTGTATTTGTTCCTGTCTGTGTTTGTTTGGCTTACTCGAAGACATCAATTCATAATTAAATGGAACCAAGAGGAAAGCCTATAAAATCAGATCAACTACCATGGTTTTAGTTTATTTCATCCACCAAGTTCAAATTCATTATTTTTAAATAAAATTGATTGTGATATCATTTATATGGAATAAAATGTAGCCACCTCAAGTGTACATTATTTCAATGAGTTTGGGCAAATTTACATGCCATGGGACCACCAGTACCATCAAGTAGTAGAAAAAATCCATCACCTGAAAAAGTTCTTAGGTGACTCTTCTCTCACCCGCAACCAGTCTGCTTTGGGTCATCATAGATTAGATTTGTTTTTTTAGAGCTTCTTAGAAATGTGAACATGTCATACGTATTCTCGTGCTGACTACTTTCACTCAACATGAAGTATTTGTGGTTAGTCCATGTTATGTCCATCTGTAGACTGGTCCTTTTTATTGCTGAGTACTATTCCATTGCATGGACGTACCACCATTTCTTTACCCATTTATCTGTTTATAGACATTTGGGTTGCTTCCAGTTTTTAGGCTA
Source organism: Mustela nivalis (assembly GCF_964662115.1). Taxonomy (NCBI): domain Eukaryota; kingdom Metazoa; phylum Chordata; class Mammalia; order Carnivora; family Mustelidae; genus Mustela; species Mustela nivalis. Next base: position 29,448,229 of record NC_139035.1, on the reverse strand, counting down.
TTATGCATATAGCTGGTATGAACACTCATGTATACATATTTGTGTGAATGCATATTTTCATTTCTCTTGGGTAAATATTTCTATTTGGAATGGCTGGATCGTCTGGCTAGGATATATTTAACTTTACAGGAAACTGCCAAGCTGGTTCCCAAAGTATTGTCCCTTTTACGTTTCCACCAGTGGTAAGAGTTCCAGTTGTTCCACATCCTGTCAACACTTAGTATGGTAGGACTTTCTCATTTTAGCCACTCTAATGGATATGAAGTGCTAACTCACTGTGGTTTTGATTTGCATTTCCCTGGTGACTAATGATGTTGAGTACCTTTCTGTGTGCTTATTGGCTGTTCATATATCTCCTCTGTTCCTCATTATTTCCACTCATCCACCTTTAGGCTCTCTTGTCTACAATGTAAATTGCTAACTCACCTCCAGTGTAAATCAAGGTCTGATCATATCCTCCCTATACTTACAAGCCTTCCATGGAACCTTATTTGCTCAGAATACAGTCTGCACTTCTTAGCATGGCATTTAACTTTTCTACCAGTTGAGCCACACGACACTTTTTAAGACAAATTTCCTGACATTTCCCCCTGACCTCATCCCTCCCCACACTTGCACCTTAGACTGTCGACCATTTCCTAACCCTGTCATATATGTGCTCATGGGGTTGTGGCTCTCTTTTGTGCCATATATTCTACTGGGGTTGCTCTTTGTTCTTCGCCACATGAATATATAACACTCAGCTCAAAATTCTTTTCTTCTGGAAAGCCCCCCCAACTTTCTCAGGTAGAACTCACATCTATCTTTGTGTTTCAGTAGTCCTCAGCACACACGGTCTGCTAGGCACCTGGTCCTAGGGCTGCCTGCCAGAGTTTAACTCTTCAAAAGCAGCTGTGATGTCCTACCCCTTCTTACATCCCAAGGGCTTCGCATTGACTCATGCTTGGTAACTCTGGCTGACTGAATGGGATGTGCATCTGAGCCAATAAACCTGAAACAAGCCTTGAGACCAGGGTTCGCGCTCCAGAGTCCTATATCTCCTTATCTCTACGTTGAGTGTAGAAGAGCTAACTCATAGTTTCTTTCTAGGTCTAACATTTTTAAAATTCTTTATCTAGTGCTTGAAATCCAGTAAAAGAGTAGATGTCACCATACCCTGAAACCAGATGACGAGTCCAGTGGCGCTAATTAGATAACTGGATTGTAGTTGAGTTTGAGGCTTGGAGGAGCAGGATCTGATTCATTACAAAGTGACAAGTTGAAAATGGTGGCATTCTTCTCGATCACCTCTGCTGGCAGATGTGATAATGAAGAATTGCACCATTTGGGTCTAAATTTACCATGCTGTAGCAACAACACATTCTCACATTTTCCTATGAGTTCATTCCTTTCTGTCTCTGTGTGTCCTGTGTTTGTCTCTTCTACAGTTTGAGGGAAGAAGGATAGTACTTAGGGACATACAGTATTTAGCTGGATAGTCACAATTAAAGCAATCTAGTAATTATGACTTAAATTGTAATGTGGTATTTAGCATCTTAAAAAAAAAAAAAAGTAAAAAGCAGTGTGCCTGGGTGGCTCAGTGGGTTAAAGCCTCTGCCTTCAGTTCAGGTCATGACCCCAGGATCTTGGGATCGAGCCCCACATCTGGCTCTCTGCTCAGCAGGGAGCCTGCTTCCCCCCTCTCTCTGCCTGCCTCTCAAACAAATGAATAAAATTCTTTTTTTAAAGATTTTATTTATTTATTTGACAGGCAGAGATCACAAGTAGGTAGAGAGAGACGGGGAAGCAGGCTCCCTGCTGAGCAGAGATCCAGATTCAGGACTCGATCCCAGGACCCTGGGATCATGACCTGAGCCGAAAGTAGAGGCTTTAACCCACTGAGCCACCCAGGCGCCCCAATAAATAAAATTCTTTTAAAAATAAATAAATAATTTTATAAAGTTTGTCTACCAAGTATAACAAGCTAAAAATATATGAATACATTTTTTCCATACAGGATATAACAAGTATTGTTTTAAAATATTTTTTCAAGGGGCACCTGGGTGGCTCAGTGGTTTAGGCTGATGCCTTTGGCTCGGGTCATGATCTCAGGGTCCTGGGATCGAGCCCTGCATCAGGCTCCCTGCTCTGCAGGAAGCCTGCTTCTCTCTCTCTCTCTCTCTCTCTCTCTCTCTCTGCCTGCCTCTCTGCCTGCTTGTGATCTCTGTCAAATAAATAAATAAAATCTTTTAAAAAAATAAAATAAAATAAAATATTTTTTCAAGATTATTTATTTATTTATTTAACAGAGAGACACAGCAAGAGAGGAACACAAGCAGAGGGAGTGGGAGAAGGAGAAGCAGACTTCCCATGCAGCAGGGAGCCTGATGCAGGGCTAGATCCCAGGACCCACGTGCCCCACAAATATTGTTTTAAATAGTGCGAATTATCTATAATATTTTTTTGACCTATAAATCCAGAAGTTTCCTCCCCATATGATTACCCTGGAAGAAGTTAGAAATGGAAGCCATCTATGATAGCTTCTTAATTTCTTCCCAGAATTACTGCATTTGTTAGCTGGCAAAAGCCAGAACCAACTCCACAATTTGGATTTCAAATTTAGTAAGTGGGAAATCATTTGTAAGACCCAGAATATGCGAAGCTACAGCAACAACTTTATCCTTCCCCAGCGTTTCAGAAGGACCACAAGCACACAGCCAGCATTTATTAATTGCTCTATAAAAAGACACACATTGAAAAAAAAAAAAGACACATATGGAGGCATCAGCCCCAAAGTTCTAAGAACATCAAAGCACCGTTAAAATTACTGTTAACAGTCCATTAAATCTGAACCGAAAGCTGCTTGTGGAATTATTATCAGGATAACCTTCCAGGATGCTTTCGTAGTTTTAAGGAATTTCATCCAAATTAGGAATCTTCTTCCCTGACAGTTTGAGAGCTGTACTGAATTGACCCATACTACATGTGTCTTTCCCATTAAGTAGCAGATCCATATTCCCGCCATTTAGAAAAAGGTACCAGATCAGAACGACCTCTCAGGGCATCTGTCTTCCACCATCTATAAAATGAGAGTGGCAGTCTTGGGCAGGAGTCTACCCTGTGGAACTCCTGTGAAAACTGATATAATTTTTTTTTAAACTCTATACAGTATCACCAAGAAAGTCCAGAACATGGACACCTTCCCAACAGATGATAAGAAGTGATTATTACTTTTTTCAGGATTCTTACCATACAACTATTAAAAAGTAAGTGAATAATTTAAAAATGTGATGACATGGGGAAGTGCTCTTAACATATTATGAAGAGAGAAAACCTGGCTACCAAACTGGAGGAATAGAATGAATCTTTTTTTAAAGCTTTTATTTACTTTTTGACAGACAGAGACAGTGAGAGAGGGAACACACACAGGGGGAGTGGAAGAGGGAGAATCAGGCTTCTGGCTGAGCAGGGAGCCCAATGTGGGGCTCGACCCCAGGACCCTGGGATCATGACCCGAGCCAAAGTCAGATGTTCACTGACTGAGCCACCCAGGCCCCCCACAGAATAAGGTTAATTTTTATTTATTTATTGTTTAAAGGTTTTACTTTTAAAATAATCATTACACTCAAGTGCGGCTCAAACCCACAACCCCAAGATCAAGAGTTGTACACTCTACCAACGGAGACAGAACCAGCCAGGTGCCCCAGAATAAGGGCAATTTAAAAAAGTAAGAGTGGGTAATCCACAAATCCATGAGCACACATGGCAGGATTAGGAAATGACCCAGAATCTGAGGAGCAAGCCTATGTGTGTTGAGGGGGGTGACCAGGAGAGACAAAATATGGAAGAAAAAATGGCAGCAAACAAATGTATCTATACATATGTACTTACACACACGTGTCTATATACACATTAGTATCCACATACACATGCGTGATGTGCGTGGGCTGTGTGTTGGGAGGTATAGCGAATGGGCAGACACGTGCACAAAACATTAACGAAAGGGGGCACCCCACCCTCTCCCCTCCCTCTGCCTACTATTCTGCCTACTTGTGCTTGCTCTCTGTCAAATAAGTAGATAAAATCTTAAAAAAAAAAAAAATACCAAAGTTCTCTCTAGATAGTGGCACTATTTTCTTTCAGTTACTTTTCTACAACTTCTAAACTGCCTACAATGAATGTACATTATTTTATAATAAAAAGCTTTTTTTTAAAGATTTTATTTATTTATCAGAGAGAGGGGGAGAGAGCGAGCACAGGCAGACAGAATGGCAGGCAGAGGCAGAGGGAGAAGCAGGCTCCCTGCTGAGCAAGGAGCCCGATGCGGGACTTGATCCCAGGACGCTGGGATCATGACCTGAGCCGAAGACAGCCGCTCAACCAACTGAGCCACCCAGGCGTCCCCAAAAAGCTATTTTTTAAAGATGTATTTGTTTATTTATTTTAGAGTGAGGGAGAGTCTCAAGCAGACCTCACTGAGCACAGAGCCCGACGCGGGACTTGATCTCAGGACCCCAGGATCATGACCTGAGCTAAAACCAAGAGTCAGATACTTAACCGACTGAGCCAGCCAGGCACTCCCAGTTAAAAGTTATTTTTAAAAATATCTTTTCAAATAAATGATTACAGATATCTTTGAAATAGCTAGCTCTCTCGTGCCTTGAGAACATGATTTTTATGATCGTTAACTGCTGCGCAAAGTGAGACATCCCTACTTAACTTGTTCTTGCTTCGTGTAGGAAACCCCCCATGATCCAGAGGAGAGTCTGAAAGCTGGTGGTCTTCAACATCTAAAAGATGGCCAAGAACTCCTACAAAGGCAGAAAGGGCATTTGACAGAAAATCGCAGGAGCTGGCAAGGACGCGGAGAAAAAGGTATCCTCGTGCGCTGTTGGTGGGAATGCAGACTGGTGCAGCCGCTGTGGACAGCAGGATGGAGGGTCCTCAAAAAGTTAAAAATAGATTGACTATATGAGCCAGCAATCCCCGCTCTGGGTATTTGCCCAAGGAAACTGAAAGCAAGGAGTCAAAGAGATATCCGCTCAGCCACGTTCAGCAGCATTATTCCCAATGACCAAAAGACAGAAGCAACCCAGGTCTGCAATAGCTGAAGAAATGGAAAAATATGGTCTATATCCATACAATGAAATCTCATGTACCTTAACGCGGAAGGAAATCCCGGGGCGCCTGGGTGGCTCAGTCAGTTAAGCATCCGACTCTTGGTTTTGGCTCGGGTCATGATCTCAGAGTGATGAGATCAAGTCCCGAATCAGGTTCTACACTCAGCACAGAGTCTGCTTGAGATTTTCTCTTTCCCTCTGCCTCTCCCCTCAGTGCTCTTTCTCTATCTCTAAATAAATAAATAAATAAATCTCTTTTGAAGGGGCACCTGGGGGGCTCAGCCGTTTAAGCATCTGCCTTCGGCTCAGATTGTGATCTCAGGGTCCTGGGATCGAGCCCAGCATCAGGCTCCCTGCTCTGTGGGGAGTCTGCTTCTCCCTCTGCCCTCCCCCAACTTGTCTGTATGCACGCCCTCTCTCTCAAATAAATAAATAAAATCTTTGAAAAAAAAAAAGGGAATATTATTCGGACACACCCTTCAACACACATGAACCTCGAGGACATTTTGTGAAGTGAAATAAGCCTGTGGCAAAAGACCAAACACTATATGATTCCATTTATCTGAGGTCCTTAAAGTAGCCAAATTCATAGAGACAGAAAATTGACAGGTGGTGACCAGGGACCAGAAAGAGGAGGGAATGACAGAGGACATTAATGGGGACAGAGTTTTGGTTTTGCAAGAGGAAAGCCATTCTGGATGGTTGCACAACACTGTGGACGTGCTCAATGCCACTGAGCTGTACACTTAGAAAGGATGATGGTGGTAAATTTTCTGTTCTGTGTATTTTACCACAATTAAGATGAATCATTTTTTTTTAAGATTTTACTTATTTGAGAGAGAGAGAACACAAGCAGGGGGATCCACAAAGGAAGAGGGAGAAGTAGACTCCCCGCTGAGCAAGGAGCCCGACTCGGGGCTCGACTCAGAACCCTGGAGATCATGACCTGAGCCGAAGGCAGACATCCAACCAATTGAGCCTCCCAGGCGCCCCAAAATGAGTAACTTAAAAAACATATTTCTGTTGTTTTAAAAATCACTAGATAAAAGCCCAGGCACTAAATTCATATGGAGACCCTGACTGTTCACCAGTCCGGAGAAGTTGGGTGTGCTGGCTCCATGCCCCACAGAAAACAAGTTAGCAGAAGAGAAAGAAGCCTCACAAGGCAGCTGTGGCCGCGCCATGGGACAGAGTGTCAGGCCGGCACCTGTGACCAGAGGCAAGGGTGGTGGGCACTTGTGGATGTGGGAGGGGAACCCCACGACCTTAGGTGCCCTGAACACAGAACATTAAGGGCATCTCAGTAATGAGGACCCAGAGTCCAATCCAGATCCATTAAAGGGAGTAGAAATTTTCCAAACAACACAAAAAGTTGAAAATGTGCAGCTTGGGTTCTTAAAAGAATACACTCTGGTTACCTGGAAAAGTCACCCATGTTGACCAACACCGAGGAGTGCGTTCTCCACCCCAGGGCTAGACAAAGAAGGTGTCGCCCATCCAGAGGCTGGCTGTCATTTGAGTAACCCCACACAGGGCCAGCCCCACTGTCGCCTTGGTTATAGTCCCCCGGGGCCATCTTCATTCACTTACCCTCCCTGAGTTCTCTCTCTCCAGGCAGGTGCAGTTGCGCTCCCAGCTTGCAGGCAGGGCGGGGGTAGGGGGGGACATGACCACACCCTCACTGCAAGGGGCTCCTGGCCCTTCCCCTCTCCCTGCACTTGGGGCCCAGACCGCTAACCTCTGGCATGTAGTATTTAAAGAAGTGCTCCGTGAGGATCACTTCCAGCTGATCCAAGCCCCCCCACACACAACAAAGCAAAGCTACAAGCCCGCCTTGGGGTTGGGGGAGGGCTTTCTTAGTGAAATCAGTTTTGCAGTGCTGGAGGACCAATGATCAGCTTTTACATCACAAAATGTAAATGCCACAGCTCTGACCTGGAGAGACAGAGACAGACAGAGAGGCTGGGGGCTGACTGTGGTCAGCCTGTGGACAGCGCTCTCCCAGGGCGGCCCCTGGACCCCTCACCCCTTCAGTCAGAGCAGCTTCGCCTCCATTGGGAAACTTTGGGAAACCATACCCCAAAATTCAAACATGTTTCTGCTTCTAGAATGGAGGTAAAGGCTGAGGACTTTCCAAAGGAGACAGGAGCCAAGTCGCACACTCCCCTGTCCCGGGGCGAGCCACCTCCCTGGGCTAGTGTCTCAGGAGGCGAGGTCAGGGTGACACTCTTTATCCCACGCGAGATGACCTGTGAGTCGCGAAGCCAGAACTCACGGTCTTCGTGGACTTAGTCCTTCACCCCCAGCCCATCGTGTCTGCCCAGGATCAAATACTCTGACGTCAGGAGAGGGTCTTGTTTTCAAGTTTACATTCCCGGGACCTGGCCTCCAGCTCTGGGGAGGCCGCATACCTATAGAACTCTGGACGTGTCATGGAGTTTTTCCGAAAGTCGGTTTTCTCACATGTAAAACTGTGTGTGACTCCCCTTCCCTCGGGTTGTCATGAGTGTCGAATGAAACGACCCAGCTTTTGTGTTTCAAACAGATTTTGAAATATTTATGTTGAAAGTGTTGTGTCCCGAAATGATCAACATTTTTATTTATGGGGTGTCTTACAGCCTGACGTGCCCGAGGCCATATGCTCCTTTTTTCCCCCTTTTATCTTTTCTTTATTTTTCTGAGGCTGGATGGGGAGGGGCAGAGGGAGAGGGAGATAGAGAATCACCAGCAGAAACCCCTCCCCCACCCCCGGCCCCACTGAGCATGGAGCACTACACGGGGCTTGATCTCAGGACCCTGAGGTCATGACCTGAGCTGAAACCAAGAGCTGGGGATACTCAACTGACAGAGCCCTCCTAGGCACTTCTTCTTTAGAGGTTTTTTAAAAAAGAGATAGAGCTTTTCTGGGTCATCTTGCTGCCGCCTGCCTGGCTTTGGGTAAAGCTGGCCCTGCCCTCCCAGCGCAGGCTCCTGGCTGCCCACCTGCCTCCGCCCCTCCCCCACCACAACTGTGTCTGACTCTCCCTAGCCATCCAAAGGTGGGGGAGGCCCGGAAGTGAAAAAAAACATGAAAAATAACATCTCACGTGGAAGCAACCCAAGTGTCCACCAACAGATGAGCAGATAAGAAAAATGTGGCAGAATAGAGACAAGGAGTGGGGGACACCTGTGTGGCTCAGTGGGTTAAAGCCTCTGCCTTTGGCTCGTGTCATGGTCTCAGGGTCCTGGGATCAAGCCCCGAATCGGGCTCTCTGCTCAGCGGGAGCCTGCTTCCCCCTCTCTCTCTGCCTGCCTCTCTGCCTACTTGTGATCTCTCTCTCTCTGTGTCAAATAAATAAACAAAATCTTTAAAAAAGAAGAAGAAGAAGAAGAATAGAGACAAGGGAATATTTTCCAGGCTTAAAAAGGAGGGAAACCCAGAGACATCTGGGTGGCTCAGTCGGTTGGGCAGCTGCCTTCGGCTCAGGTCATGATCCCAGGGTCCTGGGATTGAGCCCAGCATCCAGCTCTCTGCTTAGCGGAGAGTCTGCTTCTCCTTCTCCCTCTGCCTGCTGCTCCCCCTGCTTGTGCCACCCCCCAGCATAAATGAAGCTTGAAGGCATTATTCTCGGTGCAATAAGCCAGTCGCAAAAGGACAAATGTGTGATGCCACTTACATGAGGTACCTGGAGTAGGCACCTTCCAGAGACAGAGAGTCATGGAGAAGTTACCAGGGCCTCGGGGAGGAGGCCGTGGGGGGTTAGGATCGGCAGTTCAGCTTTACAAAATGGAAATGTCCCGGAGGAGGCTGGCAGTGATGCTTGTGGAACAATGTGAATGAATGTGCTTCGTACCACTGAACTGGCCCTTAAAAATAGCAAAGATGGTAAACTTCATAATTTGCGTATTTTACCACAGGAGGAAAAGGAAGGAACATCTTCTAGCGGAAATTTAGGGATCTCTAACGCCACTTGGCTTATTACGTCTCTAGTATGTTCTGTTTTCTCCTACTCATTCTGGGAGGCAGTCGGTAAGTAAATTACATCTTAATTTCACACCCACAGTAGGAATTATGAGTGGACAGAGGGTGATTTGGGCATCTAGAAAAAGTGCCACTTCTCTGCTGACACAAACTCCAGCAAATTCTCCCAGCCATTCCAGAAACTGCTAGCTGCTTTCCCGGATCCCTGTAAAATGTCTATGTTTTCGAAAAGCTTAGGTGTCTCTGACCCTTTTTGGGTCAGATAGAATTGTTGTACTTCACTCATTTCCTGTCTATGAATTCATTCATCTTAAAACATAATCACATGGATGGAACCCCAAAATTCAGTGACTTGAAATGCCTGTCTACACGGGGCTGACTAACCAGGAACAGAGACAAATAGTTTGCTTCAGCAGAGTCCCACACTCCTCCCGTTGTTTGAAGGAGAGCCTGTCTTGTTCTGTGGAATGACTTCCTTAACAATGAACCATTCATTTGCTTGTGATCACACCAGAAGGAGAGAATTACCAGTTCTGCTGAGTAGCTTTTTAAAGCACTAAATTAGCTTTGGGGGGGGGGGGTGGTGAGATAGGCTGGGAACAGGTAGGGGTAAGAAATTGGATCTAAATTAATTCAGCCCGGGCTACCCAGGACCTGGATGCTGGTTCCACATTGACGTCCTCTGTCCGAGTTCTAAACGGGTGGCCCTATTTCTGTTTTTAATGCAGAGAAATCTTCATCACACTGCACACAGCTGATCTAAGAGGGACTTTATCTGATCAGCATAGCAGAAGGAGTGAGAGCTGAATGGGCTGAGTGGCCTCCTGTCCTCTCTCTGAGAGCCAAGGTAGAGAGTGATACAGCAGCGGTAGGTGGAGGAAAGCATCTGCTTATCCTCTCCAGAAGACATTTTTCCTCCAGAACCGTCTACACAGCATTATTCAGCTGCATTGAATGCTCCTTAAAATTAAACGACTCTGTTCAGGGGACTCTTAAAGAGAAATCTGTGATATCATAACAGCCTTAGTCACCAAAATTAGTGATGGGTTTTAAGGAAGGAAGAAATGAGTCTCTGGATGACAAAGTTTCTGGATGAGGGACAGACGGTTCCCACAGAGAGCCCATTGGCATGAGGAGCTGACCTTGGGAGAAAGAACACAGATGGATATCAGCAAGATGAGTGCGTACGACAGAGGGAGGAGAGGGCAACATGATCTCAAGCTCTTCACCCAACTTTCATGCCTGAGAACAGAAACCATCTCTCCCTATTTCTGTACATTTCAAACAACAAGGACCCAAGCCTCCAATGTCTACATTAGCATGACTTTTTTATTCCACTGTGTTTAAGAGAATTGCTCTCCTTTCCTGGGATGCCTGGGGGGTTCAGTCAGTGGGGCATCTGCCTTTGGTTCAGGTCATGATCCTGGAATTCTGGGATCGAGCCCCACGACGGGCTCCCTGCTCAGTGGGAAGCCTGCTTCTCCCTCTGCCTCTTCTTCCCCTCCCCCCTGCTCATGCTCTCTCTCTCTCAAATAAATGAATAAAAACTTAAAAAAAAAAAAGAATTGCTTTCCTATGCCTGGCGACAGTTTCACAAATAACCTTCTTGTTTGTTATAGGAACTTCCAACTGTTTCAGCAAAAATCGTTAACAGTTTTTGTCCAAAGACCCTTTGAAACCCTTGCTGTTCCCACTATTTATAGGAAAATCCTTACCAGATGGATTCAAGCCCCCGTGTTGAAAGACTTGCCTAAACCAAACGACCAGTTCTTGATATTCTGAAGACCTTGCCTTTTCCCCTTGGAGATGCTACCAAAACTCTGTCGAGGGGGTATCTCCTTTCCCAAGTAAGCAATAAACTCCGCTTTCTCCCATCAACGGGTTGTGCTGGCGTGATTTGAAGACCCAGCATTTGACACACTGACGTGCACAACGCACACGAAGGTTAGTTGACAATCAATATTGGCTGTGATCTAGTGCTTTATAATTCACCAGTTGCCCAAACTTCATAAACTTTGTCTCACTGCGCCCATTTACCACCATGAGGGGGAAGGGTAAGTCAGTACTGCCTCCATGACAACTTCACAAGAGACAACAGGAGCCCAAGGAGCCTGAACACCTTCTTTGAGTTTAAACAGCCGGTTCAAAGGCAGGCTAGAGGGGCGCCTGGGTGGCTCAGTCATTAAAGCGTCTGCCTTCAGCTCAGGTCATGAACCCAAGGTCCTGGGTTTGAGCCCTGCATCGGGCTCCCTGCTTGGCGGGAGGTCAGCTTCTCCCTCTCCCACTCCCCCTGCTTGTGTTCCCTCTCTTGCTGTGTCTCTCTCTCTGTCAAATAAATAAAATATTTAAGAAATAATAATAAAATAAAAGGCAGGATAGAATCTTTCTTCCAGGTCTCTTGACTCAAGAGGTCATCATTATGATATTTTGCATTCCATTAAGAAATAAAACATTTGCCAAAATTATAAAGAACCAAAATGTATTCGTCTGCTGGGACCACAGTAATAGAGCACCCCAAACCGTGTGGCTTAGAACAACAGAAATCATTGCCTTACAGTTCCAGAGACAAGAAATCCCAAGTCAAGATGTTAGGCGACTCATCCTGAGGGCTGTGAGGGGAAATCGACTCCATGCCTCTCGCCTAACTTTTAGTGGTTTTCTGGCGATTTATCGCATTCTTGGGTTTCTGCCAAGAAATTTCATCTCTGCCTTCATCATCACACAGCACATTCCCTGGGTGCATGTCTGCGTCAGATTTCCCTCTTTTTATTGTTATTTTTATTTCTATTTCTTTAGATTTATGCAACTTGCACTGGTGCATATAGACTCGTGCCAAAACACAGTTCAAAGAAAACAACCTGTTTTGCTCACAAAACGTAGACAGGGAAAGTGGTGTGTTACAAACTTTGGTGCATTTGTTCCGGAAACCTTTTCTGCTTTAACAGTCAAGGGCCAACCCCAAGGGCGAAGGTTTTCCTCCTCAGCAAGGGTCTCACCTGACCCATTTACCCACTACGAAATCAGGTTCCCATCTGGGCACTGAAGTTCCACACAATGGGCGAGGATGGCTCCAGGGGGTTGTTCTTTCTCTTCTTCTTCTGTTTGGTCTGTTTTGTCTCTATTTCAATAGGGGAAATTGTAATTGCTTATTGGAAACAGATGTGTTTTGAGTCAATGGATGAGATGATTTTATGACTATATTCATGTAATGTCGCACGCTTCAAACGCGATACACACAGATACACACGTGAAACCTGTCTGTGAGGATGAACTAGAACAATAAAATCAACACAGTGAAACTCACCACCCAGCTGAAGAACCAGAACACCGCCCTTCACTTTCCCCTTCCCTGTGGAACCTACTGGATTCGTTGTTTGCCTTTGCCGTGTGTGAATATATGTTGGCTTTTTTTTTGCTCAGCTCTTTGTTTCAATGTTGTGGCTCTGAGATGTACCCCTTGTCCTCACGCTGCTCTAGCAATCGTCCATTGTGTTAATGCTCTGAAGTGTACCTGGAAAATCACACTTGAGTTCTTTACCGTGGTTTGGTTTTTTTTTTGTTGTTTTTGTTTTTGTTTTTCGTCCTTGTGAATAATGAGCATTCTATGGGTTTCTTGGCACCTATGTCAAAAGTCACTCTGGAATATTCGTATTCTGGACACTGACAATAAACATATTTTATGTGTATAATAACAACTGTACACTCATGGGAAGACACACACGGATGACATGATTTATGAGACGGAAGTTATCCTTACTACAGACGATGTCCTTTAAGTTTTTCTACCCTACTGTATTTTGTTGGGTTTGTTATAGACACTAGTTGTGTACCAATAGATCGGTTTGGCGGAGTCAACGTTATACTCAGGGGTGTGTCCTGAATAAAACTGTGTGAGGGTCAACTGTGTGTCCAACAGCGCGACTGCCAAGTCCTAGCCACGTGCATGTTCAACTTGACGGCGAAATGCCCACTTCCTTTCCAGGGGGACCGTACTGGTTTGCGCTGCCTCTGGGCAGGTGGGAGAACCGTGCAGGTCCGCGCCCTCCCCCACACCTGCTCACCCTTGCTCACCCTGCTAGGGAACAGTGACACATGACTGGGGTCTGCGTTTGCAGTTCCCCGAGGAATGAGGAGCCTGGCAGCGTTTTGAGTCTTTCCTGCCCTTCTCCCTGAAATGACGAGTCATGTCTCTCGGTCACTTTTCTGTTGGACTTTTTGACACAGCAACTTCTGGACGATTTGCCTTCCGGTATTGGCTCAGCTCACCCAGGGCTTAGGCGGGAAGATTACCTTGTTTGGGGTGAACTGGGTGCCAAGGTCCTTGAGCTCGCCTGAGACGGCTAAGAGGAAAGCGAGTACCCCGTTGTTTCGGCTTTACTACCGAAGTCCTCCGTGTACCTTTGACAGGAACAAACCTGCGTCAGACATTCTTACTCTCAGCCAGACCTGCTGCCTTTCTCCTTTGTCTCTTTCTCCAGCGTGCAACAGCTGCTGAAGGCCGTCGCCAGCCTCTTCTCCCGGGTGCCACTGCAGGAACAGCAGCCCATGTCCCCTTTCCTGTGGCATCGCTCTTCTGCCCCCCTTGGAACTCCCTGCTCCTCGGCTCACCTGGCACTGGGACTCTGGGCCCCCGCACGCTCTAGAGGCTTCTTTTGCGGCATCCAAAACTGAACCTTCAGCTGAAATTCTGGACTTTCCCTCTCCAACTCTCCTCTCCTCCCTGGTGTTTCACCAGAAGGGGCAGAGAGCCACGGGTCACCCCCGGCTGGTGGCACTGCTGTGGGTCTGCTCATAGACACCAGGAGGGCTTTGGGGACTTTGGGGGGGGGGGTTGTTTTGCTGGAAGATTTTTACTTAGTTATTTAGAGAGCGCGTGTGAGCAGGGAGAGGGGCAGAAGGAGAGGGAAAGAGAGAATCCCAGGCGCACTCCCCACTGAGCTCAGAGCCAGACACGGGGCTCAATCCTACGACCCCCAAGATCACGGGCTGAGCCAAAACCAGGAGTTCAACGCTGAACCCGCTGGGTTCCCCAGGCACCTCCTCTAGGAGGGCTCCCATAACGGTGTGGTCCGCACAACCACATGGTAAAGCAGACGGTAGTTTTCCACGCTGACCAGGTGCTGATGGGGGTTTGTGCTGTTGACTAACTCCATCATGGATCTAGCACCCCAGTGTCATAAACCAAAAATCAAACATCACCCTGGCCTCTGTCATGATGCATGTAGGACCCAAAAAACAGGTGAAGTTTAGATTTGCTGCTGATGTGATCTGGAACATGACTCTGGGAAGACGAGGTTCCCGGAGGTCCTGGCTTGCCCGATGATGCCATTCTTGGGAGCAGCTCCGGACCCTGCCTCCCCCAGCTCTGGGGTTCTCCACCTGGGTTCTGCCACTGTCCTGGAGGTGACATCCAGCCCCTCGGGCCTCAGCCTCCTGGATGCCGAGCCAGCAAGAGCAGCAACACAGACAGGCTCCGTCCTCTGTTTCAACCAGAGAAGCCTCTTGCTCACTTTTTTTTGTAAATAGAACCCCAGGTAAGAACTCGTTCTTATGAAGGCAACTTCTTTTTTTGTGAAGTTTGAAAAATACAGTGGCGGCTTGCCATGAAGCAAAAGCCCTCAGAGGACTCGGTCAAAGTTAAGGGCTCCAGGCCGGCTTCTGCCAATGGTTTCTTTCCCTTCAAATAAACATGGGGCTGCTGAAAGGACACCTTTTTTTCTTTGGTCTTCCCCTGACATCGCGATGACTGCTCGGGGGTCCACAAACGCCCCTGTCCCAGCAGCCATAACCTTCCGTTTCCTTACTGTGGCGGACAGCAGCTGTTTCCCCAGATCAATGCTCCCCATCGTCCCCAGTAGCGGGGTTTCGGCCCCCCCAACCAGAAGCCTCTCTGGCTCAGCTCAGCCCAAGGACTCTGTTGCCCCAGGGGACTGTGAGCCCCCATGGGGTGTGGAATTCCCTATCATTTGCTTAAAAAGAATCTGCTTGTTGGGGGAAGGGGGGCCTGGGTGGCTCCATGGGTGAAGCCTCTGCCTTTGGCTCAGGTCATGATCTCCAGGTCCTGTGATTCCAGCACCTTGTCAGGCTCTGTGCTCAGCAGGGATCCTGTTTCTCCCTCTCCTGCCCCTCCACCTCAAATAAATAAATAATACCTTTAAAAAACAATCTGCTTAACCACATATTTTCTTCTGCTCTCCCCAAAGCAGGGCACTAATGTGGTGATGACCCTGCATGCCCCACGCAGACAAGAACAGCTCTGGGGACAGAGGGACACTAGGATGGGTCCCCAAAAGGCTGTCCCACCGATGGGGATGGCTCACCTGCAGATTGGAACAAACGTCTGTATCAGCTGCCATGTAAAGGGTCTGCTGTCCTATTCTGTAGCAGAATCAGCAAATCCAGTAGTTTCAGAGTTGGGAGAAGGCCCGGGGCATTAACACCAGTTCTGGGATTTGGGGGAAGAAATTGCTTAGGCATTTCTGAAGTCCTGGGATCACAGGGAGCTGGAGTATGGGATGGGAACATACATTCCATGGAGACGGAGAAGCTCATGGCAATGGAGAGCTTCCCCCTCTTGGGTGTGGGATCTGCCGCCACCCACTCAGGGTGCCGCAGGGACAGAAGGATGCTCGCCAGGTACGGCTTGCTGGAAGGATCCAGCTCAGGTCTTCCAGCGAGTCTGAGCTCCCTGGTCTGACTCTTCTGACCAGGACCTGTGCTCTAGGGACCCCATCCCAGTTCAACCTCTTCTGCGTGTAGAGAAGTCAAGCGAGCTCAAATGACTTGTCCAAGGTCTCATGGTGATTTAGCAACGCTGCCAGAACTAGAAGAAGCCAGCACCCCAGAACCCGCTGTCTGTGCAACCCTGCTCCTGGACTGCTGATCTCTCTTCCTCAACTCGGAGCAGCATGGAGACAGAGAAGGCGCAGGAGGCCCTCGGGTGACAGATCTCCTGGAAATAGGATCCCACAACATCCAGGAATAAATGAGTATCGAGCCAATAGCTTGATATCTGGAAAGGACCATCACCTCCCCGGTGGACACCTGGAGCTCCGCTCTCAAAATGAATGTGTGGGGAAAGCATCAGATTCTCAGAAGACAGCATATTCTCCACTGTTCAGACATTTCTCCAGTCAACATCTTTCTGGCTGAAAAGAAGGAGGCGAGCCCCACTCGGGCTCCTTCCTGCGGCTCTCTAGCTCAAGAAGGACTCCCACGTTTTAGCATTGCCTTATATTTTGGTCCCTTCTCTCCCTTCTTTCAAATTCAATCGTTGAACAGACAGGGGTCACAGCTAAAAATAAACCCTCATTTTCCTGGCGCTACTGTGATGTCATTGACCATGCTCTCCGGTCTCCAGAATCAACACCGGACTCACAGGCAGGTGGGCACACACTGGCAAGTCAAGCCTCAGCTGGCAAGCAGCTTCCGGAAGCTTGTGGCATGGCTGTAGCCTGAGGGCTGGGCTTTGCCATAAGACATTCAGCCTGATTACTGCTGGCCTCCAAGCCACCTCTCATCCAGAGATCTCACCCAGATTTGTCACCAAGGCCCCGTGCTCACACCTCCCTGTGGAGGGAAGAGTCAATAACTCTGTTTTAAGCAGAAGGAAACAGAGGTTCCACCAAACAAGGCAACAGACTAAGTGGTTGGGGCCATCTCCAGCCAAGTTAGAAATAAAAATGGAATGGGGCGCCTCGGTGGCTCAGTGGGTTAAGCCTCTGCCTTCAGCTCAGGTCATGATCCCAGGGTCCTGGGATCAAGCCCCGCATCGATCGCATCGGGATCTCTGCTCAGCAGGGAGCCTGCTTCCCCCCCTCCCGCCTACTTGTGATCTGTCTGTCAAATAAATAAATAAAATCTTAAAAAAAAAAAAAGAAATAAAAATGGATTTTGCCAAACAACCAGGAACATCTGCTTCTCTCTGTTATTCTCTGGGCAGACACCAAAAGGCGTCGACACACAAAGGGTTAAAAGCAGGGATAAATAACATTCCGTGGTGTCGGCTCAGGACAGGCCATATTGGACATGAAAAATAAAAAAGCAGTGCTCTCACTCATCTTCGTAAAGCCAGCAAATTTGTGGGTTTGGGTTAACCGAGGCTGGAATTCTAGAGCATTCCAGAGCTCCAGGAACCCAAGAGTGGTAGACCACGGGAATTTCTAGCGGTTGGGTTAGAAATCTTCAATGTCAGCGTTCATGCTCAACTGAGCTCAACATGTTCACCCAATACATAAGGAACTTTGCTTCCATTCTTAGGCCAACACGGAGCCCAGATGGAACAGAGGAGCAAAAAGTCTGTATTCATTTGAGACTAAAGGTGGCCACCAGCGGTGCAGAGCACTCTCCGTGCTCCCCAGCAGCTCCTCCTGCCTGGCGCTGGAAGGTAGGGACACCTCAGGCTGCAGGGACAAGGCAGTGAGCACACTGTGCAATTGTCACCAGTCCATAGGCCATCACAAGTCTCCGGGTGGCTGGGTCTGAAGGCTCCAGCTCCCCGCCCGGAAGCTGGAAGTCCCTGGAGGGCAAGGACTTCCTTACACTCTTCTGCAGGTCACGGCATACATGACGACTGCTCCGTGAGCCAGGGTTTGGTCAGGGTGCACCCCTTTCCCCTCTCCGTGTGATCGCAGAACACACCAGGCAGTTGTGGGAGAAGCCAGGGAAGTCGGGTCCCGGAGAGGCTGGAGGGTTCGTCACTGACATGAGAGCAGGGTTGGTCCACAGGGAATGGTCCCCTTTGGATCTGGTGGTGCGGCTTGGCGGGAAGAGGGACATGGGGAGATACTGGCCTGGGGCAGAAAATCTCAGTTAAGGGGAGTAGGTCCTAGAGATGGCCCGGGCAGCATGCCACCTGTGGTTAAGGACACTGGGCTGTATACTCAGACACTTGCAAGGGAGAAGATCTCAGTTTAATGGTATCACACACAAAATTACAATAGTAAGAATGCAAATGAGGGACTCGGGAGGAAACTTCCGGAGGGGATGGATGTGTTTATGGCTCTGACCGCATTGCTGGCCTCCTAGGTAGGATATTTGGCTCCAGACACAACAAGTTGTCCACGGGAAACATGGACAGCTTTTTCTAGGTCAATCACACCTCAATAAAGTGCGTGGGGTTTTTTTCAGGAAAGAAAGAAAAAAGTGCTGAATATAGAATGGAAGTCAGCAAGCACTAGCCGGAGCCCCCCAGCACGTGGACCCCTGCCACGGCCTTGAACCACAGCCCCTTTCCCAGAACAGCGGCTGTGGTTGGATTCCAACCTTCCAGATTCGTCCCCACATCCTACAGAGAGAGAGGTCCTGGAAACCTAATTTCCGCGAAACTGAGTTGACCCCAGACAGCACACCGCCACCACACATGTATCCGAGGTGCCCAGAATCCAGCTGGTCACTCTCTAGCATCGTGGGGAAAACCCAGGCCTGGGGTCAGGACAACAGGAGATCTGGTCATAGTCCCACCCTACAAAAGTGTCCTTGGCCAAGCTGCTCTCTGCACCGCAGCTCCTCTAAAGGGGGGAGAAAACAATGCATCATCATTAGACGTCTATGCAGAGGCAAGAGAGTAAAAATGTTAGCAGCAAGCTTTGGTAACTTCCACACAAAGCCTCTGGAAGATACTAGATTCTGCAGCATTCTCTCTCTCTGATTTCCCTGCTGTGCGCTTCAAACATGTCCGTTAAGAGCTGAGTCTCCTAGCTAAAGCATAGGTCTGAAAATCAGAAATTGCAGCCCGTTTTTCTCTAAGTATTCTTCTCTGAAATTTGGAGCAAGTCATGAGACCATTCTCTGTCAATGTTTACTCACATACAGAATGAGGATAATAGTGTCCCACCAACAGTGACTGCCCACCAGCTGGGCCCCTTAAAGCAATGAGGTCCTCGCACAGTGACCAGGAGCCTCACCAGAGCCGTGTCTGCAAGATTTCCAGGGCTAACTGTTACCTCCTTCTTGGGACAATAGATAAGATTATGTTAGAGTTTTTTAAGCCAGCAAAAATTCTCCTGTTTCACCTTGAGCTGGAGCTACAGGGGCTTGCTTCCTCTAACCAGGGGCCAGCCAATGTAGAAAAACAATCCACTTCCGGGTTCCAACATAATCACCAGCAAAGCAGTAGAGGGGCCAGTCTTGCTTCGTCCAGTGGCGGTAGTGACGGCGAGCTGAAGGAAGAGCGGGGAGACGGGGCCAGGCCAAGGCAGCAGAAGCAGGAACGATGGCCTCTCCCTGGACCAACCACCTTCTTTTTTCTTTTTTTTAAAAAGATTTTATTTTTAAGTCATCTCCACACTCAGAGCGGTGCTTGAACTCACAACCCCGAGACCAAGAGTCTCCCGCACACACCAGTCGTCCCTGGACCAGCCACCTTCTGTGGAAGCCTGAGGAGTCGGGCTGAGGGCCTCCTCCTGTGTCCACAGATCTGAAGAGCACAAACTCCCCTTGGCTTCAGAGGGCTTACTCCATGATAAACGGGTGTTCAGAAAATAATGCACAGGTATAATCGCTCCATGTATTTCCACAAACCTGGACTTCCTAGGTCTGAGTCTTTGACTGGCTAGCCTGAAGAATGTCGACGTGAGGCAGCCGATGCTTCAGCTTTGTCCCGACATCCGCAAGTGACAGAACTCACCAACAGGTGCAAATGTATGGCACTTGAACATAAAGAATCCTCTCTTGCCGTCACAGGTGACAAAGCCCAGAGTGACATTTGTCAGCCTCAGCGTGCCTCTCCTAGCCTGAGTTTATTTATAGAGGTGAAGCCTTGTGTCACCCTGTCCGCATTCTTGCCCACGGCCCTGTGATCCAGGGCATGCTTAAGCAAGCTGGCTGGTGGACAGTAAGGGAGGTCTGGAATATTTATGTAGAGTCGAAGACGAACATCCTTTGGTATCTGAAAAGTGCCACATTAAAAATAGCCATCCAGATATTTCACGATCAAAAGAGTCCGTTCCGAAGCCCTTTGGTTGGTTCGTTTCCCTCTTTCATAACTGGAAGACTTCTTTGTGCCTGACTGCATCTGGGGCCAATGTCATGTTTGTTATGTTTATATAGTAACCAAAAACTCCGGATAAATATTTATGTAGTTACAAAACTTTTCGCAGGCCCCAAGCTTGGAATAATCCGAAAGAAAACTAAACACTCCATTTTGGGCAGTCATAAATCCTCTGTTGTCCATGTGACTTGGACATCAGGAGAGGAGGAGGCAGCCCAAAGGGCTGCCATATGTCTGCCCTGAGCGGGCTCGGAGGGGTCAGGGAGAAGGGGGAGAGAGGAATGGGCTGCCCAGGCCGGTCCACACTCAGCGTCCCAACAGCTGGTAACATGCCGCGCGTCGTTCTGCACCTGTCAGCTGTTGCCTGGTGGACGTCTGTGTGATAAATGAATAATGGGGTCCTCGGGGCTCTTCTTACACTAAAAAATTCAGGGCATATGGTTCTGGCCAGTTCTCCCTCCCATCCCATGGTCCAGTCATTGCGGAAGTACATTTGTTCCCCAGGCCATTAAAAGGAGCATCATAGCTTTTAGGAGAATGTGGAAGCTGACACCACAGGGCATTGGTCTTCGGGGACATGATCTCAAGAACCCACATTTGAAACCTTCCGCAGCATCTGCTCGGGGTCAGTGAGGTGGGAGTGCGGAGAGAAAGAAGAGCCTACCAGGAGTTGTTCCTTTGAATACTTAAAAGCCAAGTGCACGTTGGCCCTTGTCATTGGTTGAGAAATTCCATGCTCCTGGGCACGTATGCGTGTCAAGGTGGCTGCGGGTTCCCAGTAATATGGGGCCGGGGTTGTATAAAAGAGTAACAGCAGCTGCGTTTGCCTCTCAGGGTTGCTGTGAGGAAGGAGGACAGCAATCGAGGAGGTGCAGAGCACGGCAGGGGCACAGACGCAGTGGTCAACATTCCCCAGCTTCGGAGACGCAGCCTTGCGAGGAAGAAGCTCAGGCCAGAGACACCGTTAGCTGGAACTACCAGAAATCTTGGAGCGGAACGTCTCCACGAGGGCTTTGACCCGGAGCAAGGATGTCTCTGGTCTTGTTCCCCGACAGCTCCAGCCCGGGTGTGTAGCTATCTGTCCCCTCCCAGAAGAGAAACCCTTCCCTCCCTGGGGCTGAGTCAGCAGAAGGCTGGCTGCCCAGAGGGGGTAGACTGCGGGGTCTTTTAGTCTTTGAAGAGTTCAAAGCATTTCTAGAGGCCAGGGGACGCAGGGTGACACTTGAAATAGTCCCCAGCGAAGGCAGTTGTGGTGTCCTGGGTCATGCATCTGTCCCCCCGGCCTGGGGAATCCCTGACAAGTGGTCGTGAGAGCCTCACATTTGTTCTCTGTCTGGAAGCCAATGGCTCTGGGGAGGTGGCGGCGGGGGTGGGGGGCGTGGGGGGAGGAGGAAGCCAGACTCTGCCGCTGCCACTGGCGCCCTCCCGCCATCCCTCTCCTCCCAAGGGAAGTTGTGGAGTTTGAGGGGGAGGGAGGCTCCCCCTTCTTTGGAGTAATGAGAGGACTCTTCTTTAATCCTGTTGTAGGACAGTCTGGTCTTTTTCCACTTTGAAATTCAAGTAAATTTTTCCTCAAAAGGAATCGGACCCCTGGGGCCCTCTGAAAGGCTCCGGAGCACTGAACATCACGGGAGGAGGACTCATGAGGCTAATGAGCTTTTCCTGGGCATCTACTATGCACCTTGCAGTGTCGGAGGCCCTGTACACACCACTGCCCTTCCTCTCACAGAGCAGATCCCCAGTATTCTGGTTCCTGAGGGGCCTTGGCAGAATCCGCTTACCTTCCTTCCCCCCCACATGCCGACAGAAGGCCTCCTGGGTTTTTAAGGAGTATCTCAAAGCATTTTTTTCCTTCTTAAATATCGTTCATAAAGTTTCCTGGTTATTAGAGTAACGCCCGTTCGTGTCAGGAAATGGGGAAAACGTGAAGTGCATTAAAACGTAGTCATTCTACTACCCCCATAGAACTTTCCAAGTTTCTTGTAAGGTATTTTTCTGTGTATCTATTTATAATATTCCTTTTTCTTTTTTCCCCCAAAATTGGGAACTGGAAACTTTTTAGACTTAACGTAGACTTACAAATCGACTTAAGATACCAGGAAGCCTGTTTTGTCCAGAGAAGCAACCACGGACTTCTCAAGTTCAAGTACAGTTCAGAGAGCTGACCAGGCGGTTTCTAAGAGGGGACCAAACTTGGCAAAATGCCTGTTTCCCTCCCGATGGAGGTTTTAAATGCCTGATGATTTGTTTTTCTTGCAGTTGGACCACTTCTCAGTGTAACTGGTGGCTATTAGCATCTTTAAAAGTTCTTAAACCTCTTTGGGCATTAATCTTGTTCCAGATGTTACAAAAATTTAGTGACTGAAAATGGACGTACATTAAAGCCTTCCCCTGCCGGCTCAAGGTCATGGGGGTTATATCTGCGTTCTCTTAATTTAGAGCTTCAGTCAGACCCCATCAGGAGCCCTCACTATGCATACAGTTCAGCATTTGATGTTTTGGGTAAGCCTCCCGGAAAACTGCATATCTTCCTTTGAAAGGTCAGTCCACAGTCTGATAGCCCTTGGTGGGATTCTCTCATGGGCATGAGAGTTTATGCTCTGTTCTGAATCTATCTTTGCTGCAGAGACACTAACTAGTAGCCTTTTCCTGCTTTGTCTGATAAAATGGAATTACTGGTGGTAGAGGCTGCTCTGCTTGGAAGACGGCCTATAATCCTAAAAAGTCCTTGACGTTGCAGACTTACAGGCTTCTGGAGAGTGTGTCTAGAATTGCAACGTCTTCTCTGCCCAGAAGTATAGCTTTGACTCCCCCCACCCCCACCCCCGTGTGTGTGTGCATAAAAGATCCACGAACTGTTTTGGCCCTGCCTGAATCTAGTAAGAGCATGTATCATGTAGAGACCCAGAATAGAGAATGCTTCATCCCTGAGTGTGGTAGAAACCCTTTTTATTGCTTCTCAAAGGTGCTCGATGGTGCTGAGGGACCCAATTGGTAGGCTGCAAGGCCAGGTCAGTGGCAGGGACCTTCCAGCGGCTTTTCCACGTGGCTATGTGTCCGCTTAATGAACAGGATGGACGCTCTATTTTGCCAGAGCCCTGTGGGCCAAAGATGGAAAGAATGTGGGAGCTGTGTCACGGACCACAATGGTGGCGTTCTGTGTAATTTGAAGACAAGATTCCATTGCCATGTGTCACTCACCTCCCGTGTTAACTCCTTCGTCAATATTTCGTAACCACCTTTTTTTTTTTTTTTTTGCCAGTGCCCATATGCAAAGATGGGCTTGCACTAAAAAAAAATAAATGAGAACAGCACATTCCACATTTTGATGTGTAGTGTAGCCGCATTTTCCACCCGAAGTCTCGATGCCTGCCTTTTCCCGTTCAGGAGACAAAAGACACAAGGCAGAGCGACTGGTTCTGTTACAGCTCCTGGTGAGAAGGGGGACAGGACGTCAGCAATAAAAGCAAAGCCTTCTTCCTTTTGAATCATCCAAACGTCCAAAGATGGGAACAGCCACCGGGAGAGAATGCCACACAGCGCTCTTTGATCTGATTTTACAGATCGTCTATTTCTAATCGTAAAGTTCAACTCCTTTCAACAGCCAGAGTCAGGAAACCAGACTCACAGGGCCTCCATTGCAGGGACAGGACTTTTTCTCATGTAACCAGGAGACAGGAAGGGGCAGACCAGGCTGGTCCACGCAAGACTTAGCTGCTTCTGCCTGTCCCACCAGCCTTACCATGCTGGTGTCCTGGTGCTTGTCCCCTCACAGTGGCCAGATAGTGGCTTTGCCTCTGGGATCCAACTTTTTTTTTTTTTTTAAAGATTTTATTTATTTATTTGACAGAGAGAGATTACAAGTAGGCAGAGAGGCAGGCAGAGATAGAGAGGAGGAAGCAGGCTCCCTGCTGAGCAGAGAGCCCGATGCGGGACTCGATCCCATGACCCTGAGATCATGACCTGAGCCGAAGGCAGCGGCCTAACCCACTGAGCCACCCAGGCGCCCTGGGATCCAACTTTTAAGGCAGGAGGATAGGGACAGGGCCATGCCAGGCGGGTGCTCTCTGGGCATCTGGGACGTAAGACATTTCCATGAGCCCAGGGCTGATTCTGCTGTTTTCTCCATGACCAGAGCTGGGTCACGTGGCCACACGCCACAGGCTGGGTTCCTGACAGATGTCGACGGCTGTGACCCGTGTTCTCAGAGGCGTGGACATTGCAAAGCACCGTGGTTTATGGGACAGCAGTCCCAGAGTTCTGTGCATAGCTGAAATTGTAACAGGTTAATTCCCTATGATCATTACTATGAAAATGCATTGGGTTTAAATTAATGGAAAAGTAAGACTTATTTAAAAACTCAGTCTGACCATCTTAACTCCACACGTGCTCCCCCACCTTAAAATACTTTGGTAGCTTTCCATAACTTATTTTTTTTAAGATTTTTTTTTAATTTATTTGAGAGAGATTGGGGCAGAGGGGCAGAGGGGCAGAGGGAAAGGGAGAAGAAGACTCCCCATTGAGCAGAGAGCCCAATGTGGGGTCTGATCCCAGGGTCGAGATCATGACCTGTGCTAAGGCAAATGCTTCACTGACTGAATCACCCAGGTGCCCCTCCATAGCTTTTAAGATCAAATGCAAATTTCTTTAGACTACCCTAGAGGCCGGCAGTACACAGTCTGCTATTCATTTCAGCAGCCCTTTACCTACCTCTCAGCCTCAGGGCCTTTGCACCTGCCCTTCTACTCAGAAGCCTCTTTTCCCCCTCTGGCCCTGGCATCCCCTGCTTATTCTTTAGCTCTAAGATGAAAGGTTCCCTAGGGAAGTATTCCCTGACCTGTCTGTCTAGCTTGAGGCACTGTGATATGAACTCCAAGTACTCTAATCTTCTTAGCACTTATCTAAATACTATTTGGCAGTGAACTGTTTCAAGTCGGCTTCCCTGTGAGAATGTTAGTTTTGTGGAAGCCCTAATGTTCTAGTTTCCTGCACCTGGTTTATCATCCGCCATACAGTAAGCACTTAACAAACACTACTGGATGAATGGAGAAGTTTTAAACCCATGAGATGGATTTTGCTGGTAATAGGCATTTGCGCTATTCAGAGTTTGGTCCACAAACCGATGCCAGTCTGTAAGACATTGACGGGTCATCTGCAACAAGGATGGACACTGAACACCAGTGTTTAGAAACTTCTATAGCAGGATTCCTAGGTGGCTCAGTTGGTTAAGCGTCTGCCTTTGGCTTGGGTCATGATCCCAGGGCCTGGGTCTGAGTCCGTGTTGGGCTTCTTGCTCAGCGGAGAGCCTGCTTCTTGCTCTGCTTCTCCCCCTGCTTGTGCTCTCTCTCTCTCTCTCTCTGCTAAATAAATAAGAATCTTTGAAAAAGAAAGAAAGAAATTTCTATAGCAATTTTTAAAGTGTCACTCAATGGTTTGAAAATTTAAAAAAAAAAAACATAGAATAAAACTAATTCTTCAACACAGATAGTTTAACGTTCATTGCACTAATAAAAGGCAAGGAATGTGACTGCACCTCTGTGTCCTAACCCGTAACTGGGGATGATGATGACAGTATTGTTGTAAAAAACACTGAGCCGGCCGATGCCACACAGAGCATTTGGAAACATTATAGGAGTATCTGATATTATTCGGCAATACAGGGGAGCGCCGGGCGGTATAAAAGAAGAAAGGGTTTTTAAAAAATAAAACATGGTTTTGATTAAAATAACACTTGGGCTATAAAAGCCCAGGGAACAGAGATTGATATCAAAGGACACAGAGAACAAACAGCCCACTAGGAGGACGGGATGCTGTGTGTGCCTGAGGCAGGCCGAGACCTGGCTCTGACCTCATAGCAAGGAAAATATTTGCACGGCAGAGCTGGCAAATTTGTGCAGAGTTCTTATGTTGGAGAACTTGCAGAGAGGTAGGGATGGAGGAGGACCTGGGTTTTGCTCTGAGATTTTTCTCCAGCTCAGAGTAGAGGCCTGACACTCTAGCTGGAAGGCTGCATCTTCTTAGTTGAAGGCTTTAATGTAAAATGCAAGGATAACGTACAGGTTTCTTATGAAAGTCTGGTCAGTCATTTACACTTTAGTATGAAGAACACATTTGAGGGAGCCTGTTGCTCACTCACTCCTCTAACCCCACTCTGCCCCTGAAAATCCTGTCCATCCTATTCAGCTCAGCGTACTTTAGGCTTCAGATCGCCTCCGGGGCCTCCAGCCTTGCTGTTCCCCACCTTCCGCGCCAGGACAGACGGACAGACAGTGCCATGAAACTCAGCACATATTTACATTCCGTGATCCACTGCTCCTCTCCACATGTGTTCATCTCAATCACATCTCTGCGTTCAGGGACCACCCCTCACACTTTCCATTCCTCCCTCCCCTGCCCGGTACAGAGCTTCACACAGGACTGGTGTTCAGTGGATTCCCGCGGGGTGATGGAGAAGGTGAGGCAGAGTACTCCATGCACCTGTGTCAGTGGGGTCGGGGCTGGGGACGGTCATTCATTGGTGACCTGAAGAGGGCATTTTTGTGGGTGGGGGCAACCGCACTGGAGGGCGAGGAGAAAGGAGGAAGGGGGCGGTGAGAACAGGGCAGGCGGGAAGTACACAAGGAAATCCTGTTTCTTCTTTTTTCCTTCTTCTTCCTTACAATCGTTTTCTTTCCGTTTGCTCGAGGCATAATGGGCCCGCCACGACGTGTCAGTGTGTGCGGCACGAGGACCTTCCACAGTGCCAAACCCCGACCTCAGCCCCTTAGGTTGTCTGCATGTCTGGAGCTTGTGAACCTGCCGTGAACTCAGGCATGCAGACATCTCTTGGACACAGGGATTTTGTTTCCCTTGCATAAACCCCCACGAGTGGAATTGGTGGGTCATACGGTAGCCCTCTTCCTCATGTTTTGAGGTACAACTCGCATCCCCGCAAGCAAGGAGACTGGGTCGCTTTGCTTTATGTCTTTGCCAACATTTGTCTCTTTCATTTTGATGCAATGAAGTCCTTTTTGAAAAGAGTCTGTGGGTGAAGACAGGCAAGTGTGGGGAGAGGGGGTGCGGCTGAAAGGGGGAGACGGTGTTCCAGACTGGAAGAGGCCATGCAGGGAACAGGCTGTGGGTTAGGGGTGGGGGATACGGTTACAGGTAAAGACAGAGGAGAGAGGTGGAGAATCGTGGTCCCCAAGAGGCCTGGGATCAAGGGTCACCAGAGGAAGGAGGGCTAATCTCGGCTGGCAGGAAGAACCCCTCCTCTGCCGGGACAGAAGGAAGGAAAAGTGTGTGAGGACACAGAGAGGGAGCAGTGGGAAAGAAATGGGGAGGAGTGGTGGGGGGAGGGGTGACTCAGAGAAGCCAGAACCTGGGTCTCCTCGTGGGAAAGCCTACCACCTCTTCCCACCTCCTTCCCAGATCCTGAGGCTCAGGATTGGTCATGGAAAGAAAGTGTACAGCTGCTGCTGAGATACCAAAAAAGAGTGTTCTAGAAGGTTCCAAGCACTCTGGCACCTGCTTTCCTGGCTAGCATGGAGCCACAGCTGACCCAGCAGACCACTAGGTCCACCGGCCATTATGTCCCTCGGTGCCTTGTGCTTTGGGGAGGCAGAGCCGACAGGAGAGACTCCCGCTCTGCCTCCAGGTGTGGGGGGGGCTGGCAGGAGCCAGGCAGGCAGGCCCTGGGAACCCACAAGGGGATGTGTCCCAGCAGGGCTGAGTGCAGGGCTATGGGAAGCCGGGTCCCATCCTCACAGAGAGCCACTGGCCACAAGACTGTCCCAGGCAGGGCGAGTGGCAGGAGCAAGAAAGAGCCTGGCATTTCTGGGGACTGGCAGTGGGGTGACATGCCTGGGGGCAGGAGGGGGACTGCCAGGGGGCAGGTGAGCATGAAGCCTGGCCTCCAAATCTCTGGAGTCTGGGTTTCATCCTATGAGAGGGAAGGAGTTTGGAAACAAGGGCCTGGAGGAATAATGCTGGAGGTGAACAGATGGTAAGACACTTGAGGCACTGCCAACGAGGCCTGTCATCCACTGGCAAAAGGGACATGAAGGCATCCCTGTTTCTAGCTGGGGGGCTGGGTCAGGAGGGCCACCCCTGTTTCTAGCTGGGGGCTGGGTCAGGAGGGCTACCGGTTCATCCCAAGGGGCAGCAGGAGGAAGAACCAGCCTGTGGGATAAAATGATGAGCTTGTTTTTAAACGTGTGGACTTTGAGGGCCCGTGGGGAGCAGGAACTACAGTAGGTGCTTGGATGCTGCATCTGGGGCCCCATGAGAGATGGGTCACCTGCCTTCAGCTCTGGGGGGGTGACAAGCCACAGAGTCGCTGGGATGAAGGAGGGTGGGGTGAATGAGGCCCCAGCAGGCATGCACGCCCTCCCTGCAGAGGAGGGGGCCTCCCACAGGACCCTGAGGGTCGCCCCTGCCCCGGGCAGTAGGACAGCAGTAACACTCACCCCGGCAGAAAGGATGTGTCCAGCACAGGAAGGACTCTTTAACCCTCAGGACCCTCTATCATGCCCACAACAACCCACTAAACGACATGCCCCTGTTACCCCCATTTCAAAATGGGGCCGATTTTCAACTGTGGCCCACACAGTTGCCCCAGTCGCTCAATGTCAAGGTCTGGGAACAGGCAACAGTGGCCACTGTCACCTTGTGTCCTCTCTGTGAAGCAGGGGTGGGAGGTCAGCGGAGGGGTCCATGGGGAGAGCAAGGTTGCCCACACACTGAGTGGTGGGACAGATGATCACCCGGCAGGGCCCATGCATGGCTCCTGGCAGCCCGGGAGGGGGGCACCTCGCTGCCTGGGTCAGGGACACTTGACAGCCAGGGGACAGAAGTCGAGGACAAGGCAGCCACACGGCAACGACGGTGACCAGTCTGTTTTCACCTCTCAGAACTGAGGGTGGGCCTGCCTTGGAGGTGCCCTAGCTAGAGTACCAATTTAGTTCCAGAAAGAAGGAGGCAGGCTGGCTCCCCGCCAGGACCAGCACAAGTCAGAACAACAGTCTTACCGAGTCTTGGAGAACAGAGGGCCACGCCCATTTCATTACCACCCTCAGAACCTTCCATCAGCTTTTGGATCCACCTTGTAATTTGTCCTAACATTCTTTTTGACCTTCCAAACCTCTGTAGCGTGACGTTTTTTGTCCTGAAATGTCCATTCATTCATTCATTCATTCATTCCACAAATGTTTATTCCGCATCAGGCAGCGGCCCCTCCAGAGCCAGGGGGAGCACATCTACTTTGGTTGGACCAGAACGGAAGCACCATGAATTAAGGACTTTGATGATTTTGTTCATTGCTCCATTCCTGGAGCCTGAAACAGTGCCTGGCCATCATAGTTGCTCGGCAAATGTTTGCTGGCCACACAAGGCATTGACCATTGAAGCCCCAGGGGTTTAAGCTTTAGCCCTCACTTTTTGAGACCCTGTTTACACCAGCCCCTTCTGGGGCTCTGGGAAGGGCCCTACTATGGGATGTCATGGTGATGTGTTTTGTTTTGTTTTTAAGATTCTATTTATTTGAGAGAGTGAGTGAGCACAAGTGGAGGAAAGGCAAAGGGAGACGCAGACTCCCCACCAAGCAGAAAGCCCAACACAGTACTCGATCCCAGGACCCCAAGACCATGACTTGAACTGAAGGCAGACCCTTAACTGATGAAGCCACGCAGGCACCCCTGGTTTCATATTTTTATAAAAAATTTCAAAAGCTATTTTAAGTAGTTGAAACCTCTGTCCCTAGCCCAGTTTCCCCCCATCACCTTCCCCTGAAGTCAAGTGACACTGGAGTGGCCATGGGCATTCGGAGACCCAGCTAAGAGGAAGTAGTGTTAGGAATACACTTAGTGTGGGCCACAGAGACCTATTTGTGTGTTATGCATCCTTCAAGGTATGTAGCTGAATTGTTGTTAGTTGTCCAGTATGGGAATGACTTCCAGGAGTACTTCCACCCTCCACTGTAGACACTCACAGGGTGTGTCACAGAGGACCAGGGTCAGATGTGGTGTCACAAAACTGAGTGTGTCCTAGGCTCCTGAGACTGGAAGTTTGTGGACATTAGAGAAACAAGATCTCTCTTAAACAGGGTCTCCAAAGTTGTTGGAGCTTGGGGCCCCCCAAAACCAGAAACCCCCCTTAGCTGGATCAATGGGCAGATCTAAGTCCTCCCTGCCTTGAGACAGTCAGTCCCTACTTTTCTTTGGCGCTTACAGCCCACAAAGTCTGGTTCAAGGTTTATGCTTGGTCCTCAGACATATATCAAACCCTTCCGGTAAACGGTCCATCTTCCTAATGTTGCTCTGGTGAGAACAGCAGCTAGCTTCCAGTTAGATCTTCAGAAGTGATCCAACCATCCAATTCTAATTGCCTTTATACAATAACCAGATAAATATCGTCACTGCCCAAGTCTCTGTAACCAATGATTTGTAAGCACAGTCATCCCACCTTAAGCAATGACTCTCCATAGATTCTGGCGATGCTCCTCCCTCCTCCTTTCTCTCATTCCTTCTCTCCTCCTTTCCCTTGTGCCTTCCTTCCCTTCTCTCTCCCTTCCTTCCACAAATATATTGAGCCCTTACCATAATTCAGGCCCCGGGGATAAGACATTAACTGACACGCAGTCCCTTCTTCAAAGAGCTTTTAGTCTAGACAGGGGAGAGGAGGGGGTTGACTGGCCACCCAGGTGATGGCGGTCCCCGATGCACACTAAGGAAGGTGATGATGTGCCGGCGGGCGGGGCAGCCCACTCGGGCTAGGCAAGCCAGGGAACGCTCCTTGGAAAGGCTGAGTCAAGCTCTTGGCAGCGGTGCCGTAGCCCTGGGTGGAAGGGCGAAGGGACTGGATCAAAGGAGCCCAGATCTGGCTGATCATGAGAATCACCTGGGGGAGCTTCGAGAATCCCAGACCCACCCAGACATACTGACTCAGAATTTCAGTGAGTTGAGCCTCAGGAATCCACCTTAAAAAAAACACCCCAGGGAGGTTTTTGATCCACCAGATTTGGTGATAGTGGTTGCCCTTTGTGACCAGTAGGGGATAGAAACCCTCCAGGAACGAAGCATCCTGTGGGGCAGGAGAAGGGGGACCTTAGCCGGCAGGACTCAGGGACAGAGAGCCTCTAGGTGATGCACGCGGGTGCAGGCTGCCCTGCCTCCTGCGGCTTTGGCTTTCTGTCCCCAAGGGGCGGGCAACGACAAGTCCCGCCTCCTCTTCTTAGTTCATGAGACACCTCATTGTGTCATTCACCTTTAAAAAACCAGTTTTAGGGCACCTGGGTGGCTCAGTCAGTTGAGTCGGGTCATGAACCCAAGGATCCTGGGGTTGAACGCTGCATCAGACTCCCTGCCCGACGGGGAGCCTGCTTCTCCCTGTCCCTCTGCCTGCCGCTCTGTCTACTTGTGCCCTCTCTCTATCTCTCTGCCAAATAAATCTTTTTTAAAGTATAAAAATAAAAAACCAGTTTTATTTCGATGTAATTCCTATGCCATAAAATTCTTTCTTTAAGAAGTGTACGATTCAGTGGATCTTACTATATTTTGAGTTGTGCCCCCATCACCACTCTATAATTTCAGAACATTTTCATCACTTTAAGAAAGAAACTTGAGCCGGGGAGGAGTCTCTCCCCTCCCCTCCCTTCCCCCTCCCTTCCCCTCCTCCAGAGACTGCCCTCCCCCGCTACTTTCTCTCTCTAGACACCTGTCTGTTCTGGACACTTCACACACATGGGGTCACACGTATGTGGCCTTCGTGTCTGGCTGCTCTCACTCAGCATGTTTTCAAGGTCCATCCATGTTGTATATATCCGTCCCCTTTGATTGCTGAAGAATGTTCCATCACATGGACTCGTGTACCCGTTTGTCAGCTGATGGACATCTGGGTGGTCTCCCCTTTTGGGTATTAGGACTAACGCTGCTATGCACACTAATGCATGAGATTTCTTCTTAAACACAGGCTTTCAGTTCTCCCAGGCGTACATGTAGGAGCAGAATTTCTGGGTCATCTGGAAAGGTCATGTTTAACGTCTTGAGGAAGAGCCACATTGCTTTCCGAAGCAGTTACTCCCCTTCATGTTCCCACCAGGAGTGTGTGAGACTTCTGGCTTCTCCACACTCTCCCCGACTTGCTGGCAGTCCTTGTTTTCAACATAGCCATCCTCGTGGGTGAAGTGGTACCTCACTGTGGTCCCGATTTGCATTTCCTTTATGACTAATGATGTTCAGCATCTTTCCACGTGCTTCTTGGCTGTGTGCATATCTTCTTTGGAGAAGTGTCTACTCAAAGCATATGCCCATCTCTTTTGAAAGGTTCAGACTTTTATTTTTTATTGTATTTTATTTTGAGAGAGAGAGAGTGTGGGAATGGGGGTGGGGGGAGGGCCAGCAGAGAGAGAGAGAGAGAATCTTAAGCGGACTCCACACCCAGCACGAAGGCTCTCACCACCCTGACACCCTGAGCTGAAACCAAGAGTTGGACGCTTGACTGAATGAACCACCCAGGTGCACCAGCCTATACCCATCTTTAAACTGCGTTTTGTTTTTACTGTCAAGTTGTAAAAGGTCCTTAGACGTAATAAATAGGAGTCCCTTATCAGACATATGATTTGTAAATATTTTCTCCCATTCTGTGGGGTGCCTTTTCACTTTCTTAATGACATCCTTAGAGGCATAAAAGTTTTTAATCTTGGTGACGCCAATGTATTTTTTCCTTGGTCATTGGTGCCTGTGGTGGTATATTTAAGAACCCACTGCCTGGGGGCGCCTGGGTGGCTCAGTGGGTTAAGGCCTCTGCCTTCGACTCAGGTCGTAGTCCCGGGGTCCTGGGATCAAGCCCCACATCGGGCTCTCTACTCAGTGGGGAGCCTGCTTCCTCCTCTCTCTCTGACTGCCTCTCAGCCTACTTGTGATCTCTGTCAAATAAATAAATAAAATCTTTAAGAAAAAAAGAAAAAAGAACCCACTGCCTGGAGCACCTGGATGGCTCAGTCAGTTAAGCATCTGCCTTTGGCTCAGGTCGTGATCTCAGGGTCCTGGGATCAAATCCTGCATTGGGCTCCCTGCTCAACAGGAGGCCTGCTTCTCCCTCTCTCACTCCCCGTGCTTGTGTTCCCTCTCTCATTGTCTGTGTCAAATAAAAAAACTTAAAAAACAAACAAACAAAAAAAACCCACGTCCTGATCCAGCCTCCCAAAAATTTGCTCCTGTCTTTTCTTCTAAGACTTTCATGGTTTAGCTATTATATTTAGGTTTGCTTCAAGCTCCTTTTCATATGGTTTGCTAGAGGGCATCAACTTCGTTCTCTTGCATAAGGATGCCCAGTTGTTCCCAGTACCATTTGTTGGAAGACTATTTTTTTCCCTCTTGAATTCCCAATGCCCTTCTTGAAAATCCACTAACCATATGTCAGGGTGGATTTCTGCACTCTGGACTACATGCCCTTGACCTATACCTCTATCTGTAGGCCAGCACCACCCTGTCTCAACTCTTGTCCCTTTGTAGTAGGTTTGGAAACCCAGAAGTGTGAAAGCATGCTGCCTTTTCGCTTGGTGGTGCTGGTGGTGATTTGGACTCTTCTGGGATTTCTGTATGAATTTGGATCCACTGTCGATTTCTGCAAAAAAGGCAGCTGGGATTTGGTAGTGATAGCATTGGAGTCATTTCTAGTCATTTTTGGTGAGGTCACTAACCGGAATATTTATCATCTGTTAATACTCAAGTACTTGTTACTGTTTGACAGATAGGAGACAGGCCGGAACAGGTGTTTAAAGCTTTTACTTATTTATTTATTTGAGAAAGGGAGAGTGAATGAGAGAGAGAGAGAGCACATAAGTGGGTTGAGGGGCAGAAGGAGAGGGAGAAGCAGGCAGCAGAGAGCCCAACACAGGGACTCGATCTCAGTACTCTGGGATCGTGACCTCAGCCGAAGGCAGAAGTTTTACTGACGGAGTTCCCCGAGGCGCTCTTGGGCCACACCTGGCCCTGTGTGAGCCAAGCTAGTAAATTAAAAACAATAGTGCAAAAAAAAAAATTAAAAAGTGCATTCAGGGAAGTTGGGGGAAGCTTGAGTGCAATTCATGCAAAGTAACCACAAAACTAATCAAGGATCGTAAGTGGGTACAGGGCTGGTGGTCCCCATCACGCCTCCGCTCATCACCAGTCTGCACCCAGCACAAGGCAGGTGGACCCCAGATGATGACAAGGGATTCCTGCGGTCCAGTAGGCAGGGGCCCCCTCTGCAGCTGCTAAGCCACACGTGACCTCAGCTAGAACAAATTACCATAATTGCACGTAATAGGTGGGCACCGAGCCAACGAGTGTATTCTTTCCCAGAACAGTTGATTCATTTGGAGAAGACAACATATACCTTTACGGTCTTGCCCCAGGGCTACATTCATGCTCCCACTCTTGGCATAATACAGTCCTGAGGGACCTGGCCTGGCAGGGGATTGAAAACACCGTGCTCACCACACCAGCCGGGCAAGCAGTGACTAGTACATCAAAGACCTTCGTAGCACATAACTCCAAAGAACGGGAGGAAAACATCAAAGATTCAGGGGTCTGTCATGTCAGCAACACTTTCAGGGGCCTGATGGTCTGGGTCATGCTGAGATGTCCCCCCAAAGTGAAGGATATGTTGCTGGCTCTTGGACCTCCCAGCACAAGGAAGGTAGCACAGCCCCTGGCTTCTGAGACCTGCAGGTCGCATCTTCCAAATCGCACTCCGGGGGACATGGAAGCCTGTCCACTTTAACCAAAGCCAAGCCCAGTGGAGAAGCTCTAGGCTGTAGCGCCAACGGTCCTACTCTGGGGCCATGTGACCCGGCTGGCCCTCTGTCTTGAGAGGTGTCTGCGAGAGTGCTGACCCGTCCCCATGGGACAGTCACAATACGCATTCCCAGGGTCCTGAAGCAAGGCAGAGAATGCTGTCCCTTTCTGGAGAGCTCTGGGCATGCTCTTAGGCCCTCAGAGAGACCACAGCCTCGTGGTCAGGCAGCCAGAACGGCTCCTCGTGAGCTAGGTTCTGTCCAAGCCATCAGGCCGTCCTAAAACGGTGCATCAGGAAACAAAATTGGTAAAGTGAGGATTGCCTGCGAGCAGGGCTGAAGGGCGCATGTGATCTAAACCAGCTGGTGGACCTGACACCCATCGCTACTGACCCGGGCCCTCTCCCTCCATGGTTTCGTGTGCCTCCCTGGACAGCTGGTTCTCAGAGAAGGAAAGATCCAGAGCACGGTTCCTGGATGGCTTGGCTCCATACCGGGGTACACACTGGAAATGGATGCCAGCTACACCAGCTTGTAAGTCAGAGGTGACCTTGAAAGACAATGTAAGGCGGATAGTCTCTCAACAGCCAGGCTCTCCGGCAGTCAATGTCATTCCCACTGCTGGGAAAGAAGAAGTGTCTGGGTTTAGAGTAAACAAGAGCTCCTGAGTAGCCGTGAGGAGTTCAGCCAAGGACCTTGAAAGAGAAAACACTTGAAGCTGGGGACTAGGAAGTTTGCATGCAGTAGAAGCAGCTGGATAGACATATGGGAGTGGGTGTGCTGTGGAAAGGTCCTGGGTTTGCATGTTCGTGCCCCTGAGATCTGAGATAGCACCCGCCAGAGAAGTGCTAATAGCCAGGCGGGTTAGCACAGCGCATGCGTGAGCCGAGCAGCCACAGTAGGGACGGAGGTCTGGTGTGGAACCGCCACTGACCCAGCCACCGCCGCCATGTGTCCAGCCTGCCACCAAAGAGACCAACCCTGAGTTCTCTCTTTGGTCTCTACTCTTGAGAGGAGCCCCCGCCACCCGCCCCAGATGTCTTACAAGGTGTAGCCATTGGATTTTTTTTTTTTTTTTTTTTTTTTAGAGAAGACTAGCAGAAAACGGAGTACCTATTAGGCGTGTGCGGGAATGAATACATTCGCGGCTTTAAAGCCAGAGAAGCAACCAGCGAGGCAAAGATGACCCGAGCTGAATATGTCAACATCTCACACTTGCGTGCAGAGGAGACCCCAGACTGGGGACGTGTGCGTTCCGTGTGCGACGTAGGAGTGGTTAGTGGGTGTGAGGACTTCGACGCACAGCCAACCCGACGTGTTCGAAACGGGCCAGGACCCTAACACACAAGCAGACTCTCACAAGCAGCACGGACCAAACAGCATTCGCTGCCCGCAGCGACTTAACAACGTTGGGTCGAGCGGATGGTTTCGGGTACCGAAGAGTTCTCACGTCACCGCGCGGACTGTGTTCTCAAACGTGCCTTTCAGTGTCTGGGACGGATTTCACAGGCGAAGAGACACTGCCCTATTTTACTTAACTAAGTTCCCTTTTTCTTTTTTTTCTGTCTCAGTAATTAACTTTGTAAGAATTAGACAGTCCCTCCAGGGAGGGCTTTGCTTTCACTCTACGTGGGGCCTCAATGGACACCTACCTACAAGGGCTCCATGTTCAGGGCCCCAGCACAGGTGCCCACAGACTGCTGCCCCACACCCCAGGGCCCACGTGACCAGGAAGGAGGCACCAGAGCAGGCCCGTGAACTTGACACCTGCCCTGGACCACCTCATCAGAGGGAGGGGCGAAGCATCACCATGGGGCACTGTGAGGACAGCGATCGACCCTTGTAGTCTGGGGCCCGAGAGAAGAGAGTGACAGCAACCCTGCTTGCCACCCACTTCATGACCCACTCAAGGGATCTGTGTTTCTGGTCTCTGTAACGCCAGGCTCCTCAGAGTCAGAGGGGCTGGTTTCAAAAGAAGAAACACTTCCATCCAGGGACACATGGAGCTCTGGCTGCTGTGGCTGGGCTAGGCCAGGCTTCTCATGCTGGGTGACCCGCAGGGGTCACATTAGCTGCAGAAATGCACCTGTATCAGCAGAGAAGGCAGGACACTCCCTCATGGGAGGGGTAAGAGGGAACATGTCTGGCACACGGGCGACCCATTTGGGTGACCCTTGGTTTTCCCTCGCCCCATTTTGACAGCTAATGGACAAACGCAGCAGCTCTGGCCGAGAATGGCATGGTGGTCCCGGGGAAAGACCCCTCAGAAAGAAGGTACTGGGGGCACCTGGGTGGCTCAGTGGGTTAAGCCTCTGCCTTCGGCTCAGGTCGTGATCCCAGGGTCCTGGGATCAAGCCCCACATCAGGCTCTCTGCTCGGCGGGAGCCTGCTTCCTCCTCTCCCTTTGCCTGCTTCTCTGCCTACTTGTGATCTCTGTCTGTCAAATAAATAAATAAAAATCTTTTTTAAAATAATAAAAAATAATTTAAAAAAAAGAAAGAAAGAAGGTTCCGGATCCCCCCACCAGGTAACTGCCTGGGCTGGTAGACATGCCGCTTGTGGGTGAGGGGAATCTAGAACAGACAGAAGGTCAGCAATGCCAGGCTAGGCCAGGCTTCTCATGCTGGGTGACCCGCAGGGGCACCTCCCCAGAACCTTCCTTAGAAGTTCTCCAAGAGAAGCCCCCTGGGTTGTGGGGGAGCCACTCCCCAGACTTCTAGGAAGGAGCGGATCTGAGTGCACCAGAATAGGTTATCACGGATGCTGTGATCCCATCGGGACGGATGCCCTTGTTCCCACAACTACTTGTGGGGTCACCAGTGCACAGCCTGGTCCCTTCCCGAGGGCCACCACATCCCATGCCCCGTGGAATCAGGTGGAACGGCCTGGCCCCACACCCGAAGGCAGATTAGTTCTGACAGGCTCCCCTCGAACTTGGCCAACAGCTTCGGTCCAAACTGTGGGATCGGACCCCAGAGCACTCCTCAACAGACGTCCCGCTGGCCAATGCCAGCTCCAGGGTGGCCTCTGGGAGCCCACCTGTGACAGTGACATCTCAGCAGATCGGAAGGGAACAAGAAGGAAGACTCTTCAGGCAAAGGGACAGCTAGTCCAAAGGCCCTCAGACAAGAGTATCTGTGTAGTCAGAATAGCAGAAGCCTGCAGGGGAGGGAGCAAAGGGGCCTAGTGGGACCAGGAGACAAGATGGATCATATGGACCCCATGCAGGACCGTGCGGGACCTAGAAAGTCACCCCAAAAGTCATCCCCAGGATTCACTCAGCTGCACCACTCCATTGTTTTGTTACAAAAAGTAACAAAGTCTAACCCACCATGTAAAGGAATTGTTCAGGCTGCTGTATTTAGGGTGAGGATGGTCTCCAGGAGGCTGACTGGGAGGGTACGTTAGTGACCCACAGCAGCCAGGACAGCGGCTCAGACCAGGGTGACAGTGCAGAGTCAACAGTTTTTCTGAGAGATCGTGAGCAGGTGTTACAGAATGAAAAACAGTTAAACCAACAGAAATTCCTCCCCCTGCGCTCCCCTGTGCTCTCAGATAATTGATATTTATGTCTAGTTGATGTGGGTTTCTAGAGAGTGTTATTAAAATTTTCATATGATACATTGATGCAATCTATTATTTTCAGGTAATAAATCTTGAACACCTCTCTCACTTTCTCATTGTCAGTTGATCTACGTTGTCATTTATAATGAGTTAACTTTCCTAAAATACAATTACGTGGATGATTTTCATGATTACACATAATCTCTTACTTAGGGATTTTGAGGTTATTTCTTAGTGTTTTACTACAATAAGCCAGATCAGCAACACTGTGGACACGGATCTGTGTGCCCACGCGCCCTTACTCTAGGGTGATGTCTAAGGAATGGGGCTACGGGGTCAGAGAGAGTGCACATTTCTAGGGTTTTTGAGATGGACTCCTAGTTGCTCAACTACTGTATCTCCACAACACAGATCTAATTCACACATGAACATAGGTTTTTGTCCAATAAGTTTGCGCTGAAATAAGCAAGAAGGAAGTCACAAGTTCTCTTTGGAAGAATACTTTCCCAGGCAAGGATAGGACTTGAGAACAAGAGAAAGGAAGAGCTAAATAGAGGGAGGCAGCTGAACTTGTAGAAAGTGAAGAGTTAGGTCTGTACCCAAGGGGGAACAGAGTTTCCGGAAGCTTCCATCCAGCTTGGTCTCTGGTTTATGGCTCCCCACGGTGTGCAGGCTACCGTTGCTACTGCTGAGTGAGGTGTGGAGAGCCCTACAGAATCTGGCCTCCAGCCCCTTGCTTTTCTGTTCTGGCCCGGCCCCTCTCTCACAGGCTCCAGGTGATGGGACTCCCCCCCCCGGCCCCCAACCGCCATCTCCTGTGCTTCTGTTCCAGTCTTGCCCCGTGCTGTCTTCCCTCACTCTCTCAGTCTGCCGAAGACTGTTTCATCCCTGGAGGCCTGGTGCAAACATGAATTCTCTGGAGCTTTCTCTGGACAGAAATTATTACCCTCTCTTCCGCTGGGGGAGCAGTTTCCGTGGGGTCAGTTGCCTTCTGCTAGGCGCGGAGTTCCGTGCAAATGGTATGCCTCTTTCCTCACTGGACTCCAATGCCAGGACTGCAGCAGGTGCGTAGTAAATCCTGGCCAAACCAGGTTGACCCAGAACCAGATTCAGGGCACCTGACCCTTACCCAATGCCTTTTCGAAGGCCTACAAAGCAAGCATGCGCATGATCAAAAAAGGTGGAGAGGAAGCCTCTCTCAACTTCCTCTCTCTCATTTCCCTTACCTGTGAAATTCCAGCGGAATTACTTCTTCCGGTGTTATATTACCTCCAGTTCCATTACTAACATCCTTGGGAAGAATCGATTTTCACCACTGTTAACCCTACTAACTAGAAGGTATTAGCTCCTGTCTGAAGCGACAAGCAGCCTCCAAGAGCCACGTGCAGGAGGGCCTGGAGTCTGGCGCGTGTTCATCAGCACTGCAGGGAGACAGGTGCGGGCGGGGGTGAGCAGGCAGGAAGGGACAGTCCTGCGTGGGGCACCGTGGATGGAGGTACAGGGGAGCAAGGGGATGGGGGTGCCCACGCAGGAAGGACGCATGCGCTGGGGGGGAGACAGCAAAGGAAACTTCCCTGGGACTTCCTGGGATGACCGTGTT
The DNA here is from genome assembly GCF_964662115.1 of Mustela nivalis. Taxonomy (NCBI): domain Eukaryota; kingdom Metazoa; phylum Chordata; class Mammalia; order Carnivora; family Mustelidae; genus Mustela; species Mustela nivalis. The sequence goes on along the minus strand of NC_139035.1, from coordinate 29,408,260 downwards.
CCCTACATAGAGTACTGATCCCCAGCTCTGATTCCCAATCACCGCCGGTAAATCTCATTTTTGTTCGAGTGCCAGAAAAGTCTCAGGTAATTTTCCAATTTCAATTCACCTTAATCTTAAAAATAAATACATGCCTCGTGGCATTTTTCCGAGGGGTGGGTGTTTGATGAAATCAAGTGAATGACACCAGAGTGTCACAACTCCAGAAAGGTTTCGTATCGCTGGTTGAGAGTTTCCCAGTGAGTGGGAGTTTGATGAACCGAGAAACGGAGTGGCTTCCAAGTCACTCTGCCCTTACCACGCTGATTTGCAAACACGGAACCTTCCCACATTGCCGCAGAGTTCCCAGCCCCGGGGTGAATGAACCATGCAGAGCTGGAGAAAGGGCTGGAAGGGTGTGTGAGCGTCAGCGGACAGCCACAGGGCCCTCAGTGGGGGACTGGGGGGGAGGCTGGGCTACCAGGTTAGGGCACAAAAGTCTTCCCAGGACCTCTTGGGACCCTGGCAGGTTGGACCCCTGGCTCACATTTTCCTGTAAATTTTTCCCCATTTAGGTGGGTTCAGGGTTGCCCTGCGTCTGAACACCCAGGTAACTTTTATAGCTTTTCCTCAGACCCAAGGGCTCACTTCCTCTCCTTCTGGGTTTTCCCCTTTCAAAACTCTGTATAGCTACTAATGGGTAGCATAGGGATAAAGCAGGTCAGGCCTCTGTGGACTTTTTTTTTTTTTTGACAGACAGAGATCACAAGTAGGCAGAGAGGCAGGCAAAGAGAGAGGGGGAAGCGGGCTGCCTCCTGAACAGAGAGCCGGATGCGGGGCTTGATCCCAGGACCCTGAGATCATGACCTGAGCCAAAGGCAGAGGCTTTAACCCATTGAGCCACCCAGCTAACATTCTTTTTTTTTTTTTTTTTAATTTATTGGACAGAGAGAGAGAGAGATCACAAGTAGGCAGAGAGGCAGGCAGAGAGAGAGGGGGACCAGGATCCCTACTGAGCAGAGCACCCAATGCGGGGCTCAATCCCAGGACCCTGAGATCATGACCTGAGCCGAAGGTAGAGGCTTAACCCCCTGAGCCACCCAGGCACTGCTCCACCCGCCCCGCCCCCAGCTAACATTCTTAAGTACCTGGGTGGCTCAAGGTCCTGGGATTGAGCCCTGCATCGGGCTCCCTGCTCAGCAGAGAGTCGGCTTCTCCCTCTGCCTCTGCCCCTCCCCCAGCTCTCACTCTCTCAAATAAACAAATGATAAATAATAAATCTTTTTAAAAAAAGTTCTCTTTCAAATGAAATCTGTACCCACTGTCTGTATACGAAATAAAAAAGAAAAGAGGTCCTGTGGCTGAGCTTAGATGGGGACCTGGAGCCCTGACCCGCCCCCTCCCAGCCCCTGGAAAGCCAATCTGTCACAGGTTCCAGAATTCCGCCATCATCCGAATAGCAATGTCTCCATCTCCACGGGAAATTTTGTCATCTGGCATTTCAATGGCTGCTTTAGAATATTACAAGAGACTTGGCAGAGCCCCAATGGGAGGGCCAAGCACCTGCGTCCCAGCGGGGAAACCAGCAAGCAGCACCGGGGGGCTGAAGGACCAGTGCCAGCCCCACTCAGTGGCTGTCCTGCCACCACCCCGCTTGCTGTGGGCATCACACGGCGCACCTGCTTGGTAAATGCCTTGGGGAGAACCAGGGAATGGAAAAAGGGCAACACGTGTTTTATGTAGGTCGGACGACATGTCTGCTTTCCTGCCCAGCTGAGGGCACCCCCCAGCCCCCCCAAGGAGCTTGCCTGCGGAGGCCCCTCTGGTAAGCTAACAGGAGACAGTCATGCCTAGCCAGCCACTGATAAGCCCGCAGCAGGTGCGTATGCATGTCCCCTGGGATTCCTCCTAAAACCTCAGGTCCAGGCAGTGCCACAGGAGCAGCCTACATTCTGGGTCAACTCCTTAACGCAAGACAGTTGTTGACTTGGGATTTTTTTCTGGAAGAGAGGAGGGGCTCAGCCCCAGAAGGGAGACCAGAGGGAGCAGCTCTGGTATTGGAAGTCTATGAAATGAAATGCATTCTTTGCAATTGATAAACTGTTCCCAGGCCAAGGTAGGCATGAGATTAGGCCCAAGTTGAGGGCTGATTTCAGGCACCTGCTGGCTTTAGAGAAGGAGGAAAAGCAACCAATCCTGTCCTCCTAACTCCCCTCGCCAACCAGGCCTAGAAGGTTCACCATGTTCTCGGTACAATTCAGGAGCTCACTAAACATCCTGTCCTCAGAAAACGGACCCACCCAGCAGGGCACATGCCAAGAGTGTTTCTTTTCTGGAATCTGGGACAGATTGTAATGCTCTTGTGGTCAAAGGCATGAGTTTCCCAGATGAGGGGTGTTGGTCCCCAGAGCCAGAGTCCCCACTTGGTATCATCCTGAGAGGCAGGGTGGGGAGAACAGTGAAGGTCCGGGAGCTGAGAGTAGGACTGTCCGAGCTCAACCCCCAGCCTCTGTAACGGGGGATAATGATCAGACCAGGGTCCCGCATACAGCAGGTGCAATGGAAGTGGGAGGCCCTGAACTTTGACCCCTGGATCTATCTCTGTGCTGGCTCTCTCCCACAATGATTTCTTTTGGGTGCTGAGCACAGAGGCTGCCTCTGGCTGTGCTCCCTGCGCCCACCCAAGGCCCATCTCCAGGACTTCATGGGGTGACATGCACCCCGGACGAGCGCCAACATCCCTGCACCAGAACTTGCTGGCAGCAGATCCCCTCGTGATTTGGGTGGGAAAGGTCATTTTTCATCTCCTGCCCTAAGCTGAGAGGACCAACAGTCACATGGTGGTTGTGAGCATCCGTGAGTGGAGAGGCCCGGGGCAGGCACATCTGGAGCAGGCTGCGGAGCCTAGACATTCGGGAGTCACACGCCCTTAATTTCACTCTTCAGTTCCCCAGTCTTCAGCCAGGTTCTTCCATGAACTGGAGATAAGCTAGCACTGAGACTGTTTTAAGGAGAGACGATCAGAAAATCGCCAAATAGAAAGTAAAATGGGCATAAATGCTTTCTGCGATGAAACTCGGTCCTCTGTCCTCCCTTGGGCAACCTGACCCACAGCATCAGGAACGTTATTCTGAGTGCAGCGGCCCTGGGACGAGCTGTGGGTCTGCTCCCTGCACCTGGCCAGCCTTCCGGAGCCTGCCGTCTGGGGCCGAGACCCGCTGCGCTGCCCCGAGTGCCCATCCCTTCCTGGGATCCCAGCCAAGATGCCACGGTTGCAAATTTCTCTCCTTTCACAGGAAGCTTTGTTCCCGGCTTGAGCGCCCACAATGGCTCTGGCCCTCTCTCTCCATTCTGTTTTCTCAGCTGTAAACTTCACTAGCTTTTAGGGAGTCCTTATTATATTCCAGTCACTATGCCAAACCCATCCACTGACACCAGCTTGTTGACTCTCCGAGGTGGGTGTCACCGCGTTCCCATTTTATCCGGGAAACAGACACCTGCGGGAGTCAAGTTAGTGAAGTGACACAGAAGACAGGGGCAGGGCTGGGGTTCCAGCCCAGAGTGCATTATTGTGCTTGCCCTACATTCCAACATTCCCAGTCTCAGAGGAGAGCGAGTGGCCGTTGGCTGAGGGGTCGATTAGAGGTTCTGCCCACGGCGCGGAGAGAGATGCTGTAAGTGTGGCTGTGAGGGGTCCTGTGCCCTGGGGGACGAGGACCAGGGGTGGCATCCTCCTCCTCCATCCTGGACACCCGCTCGTGGACCCAGGCTTCTGATCCCACAGCAGGGCCCTGATGTCCTGTGCTTCGTGGGACACTGTGGTCAGTACCCACTGGGGCTAAGTCAACCCACCTCACAAGTGCCCACTGGCTGAGGAGACTTCCCACAGCTTGTCTGCCACCGACTCTTCACTAGGCCCCGTCTCGTGGTAAAGGGCAAGTGAGGAGCGCCAGCCAGAAACAGAGAACGGGGGTCACCCCTCCACGCTTCTCGCAGTTCCCTGCGCAGAGATAAAAGTATTGATCACTGGCCTCTCTATCAAAGGCACTGAGATGTACAGCAAAGCTGACCTGCCTACAGATCTGTGGAATTTTTTTTTTTTCACTTATTAAAAAAGAGGCCCTTTCTGACAGCTTTTCCTAGAGACCTGGACAGAGACTGCAGGTTCCTGCTTGATGCCCATTCTCCTTTTCCCCCTAATTGTAAAACTCCATGTTTATCTGTAGCAGCACTGGGCTCCGCTGAAGCCTGCATGTGCAAGCTTTCCTGGCCAGTGACATAGCAGGGGAGGAGGTATAGGTAACTTTCAGGACATCTGCTTAGACTCGGACGGCAGGTTGCCTTTCTTTTGCCCTTTGCTATTTGCTGTTCTGCCTCTCTCCTGATGCCTAGAATGCAGATGTGATGGCTGACACGCTGTAGCCCTTTTGAACCATGAGGTAACCCTGGGGATGGAAGCCCAGGCTACAGATGGTGCTGGAGAAAGCCAGAGCACCTTGGGGTTCCCGATAACTTCATGGAGACAGCATGCCTGCCCAGAACGGCATCCTTCTGAACTCCTTTGACGCCAGAGAACGTGCCCTTGTATCTGTTGTATAAAGTCTCACTCAATCCTAGACAGTGAGTTTCATTTGACTGAAGGTGCCAGAATGTCTCTCTAGACTAGGGCCCCTCAGTCCTACCTGCTCTCTCTGTCTTTTAAACGTATACATGAGGGGCGCCTGGGTGGCTCAGTGGGTTAAAGCCTCTGCTTTCGGCTCAGGTCATGATCCCACGGTCCTGGGATGGAGCCCCACATCGGGCTCTCTGCTCAGCAGGGAGCCTGCTTCCTCCTCTCTCTCTGTCTGCCTCTCTGCCTACTTGTGATCTCTGTCTGTCAAATAAATAAATAAATAAATAATTCTTAAAAAAATAAAAAATAAACGTATACATGGGTCTCCCTCATGGTGTGACAATGCACAGAACGTCTGGTCACCTGTACAAGTTTAGAAGGAAGTTCATCTTGTTCCTTCTTTTGCTTTTGCAACAGGGTTCACTCCCTCCTAGGGCTGAGAGCAAGGGGGAAAGTGCGCGTGCGCCAGACAGTCCGATCTGATACAAAGAAGAGATTTAGGGGAAGGTCACACTCTGTGTTTATCCTGATCGATTTGCATTGCGGGGCCGTGGCCTGGCAGGAGAGGTGGCAGGAAGCAGGGGGCGCCCCTAGGGAACCCTGGTCCTGGCACCATTTGACTGCCTCTCCCAGACCTGACAATATTGAGGCGGCTCGAGGCCTGCTGCTTCTGCCCCTAACAGAAAGTTTCTGTTCACATTGGAGGTGAGAATGAAATGGTTGTAAGTAGCAGAAGCCAACTCGACCCAGCTCATGCACCAAAACAAGTCACTGGCATGTGGCCACGGAATGTGACAGAATCGGGTGCTGGAAGGTCTGGGGAGTGTCTCTCCATGTCTCGTCTCTGCATTCATGTCCGTGCTACTTTTCTTGCTCTATGATGGGCTTTCTGTGCCTTTTGTGTACAGAGTCACAAAGCCGAATCAAATAATGATTTCCTGGTTCCCACGTGGTCAGGAGACCGGCCCAAAGGAGACTTTCAGTCCCAGTGCCAGGTCCTGTGGCAAAGACACCAGCTGGTCCAGCTTGGTTGAGAAGCTCCTCCTGGTGTGCAAGCCACGGGCAGGGGGCTCCAACTGACTGCTGTCGATCCCACGCCGGCAGCCACAGGCATGCGAGCTGGCAAAGCTGGGGAGGAGGGTCTGCTCTGGTCTCCCCCACACCCTCCGACCCGCACAGCACTGACAAGATTCCATGGGAACTTGGTGTCTCAGACCAGCGTCCGTGCCCTGGCTGGAGTGAGGACCAGTTCCACGGAGGTGGAGAGTTCTGTCGGCTCTCTGCATCTCGAGCCCAGCCTCCAAAGTAATCCTCGCAGATAATTCAGTGTCTGAATAACGCTCATGGTAGGCACGCAGATACCCAGTACGGCAAAGAATGAATCCATGCTTTCTTGGAGAGGGAAGGGGGCAGGGGGGCAGCAGGGGAGGGAAAGGCACTGGAGAGGGATGCCAGTGGAAGCAGAAAACATTCCTGAGGCATATTCATTTTAGGGATTCATATTCAGAATTAGGGAGCAAGGATAAGCCCTGTCTGGGAGCCTGCAGGCACAATCACTTAGTCCCACGAGGCCTCAGTCCCTGCACACTAAGCCCTACTGGGCTGTTGGCCCCTCTCTGGCCCTGGGATACCTGGCTACCTTGGGGCCCCTCCTAGTCTTCGTTTCCTTATTGGTAATAGACTCGGAGTTATTGAGATTAAATGGTATAATACGTTACGCACTTCCTTGTATAGGTGTATAAATATTTATTCACTCTTGCAAAACAGGGCTGGATGTTCTGCTGTTTGGCGGGAGGTGGGGGCAGACCAGGGTGCCCGTCCCTTCCCTTCCTACAGGCCTGGGGCTCTTCGAGGGCACAGAAGTCACCAGCACATTGACTGTCTCACACAAAAGGAGGCCTGCCTTCTCCTGGGAACCTCTGGTTCCTCTCTACTACAGGAAGGCGAAGTGATCCTATGTCCTCTTGTGTCCCGTGTCAGAGGGCAAGCTGAAATGCGTGGCTGCCCAGGGAAGAGTGAGCCTTGGGCCCCGCTGCCTCCAGGCCTCCTCCCAACCTGGGTTCTGTCCCTGGCTCTCCAGACCAGGTAGGCCTCTTTGAATGGCCCTATGCCTCCCTCCTCCCCCTCCCCAGCTGTCCCAACCCCAGATCTATTCCCAGCTCCTTCAGCCTTGCCCTCTCTATTGATCTGCTCTGGGATGCCCTGCCCTCACCACCTCTCCTCAGGCTCCACTCTCCAAGCTCTGTCTCCAACAGGGGACCAGAGAGAAAATGTGTCCCAGGGCCCTTCCCCCAGAGGCTGACCTCCTCCCTCCCAGCCCCAGTCTGGCCTCAGAGCAGATTGTTGGTGATGGTGATGGTCATTCCCATCCTCCCGGGGGGGCCCCCATGCACCTTTGGCAGTTGGGGACACAGTGACCTAAACCAAAGGGAAGAAGCAGGAAACATTTTTTAAAGAAAGAACAGATAATTTCCAAAGGACATTAAGCTCTATTCAGGGACACAATCTCCAATCAACAAAACGAAAGGGGGTGGGGGTGGCCCCAGGAGACTGGCTGAAAGGCAGCATGATGGTGAGAATGTCCTAGAGCTGGGCTTCTCACCCAGAGCCAACCCCATCCCCAGCCCCAGCCCTCTGAGCCTCCCTGCCCCCTGGGGCTGCCTCCCAGGATCACATCCAAGGCTTCCCTCAGGGGCATAATGGCAAGACAGGTTGGCTGACAGAATTCTCTGAGTCACCCAGAAGGAATGACCCCTTGGGCTGTTTTCGGGGAGCACTGAACAGGGTCCCAGGCTGAAGACACAGGCGTGGTTGACTTCTAGAAGGAGGGGAGAGAACACCTGAGCAGTCAGCCCTGGGTCCTCCACCCCACCCCCACCCCCTGTACACCACCTGAGGCGGTGTGGCCCTCCCAGCTAGCTGGGGCCCCAAGATTGTTCTGGGGGCAGAGAGAAGGCCCTTCCTCCCTAGAAGACTTTTCCAGAAGCCTCTTTCCTTTCAGGGTCTTTTCTTAACATTCGAGTCAGACAGGAAGCAAATCCAAAGAAATGCCAGGTGCCACCAGATGCTCAGAGAAGGTTCTAGGGAAACAGGAGCTCCAGACCCGATGTCAGGGAGTCCCCCCTCCCCCCGGGTAGAGAACTGAGACACGAAAGACATTAGATTAGATGTTGGCCCTGCATTCACACGTCTGGTGTGACTTCAAGAGAAGGGGTATTTCCCTGAGCTTAAGACCGGGAGCTCTGGGACTTGTGAAGATGCTCGTGTTGTCTGGGATTCACACTGGTTCTTCCTTCGAAGAAGTCTCAGAACTCCCTGCCAGCTTCTCAGGAACCCTGGTCAGATTCCCCTCTTTCGTTTTTCTCCATTCTGAGGCCAGAATTGCTCATCCTCCCTTCACAGCCAGGAAAGTGAGGAAGCAGGCCACGGGCCCGCCTGCCGGGCAGCTGGCCCAAGGTTTCCTCAGACACGAAGGTTCAGCCAAGGATCTTCCAATCCCCACTAGGATCCCCGTCTTCATGCACAGGATGGATTCACTGAGTGTTTAATTGAGAAGTGCACTCTTGGAAGAGACCTGGTTCAAAGAGAGTCAGAGACCATGCCGGGGCTTACTGTGGATACGGTCAGAATGTAACACAACGTTGGGGGGCTCAGAAGGATGCTGTGGGGTACCAGCTTCTCTGGAAAGGGCCAGGTCCCAAATAGCAAATAGTTTAGGATTTACAGGCCAGATGTCATCTCTGTTGCCCCTTCTTCTCCTCCCTCTTCTTCTTCATCTTTACTTTTGAAAAAAAATTGTGTTAAAGTACACATAACGTAAGATTTACCATCTCTTCCCGCCAACGGAAAAGATTGGCCCCAGTATCTGTATATCCGCATGCCAAAGAATCAAAGTGGACCCTTACCTTATGCTATACAGAAATTAACTCAAAATAGATTTAAAACCTAAACATAAGATCCCAAACTATAAAGCCCCTGGAAGAAAACACAGAGAAAAGCTTCAAGAAGTTGGATTTGTAAAGATTTCTTGGACATGACACCAAGAGCACTGGCGACAAGAACAGAAGTACACAAATGCGACAACATCACACTTTAAAACTTTTGTGCGTCAAAGAACACCATCGGCAGATTTAAAAAGCAAGCTTTGAAATAAGAGAGGACTAAACATTTGCAAGTCACTTGTCTGATGACGGTTTAGGGTCCAGACTATGTAAAGAGCTACCACAACTCAACAACATAAAAAATCAAAGAACCCAATTAAAAAAGAGGCCAAGGACTTGCATAGATGACATTTCTCCTAAGACGGTATACACGGCAAACACGGATATGCTCACTATCACTAATTATCAGAGAAACAGAAATAAAAAAACCACAGCGAGGTATCACCTCACACACCCAATCAAAAGGAAACAAACAAACAAAAAAATAGTAAACCATGAGTTCTGGCGAGGATGTGGAGAAGTTGAACTCTCAAGCACTGTAGGCTGGATTCTGAAATGGTGGCGGCCACTGTGGAAAACCATGTGGTGGTTCTTCAAAAAGTTAATCCACATCCAAAAAGACAGAAGCATGATCTCAGAGAGATGTCTGCACACCCACATTCTGAACAGTGATACTCATAGCAGCCAAGAGGTGGAAACAAGCCACATGTCCACCAGTGGATCGAAGGGCACAAGGTACTAGCTACACACAATGGAATATTACTCAGGCCTCAAAAGGAAGATGATCCTTTCCCATCATGTGTTATGTGCGTTGGAACTGGGGAGAACCACAAGGACGTCGTGCTCAGGGAGATAAGCCCATCACAAAAAGGCAAACACAGAGGATTCCACTCATAGGAGTGAGACCTCTAAAGTAGATTTCTAGAAACAGACAGAACAGTGGTTGCCAGGGACTGGGGAGAGACTGAGAATCGTCATGTGATGTGTATAGAGTCTCAGTTTTCATAAGACACAAAAATCCTGGAGCCCCATTTTATAACAACATGAAAACACCACACTATGGAACCGTATGCTTAAAGATGGTTAAGATGGTAAATTCTGTTATGTTTTCACTACAATTTTTTTAAAGCATTCAAAGGCCCAGCAGGAAAAAACTATTGCCATCTGAACCATGTTTAGTGTAGCATTCAGTGTGTGTGTGTGTGTGTGTGTGTTAACCACCCTTTAAAGGTATGAAAAACCACTGGGTGCCTGGCTGGCTCAGTCAGTTAAGCGTCTGCCTTTGGCTTGGGTCATGATCTCAGGGTCCTGGGATTGAGCCCAGCATTGGGCCCCCTGCTCAGTGGGGAGCCTGCTTTCTCTCCCCCTTCCACCCCCTCTCCCAAAAACCTGCTCACATTCTAGTGTGTGTGAAATAAATCTGTTTTTTAAAATTGTGAAAAACCAGGCCACAACTAGATTTGGCCCACATGCCAAAGTTTGTTGACCCCTGTGCTAGCTCAATCCACACAAGACACAGATTTGGGACAATGTAAAGGCTCTCATCCAAGTCAAGGGAACGCGAGCCCATACAAGAGATGGTCAGAGCTCCAGACCAGCACCAGGATGGTTGTCAGACTTTCAGCTCCACCGCGTACTGCTGTACAATCTTAGACAAGTTACTCCCATTCTCAGTCAACTCCTCTGTAAAACTGGGGCAATAACCGAATGTCCCTCTGGAAGCAGGGTGAGGATTAAATGAGATAATACGCAGGAAGTGCTTGGCGTATTATCTCAGCGCACGAGAAGACCACAGTAAACATGGGCCTCTGTGCTCGTCAGGAACAAAGAACTCTGAGAAAGTCATTGGTTCACTACACTGTCCCGACTGAAGCCGCTGGAATCCCAAGATGAGGTCACGGTCAAAAGCTTTAGCTCAGCCTCAGGCTTTAATGCAGGGGAGAGGCTGCTCCCACCAGATAGAAGGTGGGTGACCAGAGAGTCAGGAGGGGTAGGGGATGGGGGGATGACAAGAAAGAGATCCTGTGGCAAGCTGGATGAGGCCAAAGCCTCACACCAAGGCACCCCCACAAGCCCTCCTCTTTGTTCCGGGGACTGTGACCCGTGGCGACGGGGTCAGGCACTGGGAGGGTAGCTGTGCACACCCAGGCTCCTTAACAGGCATCAGAGAAATTCAGGGTCAGGGTGAGGATTCCGGCACTCTCCCCATAACACTGGATTTGAAACTGCCTCCCCACCTCACTGCATGCCCCGTCAGCAGCACTGGTTCCAGGTGCCCTGTGTGCATAGCCCGGTGGGAATCCGTGGGAAGTGAACGGGGAAACCGACTACGGGGGCTCAGCCGTGGACGTGTCAGGCTCCCAGGGCTGCAGGCAGGTGGTCACGAGACCCGGGCAGGCTCCAGATCAGGCCAGCAGAGCTTCCGGAGCAAGGGACGGACACTGGAAGGGCACAAAGCCCCCTCCTGGGTCACTGTGGGACTGGAAGGGTGCCCTGGGCCAGGTGCTCAGCGGGGATCCCTTCAGGTTTAGATCAAAAACAATCACAGATCAGATTTCAAGGCTCAGAGTCACTCCACCCCTCCTTCCAGTCCTTTCTAAAGAGCTGCGGATCTGGAACTCCTCCCCAACCCACCCCCATCCCCTACCAGAGGTGGCCTGCAGGCACCTCGAAGCCCCCAGGTGTGCAGCTTACATGGGTACGGAGACAAGATGAGTCCCGGTCCGGGGAGGACCAAGCCTGGGAGGTTCGGACATGGAGGACAGAATGCCTACAGGATCTGCACGGGAATCTCAGCCAAGAACAAAAAGAACCAACAAGATGAAATTCCTCCCCACCCCTTCACTCCACCCTACCCCCACTCTCCACTGGAGCCAGAGTTTTCTTAAGCGAAAGCTACTGATGTTCAGAAAAACTTGCCTCCCGTGCAGGGACCCCACTGCCATCAGGAGCCCCTGGAGCCAAGGGAGTGACATCCCTGCCCACTCACCCTGGGACCCCTTTGAAGTGTCAGCAACAAATGCTTACACGTTATCCTTCCCAGGGTGGGTTAGCTTCCAAACTCCGGGTGGGCTATGATGTGGGAAACAAAGGCAGAAGAAAAATTATTAAATTTCCTTACCGCCTAGACCCCACTGTCAAGTCCTTGAGGCAGGCAGAGTGACCTTCCTCTAGGAGCTCAGCTGCCTCGATGTTAATTCTTCGCTAAGGGCAAAAGGCAATCTTAGCCCCACCCCCAGGATCTTATGAGTCTACTTTAACATATAAAATGTCCTCTGGAGACTTCCTTTATCTCTGCCCCACCAAGATACATGTTAGTAATCATCCCCAAGCATATGACCCACCGATACACATCTGAAGGGTCTTATGACTAGGGTTTTACTAGACAGAAATAAATTACCTTTTCTGAACGACAGCTAGCCCAACAAGGTCCTGGAAACCTTGCATCCAAATTCCTTAGAGACTTTCGCTCTCCCTACCCCCTCTTCATGACCCCAGTACAACTCTTTCTGCCCATGGGTCCCGTCCCTGTGCTTTATTTAATAAAACCACCTTTCTGCACCGAAGATGTCTCGAACTCTTTCTTGGCCTTCAGCTTTGAACCCTAACATCTCTCCTATGTCACTGGGAGTTAGACTGTTTATAGCCTAGAAGTCCCACACCTCTTCTCAAGCCATGTCCATTGGCATCTGCAGACCAGGGGTCCTAGGGCTTCATCAGACTCTAGGTCCAGGCGTCAAACCTCCGGCTCTGGCCAGAGCCCCCCACGCCAGAAGGCAGCCCAAGCTAATACAGGGAGGGGTATTTTAGACATTGTGTCCCAAGCTGGCTTCCTCTAACTGCATATCCAGTTCCTACCAAGACGAAAATCTACATTATTTTGCATTTTAAACAATTTATCAGTCTTCCAAAGAGTACTGATTGACGAGTAGCAATTAACAACGAAGTAATCAGTTGCAAATTGCCAATAATTGCTGTCATTTCAAGTGTGCTTTTTTTCCCTTCCTCTTCATTTTCTTCTCTCTGCTCTGCCTCTGATTTTGTGTTTTACGTAAGCTCTGTGCCTCAAGTGAGGTTTGAGCTCTGGGCCCCGAAATCAGGAGTCTATGCTCCATTGACTGAGCCAGTCAGGTGCCCCTCAGTATCCCCACTTTAGAACCCAGCCTTTGCCTGTCTCCTATTTGTACAGTTCTGAACTTCACACCACCCAGCTCAGTGCAGAACATACAGCTAAAGACAAATTGCCTGGTTATTAAGAATGCTCCAGTGTCATGGTTAAGGGCAGACACTGGGCTCAGGAAGCCAGAGTCAGATACTGGCTGTGACTAATTGACTGTGTGATCTGAGGAAAGTTACTTAACTTCTCTGGACTTCCGTTTCTTCAGCTGTCCCTCATTAGGTTGCTGTGAGTATTAAACTAAAGTGCCAGGATGTAGTCAATATTTAATCAATGTTAGCTATTTTAATCGCTAATCTTTTTTTTTTTTTTAAGATTTTCTTTATTTATTTGAAAGAGAGAGCACGCAAGTCGGGGAGAAGGAGAGGTGAAGGAGAAGCAGATTCCCCGCCAAGCAGAGAGCCTGACGAGGGGCTCGATCCCAGGACCCTGAGATCATGACCTGAGCTGAAGGCAGGCGCATTACTTACTGAGCCATCCAGGCGCCCCCCATCTCTGATCTTAAGCATGTCCTACACTTGGTCACTGAGTGAAGAGAGAACATGGCCAGTGCGTGGAGAGGCAGACTTCAAGGACAGCCCAGAAAACTGGCCCCAGACATTGTTTATCTCTTCTGACATCTCAGGGTCCTTTAAAAATCTCAACTTATCCATTTTCGCAGGAGTTCCTGGACCTGGAAGGAATCCCATATAATTACCCCGAGAGAGTGAGTGACCTCCTCAAGGTCACTCGCCAGGGTCAAGCGCAGGCTGAAAATAGAAGTTGGCTCCACGGTTACTTCTTTGTCTCAGCAGCTTCCTCTCTGTGTGGTTTTGGCCGAGACAGATCCCCCAGGCGTGACGCAGCAAGGGCAGCAGTCAGAGCGGCCTCCTTGGTCAGTGAAGCCTTGACCGGGGGCTTTGGTCCCCTTGGCCTCCCACGGGCAGCTGATAGTTCTAGCAGCTGCCGGGCCCTCTCAGAGCGCTCAAAATTGTACTCCCTGACCTGCCTCCACCAGGCTGCTGGAGGGACAGGAGACTGCAAACCCAGAGCAGCTCGGCTCCCGAACCTCAGCCCTTCCTGCACCAACACACGCTTCTCCTCGCCCCCCCGCCCCTGCACGCACACCACCTCCTGGGAAGGAGCCCATCATTCCCTTGCCGCTTCCATAAGCAGGAACAGTCCTCTGCAGCCAGCCCCCAGCTCAGGCAAGCGTCCAGGGACCGAGCTAGCCACCGCCCTGTGTGTGACAGCGAGCACTCCCGCCAGGAGAAGAGCGTGTAACGAATCGCTAAGAAAACTCATCCTGTGTGCGTGTGCGTGCACGTGTGTGCAGACACCTCTCTGCTCTGCCTTTCTGGTTACAGAGCTCCTTGCTTTTACAACGATCACAGCTAATCATTTACAGAGGAGCCCCACCCCCACCCCCACCCCAGCCAGGTTGTCCTCACAGAGCGTTTGCCACCTCAGGCCCTCAAGACGGGATGGGCAAGGCAGGTATAAGTGGATGGGTAAGGCACAGCGACCTAAGTTGGGGTCCTCTCCTCCCTGAAGAGTGGTCTGAGGCGGGAGCACCAAAAGATGGGCGAGTCCGGACCACCAGACTCCTCGCAGGGAGAGATGCAGAGGCAAGTGGGACTCAGATCAGGAAAGGACAAAAGGATAAACAATGAATTCCAGACCAAACTCTTAGGCAACTCCTATTGTCACAACACGCGTCTGGGGGGACAGTTTGATGAGCCAGCCTTTCTCCTCCTGGTGGCCAGAGGTCCCAGAGGTGAGATGGGAGGGCGGCCATCTCCCCAGGACTGAGGCCAGGAGCCCCAGGCTCAATTCCTAAGCCTCCATGTGTTCTCTCCGCGCCATCAATCAGCCGCTGCCTCTATAGAAACTTCTGGCTCACACTTCCTGCTCGCAGGGCTTCATGTCCACTCATTATTACCTTCGTGCAGAGAATACTAAGCTCCATCTCCCTCTGGGTCTCTGCCCTCTTCTTCACAAACTTTGGCAGGACAGATAAGACAAGTACATGGTGCTGCTTCCGGGAGAGAATGTACTGGACCACTGCTCTCTAAGTGTGCCCGCCTCTGGGTACCCTGGCTGGCTTTGTCAGCAGGGCGTGTAACTGGATCTCCACACCCCAAGTTAAAGCCCCACAAGGGGCGTCGAGCTTACTTAAAAAAAGAAGAGACGATTATGGAGAGGGTGGTTGGGTTATGGACCTTGGGGATGGTATGTGCTATGGTGAGTGCTGTGAAGTGTGTAAGCCTCACAGACCTGTTAACCCTGGGGCAAATAATACATTATATGTTAATAAAATAATTAATTTTTTTTAAAAGATTTTTTTTTTAATCTTGGAAAAAAATAAAATTTTTTAAATTAAAAAAAAAAGGAAAAGAAAAATAAGAGACGAGAGATCGAAGTGGGCATGCCTAGTATTCCAGGATATGATTTTTTAACACTGGTTATTAATATTTATATCAAATAATAAGAGCTATTTACTTGCATTTTATATGCATTTTTTAAAGATTTATTTATTTTAGAGAGAGAGTGCACAAGCAGGAAAGGGCAGGGAGTGAGAATCTCGAGCAGACACCGGCTGAGCCCCATGCAGGGAGGGGTTGCTTTCACAACTCTGAGGTCTCAACCTGAGCCAAAACCAAGAGTCAGACGCTTAACTGACTGTACCACCCAGGTGCCCCATCCGTATTTTACATGACCTTCCCCTGTACCTTATTTCATCCAGTTACAGACACCATCTGTATAGGAAGCACTTTATTTTTGTAAACCACCCAGGGAAAACAAAACAAAACAAAAAAACTTGCATTGATTGTGAAATGCATCCTGATTTCAGAGACATTAAAATGTGAAAATAGGGGACTCCTGGAGGGCACAGAGGAGAAAATGGAGTCCGGGTTCTGGGAAAAGTTGAGAAGCAGAAGGGAACAACCTGAAGAAATTGTTTTATTATTTTTTTTCTAACATTTAATTTATGTATTTGACAGACAGAGATCACAAGCAGGCAGAGAGGCAGGCAGAGAGAGAGGAGGAAGCAGGCTCCCTGCTGAGCAGAGAGCCCGATGCGGGGCTCGATTCCAGGACCCTGAGATCACTACCCGAGTTGAAGGCAGAGGCTTAACCCAGGTGCCCCCTGAAGAAATTGTTTTCTAAGCTACCAAGTATTTGAAGCATGCAGAGTGGTACAGAAAACAACGTATCCATCCACTGCCTGAGCTGTGGGTGGGCACCACCACAAAGGGGAATCAACAAAGCCAGTCCTGCAAATGCTCTGGTTTCCCTGTGCATAGAAAGGGTACGTCCCCAGGACCCTGGAGTCCGGTAGGTGTGCAATAGCATTATGTCTAAGGAACAATGTACCAAAAAAAATTTTTTTAATGGACATCCCTTAATCAAAAGATACTTTATTGCTTACAAACGGTAGCCATCATCTGAGTTTTTGGGGAGTGGCAATCTTTTTGTTGCTGGAGGGCCTCACCTCCAGGTTGGTGGCTGCCAACTGGCCAGGGTGGTAGGCGCTGAAGGTAGGGGGTAAGGGGCTATGGCGATTTCTTAATATAACAACAATGAGGTTTCTGGCATCACTGGATCTTTCTTGAAAGATTTCTCTCTAGCGTGCTGTGCTGTTGATACCATTGGACCCATGGGAGAACTTCGTCCAGAATTGGGGTCAGTCATCTGACTGACCTTATCAACTCAGTTTCTGGAATGTTCTAAATCCTTCACTGTCGTGTCAGCTATCTTCATGGCATGGTCACCAGGAGAACGTCCCATCTCAAGAAACCACTCTTGTGTCTCCGTTCAGGTTTCACCATGCATTGCTGCCCATCGGTCCCGTCTTCAGGCTCCACTCCTGATTCCAGCTCTACTGTTCTTTGCTCCCCAACTGCAACAACTTCCTCCCTTGAACCCTCAGTTTGTAAGAAACACAGTATCCATGAAGCACACAATACAGCTAGGTCTGCCTAATCACCCTGTCCCTACTAGTCAGACATGCAAATGTCGCTCTTCCCAGGCATTTGCTTTGGATTCTTCTAAAAACATTGTTCTCTCAAGAAAGAACAAACATTACAGATAAATCTGAGGTCATTCCCATTCTCTTCTTTCCTTCCCTGGAGATAAGCTCTACCATCCTTTTGCTTTGTGGCCCTTCTAATTATTTTTTAAAAGATTTTATTTATTTATCTGACAGAGATCACAAGTAGGCAGAGAGGCAGGCAGAGAAAGAGGAAGGGAAGCAGGCTCCTTACTGAGCAGAGAGCCCCATGTGGGGCTTGATCCCAGGACCCTGGGATCATGACCTGAGCTGAAGGCAGAGACTTTAACCCACTGAGCCACCCAGGCACCCTGTCATATATAGAGACCCAAAAATATTATGTAGGGATTTTAAATTGTTTATACACATGGTATAATAACATACATATCCCTTCATAATTTTCTTTTATTTCATTCAATATTCATATTATGTTTGGGAAATTCAACCATAATTATACATATATATTAGTATGTATTGTATTTATCTTGATGTCTATGTAGTATGTCCATATATGACTATGTCATTAATTATTTCCCCATTTTGGGGGGTTTCAGCTATTCCAAACAACCCAGTAATGGGCATCTACTGTGTGATCAAATCTGTATAGGGTACCAGCCCGAGACTTTTTTATTTCTTTATTCTTAGTTATCTCTATACCCAACGTGGGGCTCAAACTCACAACCCTGAGATCACGAGCTGCCCACACTTCCTACTGAGCCCTCCAGGGACCCCACCCAAGATTTTTTTGAGGGTTGTACACTGAGAAGTAGACTCCTAGGTTGTAAGACATACAGGTTTCTAACAGACATTGCCAAGTGGCTTCCTAAGTATATGTTTTAAACTCTACATCTCCCCCATACTTCATATTGCCAGACTTTCAAATGCCTGCCCATCTATGGCCATTACTGTCTTATTCTCTACTTGGTATTTTCCAGATTACCTACGAGGCGAGACATTGGCCATTCAAGTTTCTCCTTTGGGGAATGAAACTGGTTTGTCTACTTATTTTAAAATGTTATTTGTTTACTTTTTTTTTTTTTTTTTTTTTTTTGGAAAGAGAGAGGTGGGGGAGGGCAGTGGGAGAGGGAGAATCTTAAGCAGGCTTCATGCATAGCAAGGAGCCCAAGGGAGGGCTCAGTCTCACGACTTTCAAACCAGGACCCAAGCCAAAATCAAGAGTCAGATGCTTAACCAACTGAGCCACCCAGGGGCCCCTGAAATTGCTTTTTATAATCTATGTCTTTTTCCTATGTGTTGGAAGGTTTTTTTTTTTTTTTTCTTTTTTAACTATTTTGTGGGAGTTGTTTATACATTTCGGGTAGAAATCCCTTGTCAGTTACATGTGTTCTAAATATCTTCTCCCGTCTGTGGTTTGTCTTTTAACACTAGTCACAGTGTCTTTAATTTTTCTTCTAATTATGAACATGTTCAATCTACCACACAAGTTGAGAAAACTGTAAAATGAAACCATATTATCCATCACCCAGACTCAAGTGTTAAAAGGTTTTGTCTCAGGTGTTTACCTCTTTTCTTTTTCTTACGTTTCTGCTAACATATTTATTATTTTCTTAAAGATTTTATCTCAAGGGGCGCCGGGGTGGCTCAGTCGGTTAACTCTCTGCCTTCCACTCAGGTCATGATCCCAGGGTCCCGGGATCAAGCCCTGAATCCAGCTCCCTGCTTGGCGGGAAGCCTGCTTCTCCCTCCCCCACTCCCCCTGCTTGTGTTCCCTTTCTCACTGTGTCTCTTTTTGTAAAATAAGTAAATAAATAAAATCTTTTTAAAAAATTTTATCTTTAAGTCATCTCCACACCCAACTTGGGGCTCAAACTCACGACCCCGAGATGAAGAGTTCTCCGCTGCTCTGAGCCGGCCGGGCGCCCCACCACTAAAGTATTTTCAGGTCAGTCCCAGACTGTAGGTCCTGTCCCTCCCACTTATGTCAGTGCCATCAGCAGAGCAGCAGATGGTTGGTAGTGACCAAACCACAATGACACCTGTTAACACTTACTCTTCGTATTACCTACTACACAGCGATTGTGGGTATGTGGACCTTTTTTACTGGGCTTTAAATTTTTTGCTGCCAGACACAGATGTCCCATTGCCCAGCCTGCAGTGACGAGAGCTGTCCTTCTATGTGAGGACAACCCTGGGGGGAATTCCGTCTCGGACCCATCAGACTCTCCTTTTCCGAGAAGCAGCAGCCTTTCTACACCTGAAGGGACACGTGGGCCACTTGAGTCGCTATTTGTCTGACACTTCTGTTAGAAAGTAACTCTCAGGGGCGCCTGGGAGGGGCTCAGTCAATGAAGCGTCCGCCTTTGACTCAGGTCATGATCTCGGGGTCCTGGGATTGAATCCCGCATCGGGCTCCCTGTTCGGCATGGAGTCGGCTTCTCCCTCTCCTTCTGCCGCTCCCCCTGCTCATGCTCGCTCTCAAATAAAAACCTTTTAAAAGAGAGAGAGAGAGAGCCATCGACCTCGGAGAGGGGTCTGCCTGCTACTATTATTTTCCCACGCCTGAGGAGGAGGCCGTTGTGAGCTCACACAGGAAACTCTTCATACCCCTCCAGGAAGAGGGGAGCCAGAGAAGCCCCTGAGACTGCTCACTACGTGGGGTAGGCTGGGCTGAATCCCTCTGCCATGTTTCCAGAATGAAAAAAACAGATGTTTACAGGGAGGGGGGGCGGTGGAGAGAAGGGCTTGAGTACATATACTAGAACAGGGCTTCTCAAACATGTGTGTTCTGCGATTCCCTTGACTCGGCGGAAGTCTATGAAGTTCTCCCCAACCTGCTTAACACGGGAAAAGACCCCAAGTCACAGGAGCAGCCTTGGATAAGACACCAGTGAGGTAATGTCTGGTTTTCGTTAAATCTCCCCAATAGATTACTCACTCTTGTTAGATAAAAGGTAAAGAAACTATCGGGTTATAAACACAAATCCTGCGGAAAACAAGGCCCCCGCCCACGCCCCCCCCCATCCTGCACTGGGGAGCCTTGGAGCTGTCCTAAGACCACAGGGGAACCCTCCTGACCTTTGCAAGCTCCTTTTCCCTGGGACCCAGGCCACCAAGGAGAAAGGGTATGCTCGTTCCCCACAGGATCCCCTCTCAGTACAGGGGAAGTGCTAGCTCAGGCCCCAAAGCAGACAGACAACAACTCTTACCCTCTGGGCCTTCGATCTGGTGTCTGGCAGCAATTCCTCCCACCTAGAAAGTACTTTGCAAATTTTTAATTTTTTTTTTTTAAGATTTTATTCTTTTGAGAAGGAGGAGCACAAGCGGGGGAGCAGCAGGAGAGGGAGAAGCAGTCTCCCCACTGAGCAGGGAGCCCGATGTGGGACTCAATCCCCAGACCCCGAGATCATGACCTGAGCTGGAGGCAGACGCTTCACCAACTGAGCCCCCAGGCGCCCCTCTTTTTTCTCCCCTATGGAGCTCATATTAATCTGGCCCCAGCAGTGGGTCCAAGCCTGCACCACCCCCACCGTCCTGCCCAGGGACCATTCATCCCGTCCACAGCTGCCCAGGGCTGGCCTGGCCCGAGCTTCTGTTCTGCAGAGAGTCTAACCAAGTGCCAGGGCAACCGACGACTTCCCGAAGGGTCCTCACTCACTGCCAAGTCCACCCACACGCTCTCTGACTCTCTGCGGTGGGGTCTTCGAAATGTCATTTCACAATGTCCTGGCCAACCTCGCCAGGACCTCGGGGCCGAGGCCGGTGATCCCATTAGCGTTGGCCCAGCTCCCTGAACGGGGCTCTGCAGCAGACTTCCTCCTCCCCCACATTGTTGCCAGGCCGGCTGGTCTGGAACCCAGCGGCAGCTCCAGACGGTGCAAAGAAGCTTCTCTGGGACGTGCTAAGGCAGCCCGTGAGGGTGAGCAAGCAGCAGGCTGACGCTTGGGCCTTCCCACCCCCCCCACCCACCTCTTCCCCCTCCCCCTACACAAGCCGGCTGTGTACAGGGCAAGGGGGCCCTGCCACCCCAAGGGGCTGCTCTGGGGAGTGTTCCCTCAACCTCTGTGAGCACCCCGTTCCCAAGTCCCCTCCCCCACGAGGCTCCACAAGGCTCTCCCTGCTCCTTGGGGGTCCCAGACCCTCCACTGAGACAATTGACAGCCTCCCAAGGGGGCAAGAAGGGAAATGCAGTGAATCCCCAGAGTACTGAGGGTCTGAAACCTGAGCAGACTACCTCCATCACCCCTGCTGGGAGCGGGGGTGCTGTGGCCAGGAGCTCGGCAGAGCTGAAAGTCACAGTTAACTGGGGGTTGCACTGCGCAGGTGACAAGGTGATGGTTTTTTACATCCATTCTTTCCTATTGTCAGCCTGCGACTGCATCTGGAACACAGTGGATAGTGTTGCTTTCTCTTGCTCTCTCCCACTGAGGCTGGAAGGGAGAACACAATCTCCATTTGACAAAGGAACCAGCTGAGGCTGTAACCGTTTAAGGTTAAATAGGCACAGAAGGGGACCCCAGACTCAGAGCCAGCGCTCCTGGCCACACACATCCAGCCCCAGGATCCAGGACGCCTCTCAAGCCCTTCCTCCCACCCATCCTCCTAAACCTCTCCGCTGTACACCATCCTCACTGCTCCTAGCCCTGGGGCGGGGCACTTGGCATCTGTTAGCCAGCCGGGTCCTCACAAAGCAGGAAGGAAGGTAGCCTGTTCTCGCTCTGCGCAGGAGAAACCAGATGCCTGTGGGGGCGGAGTGATTTCCCCAAAGGGTGCAGGGGGAACCGTCTTGCTCCCAGGTCCACAGGGTGGGGGTCCCTCGAAGGCACTGTGTCTAGCACCCTGTATGTGCTCAGCAGGGTGAGTAAGCATCAGACATCGGGGAGGAGGGAGGCCGCAGAAGGCTGCTCCGCTGACCCAAGGCTTTCCAGCTCTACCCTGGCAGGAACTCCCTCCTCTGCTTTTCCCAAGACACGAAACAGCCACAGAACAGTCCACCCTCTGGGGCGCCCGGGTGGCCCAGTCGGCTAAGCGTCAGACTCTTGGTTTCGGCTCAGGTCACGATCTCGGGGTTGTGAGACTGAACCCCGCATGGGACTCCATGCTCAGTGCGGAATCTGCTTGGAATTCTCTCTCCCTCTCCCTCTGCCCCTCCCACTCATGCTTTCATGTTCTCACTTTCCAAA
Organism: Mustela nivalis; assembly: GCF_964662115.1. Lineage (NCBI taxonomy): Eukaryota > Metazoa > Chordata > Mammalia > Carnivora > Mustelidae > Mustela > Mustela nivalis. The sequence continues at coordinate 29,386,377 of NC_139035.1, read as the reverse complement.
ATACACAGACAAATTATAAAGAAAACAAAACCTCAAACGGTCTGGCCTCTGCCAGACTCTGAGCAACCAGCCCCTCAGAAAGCAGTACCAGGTCTGCAGACCTAACGCAGGGCTCCCGTAGCCCCAGCCCAAGGTCTGACTTTGGTCCCCGGGGTACACACTTCTGCGTTTGGGCCTAGAAGCAATGTGCTCCCCACAAAAGCTGGAAATGGGACGCACAGCTTCTATGCTGACGAGCTGAGGTGTAATCAAACGGGGAGGCCTTCCCAGAAGGTCCTGGTGAATCAGCTGCTCAGGCTGGGACAAATCCAGAACATGCTCCCACAAAGGGCAGCGAGTTGCACACTGAGATCTAATATGAGCCATCTGGTCCGGAGGGACAGGGGCCTGGAAACCACCCCAAGAGCAAACTTCTCTGGGGGAAATGATGAGGCAGCTCTGCCCGGAGACAGAACCCTTTCTTTACTCAAGCCCTCTGCTGTGGACCCTTCTGGAGCTCTTCTGGGGAAGGGGCCAGAGTTGGGGAAATCCCGCTACAAAGGACCCCGCAGATTCGAAGCCCTAAGCTGTCTGGTCCCAGGCTTGGCCAGGACATGGGTGAGCAGGGCCTGGGAGGTAGGAGGGGGGTACGGAGGAACTGGTCACACCAGACACATGCACCAGGCATGATGGGACAGGATGGCGGGCCCTGATGGGGACGGCTCAGCCTTGGTCCTGGAGAACTTTCTTCTGTGTGTTCCTCTCTCATCCACAGTCCCTGCTGCCCTGTAAGGAAGCAGAAAGCCAACCGATTACCAGGTCTAATTATCTCCCTTCTGCCTCCTTCTGGCAGCCGCCACCAAGGTTCTTGCCAAAACTTTGCTTCACCAACACCCTTAATCCGAAAGGTTCCAAGTCGCCGAGACAAGGCTCCGCAGGCTCAGGCCAGCTGCAAGATTTCCCTGACGCGGGAGAGGCCACAGGGGCTCGTTTCTGTCCCTCGAGCACCTTGGCCCCTGCATGGAGCCCCAGGAGAGGTGCAGGCGCTGGCCCCCTGGAACTGCAAGGGGCGGGGGGATGACACAGCAGTGATGATGGTCAGGAAGGGAGGAGGCATTCAGAGGCCTGTTTCTGCTTGCAGCGGTCAGGGCCTGCCGAGGGCTGCACCCAGGCCTCGGGGCGCCAGACGGCTGGGAGATGGGCCAGTGTTCTCCAGAGGACATTGGGAAGCTCTCTGGGTGCTGTACCATGGCATGGCCACATTTCCTTGCCCTTCCAAAGCAGCTGTCCCACCTCTGCCCTGTCAGTCTCTTCCTGCCCAGCTCAGGTGACCACTCACCCCTGAAGGAGGCCCCGCACCCTGCTCCAAGTTGCCCTCCAAATGGCCTGACAGCGGGGGTCAGCCTCCAACCCCAGCGGCATTGGGGGCCATGTGGTGGCAGGTGAGAGCAGGGAGTGAGGGAGAAGGTGGCCATCGCCTTAGCCCCCAACCCTGCAGCTCAGGGGACCTGGACCCGGTGCCCATCGCAGCGCAGTTCTGAAACCAGAGAAGCAGCAGGAGTGACTTGGGGCCACTGCTCAGAGAGCAGCAGGTACTTCGTGCTCGGGTACAGAAGGCTCTGTGGACCTGTTCTGTGCAGGCCCTGTATGGAGGGACAGAGGCCCACCAGCAGCCTGGGAGGCCCGCCATCAAACCCCAATGGGAGGAGGGAGTCTACACCTGGGACATGCTGGTGATTCGTCCCTGGAAGAAAGGTCTAGAAGCCAAGACGGACATGTTTCCCAGCCCTGACCCCCTGCGTACAAAAACTTAGCCATGCCGTGTCGACACATGAGCCTGAGAGGTCTCTGGGGATACAGAAATCTTCCTACTAACTGTGGTGGGTGGTAGTTTCTCCAGAGATCATCACGCTGGTCATGAAGGTCAGCACCTGCTGCCCAACCCCTGCATCCTGGAGAGAGACCACAAAGGCCAGCAAAGCTTAGCAGGAGCCTGAGCAACCAGATACCCCCGCCTTGCACCTGATCACAAGCAGGGACATTCTACACTCACCTTTGCACACTTCATCCCTTTCCTCTTTGGCGGGGATTGGAAGGCTGGGTGGGTTGGGAACGGGGGAGAGTGTGCCCGAGTGAGAGCAGGGAGCTGAGGGACACGGGAACAGGACAGGCACAACTTCTCCTGGGCCTGAGCTTATCTTCTCCGTCTGTCCCTCTGGAGCTCTGCCCTCGGGGGGGTGGGGTGTCTCTTTCGTCGCCCTCACTGTCGTAAAGGCTTCGGTTATCAGTGCCCTGCATCCTGCAGCCCCATGCGAAGATCCTCTAAAACAAGACACAGTCAAGAAGGGGTGAAATGGGACAGGAGCATGTTGCCTGCCGTGACGCCAGTGGTCACTACCCGCTTCAGCACACTCTCTCCCAAGTGGCCATTCTGGGTGACTCTGCTGCTAAGCTCACTAAACTCCAGGTACCCTGACCTCCCCCTGGGGAAGGGCTGCACTTGCTCCCTGACAGCTCATCTCTGTGCCTTTGCTCACACCCTCTACATCCAAAAGCCTGGCCCTTCAATCTATAATCATCTGACCTTTGTCCTTGAACTCCAGCACCCCTGTCAGCTTTTTCAGAATCCCAGCTGCAGTGAACCAAGGTCTTGCCTGCTCAGCACGATTGTGTGACTGGATTATACACACCCCTCATTAGAGCCAGCCCTGAGTCCAGATGCTGCTGTTTCCGGGCTCATTCCTCACAAAACGGCAGTAAGTAGCCGTAGGCGCTCAAGAGTGTGGACTGACGGGACGGAAGGACTGAGGACAGACAGACGCAACAGCTGGGATCAGTCAGGAGGCCGCGGCCACCATTTCCCGGGCCACCCAGACAGTCTCCGAGGCACAGCTCGCTGCCGAGTGGAGATGTCATCTGATTTATTAATTAATGCAAACACAGTTCATCCAAATGCTCCAGGGCATGGTTAGACAAAAAAAAAAAAAAAAACAGAACATTTTTAAAATGATAAAAATAACATTTACCAGCCCAGAAATAACTCCCCGTCCTTTCTTTCCAGCGCTGGTCCCCCTCCTGGCCTCTGGGGGGGCCCCTCCACCCCCACCAGCTGGTCGTCCCCTTTATCCACCGCCCTTCTTTGGTGATTAACAAACTCCTGCCAGTGCTTGCTAACTGGGTTAACGTGGTGGCTCTCCCGGCAGCCCAGCCCACCACACTGGCCACTTTCCCAATACCTGCCTCTCATCTGTTCCAGGCTCCCGAATTTGCAACAACAACCTCCATTGTCCCCCACATCTGGGACTTGGGGGTTTCAAGTGAATCTCCCTAAGGCAGAGAACAGAAGATGCTGCTATTTCTGTTTGTCTCACGGACAATGGGGCCATTCTCTGGGCCTTGGGCAGTGCAGGGGAACCTGAGCAGTGATGGGACTCAGGCCAGCAAGGGGAGCACACAGGGCTAAAATTCTGACCTTTTCTTCCCAGCTACTTGGGTTTGCATTTCATTCCAGACAATTTCAGATGCAACTGACCAGCCAGGATCCTGGAGATCTTGAGGACCCGCCTTTGGCCTCCACCTCTAGAGCAGCCAGCAGAGGGCCTGGGCAGGTCTGACCCCGCCTGACCCACGTTCCCCCAGAGAATTTAACATTGAGGGTGGTCTTCCCCAACCCCAGGGCTCAGTCAGTCATTGCCTTTCAACACCCAGGGTTGGGGGGAAGGCTTTTCTACCCTGTTGTTTGTGAGATGTTTTCATTCTGCTTGGCTGGCTGCTCTTGATCTCAGGGTAGCAAGTTCAAGCCCCACCGTTGGGCGTGGAGCCTACTTAGAGAGAGAAAGAGATCATTACCTACCCAATGGAAGGGCAATGTCAGCGTTCTTGTACTGGGATGCACCTGGGACACCCAGAGCTGACCCGGGAGCCCGTTAACCCTTAACTGTAACTGGGTTACAGATCTCACACTATCTGTAGTCTCTGAGCCCCTTCAGCCTGGCTCCTGGGAAGGAGTTTCATCCCTTAGAGAACCTCTCTACCTTTGCCACTCCCAGCCTGCAGGTCATCCTGCTGTCCCCGGGCCGCTACCAGGACTTCGGACTACAGGCTCAGAGAGTGCAGAAGGTGAGCCCCTGGGGCCGCCCCGGGCTCCTCCCACGGACACTCCCGGGGAGTCTTGGCATTTTATACAGTCACACCTTCTATTGTTCTGTCCCGACCTCTGAGCCCTGGCCCCACCCACCCCGGAGGGAGGGAGCGCCTAGACCTGCCCAGCTCCACAGGGCGCCTCATGGTCCCCACTGCAGGGGCTCCAGGAAAGCCTTCAGCTCTCACGACTCACCCACTCGCCCCATCCCGTCCCCTTTGCTCTCGCACTCAGCTCTGGGCTCACTGCAGCACTGGAGAGGTGCTCCTTGTCCTTAACTTATTCAGCTGGGGTTGGAAGTTCCTGGCGAGCACTTCCGTGCCCGGGTTGTCTCCCCAAAGGAAGTGTCGATTGAGCAACAGGCACCCAGAGGCACCCGCCACTCCCCCGCAATGCTGGGAGTCCGGCTGGCTCCCCGAGGGTGGGAGGGCCCTTCCTGCAGGGACGTCTCCCGTGACTGTCTGAACACCACTGCCCCCCACTGGACACTGAGGGACGCGGCCGCCCTCGGGGCTCCTTCCTTCTGGTTCGGTCCCCAGCTCCCAGCCTAACCCACTTCTCCGTTTCTCAGCAGTATCCTCTCCCCTGATCGGTTTCTCGCCCAGATGTGTTGCTGAAACTTCCCGTCCCCCAAGAAGGTACGAGTGAACAAGGCTGCTTGAGTCCTGGCACACTGCAGGTCCCGTGAATACTGCCTGAAAACCAAGGCGACCCCAAGTCACTGGCAAGCCAACCACACCGTAGCCTGTTACTGAGATGATCAAAACTTTTCCTTTGGGGAAAGATCAAGGGAAGGGAAAGCCCTCACATGCACCATAGGCCAGACTGCTCTCTCCTTCCCCATGACACTCTTCCTCTCTTCGATTACGGGGACTCCTTAATTTGCCTTACTATTTCTGCCCTGACCCCGTTAGCTTGTAAGTACTTGACGGACTCATCTGTAAAGCACAGGTCCTCAACTCCAGGTAACAGGACAGGAGTGGCTTAATTTGCCAATAGCGACGGTAAAATAAACAAAAAAGAAGGTATCACACATATGGCCTATCCATTGCTACGGTTTGCCGAGAAGTTAGGCTCATCTCCACGGATGGAACTGGGGTTAGCCCAGGGCCTGGCAGGCATTTAGTCACAGGAATCAGACTTAGGGAGGAAGGTGACACTCAACAGAAATCTGGGAGTGGCATAGCCTGGCCCAGGGATGAACTGGGGGTTGGGAGGTGAGCTTGAAGTCTAGCTCCTCAGGACCGCTGCTGGAGGAGCTGGGGAGCCCTTGGGGCCAGAACAGAGCCAGAGCAGTAAAGCCACATGGGGAGAGGGAGGACAAGGGAGAATGAGGTCAGACAAGTCAGGGCCCTGTTTTCAGGACGATGGGGTGGCCAGTGGCCTCAAGGTGAGTAATATAGTAAGTAATGTAGTCACTGCTGGTGAGTAATGTAGTCAAGAAAGGCTTGAGAGTCTGCAGGAGGGGTGACATGAAGGGAGATGGGGACCATCTCGGGCTGCCAGGGGGGCAAGCTCCGCTGCCAACGGGATCGATGGGGGATGGAGGGGACCCCCTCCCAGGACAGGAGAGCAACTGGGGAATCAACCAGAAGCAGGCCAAAGGATAAAGGCTTTTGGTTTTGACCTTGCACCGAGCTTGGCCCCACCAACCCAGCTCCCCTACTTCACCAGTTGCAATTTCTGAAAACCAAAACAAATCATATCAACTTCCTGTTGTGATTAACACATCCGCTGGCCTGCCACTTGACGGCCAATGAGGAGCAAAGTTCTGTGCCAATCTGGAGGGTATAATTTATTCTCCGATTTTTCTTTTAAAAGATTTTATTTTTTAACTCCTCTCTGCACCCAAACCCTAGATCTAGAGTCGCAAGCTCGATGGACTAAGCCGGCCAGGCGCCCCTCAGACTCAGTGTCTTTGTCACCTAGAAGGGAGGGTTGCACAGATCCATGACCCCTTGTCCAAAATCCTTGGCGGCCACGTGTTTTGGGGATGTCACAGCTTGCTGGAGTCCACAAAGGGAGGACGGCCATGTGGTACCCTGAGCTCCAGCCTGTCTTCAAACACACCAGGAGGGACAGAGACTCCACCATCCAATAGGTTGGGTCGTCTTCTACCAATGCAGTTACTAAGATACTTTGGTTTTTGTGAGCTTCTCCGATGTTCAGAATTGTGCTAAGGGTTTGAGAACCACCCTCTCGGGATCGTTCGAACACCTAAACAAGACACGTGTGTGTGAAAAGGAGGCCAAGTGCAATGTAGAAAGGGTGCTCTCAGGGAACCTTTCTGAAGCCATTCCTCTACAGCTGGAAAAATAACCTGCTTTAGAGAATGCATGGAGCATAGCTGGGGATGCTGGAATGTTCCAGCACAGATCCCCTAACCTCTTGCTCATCCTGGGCTGTCTGTCTTCAGGCACCAGAGCTGGGCTGAGCAGAAGGGTGCAGGAACCCCCTCACCACGATAATCCCTGCTCGTGAAGCCATGGTGTCTAGGATACAGGGTCGAGGTCAGCCTTGCTCTTCCCCGGAGAGGCACGTGACATAGGAATGTTCCTCACTAGGACAGAAGGCGAAGATGGCACTGTCTCATGTCCTACAGGCAAAAACCCTTCCTCCCAGAGGGTCTTTGGTCCACACTCTGCCCTCCGTCCCCTCACTGCTGTCCTGCATGGCTCCTCCACCCCATTCTCAGTACCTGGGCCCCTGGCTCCCAGTCCTCTTCTTCACCCTATCCTCTGCCTGACTCATAGACGACATTGACAACGAGCAGACAAAGTCAGCCTCCCCAGGAGCTACCTCTCCTCTCAAATCAGCTCTTCTTTCCTGGTTTATAAGCCTCAGATGCCCTCGACACCTGCTCCCTTCACCTCTCTCTTTTGACCCAATTCAAGACCCACCTACTTAGCCCAGCTCCTGTGATGTAACCCTTCCCACGCTGATGTATCCCTTCCCATGCCAGTACCTTCAACATTTCTGTTCCCTTGTCCTTCTGCCGCATCCACCCTACAAATCCCTACTACCTGTCTTTCGCACTGCAAGACCCAGGGTTCGGGATGGTGCTGGACATGGACCCCAAAACACACAGATCAGGGCTCTTCCAGGAGTAGGATCTCCAACTTCAACTGGGCCTTTGGCTCTGTTTGACATGCTATCTGAGTTTCCGGTCTGCTTCTTTCCATCATTTCTCAGTCCGGCTTTTCCACATCCTCTCCTCAAAGCTCCAAATCCCTGTTTGCCCTCCTACAGACATCTTCACCTCCACATCACTCCCCTTTTCCTCCTTCCCCACGACCTCCAAGGCAGCCAGGAACCTCCTCCCATTCACACATCTCTGCCTTTGGTCGTCCCCTTTATGTTCTCCCTGAGATCTTGCTTTCCCCTTTCCTTCTAGTTTTAATCCCTCCAGCTCTTATGATTCCTTCTCTGAAAGTTACCAACAGGCACAAACTCTTTCCATCTTAAAAAATAACTCTCTTTCGGGGCGCCTGGGTGGCTCAGTCGGGTAAGCATCTAACTTTTTATCTCAGTTCAGGTCTCAACCTCAGGCTTGTGAGTTCAAGCCCCTTGCTGGGCTCTACACTGGGCGGGGAGCCTACAAGAAAAAAAAAAAAAAAAAAAAAAAGAAAAGAAAAGAAAAAGAATACTCATGCTTCACCATTGTCTTCAGGCCGTGTTCTGATCTCTTCTGTTTCCGACTGAGCTCTATCAAGAAGAGTATAAAGTAACTGGCTCTGCTTTTCTGCCCCTCCTGCTTCTTTTCGTCAATTCTACCCAGATCCCAGTCCAACTGTGGGGCTCTTCTGGCCCAGGTCACCAATGACCACAATCTACTGACTCCTTTCAGTTCTCTGTAATTGTGTACCCATCTCTCTGCCCCCTGAGATCACTGACAGTTCCTCCTTGGAACCTGCTCCTCCCCTCTCATCACAGACCCTCCTGCCCTCCTTTTATCCCTCTGATAACTTCTGTCTGTCTCTCTCTCACCCTTGTTCGTGTGGCTGTTCCCAGGGCTTGTGTTAGTCTCCTCCTCCCTGGAGGAAGGCTCCGTGATGCCCTCCCTATCTGCTGATGACTCCTATGTCTGACCTCTGTTGGAGTTTCCCATAGAGACAGAGGGCTCCACCCGCACAGTCTTCCCCAGCTTCCCTCGAGGCTGTTCCCTTTTCTTTGCCCTGTGCCCCCATCAGTGGCACCACAACTGCTTCCAGGCTTGGGCATCCCTCCGCTCTCTCCTGCATACCCCACCAGACTCACCAGTTCCATCCCTAATCTGTAAGCTCCTCTCCAGCCCCAGGTGAGTGCCCTAACTCAGATCCAAATTCCTATACCTGTAACTAGGCACCAGCACATTAAGGGGCCTCCCCTACCTTTGGATTTGCCCTATTTTCCTTCAGTCCGATAAAAGGCAGTGGACAGAACTCTAGAGTTGCAGAAAGCAACTCTAGATGGGTGATCATCCAGGGTCAGGGGTGGGCGGGGGGGGGGGTTTAAATATAAAGTAGCATAAGGGAACTTTTTGGCATTGGGCATACTGGTATGTGACTGCTGGGTCTACACACATGCCTGTCAAAATGCATCAGGCTGTACGTTTAAAACCAGTGTGTTTGATTGTATGTAAAGTATACCTAAATAAAGGTGATTAAAGCCAGATACCCTTCCATGTCACCGCAGTGCCTGGAGAGCCAAGTTAAAATTTCTGACCCCTGCACAGGTAATTATGGGACCTCTTCCCCTTCCCCTAAACACCAGCCCACTGCGTACCCCTGAGACCTGGAAGGGGCCTCTCCGTCCCCGCCCTTCCGCGGAACATCCGCTGCTATCCTCGACACTAGGCTTGAGCCTCCGGGCGCAAAGGCTTCCCATGGGGTCCCGCGAACAGACATAAATGCCCATCGCACACACTTTCCGGTGGCGTCCTGGCGTTTCTGTCCCCTCCGCCCCGCTTTGGTAGGCTGCGGGCGTGTCAGCTGGAACCAGCCGGCTCCAGGGTTGCGTCTCCAGCACCTCCCATCCAGCCGCTGCGTCCTGGGCCTCTCAAGAAGGACCCCCGGGACAACACCGTCGACTCGCTCCTCCAGACCTGAAGGGGGCACTGTGGCAATGTCGCGCCTGTCTCCCTCCTCTTGACTTCTCCCTGCGCGCTCCCAGAGCGGCTCGCTCGGGGCTCCGCCCCTCCTTGCAGCATCTCTCCTTCCCATTGGGCAAGGGCGGGCCAGGCCGCCCAATGGGACGAGGCGTTGGTGCGAGGAGGTGCCGCCATCTTCGGGCCGCTAGGCCCCCCGCACCGGTCTCTGGCCGTCAGAAGTAGGTGGTAGGTGGGCTGGGTCGCGCTGCCTGCGGTCCCCGGCCTCGTCCCCTCACTCTCCGCTGCGGAGCCACAATGCCGCAGTACCAGACCTGGGAGGAGTTCAGTCGCGCGGCCGAGAAACTCTACCTCGCCGACCCTATGAAGGTAAATCCCCGCGGGGCCGCTGTATCGGCCCCGGGTCAGGATGTCATCCCTTTGGTCCGCGCGGCCTGCGGAGCTTCTCCAGCCCCGCCGGGAGGTGCTAGGTGTGAGCGGAGACGGACCCTGCCAGGTGTCGTGGCTCCCACTGCCTCCTCCCGGAGGAGCGGCCGGACGAGTCCTGGAAACCGGGTCGTCGCCGGCCCCCAAGCGGCCCTGCTCTGCCTTCCCCGCCCCCAAGCCCTGTGGCCGCGGTAGGTTTACGTGTCTCTAAGGGCAGGGCTCCTCCCCCTGCGGCTGCGGCTTCCTGACCCTCGGTGGTCTCGGTGCCCTTTTCCTGTCCCGCTGTGGCGTATATGAGAAGGCTTGCACCCTTTTCTCGGGAGAATACTCTTAAAACGTAAAATGTTGGCGGACAGTTTAGGGGGCTCATTCGTGGTCCCCACAAAAATTATGGTGAGTAGATGCCAGAGGTTAGCTCCTTATTAAAGAGCAAAGAGGGCCCCATGACGGGAACTGGAGCATTCAGGTCTTCATTTTTCTTCCTCCCGAGTTTCTATTAATTTTGTTGTTCTATCCAGAGACTGTTTAAGTCGCTCCTTGTTAATTAAAAGTTTCGGTAGGTTTTTAGACCTAGATACCTAACAAGAAGCTGTGAAAGTGTTTGTCCATTCTTTACAGTAACATAATAGGTGATGACATGAGTTAGGTATTTTTGAAATCGAGTGTTTTGTGTATGACACGATTTCTAGCTCCTCCATTTGGTTGACGTCCTGTGTGTGCTGGGACATTTGTTTCTCCGTGCAGTGTACTGTGAGAACGATACAGGATTTTTGTCCAGAGGTACCCACACGGTACACAAAATATCTGAAAACATAGTGAAGAGTATAGAAGTTCACGTCAAGAGTAATCGTATTTTAATTAGTTAAATTTAATAGGGAAATGAACACAAGATAGTAATGACAGCATATTGCCATGAACAGAGCTTGTCTAGAATACGCAGGATCGGGAGAGAGCTTTTCCTCTCTTCACCTCACAGAAAAGTCCAGGGCATGAAAACTTCTACTGGTTTTCAACTCTTGATTTTTTTGATAGGTGAGGGGCGCTTGACTAACAGTTTTGTGGAGTGCCTTCTATGTGACATTCTACACTACGTATCCTCAGGTGTATAATTCATGTGAACAGTCAAAACAATCCCTTGAGGCAAATGAATAAATAGTCTTTGATACTTTAAATGGATTGCCTGGTCTCCGAGAGATGAAGCTAGAATTTGAACCCCATTCTCTAAACGCCAAGTCTGTGCTGTCTCTGCTGGAACTAAAGAAGAGGACTTTTGTCAAGACTCCTCGGAATCCGTTTTGGAGAATTTTCTGTCCTCTCTCCCACCCTCTGAGCCTGCTGAGTACACCTGCCACCTTTTACTGTTCTCTTGCATTGCTCTCACTGGAGATGGTGTTCCTGCTGGACCATGTGATAACCTCTCAGTCAGTCTTTCTGCCTTTTTAATCCCTCTTTTTACTCGTGCCACACCTGTCTAAAACAAAAATGGAATTCTCTCAGTTTTCTACTTAAATACTGGCTTTTCGTTGATTGCCAGGTAAAATCCAGACTCCCAGTCCACAGTCTGACCCTCTCCAATCTTTCTGGCTTTGTCTTCCCACCATATCCACCATTGTCTGTTCTAGTCTCATGGAGTTACAAAATTTAAATCTTCATTCACACTGCTCCTTCAGTTTCTCTCCTACCCTTTTCCCTAAAAGAAAAAAGTGTGCATTGACAAAGCCATCTTTAGCAAGCTTTTTTACACTTCCCCTTCCCCCAGTTATAATGACTTGTTTTCTCTTTTGGCATTTTACCTGTGTACGCCTCTATAAAAGGACTTCATTCATGCTGTCTTGTGCTTGGTTATTTTGGTTGATGGAATTCAGAGTTCCTAAGAGAGCAAGAATCTTGATTGCTTTTTCTCCTTTTGTGGCATCCAATAACATAGGTGCCCCCTCAGTTACAAAATAGACTCTCTTACAGTGTCATAGAGCTTTTAACTCCCACTTCCCCTCATGAAGCCAGCCATTATTCTTTCAACCGAGACTGAAGAGTTTACGTAGTTGTCATGCTTAACACATTTTTTAAAAAAGATTTTATTTATTTATTCGAGAGAGGGAGTGAGTGAGAGCACAAGTGGACGGAGGCAGAGGTAGAAGCAGACTCCTCACTGAGCAGGGAGCCTTAGGTGGGCTCCATCCCAAAACCCTGAGATCCTGACCTGAGCAGAGGGGAAGTCAGAAGCTTAGTCCACTGGTTAATTAGCACATTTAAAAATTTCTGTTTGTTTCTGGAGAACTGAATTTTTTTAAACATGTAGAATTAAATAACCCAATATATAGAATCTGGTGTCTAAAGATAATCTAGTTGTAATTTATATAAGTGCTTTCTGAGTTCCTTTTTCTCCTTCACCAAAACAAATCTCTGACTGGTGTCCCCCCCCACACACACACCCCCAGTCCCAGGAGAGCAGAGACATAATGGGGAAAGCTGGAGAGTACAGCTCTTCATAAGCCCTTTTTCTTTAGTTTCCAGAATTGTCTCGAGGCTTCTGGTTCTACATTGTGACCATTTTATTTTATTTTATTTTAAGATTTTATTTATTTATTTGACAGACAGAGATCACAAGTAGGCAGAGAGGCAGGCAGAGAGAGAGAGAGAGAGAGAGAGAAGCAGGCTTCCTGCTGAGCAGAGAGCCCAACATGGGGCTCCATCCCAGGACCCTGGGATCATGACCTGAGCCGAAGGCAGAGGCTTTAACCCACTGAGCCACTCAGGCGCCCCGTGGCCATTTTAAAATTATGTTCCTGTTTTGGCTTTTAGATACTTTACATCTTTTGAAACAGCTGGTTATTGTTGTAGGTCAGCAAAAAATGGACTCTGCCGCACTATACTATTTTGAATCCATCATTTAAAAAAAATAAAATTGATGTTCCCAGAAGTGGTAAACCCTACTGGGAGATGTTCTGTTGTAAATAAATCATTTTCTTGGCTCCCTAACTGGAATGCCAAATAGTGGAAGGTATGTAGCACGGTGTTCAGTATAGGGATTGTTTTTGGAAAAGTCGTTGATGGAGACTTCTTTCCAGGACAGAATCCTGTTTTTCTGTCCTAATGCATTGTGTGGTGCCGTGATTTCGCTGAATGCTTGAGTCCGATTCTACCTCCTGAGAGCCACAGGGAGGGGACAGCATGAACTGTGACTGCCGTACTTCCTGCCACACAGATTTGGACTTGCACAGCGTAGTCTGCTGTTTTTCCTCCTACTTTTCCTTTCATTCTTCCGTGGCTGGGTTGATATTGTAGGGAAGGAAAACCTCTTTTACCCCCTTAGATTTCATAGCTGGGGCCCTGCAAATTAAACTGATAATGGACAGAGTAACAAGAAAGAAAACTCAGCATATGTATGCAGTGTGCACGGAGTTTACAAAGTATTTGACTTGAGGAGGTTGTTAGAATTGGGGCCTACTTACTGTGATCAGCAATACTGATGGAGTGTGGGAAAGAGGGACAGGGGATTTGGAGGTACTATGGAGGGGAAGGTGATTAGTAGGGATTGTTCTGCAGATACAAGTCCTCCTTTTCCCAGGAAGGGAGAAAGGAGCACCTTTATTACTAGAAATTTTTTGTCACCTTTACGAAGGTTAATTTATGTCCTATTCTTTAGCCAGAAAGGGCAGAGAGCTAATCTCTGCTCAGAACAGTCCTTATGCCAAAGTGACATGTTTTGAGGAAGCGTGTTGTGATCCCCTTCAGTATATAGGTGGTCCCCAACTTACAATGCTTGGACTTTAGTTTTTTTTTTTTTTAAAGATTTTATTTATTTATTTATTTGACAGTGAGAGATCACAAGTAGGCAGAGAGGCAGGCAGAGAAAGAGAGAGAGGAGGAAGCAGGCTCCCTGCTGAGCAGAGAGCCCGATGCGGGACTCGATCCCAGGACCCTGAGATCATGACCTGAGCCGAAGGCAGTGGCTTAACCCACTGAGCCACCCAGGCGCCCTGGACTTTAGTTTTTTGACTTTTGGTACTGCAAAAGCAATATAAATTCAGTTGAAATTGTACTATGAATTTGAATTCTGATCTTTCCTCGGGCCACAAAGTAATTTCTACACCCAGTGAAGGGCTTGAACGCATAACCCCGAGATCCAGAATTGGATGCTCTACCCACTGAGCTGGCAGTGGGTTTATTGGGGGAATAACCCCATCGTGAGTTGAGGAAGATCAACTCACGATGGGTATGTCGGGGTGGGCAGAGGGAGAGAGAGAATCCCAAGCAGGCTCCATTCCCAGCACAGAGCCCGACATGGGGTTCAGTCTCACAACCTTGAGATCATGGCCTGAGCCAAAATCAAGAGTCGGATGCTTAACCGATTGAGCCACCCAGGTGCCCTGAGATCTGTATATTCTTAATGCCAAACCACCTTAAGAGTCTCACGGATATTCCCTGAATGTGGATGTGTTTTGGGGAATTTTCAGGATATCTCTTCAAACTGGCTGCAAATAAATATTGAACTTTTTAGTAAGTCCTTTTAAAAAGTGAATTATAGTAATAGGAAGGAACTAAAATACTATTCTCTATCTCATTTCAATAATGATGTTTACAGTAAAGATGTATGTAGATGTTTTGGCTATTCTAGAGGGATCCTCTTTAGCATACATGAAGACTAATTATTTATGAGAAATGTCTTCTGACTTCACTGTTTCTAAATGTGTATTTTTATTTCAGGCCCGTGTGGTTCTCAAATATAGGCATTCTGATGGGAGTTTGTGTATTAAAGTAACAGATGATTTAGTTGTAAGTATACATTTTTATTTGTTGCATATTTCCAGATTCGTTTGAGTTAATCATTTGTTTGAAATTGTTTACATAGAATTTATGCAGATTGCCCATTAGGATGCTTATTTTGCATTTCATTCTAAAGTCAGAAATCTCATTCTAGAAGCTACTTTTATAGACTCTTGGAGAAATAATGTAGTACGTCAAGTGTCATTTAGTAATTACTTCAGACCTTAAACAAAAGGAGTGTACAGACTAAAACTAAAACTGGGGATGAGGGGATAGAGGTCTCCTTATGAGTGTATGGGAAGGAAATGGTGTTCGGACACATGTTACAGGCTTCATAGCTGCCTCCCTCCTCCCTCCTTCCCGCCCTGCTCAGTCTTGTCCCTTCTGCACACCCCGTTACTTCGGGGACCCTCTGCCGCCTGATCTCCACACAGCAGCAGTTGTCCGCTGAACGAGTCTCGCGGCCAGCCCAGCAGCAGCCCTGCGCTTCCAAACCTAATGGTCTCAGCAGTCTGCATCTTACTGGACCTCCTGGCTGCTTCTCATACATAAAACCACTCTGGGGGAAATTGTTTTGGCATCTGTGGCTCCGTTTTATCTTCGTTTTCTTTTTCTGTGCTTGTCTTAGTGCTCTTTGCTAATAAATACTGGTTTCTCCAGAATCTATCCTGGATCAGCTTTTCATACTGCTTCTGGAGCAGTCCATTCAGCCACAGTGCCCAGGACTGCTGCAGTCTGCTACAATCTGGAGACAAAATCTGTCTTCAGATTTGTACATTTAGGTCACATTTTTCTTTTGACTCCTGACTAGCTCCCTGTTCAGCGTCCTTTCCTCGATGCTCCTCAGAATTAGCCTGTCCAGGATGGAACTCCTCATCACTTCTGAAACTGCCACCTCCTGTTTTCTAGTGCAATAGAGTCCGCCGTTTCCCGTTCTCACGTCCACTGGCTCCTCAAGTGAAGAGCTTGTCTTCGATCCTCTGACATGCTCCGTGCACTTTCCAGGCACTTGGGAATTGCTGACTCAAGCACCCTGGTCTCATTTCTTGTCACAAGCATTCTGTCTCCACTGTGCCTCCCCTGAGTTTAGGGTGTCATCCTCACTTGGCTGGCTGGCTAGACCCATCTCCCAAATGTGTCCCTGCTTCCAGTTCACCCTTTAGTTGTCTGGAGAGATTTCTAAAAGGCAGGTTTGGTCATTAGACCCTGCTTAAAACCTTAGTGGCTCCTCGTCACTGCTAGTGTAACTGCAACCTCACATGCCCTCCATCTTCTGCCTTTCCTGCATTACTGCGGGGCTCCTGTGACCGGGCGGGCTGTCTTGGGCCTCTGTGCCTCTGAGTGTCCTCTTCCCATCTTTGCGGCATTGAATCCACTGCCGCCCCAGTATGGTGAGATGGGTGCTTATCTTTCAAAATCCAGCTGAAAGGAATGCTTCTTCTCTTGCTTTTCTTTTTGGCTCTTTCTGTGCTGTATCATAATTGTTTTATCATATTTGTCTTCTTAGTAGATTGTGAGCTTCAAGACAGTAGGGAGCAATAAAGTTCTTACCTAATGTCCAGTGACTAGCATGGTATCCAGACCCGGAGGTTACTTAGATGAATTCTTTAAAAAATTTCAGAGTGACCTTTTGTCTTTGCTCATATATTAGCTTTTTATATATTTGCGTTCCACGTTCTGTTGTGAGGTTGCGTGAATTCAGACTTTTAATGATTATCGTGTCTTCCAGGCACCAGTTAAGTTGGGAGTAACTGAAAACGTGAAAAATGGTGTTGTGTGCTAGACTTAGAGTCAAGAGATTGGAATCGGAGTTTAGCCATTTACTACTGTCTCAGCCTTGGAAAAGTTCAGACCAAAGTTTGGCTTTCTGGGGCCCCGTTTCCTTATCTGTAAACTGCGTAGTGATGATCTGCTCCCCTGATCAGTGGTGGGACATAAACCCTACACAGGAAGGTACTTAGCATTAGTGCTTGCCTCCCAGTACATCCGCGCATGCACTTGAGTCTGGGGTGTTCACACTGATGATTGTCTCCATCATCTCCGTTGTGATGGGCACAGAGTGGGGAGGTTTATCTACTGAAGACAAGTTGGCATGCCCTATTTTTAAGTTAGGAAAAAATGCAGAACTGATTTTAATACAAAAGACTTTAACTCAAAATGAAGACTTTTTGCCTCCAGTAATGATTAAACATAATTAAGGATGCATGGATGCCGGTATTGGGAGGAACTTTATGTCACACTGATGATTCCTGTGACAAGATCGAAATGTGAATAATGCCTTCTGTGTTCTTTCTTAAATCTACTGAGAATTAGTCCATGTTTGGAAGGGGCCAAAGACACAACCAAATCCATTCTCCTAAATAATAAATTATCTGACTCAACTCTGACAGAAAAAAATCTGTTTCCTAATGACTCTTAAAAAATGTGTGCACTCCCCTTGCCAGTTCATCTTAATAGTTACTACTTCCTTCAGAAACTCAGTCTTAGGCTACATTTATTATTATCACTGTGTCTTTGACTTTTTTATAATCCCATTTATGCTTCATTTTTTTCTGATCCCACGACTGATTTATAATATTTTCTAGGACTTTGAAATCTTTTCTGTCAAACCATAGTGACAAGGCAGATAGATTCTCCCACAGCACATATACTGAAATTGGAATGTTGGAGACTATTATGGCCTCTTTATAAGATTGTTACACAAATTTCTACAGTACGTGGATAACAGTTTTAAGTGAGTGCCTTTTAAAGGCTAAATCAACTCAGACCAGTCGGGGATGATAAGATTGAACTATAGGTCACTCGAGTTCATGAATTTTTTTTTTTTTTTTTTAAGATTTATTTATTTGTGTATCTGAGAGAGCGAGCCTGAGAGAGGAGGGAGGGCCAAAGGGAGAAGCAGACTCCCTGCTCAGCAGGGAGCCCGACTTGGGGGGGGTCCGACTTTGGAGGGTGGTTCAGAGTTCGACCCAGGGACTCCAGGATCATGACCTGAGCCTAAGGGAGTTGCTTAACAGCTAGCCACCCAGGTACCCTAAGCTGATGAATATTATTGTGGAATCATTCGTTTCTTTAAGACTCATGTGAACCCTTAGGATGGGCTATAGAAAAATGGACCTTTTAATACAAAATAAGGGGGGGGGAATTGCAGCTTAAATTTGATATTTTTGAAGACTCTAGAACAAATGGTTTTTGACAAACCACAGGCAGATCTTAAGCATGTATTTAACTTGGAGCAAATATTTAACTTAGAGCAAGGAAGAATTTGGTTTGGATTAAAAATTGTGAATACCTTCAAAAAATCAAAGCTGGACAGATTTATCTGGTTTAATTTAGACCATCACCAGCTGTGAGCAAGGGATGGTGGATTTTTTTTTTCCTTAAAAAAGGAAAATTTTTATATTTTCCCATCTCCCAATTTCACAAGTAGGGAAACAAGCCCTAATATTGCTGTGCTTTTCCCAGTATAACTCAGTTACTCATGACCAGATCCCAGGGAGAAAATAATCTGATTCCTAGCCTGGAGTTCTCATCAGACCCTACAGCAGGACTTAGCATGTTACTTAATTAGTCATTTTTTTTTTTAAAGATTTTATTTGTTTATTTGACAGACAGAGATCACAAGTAGGCAGAGAGGCAGGCAGAGAGAGGAGGAGGAAGCAGGCTCCCAGGATCCTGAGATCATGACCTGAGCCGAAGGCAGCGGCTTAACCCACTGAGCCACCCAGGCGCCCCTAATTAGTCATTTTTGAGGAGCTTCAGAGTTCATTTAGTTTTTTGCTTACGGCAGTGGAGTTGGAAATACTAAAAGATACTAAAGGAATGAATTGTCCGCATAGAAACCTTAACTGCCTTAGTATGAGGAAAGACTCCTATTTGTACCCAATCCTACATTACGTTGTTGATAATCTAGTTTTGCGTAGTTAATGTGTACTTTTAACATTTCTGACAGTGTTTGGTGTATAGAACAGACCAAGCCCAAGACGTAAAGAAGATTGAGAAATTCCACAGTCAACTAATGCGACTTATGGTAGCCAAGGAATCCCGCAGTGTTGCCATGGAAACGGACTGAATGGTTTGAAAAGAAGATCTGTCATGTTCTTAGGAAGTAAATCTCTTTTGAATCTGAAAAAGTATTGGGAAAGAAAATGCTTTATGTAACTGAGCTCTTCAGAAATGGGGAGATGATTTTTGTACTTTTTTTTTTTTATGTTTACTTTAGAGAGCTAGGAATGTAAATGCTTTCAGGTAGGAAACTTTTATTTATTTTTGGAAACTGAACAAATACATCTATGTTGGGAAACCTTTTGCAGGTTGATGTGGGACAAAATACGTTAAGTATTCTCTGGTAAGTTTGTTTCGGTAATTTGAAAATGAGATACCAGTGAAAGGCAGTTCTTCCTTTATTAAATTTTAGTTAATTTAATTAAAAGGCAGTTAATTAAAAGGCAGTTCTTCCTTTATTAAATTTAGTTAATCTATCTTTGAAAGAAAATTAAATGTAACTATTTTGCCAGATTGATATATTTCTTTTGGAGCATGAAATCTGTGCTGTTGATGACCTACAAACAAAATATGGTAACTGGAATTAATCTGTGCACAGCAGCATACCAGACTCTGTATGATACAGTGTGTAGTCTCTGTTCTGTCTGAAAGTGATCATGGAGGGCACCTGGGTGGCTCAGTGGGTTAAAGCCTCTGCCTTCAGCTCCGGTCTTGATCCCAGGGCCCTGGGATCTGGCTGCATCAGGCCTCTGCTCAGTGGGGAGCCTGCTTCCCTTCCTCTCTCTGCCTGCCTCTCTGCCTACTTGTGATCTCTGTCAAATAAATAAATAAAATCTTTAAAAAATAATCATGGAAACAGTTAATGCTTTCCTTACCTAACACTTTACAAATTTGAACTGTGTTTTTGAATATAAGGGATTTGCAAGCAGAGACTTGCTTTGAATCTAGTTTTCTGTGCTTGGAAACAACTACAGTTACTTTAAGTGCATGAACAGAGTGATCACTAGTGGACTAAAAGCACCGTATACACAAGTGTTTGCCACAGATTTCCCATCTGCATTTTCCTGGAAGGGCTAAAGATTATTCCAACTGTTAAATCTTTGCATGTGTCTGTGCCTGCCCCCACTCCCCCCACTGGTTTCTCTCTGTATTTAACCAGGGTGTTAAGCCTGACTGTCACAGCTGTTATGTTTTCCATTAGGCCAGAAGGATGTTATTTGATATTTATCATATTGTAACCTTAATTTTACCACCTAAATGTTCACATGTTGCTTCCTACATTACAGTATTTTTTGGTTAGGAATTTGTCATGTTGAGCAGCATTTTAATGTGGAAAATTTCATTAGCCATATAAATTTTTGCATGTTTCAGAGAATTAAGTAAAATATTATATGAATATATTGTTTCTGTTGAAGTTTTTAAGTTCTCAAGAATATACTGTATTCGTTTAGTCTAAAATGAACCTGATGATGCTGTAAGTAAATTTTGTTTTGTTTTGTTTGTTGGTACTTTTTATTACATGACTTTCTCTGAAGAGGTATGTTGATGGCAAGGTTGTTTTCATCATTAAGAGGAGTAACATCAAATAGTAAAGGGTATTTGGGGTTTGGGGTTGTGTCCCCACCCCCCACCCCTGAATCAGTGGGATCACTGGAGGATTTTTGGCCTTTTTCTTTTTCATTTACGCCTTCTACTTACTAACACTACTTTATAAAAATAACCTGGAAGGGTGAGACTGGGATTGGGATTCCTCGGGTCCTTACAATTTAGAGCTTATAGCAGAGGGCGCAAGGCAAATAGCCTGTGTTACAGTATTGGCTCTGCTACTTCCTGACTCTGTGGTCTTTGGATACTTCTCTGAGCCCATTTCCTTCTCTGGAAATTGGGCTGACAACAGTACTTCTAGGACTTGAGAATCAAATGGTAGAGCCTATCTAGGTCAATAAATAGTAGCTGCTAGCAGTAGTAATTATATTTTTTTCAGAGGAAAAGGTGTACCTGGCTCTTAAAGTTTATTTCATAATTTTAATTGAAGGATTATTTAGAAATAACATCTGCTTTTTCTGCTGAGAGCTGTATCTTTTATTAAATGTCATTTTTGGCAGTTGGGGAACAAAATAGGACTGTCCCCATAAAGAGTGTTCTTATGTGGGAAGAAACAGAAATCCTTAAATCTAAAACTTCTGTTTGTGTTTGCACAAAATAAAACTATTAAGATAATTAATTTGTAAGTATCGAGTTTCTTAAAGTAAATATAAATAACAAAACCCCAAATCATCATATATTCTGAAAATTGCAGTGCTCTATACTCCCAATTTTTTTTTTTACTCATGAAGTATTTTAGACACCCTAATCACACACACCCGGGTTAATTTTTAACAAACGTGTTTGTGATATGTTTGGTCAAACCCTGCTGACTCTCATGTAACCCACATGAAGTCACAGTAATGATTGAGATTCTAGGTGTAGTTAGCAGTTAAAACAGTTTCATTTTGTCCTTCTAAGGACCCACTCTCCTTGGAGCGCAGAGTTCATTAAACATTGCTGTTAGGCTACATATGTTCTCTACTTACCTCTTGGGGTACCTAGTCTGCCAGCTTTCTGTCTTAAAAATAAAAGGTCTCGTGGCATGTGAGTGGTTCAGTTGGTTAAGTGTCCCACTCTTGATTTCAGCTCAGGTCATGACCTTGGTCGTCGGATTGAGCCCTGCATTTGGCTCCATGCTTAAGATTCTCTCCCTCTCCCTCTACCCCTGTCCCACATGGGTTGCTTGTGCTCGCAAAAAAAAAAAAAAAAAGCGTGTGTGTGTGTGTGTATAAAGTGTCTTTCTCAGCCACAGCTTTAAGTCATTGATAGAGGCAGTGTTGGCAGCATTTTATAGTTGATACCTTCTGTTACCCTTAGGAAACTCTAAGATTAGCAATTGTATGATGCTAAAAGTCTTCAAAGTATTCTAAAACAAATTCAAAATGAGGGAAATATGAAATTAATTGCCCAAGAACAGTAAGAGGTCCTATCCTTTCTGCCTACTGAAAATAAAACTAAAAGCCAAATCCCTATATTCGTTGCACTCCTCCTGTTCATCTTCGTCAAAGATGGCCTTGTGGTAACTTGTCATCATATTCAGTATTACTTCTCTTGGAACAACACGGAGAACGTTCCTTTTACTGCAGTTGAAATGTATGATAATGTGAGAAGAAAGTCAAAATAATTTCATTCCTCTTATATTAAAAGCACTAGTTGGGGGGGTACTTGGCTGGCTCAGTTGGAGGAATGTGTGGCTCTTGGATTTCAGAGTCGTGAGTTTGCAACCCACGGTGGGGAGAGAGAATAAGCTTTAAAAGCACTAGTTGGACTGGTTTGCGATAAGGTGGAGCGGCCACTTGCCACCGCAGCTCTTCTACCAGCTTCAGCTATGAGTGTGTGGACCTCCAAAAGAAAACAGCAGGTGGATTAGTGAAGAAGATGAGAGCTTGAAGTACTACTGAACCCAGGACGAGTCTACCCTCCCTCAGTGCCCCCAGTATCCCACAGCCTGAACTCAGCACATGGGAAAGCTGGAAGTGAGTATTGGAGTACAGATGGGCATAAGCCCTCTCAGTCTGGCTCAAGGAGTACAAGGGGAACTTCTAATACACCCAAGAGAGTGTAGAAATCTTTTGGTTTTTTGCTCTTTTGTGTTATCTTACCACACCACCACTTTGATCCCCAGCAGTCCCATCATGGTGGTAGCATCCGCTGTCGGCATTGGGAGCCTGTGGGAGCCAAAACGTGGGGAGAGGACCCTTCCTCTCCTGTACAGCTTTGTCTCCAAGAGGGTAGAACCAATCCCCATTGCATTTCTCTCTTTGGCCTCCCTCCACTTGGCCCTGGATGCAGACACAGTGTCAAAGTAGTCTTCTGTCCAGAGAATTAGAAATAGAAGGAACCCAAAAATACCAAAGGGATCACAGAGAGGAAGGAATTTCAGAAAGGGACCTCATTAAGTTGCTGATGAACCCCTGGGTCCACAGCCAAGCTGTACGTATGTGTGGATCTGATCCTTTTCAGTAGACCAAAGACTAACGAAGAGACCACCACCTAGATCCCAGCCTGGCAACTAGGAGGCATTTACATCCTGTAGATCCAGAAAGCGCTGCAGTAGTTTTGAACAGACATCCCAAACTGTCTTCTGAAGGCTGTGAGTCCAGTGTTAGTTTAGCTTTCAAAACCCTTGCCTTGGAACGCCTGGGTGGCTCAGTGGGTTAAAGCCTCTGCCTTCAGCTCGGGTCATGATCCCAGGGTACTGGGATCGAGCCCCACATTGGGTTCTCTGCTCAGCAGGGAGCCTGCTTCCCTCTCTCTCTCTGCCTGCCTCTCTGCCTACTTGTGATCTCTGTTAAATAAATAAAATATTAAAAAAAAAAAAAACTCTTGCCTGATTTTACACACCTGAAACTCATATAATGTGTTATGTCCATTTTGCCAGAATTTTAAAAAAATAATAAACTTTTGCCTACAACCTAGCCAGGTTGACTGCCTGCTGAAACAAAAACTCAGTATTTTCTAAAAATAAACTGAGTTTTTAGAAACTCAGTATTGAACTCTTATTCAAAGAGTTTTGAACTCTTTGGATTTGAACAAGAGTTAGAGTTTAATGATAGTGTTCAAAATGTCAAGGATACAATCCAGAATTGCCTGGCACACCAGGAAATGGGGAAAACCTCAGCTCCTAGAAAAAGACACAGATATCACATGTTGGAATTACTTGACAAAGACGTTAAAGCAACTATTATAAAAATGCTCCAGCAAATAATCAAGAACTCTCTTGTAGCCAATGGGAGGGAAAAGAACCTCTGCAAGGAAATAGAAGATATATATAAAAAGAACAAAAAGGAAATTTTAGAACTGAAATACACAGTAACCAAAATGAAAAACTCCCTGAATAGTGTAGCATAATGGAGGAAACGATGAACTTGAAGATAAACCAAGAGAATTTAATCTGACCAGAGAAAAAGGTTGGGAAATGACAAAACAAAACCATGAGCAGAACTTCAGAGATCTGCAGGACAATAATAAAAGGTCTAACATTTGTGCCATCTGAATCCCTGGAGGAGAGGAGAAAGCATAATGCTGGAAAGAAATATTTGAGGAAATACTAGCTAGGAACTACCCAGTTTGGTGAAAAACTTAAACCTTTGGATTCAGGAAACTCACAAGATACCCACACCCAACAGAGTCGTAATGAAAACTGGACAATACTCTTGAAAGCAACCATTGGAAAAAGCAATGCATTATGGGAAATAATGATTTGGATGACTGATCTCTCATCAGAAATGGAGGCCAGAAGGAAGGAGCACAACATTTTGAAAAGACTAAAAGGAAAGAACTGACAACTCAAAATTCTATATCCAGTGAAATGTCCTTCAGGAACTAACCGAAAAGTCACTCTTAGATGAAGAAAAACAAAGAATTCATTCCCAGCAGACCTGGTCTAAAACAAACCACTAAAGGGAGTTCCTCAGACCGAAAGGAGATGACGCCATAACAAAAACAGAAACATTGAGGAAAGAAGGAAGAGCAACGGGAATAGTCATGATCTGGGTTAAAAGAATTAAACAGTTCTCTTGAGTTCTTAAAATACATTTGATGATAGAAATAAAATAAGACACCAATGGTGTTTTCACTGATAGAATACACATAAGACATCAGTAACAAAGGGGGATTGTGGAAACTGTATGATAAAGTTTCTACAGTCCACTCAAAGTGATGAAATCTTGTTTCCAAGTAGACTGAAAAACTACATATGTGTATCCTCATCTCTCAAGCAACCACTAAAATAACTGCAAGTAGTTCTTTTAGTAGATAGATAAATGAAATACTGAAAAAAAAAAAAAAAAGACCCCAAGAAAGGGTTATCAGGAATAACAACAAAACAGGAAACAAACACAAAACAATAAAATGATAGACCTAAAGGCAAACATATCAATACTTACATTAAGTGCCAATAGTCTAAGCACACAGAAATTTTCAAAAAAAAAAAATCAAAAAACAAAACACTAGAACCAACTATATGCCCTTTACTTAACAGTTTATTATAAAATATATAAATCAGGGACGCCTGGGTGGCTCAGTGGGTTGAGCCGCTGCCTTCGGCTCGGGTCATGATCTCAGGGTCTTGGGATAGAGTCCCACATCAGGCTCTCTGCTCTGCAGGGAGCCTGCTTCCCTTCCTCTCTCTCTGCCTGCCTCTCTGCCTTCTTGTGATCTCTCTCTGTCAAATAAATAAAATCTTTAAAAAAAAAAAGATATAAATCAGGATTGATCAAATGAAGAAATACAGGATAAGGTCTGGAAAGATATAAAATGTAAGCCTTCCATGACCTTAGGGTTTATTACTCTCCTAGTGTGTTCATGAATGATTACAAACGCAAGCTTTGGCTGTCCATTATGTTCTGTGATGTAACAATGATTGAATCACTGGCCATGCACTAGAACTTGATCTCCAGCCACCCTTACCCTTCCCAGAGGGCTAACCACCCTCCGTAGAGCCCTAATCCTCTAATTACACGGTTGGTCTTTCTGGCATGGCTAACCTCCTTCCTGAGTTACTTCATTAGCATAAACTCAGAGGTGGTCCCAGGGACCCACCATGAATAACAAAGGTACTTCTCCTTCTCAGAAGACTGCAAAGATTTAGAGGTTAATTCCTAGGAACCTTGGTTTCCTGGAATAAAGACCAGAAAACTTCTTTACAATAAATCTCAGCTGTAGAACATTCACTGATGTCATACAGGAGACAAACCAGTGCAGTAAGGCAAGAAAAAGAAATAAAAGACATCCAAATTGAAGAGGAAGAAGTAACTATCTGTAGATAACTTGATTGCCTACATAGAGAATCTTATGGAATCTACAAAAAAAAAAAAAACTGCAGAAACTAATAAGATTGCAGGTTACAAGATTAATATATTTCTATAATATATACAACTTTATATTCCTATATCTATTCCTATATATAGGAATATACTTAGAAGAAACATGGAAATTAAACTGAAAGTACATTTTTAATATCAAAAGATATGTACTGAAAGCTACAAAACATAGCTGAGAGAAATTAAGAAGACAAGTGAGCTATTTTATTTACAGCTCAGAAGAATCAGTATATTAAAATGTCATTTTCCCCCGAATTGATGTATAGATTCAATGTATTCCCCAGTTAAAATCCCAGCAGGCTTTTTTGTAGAAATTGGTATTATGATTCTGAAATTCACATGGGAAAGCGAAAGAGCAGGTGGGAATAGCTAAAACATCTTTGCCAAAGGTGTGCCAAAATGTGGAGATATAACTGCCTTTTTTCATGTCTTGCAAAGCTACCGGCATAAACCGCACCAGCATAAACGAGATCAGTGGAACAGAATACAGTCCAGAAACAGACCCACACATATAAGGATAACTTAAGTTACAAAGATCTAAAAGCAAGTCATGGAGAAAAGACAGTCTGGAGAAAAGACAGTCTGTTTAACGAATGGTGAATGGTACCGGGATTCAATATTCCTATGGTTTAAAAAATTCAAACATTACCTCTACCTTGCACCATATGCAGATATTAACTTAAAAGATGAACTATGTATCTAAATATAAAACCACAAAACTTTTTTAAGAAGATTATTCTGGAGTGGAGGAGAGAGGGAGAATCCAAGCCGACTCCTCGCTAAGCACAGAGACCAATGCGGGGCTCAATCGGGATCCCCGAGATCATGACCCAAGGCGAAATCAAGAGTTGGATGCTTAACTGACTAAGCCACCCACTCTCCCCTAAACCACAAAATTTATAGAAGAGAAAAGGAGGGAATCTTTGTGACCTTGGTTAGGCAAAGATTTCTTAATCTCTCTGCAATGTATTAAAAAAAAAAAATTGGTTTCAAAATTAAAATCTTCTGTTCTTCCAGAGACACTAAGGCAATGACAAGCCACATATCAAAAGAAATTATTTGTAAAGCATATGTGTGTGTGCATATATATATATATATATATATATATATGTATAAACTCTCATATAAAGGTCTCTCAAACCTCCTCCCCCCAAAAAGTAAACAAAAGACCCTTGACTGAGAATGTACATGTGGCCAATAAACCCAAGAAAACATGTTGAGCAGTAAGTATTAGTTGTTAGGAGATGCAATTTAAGACCATGAGATAACACTCCGCAACTATTAGAGTGGCTAAAATTTAAAGGCTTGACTGTAACAAGAGCTGATAGGGACTTGGAGCAACCAGAAATCTCATACACTGCTGGTAGGAACACAAACTGGTATGACCATTTGGAAACAGGCAGTTTCTTTAAAAATTATACATGAATCTACCATCCACACAAAGACTTGTATGTGAATTTTTTTTTAGATGTATTTTTTTTTTAAGGTCCTATTTTTAGGGACTCCTGTGTGGCTCAGTCAGTTAAGCCACTGCCTTCAGCTCAGGTCATGATCCCAGGATCTTGGGATGGAGTCCCGCAGAGCAGGGAGCCTGCTTCTCTCTCTGCCTCTGTCTGCCACTCTGCCTGCTTGTGCTGTCTCACTCACTCTCTCTCTCTCTGACAAATAAATAAATCTAAAAAAAAAAAAAAAAGATACTATTTTTAGGGCACCTGGGTGGCTCAGCGGGTTAAATATCTGCTCAGATCATGATCCCAGAGTCCTGAGATTGAGCCCTGCATCAGGCTCCCTGCTCAGTGGGGATTCTGCTTCTCCCTCTGTCCTTACCCCTGCTTCTCCTTCTGTCCTTACCCCTGCTTGTGCTCTCTTGCATGCACTGTCTCTCTCAAATAGCCAAAAATATTTATTTATTTATTTATTTATTTATTTTTAAATAATCTGTACACCCAACCTGGGGCTTGAACTCACAACCTTGAAATGAGCCAACCAGGTGCCCCAACTTGTACATGAATGTTAATCCTGGCTTTATCCGTTAATAGCCCCAAAGTGGGAATGACCGAAAGTCCACCAACAAGTCAAGTTTTGGATAAACAAACTGTGGTATATCCATACATAGCAATACCACTCAATGATGAAAAGGAGGAATAATTACCAACATTCATGACAACATCGATGAATCTCGAAATAACCCTGATTTAAAGGAACCGGGTCTATAAGTACATCCTGAATGATTTAATGTAGGTGAACTTCTAGCTGCAAAAACTGCAAAATAACCTAGTGACTGCAGGCAGAGGAGTGCTTTCCTTGGGGGCCAGGGGCCAGGGAACAGAGGGGATTGCAGTGACACATGAGCACACTTTGCGGGCTATGGATATATTCACAAACTCCATCCTGGTGATGGTTCCATGAGCATTCACATACCTCAAAATAGGAAATTGCACATTCTAAATATTTGCAGCTTATTGTATGCCAATCATACCCCCAGTAAGGTGTTTTTGGGAAAAAAAAAGAAGAAGAAGAAGGAGGAGGGCGCCTGGGTGTCACAGTTGGTTAAGCACCCGACTTGGTTAGGGTTAAGGTCCTGAGATAGAGCCCCGCGGCAGTCTCCATGCTCAGCACAGAGCTCGCTTGTCCCTCTCCTTCTGTTCCTCCCCCTCCTCCTTGCATGCTCCTCCTCCCTCTCAAAGTAAAAATCTTAGTATATGTGCTGCCGAAGTGAGCACTCAAAGTAAAAATCTTAAAAACGAGCGAGAGCGCACCGCCATTCTCTGCAAGCCTCCAGCTGCCAGAGCTGAGTGATTTGCTGCCAGCTCTTCCTGGGCTGCCCCCCCCCCCCGCCCCCGCCACCATCCCAGCGCCGCAGGGGTGTCCGAGGCTCTTCCCAGCCACCTTCCTCCCATCCCCCTCCCTTCTCCCGGTTCCCGCCATTCGTCTTCACTCTTCCTACTCCCACTTGGTGTGCTGTCTGGAGCACTGGAGTTTACACCTTCACACGTGTGTTGTGTGAATTCTGATTTTGCTCATTTTCCTGTTGAGTTGTCATTTCTGGAAGGGTTCTTGGGACTTTGGACAAGGTATTTAACCAGAGCGCCTCAATTTCCTCAGCTGTAATTGGCAATAAAAGTAGTATTTACCTCATGGGGTTGTTACAGAGATTAAGTGAGCATTTGGAAAGCACTTTAGACCAGTGCCTGGCTGTTCATTAAAAAAAAATAGGGGTGCTCTGTGGGGCCAGAATATCCTTTGTTGTGTGTGTTGCAACCGTTTTCGCCAAGCCTTGGTGTGTGGGAGATCTGGTTCCTTTCCTGTGGCTGCATCTCAAATGACCACAAGTTCGGTGGCTTGAAACAATACAAACGTATTCTCCTACAGGATCACGGGTCCGGAGTGGATCTTCAAGAGCTGGGGTAAAGGCGTCAGTAGGTTTTGCTCCTGCGGGAGCGTCTAGAGGAACGTCTGTTTCTTTGCCTTTGCCGGCCCCCCGGGGCTGTCCTCATTCCCTGGCTCATGGCTCCACATCACATCATCTTCCCACCTCACCTCTGCCTCCTCTGACCTCCTTGCCTCCCTCTCGTAAAGATCTTGTGACTATGTTTAATGCCAGCGCATCTAGTCCAGGATTGTGTCTCCATGTCAGTCTTATCTGCAAAGTCGCTTTTCCACATAAGGCAGCAAATTCACAGGCTCAGCAAATTCAGGGCATCGGGGGAGCCATTGCTCAGCCTGCTACAGATAAGCTTTCGTCAGAGGCACATTACAGCCTTGGATGGTCGCCACTCACTGTCCTCCTCCACTCCTTTACGGATCGGGTCTGACCACTCTTCTTCACATCCATGCACATACAACTCACACGAACAGGGGAGCCAAAGCCTGTGAGGTCACCCTGGGCCAGTGAGGGATGGGAGCTGTTCCCCCCACTTTTCGTCCCCTGGGTGGAGAACTCTGAGACTCGGAACCTCCTCAGAAGGTTCCAGAGGAGCAAGCACCGGCCGCCCAGAGCAGTGGCCAAGCCGCCTGGAGCAATGACCAAGAAAACACATCCTCATGGGGCACCTGGTGGAGGCTCAATCAGTTAAGCATCTGACTCTTGATTCCAGCTCAGGGTGTGATCTCAGAGTGGTGGGATTGAATCCCACATCAGACTGGGCATTCGGCAGGGGAGTCTGCTTGAGATTCTCTCTTTCCCTCTCCCTCTGCACCCCCTCAGAAAAGAAAAGGAAACACCTCCTCATATCATCTTTTCCTCTCTTACATTTTCACCTCCTCACCCTTACTCCTGTCCCTGGGGTCACATCCCAAATAAGCTCCTTACATGCAAACCCTTGTCTTACACTCTGCTTTCAGGGGACCCTTGATTCGAGCAGCAACAACAAACAGCTCTTGGAAATGGAGAACGTGATCGCTGGAATGAAAACACAGAAATGTGAAGAGAAAAAAATACAGAAATAGCTCAGAAATTGAAGCCAAGAAGGAAAAAAAAGAGAGAGAGAAAGGATAAGAAAAGCAGCTCAAGATTTGGATAACAGGAATTCCCAAGAAAAGGAAAATGAAGTGGAGGAAATCATCAATAAGATGACCTAAGAAATATTTGCGGAATTAAAGGACGTGAGTTTCCAGACTGGAATGGCCCCCCTTGGTGCCTTGGACAGAGCATAAAAGTCAACCAAGTATGAAAACCAGTGATGTTGGAATTTCAGAGCTGTGTGGGTAAAGAAAAGATCCTAGAAGCTTCCTGAGGGAGAAAGACGTTTTTAAAGAGGCTCTGGCATTAGAATGGCTTTGGACTTGGGGCACCTGGCTGGCTCATTTGGAAGAGCATGCGACTCTTGCTCTTGGGGTCCTGAGATTACTTAAGTAAATAAACTTAAAAAAAAAAAAAAAAAGACGACGACGAATGGCTTTGGACTATGTCAGTCCTAGAAACCAGGAGATCACAGAACAAGGCCATCACACTTCTGAAAGAAAATTCTTTCCATTCTGGAATGTTGCATTAGGTAACAGGAAGCATCATACAAACATGTTTTCCAGACACACTTAGATTATGTTTCCTGAAGTAAACCCCCCAATCTCAGTACCTCGAAAAAAGTTTAATTTTTTGCTCAAATTAGAGGGAGTTGTGGCTCCACAGTTCTGCTCCTACTCACAATCAACGTCTCGATCCTCCAGGATTGAGGAGGAAAGAGCAGAATCTCACAACAGCTCTGGAAGCCTCTGCTCAGATGTCATGTCCTTTTCTGTTGATCAGAGAAGGTGCCATGTCCAAGCCTCGCATCAGTGACCTGAGAATTATATTCATCTGCAGGGAGGCACTAGAGGTCACCAAGCAAAGGGCAGGAATCCCTGAGAACAGTAATCTACACGATGTCTCAAGACTTTACAAGAAGCAATCAGGGATGTACTCCTCTAAAACCTTAAAGGATGGGGTGCCTGGGTGGCTGAGTGGGTTAAGCCTGTGCCTTCGGCTCAGGTCATGATCTCAGGGTCCTGGGATCGGAGTCCCGCATCGGGCTCTCTGCTCGGCAGGGAGCCTGCTTCCTCCTCTCTCTCTGCTTGCTTCTCTGCTTACTTCTGATCTCTGTCAAATAAATAAAATATTTTTTAAAAATTAAAAAAAAAAAAAACAGCCCTTAAAGGAGTGAGCCACAGAAGAGGGAGAAGGGGGGATACAGGATGCAGACTCCTAACGGGAGACACCGAAAAGATCCCCAGGGCGAGGTGAAGGGCAGCCAGGCAGGGGAGCAACCAGACCAGGCGAGGCAGATCAGCAGTCTCCCAAGGCACTTAAAAAAAAAAATGAAATAGAAGGAAATCCAGCCTGAATGAATTTACTATTGAGGGGTTGGTGTTGAAGTAGGGGCTGACCCACAGGAAATCACACAAATTTCAAAAAGTGTTAATGTTAAGGGGAAACAAGTTAAACAAGAAAAGAAAATTAATCATAGTTCTAAAGATCAGTGCTGAATTGCCTTCAGAACAATGAAAACAGTGAATAATGATACCACTAAAATGATTTGGCGGACTTTGGGGAGGATGGGAGTCCAGGGAGTGATGTCAGTTGAAGACAGCTAATCTCCGTATCTTTAGATGTCTTCAGTCTATGGTGCCGGAGATGTGAGTGGGAAAGCAAATGTAAATATACAAATACAGGAAGAATCCTCTAGAAGGGTTAAACCTGGTTTTTACTCTTTCAGGATAATGAGGGCTGGGGGTGGAATGGGGACAAGGGGAAATTGCTGTTGTCTTCAACACCTCACAGACTCAGCTGATGCTTCAAATAACAGATTGAAACAAGAGGTTTAAATAAGAGCACCTCCCCCCAATCTGTTCAGAATGGGAACAAAATTATTTTTAGTCAAGTAAGGCAGCGAAAAGATGCCGTGTCCAGTGCAGACCCCTAGAGGGCCCAAGAGAGCCTTTCCTGACTTGGAAGTCTGTGTACTCCGGAGCTTCACTTCTGTTGACCTCTGATCTTCACACAATTATATCGCTGATCCTTGCTCTTGAAGTCCTGAGAACAGGGTACAGTCAGAGAACCCGGGACACCTGGAAGAAAGTGGTCTGGAGAGTCAGTGTGAAATCGTCTAGAAGAACTTTGGGGATTGGTAAGTAATCCTCTATCCTTCCTCCTTTCTGTGGATGCGTGGAAAATGCTTTGAAGTCCAACAAGTTGCATCTCTCCTCTCTGCATTCTTTCTAAGTGTGAAATCTATAGAAAATCTAAAATTACTTTCTATTAGTAGTAACTCAGTACATAGGATATATTACATATTATTTTGTCATTCCTGATATCCCCTTTGCAAATTGTCTTGTGTGTTATGCATGAGCAAGTTACTAGAAACTGGGGATTCTGTTTGGATTTTATTTATTGGTCGGTTTGTTGGTAACAACAGATGCTGACAGATGACTGGTAAATATACTTGACTATAAAAATGGTGAGACAACGCAGAGAAGAAACTATTCTATATAATTAATATTCTTACAAAAGTCTTTCTCTCCGGAAGGTTTTGTAAAATACCCATTTGGCATCCCCGCCCTTACGTCTTAATCTCCCAGTGGGTTTGTAATCTGTTCATCTTGCAGTAATGTGTAGTGGGCGTTATGCCCTTTGAGAATGTAATTGTCATAAAATGCAGGCAGGATCTGATGCAATCAATAAGCTTTCAATTGGTGCCTGGTAAAGGAATTTATCAGTAAGTATGGGGAGTGTCTGGATAGCAGATTGGGCGGGTCAGGAGCCCTGTGGTGAATGAGAGCCAAGGAAAAGCTCGTGTGAGAAGAGGAACAGCAGTTTGTGGGAAGTGATCCAAGCTTGGAATTGGCAAGAGCACCAGACATGCTTTGGAATCTTCAGGAAAAAGAAATGAATCTGGAGGGTCCAACCTCCAAAAACAGTACTTTTAAGTTAATTTTTATTTTTCTTTATTTTTAAAGATTTTAAGTATTTATTTATTTGAGAGAGAGACAGATACCCAGAGAGAGCATGAGGGTGGGGAACCCAAAGCAGGTCTTGATCCCAGGATCCCAGGACCATGACCTGAGCCAAAGGCAGACACTTAACAGACTGAGTCCCCCGGGAATCCCCAAGCTAATTTTTATTTTTATCCCTGCACATGTTTTGTTGCTGTTGTTTTTTTTTAATAAAATAATCAGGGCTTGGGATAAAATAGAACAGGCCCCATCATTCGTTTTTCTTATTCTACCTTCCAAGGCTTTTAGCATTTACTTCTGTATTTTGAAATTACATACTTAACAATGTGTATTTCCAGGTTTGTCAATTTGGGACATTGTCTATTGATTTTATAGTAGATAAAGTCTATACACCTTGACCGTTCCCACTGCATCCTCCCAATCTGGCAACAGTAGCTTCTTGTTAAATCAGTAATTCACACAAGCATGAATACTGCTCACTGCAGAGCCAAGCCGTGCACCGTGATTACTTTCTCTTTCCTGAACGACTTTCTGGTTTTCTTGTAATTACTCGATTTTTTTCCACTTTGCTTATTTTTCCATGGTCCTTTCTTTAGTTTTTTCCCAAATATGCCCTCAGATCTGACAAGTGTCTATTCATATTATTTTCCCAAAAGTTTAATTCTATCAGTTAATGGGTTAATTCCATCTTTTCCCTGGAGACCTGCCTCCCAGCACCTTGTGTAGCCTGCTACACACTTGTCATTAGGACCAGCAGCTTCTCTTTTCTATCAGATCCCCTGCTCCTAGGGACCATATGTTCTCCTTTTGTAATTTTCAACCTTGTTTTGCTGGAGCACATCTGTGCTTGCATCTCAAGAAAGGGTACATAAGAAGTAAAATTGGATTTTTAGCCCTTGCATGTGTCAACATGTCTCCCATTTGCCCTCAGACTTCATTCTGGAATTCTCTATTGTAGATAATTTCCCTCCAACTTTTGAAGTCCTTGCATCACTGTCTTAGTGCATCAGTGTTACTATTAAGAATATTGCTGTTTGGGGCACCTGGGTGGCTCAGGCATTGGGCATCTGACTTCAGCTTGGGTCATGATTCCAGGGTCCTGGGCTCGAGCCCAGCATCGGGCTCCCTGCTCCGAGGGAAGCCTGCTTCTCCCTCTCCTACTCCCCCTCTTTGTATTCCCTCTCTCACTGTCTTTCTATCAAATAAATAAAATTTTAAAAAGAAGAAGAAGATGACTACTGTTTGTGTTGACCTCTTTACATTTTACTTTTTCTCTCTAGGAGTTTCTAGGAGCTTATCTTTTCTTTAATATTCTGAAAGTTCACAGTGACTTGCCTTGGTGTAGTTCTGGCTTTTTATTTTGTCTTTTCAATCTGGAGACTCCTGTCCTTTGGTTTGGGAAATATTCTTGGGTTATTTCTTTAGTTACTTGCTTCTCTCTATATTCTTCTTCTCTCTCTCTCTCTCTCTCTTTTTAAGATTTTATTTATTTGAGAGAGAGAGAGCAAGCGAGAGAGCTAGCTTGAGCAGGGGGATGATGGTGGAGGGGCAGGAGGAGAGGGAGAAGCAGACTCCCCGCAGAGCCTGAGCTCCCAGAACTCTGAAATCATGATCTGAGTCGAAGGCAGACATTTAACGACTGAGCCACCCTGGGTTGTTTTTTTTTTTTTTTTTCTCCCCTGCAGGACTCTTATTAATCTGGTGACTTCCCAGATTGGTCTTCTGATTTGTGTTCTGTTTTTCTGGGAGAATCCCTCAACTCTGTGCTGACTTTTCCATGAAAAATTTTATTTCCAACAGTGTTTTCTAACTGTAGGAATGCTTCTTTTGTCTATTGCCCCCTATTCCTGCTTCATAAATACAATTCATTTCTTATCTCTGTAGATATTAGTTTCTTCTGTTGCCTGCGAGCACTTTCTGTACCTTGCCTTTCATGTCAGAGGCGTTCCCCAAGTGTCTGATCTTCTAATATTTAGGACTGAGACAGCTGACACTGAAATCCAGTTGGCAGCTCCGGGAGAGAACCACAGACTGGCCTCAGTGGCGGGCATTCAGACGGGGAGCGAACCACTCACTTATTCAAGACACAGATCCTCCACTTCCTGCCTGGGGGTTATTACCCTGAGGCGGTGATCTGTGAACCCACAGCAGGAAGGGGCTGAGGAGGGACTCATAGTTCAGCTGGAACACTTCTACTCGATTCTGCGTAAGCGAGTGCCTCTGAGTGGGAAGTCTCTCTGGTCAGTTTCAGAAAATAAACCCCTAACCTGCCGAGTTAGGCAGATCAGAAGGCTTGGAGTAAGAACCAGGGACAGGGAATATAATTTCTTGTACAGACTTTAATCCTTCTAGGGTCCCCCCCCCACAATTTTTCTTTATCACAGTAGAACACATATGACATAAAATTTGCCATCTAAGCCATTTTAAAGAGTTATTTATTTATTTTAGAGAGAGCGCAAGTGAGCAAGAGTGCACAGGGGAAGGGCAGCAGGAGAGAGAGAATCTCAAGCAGACCCCCTCTGAGTGCAGAACCCCATATGGGGCTCCATTGCACCACCCCGAGATCACGACCCGAGCTGAAAACAAGAGTCAGTCGCCTAACTGACTGAGTCACCCGGCGCCCCGACCATTTTCAAGTGTACATTTAAGTGATACTCGGTTGATTCCTGTTGTGGGACAACCATTACCGCTATCCATCTGCAGAACACCTTTCACCTTACAAAACTGAAACTCTCCTCCTGAAGCAATAGTGCCCCCTGTGGGTAAGTCTTTGCCTTGCATTCTTGCCCTGCAGGGACACTCAGGGTGTCCCCACACCTACCCACAACCCTGCCTTCAAAGGCTCCTGATGCCTTTAGCTCCTAAGACTTTGCCTAGCTATAAGGTGGGTGTTGGCAAACTTTTCCTGGAAAGGGCCAAATCATAAATATTTTAGGCTTTATGGGTAACTGCTCATCTCTGCTCTTATAGCCATAGACAATAGCAAACAAGTACAACCTCGTTCAGTAAAACTTGATTTACAAAAGTGAGTTGTGGGTCCTGTTCGGCCAGGGCTGTAGTTCTGGTTGTAGAAAGGTTTTTAGCTTTAGTTGCTTAATCAATCACCCTACTTTCCACCTTACAGAAATTTGACATCTCTCCTCTGCTCTTACCTTTTCTCTCATTCACTCTGTCCCTATGGTATATATAGCTTTTTAAAAAATCCCTCTGTAGTTATGTTCATGTTGTTTTCAGTAACTGAGATCAATGCATATGTTTGATCCACAATTTTTTAAAAAATGTTTTTGTTTGTTTTACTGCAGGGTGGGGGGGGCACATGGGGAGGGGCAGAGGGAGAGAGGGTCCTAAGCAGACTCCGTGCTGAGCGAGGAGTCTGACACAGGGGGTCTTTATCTCACGGCCCTGAGATCACGACCTGAGCAGAAACCAAGTGTCGGTTGCTTAACCCAGGTGCCCCTCCGGATCCACAAGTTTTTAAGCTTTTTATTTCAGAATGGTTCCAAGCTTCCAGTAAAGTTGCAAGAAGAGTATAAAGTTGTTACTATTTTGCAACATTTCCCTTATGATTCTCCCTGCATAGACAGACAGAACCATTTCAGACCTGGTGTTCTATTATTCCTTAAATACTTCACTGTATATTTTTCTAAGATCATAAATACTGACTCAGGAGAAATTCAGTTCTCAAAATCAAGATATTTAATGTTTATAATCTGTTGTTTTAGACCTATAGACCTTCCTCAGATGTCCCCAATAAGTCCTTTCTAAAACTGTTCCCAGCCCAGGGCCCCATCCAAATAGAGCACTACAGTAGGTTTTCATGATTCGCTACCCCCTTCAGTGAGAAACAGTTTCTCAGTCTTGTTTTGTGTTTGGTGACACTGACATTTTTGGAGATACAGGCCATTAGTTTCTAGAATATCACTTTATTTGGTATTGGATGTTTCCTCATGTGTGCATTTTTGACAAAAAGAATCTTGTTTCCTTGGTGGTGAATCAGGAACTGATCTACAAATTTTATTTAAAATCGTCCCTCCCCCAAGTTATTTTTCATCCTTCCTGACATCCCTGGAAACTCTCCAGGAGCTTATCCAGAGCAACAGCCTTTGTTCTGGTTTTTAAAAATACACAATGTATTCTAGAGGTCGCATTATACCCACTCTTTTGCTTCATAGACCTTTGGGTGGCTTTTGACAGAAAGCAGTGGAAATGTGACTGTCTGAACTTTGTCCTGCTGGCTCGGAATCGGGCTTTTTTATTTATGGACCGCCTGTATGCAGATTGCACTTTGAAATATCTTGCACTGTCTTAGATTGCATATCCTAATGGTGGATGGGTCATGTACCCAAGGAGGAGAATGTTAGCATACAGGAGTGAGCACCGAGGTTACGATGTCGCTAATGTTATTTTATACAAAAATACCTGTTTTGCGGAAGTATAATTCACATGCCACACAATCCACCCTCTTAAAGTGTTCAAATCAGTAGTTTTCAGCACAGTCACAGGGTTGTGGCGGTGCCATCACCACCAGGATCGAATTTTAAAATGTTTTCATCATCACTGCGGTTTTAAGAACAACAGCAAAATCGAGTCCTTTGGTGAAATGGCCAGAGGTTCTGCTTGATAGATTGGAGGAAGGATGGGGGAGGGGAGGATGCAACAGAGGACAAATTTTGAACGAGTATGGAGATGCCCAGGACCGCAGGGTGATGGAGGGCTTTTGCAGGAGGGTGTCGAATGAAGGCTCAGGGGCACTGCACGTCGCAT
This sequence comes from Mustela nivalis, assembly GCF_964662115.1. NCBI lineage: Eukaryota > Metazoa > Chordata > Mammalia > Carnivora > Mustelidae > Mustela > Mustela nivalis. Next base: position 29,348,870 of record NC_139035.1, on the reverse strand, counting down.
TCAGGAAGGCATCCTGTCCAGGGCTGCGGTACGAGCAAAGGCCCGGAGGCTAAGATGCATCCGCCGGCCAGAAGCAGCCCCTCTCCTCGAAAGGCAGAGTCCCGGGGCCGGGGTGAGGGGCCGGTCCCCAGCATCCCCCCCCCCCCCCCCCGCCCCGCGACAGGCCCTCTGCCAGCTGAGGCCCGAGGGTGCCGGGCGTGGCGACAGCCACCTCCTGGGCGCAGAGGCGAGGCGCTGCGGGGTCGCGAGGAGGGAAGCAGGGCGGTCCACGGGCGGAGGTCTGCGATCAGCGCTCGTGGGACGAGTCAGGGAGCCCACCACCCCCCTTCGGGTCAGCACCGCAGACTCCAGTCCTCGCTCAGAAGACCTCAGAGCGGCTCCTGCCTCCATCCGAACGACTGAATTTGTTCTAAAGTTGCGCCGCGCTCCTGGCCCTCCAGGTATGCGAGGGGCAGCGGCAGTGAGAGGCCGCAGCGAAGAGACGGGAAGGACGCCTCTGCCCCCGAAGTCAGCCGACCCAGGGGCTGCCCCGAACTTCAAGTCCCTAAACGCCTCGGCTGCGAGTCTGCACTTCGAGGCGCCCTCTTCCCCAGCAGGGGCGCAGCCGGGGGCGGGTGACGCGACCTGCCTGGGCAGCTCCCGGAACAGGGGCGGGGCTGAACCGAGTCCTCCGCAGGCCCTGGGCCCGACCCGGGACCGCCCCTTGGGGGGCCGAGTCTGGGCGGGGTCAGCGCGGGGCCGCCGGAGCCTGCAGAGCGGGGGTCCGAGAGACTGCGCGCCGCCGCCGCCGCCGCGGGAACCTGGGGGCCTGGGAGGCGACGACCGTAAGGGGGTGCGGGGGGTACGGGCGGGGGTTCGCGCGAGTTCGCAGCTGTGGGTTCGTGCGGGGGGGTGCGAGAGCGCGGGTTGGGGGCGCGGCTACGGGGGGCGGAGGAGGGGAGGATGGTGCGGGGCGCTGTTGCAGGGGGCTGACACCAGGAAAGTGTAGGGGCCCGGTTGCGGGGGTGGGGCGAGGCGGGGCCGCTGTGCGGCTCGAGGGGGTTGCGAGGGCGCCGCCTGGGGGTGCGGTTGCGGGGGGCGAGTGTGGGGCGCGAAGGGTGAAGGGGGCGAGTGTAGGGGCACGGCTGCGGGCGCGGGCGGCAGTGGGACTTGCAAGCAGGTGACTCGCTCACCCCTCAGGGGCCTGCAGCTGCACGAGGACCGAGGGCTTGGCGCGCCCACGCCTCCCCCCTCCGCCCTCCCCTAACCTGGGGCTGCAGGTGCGTGTGGCTCGGGGAAGAGGCCCGGGCAGGCCCTGCGAGCGAGCTCCAGCGGGCGCACGGGGGCGGGGAGGGGGACGGCGGGGGTCCCCAAGCCTCTCACTCCCCGACAGTATTGCTTTCAGTGTGCGTCGCGCCCCCAGTGAAACGCTCTTGTTTGTCGCTGGAGTCCTAAAACCTGTCCCAAACCTCGCAGTTAAAGCGTGCTTTTCTGCCTCCAGGTTTTCCCCTCCCGCCCCTCTCTCTCCGCCCTACCCGCCGCCTAGCTAGGGGGAGGCCTGGGCTTGGAGTCAAAGCTCCAGCAATCCCGCTGGGCTGTTTAACTTCTTTCTCTAAAGCTGCATGGCCCACTTGCCCTCCCGCCTCCCAGGGTATAAGGCTTGAGCTCCGCAGAGCATGGTTTTGCCCTCCCGCCTGCCCGGCCAGACACCCCTGTCCCAGCCCTGGCAGCTCTGTGAGGGCTCTGCATCCTGCACCCCTGGTAGGTGGGGAGAGGGGAGGCCTGTGCATTGGACATCTCTGCCTCCCACCCAGCGCCTTTGCTTGGATGGATGAGCTCTTGGGGGAAAGGGCTGAGGGCGTGGGCCTCCCCTGAGTGCAGCAGCGTGGACAGTAAACATTCCCAAGTGAGCTCCCAGCTCCAGAAAGTAACATTGTCCTCTCCTGGGTGGTGGCTCCCTTCAGGGCCTAGCACCCTGGGTCTGACTTAGCAAAAAGTTATAGGATTGTTCAACAGCAGTCCACCCCCCCCCCCCCCACCAAATTTCCACACCTAGGATGACTATGAGGACTGGGGTGTTTCCCTGGGAAGTGTGGGCGGTGCTTAGGGACCACCCTCTGTCCAGGGCAGGAGGCTCCTCCTGGATCATGCCCTTAGGAGGCCAGCAGGTTTATAGAGGGAGAGGTGGGTCATGGAATAAACTTGTAAAATATAAGGTACCTTCAAAGATGGGGAAAACCTGGAGAGGGAAGGAATGTCAGGTGAAAGAGAAGCCTGGGTTGAGAGGTGACATCTGAATAACACTAAGAAGGTAGGAGTGGCAGATTGCCATTGGGGGTGACTGTGCACCAGGTTGAGGGAAGAGCAAAGGCCCTGGGGCAGGAGCGCTCCTGGCACAGATGAACTCTTACCTGTGTGTTCTGAGTGTGGGGCTGGCTGCCACCAAGGCCTTTGGTGTGAGTGACCTCTTGTGTAATCTGTACTGGTCCAGCTTGAGAGCAAGAGGACTCTGGAACTTTCTGCCACCTGCTCCCTTCTCTGCCCCCCTCCCAGTTCCAGGAAAGGAAAGACCTTCACAGACACACTGACAGTAACTGCTCAGCAGGACAACCAAAGTGAACCTCAGTGCCTTCTGCTCCAACCCATGTACACCCGTGAGCCTGGGACACCTGGCTGGTACCCACCTATAGGAGCGGGGTGTCTGGTCAAAGTGGCCAAATGTGCTTGGGGAGAGGGACCTGTCCCATGCTCCCACAGGAGCTTGCAGGGAGCCCCAGCCATGGACAGAAGAGTCTGACAGGCCTCAGGCTTACTAACTGCTCCCCGTCCCGCCCATGAACCCTGACTCTTCCTTTCAACCTCCTGACCCAGGCCCAGATCCAAAGACACACGGGGTGCTCAGACTCTGTTCTTGAGTGCAGGTGCGCAGAGCTGCGGAGCACAGATAGGCGCACAGAATAGGGGGGGAGGGCCTCAGTGGGACCTGGGGGCCGCTGTTGAGGGACTGGTGCCTAGGACCCACACTCAGGGCCGGAGGGCGCACAGGGAGAGCAGGCAGTGGGGGCGGTTCACAGGGCCCCTGGGAGCTCATGCCCAAAACCTACCTCCAGAAGGCCCTCAACCCCATCGTCGGTGATTCCGTCCTCTGACGGAACATGGTAGTGCAGAAGGAGAATTGGCACTGAAAGAAGAGGAGATGCGTGTCCTAGCTGTGCCATTGTGATGTCCCTACCCTGGACCTCACCCATAATATGGAGGGGTTGGGGTGTTCAATGTGAGGGACCCTAGAGCATGAGTGTGTGATGACTGTGCGGGTAAGAAGTCCAAACGGACCTTCAGGAGAGGAAACGTGTCTCTGGGGAGCAGTCAGTTTTGATGGGGTCTGGGGGGTACCCTGTGCCAAGTCCACAGGGGCAGCTGCAAGTGAAGTGACAGCTGTGGCCTCAGGCTGCGGGGCAAACCCTCAGACAGAGGGCAGGGTCTCGGGATTGAAGAAGTGTCCCTGCCCAGTCCAGCTGGCCCCCTGCAGTTACCACCCACCGGCCTGTGGGTTTTCCTGGGCTGGAGCAGGGGCCCCAGGGTGCTGTGTGGAGAGGGTTGGGGGTGCAGCAGTTCCCCAAGAGGGGACCAGGCTTTGCCGAGGATCCAGCCACCTGTGTTCCCTGAGGAGGGGGCGGTATGTGCTGCAGGAAATCCTCCCTCTCACCAGGGAGGGAACGCGCAGTCCCATCTTTGGTTACATGACCAAACACACTCCAAGCAAACCAAGTTCACACTGGGGTTTTCACTTCCCTCAAGGTGTGTTTGCCCTCCCGAGGGAGGTCACGGTGCACTCTTCCTCACCCTCGGAAGCCCAGCTGAGGCCTTCCCCCAGCCCGGCTCACACACCTGGTATGGACTCCCCACTGTCTGTGTCCAGTGTGGGGCTGTGCTATCACCCCTCCCTCTCTGACATGCTCCGAGACATTCCAGAAGATTCTGTGGCTGACCCATAAAGAGCGACCGTGGGAGGAACAGAAGGTCCCTGGATGGAGAACAGGAGTTTTTGCCGCCTTTACCTTTAGAGAAGATTGATAGACTGAATTCAGATGTCTTCTTGGTGGGTCCACACGATGATGTGTGCAGGGAGTCCAACTCGCTTTCCAAGTCTTCAGGGAAAGTGGATGTACTTTTCAGCTTTCCCGGGTTTTTTGTTTGCCTGTGGCAGGACCTGTTTGCTGGACCATGTGGTCACTGTGAGGCGACAGGAATGGGCAGGCCCACCTGCCCCACCCCGGGGGAGAGCGGGAGGTGGCCATGTCCTCACCCAGGTCCGCACCTTCCTCCCTCCCTCAGAGGCTGCTTTGTCCACCAGGACCTTCCCCTGAACTCCAGAAGTATTTTTAGCCTTTTGCAACTTTTTATTCCTTTATGCTACCCAGACATTGCCGCTAGCAAACTGACCCCCACCAAGATACCAACAGCCCAAAACATTCCTGGACACCCTGACTCTCGTCCTTTGGCCCCTCCATGAGGGGGTGCTGACCACATTCCAGAGGAGAAGGCAGCTTAGGTTACTCAGCGAGGCCCGGCCAACAGTGCTATCAGCTTACATACCATTGAGGAAGCTTCCAGACCAGGGAGCACATTGTTGAGGGCTGGCTGACCCGGGGACAGAGGGGAAGGAGCTCAGGTACGTGACTGACAGCATTTCAGCATGCACGGCCCACTCCTTGATCCTCCGGGATGGGGCTCTTCTCTACTCAGGTAGAGATGCCAAGTGTTGAAATCGCACACCAGGTAAATCGCTTCTTCCTCAGAGGCAGCAAACTGTGCTCTGCTCGGGGCGTTTCTCTTGTAACGTAAGACCAGTGGAAAACTGGCCTGGTGTCCTAGGGCAGCCAGGAGTGGAGTGGGGCCTCGGGTGACACCAGCCACCAACACACTGATCCCAGCATGCCCCCCCCCCCCGCCGCACTACCCACCTTCAGGCCTGTGTCAACGGGTCTGTGGGGAGCCCTTAGCTCAGCAGCCAGGTCTGCAGGTCCCTGGGCCCCCTCCAGAGGTGCTGGGGGTCAGCCAGCCCTGCCAGGGGTCCTCCCTTCTCCCACTGCGGCGGGGCCTGGGTGCCCCACACGTTCTGCCTTCCCTCCTCTGAGGTCCACTCCTCAGCTCCCCATCTTGGTCGGGGTAGCACTTCCACAGGGAAAGTGCTGGATTAGGACATGGGTTGAGGTCCCTCTCCTTGACCTGTCGTGTTCTGGGGACTTAAAATCCAAAGCGAATCCCTGGGTGGTTGCATCGCCCCTTTACCCGAAGTGACTCTTTGAACCCCCCAGTCCAGTGAGGCCTGGAGAGCGGGGGTCACTGGCCTGAAGTAGCATGGCTGGTGGGCAGCAGGGCCAGGACTGGGGGCCGGCAGCCAGCGCCTGACCACCGGCCTGCAGGCTCCTGGCGCCAAGAGCATGCCATCCAGCTGCCGCACGAAACGAGTCGTGTTCTGTCTGTCTGCGCAGAGGCATGAACAGAGAGTCAGTTTGGGGGTGGGGACACACTCTGTGTCCAGTGGCGATGTGCCCCCATGCAGTCCCAGAGCAGGGCTTCCCCCACAAAGCCTGCACCCCGCCCTTGCATTCTGCTTTGTTTTTGCCTGTAAACGATGTTTTCTTTTCCCCTGGGTGCTGGTTCCAGGCTGCTCTTCCAGGCTTTGCTCCAGGCCTTCTGGGCGGAAAACAAGGCCTGGCTCTGGGGCAGGGGTGCAGGGCGTGTTGCTCGGCAGCTGTCCCGGGCCTCACTCATCCTGAGGCCCTGCTGGCCGGTGGGGTCCGGGGAGAAATGTCTGTGGGGGCAGAGGCTGTGTGGCTGGCCAGGGTGTCCTCCCCGCCAGGCTTTCCTGCTCCGTCCCTGGCCATCCACCCCCCAGGGTGATCTCAGCCCCAGGGAGCAGGGCCTGGGACTTTCTGGGAATTTCGGGAAGCCCCTTTGCTGGGGCAGTGGCTGTGAGCAGTGCATTGGCGGCAGGAACATTCCCATTCTTCACGGCCAGCCCTGGAATGGAAGGGAAGCCATCTATTTTTCCTTTTCACAGGGATGGTCCTTCTGGCTTCCTCCAGAGAGGCGTGGTGAGACTTGGGGGGGTGGGGGCGAGGGGCCCGGGCCTGGGGGAGAGCACAGAACCCTGAGCCCCACCTTTCTGTCTGGCCTGGCGTCACAGCAGACTGTGGTGCCACCGTGTCCCCCCTCACAGCCTCTGCCCCAGAGTTTTCTGTCGAGATGACTTCCCCCAGAAGGAGCTGAGGTTCTCCCTCTCATGTGAATGTGAGTCACAGTCAGGAAACCCTCAGCGCCATGGGGCAGAGGGCGGAGTCCTCCCGGGGAGGCAGAGCTGTGCCCCTCCGCCTCTGTTCTCAAAGAGAACCTGGGATGCCCTGGGTCTGAGGTGGGGGTTGGGCCCAGAGAGGGCAAGGAAGGGAGAGATGCGCCACTCTGACCACAGGGGTCTTGAAGGCTGAGCCGGTGTCCCTCTGTTCCAAGAGCAGCGGAAAGCTATTCGAGGGTTGAACCAAGGGAAGGGACATGAGCAGGTTTGGATTTACAGAAGGTCCCTCTGGCTGCAGACGCTGTGGGAGGGGACTGGACTGGGGCTTCACTTTGGTCCAGGGCAGATAGTGGCAGAGGTGGCTTCCAGGCCATCTTGGAGATGGAGCTGCTAGAACCTGCCAACAGGTTCCATCCATGTGGGTGGAACGCCGGAGGGGGTTCAAGGTCATGGCATGGGCCTTGGGGGTGGCATGCAGAAGGTGCCTAGTGCCCCCCACAGTGAGTAGGAGCCCCAGAAGGAGACAGAGGCCTAGGAGGATGAGATCACTGTGCTGTTGCAGATGCCCCCGCAGAGGGTCCAAGATATTTGGGAGCCACTACATTGGCAGGTGGAAGCTGGGATCTAGCTCAGAACCACATACGTGTCTGTCGCCCCTGCAGGAGGCAGCAGGAGCCCGGCGCCTGGAAGGGAGGGCCCCCTTTGGGCACAGGACCCCTGGCAACCTGGCCAGCCTCGTTAAACCATCTGTTTCACATTTCCACCAGGCCCGTGGCCTGCAGAGGCCTCTGGGCTTCCAGATTGTCCTTTATCCCAATGGGGTCTCAGCCCCCAGGAAGTCACCGAACAGGATCCCTGCCATAGCTGCATGACTAGGTTCTGAGTGCCTCTGGCCCAGAGCGGGCATCTGACTCGCTGTTGACGCTGAGTCACAGGGAGGACTGTTGTCCTCCTTACGGGTTTTTGTGGTTTAAAAAATGTACGATAATGTTGTTTTTGAGAGGATAGTACATGCATTTGGTAAAGGTGATTTTTTTTTCAAAGTACAAAAGCTTATTGAGCACAAGACTTTTCCTCGTGGGGCGCATAGTGGCTGAGTTGGTTGAGCATCTGACTCAACTGCTGATCTCAGGGTCATCAGATCGAGCCCCGCACTGGGCTCCATGCTCAGCGTGGAGCCTGCTGGAGATTCCCTCTCTCCCTCGCTCCCCGCCCTGCTTGCATGGCCCCCCTCTCTCAAATAAATAAATAAATAAAATCTTTGAAAAGAATTAAAAAAGATCGTTCCCTCTTTGGGGCGGTCACTGTTGCCAGCATCCGGGTGAAGTCCCAGACTGTCCATAGGGCATTGTGTCCTTTGGTCCATGTGGGTGGCACTGTTGGCCATGCTCTCCTGTTCTCACTTAACTGTTCATCAGGGAGATCTTTCCGGAGCCACAGATAATTGACCTTCTGTGCAGCATAAGGAAGAAGAAGCTCTTCATCTACCCTCAGGGTCTTCAGCTGGACCAAGAATTCAATTCACACGAGACAGATTAACCAGAAGAAAAACCTCAAAGTTTTATGACCTGTGCATGGAGGTCCAGTAGAGAAATTGGGGCCTGAAGAAATGACCAAGGCAGACAGTTTTTATACTTTCAAGACAAAGAGACAATCAACACATGATGAATTAACAGGATATAGAAAACAGGTGTCTGCAAGCCTCAATCTGTGGGGAATTCTAATTGGAATTTAGACACGGCAAGTAGATTAGCCTGTGTGTACCGCTTTCTCGACTCTCAAGTCCCCATCTCCGGCGACAAGGGTGTGTTTTTACTTCTTAACACAGGAAGGGTATTTTTCATTTGGGAGGTTTGTTTCCTGCTTTCAGGGGCGAACAGGAGGGTCTGAGGATCCTCACACCGGCTGCTTCCTAAGTGACTTTTATTTAAACTCATCACCATGCCGAAGGGGCACATTTGGGCCAGCCGTCCCGTCCCTAAATTCATTTGATGAGTCCATGACAGCTTACTTCCGTCCCCAGCCAATGGACATTCAAATTGTTTCCGGGACGATGTTTATTCATCAGATACATCTCAGCCATGGAACACGAATGCAGCATTGAACCTTTTGAAGACTGAGCATTTGTTGAGAATGTGTCCACAGGGGCAGGGGGATTGGATATATTTTGTTTTCTCCCTGACTTTTGCAATTAGTGAGGATGCTGTTAGGCTTTCTATAATACAACGCTCAAAAGGATAGTGGCTCAAACAATATAGAAGTTTGTTTCCCTGTCACATGAAGGAAGTTTGGAATAAGTCATCCAGAAAACTGGGCTGCTAGTGCCACAGTCACGGAGAACCCATCATTGCCATCATCATCCTAGCGCTAGCCTCTCTCTTCAAGATGACCTCACGACCCAAAATGGCTACCAGAGTCCAAGTGTCACATCTGTATCCCTGGAAGCATGAAGGAGGAAGGGGAAGGGCAATAGGTGCACACTTCCCAGCTGAGGCAGCGCTCTTTACACAGTCTGCCACACCCGTGTAGGACCCATGCACCCTTGCTCAGGTGTGCAACCCGAGAGGATGCCATGCACACCGTTGGCAGCGTGGATTTGCATATGTATTTACAAGTGCTTTCTGGGAGATGACAGTGAGGCGTCTTAGGACCAAACAATACACTAGGTTAATTTTCTTATCTCATTTTATTTTTTTATTTTTTTTTTTTTAAAGATTTTATTTATTTATTTGACAGAGAGAGATCACAAGTAGAGAGAGAGGCAGGCAGAGAGAGAGAGGGAAGCAGGATCCCTGCTGAGCAGAGAGCCCAATGTGGGACTCGATCCCAGGACCCTGAGATCATGACCTGAGCCGAAGGCAGCGGCTTAACCCACTGAGCCACCCAGGCGCCCCTTATCTCATTTTAAAGGACAGGTGTCTTTTCCTAATTTATACCGAATACTGTCCAGGCCACAGTGGCTCTTTCCCAAACACACTTATGGCTCTTTGTCAGCACCTCATTGCTCCATCAGACTGAGCTGCAGGGAGGGCCAGGAAATGCAGTATTCAGCTGGGCTTTGCCAATGAGAAGCAAAATTCCAAGCAAGGAAGGAAGCAGAAGAAGGGGGGGCACGTTTGCTGAGTGCCCAACTCCCTCCAGGCAGCGGGGGCAGGGCGCTGAGGTTTCAGTAACCCGGTCAGGCCGCCTTTTTCTCCCACAGCCACAATGCGCCCACCTCCCCAGGCACATTTCCTCACCTTGCTCCCAAGTCCTGGCTTAGGATTTCCAGAAGGGGCATCTGAACGGCAATCCAGACTTCTGCGTTAATATTCGTGGCATCGTCATGAAGAAGCCGCGGTTTCCAGGAGGCTAGGTAGGGACAGCTGGAACAGACAGAACTGGAAAGACTGCAACCTGAAGCTTGCAACTGTCAGTGCCTACGGTGGGCACAGATGTATATCTCGGCGTTCCTCGCCCGCACGTGCACTTTCCTACTTTGTCTCGTGAACTCCCAGGGAACCTTCAAAACTCCCAGCACCCATGGTGTCTGCTGAGCTCATCTGTGGTCCAAGAAGACTCTTCCAAGGCACCAATCTAAATCCCTTATTTACTTTAAAAGAATGAATGACTTCCTGGTCCATTACAGACCAAATTCAAGTTACAAGAAAAGAGTTGAGCTTTTAGTCTCAGTCCTTAAACGAATCATCTGTTTTTAATACTTGGGTTTCTGCCCCAAGCATAACAGAAAGATGACTTCAGTTCAATTCTTAGAAGGACGTCCATTTTACCCATGCGTGCGGGAGATGGAAGCGCCTCCTTTATTTGACCTTGTGTATCTAAGAGTTGGCTTTGTAAGTCAGACCCAGGTAGGCAGGAGAAAACGAGTTCACAGCCCCATGGGCTTTCTTTTGTCCCTTTCAAGTACTTTACCTGCAGTCCTAAGGTTACCGTATTGCCCAATTAGCTTCTTGATTGCAAACTGACCCTGATTTTTTTTTAAGATTTTATTTATTTATTTATTTATCTGAGAGTGAGGCAGAGAGAGAGCACAAGTGGGGCAGAGGGAGACTGATGCAGGACTCGATCCCAGAACTCTGGGATCATGACCTGAGCTAAAGGCACCCCAATGATTGATTTTTTTCCCCAAGTTGCATAAGTATGTGTTCAGAGCTTGACCTCAGAGAAGAATTTGGGAATTAAACTCCATATGATCTTGTTTCTTACCCAAGTCGTCAAGGTCCCTTTGAGCACGATCTCACATGACCATTGTCCTCCAGTTACTGTGCTAAAAAAGAAAGAAATCAGGCTGGTTTACAAGAAAAACTACATTTTCCTTATGAGGCAAGCTAATCACTGTTTTAGGAAGGGTACTCTGAGGAAAAAATGTTTCCACTGGGAAAGACTTCTTCCCCTCTGACCCCCCCCCCCCGCCACCCTCCCACCAGAGCGTCAGGTCTGGGTTCTGGGAAAATGCATTACAACCAACACAAAGCGACGGAATCGGGTCGAATATGGATTTGGAGCTTTCAGAGCGTGCCTCCCAAGCTCGGGCGTCAGGAGCCCGCCCCATGAAGCTGCCATGCTCCTTCTAGAACCTGAGACTTGTGAAGTCTAAACGGTGGCTCCTGAACGCTGGTGCTTTGAGCGAGGCAGAGTGTTTTCTCCACTGGCAGGAGCGGACCCCATGCAAGAGCTCTCCCTGAGGACGTGACGGCCAAAGAGACAGAGATCTGTCCCTGGGGGTGAGAATTGCAGCCTCTCAGGACAGATGGAAACAAAGAACGGCACCTGCCCCGGGCCGGGGGTTGCGGGTTGCAGACAGCCAGAGGTCCCCTCCCTCGTGCTGCCTCCATCCTCCCAAGCCATGTCCTTGGGGAGCGGACACTCCCCGACGGCAGTTTCCTGTGCATGGCTCTGGCATGTGGGAATCTCCCGGGGGCTCTGCCAGCCTGAAGATTGCACCAATAGGAAGGAATTCAGGGGAAGGAACACACGGGGCCAGAGCACCTGCTTTGAGCCAGGCCTGGTTTCCCCCAGGTTACAAGGCCACAGATGCTCAGAGTGCTTTGGTCACTCAGGATTTCAGCTACCAGAAACAGGAGAAGCTCCCTTTTTGTAAACCCCGAGATGTTCCAGTTCTTAAGTCAAGGTAGTCCCAGTTTTTCTTTTGGGGGGGAATCCCATGGAATGGGGGTTCTCCGGGAAGGCCAGACCGGGTCTCCGCAGACCCACAAGGGCTTTGTGTGTTACTTGGAGTGTGGTGGGCCTGGGAGATGGTGTGTCACCTCCCCAGCGCACTCCCACTTCCAGGAATCAGGCCTGGAAGTCTGTGACTTCCAAATCAGCAGGTCTTGCTGAGTAAAGAGTCAGAGCCCGGGTGGGTTCCCACACTCGAGGGGCAGCCTGCAGGCTCAGGGACCATGACTATGGCCGCACCAGGCTCCTAACAGAGTGTCCCTGCAGCAGTGACCCAGCGCACCCCGAGCTGTGTCGTGCACCTGCCTGAGCCCTTGCTCTCCACATCTCTTCCCCGGCTGGGCTGCATTTAGGTTGGGTCTGTATCTAGGGGTGATTTGCTGAATCACAGACTTTGTCAAGGTCCAGTCCTAGTAGATTCTGCCCCTTTTCCAGAGAGACTGTAGGCAGTTCTCTTGCAAGATTCTGGTTTATCCCTTACAGTTGGGATGGTGCTGTCCACAGCCCCCTGCCACCTTAGAGAGAAATAGAGGGGATTTCGAGCCGAAAAGGACATCTTCCCTGCCTTCGAGAGGCCCAAGTTCCATCGTGCAGAGAAATCTTCCCTGAGTAACCAAGCACAGGGAGTAGAGGTGGTCTGCGGTGCATGTCGGTGCAGCTTGGGAACCTGCCTCCCCCGTGTACGGGCTCTTGGGGCTTGGACACACGGCTCAGCCTTCATTTCCTCAACTGCGAGATGGGACTATTACGGTAATTAGGTGAGCTCAATGATACGGAGTCACTCCCCCCGAGGAAGCCCTCCCCAACACTGCCTGTCACCTGCCCAGACCATGAGCCCCCAGGAGCGAGAAGGCATCGGCCGGAGTTGGGGGGCAGTGAGGGGCACACACCTGTCCCCTGCGTCAGTAGGATGGGGACAGCAAAGGGCATTTGATCTCTGCAGTGCTGAGGGAAGGGCAGGAAGGCTGAGCGATTTCTGGATGCCCGTGGACCAGGATTTCAAGGATAAGCCCTCGGTGGCCCAGTTCAGTGGGGTGGGAGCCAACCCCAGGGCCTCGGCCTGACCCCAGCAGGTCCTTCAGCAAAGAGGACTTGGACAGCTTCTCAGGTTGTCCTAAGAACAGGCAGATCTATAGAGACAGAAAGCGGAATTGTGGTTGCCTAGGGCTGATGGAAATGCTCTAAAATTGTGGCTCTGGCCAACTAGAAATCACCAGATCCTACACTTGAGATGGGCGAATTGTACAGCTTGTGAATGCTATCTTCTTCTCTTTTTTTAATTTTATTTATTTGCCCAACAGAGATCACAAGTAGGCAGAGAGGCAGGCCAGGGGATGGGGCGGGAAGCAGGCCCCCTGCTGAGCAGAGAGCCCAATGCAAGGCTCCATCCCAGGACCCTGAGATCATGACCCGAGTCGAAGGCAGAGGCCCAAGCCACTGAGCCACCCCAGCACCCCATGAATCCTATCTTCTAAAGAGGTTTTAAAATTACAGCTGAGATGTATGGCCTCATAACACTCCCCCATCCCACCAAGCCCCCATGCTGGTCCCTGCACCCATGGGGACCGGAGACCGCAAGGGGTGGAGCCTCCGGAGCCCAGCACTGCGTGGGGCAGCGGGGAGGGGAGCACTCACTAGGGTGGAGAGAAGCTTCCCGAGCCGAAGGCCCATTGGAGAAGCAGAGAACCATGAGGCCACGGAAGGGCAGCCCCCACACCTGGGGGCTGTGGAGAAGCCGCCCTGCATCAATATTTTTCCAATTCTAAGAATGAATTTCATAGCTCAGTAGATGAGCTTACAGATGAGGCTTGTCTTTTTTTTTTTTTTCTTGGTGTTCAGTACTTCCCTGTGCTTATATTCTTTTTTTTTTTTAGGTCAGAAGTACATGAGGTCTGGGGCATCTGGGGGATTGGTGAGGGTCTGACTCCATCTCAGCTCAGAGCTTGAGCTCAGGGTCGTGAGTTCGAGCCCCACACTGGGCTCCGTGCTGGGTGTGGTGCTTACCTTAAAAAAAAGTACCCGATGTCTAGGGTGCAGTGGGAGACCAGGTGGGGACTCAGGGTCTCCAGCAGGGGGTCGAGGCGTGGCCAGGGGTCGAGGCGGCTGACGGACACTCCTGGCTCTTGCAGGAATCATGTGGCTGGAGATTCTCCTCACCTCCGTGCTGGGCTTTGTCATCTACTGGTTTGTCTCCAGGGACAAGGAGGAAACGTTGCCTCTTGAAGATGGGTGGTGGGGGCCCGGGGCAAGGCCCGCAGCCGCGGAGGATAGCAGCATCCGCCCTTTCAAGGTAGAGACCTCCGAGGAGGAGATCCAGGTAAGGCAGCTTCTGCAGGCGGGGCTGAGCAGGGGGGAGGACAGCGAGGCCCCTGCTGGGGCTCCCCCGCGGCGGGGACGGGCCAGGGAGCAGGTTTCCCGCCACTTTCCCCCCACTGGGCAGGTGCCCAGAGAGACATGTCCAGCCTGCCCCCTGTGCTCACCCGTCCCCTCTACTCCTTCCTCCTCCGGCAGGACCTCCATCCTCTGCCCAAGTTCCAGCCACGCCCAGGTGAGGGGGTGGTGACAACTGTTCCCGGCATGTGCATCCAAGGAAAGGGAAAGCAGCTGCTTCCTCCTCCTTTGCACCGAGGGAAGCCCTGGGAGTGAGCTGACAGGAGAAGGCCAGCAGGTTCTCACCGGGGCTCGGGCAGAGATCCTGAGTGAGAAGAAGCAAGGCTGCGCTGATGTCAGATGCTGTCAGGGTCAGCATTTATTATATGCCTGCTTGGGGGGCAGAGGCTCGTGGTCATGTGCAGTCCCCGCAGTGACCCTGTAGGCTGAAGACTGTTGTCCCCTCTATGGACACATAGGGAATTGGAGCTTGGACAAAGCAACGGGCTCCAGGTGACCGAGATGATAAGCAGGATTTGGGCTCAGGTCCGTCCAACCCCAGAGTGTGCACCCCTCTCCCACACGCTGGAGTCTGGGGTGCCAGGTGGGGTGGGCTGCTGGCCCAGGAGAGTGAGTGGGACCCAGGGCGATCCTGCCCATTCTTGCTTTCATTCTGTGCATATTGGAGCACCTGCTGTATGCAGGTATGGTGCTGGGCTTCCGGAGAAGGGAGAAGTCCTGCTCGCCATTCACTCCCAGTCCCATAATCTAGAGAAGAAGTGGGCACACAGGGAAAGGAACTGAGGGTTTACTAAGGGTACATGCCGTATGAAGTGCCAATAAAAAGTAAGATTTCAGTGAAAAGCAGAAACTGGGCTACACCCAAGAGAAAGCAGGCTGAGGCTCCTTGGGGGGGACCGCCAATGCCTTGCTGTTCAGGACAGAGGCAGGGCCCCGAGGGTCACTCCTCTCATGGGTTCTCAGACCCAGAGCTAAGACATCTGAAACCTGGGTGCTGGAGAGCTCGGGACACTGACCGAGAAGGTAACGGTTGGGAGGCCCCCTGAGCCGAGGCGGACAATGTCCTAGCCCGATGCTGGCCCAGCAGGCTTCCTGGTCTGTGCCTTGATCCCAGCGGAGTTACAGCGTTTCCCAGTGCTGAGTCTCCGAGTCTGCAGACCGCAGCCGTGGGACAACTCAGTCCTGCCGCCTGCTGATCCGGATAGCTTTTATGTGTCTCCAAATGGCTGAAAAACCACCCAGAAAAGAACACTGTCTCGAGACATGTGGAAATCACATGGCATGAGGGATTCCATGTCTGTAAATAAAGTTTTACCGAAACACGGCCGTGTCCGCTCGTCCGCGACTTGCCTGCTTCCATACTGCAAGGACAGAGTGGACCAGAGGCAGCTTCAAAAGCCTAAAATAGGGACGCCTGGGTGGCTCAGTTTGTTAAGCGGCTGCCTTCAGCTCAGGTCATGATCCCAGCGTCCTGGGATTGAGTCCCATATCGGGCTCCTTGCTTGGCAGGGAGCCTGCTTCTCCTTCTACCTCTGCCTGCCACTCTGTCTGCCTGTGCTTGCTCTTGCTTCTTTCTCTATGACAAATAAATAAATAAAATCTTAAAAAAAAAAAAAAAAAAACCTTAAAAAAAAAAAGCCTAAAATAGTTACTGGCTGGCCTCTGACCAAAAAAGGTTTGCTGGTCCCTGCGTAAGCCTAGATAAATGAAAGATGGGTATCGTTCGTATGGTTAAAAATAAGGAAGAGTGAAGTAAAAAAAAAAAAAAAAAAATACTGAAGTCAAAGGTGAAGAACATAGGGGCGCCTTGTGGGGGCTCAGTCGGCTCAGTGGCCGACTCTTGGTTTCAGCTCAAGTCACGATCTGGGGGTCCTGGGATCGAGCCCTGCGCCCGGCTCCGCGTTCAGCAGGGAGTCTGGAGTTTCTCTCTCCCTCTGCCCCTCACCCCCTTATCAACTGAGGCGCTCTCTCTCTCTCCCTAATATATTAATTGTTTAACACGTGAATGACATAGGCTTTAGGAACAGCCACTGTTGTGGGAAACAAGGAGATTTCTCCTGGGGTCAACCTGACTGGCCGGGACGTACATCTGCAGACCGATGACCTCCCGTCCTCCAGCGGGATGGGAGGCCGCTTGGCCTCGACCGCTCACGCTATCTTGTGGCGGCCGGCTGCACTCTGTCTTCTGGAAACAAACCTGCTTTGTGCTCTGCCCCCAACCCCTGTCTCTCCCCGGCTCCTGTGTTTGCTCCAGGACTTACACCGGAGGATTGACAGGGTCCGTTTGACCCCACCTTTGGAGGACGCGCGTTTCCATTTTGGCTTCAACTCCACGTACTTGAAGAAAGTCCTTTCCTACTGGCGGAATGACTTTGACTGGAGGAAGCAGGTGGATATTCTCAACAGGTACCCCCACTTCAAGACTAGGATTGAAGGTACGTTTGCACACCAGCCGCTGGGGAGGGCGGTCTGTTGTGGGAGCGGCCTTTGTCGGTGCAGGACGTGATGCGGACCCCACTTAGAAGCCAAATACCAGTCCTCCAGTGGATTTGTAGGGTCACCTTTCTGCTGGGCACAAAGATGCCGAATCCCCACCAATCTAGTGGGCGTGCGAGGAAGACAGGAAAACACATGAGTCATTTCAAAGCCAAAGTAACACAGAATCTGGATAGAACAGCTGTGGAGAGGAGGGAGCAGAGGTCTGGGCCTGCCATGGCCGCGGGCAGCTCAGCCCGTCTTGAGGCCTCGGAGTCCGGGCTACTGTGTCCGCTCAGAGTGCTCGGCCCAGCAGGCGAGGTCCCGTGGAAGACTGCCCTTTCTGTCTCCAGCCCTCCGCCTTGCGTCCCTCCTGGGTGGCAGGTTGTCCCACAGCTTTTCCTGGAGGGAAGGTGCCTCTCAGATAGTCTTTCCAAGGTCACCTCAAGATCACTTGGGCTGAGGGAACTGTTGCCTCAGTGAAAAAGGTTTTTTCCCCACTTTGATGGAGAAATCGTTGAGACCCATCACGGTGCGAGGTTGAGGTGTGCAGCGTGATGGTTTCGCTGACGTCTGCAGTGAAGTGATCAGCACAGGAGGCTCCGCTAGCATCCAGTTGCTCCTACAGATACGACACAAAGACACAAAGCCCTTGTCTCCATGTGGCGAGAACTCAGGATTTTGCCATCCCTCCAAGTCCCACAGCAGGGTCGGCTACGAGACACCCCCCACCCCCGGTGCTTCCTTCCCTTACATGTGGGGTTTGAACCCTCTGACCACCCCCCCTCCCCCCCTCCCTATAACCACACGTTTGATCTTTTTTCCTGAGTTTGTTTGTTGTTTTGTTTGAGATCCTACGTATCAGTGAGATCCTGCAATGTTTGCCTTTCTCCATCTGGCTTATCTCACTTAGCGAGATGAAGGCATCATCTTGTCACGGGTGGTAGGGTTTCCTCGGTTTTCATGGCTGAATGATATTCCATCGTGCACACGTGCACCACGATGTCTCTATCCATCCCTCCATCCGTAGACATGACTTCGCTACTATAAATAATGCTGCAGTGAACTTGGGGAGCGGATATCTCTTTGAATTAATGTTTTCATTTTCCCCAGAACGGGATTGCTGGGCCATATGGTCGTTGTGAGTTTCATTTTTTGAGGACCCTCCACCCTGTAAATGGCTGCACCCATTTACAATCCCAGCAGCAGAGCACGAGGGTTCCTTTTCCCCCGCATCCTCGCCAACACTAGGTTTCTCTCATCTGTGTCTTTTGATCGTGTCCATTCTGACAGGTGGGAAGTAACATCTCGTTGTGGTTTTGATTGGCATTTCCCTGAGCATCTTCTCATGTGTCTGTTGGCCGTCTGGGTGTCTTCTTTGGAGAAGCGTCTGTTCAGGTCCTTTGCCCATGTTTTAATTGGGTGGTTTTTCTGCTACTGAGCTGTATGAATTCTCTCTGTATTTTGGAGATTAACCCGTTATCAAACACACATTTTGCAGGTATTTTGTCCCATTCCACAGGTTGTCTTTTCACACTGTGGATGGTTTTCTTTGCTCTGCAGAAACTTTTGAGCTTGATGTTGTCCCACATGTTTATTTTTTGCTTCAGTTGCTTGAACTTTAGGTGTCACATCCAAGGAACCATCACTAGGACCCACGTCGGGGGAGCTTTGTGTCTGTTTCCTTCTAGGAATTCCGTGGTTTCAGGTCTTCCCTTTAAGTATTTGATCCATGTTGGGTTAACTTTTGTGAGTGGTGTGAGGTAGGGGTCCAGCTCCATTGTTTCGCATGTGAATATCCAGTTATCCCGGCACCGCTGATCAAGAGACCATCTTCTCTCCTATTCAGCATCCTTGTCAAAGATTAGTTGACTGTACATCCCTAGGTTTATTAACAGGCTCTCAGTTCTGTTCCACTGGTCTGTTTGTCTGTTGGAAAAGCACGTCTTAACCCTAGGAAGATTTAGAATCAAACAGAAATGTTGGGGCCCCTGGCTGGCTTGGTCGGTGAAGTGTGTGACTCTTGATCATGGGGTTGTGGGTTTGAGCCCCACACTGAGTGTAGAGATGACTTAAGAATAAAATCTTTAAAAATAATAATAAAATGTCAACAGTATGGAGAAAACAATATTTGTGAGTTGAACTCAAAGGCTTAATAGAGAGCTAGGTCTCATAACTTTATTTTGTAACTTTAGTAAGGTGAGGACTAATTTTAAATATAAATTGGTTATTGCTGTGCCCCTTAGGGGACACTGATGTCTTCATCACGAGCCTCACAAGAGGACCTAAGCCATTTCCTCCACGCTGAAGTATATACAGGTCCTTGTATGTGATTTCCAAAGGTTGCCTTTAGCAGGGCTGCGCCAGAGGGCCTGGCTTCCTCACGGTGACTGGGATCGCCAGCTGTGCAGCCCCAGCTCTTCCCCAGTCCTATAGCCGGTGCTGACAGGCAGGCATCTCCTGGACCCAGGCATTCTGCTGGGCCTGGGGCCCCACGGCCAGGGAACGGGCTCCCTGCCTTTACTCAGGGGTGAGGGTTTCTGTGAGGGAGGAGGCTCTGGGAGCTTCATGAGCCCAACATACCGCCTGGAAGTGTGACAGAAGGCTTCCTGGAGGAGGTGGCAGCATGTAAGCTGAGACTGAAAGGATGAATAGGAATTTGCCACTTATGTGGGGAATGTGGTCCAGGAGGAGGGAACAGCATGTTCAAAAACCCAGAGGCAAGTGGCACTAAAGGGCTGCTCCGTTCCTGGCAGCTGCAGGCTGGAGAAAGTCTTGCCCCCCAGACATCATGGCACAGAGCAGTGCAAGCTCCACAGGGACTAACTTCAGGCATCGAGTCATCCTGGGCCGCAGCCCACTGTGACTGAACCCGTGTGCGGGTCAGCCACGTCTCCTGGCTGACGGCCTGACCCCGGCCCAGCCAGCCTTTGTGCTTCTCTTTCCCTGGGTCCCCAGCCTGCGTGGTCCGAGAAAGGCTCCCTCCTCCCACCTCCCTCCTCCCTCTGGCTGCTGCCATCCTCATTCATCCCGCAAGCTGACCCCTCTCGGGTCCTCTCTGCCCCTAACCTGTGTTCCAGGCTCTGCATTTGCTTCCCTGTCCTGTGAGGAGGCCTGGGTCTCCCTCCGGAAATTAGTCTCTAGCCTCAGAGTCTGGGGGTGAGCAGGTGGGGTCTCCAGAGGACTCAGGGCAGCCCACCCTGTCCCCCCTACCCCAGAGAAGACAGCATTGCTGAGTCCCTGGGGGGCCGAGGTTCAGGGCCCCAACTAGCTCGGCACTTTACCCTTCGTCTCCAGCCCCTGTCCCGGCTCGGGTCCTGGTCCCTGACCCCCTCCACTCATGTCCCCTTTGCTACCCAGCAGGAGCCCACCTCCTGGGCCTGGAGCAGCCCACAGCACCACAGACAAGTGGGGACACCTGGGGAGCAGGGGGCTTGCTTCCTCCGCCAAGGAAAGCCCCCTGTAGGGCAAATTAGGAAGTATGAGTTTTGAAAATTTTTCTTTATTTTTAAAATTCAAATGTATATACATATATATACACATATATATGTGTGTGTTAATTTATTTATTTGTTTGTTTATTTTAAAAGATTTTATTTATTATTGACAGAGGGAGACTCAGCAAGAGAGGGAACACAAGCAGGGGGAGAGGGAGAGGGAGAAGCAGGCCTCCCACCAAGCAGGGAGCCCGATGCAGGGCCCGACCCCAGGACCCCAGGATCATGAACTGCGCCAAAGGCAGACGCCTAACGACTGAGCCACCCAGGCGCCCTAAAATTCAAATATTTAAAATTTGAACAGTATACAAGGACACAGCCTCGGTCTCGCCCCTTCTCCTTCCCCGCTTCCCACCCCGGACAGCTTTTGCTCCCCTCACACGCGGGCTCACGTGCAC
Organism: Mustela nivalis; assembly: GCF_964662115.1. Classification (NCBI taxonomy): domain Eukaryota; kingdom Metazoa; phylum Chordata; class Mammalia; order Carnivora; family Mustelidae; genus Mustela; species Mustela nivalis. The sequence goes on along the minus strand of NC_139035.1, from coordinate 29,328,655 downwards.
GCCTCCAGCGACCACCCGTGCACACCAGCACACGTGTGGATGCGTGGGGCCGCCCAGCTGTGCACGCAGACGAGGTAGACACCCTCACGCATGGTGCAGTGTGTTCCAGAGGAGGAGCAGTTACCTTCCAGAATAAACGCTAGAGCGGGCAACCTGGAGGGACACCAATAAAAAGGCTCGGAAGCGGAGTGTACGTAGGGTTCTGGTTTTGCTCAGAGAAAGTTATGATCTGTATTTCTTTAAAAAATCTGAGCTGGGGCCGCCTGGGTGGTACTCTCAGTTGAGCGTTCGACTCTTGGTTTCCGTTCAGGTCGTGATTTCTCAGGGTCGCGAGATCAAGCCCCAAGTCAGGCTCCACACTCCGCCGGGAGCCCGCTGGGGATTCTCTCTCCCTCAGCCCCGCCCTCTGCTCGCTCATGGCTCTCTCTCTCTCTCAGATAAATAAATCTTGAAAAAAAAACTCTGAACTGCTACAGTCCAGAGAGTCTAAGGAGACATGACAGCAGACCATAACATGGGGTCCTGGATGGCATCCTGGAACAGGAAAAGGCCGTTAGGTAAAAACTCAGGACATCAGAGCCATAGTCCATTGTCTGTGTCAGTATTATTCAGTCTTTAGAAAAGAAGGAAGCCCTGCCCTAGATGACCACATGGGTGAACCTTGAGTACATTCTGTTGAGTGATATAATTCAGTCCTACGAGGACACATACTGCACGATCCCACGGATGGGGGGAATCCCCAGCTGTGACGCTCTTAGAGGCAGAGAAGCGGATGGCGGGGCCGGGAGGCGGGGAGGCGGGGAGACTCTTGGTAATGGGCTTAGAGTCTCAGTTATGCCAGAGTAAGTTCTAGACACCCGCGGGCGCATCATGCATCGTGCTTGCAGTTGGCGGTGCCGGATGGCATGCGAACCAGTTTGTGAGAAGGGATTAAATGTTCTTCCTGCCAGAAAATTTTAAAAATAAAAATGTTTCTAAAACTAAGGAAATCTGAATAAATGATGGATTTTAGTGAAGTTACGAACGTATTAGTACTGGTTCGTTCCTTGTAACAAATGTACCAGACTAATGTAAGCTGTTAATGACCAGGAAACTGGGTGTGGGTTCGTGGGAACTTCCTGTACGGCCTCACTGTTTTTCTATAAATGTGAAATTGTTCCATAAGGGTGCCTGGCTGTCTCCATGGAGCCTGAAACTTCTTTTTTTTTTTTAAGTAGGCTCCATCCTGAGATCAAGACCTGAGCTGAAACCAAGAGTCGGACACTTAACAGACTGAGCCACCCAGGCAGCCCGAACACACTAATCTTGACCTTGGGGTCATGAGTTTGAGCCCCACCCTTAAAAAAAAAAAAACTGTTCCAAAATAACAAATTTACTTTTAAAAATTTGGAAAGACAACATAATGTTCTCTTCAGTTAGTTGTATTATGTGTGGTTTTCCCCCTTTTGATTTATATGGATTTTCCATTTCTTACGATAAACATGTACTGTTTATGTAATGAATTAGCAGTGGCCCAGAACGAGAGCTGGTTGTGGAGAGCTGGTCATGGTGCGGGGCCCCACAGGGGACAGCAGCGCAGGCTGTGTTTGCCTTTAACGCCCAGGCACTCTCCAGGTCACTTGCCTGGGAAGGGACTGCCCTCGGAGGGACTCCGGGGGGGACTGGAACCCATTCACACACCCTCGGCCTGGATATGTTCGTAATGCCCAGCACGCCACTCAACCTTAAAAAAATGTCTCCACTTAAAAGAAGCTATGCTCTGAATTTATATCCCTTTTAGAAGTATTAGGAAGTTCAGAAAACACACAAAAAAGAAAATAATTGGGGACACCTGGGTGGGTCAGTCGTTAAGCAGCTGCCTTGGCTCAGGTCATGATCTTGGGGTCCTGGGATCAAGCCCCCCTGTCAGGTTCCCTGCTCAGTGAGGAGTCTGGTTCTCTCTCTGCCCCTACCACCCCCCTCTCGTGCTCGCCCGCACTCTCCATTGCTCAGAGGAAGCTACTTTTTAGGTGTTTGTGGTCTGTCCTTCCAGACTTTAAAATGTATATACATGTGAGTTCATATACACACAGTCTACGTATACACAACACACGTGACTGCTCAAATGAGATATTTGACTTGGTGATTTGCTTTTACCAATTGGCAGTGAGCTGTTTTACATGTTAAATAAAAACGTATTTACACTGTCATCTTAAACTTATCATATTCCAGTGTAAACCTATAATCTCTTTCAGCCTCTAGTGCTGGATAGACAGGGTTTTTTTCTCCCAATCTCTTTTTAAGATTTTATTTATTTGTCAGAGAAACAGAGAGAGAGAGAGCACAAGCAGGGGGAGAGGCAGGCAGAGGGAGAAGCAGGCTCCCCACAGAGCAAGGAGCCAGATGCGGGGCTTGATCCCAGGACCCTGAGATCATAACCTGAGCTGAAGGCAGACGCTTAACGATGGAGCCACCCACGTGCCCCTCAATCTTTTTTTTTTCCCCAAGATTTTCTATTTAAGCGATCTTCACACCCAACACGGAGCTCGAACTTACAACCCTGAGATCAGGAGAGGCAACCGCTCTACCAACTGAGCCGGCCAGGCGCCCCTCCCCCAGTCTTCACAATATTAGGCAGCCTTGGCAAGCGCATGGCCGGCCAGCCCCAGGCAGGGCTCATGCTCCCATGTGTAAGGGCCATGGTCCCAGTCTGTACCTTGCAGGGCACCCCTGTGGCTGGAGCACCCAGTAGACACACCGCCAGCATGGGTGGCCGCTGTGCTCAGTACCGTGGAGGCTGCCCGAGCTCTGGGAAGGGGGGTACTGTGCACAAAGGGGGAGCCATGGCTGCAGCCTCGCCCATCCCCGTGGGCTGACTGTGCTCTGTCCCCCAGGGCTGGACATCCACTTCATCCACGTGAAGCCCCCCCAACCGCCATCTGGCTGCACCCCAAAGCCCTTGCTGATGGTGCATGGCTGGCCCGGCTCCTTCTACGAGTTTTATAAGATCATCCCACTCCTGACTGACCCCAGGAGCCACGGCCTGAGCGAGGAGCATGTGTTTGAAGTCATCTGCCCTTCCATTCCTGGCTACGGCTTCTCGGAGGCATCCTCCAAAAAGGGTACGGAGTGCTACTGGGGCCTCTGAGGGTCAGGTCTTCCCACAGGCAGGGAGCCAGCAGGGGCAGCTCCCTTTGGAGCCTGGGGGTAGGGCCCAGATGGCTAGCGCTCCTTCTCGGGTTCTCCTGGGGGGGCGGGGGGGTGGAGGATGGGCAGAGCAGCTTGTCCTCAGGGGCCAGCACTGGCCTCGGGGCCTGCACTCCTGGGCTCTCAGGGGCCCCCCACACTGGTTCAGGGTCACCTTTGTGCTTCTTGCTCATCCAGGCCGGCCCTCGCACAGCACAGGCCCCCAGAACCTCGCGGTGCCAGCCTGAGCCCACCGCCCCTTGCTGTGTGGCCGTCCACTCGCTGATCCTCTCTCCCACCAGAGGCCGGGCACACACCAGTGGCCAGGCCGCTTTCTCCTCTTCTTGAGCTGCTGTTACCCCAGCCTGGGGCAAGGGCTGTGGGGGAGATGAGGAATTTCCTGGGAGCCCAGGGAGTGGCCCTCCGTGACTCTGTTCTATCCCTCCAAACCAGGCTTGAACTCCGTGGCCACGGCCAGGATCTTTTACAAGCTGATGCTGCGGCTGGGCTTCCGGGAATTCTACATTCAGGGCGGGGACTGGGGGTCCCTGATCTGCACCAACATAGCCCAGATGGTGCCCAGGTGAGGATCCCCGTCATGTGGGGGAGGTTGCCATCCGGGCAGGGGGTCCACGTGGGCACCCCTTCTGAGCCTTGGTGCGTGCTCACTGGGGCTCAGCCCAGCATAGTGTCTGTGGGCCTGGGACAGGGGAGTGAGGCCCCCGTCACTCTGCTGGGCCTGGGGCACCTTGAGGTGGATTCTGTCCTGGGAGTCACAAGGGGTTGGGGACTCTGAGCCAGGTGCCCCGGCAGAGGGGGCAGGTAGAGGAAGGGAAAGTCAGGCAGTGGAGCTTTCTGGAGGACCAAGCCCCGGAGGAGACCAGAACATTCTAGAAACTCTGTCTTTTTCTCCCCATCATGGGGCCACCCCAGAGGGGCAGGTTCCAGGAGGGCTGGCACTACAGCCAGAGGGCTCATCTCCCCTCCCCCAGCCCTGCATCAGCCTCACCCAGACCTTCTCTCTGCCCTCAGCCACGTGAAAGGCCTGCACTTGAACATGGCTTTCATTGTAAATCCTGGCATCCTGACCCTTCTTCTGGGACGGCGTTTCCCGCGGCTTTTCGGCTACACGCAGAGGGATATGGAGCTGCTGTTCCCCTTCAGGGAGAAGGTTTTCTACAGCTTGCTGAGGGAGAGCGGTTACATGCATATCCAGTGTACCAAGCCCGACACCGTGGGTGAGTGCGTGCTTCCGGCCAGGGGGCCTCACCCAACCCCATGACACTGCTCGGGATGGGCAGAATCTCCTGGGCGGGATCCGAGCTCGTTCTCGGGCTGCAGTGCTGGGCAGAGGTCAGGCGAGGCAGATACCTGCTGGAGCAGACTCGGTGGGCCCTGGGGTCTGGACCCCTGAGCCCTGCACCCTGAGGCTAAGTTGAGCAGGGAGACTTGTGGCCCGGCAGCCCCAGGACTCTGGGGGTTGGAGGGGGTCAGGATGCATTTGGAACTGTTCCCCCAATTTGGACTTTGAGGCTGTTTCTTATTTTTTAAGAATCAGAGCATATAAACTAAAAAACCCCACCTTTTTTTTTTTTTTTTAGTTTTTTTTATTTATTTAAGTAATCTCTGTACTCAACGTGGGGCTGAAACTCACGACCCTCAGATCAAGAGTCGCATGCTCTTTGGACCAAGCCAGCCAGGCACCCCAAAACTCCATCTGGGTCTCCCCAAACATGGGAAGCCACCCATGCCATGGAGAGACCCAGGAGCAGTGGGGACAGCATTTTTTTCTCCCTTTTTCTCAGATGAGTGTTCCAAGGCCAAGGGTCGAGTAGATAGGGGGTGCATGAGCGCCCCAGGAGCAAGGGCAGCGCTATACCCCGACACAGGGCCCTGACTGTTAGCTGGTCCCAGGCCCGGGTCAGTCCCTCCCTTGCTTCTCCCCACCCCAGGCTGCGCTCTGAACGACTCCCCCGTGGGCCTGGCTGCCTATATCCTGGAGAAGTTTTCTACCTGGACCAACCCGGAGTTTCGAGACCTGGAGGATGGAGGCCTGGAGAGGTGAGACCCTGCCGTCTAGCTGGCAGCCAGCATGTCCTACCTACGTGTGGGTGCCCCTCGGACCCTCGCCCTGGTGAATACGGCCCCAGTTCCTCTGGATGAGGGAGCAGAGGCACAGAGAGGCCTAGTGACTCTCTCCAAGCCTCATAGTAGAGCGGTCAGGAACAGGATACAGGGCTGGAGTATGTCTATGGTCCTTTTGCTAAACAGTCCCCTCCTGGGATCAGCGGGTCCAGAGGGCATCAAGCCCCCTTTATTGCCAAGAGGTGGGAGCAGCCAGGGACCCCTTCCCGCCAGAGCCTACAAGAGCCCAGCATGGCCACCTGACTATGTGCCTGGGGAAGCCAGGCCTGGAGGCGACTGCAGGGAGCCTAGGAGTACGTGACTTCCACGCCTCTGGCCTGACTCGGGCTCCATCAAGGTCAGCCCTGACTCAGCTTCTCCAGCACCCATCCCTGTCTTCTTTGCTTTGGGGGCACACAGAGCACCAGACACAGTGCTGGGGTGGGAGTGGGGTGAGCTGGGGCTGGCTCCCACCTGGGACACGGGGACCATGCTGAGGCAGTGCTCTAACCCCAGCACCTAGAAGGAAGCTTGAGCTCCACAAACATGCACTGGACGAATGAGCCCTGGCTGTTTAGAGTCCTGAGAAAGGAGGATCGGCTCCCTCTCTGGGGCAGGGAGGGAGTCGGGAAATGACAGGGAGAATCTATTTGATCGGGACCTTGCAGGGTGAGTGGGAGTTTGCCGGTGAAAAGGATGGAGGAGAGTTTAGGCAGAGAGAAGAGCAGAGCGAAGGTGGGAGGGAGAGAAACGCGAGGTGCTCTTGGAAAGACTGACTTTGCCGCGGATGGGGGCAGGAATGCGGGGGCCACACCATGAGCCCAACCCTCAGGGTGGGATCCATTCCCTGCCCCACGCTGGGCAGGGCCTGGCGGCAGAGGGGTTCTACCAGCATGTCCTTGGCAAGGAATGGCAGGACAGCCAGGGCTCAGTGGGGGGATGGTCAGGGGGAGCAGGGACAGCCAGGGCTCAGTGGGGATGGGGAGGGGTGGGGGAGTGGGGATAGCCAGGGCTCAGCAGGAGTGGGGGGAGGCAGCAGCAGAGGGAGCAGTTTCTAGCTCCCCACCAGGCTGCAGGGATGCCCTTCATCAAGCAGGAACTAGGGAATGAGGAGGGGAGCCTCGGAGTGTCTGTGCCCATTTGGATGGTAGAAGTGTGCACATGGATTTGGATACAGACACACGTGAGCGTGCACGTGTGGGAGCACTTGCATCTGTGAGCGTGCGTGTCCACCAAGGGCTCGAAATGCAGGCTGCTTCCGGTGTGGACTTGCTGAGTGGGAGATGCCTGCTTGGTTAGGGACTGAAATGGGCAATCTGGAGCCCCAGGGAGGGGTCGAGGGGAGGAAATTACTTTCTCTGTGCTCTGGGGGGAATGAGCAGGCTGGGCAAGCAAACGGGGGGTGGGGCAGAGTCTGGTGGAAGCCCCTACCTGGACAAGGGTTGGCGAGTGTGGGTTGGCAGTTGCAGGGATGCAGAGAGGGGGGCAGAGGGGAGACAGGAAGGTAGGCCTGGGTGGTATGGACCCCAGGCAGGGGAGGGGGAGTGTCCCTGGAGGAGGCCAGTGAAGGGATGAGCATGGGAGGCGCAGCTCTCCGAAGCCCCCAGATCTGGAATCGAGCAGGGAAGGCAGGAGGGGAGCTGCTCCACAGAGCTGGTATCCTCTGGGGTTTATGGACCATCAGGTGGGTCTGGGTGCCAGAATGCACAGGACTGATGGCATTGAAGGGGTATCATGGCAGTGGGGCGGGGGGCAAGGTGTGAAGCTAGTGGATCTGGGCGCATTGGGGGGCTCTTCTGGGAGGGAAGGCTGAGGGCTGAGAGGGGCGGAAGATGAGTAGGGGGAGGGCATTGGGGGGCAGAGGTGGTGGGCACCAGCACCTGGACAGGGGAGGCCATGGAGGGCTCCTGGGGTCTCTGGACACAGGGTAGCATGAGGGGACCCAGTAAGAGCAGGACAGAGCCCAGGTGGCATGTGGGGTTTCAGGTTTCCCTGTGCCCCCACAGTAAGAACCAGATGGCTCTTTCCTCCGCACGAGTGGAGCCCCACAGCCTGGGTGGGTTCCCGTGCCGGGCGGGGAGGTCCCAGTCTGCCTGGCCTCAGGGATAATATGCACTTGCCTGGGCATCTGAGCAGGAGGCCGGGTGGCTGGGGGTCCCCAGGGCTCACAGCCTGAAGGCCGTGCCAGGCTCTGAGGGGCCTCCGGGGCTGCTTCTGCAGGAAGTTCTCCCTGGACGACCTGCTGACCAATGTCATGCTCTACTGGACAACGGGCACCATTGCCTCCTCCCAGCGCTTCTACAAGGAGAACCTGGGCCAGGGCTTCATGGCCAACAAGCACGACCGGTGAGTGTGGCCGAGCCCGCAGCAGGTAGCCGCCAACGGGCCTCCAGGGCTGGGAGCAGCCAGACCACCGGCTCTCCACCCCCTGAGAGGCTTGACCCCCAGGGAGGGTCTTTGATGGCCAGACCTTGCAGCACAGCTGGCTCTTCCACAGAAGGAGACTCCAGTGGGTTAGAATTGAAGAGGGTGTTTAGAACCCTGGGTCTGTCCTTTCTGGCTCCCTGTGGGTGGGCAAACAGACCCCTACTCCCCCATCCCCAGTCCCCACTGCAGGGGACAGAAGGGGACCAGGATGCCACCTTGCCCGTCAGCGGGATCTCTCTCCTTCTAGGATTAAGGTCCACGTGCCCACAGGCTTTGCTGCCTTCCCTTGTGAGTTAATGCATGTGCCGGAAAAGTGGGTGAAGTTCAAGTATCCGAAACTCGTTTCCTATTCCTACATGGCCCGCGGGGGCCACTTTGCCGCCTTTGAGGAGCCAGAGCTGCTGGCCCGGGACATCTGCAAATTCGTGGGGCTGCTGGAGCAGCGCTGATGCCCGTGGGGCTGGCTGTCACCCACAGGTTCCCTGGCCGACAGCTGTCCTCCCCGCCCCAGGGCCCTCCCAAGGAGCAGGGAGACCCCCCTCTTCTCTTTGCAATGATGTATGCCCCACACCTGTCCCCCGCCCCTGCTGGCCCCCTGTTCACTGCCCCCCTCCAGCGCTCCCACACGCATGTCAGTGATGATAAATGATTCTATTCCTAAGAATGGCTGGAAGCAGGTGACATGGGCATACCCGTCCCAAATGGGGAGCCGTCCCAGTACAGCTGGCAGGTTGGGTCTGGGTTGGGGAGGGGGGGTCCCCACTGGGAAGGGCGGAACAGGCCCGGGGTGGGGGGGGGCACCGGGACACTCCATCCCCTCCTCATGTCCCTGGCTGCCCAGAGTATGGGGCTGCTGTTGGGGGGAGGGGGTGGGTGGCAGGGGGCCTGGGCTACCACCCACCTGGCCCCTGTGCCTCTGGCACCCCCTGGAGGCCGTGGGAGGCTGCCAGTCCCCATCCCCACAGGGAGAAAAAGGAAGAGGCCACCTGTCCTTCCAGCCAGGTTTGCAGCCCACCCAGCCGGGCCAGGCCCACTGCCTGCCTGTTCCCACAGCAGCTCCCAGATCGGAGGGGGAGGGCTGGGCACCAGCCCTCGTCTGGACCCCTCTCCAGCTGGGATCCGCTGCAGGCTTTTTGGTTATTGGCTAGTTGAGGGGTCTTCTGGGGCTGGGCAAGTCGCGTGTCTTCCCTCGTACCAGATTCCGTCACCACAGCAATGGGGCTGTGGGTGCACAATTCCAATATGGGATTCTGCCCCAAATCCCCAGGGACGGCATCCCAGCTACAGAGCTGGACGTTGGTGCAGGAGGGGGACCTGGAAATGAGCCGGGTTCAGAGCTGCTCAGCTCCCGTCCCCTCTGCTGTGGCCAGGAAGGCCAGTGCTCACCACCCAATGGCAGTCTCAGCCTGCCCCCTTGGCCAAGGGCAAGAACACCTTTCCGGTTCCATCGCTTAAGAGCAGCTGTGCTTAAAACAGGTGGGAAGTCATCCTGGGCTCGGCTGGGGCCTGAGTCAAGCCACCTTCCCGCCTGGGTCTCCTCTCCTGGCTCCGAGTCTGGCCCGGCAGCCCTCAGGCCTCCTGGTAGGCAGGTATGCTGTTGTCACTGTCCCCGGGGCCCTGGGACAGTCTCGCTGATGCTATGGATGGCGCCATAGGTCTGCTGCTGCTGCGGGGACAGGGCTGTCCTCTCTGAGGACAGGCCGCTCAGAATCCGGGGCACGTAGGGCTGCCAGCAAACAGGGGAGGAGGGGCTGAGTGCTTGGAGCATGGGGTGCAGGGGGAGCGGGGCATGAGACTCTGAACCCGCTCCTCCCCTGCTTCCTGCTGCGAGGCCCCAGAGCCCAGTAAAGGGGACTCAGGCCCTCCACCTGTACTGCCTCCTCCCCTGTCTGCAGGGGCAGGTGACCTCCAGGAATGCATCTTTCTGAGAACACTCTCCCCACTGGGGCTGGTCCGAGGACAGACACACAGGCCCAGGGAAGACAGGGGCAGGAGAGAAGGCTGCTCTACCCTGGGTCTCTGGCAGGGACCCTGGGGGCCTCCCACAGCAGGCACTGGGGCCACCCTGTTTCCTGCACACTTACACAGCCACAGGCCCCTACCACACTGCCCTGGGAGAGGCCTGAGTGCAGGGGGCATGAAACCTGCAGAGAAGGAACCAGGGCCTAAAACCGGAACCAGGGGGTGGGGCGGCATCTTGGCCAAATGTGGCTTCACCGGCATCAGCAATCACTTCTGGAATGTGGCTTTACCAGTGCTGGTGAAGCATCCCGTGGGACTAGGGATTCCTTCTGGAACTGTGGCTGCCACATGATTGAGGCACTTTTGTGTGCGCCCTCCCCCCGCCCTGCCCCAGGGAGCCCCCCAGGCTGGTGGCTGGGGAAAAAGGAGAACTTACCGTGAAGGCTGTTGGCCTGGGGGCATCTGCCTCACTTCCTCTGTCACTGCCAGAGTCCTCCGTCTGCAGATGACAGCAAAGACTCACCGTGATCAACAAAACCCATCTCCCTGAACCAGCAGCCTCGGAACAAACCGACCATTACCACCTGGGATGACAGTACTGGAGGGCACCAAACTCCCTGCAGCAGGCTGGGGGAGCTGGCCGCTCGGGGGGTTGGGGGGAGGGGAGGGAAGCCACACATGGCACCCAGCCACCCATGCCTTCCCCATGGATAAACAAAACATGGACAAGACTGCCCACAGGCTGGGCTGTGACAAGGTAGGGACTGCCCCCACCAGCTCCCCACCCATGTCCCCGTGGAACCCCTTACCCTGTAGTTCAGTGGGCTGAGGTGCTTGAAACATCCGAAGCAGGTGTAGGCCACGCAGACCAAGATGGTGAGCAGCACGACCAGGAGCGTAAACAGGGTGAGGGGGGCCCTCAGACCTGGGGACAAAGGGACGCCAGCCATGCTGGGGGGGGAGAGGGGCCACAGCTGGTGCGGCAACCACGTGGAAACTCTCCCGAGGCCAGGAGGGTGTCATCTAGCCAGGAGCAGCGGGAGAGGGACCCGCTGAACGGGTCATCCCTGGTCAGATTTCAGGAGCTGGGACCCCAAGCCCCGCTTCCTTGCTGGGCTGGCTCCCTGGCAGCTCCATGCCCTGGGCTAGGTGGGATGGAGGCCCCCTCCCCCGACCAGGGCTCGGTCACAATCCTTCTGCTTTTTTCATAGGCTGAGAGTGGCTGCTTCTCCTCCCATGGGCCCCCACTTCTGCACTGTGCTGAAGACCTGGGCCCACCCGCGCCCCAAACGGCAGCCTACACCAGCTTGTCCTCTCTGGTTCAGGCCTTCTCTGTAAGGTTTCTCCACTGACATGGGGTCCCCGGGGGCCCCTGGGTTCCAGCCAGCTCTGGCCCTGCTGCCCCCATCAGCCCTTGTCCGGGACCCACATTGCGATAGGGCACCCCAGTGAGGAATCCGACCAGCCGGTGTGCACGCAGCACCGTGAGCCCCACTCCGCTCCCCCCGCAGCCCGCCCTGGTCAGAAGGGCCCCTCACCCAGGCGCAGGAAGGAGAAGAAACAGAGCCAGAAGAGGCAGAGGATGGGTGCAGCCAGAGCCTGGTTCACGGCTGCCAGGTGGATCCTCTTCTCTAGCTTGGCCGGGAGGTAGGCAAAGTAGAGGTTGTGCCGGTCCACCATGTGCTTGAGCAGGATGTAGATGAGGCCTGCGGAGGTGGGGCTGTGAGCAGCAGGCCCGGCTGGGCCACCCCAGCCATAGGCCCACCACCTCCTGCTTCCCGGGACTGGCTCCGCAGCCTGCCCATTTGGAACCCAAGTAGGATGTCTAATGTATAAATATATACATATTTTGGTGCCGAAACCTGGGAACCTGATGTTTACTTTAGTGGCAAGACCTTGGTCTTCAAGGTCAAACGGTCCCCAGTCCAAATCCAGGTCTGCTCCTCACTGCGTCCCACTTCATCGCTGGGTTTCATCAGCGAAAGGGGTACAGAAACCACACCTGCCTCGCAGCCCGTGTGGCACGTGGCGGCGAGATCCCGGTGGTGTGCAGCAGCACAGGCCTGGCTGAGTGCGGGCGGCCCACTGCAGAGCCGTTCCAGCAGAGGGTGACCCAGCACCCCACCCCCAGCCACTCACCGAAGGGTGCGATAATGGGGCAGGTGATGCTGTAGGCCATGATGACCGTGAAGACACACAGCACCCACGCGTACATGGCGCCGAACTCGTACTGGAAGGCCTGGGTCTGGGTGGAGGGGTGAGGAGCTCAGTCTGGGCTGCCGGGGGACAGCGCGGGGACAACTTCCGAAACAGGAGGCGCACAGCTACTCCCACCTCTTGGGGATCCCTTCTGCCCTCCGCAAACCCCCAGCCTCCCTGGGCTCCCACCCAGGCCACCCAGGGCCACGAGGATTCGCGGGCCTTTCGGGTGTCTCTCATTCTGATCAGGGGTGCTCAGGACAGACAGGCAGTAACCCCAACCCGCAGGCTTCAGGGTCAGGCCCCCCATGGAGCCACACAGCATGGCACAGAGGCTGGAGTCCTGGGGGCAGTCTACATCCAGGCCCCACCCGCTGCACCCCTGTACCTGCTTGACATTCCTGCGGTCGGCTGCCGTCTTGGCCATGAACATGCGGAAGGTGTAGAGCACCAGGCCCGGCAGCCGGAGCAGCTCCATCCCGTTGCCAATGAAGGCCGAGGCGATGACGTAGTTCACGAAGAAGGCACCCTGGTCAGGCAGGAAGACGCACCTGCGGGGCCGCCGGTGGGTGGGGGGTGAGCCGAGGCCGGGAGCCTCTCTCCCACCACGGAAGGAGCCTCCAGGGCTCATTGTTCCTCCCTCCCCAGGTGGCTCACTCTCAGGAATAAGTCTCAAAGAACGAACAAGACGGCCACTAATGGAGTTCCGCCCTCAGAGACGACCCACATTTAGGCACAGTTGGCACAGAGTGGATCCCCTCCCCCCACGCCCACTGAAGGCTCTGCCTGGGCTGGGAGGGGTGCTGGGGAGGTGCTGGGCCCCGAGGCCACTAGAGGAGAGGACTGTCCCAGAGTGTGCTCTGGACTACCCACCCCCCCACACACTGCCCCAGCCGAGCCCCGGGGAGATGTGTCCCAGGGACGGTGGCTCCCAAATGCGGCACGGCCAACACCTACTCCAGCCTGATGTAGCCTTCTGAGGAAGTTTTGTCAAAGAGCCACCGGAAGAAAAAGTCCAGACTGGGGGGGAAAAAAAAACGAGGGCCATGAGAATTTCTGTCCAGCGCTCGCTGCACTCACCAGGCGTTTTCACAATTTTTCTGCTCAAAGCATCAGGCAGGACCTCCAGGTCCAGGTTCCTTGTCTAAGACGCCACTTAACTGCAGGGTAACCGGTCAGGCCGCTCTCCCAGCAACTCCCTCCCTTAAAACAGATTCTCCGTTCCCTACGGGGAAGGTCCGAGCTCTGTTTTGCTCTCAAGCTTCATTTAAGGAAGAGACCTCATCTCCAGAAGAATCCGTGAGCCCCACAGCACCTCGAGTGGGCAGGACGGGCGTGGATGTTGTCAGAGATGTGCGCGCCCCACCCCCAGACCATCTCCCCTCTACCGGGACCGGCGGAGGGGACCAACCAACGTGAACTCTCAGAGGTGGCGGCAGGGGTTACCTGGTGAGGCCCAGGGAAGGCAGGATCAGCACCATGAAGATCAAAAATATGTAGACTTTTGACATCATGATCCGGTTCTCTCCAGACCTGCAGGAAGCTGTAGGTGGGTCCTCCCAGCCCCCCAGGTGCTCCAGGTGCCCAGAAGGCCCCTGCTGGGAGGGGGAAACCCTACCCTGGGGGTGGGGGCTGGGCACTTGCGGTGCTCACTCACTTGGTCCAGTGAGACTCCAGCAGTGTGGAGTAGTACACGACAGTGGGGAGCAGGGCTGAGAAGGACCAGAGCAGGAGGGTCGGGAAGAACTGGCTAATGATGGGGTCCTGGAAAACAAAAGCCACGGAGGAGACAGGTGAAGGGGCCATGGGCACCATGACATCCCCCGGAGCCGACATGGGCCTTAGATGGGGTGTGTGTCCCATGACGTTGGCCGAACAGGCCGTAACCGGCCTGGACGGGAGTAAAGCTCTTCGAAGTGAAGCAAGGAACTTCACAGGCAGCCCCCATCGCCTCTGGGCCCCCTGATACACAACCAGCAGTGGCTGCCAAGGGAGGTGGGCACACCGAAGCCGGGCGCCTTGGGGCAGCCACCCACTCAGCTCCGCCTGCCCAGTGGGGACCCCATCCCGTGTGAGCCCACAGCACCCACGATTATCATCACATGGGCTCATAGACTCAACACTTTCCTTGATAGAATGAGCATAACCATAGAAAATCTGGTGAAAACCAAGTGGCATACTTCAGAAACTCGATAAAGGCCAATTTCTAGAAAATGCTATTGAATGAGGGGCACCTGTGTGTTACAGTCGCTTAAGATTCCAACTTCTGGTTTTGGCTCAGGTTTCACCTCAGGGTCATAGGATCGAGCCCTGAGTCAAGCTCCACACTCAGTGGGGTCTGCTTGGGATTCTCTCTCCCCTCTGCCCCTCCCCCACCTTCTCTCTCTCTCTCTCTCTCTCTCTCTCAAATAAATAAATAAATAAATCTCTGTAAAAATGTTACTGATAGGGTGCCTCAGTGGCTCAGTGGGTTAAGCCTCTGCCTTCAGCTCAGGTCATGATCTCAGGGTGCTGGGATCGAGCCCCGCATCCGGCTCTCTGCTCAACAGGGAACCTGCTTCCCTTCTCTCTCTGCCTGCCTCTCTGCCTACTTGTGATCTCTGTCCATCAAATAAATAAATAAAATCTTTAAAAAAAATGTTACTGAAATAGACGAGACTAAATTAACTACAGAACAGCCATGGACCATAGATCTGGGAGGGGTCTGTCCTCAGAATGGTGGCCAGTGTCTGCAGATCCCTGTTTTACTGTAAGAAACCCAAACTGGTTTATGGAGAACAGAAAAGGGGGCTCCACTCCACCTCCGAAGAACAGGCCTTGGCCACACGTCCCAAGATCGGCAAAGGTATGAACATTTACCAGCTTTAATTCTAAGCAAAACTGCTTAGTGTTCGTTGTGTATTTCTTTATTCTCATACCACGTCAGGTAGGAGAGCTCCAAGTACACATAAGCTCACGGTGGGGCCAGCCCCGCAGCCCGAGAGGGTGCTGAGGCAGGTACTCTCACTCCAGCCGTTGGACGAAAATCCAAGGCTCAGAATTCACCAGCCAGCGACGGCACAGCAAGGACCAACCCCGTGTGCCTTCCCAGAGCGTGACTCACAGAACACCAAGGGGAATTGGAAAAAAGAAAAACAACTTAGGGTCCAGCAGAGCTAATTATGGGACACCAATGCCTTTTTAAGCAGATGACCATTTAGGGAGTGTCTGGCTATTTTTGATTTATCTAAGATTTTAAAACTTCATCGGTTTCCTATCTAGGCTCAATGGTTTTGTAACAAAATTATTAGATGCCGGAAGATGACAGGGACAACTGCCATCCCAATGCGTGAAGCATGTGTCCCTCCTTTCTACCTGCCCCCCCCCCAGCGCCCTTCCACACAGGAGTCAGCCACTGGTCTGGCCTGGGGGACACGTAGGGGAGCTGAGTTGTGTACAGGGGGCCATTGGCGAACCTGGAGCATGATGCGGGGATGAGGACAGCCTGGCAGAGGCCCTGGCAGGAGCGTCCGCTATGCACCTGCACCACTGGCCTCACGCCTGCTCAGAACCACTGCTCCCAGCTCAGTGCTGTCCCTTGGCTCCCGATCCGCCCACCACGCCTTCTCGCCACCCTCCCCACAGCAGAGGCCTTGCAGCACAGTCACTCACGTTCAGCTCGTGGATGGGTTTGGTGACATTGAACTTGTCTATGGTGGACAGGATGATGGAGGGCGTGGTCAGGAAAAACAGTCCCACGAAGAGCGTGAAGTTGATACCCAGCCACTGGAACCACCAGCGGAAGCCCTGGATGGACAGGTTCTTCCTGCAGGGGGAGGACACAGGCCCCGGAGGCTTATCTCCTGGGCTCTGGCTGCCTGCTATGCCAGCAGCAGCCCCAGAGTAGGTGGGTCAGTGGGTCATATTTAGACACAGCAAGACACCGAGCAGAGGACTCCGGTGGGGGTGCTTGTTTTGACCTCAGGGGTACAGACAAGCACTCTGTACTGACCCTTAGCTTCAGCCATGTCAGATCTGGGGTCCCCAGCCACAGCGTCAGGGCCAGAACCCACCAAAGAGGTCCCGTGAGCACCCAGGCAGAAAAACGAGGCTCTGGCCTAGGACTGCCAAGCCATGTCTGCAGTCCTGATAACTAGTTACACATCCTCCCCAGTGGGGCTAGAGCTGGGTGCAGGGACGGGGAGGCAGGGGACAGCAGGGCCTGGACCCCACCCTGCCACGAACAGACAAACCACCCCTAAGGTTGGTAAGCCCTGGGACACAAGGAGCAGAACTGTCGGAGCCTGGTAGAGATGAGCACCTAAACGTTGATCTCAGCAGGGGGAGGCAGTACTGAGGCCAACTGTGCTGGGCCTCTCCTGGCGCTCTCCTCACCCCTGCATCATGCTGCAAGATCACTGATGGCCTCGTGGACACAGCTCAGCTCCCCTGCATGTCCCCCAGGCCAGATGTCTGTCACCTGACTGAAGCCTGCACGGGACCAGGGCAGTGGATGGGGGACGGGGGACAAGAGCCAGAAACTAGCCCTGCTGCTGAGCCTTGCAGGGCCCAGTCCCAACCAAGTAACATACTTGCATTTCAAAGATACTAAGTATGAAAAAGAGAAACATCTCAACTGATAAGTTGAGAAAAGTAACTGATCATGTGTAGAAATGATACTATTTTGGATAGCTGGGATTCATGGGAGTGAAGTCTAGGGCGTGGACAAGCCCTCCCCGGACCTGTCGCACACACACCACGCCCCCCCCCCCACGCCCCAGCGCTGGTCCAGAGAGGAGCAGGGGCCACATGCCGGCCTCCCTGACCGCCAGCTCCCGCCCGGGCTTCCCGGTGACCCGGCAGGCCCAGCAGGCACCTTCCTTGTCCCAGGGGCTCACCAGCAGATGTCCTCGGGGTAAGTGGCAAAAGTCACTGTCCATTTGGAGGTGCGGAGCTCCCCGCTGCAGGAGGACGGCTGGGGCTCGCCTTTGCACCGCAGGCTCTGACACTTACAGGCATTGAAGTCCTTCAGGATGCTGCCAGGGAAAGCAGAAGTGGCCAGGGTCTGTCTGGGGACCACGTACACACATGGCAGAGGGGACCCAGTGAAAGTGGGGGGCCCCAGGGCAAGGGACCTTGGCTTTATTAGTTTATTACAGGTGATGCTAAGAAAATCCATGCCTGGCACACTCTGGGGAGGATTCTAATCCCCAGAACAACCCGGTAAGCCAGGGAGGACTTCTGCTTCACAGATAGAGAAACTGAGGCTCCACCACCCAGCTGTGTGCCCCCTCCGTCTGACTGCCTCCAGGTCTTACAGACTTCAAGATAATACAGGTTATAAACTTCAGTCTCATTGTATCTATGATATTGCTAATATCATACCTACTAAAGCTGTTCACTATAATAAAATTCAATCAAAAAGGCAGCTAGGTCAGACGGAAACATTCCGCTATTTGGGGTCATAATATTCACTATATGCTAGGGAAAAAACTTGCTCCAGTCTCCTCCTAAATTCCGTACCTGAGAACCACTGCTGCATATATTTTTTTTATGCCGTTGCACGGCCTCGATCTGCGGCTCTTCCCCGGGCCACTCCCTCTGCCAAACCCGCACACGGGCACACTGTGGGCACATCCTGCAGCCAGGCCAGGGTTTCACCAGCCTTCCCCCTACTCCCTCCTGCTCTGACACCCTCCCCAGGACAGCCACATCACTCCTTGCCATCTCCGTGCCCCCACTCTTGCCTCAGAACACCCTCTTTCCACGGGTCCCCTCCTGGCTCTAGCCTTGAGGCAGGGTCTGTTACTGGGTCCATGCTGCCCACAGAGAAGACAGGGGAAAGGGCATCTGTGTGGCCACCTGCTGTCACCAGCGCTCTCCTGACCCCAGGCACGGGACTGCTTTGGGAGCGAGCACCCCATGCCAGCCTACAAACTGCAACCCTCCCCAGGCCTCAGCTCAGCAACAGGGAGTTCCAGAGTGCCTGGTGGGGTGGTGGTGTGCATTTGTACACGGATGGGCATCCTGGACATAGAAGAAGATCTGTGGTCCAGAGTAGACATCTGAAGGAGGGCAGCGTCTGTTCTGCTGGGCAGAACACTGGACAGAGGCAACAGGATCCCTGGGGCATCTGGTGAGAGCCCAGCAGGAAGGTAAGTCTGCGTCAAGCTGAGAGGGGCTCAGAAGAGTCACCCCTGTCCAGCCATCACACACACATGGGCTGGGATGACCGGGGGTGTGCAATGTCCCCAGCCACACCCAGGAAAGGAGATGGAATGCCACTAGCAAATCCAAGGGATGGGTTCCGTAGGACCACCTGCATCCAACAGGGACAGCAAGTCACCTGCAGGAGGACCAGAGTTGGCTGGGGAAGAGTCCCACTCACTAAGTGGCCATGGACTTCTCCTGGAAGGTGACAAAGGCCATCCCCAGTGGCCTCTCCTGGACCCGGCGCTCCTCCTCCATGATCCTCTCGGTCAGCCTGTCCTTCAGACGTGTGTAGTAAGCGATGGCATCCTCCTGCCGGCGGACACACCCCCTGGTGACCAGGCAGCCAGCATGGGGGTTGGGGACCACGCAGCGCACTCCTGCAGGGGCCGGGCCCTTACCCACTCACAGCCGGGCACTTCGCAGCAGCAGAACTGGCCACAGGGCCTGGGGTTGATCAGGGTCCACTGGCCTGTCTTTGCTCGTAGGCTCGTGTAATAGCTCAGGCTCTTCTCCGTCTTCTTCCTGCAGGGGGCACGGGGTGGGGGGGGGCAGTGAGGGAACATCAGCCTCAGACACCAGCCGCCACACCACACCCAGTCGCCACCAGACCCGAGCAAGAGAGGGGCAGAGCCGCCGTCCTGCCTTCCCCAGGGCCAGCAGGAAGGAGGGTGGGGTC
Organism: Mustela nivalis; assembly: GCF_964662115.1. Classification (NCBI taxonomy): domain Eukaryota; kingdom Metazoa; phylum Chordata; class Mammalia; order Carnivora; family Mustelidae; genus Mustela; species Mustela nivalis. The sequence continues at coordinate 29,309,910 of NC_139035.1, read as the reverse complement.
TCAGCAGGGGAGGGGGACCCTAGGCCAGCCCCCCTCTTACCTCTCCCTGCACAGGGACAGCAGTCTGGCCACGTTGTAACACAGCTGGACATCCAACACCTCACATGTGGGATACGCGTCCCTGTGCCCAGAAAGATGCCTGTTGGACAAGAGGACCCCCCAGGACGGGGAGACCCCCCCAAATCTCCACTGCTTTTATTTTTGTGCTAACAAAGACCTCTTTTCACTTTGTCTTTTATCAATGGGGGAAATTTTTGAAATTTAATACAAAGAGGCCTTTTCTAAGAGTATGAAAGTCACTGCAAGTGACAGGTTTAGACCCTCATGGCTTTACATCAGCGGGTGCTTGTGGCCAAGGCTGGACACCACAGCTGACATTCTCCACCCACCCAAGGAAAGACATTTATCGTTGGCTCTAAGTCACGTCGACCTTGGACCCCTGAAGTTCTATCCAATCTGTGACCTTTTTGAAGGTCACAGACCTTTCAGGTTTAATGAAAGCAAAGGACCCTCAGCCCAGAAAATGTCTGCAACCTTGTTAACCATCCTAGGAAGATTGTGTCTACTTATACGCAGGCTGTGAGCATCCTTGCCATTGACCAGGGACTGGTAGGGGCTGATTTCATCCTCATCGTAACCTGGGAGGTTTCATCCCGATTTTCCAGTTGAGGAAAATTGCGCTGGACAGGTTATAGGACCTGTGCCCCAGGCCACATGGCTAGTGACTGTCGGGAACCGCGATCTGCCTCTGGGCAGCCCTGCCGTACCGCGTGACCTTCCCTCCCCTGACACACATAATCCACCCCCACCATACGCCAGGCACACCTCTGGGTACATCTTTGTAGAGACAAAGCCCATGTCAGTCATTGATTTGAACAGCAGGACAAGCCTGGGTCCCAGGAAGATCACCGGGGAAGAGAACCCCAGCGTGAGCACCCCAGCCACAAGGCAGATGCCAGGTCGGGCCCCAGGGGTTGCTGCAGCCCCAGATACCAAAAAAGCCACCTCAACTGGGAGAGCTCCGACCCAGGGTCTGCGTGGTAGGAGGGGCTTTTCTTGGCTAAGGTTATACAACAAACGACACAATTGCCTTCCCTGCTGCCCAGCAGGGCCCCTCGGGAGCTGTTTCAAGGAACAGAGAAAAGAACGCCAGTATGATGTTTATATAAAAGAGTACTTCTAGGGGCGCCTGGGTGGCTCAGTGGGTTAAAGCCTCTGCCTTCAGCTCGGGTCATGATCCCAGGGTCCTGGGATCGAGCCCCGCATCGGGCTCTCTGCTCAGCGGGGAGCCTGCTTCCTCCTCTCTCTCTGCCTGCCTCTCTGCCTACTTGTGATCTCTATCTGTCAAATAAATAAATAAAATCTTTAAAAAAAAAAAAAAGAGTACTTCTAAAATACTTGGAGCTGCTAAAGAGGTTAGTCAATAACTTGTAAACACTCGCTTTACATCTCTGCATAGTTCTTCACAAATGGTGCTATGCTACATGGTCCTCTGCCCCAGCCCGCTCTACAGATTACTGACCACTGAGCTGGTGGGAGTGAGGACAGACTGAAGCCCAGCTCCCTCACCTGCAGCCCAGGGGGTCCAGGGGCCTCTGCACCTGCTCTGTGCCCCCCAATCCTGCTGCTTCACTGCTGACCATGCGCACACCTCCTCCCCACCCCATCACCTGCAAGAGCCCTGGGGCAGGTGCTCAGTGGGTGCTGTGGAGATGGAGGTCCTGCCAGGGAGAGCTTGGACTCACTGAATGGTGAACTCTGTGAGGACAGGGCCCCAGACACACATGTCCCCTGCCCAGATGCCTGTGCATGTAAGAGCCCGCCCCCGGCCCTCCCCTTCGGAGACAAGCTCTGTCTCAGTCATCAGACTCCCCACAGCTAATGCTGAGGCGCCCAGGGGAGGTCATCTTCCTAGTGCTCTCCAGCTGTTTATTTGCCCCTACACCTTGGCCTCCCCTCTAGCTACTATGGTCACCTGGGGCGGCCATGGTGGCGGGCAGAGGACAGGCCAACCCAGCTGGAATCCTTGCACGCCACCGGCAGCCACGTGATGCCCGTGTGGCAGGGCCAGGCCCTGCTCAAGGTCTCCCAGTCCCCGGATAGGACATGGAGTGCTCCCCGAAGGCACTTGCTCACCGGAAGTGGTTCTCCACAGTCTCCTTCTTGGTGTCTCTCGGGAGGCCCGTGATGAACAGGGTCCGCCTCACCTGCCAGAGAAACACCCCAGGGAGAGAAGTCAGAGGGCAAACCTGTCTGCAGGCAGGCGCCACTCTGCAGCCCTGTTCCAGCCTCCCCAAAGAACACAGTGGGAGCTCGGGAGGCTCGGGTGCCCTCCTGCCGCCTGGCCAAGGCCAGACAGCTGTCATTGCCACGGATCCGCCTTGCAGACTGCACAAAGAGTACCCTGCCACAGCAGTCCTGCGAGCCTCCCTTGCATGACAAGACAGGGAGAAGGAACCCAGAGAGGGTGAGTGACTCAAATGTGGTCATACAGCAGGTAAGAGGAAAACCCAGGCCTGGAACCAACTCACAGGCATTCCTGTGCCCCCATCTAGCTGTGGCTGACAAAGAGAGAGGGCTGTTTGCATAGGCCTGGGGCATTGCCAGGGGCACCACAGGGCTCCAACTCCCCCGTGCCCCCAGCCACACTCACCAGGCTCTCTTCCTTGTACCAGATGGACTGGGTGTGGTGCCGCATGAAGCCCACGGTGAGGATGAGGTAGAGGACAGCGAAGATGGTGTGTAGCCACAGAAGGTCATCGCTGGGGGTGTGGGGGGGGGGGAGCACCACCTGCCGTGAGGGCTGGCTCCCCAGCCGGAGTGCAGGTGCAAGGACTGGGCCACACGCCCCAGCCACGGAGGGGCTCTCACACATCTGCCCACTGGCTAAGGACTCTCTGGCCGAGCCCGGGCCCCAGAGCCTGACTTCCCTTTGGTGGGTGCCCCCCGCACCCCCGTCAGCCCCCGCCCCATACTCACTTGGTCTGCAGGTTTGCTATCGTTGTCCTCCCAAAACTGTAAGGGTCTTTGTCTGCAGAAAAGGAAAACGCTTAGTCCCAGGATCAGGCTGGGGGAGGGGAACGGGGCCCAGTCACCTTGGTGTGCGGCCTCAGGCCCGTCAGAGGACCTTGACTGTCTGTCCAGTCTTTCCAAAGCCCCACCAACCAAGGCCTCTGCTGAACCGACAGCTTCTTCCCAACCCGCCCCGTGGGAAAGTCAACGTTGGAATAAAATCAGGGGCGCCTGGGTCACTCAGTCGTTAAGCGTCTGCCTTTGGCTCAGGTCACGATCCCAGGGGGCTGGGTTTGAGCCCCGCATCAGGCTCCCTGCTCAGTGGAGAACCTGCTTCTCCCTCTCCCACTCCCTCTGCTTGGTTACTCTCTCTCTCACTGTGTCTGTCTCTGTCAAATAAATAAATAAAATCTTAAAAAGAAAAAAGAAAATTTAAAATCACCCTAAGCTGGGCCCAACACCAAGCTGGGAATCACTGGGCAAAAGAAGTGCGTTCTTGGGGTGCCTGGCCGGCTCTGTCAGCAAAGCAAGCAACTCTTGATCTTGGGGTCATGAGTTGGAGCCCCAGGGCGGGTAGAGAGTTTACTTAAAAAAATTTTTTAGGGGCGCCTGGGTAGCTCAGTGGGTTAAGCCGCTGCCTTCGGCTCAGGTCATGATCTCAGGGTCCTGGGATCAAGTCCCGCATTAGGCTCTCTGCTCAGCAGGGAGCCTGCTTCCTCCACTCTCTCTGCCTGCCTCTCTGCCTGCTTGTCATCTCTCTCTGTCAAATAAATAAATAAAATCTTTAAAAAAAATTTTTTTTTAAAGGAAAAGGAAAAAAGTGGATTCATGATGGCATTTTGGAAGCTGGCTTCCTGCAGTTGCTGGGAAACATTGTTCCACACTCTGATTTTGACTTTGAGCATCACCAACATCTTCCAGATCCACTAATTACGGCCTCTAGATTGCGTGGGGGCAGGAGAGTGTAAAACACCCTCCAAAAGCTCAATTTGACAAATCTTGGGGTTTTAGTCCTCAAACTGGGACAGAATCAGAAATTGACATAGGGGGAGGGGACACAGCTATTGGCTGGGGGGAGGGGCGGGTTCTTCTCCAGACCTTGAGGCACAGGGGAGGGTTCCGGGAGTCACCTCGAGGACTCCTCACGTCTGAATGCCAGCAAGAGTCCCAGGGTTCTGCCCTATCACAGGGACACCTGTGGCTCTGCCCCGGCCCAGGTCGCACCAGATGAGGTGTCATTACCCAGCAAGTCGCCCGAGAGGTTGACAGGCAGGATGACGCACAGGGACAAGCAGCTGACCACCACCAGCAGGAAGATGATGTGTCTCTGGAAGGACAGGTAGTGGATGGCGTCCTCCCCACACCACTCCAGGATCTGGTCATCGCTGGCCAAGACACGCACATGGAATCTCCGTGAATGGCAGTGACAGGCCCAGCCACAGCTGACCTCACCGGATTCTCGGGACCAGCCCGGGAGGTGGGTTCCCATCCCAACCCGGTGTTCTACCTATGAGGACACGGAGGTGCCACCAGCATCCCCGGTCACACAGCTTGTGTGGGGACTCCGAAGCCTGCCCCCACGGCAGCACACCTGGGAGCCATCTGTGCACGGGCGAGGTGTGGAAACTCAGAGCCCACCGCCGCCCTGCTGCTGTGAATAAGCAAAGCCACTGACAACGGGGCTGCTGGGGCTCTCCTCTTTCCCAGGGCTCCCTCGGGTCAGCTGTGAGGCAGGGGGGAGCCGGTCCCGGAAGCATTGCAGGGCTCTCGGGTTCTCTGCCACCCCTCCTCCTCCCTGCATCCTGCTGGGGCTTCACAGGGCCTCCACCCTTTCCTGGGTCCCATATCTGAAAGCTCTGGCTGGCTTGGGGACCTGGAAAATTCCAGAGGCTGACAGCCAGACCTCTGTGCCAGGAGGCAGAAGGGGGATTTCCCTCTTTCCCATTCTCCAGACAGGGAGGTGCCCCGGGGAGCCAGGCTCCCGAAAGAGGGTGGGAAGGGTAGTGATGAAGACTCAGAACAATGAATGAGCGACGCTCATCCACGGTGTTTCTGGGGACGTGCCTCTGACTTCTCGCTGGGAGAGGAAACTTTAATCTGAGGGGCCTCCTTGAATGTCCGCTGTAATGTTGGCCATGAGCAGCTGTTAGAATTTAGTTGTAGCCTCAAAAACGTCGAAGTGCTGTCCTTTCTGAGACAGGAACAGGAGAAAACTCCGGGGAGTGGACATGGGAAACATGTCTGACACAGTGTCACAGTGACAAAGCAGGATACACGGCAATCCCCGTGACAGCCCTCCATGAGAAATGTGTCCCTGTGCGCGGGGGAGTGGGGGTCTGGAGGGGACACGGAACCAGAAAAACAAGGCATAGGGAGAGAATCCGGCCTCAGAGCCGATCTGCCCACTGCTGTTGTGGGTTACCATGGAAATGATGAGTCAGTGTCCTCTGCTGCTCCTCTGGGTGGTGGCTGGGGGGGGGGTGTCCCCAGCCCAGGGGCGGGGGCATGGCTAAAGAGCAGCCAACCAAAGACCACACCCTGGGCATGGGGGGTGCAGGGAGTGGAGGGTTCTAGGCAACCTCAAATTTGTTCTGATTCTTCTCCTTACGTGGTGGATTTTTTGCATGGAGTACGTGTGACTTAGTGTCAGGAGAAATGTCTCCTAGTGACACGATTCTGCAGTGGCAGAGAAGGATGGAATTGGCAGATGCCCCTCTCCCACGTCATCCTGGGCCCCCTCCTATAGTTGGGGAAGGTGAGGCCCAGAGAGAGGGATGTCCCCAGCACCCCATAACTGCCACGTATCATCAGTTCTGAGAGGTCCTTCCCATATCTGGGTACCCCCAAAGGATGCTCCCTGTGAATGCAGCAAACCCTAGCTGGATAGGAATTTTCCCGCAGCCCCCACATCTTAAAAACAAGGCAACTTTTAACCCAATGAGGTGAATGTACTAAAGCATCATTATTTCTCCTCTTTGCACCAAATTAGACACAGAAGCCTGCTGGGTAGAGCCTCTGGCCAGGCGTGTCCATGTTAGATACTAAGGAGGCATCACTCCCACCTAGAGCCCCAAAAATTAGCTTTTGTGAGCTCATGCAGGGATCGTCCGGGACCCCCAATTCTCAGCCCCCACATCCTACTTTGGACCTGAGCTGAGAAGCAGCGAAGAGACCCCGTCTCAGGGTCGGGCCATTTTGGCCTTTCCTCCTCGTTGGTCAAACACGCAAAAACCTACCTGAGAAAGACAGTCAGCCAGACACCCCCACACACACACCCCGACACACAGGCCAGCCACTGTGCTATACTCACTGCAGGCGGAAGATGGCGGTCAGCCAGGGGCAGCATCCCTGGAAATGCAGAGATCAGGGGTCAGCCATGAACATCTGTGTCTTTGGGAGGCAGATGTGATCATTGTCTGTGACATTAAACAACCCCCTAACCTCCCCTGGCGTGAAAGCATTGCTTTTGTTCCCAATTCAGCAAGCTACCGCGTGTCCCCAGAGTGACAGGGTCTCCATGCTCCCACCCCATGCCTGGAACACTTGTAAAAACCTCTCAAGCTTTGACAATTGGCAGAATCATACAGGCTCTAGGGACAAATGCTGAACTTGAAGAAGAGCTGACAGGAGCTCAGGACAGCTGCAGAGAAGCTTCCGCAGGCTTCTGTTTGGTTGCCCGGAATGACAGGCTGAGACTCGGGACAGATGCAGGGAAATGAGCCTTGTGGATGGGACGGTCCCCCCTCCAGTGGGATTATGGAGGGAAGAGGGGGTCTGTAGGTTTTACTGTCCATCGCATCTCTTACAGATAATCCCCCCTAAAGCTGGGCTGTCCCCTGGCTGGGAGACACACAGGTTTGGTCACCATCCCTTCAGGGCAACAGGGCTGGACAGGGCATGGTCCCTGCCCAGAGGTGGCTCAAACCAGCAGCAAGCCCTCAACAAATTGTCGCGCTTGTCCCTGAGTGTGATCACAGAGACAAGTGCTGGGATTACAGGGGATGTGGAGAGCCCCCTGCCGAGAGCTGATCTCGGCCCATGCTCCCCCGAGCTGCATCCTCCCTGCGCACATCCCAGTCTGGCTGGCTTGGTCGGTGTAGGGAAGAGCACCAGCACCCGCCACTCAGGCTGCAGGGTCCCGAGTCAGCTGATGGCAGCCCTCCCCTCCCCCGCCCCCGCCCCTGCCATGGCCGCACCAGTCCCTTCAATACCAACCAGCTCGCTTTCAAAATCTTGTTGCCCCAAAGAGGAAGATGAAGATAATCTCTGGAATCTGGACTCACTAGAAACACAAAAGGGAAGAACCACAGAAAATTCTTTCCCCAGGTCTACACTCCGCGTCCAGCATGCTGACGCCTCTTCGAGCTCTGGGCCAAAGCCTCAAGCCCGCTGCAGAGCTGGCACAGGGTGTGACACGGCCCGAGGGATGTGCAGACAGGGCGAGGCCCACACCTGCGCATGTGACACTCCACCTCACAGGGGACGAGGGCCCAGGGCTTAGGCATCAGCAGAACACCCCCGTACCCCATGTCCTGGGGCCCCAGCACAGCCGCTCGTCCACATAAAGGGCCTCAGAGCATGGACGTGCACAATCCATTTCCCCAGGTGTTAAATAGAACTCAGAACAAATGCCGTATTCTGTCCAATCCACAGCACCACCAGCTCGCAAACACCAGCACCGAGGCCAAGGAGAAGGCAGGTGTCTGTGCCCCCGCCCGCATAACAGACCGTGTTACACCACGGCCCCATGGAGCAAGAGTGGCAGGGGTCGTGTGGAGAGCGCCCGAGGAGGCTGGGGGGGCGAGAGTCGGGCGCACGTGGATCTCCCCCACAGCTTCCCATTCTGCATCTGACATAGGATCCAGGCCGTGCGGCAGCAGCTGAGCTTGGAGAGGCTGGCACGCAGGCTTGGAGTCCAATCCCCCCTTGGGTGTCCTGAGCCGTCAGAGCCTAGGGTTGGGGGGTATCAGGCCAAGGGGGGCCCTGCTCCCCTACAGACTCAGCCAACACTGGCTAAGCAGGGCCAGCCCCCCACACTGACCCCACACAGGGACAGGGGCAGCTCCCTAACCTGCCTCGCCTCGTCCCAGCCCCAGACTAGCTCATTTCCAGAAAGAGACCCTTGAAAATACTCAAGGTCAGAAAGACAACTTCTCCCTGAAAAGCCCTACATATTCGAGGCAGCTGGGTTTCCTCCGCAGCCTGAAGCCAACGGCTCCTGGAGCGTGGGCCTGGCAGCAAGTGCAATCTAGACTCAGCATCCCCCAGGGGCCGCCAGTCCGTCCCACAGACGGAGGGGGGGACACACACACACACACACTTGAGGTGACGTGTCCTCGTTACCTGTCAACTTCCGACACCAGTGCAATGCGGCCATAATCCCAGAATCTCCTTCTTATGATGGTAAACACCGAAATTAAACACTAGATAGAGAAAAGAACTTCTAGTTAGAAAGAGACAGCTGTCTTAGAGGCAAAGCCCATCATCCTAAATCCAGCAGAGCTGGGAGGGCCCAGAGAGTGTGTTGAGCTGCCCAAGGCCACACTGTGGCAGGGTCGGTCGGATGCTCTGCACACCCCCTTTGCCAGCGCCCATCCACAATGCGCTGGGCCTCCTGGGGCCCCCCTCGTCCCACACACCTGCCCCGTTCCCTGCTCTCAGGGCCACAGCAACAGCCACGACTTCCCCAGCCCGGACGGGCCTTCCTTGGCTCCTGAGCAGGAAGACAAGCCCAGACCCCGCAGCTGCCCTGGGGACCAGTCTCCCTTCCCTTCACACAGATGTGCATGTTTGATTCCCAGGTGCAGCACAGCCCCAGGCCAAGCGAGCAGCCGTCAGACCTTCACTTGGTGTGTGGTTCTCCCGGACAGGCTGCGCCCACCGAGGACCTGCTGCTCTGGGGCCCTGGGCTCATCTCATCTCCCATCCTCTTAGCTGCCCTACACCTCCTCAGACCTGGGCAGGTCTCTCCCTGCTCCCACACAGGTTCCCTCCCTCCAGGTTCAGGGAGGCAGAGACAGCCATTTCCATCAACACAACCCTGCTGCCCGGTCAGGAGCTAAGCTTTTCAATGTGGGTTTTGTCTCCCTAAAGCCAGAACCCCACAGGGGCTGTGCTCCTGCTCCCTGAGGAATTAGCTCCAGGTGGGTGGGGAGTTGGCGATCGTCTCCAGAGGCAGGTGAGTCATGCCTTAGGGTAAACTTGAAGGCTGCTCAGGGTGAACTCCTGCCCCTGCCTTCTTGGGGTGTGGGCATCTCCCACGCACCCACGTCTTCCAGGTCCCGCCGGCTCCCAGGTGCACCCCAGAACATCCCATGATAAAAATCCACTGCCTGCAGACTCCCACCTCAGCCAGGCCCCCTCAGCCACGGCCACCTCTGTCCCAGATGTGTCTTCTTGGCCCGCTGCCCCCACCCACGTCGCACCCCATTTACTCCCATGGGTGCTGTCACGTGTCGGGAGAAGGTATCAGGAAGTGGGTAGGCCAAGGAAGGTGCACCTGACCCCAGCGCCTGCCCCCTGGCCAAAGGTGGGTCGGCACAGGGGAGAAAAGTCGTGTACTACAAACTGGGGGGTTGGTTTGGGAATGGGGAGGTCTACACAAAAGAGAGGCCACTGTGTGAGCCAGCTCTGAGTAAGGGGGGCCTCTTCCTTAAAAGGCCCAGGACCCAGTGAGGACAGGAGGTGACGTTTCTAACCCGGGAGGTGCGGCCACTCTGATTTGAACCCATACCTTCTGTCCTCCCCTCTCATCCCTGAGGACACCCTCCTCCCGTGGGCCTCCCCACGTGACGGGCCACTAACTCAACATCAAGGGCACAACCGCATGGGCTCTTTCCCTGCAAAGCCTGGCAGGATCTTCTCCAGAAATCCCAGAGGAAAGATTCCTGAACCCTGCTGTGCAGAGGGACACACACAGGTCACAGCCACAGCTGGAGGGCAACACAGCGGGCATCCACACCCAGGTGTGCCTGACCATTCCAGAAGGCGGGGGGGGGGGGGGGGGGGACGGGGGGGGGATGGGAGGAGCGGGGGGGGGGGCATCTCACCAGGAAGCAAATGACGTCTATGAGCAGGACGGTGGGGACGCCTCCAAAGGTGACCCCCTGCAGCACAGTGCTGTTCTTGGCTGAGTTGTAGCAGTAGGAGTCGTTGGGCTGGTCTCCGAGGCCCAGCCGCCCACGCAGGGACACCACCTCGGACTGCCACAGCTCCAGGGACCGGGGGCCGGTCATCGCGACTGACTCCCTGGAGAAAAAACCTGGGCCAACAGTCAGGGCGTGGGTGCCCCTGCGGTCTCCCGGGCTTGCGCTGGCGGAGCCCAAGGTGGGGGCTGGCAGCAAGGAGTCAGGGAGCAGCCGACACCAGGCCCCGTGCGTCTGGCAGAGCCCACAAGAATAGCTCCATTGTGGGGACAGTGTCAGGCGGGGGGAGCACTGGTCCGGGACACAGCTGGCAGCCTCCTGGAGCGGAGGAATAGGAAGGAGGGGAAGGCCAGGGGCCACTGGGGCCGCCAACTAGAGCATCCGTGGGAGCTGCGGGAGCTCGAGAGGGCAGGCAGGGGACAGACAGGAGGGGGACAAAGATGGGGAGGAAAGCAGGACTGATCAAATAAGGGACACCCAAGGAGGCAACAACAGTGGATCCCCTGGAGCCACAGACGGGCCCCCGGCCCCACTACTCCTGGGCTGTCCAGCCGGGACCTCAGACACAGGCCATTCCATCCACTTGGAACGGAGGCTCGGGGCTCTACGGAGCGAGTCAGCAGAGTCGGCCCCAGACCCAGCCTCTTCCTGCAGCGCCACACTCCCCACCTGGCATGATGACAAACACACGTTAGCCCAGAAGGGGCAGCCAGAGGAGGCCGAGGCAGGGTGGGGAGCAGGGAGAGTTGGAGGAGGATGGGAGAGAGGGAGGGGGGGGTTCCTCAGGGACCCCTGGAGCGCAATCCCAGCCCTGTCCTCTCACTCCCCCCGCTCCGGGTACCCTCGGTCTAACTGGAAGGCCCAGCATTTCCAAAGCAAATATCACTCCTGGCTGGTTGTTGACCTTTCCTTTCTGAGGCTCCCGGCACTCCCGTGAAGCCAACGGAAACCTCCAGGGTTTGTCTACTGCCACGGAAGGCCCCAGAGTCGGTCCCCAAGTCCTGGCCCCCTTCTCATGCTGTCTGCGGCCGAAAAGCCAGCAGGAATCCTCGGCACCCCTTCCTCAAGCTCCCTCTGCCCCGTCGGGTGAAACTCATTTGTCCAGGGGTCCTGCTAGGTCTAAGATTTCTTTTTCTGTTTTTAAAAAGATTTTCTTTCTTTCTTCCTTTAAGAGAGGGAGCTCATGGTTGGGGAGGGGTGCAGAGAGAGAGGGAGGGTGAGAACCTCAAGCAGACTCCGCGCTGAGCAGAGCTCCGGACACGGGGCTCGATCTCACAACCATGAGATCACGACCCGAACCAAAATCAAGAGTCGGACACTTAGCCAACTGAGCCACCCAGGAGCCTCCAGCTCTGATATTTCTAACATGCTACGGAAACAAAAGTCCTGGGGACAAGAAGAAAAGGTACAGACAACCCAACCAGGTGTTCGGTTGGGTGGTCTGGGAATGCTGCTCCAGTGTGTGTGGGCTGGTGAGCACCACTTCTGGCCCCTGGGGATGGCTGGCTGGGGACAGTCTCTCTCTCTCTCTCTCTCTCTCTCACACACACACACACACACACAGGAAGAGCAGGAAGGGGGTGAGGTGGCAGGTCCTAGGGCCTGGGAGGATCCCCCAGTAGGCCGAGCCACTTTCTGACCCCCGTAAGAGATTTGGCAATGGCTAGAAGATACGAGGCCAGAGGCATGGAGTTGGTGACTCTGAACAGAGTCCTGGAGACTCCTGTGGGAGGCAGATCCTGCGGCTCACCCAGCGGCACCACCCCACAGCAGGGCCTGGCGCCTGCCCCTCCCTCCTGCCCCACACTCACCAGCAGGGAGGACTGTGGGTGCGTCCCTCTGAGAGGTCCTCACTTGGAGCCGGCTCCGGCTTCGGCTCTGGCACACACAGAGGCAGCCCCAGCCGCCTCCCAGGACGCCTCGGGCCTGCTACTCATTTCCTGCAGGGCCTTCCTGACCCCAGGACCGGGGAGCGCCAGCCTTCACAGGCTTCCCTAAGGTACACAGGCGGCCCGAGTCACTGTCACGGCCTTCCCCAGCCTGGCACACTGCCCTGTGCTCACACCTGCCCTGAGTCTCTGAACTCAGACACCCACATGGCGCCTCTCGCTCTCCCCCCAGGGGGGCTCCCCCAGCCTGGTCTCCCCCCAGCTCCCAGAACTGGTCCTGGGTCCTCCTCTGGACCGCCTGCTCCTCTCTCCTCCTCCAACATCAGCAGCCTCTCCCTTCTTCTCCGGCTCCTGGAACTGCAGGGACCAGGGAGTGTCCCCCTATGAGGGCAGGGGTGGCCGTGGGCTCCAGGTCAGCCCCTGAGTCCAGGACCTCAGCGGGCGCCCAAGGGCAGCTGCTGTCTGAGGGTTAGCATCAGGAGAGGGAACACAGAAGAACAAACAAGGAAGCCTGAAAGCTGATGTGGGAAGAAACTGCAGTGGAGGGAAACCTGGGTGACTCAGTGGGTTGACCATCTGCCTTGGGCTCAGGTCATGATCCCAGGGTCCTGGAATCGAGCCCTGCAAGTGGCACCCTGCTCAGTGGGGAGCAGTTTCCTGCGTCTTCCTCTGCCTGCTGCTTCCCCTGCTTGTGCTCTCTCTTTCTCTCTGACAAATAAATAAATAAAATCTTAAAAAAAAAAAAATGCTCACAGAGGGAGCACTGTCCCTGGAAGCAGAGGGCCCACAGCAGGAAGCTTCCTGTGATTCCCCTTCCCCCTCCCCCTCTAGGCACGCCTCTAAGTCACTTTCCTCCTGCCAAACAGGCTCCCTGGGGTGGTTTTACAAAGTTGGGCAAGAGCTCCTGAGGCCAGCCAGCGAACACTGCCAGCCTGGGAGAGAGCCTCGAGGCACCTCAGACTATGGCCCTGCCGGGTCAGCCCCTTCTTGGGGGAGCGCCCAGGTGAGGACAGGACTTTGGAGGAGGCCCGCCATCCTCTCAGATCTTTCAGCTCCATTGTGAACTGTCCCTGCACTATACACACGTCCCCTCCAAATTCTGCTGAAACATCACGGTGCCTCCAGAACCAGCCCCCCCCCCCACACCACATCTTCCCGAACAGACAAGCTCTGACCCGACAGCTGGGGGCACAAAGCACCACAGGGCAGCCCTACCTGGCTGGGACTGGTGGGGTGAACCAGGAAGTAGCCCCCATGTCCACGCGACCCAGTCTTCCCACTTATAGACCCGCTTAGGCGAATGCCTCATCCGTGGCTCACAGAGAGCTCTCTAGTAACCTGACGGTAGGAGAGGCCAGGGGAATAGCAGGTGACTCGGGCCCCCACCTCCAAGTGCAGCCCTTGTGCACCCCAGAATCTGGCCGTGACCATTGGGAGGAAGGGCTGAATCCAACAGCCGGCCTCAAACTTGCCAACACTAACCCACCAGCCACCTGAGTTGGCAGCCAAGGCAGCCAGGACAGGCCCAGGACTGGACAGGACAGGACAGGCCCAGGACAGGACAGGACAGGACAGGATGGTCAGCATCAGCACACCTGACCATGTATACCCTCCTTCCAGAAAAGCCAACAAAATGTGGCAGGAGGTTTGAGCCCTGTCGGGTCCTGTGAGAAGGCCCCATTCAAATTCAGGGTATTTTTATCAGCACAAACTTCCCGACAGCAAGACTACGCACAGCTGCAGCCCTTCAGCCACAGGACCTGACTCAGAGAGGCTTGCCCAGTGAACGAAAAGGTCTTAAAGCCCCACCAGACAGGACCCAGGACCCTGGACCGCTGTTTCTCTCCCTAAACACAGCCCGCCAGCCTCAGGGAGGCAGGGCACCCAGAAGAGCACCCTGAGTTCTGCACTTACAGGGCCTCTGTACCATGTTGCTTAGACAAGTGGCTTAAATGCTCAGTGCCTTGACTTCCTTCTCCATAAAATGGGGGCGATGATGTTGTTCCTCTTACAGGGCTGTTGGGAGGCCCACACCTGAGACAGTGCCCATGAAGCACTTAGCCCAGTGAGCACTCAAAAGGTCTGGGTTTTTATTCTAAGTCACTCCTCCAGCTAGTGGGGGACACAATGTCAGGACTCCCTCTAATGTTCAAGAGGGACCTTTCCTTGGGACACTAAACAAACAAGAGATTATTGTGAAGAGGAGGGGGCTTCTGCTTCTCTTCCCATTCTCCTGGAAGCAGCACACTTGGGACTCTGACAGGTGTCAGAGGGTGGGGGAGGGGGAAATACTGGTTGCTCCTGCAGGGAGGGATGATGGGGGAGTCTTTCCCCGACCCCGTGAGTGTCTTCAACCCCGTAGGTGCCAGGGCCTCAGAAGGGCCCCAACGTGCCCCCACACCCACCCCCGCTCCTGTCTCGTGCCCCGGCTGGGACTTGGGGAGCACAGCCCACCGGCCTAACCAGGAACCCCGGGCCCTGTGGACGCTGCTGGCAAGCAGCCCCGCAAGCCCGGCGGAGAAGGAAGCTGGCGGCCACTCGGTCTCCCGCCCCGTGGAGTCCTGCCCTTGAAGACACCGCGTGGGGCTAAACAGGGAGGCCAGCCCAGAGTCTCAGGTAGCCAGTCTGATCTGGTCCCCAAACCCGGGCGGTTTGGTTTCCTGGCAAAACTCTCCTCACCCTCCCCAGCCCTGGGCCTCCCTCTGGGCATCCGCAGGGCCGCGACAGGGGTCACTGAGGGACAGTCCCCGGGGCTTCCACCCCCGCCCAGCGGCGGGGGGAACTCGAGCGCCCGCCCCTTCCCAGGCCCGCCACGCAGAGTCGGAGAAAGAAGAGCCCCACCCCGCCCCCACCCTGGCCCCCGGCTGCGCTCCTCGCTCCCGGTCCGGGCTGCAAACTCGGGCTGCCTGGGACTAGACCCCAGGGGAAGGGGAGGGGAGAGGGAGCCTGGGGGCGAGCGCAGTCCGGAGAGGCTGTGGGCCGGGGACCCGACCCCCCGCTCCCACCCTGCGCCCCTTCCTCTCTACCTGCGGCGAAGGAGCGGCGTCTGCACCTGGCCGGCTGGGGCGGCGTCCCCGTCACTCAAAAGTTGCAAAGGGAAACTCGGGCGCCTCCTGCACATGCGCAGAGCCGCGCGCGCCGGCCCCATTGGCGGCCCCCACCCGGCCGCGCGTCACCCCGGCCTTTTCCCCGCCGGACCGCAGCCCCCCGGGAGGACGCGCGGCTCGGCTCCGGGCGGAGGTCGCAGGGCCGCTGGCGACCCCGGGGGCCCGAGCTGCCCAACCGGGTGGGGAGCTCCTTCTCCCCGGAGCGGGGCGGAGCGCACGGGACGGGAGGCAGGGACAGGTCCCGCGCCCTCCCTGGGTTTCCGTATCTGTAGCCCCGGGCGGGGGAGCCCGGGAGCCGGGGAGCCGGGGACCCTCGGAGCTTTCCCGTCATTACCCCTGGGGACCCTCTGGTGGACGCCCTGGCACCCCTCGGGCCTCTCCCACGTCTGAGCGCTCCTCTTTCACTGCCACGTTCAAGGCCTTCTCCGTTCCTCCCTGCCCCTGAATGGCCCGGCCTGTGGCTCTCTGCGGTGAGGTGCACGGGGTGGGAGCCGGGCGCATCTTCCTGCTTCTCCAACAGTTCCCTTCCGTCCCATCTGGACTCCTCCTGTTTCCCCTTCCCACCCCCACCATCCCAAACACTGTTATTTCCTGGAGTTTGCTTAGGGCCCCTGCACTCAGCCCTCCTGACAAGCGCCTGGGCATCTGTCCTCTCCTGCTGTTACCTCCTGCGGACAAGGGCCTCACAGTTAACCTCCCCCAAGCTCCTGCCCATGGTTGGACGACTGTATCCTGCCCCCGCCACCCCGGGGCCATACCAGAGTTCTCGGACTGTCTACTGTCTTCCCATCCCTCACGCCCCCATCCTCATTCTTTCCCTGACTCAGTTAATGACACCACCACCTGCCTGATCTGAACTGAGGGGTCCCAGGAAGTGCTAGGCTCTGCCCTCTAGGAAGTTAGAATGGTGAAGCCACTGACCAAGGGGAAAAAAAGAGAGAGAGAGAGAGAAATGTCCGAATCTTTGATTTCAAAATTGCAGAGAGGAAAGGGATTTCTAAACTTGACTTTCAGTAGATGAAATTTATTTCAAAATCAAGAGAAGGCCAAGTGGGTCTGAATGTCAGTTCAGAAAGCTATAACCCCTTGTCATGTACCATCGGTGTGGCAGGTGCTGGTAAAAATACCATCTCCTTAAATCTCCCGTAGATGGTTGGGAGGCAGGGATTATTCTGTTGTGTAGGGAAGGAAATAGAGGTTTGGAGGGTACGGAATTCAGAGCTAATAAGAGCTCTGCACACTGTCTCCAATTCAAGATGTACAGGCTGGGTTCAAAGTCACCGCTTATCAGTCCCTGTGATCAGTGCATTGGAAAATGTCATATTAATTTTCAACATCTGCTCCCTTCATCTGCTTCCACAGCTAAAGGCTGACCTACAGTCTTAGAGTTCTCGTGATTTTTTTCATCACAGACATTTTTATTTTGTAGCAAGTAGAGTTGAAACAAAGCCCACTCACTGTGTCCAGGAAGGTAAGGTGACAAAAGACGTCTGCTTGCCTTCTAGCAGGATGGGTGCCCTGGACCCTGAATGGCTTCAGTCTTAGCTTCCTAAACAACTGAGACCTTGACTGAGTCCTCTCTAGCTCCTTCTTGTTTTTCTAAGCACATTGACCTAATCCCCTCAGAACTTCCTGTTCCCTCTGGGTAACAGGTAAAATAGAGAAATACAGATGAAACCGTGTTTCACTTGTTAGAAGATGTCCTTACTATCTGGGTTGGGAATACACAACCCATACTTGACCCTAAGACAAGCCCAATCCACAGAGCTCAGCCCAGGTCCAGCAACAGAGCAAGGAAACAATGGCAATTTGGCTTCCTGCTCTTCCATTATAGAACTGACAGAGAGAAGTGCTTGGGATACCATAACCTGAACACAGAAGACCAGCAGGGGCTACCCAGTTGCCAGGGAGTCTTGACCCTGGAAAACCAAAATCAGGAGATGAGCTGAATGGACAGAGAGCTCAGTAGATGGCACAGAGCATTTGTCCATCAGCAGTAACCCCTAGCTCTCCCCAAGACATACAATAGCCCTGACACAGCCAAGTCCCTCGGTGGCTCCGCCCCCCACCTAAGGCTCCAGATCCCAGGCACCCGTCCCAGGAGCAGCCGCACTTCTGCACCCTGGCCAGCCTGTTGGGCCGGCTGACCACCTGGGGCCTGGCCCTGCCTCCCTCCTTGACGCTCACTATCATGGGCAGCGAGGTTGTTTCAGAGGCGATGCACTGCCGCGGGCCCAGAAATGGCCACTCCAAGGGCAGGGGCCGCGGGGGCTGCTGGCCGGCCCCCATGCACTCGTAGGCTAGAAAGCCCGGGGGCTCCAGGACCCAGTTCTCAGCCCACTTCATCCCCTGCAGGTCAATGTACATCTCCTGGCGGCAGCAGCGGGTGGCCTCCGTCAAGGGCACCTCGGGGTCACAGCCACCCTGAGCTCTGCGAAGGGGGCAGAGTAAGGAGAGGCAGAGGTCAGCGGGGGATGGGGTAGGGGGCGGGGCGGGGTGGGGCATCTGGGAGGGAGCTTTACCATCCCGAGCTGCTCCTTATGTTCAAAAGGCTGACTATTTGTGGCAAGGACAGGTCACTACCAACAGCCAAACAGTATATCACAAGTGCCACTTGTCCTGAGATTGAAAGACAATCTCCTGCGGGCACTCACTCCCATGGGCACCCTGAAATGTCCCACTTGGACTCAGCTGGCGTTCCCCCTGTGCACTGTGATCAGGGGTCCCCGGTGGGGTCCAGGCTCCTACCCGTAGGCCCCCAGGTCCAGCGTGTGCAGCTCCAGCTGGGGTTCACCCTGTTGCTCGCCCTGCCACATGCCCTTGGGCCTGGGGAGGCGAAACGCGCCAGCTTGTGGGCGCCCGAGGCCAGCGGGCCCAGGTGCTCCCTGTGCACCGTCACCTGCAGGAGCAGAGGCTGGCAAGGCTGGCTCAGCTGCTACCAAAAGGTCACTGCCTCTGTCACGCCGAAGGCCTTCCAGCTGCTCTCAAGGAGGGACACCAGCCTGCGACAGGGCAGCGCTGAGATGGGGATCTGAGCTGGAGGCTAGGGGTTCCTCCCCCAGCCTCCCCTCTCCTCCCTTGTGCTGGGGACCCCGTTCCCCCCTCTCTGCCCCCTCCCTTCCTGTCTCCTCCTCTGAGCTAGCACCCCCACTTCTCCCTCCCTCCCCTGCGCCCTGACTCTTGCCCCCTCCTTCCCCATCTAGGACTCCCTCCCCTCCCCTCACCACTGCGACCTCCACACACCCCCTCCCCTCCCATACCGTCTTTACCCCTGCCCTCCCCTCCCCATTAGCAGCACCCACCTGGAGTCCACCAGCAAGGTGCTGTTGGAGCTGTCTTCGCAGACCTGCAGCCACTCGACGGTGACGCAGGCACGGGTGCTGTACTGGACAGCCACTCATGCCTGCATAGCGGGACTCCTGGAAGAGGCGCAGCACGGCCGGCCCACACCAGGTTGCTGCTGGGGGGCATCCACCACTCCATGCTGAACACCAGCAAATGTGTGGAGGCCTCGGAAGCCAGCCACTTGCCTGCCACCTCTGGGGACAGGAACAGGGTCAGGAGGCCTCTCCAGTAGAAGGGCGGCTGCTAGAGGAGCAGGATCTGGGGCCAGCCAACAGCATTTCCCTGGGAATCCCCAGGGAGATCCCCAGGAATCCACAGGATAGGGATCTCTATGGGGGCTGGGGCTTGGCCTTAAGTGCACAGACATGCAGACTTCTGGTAGGTTTTGTTTGTTTTTTTGGTGGGTTTGTTTTTTTTTTTTTAAACTTTTAAGTAATCTCTATGCCCTGTGGGGGCTCAAACTCCCAAACTCCCATCCCCAAGATCCAGAGTCACATGTTCCACCTTCTGAGCCAGCCATGACCCCGGACCTGCAGCCTTCTTTGGACAAAGGACACAACAAAACTGGAGGGCCCATGGAGAGAGAGAGGCAGAGAACCCTGCCACGGAGATCTCTGGTCACCAGCTGAGTGTCCTAAGAGGCAGAGCAAGAGCCCTGAAATCCTTTCATTTCCTTCTCATGCCCAGGGAGATGTCTCCAGTTGGAGGAACTGGCTTTTGTGGGGCCTGTAACCAACTTTTGCAGGGCTACTGACTCTGGAGGCCAGTGATGGGACAGGTCCCACAGCCCCCTCAGAGGCCCAGGCCATGTGTCCCCGACACCTGAGTCTCCCGGCCTCCAAGAACCCACCCTCCCAGCTGGAAAGCATCAAGTGTGGGTCCGTCCCTGGGCACTGAGGAGGGGCGCCCCAGCCCCACAAGCTAAGAGGGTGCAGGGCCATTCACCTCTCCACAGGCTGACCTTGAAAATGATGGAATCAGCCCTTCCCTCTCATCTCACAAGCTGCCCCCCACTCTGGGAGGGAATCAGAGCCGGTTCTCCCCGCCCCCCCAGGTTCCAGAGAAGCCAACAAGCTCAGAGATGTGGGGGGACTTTCTAGGGCAGGATAACAAATAGCAGAGGGAAGCCCCGAACCCCAGGTCCTTCCTCTCTTGCCTCAGCCTTGGCAGTGGGGCAGCTCCTCCTGGGCCTGAGCAGCGGAGTGCTCAGGGCAGACAGAGACCCCCTCCCCGGGATGCAGCTGTCCTCACACCCTGGGGTCTCGTCGCCGGCCCCCTCAGAACAGGCTTCTCCCATCTTCGCCTGCCCTGCCCCCAGCCAGGACTCAGCAAGGTTGCAAGAGGGCCTCATCTTGGAACCTCTGGCTGAACCTCGAGAGCAGACCCCATGGCTGCGCTGCAACAGGGCCACGTACTGGGCCATCACGTGCGCGGGGGTGACCAGCTTCTCCACGTCGCCTGCGTCCAGGATGGGCGCCTCTTGGAGCTGCAGCTGCCGCAGCAAGGTGCTGAGGATGTGCTCCCCGCTTAGGGCAGCCCGGGGCCAGGGCAGGGCCCACAGCGCCCAGCATGGCCACAGCTGTGATAATTCAGCACCATTGGGGGTGTGTCCAGCAAGGACCCGTCTCTCCGTCTTTCTGGCATCTGGTGGCTGTTCACGGATTCGGAGATTAGACGTGGAAGCACCAGCCAGTGCCTCGCTCACTCCAACCTCTGAGAGGAGACAACGGAGGCTCAGTGAGGTGACAACCTCCTGGAGTTCCCCCAGTCGCTGATGGCTACATGTAGCATCAGGCCTTCTGGCAGCCAGCCTGAATTCCTTCCACACCCTCCAGCTCTTTCCAGCCAGTCCTGCTGACCCAGGAAGCTGCGGGGCTGGCGGGGAGATACTCTGTCCAGGGGATGGGGGGGGGTGCATTCCGGGGTTTCCTGAGACTTCCTGCAAGGGCTGGAGGGTCTGCAGGTGCTTGGAGAGTTTTACTGGGGAAATGAAACACCTGGGCAGTCGCCAGGGGTCATGCTGCCACATAAAAGACAAGACACAGCTGGGGATGTACTTTGACTAATTAATTCTTTGTTGTTTATCTGAAATCTGGGTTTCACTGGGAGTCCTCTGTTTTGAGTTGCTGACTCTTGGCAGCCCAGGCCAGAGGCCCAAGAAAGCCAGTGCGGATTGGGAGATTTGTGACCATGGGCTGTGGCAGTCCCCACCCTTTGTCATGCAGAGGAAGGAACCCCTCATCCTTGTCTTGGACTTCCACCTGCTCTGGGTCTGGCTCAGATCTCCAGGGTGTCCCTCAGGCCCGAGATGGTAAAGAGCCCAGAGCCTCCTTTGAGAAATGTGAACACTGTTTTCCTCCCAAGGTGTAGGGGAAGGTGAAGGAGCACTGTGAGGTCCCCAAAGCAGAGGGGAAGACCAAGCTGCGCCAAGGGGAGTGCACTAGGGCACCGTTGGGCTGTGGAACACAGCTTTGTGTGGTGAGTCCCTTTCCCTGGGAGCTCCCGACCGCACACCCCTGCATCTGAGCTCTCTTTCCCTATCAGCTGCTTCTTGGTCTCCTTGGATGTCCCCAGGACCCAAAGAAGGGGCAAAATCATCAATAAAATTTTGTTTAATTAATTGAAGAGAAAGGGAGGGAGGAAGAGGAGCTTCTAGAAGATCCTTCTTCAGGGCAAGATGTAAGGAAAGAGATGGGCTTATATGGGCATTTTTCTTTTCGTGTACTTTTTATTTGGCATTTTAAAAAAGCCTAATATTGCTAACACCTCTCCCCAAGAAAGAAAAGAAAGAGAGAAGGAAAGAAAAAAATCAATCAATCAGTCAATCTGGGTAGAATCCTATCACCTCACAGTGGTACGTTGTTTGTGAGTTTCTGAATCGCATTAAGTCTGGTGTTTCAAGGGGAGGAAGTCGGGAAAGCAGCTGCCCCCCTGGAGGAGGAGGCAGGGAGGCCAGGGCCGCTGGGGACAGAGGCCAGCAGCCAGCGGCGACAGCCCCACCCTCAGGGGAAGCACTGTGATTTCGGGGACAGAGCCTGTGTCAGTCCTGGGAAAGGGGGTGGCTGGGTCACCGTGCAACCACGTGTATCCACCCCGCGCCTGAGTATGCTAAGGCTGAAGGGAGTCCCCTCCCCCTCCCATGTGGCATGGACAAAGCACTGGGGGCTGGTGGCCTTGGTGGCTTTGGGCGGCTCCCCAAACATTGGCAGCATGAATCCCAGGGTAGAGGAGCCTGGGAAGGCCCCATCTCTTCTGCCAGAGGTCAATCTGCTTCTGCTGCCAGCAGCCCTGAGGGGTGTGGGAACCCTAAGCCAGCCTCCTCTGTCACCCAGGCAGGAGCACAGGAGGGACAGAGTCCGAGGGATGGCTCAGGACCAGATGGCAGCCTCCCTGGGACTCTGGAGGGTTCTGATTGTGATCACCCCCACTTCCAGTCCCTCTTGCCTCATCCATCAGGTACTTAGGGGCTCAGAGATAGAAGCAAAACGGACAAAACTTGTCATGTGGGAGACAAATGGCCGAAGGGGGCTCTGCAGCCTCGGGGGGCTCCCTTCCTCCTGCCACCACTCCCTAGCACATCCCAGGCCACCCCCCACCCCCATACATCCCCCCAAGTTCAAAGGCCCCCCCCATGAGACAGCCTTCTGACCCCAGGAAGCCTCCAGAATCAGGCAGGCCAGCCTGGCCACCCCCGCCGCACCCGGCTGCTGGGGGTGTGTGTCTTGCTGGCCCACCACCTGCTTCCCCTTCCTCCCCCTCCTCCCCCTCCTCCTCCTCCTCAGTCCCACCCCCGCCACCTCTGCAGAGCTACCTCTTCTGCTGTAATGTTTTTCTTCTTTGCCCAACACTGGTAAAGCATTACCTACAATATTTTCCTTACTTGTCCATGTGAATGATCACTCGCCCCTGCACTCCCACCCCACAGACCACGGAGCTTCTAAGGGGCCACGTGTCATTCTGGGATCCTGGCTGAGGCCACCACCACCCCCCCCACCCCCCCCCACCCCCGGTCCTATGGCCCTCTACACCGGGTTTAAAAAGGCTTGGGCTTCCTCCAGCAGCGGACAAAGCCTGCTTTCTACTCGGGGACTGGAGATAAGGTTGAAAATGTAAACATTCCCAGGGAAGGAAGCAGACCTTCTAGAGACAGAAATCTCTGGTGGGATTATACAGAGATCTCTGTTTAAACACAGATTGTAAAATTAAAATGTCATCACAGGATGCGTACCGCTTTGAAATTTGCTTTTTCATGTCCATTTATTTCACGTGGACCTTTTTCCAGGTGAGTACTTTGTTTTTTAATTGCTCTTTAAAAAATTAAATGAGTGATCCATGAAAATGTTCTCAATGTCAAGAATCCCGTCAGAGCAAGGGCGCCTGGCTGGCTCGGTGGTAGGTGGAGCTTACAATGTTTGATCTTAGGGTCATAAGTTCGAGCTCCACATTGGGCACAGAGATGACTTAAAAATAGTAAATAAAAATAAAAATCCCAGCAAGGTGGAAGTCTAAAGAGAAAGAAGTGGGCGTTTCCCTTCCCACCTCATAAACGCTCACACACTTAGCTGCTCCAAACAACGCTTTCCAAAAACAGTCTCAGGGTTGTGCATGTCTGAGGTCTGAGCAGGCTCAAGCCAGAGTCTATGCTCAGGGGTCACATGGCTGAGGTCATGCTGTCTGCTGGGCAGGACACTGCTCTAAGCTCACTCAGGCTGCCTGCGGGGGTGCAGCTCCTTGGGCTGGAGGGCTGCACTCTCTCCTTTGCTGGCCATGGGCTGGTTACCCCTCTTGTCACCTTAACGGCAGCACCTAGCTCGGCCACTCTCTCAGAAGAGCACGGACTGCATGGCTTAAACGCCCAGAATTTACTTCTCATACTTCTGGGGGCTAGGAGTTCAAGTTCAGGGTGCCAACATGGGGGGTTCGAGTGAGAGACCCTCCAGGTTTGCAGACAGCTGCCTCTCGCGGTGCCCGCTCAGCACATAAGGGCGCAAATGCCATCAAGAGGCCTCCACCTTCATGACCTAACCACCTCCCAGAGGTGCCCACCTCCGAACACCATTGCCCTGGGGATTAAGGTTTCTGTGTGTGAATTGGCGGGGGGGGGGGGGTTCTCTCAGGCGCCCCTAATCATTGAGTTTTAAAAAAGAAAGGTCAGGGGTGCCTGGGAGGCTCAGTTGGTTAAGCCGCTGCCTTCGGCTCAGGTCATGATGTCAAGGTCCTGGGATCGAGTCCCATATTGGGCTCCATGCTCAGCATGGAGCTTCTCCCTCTGCCTGCTGCTCCCCCTTATGCAATCTCTCTCTCTCTGACAAAAAAAAAAAAAATATATATATATATATATATATATATATATAATCTTAAAGGAGGCTACGGTGTCAAGAATGGCGGAGTCTGCTCAGTGCACAGTTATAAAAATGACATTATAATAACAAATTATAATGACAATGTCAAAAAGAGGTATAGGCCATGATGACCGATCAGTAGTATTTGCATGGTGGGGAGAAATACAACGTGTCTCTCTGCAGAACACATCCCGTCTCTGGGAAGGGGAAAGGACAGCCAAGGAGTGGGAGAAGGAGCCTGGCAGTCTCTCATCCTGGGAATCTTTGAGTCTTGTACTGTGTGTGTTCATTGTAAAAAGATTTAAGAAACATTGTTAACTTAATTTTCTCAAAGGAAAACAGTGTAAAAATTAGTAGCACTGTGAAAGACTCCCACTCTTGATTAAGCACCTACTGGATACCAGGAGACAGTGCCACGCACTCTGCTGATATCTTGGTTAATAAGTGGAGCCCCTTGCAAAAAAAAAAAAAAAAAAAGTACATTGTTCCCATTTTATAGCGAGAGACTCATACTGAAGACGGTAGAGAGTTCAGTTGATTACATACAGGTAGTGAGGGACGGCACAGCTCAGGGCTCACTCACTCTTGCCAGGAAGGAGCTGGAGGAACTGAAACTTAGGGAGTCTCAGGGAGCTCATCTGGAGACCTACACGGGCCCCCAGGCCTGGGGTCCGGGAGGCTGATGAGTGTGGGGGGCGCTGGGACGGCACAGGGCGTCTCCGGGGCAACCACGGCAGGGCCTGCCCCAAATAGGAAGGGGATAGGAGCCTGCCTGGAGCCCCCAGATGCTGGGCTCTGATGCAGATGTGAAGCCACTCCGGGGCTCCAACCTCACTGACCTCAGAGTCCCCTCTGGTTCTGAGCCCAGGCCAGGTCCAGCAAGTGGCCCACCCATGGAGGCTGAGGATGACCTCTGACCCCACGTGTTGTCATGGCCTCACCTGGCAGCCTGGATTCTGCCTGGGAACAAATCCTGGCTCCCCCTCACCTGCCTATCCCAGCCCCCATCAACCTTATCCACCCAGACATCCTCAATTCCAGGCCCTGGGTCAGGCCGTACAGAGACTCCTCATTCCCCCCCTCTCCCCTGCCCCCTCCTGCTCTCCAGGACAGAGGATCTGCCTTTGGGATGACTTCCAGGCCCAATCCATAGGCTCCCACCCAGCTCCACAAGCTGTGCCTGACAAAGGGCTGTCAGCCCAGCTGTGGGCCCATCTGCCCATCAGTCTCCCAGGCCATACCAGCTTTCTTCCGGCTGATGTGGCCCAATTGTTTTTTTCCCCAACAAAACTCTTGAACCCAGTGGAATCCACATTCAGGAAAGGGCCTGTGTTTGCAGAGGGATAACAGGGCTGGGAGATCTGCCCTGCATCTGTCTTTACTGATCCCTTTGCTGGGTCTACACTCAATCAACCAGCTTGACAACAAGCATTTCACCATCTCTCTGACCCCTAGTCAGGGGACCTCTTCATGACACCCATGGCAGGACCCAGGGAAGGAACCCCCTTCTCTTTCCTCCTTGGTGGTCTCCTGTCTCTTGGCTGCAGGTGCCTCCAAGCCTACCACCCCACCAGGCCCAGAAGCATACATACATCCCAGCCCTTCTGTCCACCCATTCCCTTCCTTCTCCCACACCCTGCGGGGCCCCCACCCCGCCTCCTTCTTGACTGTCCTGCACCCTCCAGACTCAGCTCCCGGCAAGTCCCAGGGTCCTCACCCGCAAAATAAGGCTGTGACCATCTGGGACTGACCCTCCATCACTTGGTTGGGTGGTTGGGACTGCCACCTCCCCCTCCCCACTGCCTTTCCCACCCCCACAGTCCACAGAGGTCTCCAACAGACTTTAATCAGAGCTACTTGATTAATTAAATCCCTCCCCAAATCAACTCAGAACGGATCACAGACCTAAATATAAAATGTGAAACCATACGGTCGCCTGACTGGCTCGGGCAGTAGAGCTGGAGATTCTTGATCTTGGAGTCATGAGTTCGAGCCCCAAGTTGGGGGCAGAGTTTACTTTAAAAAAATACATAAAATAAGACAACTTTTTAAAATGCAAAACCATAAAACTCCTTGAAGATTAACAGGAGGAAATCTAGATGAACTTGGATTTGGAGGTGACTTTTAGGCAGAACACCAAAGGCAGGATCCATGAAAGACACAATAAGCTGGACTTCATTACAATTAAAATCTGTTGTACAAAAGATACTGTCAAGAGAATGAGAAGACACGCCACACACTGGGAGAAAACATTCGGGAAGGATATATCTGATAAAGACCTGTTATCCAAAATATGCAAAGAACCTCGAAACTTCACAATTAAAAACAAACAAACAAACAAAAAACCCCAAAGAACCCAAATAAGAAAGCAGGCAAAAGATCCAGACACCTCACCAAAGGAGAGATACAGATGGTGAATAAGCATTCAAGAACAGGCTAAAGGTCACAGGCCATCAGGGAAATGCAAAGTAACACACCTCACACCACACGCCTATGGGAACGGCCCAAAGCCGGAACACTGACACCAGCAAATGCCCACGAGGATGTGGGAGCCACGGGAACTCTCCTTCATTGCCGATGGGGATACAAACAGGGGCAGCCACTTTGAGAAATGATTCGGAGCTTCTCACAAAACTAAACATGCTCTCATGGTATGATCCAGCCATCCTGCTCCTTGGTATTTACTCAGAGGAGCTGAGAACTTCTATCCACACAAACACCTGCCTGTGGATGTTAAGGGCAGCTTTATTCATAATTGCCAAAATCTGTAAGCTGCCAAGATGTCCTTCCCTAGATAAATAGATTAAAACAAAAAAAAACCTGTGGTCCATCCACACAATGGAAGATTAACCAGCACTAAGCAGAAATGAGCTCTCGAGTCATGAAAAGACATGGAAAAATCTCAGATGCATATTACTAAGTGAAAGAAGTCCATCTGAAAAGACCACACGTCAACCCCGTGACATTCTGGAAAAGGCAAGACTACGGGGATTATAAAAAAAAGACCAGAGGTTGCCAGTGGTGGGGTGGTGGGTGGGGGAATGAGGGGGGGAGCATAGAGGATTTTTAGGGCAGTGAAAATACTCTGTATGATGTTTTAATGGTGGATACCCATCATTCCATGTCTGTCCAAACCCAGAGAGTGGAAATGATGGACTTTGTGTGACAATGATGTGTCTGTGCAGTCCCAGGCACTGTGACAAGTGCACACCACAGTGGGGTTGTTGATGGGTGTGTGTGTGTGTGTGTGTGTGTGTGTGTGTGTGTGTGTGTAAGGGAGAGGGTATATGGGGATGCCCTATACTTTCTCCTCAATTTTACTGTGAACTCAAACTGCTCCAAATAAAATAGTCTATTCTTGAAAAACAAGAAAACAAAACAAAACACAAATATAAATAAAATAAAATAAAACACAAAAACCTCCAATAAATTCCTACTACACTTTGCATAAAACTTGAATATCTTACCTGAAAGCCCAGGCTGACCTGGGCCAGGGTCACCCTCCTGCCTCTGATCCTGGGGCTCCTTACTTGCTCCCTGACAGCCTGCCACATGGCTCTTCTTACGGTCCCCAAACCTGCCACACTGGTTCCACCCCAGGGCCTTTGCACTAGCTGGACCCTCTGCCTGCAAGGGGACCTGACCTTCGCAGGGTTCACTAATTCTTGTTAATCAGACATCACATCGAATGTCAAGTCCTCTGGCCCATTTATAAAATTCCTGCCCACCCCCACCCCACCCCCACCCCCCACCCCAGGCCTATCAAGATCTCTCTAATTATTCAGGTTTATCTTTCTCTTGCCGCTTAGTCCTATCTAAAACTATCTTCTTTATCTGTTTGTTTCATTGTTTGTGGACTACCTCCCCATTACGATGTAGATTATACCGGCTCAGAGACTGTCCAGCCAGTTAGTGGCTGTGTCCCTGTGCAGAGAACAAGGACCAGCTCTCATGGGTACTTTATCTATTCGTTGAATGAATAAATGAATTAATGAATTGAAACAGGGGAGATTTAGCTCTGTGCAAACTTTACAAGCATCTCAGGATCTTTTTTTTTTTTTTTTTTTAAGATTTTATTTATTTATTTGACAGAGAGAGGTCACAAGTAGATGGAGAGGCAGGCAGAGAGAGAGAGAGGAGGAAGCAGGCTCCCTGCTGAGCAGAGCCCAATGCAGGACTCCATCCCAGGACCCTGAGATCGTGACCTGAGCGGAAGGCAGCGGCTTAACCCACTGAGCCACCCAGGCGCCTGCATCTCAGGATCTTAATGGAAAACAAGGGACATAAACTGGAGTTTCTTTCCAGCTCCAAAGCACTGGGAGGGAGAAGAAGGGAAGGTTGGGGTTCTCCCTGGTTTGTCCGCATGAGATGCTGCAGGTTCCCGCCAAGGACAGGAGAGCCTCCCCAGGACCAGGAAGTGTTGGCTCCCCAGCTGCGGCCCCCTGCCGCAGAGCCCTCGTAACACCAGGCCCCTGCAGGCAGCAAGCCCTGGTGTGGATGGTAAGTGTCTGTACTTGTCCAGGACCCCCTTCCAGCAAGAAGCGGGGCTCCCGGTCCACACAGTGACCCCAGTCGGCTCTGGGCTCGGAGGCTGACTCTGCATCTGCAGGAGGACCTTACTGGGAAGCTGAGCCCCACTCCATTTCCTCTCAGGAAAATAGCTCTTCATTTCAGTGTTGGTCTCTAGGCCCAGGAGAGGCTCTGACCACCCTCCCACCCCCCCAGCACTCTCCGAGCCCTTGCACCCCCAGGGCATCTCCAAGGGACAGGGGTGAACTGTCAGAGAAGCTTAGGAGATCCCCAGCTCTCACCTCAGCCCACCCCACCGCAGAGAGCCACTGGCTGGGGCTCCAAGCGGGGGAGGGGGGAGTAGAGGGGAGCAGAGAATGCCTTCATCATTACAGTGAAAGAGGAGAGCCCAGAGGTGGGAGAGGCCCTAGAGACTGCAAGGATGCCCACGTGAGGGTCAAGTGCTGCCTGAGCTTTACTGATCAGTCGTGCAGGGAAAGCTACAAGAGGAAGCTTGCTCTACCTCATTCCCATGGGGAAACTGAGGCCTGCTGAGGTCACCTTACTTGCTGAGGGAGGGGTCAGACTGGAGTCAAACCTCTGGGTCATAGGACCCCACTCCCTCCACGTAGCCAGCTCCAGGCCGCAGTGAGCCCTGCGGCCCCTGCATGCACCCCTGCAGGCTCAGGGGGCTTTCCTTTGGGAGAACAAAAATCCAGTTACGAAACTGACTATTTCTGGCTCAGCCTGGGAGGCTCTGCTGCTCGGCTCTGCAATTAAGAATGGAGTGACACGGAAAGTGAGGGAGGGAAGGGTCCCCAGGGCTCTGGAACAAGCCTCTCATTTCCCGCAGGGGGCTTCAGCATCCTGCCCCGCCCCGGCAAGGGGATGGAGGCTGAGGGGGAGGTCAGAGGCCCCACCTCAGATACCTCAGATCAAAGCACCGGGCTGCCCAGCTCAGGAGGGAGCACCCCCAGTGCCTTCAGATAGCGGACAGCGGTTGGCCCAATGTCGGCCTGAGCACCAGCCAAGAGAGCCTGCATAGGCACAGGCAGGCCCAGCGTGCAGCCCAGGAACCTCTCTGGACAATGAGGGATTTGACCTGCACGGTCTTCCAGCAACTCTGATTCTAGACCAAGGAATCATCTAGGACGTGTCCCTGTTTTGTTTGGAGGAGTCTGTTTCTACAGTTGGGGATTTCCAGGGGATGTGTTAAGTTGGTGTTAGCAGCAACTGAGTAAAACAGAAGCGTGCTCTGGGGTGTGTGTGTGTTGTGTGTGTGTGTGTGTGTGTGTGTGTGTGTGTATGTGAGGGTGTGTAAGAGTGCAATCCCTTCTCTGCCCACAAGTCAAGCAAGTTCCCCACTGAGCCCTGAGGGAAAGGAGCAGGCCCTCAGGGATCCCAGGAAATGTTTTTGTCTGGGTGTTAGCAGAAGGCTGGGTCCTCGTGCTGGGTCACCCTGAGGGCCCCAGAATAACAAGGCCTGGCCTGTTCCCATGGTGTCCAGAGGGGAGCAGCTCCCCGTAGATTCCAGAATGGGCAGCCTGGGGAAGACCAGGAGCAGAGCTGGAAACATCACAGCCCAGACCAGCAACAACCAGAGGAGCCCTCCATGGCTGCGCTGGAGTCTGGAATGGGTCTGACAGGTGACTTTCCCGATGGAGGCGGCCACTGCAGCCGTGTCCTTCCCTCCCGAGTGGCTGTCCATGCCTCCAAGGTCTGGGATCGCGAGCTCCGCCACATGCACCCAGCTCACCCGGGGCCTGCTCACTTGCCAGCCTAGGGGTTTCTGGTCCACCCACGTCCTCCCAGGTCCAGTTGCCCCTGCCAGGACGGCCCCTTCTGTTGCTCTCTGGTCTTTCTCTGCCCCAGCTTGTGGAGGGCTGTGTTGTGTCCCCCACCCCCACCTCATTCCCACGCTGCCGCTCTAACCCTCAGGGCTGGAGAATGTGAGTGTCCTTGGAGATACGGCCTGTGAAGAGGTAAGTGAGGTACAGTGAGGGGCTGTCGGTGGCCCTAATAGAATGGCTGTCCTTACAAGGTGAGGAGGTCAGAATGCAGACAGGGCAACCCGTGAGCACAGCAGGAGCGAGGCCTCTGGAGACGCCAGACAAGCCCGTCCCTGCATCTCAGACTCCCAGCCTCCA
This sequence comes from Mustela nivalis, assembly GCF_964662115.1. Classification (NCBI taxonomy): domain Eukaryota; kingdom Metazoa; phylum Chordata; class Mammalia; order Carnivora; family Mustelidae; genus Mustela; species Mustela nivalis. The sequence goes on along the minus strand of NC_139035.1, from coordinate 29,279,414 downwards.
GATCGGGGCGGGGGGGGGGGGGGGGGAGGGGGTGTGGGAGTGGCACTAGATCTTCGCACCCGGGGCCAAGGTATTTTCGTGGACAGCCCAAGGAGGCGAGAAACGCTGAGCTTCCCATGCCAATGCGCATGCGCACCAGCCCTACCCCCCCCCCCGCCCACCCCGTGCCCCCCACCTCGCCCTACCCCAATCCCAGCTCTAGTTAGGTGCCAGATTGCACCTCCACACCGGGCCAGGCTCCGTCCCTGCCTGCTCCCCGAGGGGTGGGGCTCCCCTCGGCAGAGCCGGGGGCACACAGTCTAGCTCTGCGTCCGCGAGCACACTGCGAGCCTCGTTCTCCTCGTTCTCCCTGCCTGGGAGGACCGGGGCAGGTTCAGTGCCAGGCCTGACCCTGGACTTGACCTGTACTTGGTGCTCTACGGTATCTGGCAGCTCAGTGAAGGGGTCCCTGAGCTGGAAGCCTCGGCCCGCTTCCCCCTCAGCCCCCCAGCTCCTGTCCCCATCCAGGGATCTGCCGCCACTTCACTAGCCTGACCACGTCCTCCGAGCACCAGCGCCCCACCAAGCCAGAGTGCTTTACTGAGTACATGGGGTGAACTCTGTGTGTGCTGGGGCGGGAGTAGCAAGGGTGGGCAGGTTATCTGCACATTATTTAAACAAATTCAATTTTAGACCATCAGTTAAAACATAGGGAGTGTGGGGTCGGGAAGGGGACCTGAAGCCTTGAGACTCGCAGCTCCTCAGCCACCTCTCCCACCTCTTACCTGGGTGCCCAAGAGTCTCAAGGCTTACAGAGTTTCTTTTTAAAAAAAATAAGATTATTTATTTATTTATTACAGATTTTACTCATTTGAAAGAGCACAAGCAGGGAGAGCAGCAGAAGGGGAGGGAGAAGCAGATCCCAAGACCCTGAGATCATGCATGACCTGAGCCCAAGGCAGACGCTTCACCCACTGAGCCCCCAGGTGTCCCTCCCCTTATCTTTCAAGACCGATCTGGTCACTCCTTGCCCAGACATTCCCTGGAGTCCCCTGTCTGCCTCCAGCACTCTTTCCCACCTCTGCACAGCCCATCCACCCTGTAGGATGGTCTCTTCTCTATCACTCTTCCCCACCAGGTCAGGAAGCCCCTTAGGGGAGGAAGAGATGGGTCTAGTTATAGCTGCTGCTCTGGCCTGGTACACAGTGGTGCAGACTGAGTCCACTGAAGCAGATGCTGTTTCTTACAGCTTTCCCTCCCCCACTTCCTCTCCCGCCACCCAGAGAGGGCTTGGTGGCAGCAAGGCCAGCTTCTCGCTCTGCCCTGCCTGTCCCCTGCCCCCCGCGAGGTCTCTGGTGCTGCTCTTCAGCTGGTCCGTGTTCACCAGGGCTGCCCTGGACGTCTCAGGATACTGACACCATCACATCAGGGGGCTTTGTGATTGAATGCTCTGTATTTCGTGTGCCCGCAAATGAGCCAAAATAAATACATATCAACTGGCAATCTCAGGTCTTCACCTCCTTTCCTCTGTATCTCCCCAGGGGCTCATGTTGGCTGCGGGCCACAGTCAGCCTGACTCGGTCAAATCTGTGGGGCTCACAGGGCGGTGCCTGGCAGGGGCCCCCCTTCCTCCTGAGGGTCGGAACCTCTAATCCTGAGGTTTGGGTGGGAGATGAGGACTTGCCACATTCAGAGAGGGGAAAGGGCAAGGAGAAGGTCTTTCCAGGGGAGGACATGAAATGAGCAAAACCAGGGTGGGGGTATGTTCAGATGGGGGAAGGTCTGGGGTCTGGACAGAAGAGCATCTTGGAGGGTAGAGGGGAGTAAGATTGGAAACAGAACTCAGCAACACCAGTTTGATCTGAATTTTAAAAGGCAGGCGTTTGGGATGTGTGGCTGGCTCAGTTGGTGAAGCATGGGACTTTTGATTCCAGGGGTATGAGTTCGAGTCCCATGTTGGGTGTAGAAATTACGTTAAAAACAACACCTGGGTGGCTTGGTGGGTTAAAGCCCCTGCCTTTGGCTCAGATCATGATCCCAGGGTCCTGGGATTGAGCCCCACATCAGGCTATCTGCTCTGCAGGGAGCCTGCTTCCCCCCACCCCCATCTCTGCCTGCCTCTCTGCCTACTTGTGATTTTTGTCAAATAAATAAATAAAATTTTAAAAACAACAACAAAAACGAGGCAGGCTATCACTTGGTTTGAGAAGCAAGTCCAGAGCTGGTTGTGCCTGGTGAACAGGGGCCGTGGACCAGCACCCCCCCCAACACCCTCCCCACCGCCTTCTGCTCCCAACCACAGCCAGACCCTGGGAAGTTCCTAGGTAAGCAAGCCCCCTGAGGTCGTTGAGGGATGTGATTCTACAGGCCTCCTGAGCTGGATGACCCCGGACAGGCCCGGACACAGGGCTACCCAGAGTTGCAACCGGGGATGGGGGCAGCTAAGAGGTCACCTGCCTTCCCACTGGGGGCAGGGACGCTGAGGGGCAGGGGCAGAGGCGCATGGAGGAGGAAGATTCGAGCACTTCCCCCCCAACAGTCGCTAAGCTGCTTTGTCATGGGAATACATGAAATCAGGTACCACAGCTGGGGCTGGGCACTGGGCTGGATCTCCTGTCCCTGCTGGGGCTTCTCCCAGTGTAGGTGGGGGTGGGGTGGGGATGGGGGGGTGGGGGGGGGTGCAGGCCGGGGTCTCAGCGGTTGGTGCCTGGTGCCCTCTAGTGGCGCAGCTGGGCAGTGGGGGACCCAGCAAGGAACCTGCCCCTTTGTCAGGGGCATTTAAGCAGGGCCACCTGCTGTCCCTGAGCACCTGCCTGTGAGACAGTGAGGGAAGAGGGGAGGACTTGGAACCTGAATGCTGGGATTTTGGCCCCACCTGCCTTCGATGAGTGCCTCAGGTTCTTCATATGTGCGATGGGGGTGCCCACGCCCTCCCCACTCGCACCCCGGGACCCTGGAGAGACTCCAGTGGGATGTGATGGACGACAGCACCTTGTCAGTTCTAAAGCATTACTAAAGAGCAAAGCATTGTGCTCAGAGGAAAATAAGGGAGAGTGCAGATCCAGGGAACCAAGGACCAATGAAAGACTGGCTTGGGGGAAGGAGCTGGGGGCATAGGAGCCAAGCAGGGAAGCAGGCATCCCCAGCAGAGGTGGGGGTGGGGGTCTGGGCTCAGCAGAGACCCAAACATCCATGTACAGCAAAGGGAGCCTTCTGGGGACATTCAGGCAATGGGGCTGGAAACGGAAGTGGATAAATACTCATTTCTTGTTCATTTCTCATAATCCCAAAGGCGGGTAGGTCCATACTACCCAAACCAATCTACAGGTTCAAGGCTATCCCTGTCAAAAACCCAGTGGCATTTTTCACAGAAGCACAACGACCCTGAAGGGCCAAAGCCATCTTGGGAAAGACGAGCAAAGCTGGATATAGTCAGACTATAAACTATACCACAGAGTCAGGGGAACACAGCATGGTGTTAGCATAAGAACAGACACACTGGTGACGGGACCCGAACAGAGAGCCCAAAAATAAAGCCACAGACACATGGCCAATTAATTCACGACCAAGGCTGGGCAAGAATATACAATGGAGAAAAGAGTCTCTTCAATAAATTGTAGGAAAACTGGACAGCCACATGCAAGAGAATGACACTGGACCGCTTTCTAACACCATACACAGAAGCTAACTCAAAATGGATTGAAGACGTGAAGGTAAGACCTAAAACCATAAAACTCCCAGAAGAAAGAACATAGATGGTGAACTTCCAGGTGTTGATCTTAGTGATGATTTTTTTGAATTGGATACTAAAAGCCAAAGCAACAACAGCCAAAATTAACAAACCGGACTACGTCAAGCTAAAGAGCTTCTGCACGGCATGGGATACCATCCACGGAGTAAAGGCGACCTACCAAATGGGGGAAAATATTCGCCAATCATATATCTGATTAGAGGAGAGGTCATATCCCAAATACATAAACTCACACAACTCAACAACAACAATAGCAAAAAAATGTTTGGTTAGAAAATGGGCAGAAGGTGTTAACAGACATTTTCCCAAAGAAGATATACAGATGGTCACCAGGTGCATGAAATCAGGCTCAGCGTCACTCATCACCAAGGAAATGCAAATCCAAACCACAGTGAGATGTCGCCTTGCACCTGTCAGAATGGCTAGACTCAAAAAGCCAAGACAGGTGTGCCTGGGTGGCTCAGTGTGTTAAAGCCGCTGCCTTCAGCTCAGGTCATGATCCCAGGGTCCTGGGATCAAGCCCCGCATCAGGCTCTCTGCTCAGCAGGGTGCCTACTTCCTCCTCTCTCTCTGCCTGCCTCTCTGCCTACCTCTCTGCCTACTTGTAATCTCTGTCAAATAAATAAAATCTTTAAAAAAAAAAAAAAAGCCAACACAACAGGGGTTGGCAAGGATGCAGAGAAAGGGGAGCCCTCGTGCACAGTTGGTGGGCATGCAAGCGGGTGTGTCCACTCCGGAAAATAGGATGGAGGTTCCATGAGAAATGGAAAACAGAGCTACCTTGTAATCCAGCCCCTGCTGGGTATTTATCTTTTTTTTTAAAATATTTTTATTTATTTATTTGACAGACAGAGATCACAAGTAGGCAGAGAAGGAGGCAGAGAAAGAGGTAGGGAAGCAGGCTCCCTGATGAGCAGAGAGCAGTAGGGAAGCAGGCTCCCTGCTGAGCAGAGAGCCGGGGCTCGATCCCAGGACCCTGGGATCATGACCTGAGCTGAAGGCAGAGGCTTTAACCCACTGAGCCACCCAGGTGCCCCGCTGGGTATTTATCTTAAGAAAACCAAACCCCTCACTCAGAACGGTATGTGCACGCCCGTGTTCACTGCAGCGTTATTTACAGTAGCCGAGTCTCCAAAATGAGAATCCACTCATTGACAGACAAATGGATAAAGAAGATGTGGGATAGGGGCACCTGGGTGGCTCAGTGGGTTAAGCTGCTGCCTTCAGCTCAGGTCATGATCTTGAGTTCCCAGGATCGAGTCCCGAGTCGGGCTCTCTGCTCAGCAGGGAGCCTGCTTCCTCCTCTCTCTCTCTCTCTGCCTGCCTCTCTGCCTACTTGTGATCTCTCTCTGTCAAATAAATAAAATCTTAAAAAAAAAAAAGAAGATGTGGGATAAATATAATGGAACACTACTCAGCTAAAAAAGAAGGAAATCTTGCCATCGTGGATGGACTTCAAGGGTGTTATCCTAAGTGAAGTAAGTCATACATAGAAACACAAATACCAGATGATTTCTCTTATCTGTGAGCAACAAGCGAGATCATAGACAGACTAGATTGGTGCTTGTTAGAGGTGGGGGTGTGGGGTGAAAGAAATGGGTGAACTTTTTCTTCAGTTTAAATGAATTGAATAACTTATATATCTTAAAGATTTATTTATTCATTTTAGAGAGAGATGGAGAGAGTGCATGGGTTAGAGGGGCAGAGAGAGAGGGAGAGAGAATCCCAAGACGCCTCTGCACTGAGCTCGGAGCCTGACGAAGGGCTCGATCCCAGGACCCCGAGATCACGACCTGAGCTGAAGGCGGATGCCTCACCGACTGAGCCTCACAAGTGCCCCCAGCCCATCATGATTCTTAAAGAGGAAAGGAGATCATGGATCTTGCAGACGTAATCCTGGGCCCAGCACGTAGTCGCTTCAGACCGTGTGCAAGGTTTAGGTTGCAGAGGAGGAGCTGTGGACAAGGAGTCTCAGCACAGAGCACCAGGGGCTGCGGAAACAGTGGAGACCACGTCCCGCAGAGCTGTCACCTGCTTAAGGCCTGGCAGGCTGCACTTCACCTACTGTGGTCACCACCCCAGAGAAGGATGGGCAATTAGTGCTGTTTTTCTGTTTTAAGGACATACTAATCAACTGAAATCAAAACAGACTAATGACTTGCCTGAGGTCACCTGACCAGTGAGCACCAGAACCCAGGTCTTTGCCTTCTGCATAGCCAAAATTTACTAAGATGGCAGAAAGGAAACAATGTTTGCCATGATTCCACTGACAAGATCCTACATATGAAAATCCAGTGGAAAATGCACATATCTTAAAACTCAGGGGGGACCCATAAGCGAGAGGCCCATACACACCCACCTAAGATGACTTTGTCACGCCAGAGTCCAATTTCTCAGGTTTTCCGGGGCACCCACCCTTGAAGCACCCCAATGCATGGGAAAGTCTCTGACGTCCAACCACACCTCTCTCCAGCCCACCAAGTGCATTTCTGGTCAGCAGTGTGCTCAAGGGGGTGAAGACATTTATCCATGTGAAAAATGCTCTAAACTGCTAAAATGCTAAACTGCTCAGAAATTTATTTCCACCCCAAACCTATATATGTATTTTTAAGATTGATTGATTGATTTAGAGAGCACGAGTTGGGGGGGCGGCAGAGGGAGCAAGAATCTCCAGCAGAATCCACACTGAGCACGGAACCCCACCCGGGGTTCAATCTCATGACCCTCAGATCACAATACAAGCTGAAACCAAGAGTTAGATGTTTAACTGACAGAGCAGCCCAGGCGCCCAAATTGAGAACTGCTTTGAAGTCGGTTTCCATCCTAATCCCTCTTTATCTAGATGTTCCTGACGTGCTTCCCTCCTACCTGAAGGAGCCCCACGCTATAGGAAAGGTTCTGGTGCCAAAAGGGAGGCACCCCCTCCGTAGGAGAAGACGCCAGACAGAGTGGCCCCAACAGAAATTCACTAAGTGTTCCGCACACCCCAGCCAGCTGAGCACAAGCCTGGCATTCTAGTAGTGCTTGGGAAACACTTCCTGGTCAAACCCAAGCACGTGGGAACCTACCAACGGTGAAATACCAGGTCCAAAGCCAGGCTAGCAGGTGCACAGGGCCTCTATGCCCAACAAACCAGAGGCCTCCTGAGCTGTGGCAAGAAAGAGCCCAGCCCTCCACATAAGCAGAAGAGCTGTCACGCATTCCTTCATTCATCCGTGCCTGCCTGCATTTATTCCACTGTGTTTCCTGAGTGTGAAGCCCCAGGACCACGGGTGTGGTCTACAGCCCCAGCCTTCCCCTGTCCCCAGGCGGCACCCCAGCTGCTGGGGGAAGACAGACAGAAAAACAGATGATTAGCCCATTCTGGAGGCTAGCAGCACAGAAGGTGGGTGTAAGTGGAGATAAGACACAGAGAACCTATCTGTCTACTTTGGCAGAGGAAGCCGCTCTCATGGCCAGAGCAGGGCGCACAAGACACACCCCAGCCCTGGCGGGCCCCCTGGGGCAATGTGTCCTGCTGGGGCACTGCATGGCCCAGGCAGCCTGGCAGCCCCCTTAAAAGTTGGCAAAATATATTTGGTGATAAGTGATTCCTAAGTCAGGGCAGTGGGAAAACATTTTTAATGAAATGTCTTTGTCCTGTCCCAGCCTTCCTGCCATCCCCGCCCCGAGTACCTCTCTCATCGGTGTTTTGTGCACCCTTCTGGAGCTTCTTCATCCAATGTCATAGACCCCTGTCTTTCATGAAGATAGTGTGCCCTCCTCACTGGCCCAGACCTTGAAAAGAAGGGCGTTCTGTTTTCTCAATGCTCCGGATTCCACAGACTCACCATACATATTGGTGTCTATGTTCAGGTTTATTGGTAAAAGAGAAGAACAGGTCAAGGCTTTGAAGTGATTTGATTAGACAGCAGAGAGGCCTGTCTATACCCGCTGGACCAGTGAAGGAAGCACAGTCAGGGTCTCCAGGGTCCCTCTGAAAGCCAGGGAGCGTGCTGCCTAGTAACAGTCACACACACAGGGCCTGCCAGGGGAAGCAGGGAATAGCGCAAACATTTTTTAGTCTTTTTTTTTAAGATTTATTTATTTGGGGGTGCAAAGGAAGAGGAAGAGTGAGAGAGAATCTCACGCAGGCTCCATGCCCAGCACGGGGCTGGATTTCCCAACCCTGAGATCATGACCCAAGCTGCAACCAAGAGTCGGATATTTAATGGACTGAGCGCCCCCCAGGTGCCCCCATTTTTTAATCCTTTCACTATGGAGGGGAGCTGAATATTGCCAGCAACGATCTAAAGTAAAAGAAAGAAAATCAAGTGAGAACCAGCTCAGCTCCGCTTCCCAGGGTAACTATTGGTAACCGTTGGGGCCGAGGTTGGTGCCCCATTTTATGGGACAGCGATATCGGGGTAGCAGCTAAGGCAGTCCTAGGGGTCCTGAGAGAAGCCAGCTGTGACGTGGGGATTGAGGCCCACTCTAGGCCCGGTGCTTCAAGAGTCCTGGTGGGCTGGGGATATGGGCACAGGGCAGGGCGCTGGTTACACTCTCCCTTCCTCTCACTCCCTCAGCCCTCTCTGCCCTGTTATCTACAGGTCCTGTGTCCATGTCTGTCCTCGGCCTCTGTGCAGCTCTGAGCAAGGAGAGTCTTGATGACTTGGCAGAAGGAGTGTTCTGCACATACTTAACGGAGAGGCTGCACTGGCCTCGAATGCCAGCTCTTGATTCTGAAAGGGTTGCAGCCAGCAATCAGGTGTCCTCCAGGAGGCTCAGGCCACAGGCTTTCTACCTGGCCAGGGCCTGATACTCGGGGGCCCCCTTGACCTTACAGGAAGTCCCTGGCCCCTGGTTCTGACCGCCTGCATCCCGTTCCCAGCCCCAGGAACCCCGTCCTCTGCCCCTGGTGAGAAGATAGGCAACCCAAGAGGATAAGGCAGCTGCACAGACACAGAGGAGGAAGCCACCAGCTTTGTTGTTGGCCATGCACCTGCCAGGCTTTGGATCCAGACAGACTGCCCTCTGAGCACTCCTCCCCTCACTTGGTCGAAGATGCTGAGGCCTGGAGGGGAGAAGCAGCTTAGCGCATTGAGCTGCTGCTCACAAGTGGAACCAAAGTGCCTCCGGCTTGCCCCCAGGAACTCGCTGCCTGTGGCGTTGCCATCAGCCTCATCTCTGCGTTTAAATCTGAGTCTTGGCCACTTTTTTCCCCACAATTTGCTAGTGGATTTATTTTTTTAATAGCTTAATTCCAGCCAGTTAACAGATGGCATTAGTTTCAGGCATACAGTATGGTCACTAAGCACTTCCAGACGTCGTCCTGTACTCATCACAAGAGCACTAGTTTCTGCCACTTTCAGCTTGGGAATGTTGAAGAAGTTACTGAATCTGGTCTCTAGATTTCACCTCCTATATATAGGAGATTCCCCCTCCACCAGAAGGTTCCGGTGGGTTTGCAGCAAGACCTTATGGAATGGCTCGACAGAACATCTAGAACACGGCGGACCCCTCAAGCAAGTGGTGCTCATCCTTCCCCTACCAGCAGCAGTGGCAGCCTGGGCTCCCCGACTCCAAACCTGGGAGCCTGTGGGCGAGGCTCATCCCTGTGGGGCCAGTGACAAGTTCAGCCCCACGCAAAGCTATTGTAAAGCCCCTATCCCATGGCAGGCTCTGCTCGCCCTTTATAGGAAATCTAAGGATTGAAGAACTGGGCAGAGTAAGGCGAAGCTCAAGGGACTCTTGATCTCGGGGTTGTGGGTTGAAGCCCCACACTTCGAACAGAGCTTACTTTAAAAAGAAAAAAAAAAAAAGGCAGGGTAATAAAAAATAAAACTTTTATTGAAGGAGCTAAACTTAACAGCGCTGAGTAACTTTTCCAAGAGGACACCTAGGAAAGTAAAAGTTAAACAGAAGCATGATCTAATTTCGTGCTTTTCTGATTAAGTGTAACAATTCTAAGTTGCCCGCTTCTTTTGCATTTATAATCCAGAGAGAAAAGCCCTTGACACGTTTCGTACCTTCGTACCTCTCTCCGCCCTCACCCGGCGTGAAGCGGACCCTGGCTCGAGCTCCGGATGGAGGACCCCAGCTGAAGATCTCCAGACCTTGCAGCCAGCGGGGCTCTGACTGGAGTCGCAGCCTCTCTCTCCCACAAAAGGTGCGCAGGCCTGCCTCCGGCTGCCACCGTCACCCACCCTGGGAGCATCTTCTGAGGTGGACAAGACGGGAAACTAGCGCAGCCGGGTCTGAACAGATTTAAGGAGGTTTTACCATAAGGACCTGAAAACTGCCGGACCTGCCCTCCCACTGAAGGGTCCCCCTCTGGGCTCTGGTTCCAGGAGGGAGGGCAGAGGCCACCTCACTCCTTCTTGCCCCCGGGGGCCGGGCTTCTTGTCAGCAGCTTCCCCGGGCTGGAATGGGTCAGTGTGGACACTGTGGGGGATTCCAGCTTCACTCTGTCCAGGAGGGTCTTCTTGAGGGCAGCAGGGGAGACCTTTTCTTGGTCAGCCATGGACTGCAGCTCTCTGCCAACAAAGCCCGCCAGGGGTTGAAGGACAAGCCAGAGCTCTACATGGCTTCCTCATGCATGTAACCCCCAAGTCTCGAGGACTGGACACCACCCAAAATCAGAACCCCAAATCAAATGCACCCCCTGAGCTATGTATGAGTGACCACACATGTGTAGCTCCACATGCTATCGGTGATCACAAGCACACACAGTATGGATGAACAGTTGGCGGGTCTCGAGTCACACACTTGTGCAGCCGCACCTCCACTATGCATCAGCGGCCTGGAAATCCTCTCTAGGCCATAACCTCCTCTTCTGTAAATGCAAGTTCCCTGCCCCCACAGGAACTGTGATAAGTGTTAAACGTAGAAAGGCCTGCAAAACCCTCAGTGAGACAGAATCCAATAATCCCTGCTTATGGACAGAGTCCAACACTGCTGAGGGACCAGAGACGGCAGGCTCCACGGGACGGGGCCCAGCCCGGGGGCACAGAAGGGGAGGGACTCACCGTGTGCGGATGCAGGAGGCCTCCACGGCATTGATGAGTAGGGAGCGGAAGCCGCCACTCTCTAGGAAGTGCAGGGCATGGATGGTGGCCCCCCCAGGGGAGCAGACGTTGTCCTTGAGCTGACCTGGGTGCTGCTCCGAGTCCAGCAGCATCTTGGCGGCCCCCTGCGGGAAACAGAAAGGATGAGAGAAAACAGCTTGGGCACCTTAGGACAGGCTTCTCCACAACCCCCTGCCCTTCCCCAGCCACTATCCAGCTCAGGGACCTTCCCCATCCCACACCCCAGTCTGGAACAAGCAGGCTGAGCATACTGACCAGCAAGGCCTGCGCCCCCAGGCGCACCGCCAGGCGCCGAGGCAGGCCCATCTTCACCCCACCATCAGCCAACGCGTCCAGAGCCATGAATGCCTGTGGAGACATTCACTGAGTCCTGGGGCAGCAGACACTCAGGGCCGCTCCCTGCAGTCTGCTGTCCCCGACAACAAGAACTAGCTCCAGAGGCTGGCCTCCTCCATCAGCTAGCTTCACCCCAGCGTGGGCAACACCCATAGCCCCAATCTGCCTGCCAGCCCATCCCACTGCCCTAGGTCCCCGCAGGGTCTCACATAGGCAGGCCCACTGCCACTGAGCCCCGTGACGGCGTCAATGAGGTCCTCTTCCACCTCCGTGCAGAAGCCCACGCTGCTCATGAGCTGCTCCAGGAGCTGCCCATCCTCCACCAGGGCGTGGGTGCCTGTGGCGTACACCGTGGCGCCTTCCCGCACCACCACCGGTGTGTTGGTCATGCAGCGAATCACCTTGGGGGCCGGCTGGAAGGCCATCAGCTTCTGGGATGAGGAGAAGACCCAAGTGAGTCACCAGGGCTTGCCATCCACCCGCACCCCCCAACCCCCAAACAAGCACCACCTCACAGGGGCAACCGGGGCTGAGATGGGCACCTTTTCCACAGAGCTGATGGTCACTCCAGCAGCACAGGACACCACGATGTGCCTGGCCTGGACGTCTGCCCCGATCTCGTCCAGGATGAAGGGGATAATGTGCGGCTTCACAGCGAGGAACAGGACGTCGCTGTGCCTCACCGTCTCCTTGTTGCTTCGGGTCAGGTTCACACCCATCTTCTGCGGGAGGAGACTGCCCAGCTCACAGAGCCCGGCAGCCTCACTTGGCCCAGGCCACCCTCCACCCCAGGAGCAGATGCACTCTGCCAGGGGCAGCCTGGAATTCCCTGCCCTGTCCCTGCAGAGTCTGCACCTACGCCCTCTATGGGCCACCGTGGCACGAAGTCTTCCCCAGTTGCTACTGGACAAGTGAGCTAGGTGCTGGGCAGGCACAAGCTTCCCCAAGGCAAGCGGGACGTGGCTGTCTCCCCTCCCCCCCACCCAGTCCTGGGCCCCCGAGCACCCCTCTGCCGGGTAAGTTCCCCTGGCTGTAAACTGGTGAGATGGGAGGCCCAGGAGGGTCGGCCCAGAGGGCAGGGACGCTTCTGGGCGGAGGTCGCCCGGGCCGGCGACCGGCACGGTTCGGCTCACCTCGGAGCCCCCACCTTGCTCCCCACGCCCCTGCGCCGCCCTACCCTGAGCGCGGACACCGTGGGCAGGTCCATTTCCGGAGAGCTGGCTATGATCTTGTGAGCGGACAAGATGCCTGCGGAAGACAAGGCTCGTCAGCCCGGCACCGCGGCCCCCGGGCTCCCGCGCTGTCCTCGGGAGGGAGGGCGGACCCACACCGATGCCCCACGCGGGCTCGCGGCCCCCGCTGCTCCATGAGCCCAGTCCCGCCCACCAGACGCTCAGCAGTTCAGGCTCGAGGGGCGGAGGGCGTCCCCGGACCCTGCTGCGGCCCGCCCCGCACACCCCCGCACGCCCACCTGCGGCCGTGAAGCCCCGCGCCAGGGCACAGGCCAACTGGCCGGCGCCGATGAAGCCCACGCTCATGGCGGCAGGAACCTGCCCGGCAGCCGAGCAGGACACACAACGCCTGGCTGAGACACGTCCCAGTGAGCCGCACGCCCCGGAAGCCAGAGCCAGGGAGCTGCCGGCAGCTTCCGGCCCGGCTCCCGGGACCCCTCCCCACTGCCTGCCTGGCGGGTGGTGCCGCGGGGCCTCAGGGGGGCCCCGCCCCACCCCGCCGGGAAGACCAATCCGCGGCAGGGAGCCCGGGCGGACCAATCTGTGGTCGCGAGCTCTGGAGAGGAGGCACCAATCCTAGGGGGGAGGAAGCCTCTGCCGGGAACTCGGGCGGACCAATCCGCGGCCGAGAACTCGGGAGCGGGGCACCAATCTTCCGGCAGACCGAGCCTCCGTCGGGCGGACCAATCCTCGGCCGGGATCTCGAGCGGACCAATCTACGGCCGGGGAGTCCGGCCGTGTGTCCGCCCCGCGCACACGGGATTGGCGGTGGGAACAACCTGCGGGGTGCGAGGCAGCCCGGGTCTCCGCCCTGCGGGCCTGCCAGGGACCAGTTTCTGCCTTCGCAAGCGGATGGGGCCCAGGGCGGGGATCCCGGCCGAAGACCTCTGGTGTTGTGTCTGGCCTGCCGGAGGGGAGGTCTCCGCAGGTCGCGGACTACGGGGTTGGATAGGGCCGGAGACTCGGACAGTCCCGGAGCGGCGGGAGCCCCCGCTGCCCTCCCCTTCCCGGGATGTGGGGTGGGGGGCTCGGAAGCAGCCTGCACTGCACCGAACCTGAACTGCCCCTAAGAATCGGTCCTAACTAGGTTGGGGATCGGCCCCTTTCCTGAGCTCGGGAGCATCCGCGTGAAGGAGCGGTAATCCACCCCGTTCGCACCGAAGACCCCCGCCGGCAGTACGGACCGCCCTGAGCTTGCCCTGGGAAGGCCGCCCGTGACTGACCCCAGGACCATGGTGGACCTGCCCTTTGCTGCCCACCCTCACTCCCACTGACCTCGGTCCCTTTGCACTGGCTTCATGCAAACCTGCATGTTTTCAGCACTTGGGAGACCGTCTTTGAGACGCCAGTCGGCTGTCTTCCCGCTCTTGGCCTCACTGAAATAAACCCCTTTCCCGTTTCATCTCCACTCCTTTCTCTGCCTTTGATTTGGTGAGTGGTGAGTGGTGGACCCTGGTCTGGCTGGGACCGGCGGAACCCGGTGCTCATGCCCCTCCGCGCCCCAGCTGCAGGTAGGACCCAGCCAAGACCGGGAGGCCTATGACTCCATCCCCCAAACCTTAATGTTCGCTATTAAGCAAAATAATATATTGATAACTTTTTCTGATTAGAAAAGGAGTTCATGCATATTGAGGAAAATGCGGGAAATACCAAAAAAACAGTCAAAACAGTCTCATAATCAAACTTGCTAGGGATAGTTTCTTGGAAACTTTTTCAGTGGATATCCTTACATTATTATTGTCTGTGCATATGTACTTTTCCAACCTTGGAAGTAAATGATATACATACAGTTTTGAAACTTCTACATGAGATATATAATAAGCATTTCCCAATGTCACTGAAAAGTTGTTTAAAACAAGATTTCTGTGACTACTTAGTAATCCATTCTAAGGCTACCCCACATTAACTATTCTCCTGAAGATAAAAATTAGGTTTATTGAGGGGCGCCTGGGTGGCTCAGTGGGTTAAAGCCTCTGCCTTCAGCTTGGGTCTGATCCCAGGACCCTGGGATGGAGCCTCGCATCAGGCTCTCTGCTCTGTGGGGAGTCTGCTTCCTCCTCTCTCTGCCTGCCTCTCTACCTACTTAAGATTTCTATCTGTCAAATAAATAAAATCTTTAAAAAAATTAGATTTATTGATTCATTCCATAGATGTTTACTGACCCAGGTTCTGGGGGGTCCAGCCATGAACAAAACAAAAATCCCTATCCTCACAAACACATCAGTTTTTCAAGTTATTCAGGGATGCCTAGGTCGCTCAGTTGATTAAGTATCTGCCTTCTGCTCAGGTCTTGACCCTAGGATCCTGAAATCGAGCCTTGCGCCTGGCTCCCTGCTCAGCCGGAAGCCTGCTTCTCCCTCTGCCTATGCCTCTCTCTCTCTGTCTAATGAATAAATAAATAAAATCTTCAAAAAAGTAAACTAATAAAAAAGTCATTCTTCTACTGTGAGAAAATCTTTGTTTAACACTCTGATTATGTTCTTGATATCACATGTTTAAAGGCTCCCTGTGGTGGCCGTGATGACACCAGCATCTCAACAGTTCAAACTAGCTGAAGGAAAGGGGACTTTCCATACAGCCCTTGGGAAGGTACTGGGGAGCATGCCATCTGGAAGGGGCACCCGCATCAGGTAGAGACTGGGACTGGGGCCCCAGCACTGCCCGCATCCTTCCTCTTTCTCTGGTCTTTACTCGCTTCCATTTGGCCCTCCTTTCTGGTAGAAGAATCTTCGGCAGGCAGCGGGGAGGGTGGGAACTTCTGAATGCTGTCAGCCCCTCTGAGGGATGTTGGGCTCCCCATAGCCCGTTTGGAAGGCTGCAGGGCCCCCTTGTTTCCTGCCCCTCCCCAGGAGGACCCCAACCTGACATGACACGTGCTGTCCATGTCCAGCACCAGTATCCTTGGGCGCCCACTCTATCCATTTTACTCCATATGAACAGGCAAAGAGAAGACCAGAAGGAAAGAGGGGAAGCTCACCAAGCTTCCTGACTGCCCACCTTCCCCTCTCTCCTTCTCCCTCCTCCTCCTCCTCCAGCTCTGTCAGCTGCTGCTGCCCTACCCCCAACTCCCTCCCTACTGTCCTGTTCCTCCCCCTCCTTCCTTCCAAAATGCTGTCCTTGCTGCCTCCCCTTTTCAGCGTAACCTCCACCCCTCCCTAGCCACCCAAGGCCAGGCCTCCTAACTGGTCTAATTAGCGGCTCAAGGGTTGTAACAATGCTGGTGATCCAGGGAATGAGGGAGGATCCTGAACCGCTTCCAGCTTCCAGGGAATCCTACACCCAGTCCTTTTGACTCCAGTCCATCCTGACTTAGGGACCTCTCCCGGGAGGCACATTTTGCATGCATTTTTCTTTTTTTTTTAAATTACACCAGTAACCCATGTTAATTGTAGAAACATTTTTTAATTTGATTAAATGAAAAAATGAATATTGCTTTTAATCCCAGCACCTAAAGAGATCCATTGTGACTCTTTGGAATGTAACTACATTCCCTTGTCCTATAAGCCAGGCACATCTTACACCTGATTTTTAAAAAAAAAGATTTTATTTATTTATGTGATATATATAGAGAGATCACAAGTAGGCAGAGAGGCAGTCAGAGAGAGAGGGGGACGCAGGCTCCCCACTGAGCAGAGAGCAGAGAACCTGATAAGGGGGGCTTGATGCCAGGACTCTGAGCTGAAGGCAGAGGCTTAATCCACTGAGCCACCCTGGTACCCTGATTTCTTTTTTTTTTTCTTTTTAAGATTTTATTTATTGGAGAGACAGAAAGAGAGCATGAGCAGAGGTGAGGGGCAGAGGGAGAAGGAGAAGCAGACTCCCCACTGAACTGGGAGCTCGATGTAGGACTTGATCTCTGAGATCATGAACTGAGCCGAAGGCCAAAGGCAGACACTTACTTAACCGACTGAGCTCCCCCAGATGCCCTTAAACCTGATTTTTAAAAAAACTTTTTAAATAATTTTTATTTTTTATTTGTTTAATTTTTAAAATTTATTTGACAGAGAGAGAGAGAGTGCGAGAGGAAACACAAGCAAGGAGAGTGGGAAAGGGAGAAGCAGGCTTCCTGCTGAGCAGGGAGCAGGATGTGGGCTTTGATCCCAGGAATCTGGGGTCATGACCTGAGCTCAAGGCAGACAACCCTTGAGCCACCCAAGCACCCCTAAACCTGATTTTTTTTAAAGATTTTATTTATTTGACAGACAGATCACAAGTAGGCAGAGAGGCAGACAGAGAGAGAGAGAAGGGAGGAAGCAGGCTCCCTGCTGAATAGAGAGCCAGATGCAGCAGCGTTCAATTCCAAGACCCTGGAATCATGACCTGAGCCGAAGGCAGAGGCTTTAACCCACTGAGCCACCCAGGCGCCCCACTAAGCCTGATTTTTAAAAGAAGTACAGTGTTCATGTTGTATGTGAAAACACTGTAATTACACCTCGCTTCTAGCAGACTTGGACAGAGCAGCTTCATTTCTGTTGTTGCCATAGAAACACACTGCAAATTTTGCATCACGGAATGAACCTATTGCCTCACAAGCCGCAGGTCAGAAGTCTGGGTGGGTCCGGCTGGTTTCTCTGCTCTGGGTCCCACAGGGCACATCAAGAGGTCAGCCAATCCGGGTCCCTTCCTAGAGGCTCTGGGGGAGAACAGGCACCATGACGCAGGCACCATGTGACTGTAGCCTGAGGTCCCCTTTCCTGGCGTTCTCAGCTTCTGCAAGGCCCTCACATTCCTGTGCTCACCGTCCCCTCTATCTGCAGAGTAGCAACGGCAGGTCCCTCCCTTTTCATGGTTCAACTCTTTCTGGCCTTCTTCGCTGCCTCTTGTTGGTTCCCTCCTCCTGGGAGCTCCCGGGTGTGATCTGAAGCCGGTGCCCAGACACGGCGGACAGGGAGGGACAGAGGAAAGAGGTAGCTCCAGATGGGTTGAACAAGCACAGGGAACTATATAGGAGACTTGTCTTGGGGGCCCGCTAGATGGTGGATCTCTGCCCACCTGCTTCTCACGGTTCTCAGATGGGCCTTAGCAGATGGGTTCCATCCCTGATGGTCCCAGCCCCACATCCCTGTCTCAAGGCTGTCCTGGAGGCAGCTTCTGGGCAAGGGCAACCAGAATCCACATTCCAAGGACAGGGGAGGGACTGAAGAGCTTCCCTCACCTGGGTCCAGCTCACAGGTCAGCCAGCACTCACATCTTCACATTGACCTTCCCTAAAACCTCATTTCTGTGCCTCCAGCAGAGAACGTTTTCTGCTTTGAAAGAATCCTGTGATGAGACTAGATGTACCTGGTCACTCCAGGATCATCTCCTTGTCTTGAGGTCGATAACCTTAATCACAACTGCAAAATCCCCTTTGAAATATAAAATGACTGTCACAGGCTCTAAGGATAGGGAGGCATGGGTGTGTTGGGGGAGAAAACCCTACCTACCACACCGTCTCCCTGTGCGGAGGAACTCATCCTTCCATTCTGAAATGAGGCCGATCTCCTGGATTTTTTAGATCACAGGAGATTCTGGGAGCAGGCCCACTCTTGCCCCTGATTGAATGGACTGGCTGGGAGCCCCCAGACTTTTTAGAGCCGCAGATAGGTCACTGAGTGCTGGTGGCACCCTTTAGAAGGTATGGATACCCTTCTTATAAAGAAAACAGTGGTCTCTCCTGGTATTCACAGCATCCCACCTGGAAGGGCTTCATTCAGACATCTTATGGGGGTGATCTAGGCCTTTCTGTCCATGCCAAGTCCTCTCCACTGCCTCCAACCGTACACTTGTCATGTTCTCAGATCCCACCTGTCCAGAGATGGGTTCCATTTTCCCCTCCACTAGTTCATTGTTATTAATTAGCTTTTTAGGTAAAAACAGAGCCCAAGAACTTCAACAGCCAAACATAGGGAAACCCAGGTGCCTGGAAAGGTTACGTAAGGATGCTGCCAGCTGTGGCAGCTTCCAGGTGACCTGGTCACTAACGCCCATGTCCTCAACAGAGCATGCTTATGGGGACGGGGGCGGCCGTGCAGTGGGAAGGAATGTTATAACCCATGCCTTGGCGTAGGGATTCAACAGATTTGCATTGTCCCTGCCTCAATTTCTTCATCTGGAAAATGGGAATCATAATACCTAGCTCAAGGAATTCGTTGCAAGAATTAAGTGACATAAGCTCTATAAAATTGCCTGGCACAGCACCCTGGCTTACAGTGAGGGTTCAGTAAGGCTTAGCTTACTTGCCACACCATTGTCACCCCGGGTCCTGTCCCCATAACCACTGCCTGGGTGGGGGGGATTTTCTTCCAAAGAGATGGCATGTGTGAGTAATTGTTTACAATACTGGTTTCGTAGTGGGGGCGTGGAGAATCTAAGTGCTATAAATGAAAGCTTAATCTAAACCTAGTTATTGCCGTGTTTGGGGGTCTCAGTCACCCCCTCTCTTCACGTCATTATGAGATCTTGTCCCCGTCATTGCTCCCTTCTCTCTCGAGTAAAGGGTACCAGAAACTAAATGCAGAAACACAGAGCAAAACCATCACTTTATTTTGGAGGATTATCTACACTCAACTCTTTTGGCTACATTTTTAAAAAGTAAAGACACATGGGTTCTGGTGGGGAAAATTCTAAAACCATGGGGGAAATAATGCAACTATGCACAGGAAATGCTGGGGAATGGGGGCAGGGGGAGAGGTTAGGGCTCTCTGACCCCCAGAGCAATGACTCAGAGCTTATTCCCACCTTCTCCCTTTTAAGAGGAAAGGGTGACCCCATTGGCTTAAGGTCACAATTGTGACCCTGTTCCATCCAGAAACCAGGTGTCCTGACTCCCTGCCCACTGCCCCAGGTGGAAGCCCTTGGTCCTCCCTCCTAGCAATCTCTCAGGGGAGTTTGTTCACAAGAATCCTGAATGGGTCGGCGTTTGGGGGGAAAGGGTGTTCCTTTTTAGACCTCCTCCCTACCTAGGGAAACTGGGGGATTTTTTAAAGTTTTGTTGTAATTCCCATCATGTAGTAGAGTAAATCAGTTTGTTTCCCCAGCTCACATCATAGGGCACATTGTACCATAGTCAGCTGAGAATTTGCCAGAGAACAGAAACTCCCAGCAAGCAGTCTGTCTGAGCCGGCTGCATCCTATAACAAGGAGGCTGGGATTTCCTTCTAGAACTCATCAGTCAGAGCTGCCTTAGTGACTCATGTAAGTGCTTAGGGTGAGTGATGGTGCAGAAGAGGACAAGAAATGGAAGAACACGCAGGAAAGGTAAAACAGGGTGCTGAGTGGGCCCAGGGGTCACCTGCTAAGGAGGAAATTAACACCTATGTCAAGACCTGTTTCTGTGCACCTGTCCAGCCCGACACCTGGGTGGCTATGCCCCCCACCTAAGGCTCCAGCTTGCGGGGCACGGGTGCCCCGTCCCAGGAGCAGCTGCACCTCTGCACCCTCATGTTGGGCAGGCTGACCACCTGTAGCCTGGTCCTGCCTCCTTCCTTGACGCTCACGATCATGGGCAGCGAGGTCGTCTCCGAGGCGATGCACTGCCGCGGGCCCAGAAATGGCCACTCCAAGGGCAGGGGCCGCGGGGGCTGCTGGCAGGCGCCCACGCACTCGTAGGCCAGGAAGCCCGGGGGCTCCAGGACCCAGTTCTCAGCCCACTTCATCCCCTGCAGATCAATGTACATCTCCTGGCGGCAGCAGCGGGTGGCCTCGGTCACGGGCGCCTCGGGGTCACAGTCGCCCTGAGCTCTGCGAAGGGGGCAGAGTAAGGAGAGGCAGAGGTCAGCGGGGGGCGGGGCGGGGGCGGGGCGGGGTGGGGCATCTGGGAGGGAGCTTTACCATCCCGAGCTGCTCCATATGTTCAAAAGACTATTTGTGGCAAGGACGGTTAACTACCAACAGCCAAACAGTACATCACAAGTGCCACTTGTCCTGAGACTGAAGGACAATCTCCTGCGGGCACTCACTCCCATGGGCACCCTGAAATGTCCCACTTGGACTGAGCTGGCGTTCCCCCTGTGCCTTGTGATCGGGGTCCCCCGTGGGGCCCAGGCTCCTACCCGTAGGCCCCCAGGTCCAGCGTGTGCAGCTCCAGCTGGGGCTCGCCCTGCCGCTCTCCCTCGGGCCCCTGGGAGGCGAAGCGCACCAGCTTGTGGGCGCTCGAGGCCAGCGGGCCCAGGTGCTCCCTCTGCACCGTCACCTGCAGGAGCAAAGGCTGGCGAGGCCGGCTCAGCTGCTGCCAGAAGGTCACCGCCTCTGTCACGTCGAAGGCCTTCCAGCCGCTCTCGTGGAGGGACACCAGCCTGCGACAGGGCAGCACGGCGACGGGAGCCTGAGCTGGGCGTTGGGGGTTTGCCCCGGGGAGCCTCCCCTCGCATCCCCTGCGCAGGAGCCCCTCCACCCCCTCTCCCCCGAGCTAGGACTTCCCTTCCCTTCCCTCCCTCCTCTCCCCTCTCCTCCCCTCCCATACACGCCCCGCCCACGCTGCGACCTCCACACCCCCTCCCCTCCCATTCCCTCCT
This sequence comes from Mustela nivalis, assembly GCF_964662115.1. Lineage (NCBI taxonomy): Eukaryota > Metazoa > Chordata > Mammalia > Carnivora > Mustelidae > Mustela > Mustela nivalis. Next base: position 29,258,554 of record NC_139035.1, on the reverse strand, counting down.
CTCCCCGTTAGGAATACCCACCTGGAGTCCACCAGCGAGGTGCGGTTGGAGCTGTCTTCGCGGACCTGCAGCCACTCGACGGTGACGCGGGCGCGGGCGCTGTGCGGGGACAGTCGCTCGAGCCTGCGCAGCGCGGCCCTGGGCACCGGCTCCTGGAAAAGGCGCAGCACCGCCCGCACCAGCTCGCTGTTGGGGGGCAGCCGCCGCTCCATGCTGAACACCAGCAGGTGCGTGGAGGCCTCGGAAGCCAACCACCTGCCCGCCACCTCTGGAGACAGGAACAGGGTCAGGAGACCTCTCCAGCACCAGGGCAGCAGCGAGGGGATCAGGATCTGGGGCCAGCCAATAACGATTCCCTGGGAGTCCCCAGGGAGATCCGCAGGGAGGTCCCCAGGAATCTGCAGAATGGATGTGGGGGCTGGGGTTTGGCCTCAGGTGCACAGACATGCAGTTTTCTGTTTTGTTTGTTTTGAAAAATATTTTTATGCTATTGAGAGAGAGAGTGCACGTGGGCCCCTCAAGGGGAGGTGCAGGGGGAGGGGCACAGGGAGAAAGAGGATCTCAAGTAGGCTCCCCCTCAGTGTTGAGCCCAGGAGGGCTCTATCTCAGGACCTGGAGATGATGACAACAGCCAAATTTAGGAGTCCATATTCAACCGACTGAGCCACCTGAGTGCCCCTAAGATTTTATTTTTAAGAAATCTCTATGCCCAGTGTGTGGCTCAAATTCACAACCCTGACTTCAAGAGTCACATGCAACCTTCGCTGGGCAAAGGGTGCACAGCAAAACTGGGAGGGCAGTCACCTCTGCCGAGTCTCCAGGCCTCTAGGCACCCGTCCTCCCAGCTGGAAAGCAGCAGGTGTGGGTCCGCCCCTGGGCACTGAGGAGGGGAGCCCCAGCCCCACGGAGCTGAGAGGGTGCAGTGCCATTCACCTCTCCACAGGCTGACCTTGAAAATGATGGAATCAGCCCTTCCCTCTCATCTCACAAGCTGCCCTCCACTCTGGGAGGGAATCAGAGCCGGCTCTCTCTCTCTCTCTCTCTCTCTCTCTCTCTCTCACTCACACACACACACACACACACACGCCCCCGTTTCCAGAGAAGCCAACAAGCTCAGAGAGGTCGGGAGACTAGTCTAGGGCAGGACGACAAATAGCAGAGGGGAGCCCCAACCTTCCTCTCTTGCCTCGGCCTTGGCAGTGGGGCAGCTCCCCCTGGGCCTGAGCGGCAGGGCGCTCGGGGCAGACAGAGACCCCCTTCCCCCGAGACGCAGCGGTCCTCACACCCAGGGGCCCCTTCCCTGGCGTCCCCAGAACAGGCTCCTCCCATCTTCGCCCCGCCCACCCCCAGCCGGGACAGGGGCGCGGCGGCAGGGGGTCCTCACCTCGGAACCTCTGGCTGAACCTCTTCCCTCGAGAGCGGACCCCGTGGCTGCGCTGCAATAGGGCCACGTACTGGGCCATCACGTGCGCGGGGGTGACCAGCTCCTCCACGTCGCCTGCGTCCAGGACGGGCGCTTCTCGGAGCTGCAGCTGCCGCAGCAGGGTGCTGAGGATGTGCTCCCCGCTCAGGGCGGCCCCGGGGCCCGGCAGGGGCAGGGCCCATAGCGCCCAGCACAGCCACAACGACCTCATGGGGTGGCGCTCGTGGAGAGGAGCAGCGGCGGAGCAGACAGACCTATCCCAGGAGGAGGCTTGAGGAGGGACAGGGCTGGCTGGGCTCAGGGTCGGACTGGCTTTATAGGCAGCCTGGGGCTGAGCCCGGAGGGAGGGAGGCCACACCTCTTGGACCCCCTGGTTGCTGAGCAGCCAGACAGGTCCAGGAGCCTGGAGGAGGGGGCCGTGGAGAACCGGCAGGGAGGCCTGTCTGGATGCCACACCAGCCTGGGGCCTCTGGCCATGGCTATCTGGGCAGTTCAGAAGTGACGTTAGTGCCTCTTAAATTTCCCTGGCGCTACCCTGGTCCCAGCCTATGAAAAAGTGGGCCTATTCTGTATCAACGAGAATCCTATCAGGCGTCTGTTGAAATCCCTTTCCTGGAGGCCAGTCTGGGTCTCGGTGTGTTGGTCAGGAAGGAAGGAGAGCATTCTCCATTCCTGCCTGCTCTGGGCCAGGCCCCACCCAGCAGTACCCACAGAAGCCCCCAACCCATCTTCCCCTACTCCATCCCTGTGGGACCCCTCCTGCTCCTCTCCACAGACACTCTGAAGACTGAGTCCTGTCTGTGATTAAGGAAGCCACTGCCGTCAGGCCTGGCTCTCTGGAGGTCCCAGGAAGCACAACTATGCAAGTGTCTTCGCAGTCCCACAGCCGAGGCCCATCAGCTATGCCAGTTGCTCTGGGAGCACTACATGGCCTAAGTCTGACCGTGGGCTCACACTGGCACTCAGGGCGACCGGGTCAAGGGACCAGGACCTGGAAAGTGAGACCATAGTTGCCCAGAGTCCTGTCTTGTCCAAAGCCTTAGGTACTGAGCACCTGGGCTTGGGAGCCTTCCAGGGCCTCTGAAACACAGGGTTTAGACTGGCTGGGGGCACATATGGGGCCTGTGCACCTTGCTGGCTGTCGGACCTTCTAGCAAGTTCCTCAAGGCCTTCGTGACTCAGTTTCCCCAGCTGAAGGAGGTGCGGTCATAATTGGGTCTTCTTCGCAGGGCTAGTCTGGAGAGCAAACACACTAGCACACGGAGAACATGCATCCCAGAGCCCAGTATAAGGGTTGCCCCCGCTTATTACCAGTGGCTGTTCTAAAAATGGCCACGACTAGAACAATCATTCCTTGGGTGCTCCCCATGTCCCAGGCCCTGAGCAGGTGTTTGCAACCGGAGAGGAGTCAGGTGTCCTCAAGCACCTTTCAGAGGCAAAGTCAGAACACCGCTCAGGGAAGGCGCAGCACAGAGAACCCATCGGAGAGCTCACTGCAGCTCTCCTGCAGCCTGAACCCCCTGGCACCCCGAGGCCCCATGGGCCACCTGCTCTCTCTGGGTGGCGCAGCCTCTGCCGCCTGCTCTGTCTGGGCCGCACAGCCTCTGCTGGGAGCCAAGGTGTGGCTTTTCTCTGCAAGTGATTAGCAGGGACTTCCTTGCTGCAAACATTTGGGCCTTAAGTCAAGCCAAAAGGTGCAGAAGTGTCGCATTCGCAGGCAACCCAGGACCTGTGGCCCTTAGTCCCTGGCAGCCATCCTGAGCTGCTGTTCCATAAATATGCAGCGGTCCGCCATCCTCGCCACTTGCAGAGAGGAAGCCCGGTGGCTTATCATGGGCCAACGATGCCAAGGAAGTAACACCCGGGCTGCCCCTCGCAGGCCAGGGACTCCTTCCTGGGCCCCCAACATCTAGGCCCCAGGAGCCCCTGGGCCTAGAAGTTCACAATGAGGCCGTGTGGCCCCCTGTGTTGGTTTCAACAGGGACCGGCTGTCCCAGGGCTGGGGAGGTCAGGCCCAAGTGCTGCTGCTCCCAGGCCAAGTGGGCATGGGTACACAAGGCTCTTCCCCTGCCTAGGAGACACCTCTGGGCTGAGAACCCCTAGGAATCCTCAGTGGCCTGAGCCCCTTTTGCACCTGGGATTGCCAACCAGTACTGAAACTTCATTTTTCCAAGAAGAAAGTAAATGGGAAAGACAGTCCTCTGTTGGATTCTCTTCCTCCCCCAGGCCTGTCCCTGGGCCCCGGGGTGTGTCTCCAAACACAGAGATGGGTCTATAGCTTTGGTCTCAGTGGGGACTAGAACTACCAGTCAACACCCAGCATTTCTGACTAAGGAATGGGATTCTGGAACCCGGTGCTCAGGGGGCCCCCCAAAATGCTTCTAGATCCTGGGGGCCTCCCCCAGGAGAGCTTGGCAACATTTGGCACCCCAGAGGGTTTGCCCAGCCAAGAGGCCCCCTGCTCCTGCTCCCAGCTACTCTGTTGACTCAGAAAGCTGAAGGCTGCAGCGCCTGCCCAGGCCGATCTGCCCCACCCCCACCCCACCCATTTCTAAAGCCAAAAAAAGTGAGGCTCAGGGAGGCGACTCCTTGCCCCAGCTCCCAGTTTCCAATGGCTGCCAGCAGAAAGCCAGGCCTTCGATTCCTAGGCCAGGATTCCTTCCAAACCCCGAAGCTCTTTCCAGGACGCGGTCCTGGCTGACCTCTGAAGTGGGCAGGGTGAACCCCCACCCCCCCAACCCCAGACGAGCTGGGGACCATGGAGGAGAAGCAGACAGACAGAGGACAAATCCCCTGACTCCCTGGACACAGGCTTTTAGTCCTGAATGTGGATTCCAGGCCGACTGAAGTTTTGCTGGGGAAATAAAATAATTGGGCAATTAGCTAGTGGCCAGAAGAAAAACACGAATGTGGATTGAGATGCTTTGTACCAGGGGCTTATTAGCTAGTGGAAGGGAGGGCAGGCCCGCAGGGACTGTGGTTGGCGGGGGAGGCGGAGTCTGGTCTTGAGTCTGTGGGCTCAGGGTGGGCTACAGAAGCGGGATAACAGCAAAATCGCCTCTTCTGACCTGTAGGAGGGAAGCCTACTTCTAAAGCTGCCTAAATCTGCCCTCTTCCCCCAGGCTTTGTAAGGCAGAAGATACCCATACCCTTTACCAACCTGTATTGCTGGGAATTTTAGAGTTTTGCAAAGAATTTTTTTTCTTTAAACTAGGGCATGGTAGGGACACCTGGGTGGCTCAGTTGGTAAAGCAGCTGCCTTCAGCTCAGGTCATGATCCCAGTGTCCTGGGATCAAGTCCCACATCGGGCTCTTTGCTCAGCAGGGAGCCTGCTTCTCCCTCTGCCTCTGCCTGCCATTCTGTCTGCCTGTGCTCTCTCTCTTCTCCTCTCTCTCTCTGATAAATAAATAAAATTAAAAAAAAAAAAAAAACTAGGGCATGGTAAAATGAGGTTTGGTTTGGTTCGAATTCCAGGGTAATTAACACACAGTGTTCTAGTAGCTTCAGGTAAAGACTTTTCTTTCTCAGAGATATGTTGGGATGCTGGGAGCATATCTCCCATGGTCTGAATGCCGTACAAGAAGGCAAGTACCTTTGAACCCCACTGATCTGAACTGCACGGATCCAATTACACACAGATTTTTTTTTTCCAATACATATAGTCCTGGGCTGTAATTTCCCTTCTTAAGATTTATTTATTTATTAAGATTCTGGCTGTGTATTTTCTCTTCCTTATAATCTTTTTTTAAAATTTTTATTTTTATTTATTTTTATTTTTTATATATTTATTTGACAGACAGAGATCACAAGTAGGCAGAGAGGCAGGCAGAGAGAGAGAGAGACGGAAGCAGGCTCCCTGGTGAGCAGAGAGCCCAAAGCGGGGCTCGATCCCAGGACCCCGAGATCACGACCCGAGCCAAAGGCAGAGGCCTTAACCCACTGAGCCACCCAGGCGCCCCAGATCTTTTTTTTTAAAGATTTATTTATTTAGAGAGAGAGAGAGCACAAGTTGGGGGGGCAGGCAGAGAGGGAGAAGCTGACTCGCCACTGAACTCAGAGCCCTACACAGGGCTCAATCCCATGAACTAGAGACCACGACCTGAGCAAAAATCAAGAGTCAGATGCTCCACAGACAGAGCCACTCAGGCGCCCCTTCCTTATGATGTTCTTAATGCCATTTTCTTTTTTCTAGCTTACTTCGTTGTAGGAATACAACATATAACACGTAGAACATGCAAACTATGTGTTAATCAACTAGTTAGGTGATCGGTGGGGCTTCTTCTGGTCAAGTAGAGAGGTTTTGGGGGAGTTGAAAGTCCTACGCAGATTTTCGATGGCACCCCAACCCCCGCATTGTTCAAGAGTCGGCTATACACTGAGCTCACATGCGTATGCATTAAGACCCAGGACAGTTGAACCAAAGTTTCCTCCGACCTAGGGGGCCCAGAGAGAGCCCAGCCTTCCAGCTCACTGGGTCCTCTCAGTGCAGGATTCCTGGATTCCATGGATCGTGCAATGGCCCGGTTCCGTCGCTCTGCACAACATGGCTGTGTGGGACATGCAAGCTGGCTGGGCTTTGAGAGTCGGCTCCCCCTCTGCATGGGCGTGAGGCTCCATGCAGCTCTCCCAAGATTCCAGCCTTCTCCCAGGCCAGGTTTGTTCTGTGGGACTATCCCTGGATGCGATGGCTTCTGCCTGGAACCACCCAGGAACCCATCTAATGCCGGGCCTCCCACATGGGCCTCGCTGGGCACACAGTCCAGAATCTGACCCAATCTGACCCAGGGGAAGGCTGGCTGGGGCGGCAAGAGCAGGCCTGTGAGGAACAAACATCTGTCCTGCCATGAAGGTGATGGTGATCTGGCATGTTCCAGATGATTCCTCAGCTTCCTGATTGCCTCAGGGAGGAAAGAAAGGGCCCAGAAGGGGCTCCTGGGTGGCTCAGTGGGTTAAAGCCTCTGCCTTTGGCTCAGGTCATGATTCCAGGGTCCTGGGATCAAGCCCCGCATCAGGCTCTCTGCTCAGCAGGGAGCCTGCTTCCTCCTCTCTCTCTGTCTGCCTCTCTGCCTACTTGTGATCTCAGTCTGTCAAATAAATAAATAAAATCTTAAAAAAAAAAAAAAAAAAGAAAGAAAGAAAGAAAGGAAAATTCAGAAAAGAAAAGAAAAATAAAAAATTTTTTCCTGAGGTCTTTTCTGGGCTCTTCCCGAGCATCTGAGAGTAAGAACAGATGAACGGAAATGTTTTTTTTTTCCTCTCTCTAAAAGCTCCAAGCATAATCACAATATGCAGGTGAGGGTTCATATTTAACATCTGAAGTTAGCATCATGTAGGTCAATATTTCCCTCTAAACTCCTGTTACTTCAAGGCGCCTACGTGGCTTGGTCTGTTGAGCAGCTGGCTCTCCGTTTCAGCTCAGGTCATGATCTCAGGCATGAGCTCCATGTCAGGGTCCACGCTCGGTGCGGGGCCTGCTGGACATCCTCTCTCTTTCTCTCTCTGCACCTCCCCTCCTCAAAGAATAAATCTAAAAAAGTAAATAAAAATAAACTTCTGGTTCTCCCCCTCCACCAGCCTTTCCTGCAGAACACTCTTTGGTGTCTTTTTTGGTGAATATTTTTCACTTTCAGGAACCCCGAAAGAGGAGCAGAGTTTGGTGTGAACGAACCCTGACCCTCTGCCTGGGTGACCCCTAACATGACACGGGCTCCCCCTCCTCAGCCCCCCACCCCAGAAGCTCTCCTGAGGCCCTGCCTAGCTTCCCAGCCCACGTTTCTCCCCCCACCAGCTGCCCTGCGAGCCACACACTGGCCTCACACACAACATGGTCTCTCTCTTTCCTCTTCTTTACCTTTGCGACATTCTCATCTGGCAAGTCTGGCATAAATTTCCTCCCTCTGTGAAAATCCTCCCCTGATGAACTCATCACCCCCAACTCTCCCCGTCCGGTGCATTCCTCTGTTCTCTGGATGCCCTTGATCCCTCGTGGGGATGGCAGGATGTCCCTCCAGTCTTGGCATGGAGGAGACAGGTGCCCATCAGAGTAGCAAGCCCAGCAAGGGACAGACACTCTCTTGTTGGGACTCACAAACAGCCGGTGCTCCAACAGTATACGCTGGGTGTGGGGGAGGGGAGGAAGGGAAGCGAGAATGCATGGTTGGATGAGTTCTTTTTTGCTAAGAAAAAAAAAAAAAACCCCAAAGGAGGGAAATTAAGGACTCAAGATCTTAGTCCAGAATAGGTTACTCGTAACTAGGAACATACACACCTTCAAGGTTGAAAAACATATGCTTGGTGGACGGACAAACAGGAACAAGTGTGTCCTATGCTGCCCTGCCCCCAGCTGTTTTGTGGGCACATTTCCAGGACCTCAACCTGCACAAGCCCAGGTGTGCAATCACACCGGGATGGGGGGCATGTTCTCCTGTTCTCACCCACCCACGCCTGACCTCCCTCTCTACCCTAGTTCTCCTGCCCCCACGCCTTGGCCTTTCTGTGGGGTCATTTTATTTTAAATGGGAAGTCTTCTCCACACGGACCCATCACCATTTCCAGTTCCCAGGCCTTAGGTCCTGAGTCCCTCAGCGTGGATCCAGCCCCACTCCCCGCCCCCAGTCCAGGGAGGAGCCCTGGGAGACGGTGGTGTTGGGGCTCTAATCTCCAGAGCAGGGCTGATAAGGGGGCAGGAAGGATTTGCACCTTCTGAAGGGCGACTAGAAAGATGGGCTGAGTAAACACAATACATAATAATGAGCAGGCGGTCACTGGGGGATCCGAGGATTAGCCCTGTCCTGCTGGGGCAGCCCCTTTCCCCAGCGGTTTATCACGTTTATCAAGAGCGCAGCAGCTATCTGGGAAAGGAAACAAGCTTTTGCTGTCCCCTGGGGTGCGAAGCTCCTGGCCAGCCCGCTGGGGCTTCCTGCGCGTTCATTAGGGGGTGTGACCCTCTGGCCGCCACCACGCAGCCGCCACACCTCCTGCAGACACTTCTGGCTTCCTATGCCATGCGGCGCTGGCGCTCGGCTGTCCTCGGAGCATCTGGCCGCCGCCTCTTGGTCTGGGTCCTCTGAGAGGCTCCTGGTGGGAGCTGGCGTGTTTCCTAAAGGGGGGTGTGTGTGTGCGCATGTGTGCGCATGTGTGCACACGTGACATCTGCTCCATGTGTTTTCAAGGATGTGTCTGGGGTACAGAACCCCACAGGGAAGAGGAGTCTGTAGCCGCAAGCGCCCATCTCGCTGCTGGGTCCTTCCCCAGACGAACCCCACTGCGGATGCACACTGCACATGGGGGGTCTCCTTCCTTTGACTTAGACAAGATCACTGATGCCCTGCCACAACCCAAGAGGACTTGACTCCATTCCCTCACTCTGCCTTCCATCCTCCTCTCCAGTTTTTAGTAAGCACGGGGTAATTTAGTTCTGCCATTTTTGCAAATGAACAAGGAACACTCAGACCTCTGGGTCTTGCCCCTGGAGCTGCCCACGGGATCTTGCTGTGTCACCAGGTATGACCAGGGGCAGGGACACTGGAGATGTCTGGGCTAGGGAGCCAGGGCCCAAAGCCACCCCAGGGGAGAAGGCATGGGGCGGGTGGTGTCTGCCAAAATAGCTCCAGGAACGGGGTTGGCTCTGAGACTTCTCCAGGCAGACCCCCAGCGGCCTTTGCACGCCAGCTTCTGGCCTTGGGGTGGCGGCCGAAGCAGTGTCAAAGGGCAGAGCCCTTTCGTGGGGAGGGGAGATCAGTCAATCCAGGAACCCCAGATGGTGTCCCCTGTCTTCAGAAGGAGCAAGATGGGGTGTACACAGGGGCCCTGTGGCTCCCTGCCCACACCCCAAGGCTTAGCACCTGTGGTGTCTGTCTATTTAGGCCTCCTTGCTGACACATCTCTCTTTCTGCCCTCAACACAGTGTAGGCATTCAGAAGGGAAACTGAGGCCACAGTGCAGAGACTAAATCCAGTTCGAAGTCATGCAGCCTGACCGTGAGGGACCCCAGTGGGGTTTGAATCCAGGGCCCCTGCCTGACCAGGCTGCACCTTCATCTCATGGGTAAGCAAGCTCCTAATCCCAGCAGCGGGCCCCTCCTGGGTGGCCAGTGAACCCCATCCAGAGTCCCTGAGCACCCATCAATCAGCAGATGCAAAGGGGATGGGGCTGGGGACACAAAGACAGGCCCCGCCCTGAGGGAGCTCACACCAGACCCCGGCGATGCCTCCGGTAATGTGGATTCTTATGAGTTTCCTGAGAGCAGCCCGTGTCAGATTTTCCTTCTCTTGGGGTGGGGGACCCTCTGTGCTGACTGCCATCCTCTTGAGCCTCTGGGCTGGGCGTAGGCCCTGCCACACTGACTCCAAGCTCTAAGCCCTTTGAGACACAGGGGCCGTTGGTGCCACATCCTTGACTACAAAGCCAGGGGCCTCCCTGCCATCCCAAAGGACACTCGCCAGGCTGCCTGAGGGCCCCAGTTCACGTGACCAGGCTCAGCAGCAGCTCAAAGCTCAGGACACCCAAAGAAATAAGAAAGAGGGCGCCTGGGTGGCTCAGTGGGTTGGGCCTCTGCCTTCGGCTCGGGTCATGATCTCAGGGTCCTGGGATCGAGTTCTGCATCGGGCTCTCTGCTCGGCGGGGAGCCCGCTTCCTCCTCTCTCTCTATGCCTGCATATCTACCTACTTGTGATCTCTCTCTGTCAAGTAAATAAATAAATAAAATCTGTAAAAAAAAAAAAAAAGAAGAAGAAAAAAGAAACAAGAAAGAAAGTGATGAGTCAGGAACTGTACTCCTGAGACCCAGGCCAGAGGGTCTGGCTTCTTCCCAGAACAGAGATACCCCCCGCCCCACCCTGAGGTCCTGCCCCACAGTGGCACACGCTAGTCACGCCCACACATCCTGTGGCCTTGGGCTTGTCCCTGAGCCTTCTTCTTCATCTATGGAGCAAGGAGAAGGACCAGGCCTTCTTTGTAGGGTTGTTAAATCAGTTAGTACTTCTAAAGCGCATAGGAGGGGCGCCTGCGGGGCTCAGTCTGTTAAGCATCAGTCTTTGGCTCAGGTCACAATCTCATGATCTCTGGGTCCTGGGATCGAGCCCTGTATCGGGGTCCCTGCTCAGGGGGGAGTCTGCTTCTCCTTCTTTTCCTCCCTCTGCTTGTTCTCACTGGTCTCTCTCTCAAATTAATTAATTAATTAATTTAAAAATTGTTTAAAAAGGCACTTAGAAAGAACAGGAAAGCCCTGTGTAAGTGCTTTAAAAAAAAGAAAAGAAAGGATCCTGGAGACTGTTGGACGCTGGGACCCTCAGCCAGGACCCATGCGTGCAGCATAGCCCTGGTCAGCGGGAAGGAAGCATCCCACAGGCACCTCGTTAGTGAAGACCCCTTGTGACAAGTCAGTATTATAGATCAAAGACCTTAAAAATATTCATATTCATATTCATAGCCTTGATAGCCACCTGTGGTGGGCGGGGAGTAAGGTGGGGCTGTCGAATCACCTAGAATGAATGTGACATCATGTGCCAACTAGACTCCAGTTAAAAAAAAAAAAGAAGAAAAACTAAAGAACTTAAAAAGACTTAAAAAATATTCCCAGCCTTGCTCCACTTTTGTGATTCTGTCCCAGGAAGACACTTTGAGATTCAGATAAAAGTTGTGTACCAAGATTCTATGCAGCATTTCTATAATTAACAAAAAAATTGAGAAAGTACAAATGCCCAACAAGGGAAAGACCAAAGGATGGTATACACACAAAACAAATTGTTAGTCACTAAAAATCATGTTTGAAAGAATTTTAAATGGGATGTCCAGCCAGCTTAGTTGGTGGAGTGTGTGACTCTCGATCTTGGGGTCGTGAGTTTGACCCCCATGTTGGGTGCAGAGATTATTTTAAAAGAGACTCTTTTTAAAAAAAGAAAGAAAAAGAATTTTAAATGGCATGAGGAGTGCTCACACTATGCAGCTTCGGTTTAAAAAAGAAATGCACAGAATTGTTTGTAATGTATGATTCCAGTCAATATACACAGAAGAAGAAAAAAGGAAATTTACTGCTGGGTTAACTGTGATTATTCCTGGGTTAAAGAAACCTGGGTGAATTCTAATGTCATCTTTATACCTTTCTGTATTTCCCAAATTTCCTGAAAGCTTTTTTTTTTTAAGATTTTATTTATTTATTTGACAGAGACACAACAAGACAGGGAACACAAGCAGGAGGAGTGGGAGAGGGAGAAGCAGACTTCCTTCCGAGCAGGGAGCCTGATGCAGGACTCGATCCCAGGACCCGGGACCATGAACTGCACCAAAGGCAGACACTTAACAACTGAGGTACCCAGGTGTCCCCAGCAATTGCACTATGAGGAACTTATTCATTCTTCCTTTTATGCCCTGACAACTTGTATCCAGGTACACACCAAATCTTAGTAGACAATCTACCTCCGAGTTTGATAGATTATGCTTTCAGTGCAGTGGAATTACTCGTCCCTGTCGGGCACATTTACTATACTAAGCGCTCTGATAGCTATGTGATTTACTGTTGGGGCCACACCAAAGGTGTTTCCAGTTTTTACTACCGGAAGCCCTATTATAAACATCTTTGTGCATGTGCTTTTTTTCTCTTTTGACCTACTTTCTTAGGGGGGGTGGGGATTGAAGATGGTACTAGCATTTTCATTACTCTGTTGGCTTAATTGCATTCCAGTAGCATGTTCACATTTTCTGAGTCTCCAGCAATGAAATGAGTGCACGCGTTTCCCAGAATCCTCAACACAGAATCTTCAAAGCTAGCTTTCTTGGGAGCCAAGAGCCATAAAATGACTTCTCGGTGTTGTTTTAAGCTGTCCTTCCTTATGATTTTGATTATCTTTCATATGTATTGTTTAATTTTCTCCAGACTGTCGTATGGGAAAGGGATAATTGTAGACATCAATTGGAGAAAACATCAAGAAGAAATACCCCCACTTATAGCTACAGTGGAAAATTGTCTTCAAAGTCTTTAGTGCAAGTAAGACAGTGTGATATTGGTAGCGATAGATAAATACACCAATAGAACAAGAGAGTCAGGAACAGACCCCATGGGGGTACAAACACTCGATTTACAACAAAGGTAGAAGAGAAAGAACAGCCTTTTCAACAAATAGTGCTGACTCTATTAAGTATCCATATGCAAAAAAATGAAATTGGACCCCTACCTCACACCATACACACAAGTCAGTTTCTGATGGAGTATGGACCTAAATGTATAAAGCAAACCTACCAAAGTTTTCAGGAGAGTACAATTATCCATGTCTCACCAAACATAGGTTAGGGCAAGATTTCTTAGACATGTAAGACACTATCTTAAAACCAGCTCAAAGTTTTTAGTTTCTCTGTCTCCTACAGCTGCACAAAATTGTAGTGAAGTAGGGAGATGAGAACTAAGATAGTCACTAAAAAAACTAGATTGATGGGGCGCCTGGGTGGCTTGGTCGTTGGGCAGCTGCCTTCGGCTCAGGTCATGATCCCAGTATCCCGGGATCCAGGCCCACATTGGGCTCCCTGCTTAAAATTAAACAACAACAACAACAAACCAGATTGCTCAATTCAACTACATTAAACTCAGGGATGTTTACCTGTCAGAGATATTTTACTTAAACAGAAAACTAAAAGAGTTAACCGTGAAAGAAGAAATTTGATAAATTAGCCTATATTAAATTTGAGACTTTTGCCCAAAAGCCACCATTAGGAGTAAAAATTCAAGCCAGATAGCAGAAGTTACAATTCACGTATTTGGCAAAGGACTCATAGTCAGAATATGAAAGACTTAGCAAGAGTCACACAGAACAGAAACCCAACAGCGGAATGGGTGGCAGAGCAGCCGCAGATCAGCCGCAGAGAGTATGTCCAAGGGGCCAACAAACAGGAAACGAGGCTCCCCCTCACCAAGCGCCCGGGAACGCAAGTTGACACAGAGTGCAGTCCCGCTAGGTCTGTTAGGAGGGACAGGAAGTACCCCAGGTCAGCATTTCTCCCTCCATCTCCTCAAGCTGCACATACACACAACCCCGGACCCGTGCGGTTGTGCGGCCGACAGGCAAGTGTTGTGTGTCTGTCAAAACTGTGTGCTAGAATGTTCACAGCCACGATCCTGGGAACCGTCCAAACACCCATCCGTCATCCGTCGCGTGACAGACAGAATGCTGCCGAGCGACAAATGTGAGCAAGTGACAACTGCCCAGAAAGGTAGGCTGAATCCACGACCAAACTCGCGTGGTCCATTGTGGAAGCCCGGGTCGTGCTTCCCCGTGGGAGGCGCTGCCCAGAGACGCGCAGAAGGGGGCTTCAGATAGACGCTGGCCCTGTTCTGAGGCTCGGTCGGGGACTAGTCCTCCACTTGCGTGCAGAAACTTCTTATGACGTGGTCACTGTTCTCGGTATCTGTCACACTCGGTAACATGTTTATTTTAAGTCACCGAGGAGAGCCGGGAGGGGTTTCACTGTTCCCCTGCTCTGTGAACCGGGGCCCCCCTTTCGGGTCCCTTCATCTTTCCCTAACTACGTATTTTTACGTTTTTCTACAGAAATGTGTAATTTGAAAATAAATTCCTTTTTTGTGTGTTTATTGGATCGATTCTCCCCCAGAACAAACTTCTGGATGCAGGTGGATGGAACTTTGGCCCTTTCTCTGGGGGAGATTCTTCAAATAATGTTATTATGTTGCCCTTGGTTTCTTGTTTCCTGCCGTGAGGAGAGCGTGAAAAGATTCAAAGCTCCATCTTTGCACAGCAGCTTTTTAGCTTCTCTGTCTCCCACAGCTGCACAAAATCGGAGCAAAGAGGGGAGAGGAGGCCACTGCAGGGTCACCTCCTTCCGGCTGAGCGAGCAGAGCCAGCCGGGACTCCCGACCCGCGAGGGCAGCCCCTCCCCAGGCCACCCGCTGCCTGCCTGTACCGGCTTCGCTATAAATGAGCTTGTAGGGCAGGTGACAACAAGTCACAGCAGGCCGGTTCCCCCAGATCGCCTGCCGCTCCCACTGCAGCCAGGCGCCTATCAGCGCATCCCCCGCGAGCCCCGCAGCCGTGACCCAGACACAGCCCGGGCCCTTGCCTGGGCCATTCCAGGGGAGGAGACAGACGATAAACAAGGCGGCAGAGAAGCCAGATAACGGGAAGGAAGTAAACAGGGTCATGAAAGAGAGAGTGACTGGGAAGGCCTCCCCCAAGGGGCATGTCTGAGGTCTGGGGAGAGGAGGAATGAGTATGAGGGGGTGAGGAGGGCAGGTCCAGGCCAGGGAGCCGCCCCCGTGGGGCCCAGGAAGGACACAGGGAGAGAGAGAGAGAGAGAGAGAGTGTGTGTGTGTGTGTGTGTGTGTGTGTGTGTGTGTGTGTTGGAGGTCAGGAAGTGGCCTGCAGGGCTGCAGACCGGGGTGAGGATGAGGGCCAGGAGCTGGAGAGGGTCCAGGGCCATGGGAAGGCTCGTGACTCAGAGGCCTGGGAAGCCACTGGGAGGGCTAAGCAAGAAAAGGGACACGATCGGATTCACATTTTTTTTTTTTTTAAGATTTTATTTATTTATCAGAGAGAGAAGTGGAGAGAGCGAGCACAGGCAGACAGAATGGCAGGCAGAGGCAGAGGGAGAAGCAGGCTCCCCGCCGAGCAAGGAGCCCGATGTGGGACTCGATCCCAGGACGCTGGGATCATGACCTGAGCCGAAGGCAGCTGCTTAACCAACTGAGCCACCCAGGCGTCCCCGGATTCACATTTTAAAAGATAATTCTAATGCATTAACAGAATGTCCTATACACACACAATGGAATATTCTTCAGCCTTAAAAAAGAAAGGCTGTCCCCTGCGACCCCATGGAGGAACCTTGAAGACTTCATACTCTAGGAAATGAGCCAGTCACTGAAGGACAAACACCGTGTGACTCCACTGATAGGAGGTCCCTCGGGGCCTTAGATCCAGAGGTAGAAAGTAGAACTGTGGTGTCAGGGGTGGTGTCAGCGGCCAGCACAGAGGGGGTCCTCATTTCATGGGGACAGAGCTTCAGTTTGGGAGGGTGGGAGAGTTCTGGAGGGGGACGGGGGTGATGGTTGAACCAAGGCGTGAACATACTTGACACCCAAGAACTGTACACTTTCAAATGGTCGAGTCAATGTTACGTTGTACATATTTTACCACAATAAGAGAAAACTAATTTTTTAAATGTATTTTTTCAGAGAAGGCGGGGGAGGAGAAGGAAGGAGAGAATTTTAAGTAGGCCCACGCCCAGCATGGAGCCCAACTGGAGTCTTGAACTCACAACCCTGAGATCGAGACCTGAGCTGAGATCAAGAGTCAGACTCTTACCCCACCGAGCCACCCAGGTGCCCCAAGAAAACTAACTTTAAAAAGATAATTCCCCAAGAAAACTAACTTTAAAAAGATAATTCCATCTGCTGAGTAGAGGATGGACAGCAGTAACTGGCCCAAGAGAGGAGGCAGGGGGCCCTTCCGAGTCCGAGGTGCTCAGCGGCCTGTCTACGCAGGCAGCATCGGTGGGGTGGGTGGCGGGCGGGTTTGCCCACCAGGTCACCGAGGGCCCAGCCAAGGGTGCGGTGGGAGGATGCAGAGGGCAAGGTCGATATGTTTCTGACCTACTGACCAGTGACAATGACAGAATACAGGAGAGGAACCAGAAAGCGTTCCAAAACAGACGGTGCCAGCGTGCCCTTTGTTGTTTGAATGGTCGGGATTGCCTTTAGTACTGTTGTCTTCAAAACGGTATGACATTCTTTTCAACAAGAAGACTTCCGAGCCCACGTGTGAGGCCACTACTCGTCTCGCAGCCCAGCGTCACGCCCGTATCTGCGGCGGCTCTCATTCCAGCGGGGTCTGGTCAGCCAGCCCCACCTGCTCCCCGCGCCCAGGCTTTGGTCTGACAGCACGGGGTCATAAATCTAGTCCCTGGGAGTGGACAACGTGTCTCGTTGAATTCCTGAGACCACCTTAGGAGGCAGGAACTGGGGTCCTTATTTTATAAGGGACATGGGGTTCACGGAGGTTGAATAAGCCGTGAATGTCCGCTCCCCATGGGCGCAGAGAGGGAGACACTAAGCCGTCTGACAGCAAAGGGGAGAATTCTCCAGCCTCAGGGAAGGGCCCAGAGGCAGAGGGTGATGGAGAGATCCTAAGAGGCCTTTCTGGCACCTTCTCCTCTGGGGTGGGGGCTGGCCCCGGCCTCCTACCAGTGGTGCTCTGAGGGTAATCTGCAGAGGGAGAAGCCAGCTTCCCAGGCTGGGCTTGGGGTCGGCAGGCAAGGAGGGCCGAAGGTGCTGGAAGAGCACAGGCTCCCAGCCCGAGGTCCTTGGTTTTAGCCCCAGCTCTGGCCTCTCTGAGTGGTGTGCCTGGGGCAGGGTCTTTTGTATCTGGAAGCCTCAGGGCTCTGTCTCTAACTTGGGGGTGGACTCCGTGTCTACTCTGAAGGGTTTTGTGAGCAGCAAATTCAAGAAGGGTTTCACACGGTGTTTGTTTATCTAGGAGGACTGGCATGGAGTGGGAGGGGTGTCCACTGGGAGCAGAGGGCAGAAGCTAAGCCTCCCCCAGCAGCCCTGGGCACTACCAGAGGACAGGGGGTCATGGTTGGCGTGCAGGCTACTTCTTAAGAACCCCTCACTTCAGAGCCATGTTTTGTCAGGGGCAGAAGAGTATCTTTAAAGACCCAGGGCCCTGGGGTGCCTGGGGGGCTCAGTTGGTGAAGCATCTGCCTTCAGCTCAGGTCATGATCCTCGTGTCCTGGGATCAAGCCCCGAATAGGGCTCCCTCCTCTGCCTCTGATCCTTCCCCTGTTTGTGCTCTTTCTCTGTCTCAAATAAGTAAATAAATAAAATCTTTAAAATAAAAAAAGAGACCCAGGGCCCAGGTCACCTCCCCAGTGACACCGCCTCACCCTGCCAGAGGGACTGAGTCGTTCCTCCTGCACCCCACGCACCGCCCCCCCCATGACCTTCTGTGTCTGAAACCACTTTAGCCGCACTGGGGACACCTTCTTTTGCTACCAGCTTTGAGCCCCATCAGGGAGAAGGTCACCCCCCACAGCTGTGAAGAGCAGAGCAGGGCAGGCACTCACAGGCACCTGTTGAAAACGGAACCAAGGGACGCCTGGGTGGCTCAGTGGGTTAAAGCCTCTGCCTTCAGCTCGGGTCATGATCCTAGGGTCCTGGGATCGAGCCCTGAATCAGGCTCTCTGCTCAGCAGGGAGCCTGCTTCCTCCTCTCTCTCTGCCTGACTCTCTGCCTAGTTGTGATTTCTCTCTGTCAAATAAATAAAAAATTAAAAAAAAAAAAAAAGAACCAAACCTCAGTAACACATTCCCATCCAGGAGCCTTAACATAGGTCATTATTACCCAAGGAGGCCGATCACAGATTATTTAGGAAGTATCGGCAATCGGGAAGAGTGGGAAATAGTCCGTTTCACATCCCCAGGGATAATCTGGGGAAACAGATACCTGTACAGCTTCACAGTCATTCTGCCCGAGTTATCATCTTTGTTTTCACATCATGATTTTGCTTTCTCTACAATGCTTGCACCCGGCCTCTCTTAACAAGTTACACTATTTCATTCTTCCGTCTCGGCATCATCTTCTATCTCGCCTTCCCACTTGACTCAGTTTAGGGCTATCTATTTTCCCAAAAATCATGTTTCCAAAATAGGGATATAAAAAATCATGCCTAGGGACGCCTGGGTGGCTCAGTTGGTTAAGCAGCTGCCTTTGGCTCAGGTCATGATCCCAGCGTCCTGGGATCAAGTCCCACATCGGGCTCCTTGCTCGGCAGGGAGCCTGCTTCTCCCTCTGCCTCTGCCTGCCATTCTGCATGCCTGTGCTCGCTCTCTCTCCCTCTCTCTCTCTGACAAATAAAATCTTTAAAAAAAAAAAATCATGCCTAGATGCATTCAACATTGTTTTTATTGATAAGCCCTATTTGTATAAATAGCATCTTATTCAAATACATTTGTTTTTCAAATCAAGGTCCTGGCATTTGCTTGGGCTTATGGCAAGCACTAAGCACACGAAGGGGACAGGGTGACTTGGGGGCCACCTGGGCAGCAGTAACAAGCTGGAACATCGCATCAGGGTGAAACTTTCCCCCTGAAGTGACATGTGGGGGTCAGGCAGAAATACCTATTTCAGAACTGCACAAAACACAGCTGTACCCCCCAAAAGATATGTTTTAGAACACAAAAATTAAGGATTTGTTGCATATACACGGATGCTGGAATTCCTCCAGCGGCACACAAGAGCAAGTGACTAGCAAAGAGCTGTGTTGAGATGTAGTGATTTACGGGACACTCTGCAAGCCTGGGAGCGATGTCTTCCCGTCGGCAGAGGGCAAGCAGGAACGAAACACAAGCATCTAAGAGTCCAGTCAGATCTAGGCCAGCTGCGGCCACCTACTCTGTGTGCGGGGCTGTTGGTCTTAGGGACCCTCCGAACCCACTCCCCACTTCCCGCCCTCCCCTGCCCCATCTCCCACCGGTGTTTGTTAGTGCCCAGCTCCCTCTGCTGGCAGTAGGGGGAGCCTGCCTTCTTCACCGAGATCTGTGGCGTTGCTGAAGGCCAGCAGTGTCGTGGAAAACAGAACTTTTTTTTTCCTTTCTTTTTTTTTTTTTCTTTCCCCAAAGCAGTATCATTTCTAATATCCCAAACTGGAGACAATTCAAATATCTATCACAGGTGAATGGATAGACACACCGTAGTGTAAAAATACAACAAAATACTATGTAGCAGAATAAAAAAAATTACATGCAACAATATATATGAATCTAATAATGGTAAGTAAAAAGAGCCAGACACCTTCCCCAAATATTACATGCTCAATAATTGCTTTTATATAATCTTGTCTTCCCAGCCCACCCAGTTTCCACACCACCTTTAGGCAACCATCGATCTTTGTTCTTTTCTGTCACTATAGATGGCTTTGAATTCTCTAGAATTTTATAAAAAAACAGCCCTGTCTATAGGACTGCCATTCCAGCCGGCACTTCAGCTGCCCTCAGATTTGTTGCTAGTAAACTATTCGCTTCCAGTCATTTTCCTCCACAATCTTCAAAGGCGCCCCATGTCTACAAGCAAAGGTGTCAAACACCCCACAGGATATGCCCTATGATCCACTGATGTGTGGAATATGTTCAGAATTCTATTTATCGTTTTACCAAATATATCATATTAGTAGAATAGTACATTCACTCACTCACTCAATACATAATTGCTGAGCAGCTTCTACGTTCGAGGCATAAACAAACCAGACAGAAATCTCTGCCATGGGTGCCTGGGTGGCTCAGTCGTTAAGCATCTGCCTTTGGCTCGGGTCCTGATCCCAGGGTCCTGGGATCAAGCCCTGCATCCGGTTCCCTGCTCAGCGAGGAGCCTGCTTCTCCCTCTCCCATTCCCCCTGCTTGTGTTCCTTCTCTTTATCAAATAAGTAAAATCTTTAAAAAAATATCTGTCATGATGGAAATTATTCCCTATGGGAGGTGGGGAGAGGTATATTTAAGAAGTAAAGTAACTAGCATGAAAACTGGCACTACGAAAAAGAACAGGCAGGAAAGAAAGATGTGTATGGAGAAAGGGTAGTTCCTGTTTTATTTTTAAGATTTTATTTGACAGAGAGAGAGCACAAGCAGGGGATGCTGCAGAGGCAGAGGGAGAAGCCGGCTCCTCTTGGAGCAAGGAGCCTGATACAGGACTCGATCCCAGAACCCCGGGATCATGACCTGAGCCGAAGGCAGACACTTCACCAACTGAGACACCCAGGCGCCCGGTAGTTGCTGTTTTAAATGGGGGTGAGAACTGAGCCATCCCTGGAGGCAGGTGAAGAACATTGCGGGTATAGGGACAGATCAGTGCTGAGCTCTGGGGGTCGAGTGTCTTCATGATAGGTCCCTTCAAAACTGTGTGTGTGCTGGTTTGGATTGAGAGCTCCCCATGATGACTTCCCAACCCATGCACTAGCATCCTGAAGTCCAATTCAGCACAAGAGGTGGCTGGTCCAGATTGAGAAGTCTTGTGAGTCTAAAACACACATGGAATTTCAGACTTGGCACAAAAAAAAAAAACCCAGAATGTGAACTATCTCATTGTCTTGTATTAATTACATGTTGAAATGAGACTTTTAATATATGGGCATAAATGTTAATTTTATTAATCAAAGTTAATTTCACCTATTCCTTTCTTTTTAAGATTTATTTGGGGGGGGGGTGCTGAAGGAGAGAGAATCCCAAGCAGACTCCCTGCTGAATGCAGACCCTGACTCAGGGCTCAATCTCACCACCCTGAGATCACGGCCTGAGCAGAAACCAAGAGTCAGATGCCCAGCAAACGAAGCCATCCAGGTACCCCCCTTTCTCTTAATTTCTCGAAAATATATTTGGGATTCCTGGCCAGCATGGTCAGTGAAGTGTCTGCCTTCGGCTCAGGTCATGATCCCAGAGTCCTGGAATCGAGTCCTGCATCAGTCTCTTTGCTCAGCAGGGAGTCTGCTTCTCCCTCTGCTCTGCCTGCTGCTCCCCGTTTGTGCACCTGCTCCCTCTTTCTCGCAAATATTATTTTTAAAGAATTAAATACATATGATAAAGTAGAAATTGCAAAATGTTATAGGGCTTGTAAGGACTATAGTTTTATATATATATATATAAACAAGACCATCAATGACAGGGATGATGAATGGACATATACAGTTGCAAGATTTCTACATTTTATGTGAATTTTATGGATGTCATAACTCCTAGAGCATCCACTAAAAAACCAGATAAACTATAAACAACATAGCTAAAAAGCCAATCAATTAAAAGGTAGTTCTAAAATAAACAACTGGGGCACCTGGGTGGCTCAGTGGGTTAAAGCCTCTGTTTTCGGCTCAGGTCATGGTCCCCAGGGTCCTGGGATCAAGACCCGAATCGGGCTCTCTGCTCAGCAGGGAGCCTGCTTTCCTCCCTGTCTCTGCCTGCCTCTCTGCCTACTTGTGATCTCTGTCTGTCAAATAAATAAATAAAATCTTTTAAAAATAATAAATAAAAATAAAATAAAATAAATAACTAATCCAAACAGATAAACAATACAATATAAGCCTAAAACCTGACTCTACAGTAATCACAGCTTATGTGAATGAACGGGAATTAAAAGGTCGAGTCTGTCAGAACAGAGAGAAGTGTTAAGACCCAAGTTATATGCTGTGTATAGGAATCCCACTTACTTTAAGTAGAAAGGCCGAGAGAGGCAGAAAATGGGGTATCGGGCACATAGAACGCATTAGAAGGCTAGAGAAGCTCACATCAGATACAACAGAATTGGACACAAAAGTTATTAGCAGAGATAAAGAGGGGAATTTCCTAACAATAAAATGGTCAGTTCATTAGGAGGATGTAACATAACCGAATAACAGGCCCTCAGAATATGAAGCAGAATTGGAAACAGACAATTGCACAATCATAACAGAAGAATTTAACACCTCACAACACCTCGTAGACACAAAAAGTCTGAAGACACAGATGATGTGAACAGTAGCATTAATTACGTAACCTAACTGGTATTAGAGAACAAATTCACCCATTTCGGAGTATGTATTCTTTTCAAGTAAATGTGGAACCTTCACCAAGACAGACCATAAACATGACACATACTGAGTCATATGAAATGTTTTTTTTTTTTTTGAAGATTTATTTATTTGACAGACAGAGATCACAAGTAGGCAGAGAAACAGGCAGAGAGACAGGGGGAAGCAGGCTCCCAGCTGAGCCCAGAACCCAATGCGGGGCTCCATCTCAGGACCCTGAGATCATACCTAAGCCAAAGGCAGAGGCTTTAACACACTGAGCCACCCAGGCACCCCTGTATGAGAAGTCTCGATAAAACTAAAAATACTGAAATCATATTCTCTAACTTTGATGGAATTAAAGTGCCAATCCATAACTATGAGATATTTAGGGAGAAAACAGACACTGGCTAATTAGGCAATATGCTTCTAAATAATCAACCCATGGGTCAAAGAATTCGCAAGGAAATTAGGAAATATTTACAACTGAATGATAATGAAAATACAACATATTAAAAATTCTGAAATGCAGCTCAAGTAGTACAAGAAATATATGTTAACTTCAAACACTTCTACTAGAAAGAAGTCTAAAATCATGACCTATGGCCTACCTTAAGCTACAGAAAAAAAAGAGCAAAATGAATCCACACTAAGTAGAAGGAAGCTAATGATAAGGAGCAGAAATGAACAAAACTGAAAAAGTTGAGAAAAATTAACAAAGCCAGAAGCTGGTTTTTGAAAATCAGATCAACAAAACCGACAAACCCTTGGGAGACTGACTGGGGAAAGGAAAAGCAAAACCACCAGCCCCAGGACGAAAAAGCAGTTACTACCACAGCTCCCACAGATGTTAAAAGAGTAAGGAGGGACTTCTAGGAATAGCACATGTTCTGTATGTTCCATGGATTATATGTTGTGTTCTTACAATGAAGCTATGGAAAATGTTATTAAAATCATGAGGAAAAAAATCACGAGAGATGTATTGAACATACTGTATGTACTGATTGAAAAAAAAAATTCACATATAAGTAGAGCCATGCTTTCCTGACCTGATATTAAAGGGTCAACTGTGTAACTTACCTGAATGACACAAGATGAAATAAATAATCTGAACAGTTCTGTATTTATTAAACTAAATCTTTATAAAAAATCATCCCACAAAGAACACTGCAGGCCCAGATGATGTCACACATTAATTCTATAAACACAATAATGAAAAAAGAGGATGATCACAACTGGATTATTAAAAAGTCAGCTTTATTATTGACAGGAATAATGGGCAGGAGTCAACATTCTGCAGGTTACAAACGCCAGACTACGAAGACACAGGCAACCAGCTCCGATGAAATTCATTTCTTCTTCCCCTTCGAAGGTTTGGCGAACAGAGCTGGGTCGATCTGGTCCCTCGACAGGCCCCTGACAGAGAAGAGCCGAGCGGCGCGCTCCTGCAGGGTGCCCCCGCATTTCAGTCCCAGGGCCATGAGCTCACACTTGAGCCTGTCCAAACCCAGAGCCTCCAGCTCTGCCGTGGAGCCAAAGGCCAGCAAATCAAGAGTTTGCTGACCAGTATGCTGAGGGGGAAAAAGGAAAATATTCAAAACAGACTCCTCCCAATCATGAGGGGCACCTGGGGGCTTAGTGGGTTAAGCATCTGCCTTCCCTCAGGTGACGATGCGGGGGTCCTAGGATCAAGTGCCATGTCGGACTCCCTGCTCCGCAGGTACATCACACCTGTTTAGCGCTCATACGGGACATCTGCCTCAATTCAGATATTAAAATTTGATCAACGTGCTTAAAACTCTTAAAGTATGGAACCAATGACGCCACCTAGTGGCAAAAAGATACACATTCCAGAGTTTAAGAAAAACGGACTTTTTGGGGGGGCTGCAGCGAGGTTCACCCTCATCTGTACTTCTGGTTGGGAAAAGCTCATTTTCATGGTAAGGACTTCCTGAGGAACTGGCCACCAAGCTGCCCTGGCTCTGGACGTGGACCTCCAAACGACTTACCGTGCTTCCTGATGGGCCTCCCTCCAGTCCGGCAGTGGGCACGCTTCCCCCGGTCTCTCCAGGTGTGGCCTCAGTGGCTCTGGCCCCATCAGCCGCCTCCTCCGGCTCCAGCTCGGGCTTCTCGGTCAGTCCAGCCTCTGTAGCCTCCTCTTCTGTGGGCTCTCTGCCCTCTGCGCCCCCCTCCTCCTCCCGGCTTTCCTCTGTTTCTGTGGCTACTGTCCTGTCCTCACACCCCTCAACAGACGTCTGTCCCAATTTGGCACACACAGCTGAGGAGACAGCGTGCCCTGAGCCTGTCCCTGGGGCTGATAGAGGCTCCGGGGACCAAAAGGCCACGCTGACCGTGCCCGTCCCTGGATGGCTGTGGGGAGACCTGGCTGCTGGCTCCGCACCATCGAGGCTGTTGTCTGCAGCGTGCAAACTTGTGCCTGAAGTACTAGGACCTTCCTCCTGATCATCATCCGAGGTCTCCGAGCTGGACTCCTCTGCCGTCTCCAGTCCTTCCATGCCCAACCTGCCAGGAGCAGCAGAAAGATTTAACACTGTTCTCAGCTTCTCTGCCAGACAGAGTTACCGTGTGTCCAGGTAACAGTGTCTGTCAGGATCAAAGTATCTGCTCGCTTGAGATTGATAGTAGCTAAGTTTCAGAGAAAGATCTTCAGAGGTATAAACGAAGAAAAAATTCAATGAGCCTGGAACCAACCATCCCAAAGATCCAAGAGGGGATCCTCTTTTAAGCTGTGAATCTTCTTTTTTTCCTTTCCAGATTTTATTTATTTGAGGGAGTGCACAAGCAGGGGGAGAGGGAGAGGGAGAAGCAGACACCCTGCTGAGCAGGGAGCCCAATGAAGAATTCTATCACAGGACCCTGCGGTCATGACTTGAAGACGCTTCACCAACTAAGCCACCCAGGTGTCCCTACAGATGTGAATTTTTTAAAACAAAACTGATTTTGCCTAAAGCTTTTTTCCCTTCTTGTACAAATCTCAAATGATTAGAAATGTAGATAAAATAACAGAGTTAAAAGAAAAACCTATGTTTTATTCATAATCCCCCCAAACTGTAAACTACCCAAACTATCAACAGAATGGAGAGATGCAACAATACGTGGCAACAAAAGGGAACGAACCACTGATACACGTGACACCAGCCGTGGATTTCAAAAGCACTGTGCTAAGGGAGAGACTCCAGACACAGAGGGCTGCAGGACATTCTGGAAAAGACAGAACCATCAGAAAAAACCACCACACCGGCATCAGCACTAGGCCAGGATGGCATAAGGAAACAGGAATTAACCACAAAAGGGCACATGGGCAATCTTTGGGGAAATGAAAACATTCTATATCTTGGTTAAGTGACTGTATTTCTCAAAACCCACAGGCCTACTCAATGAAAAGATGAATTTTAGTGCATGTAAAAATGCACCTCAGGGGCGCCTGGGTGGCTCAGTGGTTAAGCCTCTGCTTTCAGCTCAGGTCATGATCTCAGGGTCCTGGGATGGAGCCCCCCATCAGGCTCTCTGCTCAGCGGGGAGCCTGCTCCCCGCTCTCTCTCTCTGCCTGCTGCTCTGCCTAGTTCTGATCTCTGTCAAATAAATAAATAAAATCTTAAAAACAAAAAAAAACAAAACTGCACCTTAAAAAACCTGATTCAAGGGGCACCTGGGTGGCTCAGTGGATTAAAGCCCCTGCCTTTGGCTCAGGTCATGATCTTAGGGTGCTGGGATCGAGCCCCACATCGGGCTCTCGGCTCAGCTTGCTCTCTCTCTCTCTCTCTCTCCCTGCCTCTCTGCCTACTTGTGATCTCTGTCAAATAAATAAAATCTTTAAAAAAAAAAAAAAAAAAAACCCAAACCTGATTCAACCCCCCCACTACTTCTCCACACAATCCCACTACCTTCACTCACAAGAACACTTAACTCCTATTTCACAAAGAACACCCAAGATTCTATGCTGGACTCACACAGTTACGTGACCTTTAATCAATAATTCTCTTTCTGCCCCCAAAGAGGAGGCCAACGAGGAACCAAGATGCGTCTGGACCTCACTTTCTAGAACCTGGCCCAAGGGAGGTGAGCTTACACCGAGAGTACCGAGTGGAAAGGGTGGGAGCACCACCAGCAGGATGGACAAGACAAGGCGCCCTTGTGTTTGTCAGCTACAAGTGCAGACCTGGCCGCAGACCTCAGAAACAACTGTGAAAAACCACAGAGAAAACAGAACAATCTGGAAAGTACAGCTGGGACTTCCACCTAGAATTTCTGAAAGTTAACTCTTTCAGCACCAAATAGTCATTCAAATATAAAGTGATTCCTATGTGATCTTTCACTAAGGAAAACCTGTCCTTTAGCCCCCATTTCCAGCCCATGAGGCAGAAACCACGAGGAGCATGTGCAGTATGACTGTGTGGACCCCTGGGAACTGAGACACTCTGGAAAGCTCCAAGCGCCCAGAAAACCTTTCTTTAAAGAGGGTTTACAGCAGACAGGCAAGAGGAAACGCTGTCCAGCCACACTGGGCTGAAAACAAAGCACACTTACCAGAAGCACTTCCTTTTCCCTGCACTGGCTCCTCGGTCTGTTTTCGCCCGCTTGGGTCTTTTCCGACTCTCGCCGATCTCAGCCGAGACCATCTTGCTGGAGGCAGCCTGCATACCTAACCGAAACAGCCCCAACTCAGTTATGCTCTCAGAAGCGGGTACAACTGAAGACATGCTAAACAGCACGGACGACAGAAGCAGACGCGTTGCAACCTAAAGCTTGAGTTTTTAAATTTGCTAACATTCCAAAATTTAACACGGCTTAAATGAGATATGACTCAAATTCACACAGAGCATTCTGGCTCTGGAACCAGGTTAGGAAAACAGCAACAGCCAATCTGCAGCTCTGAGACTGACGGGGGCGTCCCGGGCCCCCTGGGCCAGGATGCTCCATCATCCCCTGCCACTCGCTGCTTGTACAGCATGACGTCATAACCTTCTGATTGAGAAGATTCCTTCTTATTCAGCTGAATGCACAAGAGCCCTAGCATACTTTGGGAGCTAAAAAAAAATAATAAAAGTTACTCATTCTGATTAAAAAACCATTAAAAAAAAAAGGGGGCCTAAAACTAGAAGCAAGTACATCGAAGTCTAAACACTTGCTGAGGACATGGAGTACCCACCGAGCACAAGTGTTCTCACCTGGGGTCTGTGGCCCTCACAATTCAGGAGCCAAGTACCTCACATACTGTATGTGTGCCCTTTTTTGTTTCTAGAGTATAAGGCGTACTGTTTATTACTATTTTTACTTTGAAGACTCTACTTATTCTAGAGAGCACGCACGTGTGCACAGGGGTGGAGCAGAGGACAAGGGACAGGCAGACTCCCCTCACTTTCTCACTCTCACCTTTGAGTACGGAGTCCTCCAGGCGCTCCGCCATCTCGTGACACTGCTGCTGGTACGCGGGGCTGGCAAAGCAATGCCTGGGCTCTGCCAGCTTCCGCTGCAGCCGCTCCAGACGCTTCTGCTCCTTCTCGGCCTCCCGCTCCGCCTGCTGTCGCACCCACTCGGCCATGCTAGGATGGGCGAAAGAGATGGGGCCGACCGGCCGGATCACACCCATGCCTGCTGATCCAGGAAGAGCCCCCACCCCCAGCCAAATGTGTATGGTCCCTGGCCTGCTGGGATCCTCCCTCAGAAAGACAGGCTGGGCTCACCACCAGCACACTGGGAGGGACCCCCTACAACCCAACGGGAGTTACTAAACAACAGAAAGAGCTAAGGATGAGAACGACCAGTGAGAGTGCTCATGCTTCAATGCCGTAGCTGGACACACGTGGCATGTGGACAACCACCAGTGGCAGGAATGTGCATTGCGCAGCGGGCGGCTTACGCTTTCTCATGGTTGACATCCCGCAGCCTCCTCCCGCTGAGGTCCCGGCAAGCTTCTCGATTGGTTGTCTTCTCAATCTGAGCGCCAAGTGCTCGGAGCATAGATCCAAACCCTGGGCAAATATGTTTGGAAAAAGCAGGTTAAAAAGAGTTCTAGGATGGATAAATGCCAAATCTGCGGAAATGTTATTATAACCAAACATTAAAAATATTCTCTTTGGGGCACCTGGGTAGCTCAGTCGGTTAAGCATCCAATTCATCTCTTTCTCCCTCTGCCCTTCCCTGTGCTTGCACTCTCTCTAAAATAAATACATTATTTAAAAACAAAACAAAAACTGCGCACTTTTTTCTTTTTTTAAAGAAAAGGACATCAATATTCTGCCCAGGCATCAAAGACAAAAATATTGATAAACCTGGGGCGCCTGGGTGGCTCAGTGGGTTAAAGCCTCTGCTTTCCGCTCAGGTCATGATCTCAGGGTCCTGGGATGGAGCCCCACATCGGGCTCCCTGCTCAGCAGGGAGCCTGCTTCCCCCTCTCTCTCTGCCTGCCTCTCTGCCTACTTGTGATCTCTATCAAATAAATAAATAAAAATCTTTAAAATATATATATATTTATATTATATTTATATATATATTTATTATTATATTTATATTTATATATATATATTATATCAATATATATATATATATATATATATATATATATATATTGATAAACCTGATTCAACCTCATGCCTTTCGCCCTCCCTCTTGTATTTCTGAAATACTGTATCTGCACTGGGATTTTTTTTTTTTTCAAGATTTTATTTTTTTGAGAGATAGCACGAATGGGTGGGTGGGAGGGCAGAGGGGGAGGGAAGAACAGACTCCACACTGCGCAGGGAGCCCAACGCAGGGCTCGATCCCAGAACCCTGAGATCATGACCTGAGCCACAGACAGACACTTATCCGACTGAGCCCCATAGGCACCCCCGACTGGGATATTTTGGAGGGGCTTTACCCAGAGCCACAGATCTCAAGATTCCCAGATTAATAACTTAAACATTTTTATGGTGAGATTTTACAGTGAGTTTCAAAGGAAAATTTTAAGGTGTCCCCAGCTGATACGATAAACTTCATTCTTATTGACACGATTTCAAACAGCAGGATGATTATAATATGAGACGCCAGCCAGCTCTCTGAAAACCAAACTAAATCACTGTGGATTCTGAGAAAGCTTTGGGATGACACACCAGAGCATTGGGAAAAATACCCAGAACTGCCCATATTCCATTTTTCCTTTTTGTTTCTCTTTTCTATTCTTAGATGTGTTCATACAAAGACCCAAATCTACCCCATCTGTAAACGGCTATATTCCACAGGCTGACTTTAGTCCCCCTTCAGAACTATAATGACCAGACAAAATCTTGCTAAAAAGCAGGAGTGGGCGCTTGGGTGACTCAGTTGTTAAGCATCTGCCTTCGGCTCAGGTCACAATCTCAGGGTGTTGGGATCAAGCCTGGCATTGGGCTCCCTGCTCAGCAGGGAGTCTGCTTCTCCCTCTGCCACTCCCCCTGCTTGTGTTCCCTCTCTCACTAACTCACTCTCTCTCTCTCACTCTCTCTCTCTGTCAAATAAATAAATAAATAAATAGCAGGAGATTTAACTGTTTTAACACTCTTCCTTCAGCAAATTGGACAGAGTAATGACTGTCTCTCTTTATTCAATCTCCCTCAAAGTTTTGGCCTAAGAGCTATCCTGCTGGTCAGGGTAGAAATTAATACTCAGACAATACATTCCTCAAAAATAATAAAAGAGAAAATACTCAAAACTAGGAAACTGAATAAAGGATTTCATAAGGCAAAACAAAACTGGCACACACCAGGGGCCTGCCCCGGGCTAGAGACTACAGTTGTGACACACGGAAGCAGCCGACAGGTGTGTCCTACCTCCTTTTCCACCACGGAGCCTGGGTTCCAGACTATACACAGCACCATGCCTCACTCCGTCACTGGCGTCCACGAGGGAGCCGTCGCACTTCACGAAGAAGCATTCCTCTGGGACACCCTAGAGACAAGTTTGGGGTTTTAGAATGAGACAACGCAAGTTTCATCCAGGAAAGGACCTAGCCCATTTTGTTTTTATTACTCAGGTTATAAGCACAGAGCGTGTGTTCCATTAGTATTTGTTGAACTGAAAATCCAAAGGAAAAAAGTCACTTCCTAGGATTTATTCGGGGTATGATGTTTTCCTAACACCTCATCACAATATGTACAAGAACTTGTCTTTTGGGTGAAAGAAAGAACCGCTCTCTTCTCTGATAGGAAATCAGAGTCAAGGTGGAAAACTACACAGGGCTCGGACCCAGTAACTCTGCAAGGCCCTTTTTCTCTTGACTTTTTTTTTAAACAGGTAATATCAAGTTGCACAGGTTCAAAAGTGACAATACACGTTCTGAAAAGTGTAGATATGGACAAGCAGGGAGCGGGAAGGAGATGCCAGTATGGTCTGCCTACACCTACATAAGTGGGAACAGGGTGGAGGGCCAGCTGGTCTTTTCTGTGCATGTCCCCAAGTTACAGCAGAAGTCCAAGTGCCCCCAAACCCACTCTGTAGATTTCAAGACTTCTCAGAGCAAGCGATGAAGAAAAAATATAAAAGGAGATCCACAAACCAACAGAAAGGAAAAATGCATGACTGGTATCTTCCCGAAGTGGACACAATGAACGTTCGTTCCGGACCACATCCCACGGCATCCCACATCCCGCATCAGTAGGACCTGTCTGTTCCTTCAGCAAGTATTAATCAAGTCCCTCCCATCTGCCAGGTACTTTCAAGTGTTGGGATACTGTAGTGAATCCCACCTCACAGAGCTTATGTTCCAGCGGGGAAAGTCAGAGAACGAACAAATGGATGCTACACAATCGCCCTGGCAATAAGCAGGCTAAAGGGGACAGCGTGAGTGGACGGCCACATTGGTCATCTATCTAACACACACAGCCAAGAAAAGCCTCTCTGGTCAAGTAACATTTTAGCAGAGAATGAAGGAAAGGAAGAGAACAAGCCAGTGGCAATCTGGGGGCAGAGCATTCCGGAGGCAAAGGCGGGCAGCAGGAATAAGCCCAGAGTATGCGCCGAACAGCAGCACGGCCAGCGAGGCTGGAAGATGTCTGCCGAAGGAGAAGGGGAAGGGGAAGGCCGTAAAAGCCCTTGTAAGAATGTCGGGTTTTGCTCTGAATAAAGCCGCTGCAGGGCTTCGAACAGATTGAAAGTGGAGTTACAGTCCAAAAGGATCACTCTAGCTGTGAAACTGGAAATAAGACTGGAGAAGCAGAGACGTCAGCAACACAGCTAGGTGAGCAATGAAGGCCATTTGTCTCCCGAGGAGTGGCAGCAGGGGATGAGAAACGGGGGGCGGGGAGTTCCCCCTAAGGCTCTGGAGGCGGGCAGTGAGAGCCACGGAGCAATGAGAGAGGAGTCCAAACATTTGGCTTGACTAACAGGAAACAGAGCTGCCATCTGTTAATAGTGAAAAGCACGTCTGGGGGAGAGCACCAGTCTCATTTTGGACGCATTGGTTTGAAAGGACTAACAGCCACATAGAGATGCTGAGGAACCCAGTGGGGACACAAGTCAACAGTCTGGGGACGAGGTTTGGGCTGGAGATTTCCATTTGGAAGACATCAGCAGGCCGACAGTACTCACCGGCCTGAGAACTGTCCTGCATGAGGACAGGACAAAAATCAGAAGATCCAGTCGTGGCCACTGCACAGCACAGAGATCAGGGCGACGAGGCAGCAGCACCAAGAGGAACTGGAAGGGAGGCTAGTGAAGTGAACGAGCGGACAGCTGAGCAGAGTGTGCCAAGGACGGAATGCTGGAGTGTGCCCAAGGATGCCAACAGGCCCTGAGAGAGGAGGATGGAAACAGCTCACTGGGTATGGCACCCGTGACAGGAGCTGGTCTGTTGGAGTGACAGGAACAAAAGCCTGACTGGAGTGCATTCTAAAGAAGTTGTTTTCTGTTCATGGATATTTTCTTTTTCTTTCTTTCTTTTTTTTTTTTTAAGATTTTATTTATTTATTTGACAGAGAGAGATCACAAGTAGGCAGAGAGGCAGGCAGAGAGAGAGGAAGGGAAGCAGGCCCCCTGCTGAGCAGAGAGCCCGATGCAGGACTTGATCCCAGGACCCTGAGATCATGACCTGAGACGAAGGCAGCGGATTAACCCACTGAGCCACCCAGGCGCCCCAAGGATATTTTCTATAAAGAACACCAGAGAGGGGCGCCTGGGTGGCTCAAGTTTGCGCCCTGGTAGGAATGATCCAGGAAAAAGGGAAGACGCAGGGAAATGCAGCAGAGAGAGAACCAACGCCAAATAAGGTAAGAGGAGACAGGGTACTGGGCCAAGTGGAAGCTAACTGCAACTCATCTGTAAAATCATGACTGTTCATCCACAGTAATGGAAAAAGAGAAGGCAGAATGTACGGCAACAAGGTAGGGGCAATGGTGTGAGGATGAGGAGGGTCCCTCTTGACTGCTATACTTTCTCACTGAATACAAAGTATGGGCCTCTGGATGGGAGAAGTACTGGAGACTTAAAGAGAGAAGGTCGGAGAGTCATGTAGGAGAGTGAGAGCGATGAACTCCGCACGGCTTCCCAAGCTTTTCACCTCATGGTGTACAGAAAACACATCCAGTGACACAGGGAAATAAGTAAAGCTGCTGAGGCACCCCCAGATTCTGCCCCATGCCGGAGGGTTGCAGGAATCAGTATTCTTAGCAGTCCTCCACCCCAGGGGAAGGCCACTCTGGGCTAGCAGGGAAGCACAACCCAGTGCTAGCAGGACAGAGGAGCGAAGGAGCTCAGGTTATACGCAGTGATGTGATCAACAGGAAAGACTACTCTTGTCTGTAAAATGCTGTCCACTTTTAACAGTTGTACAGATTAAATGAGGTGTGCAATATACCTTGTATTTGCTTTACGTTTATGAATGAAAAGCCACTTTAGTTCCTCTTAATATTTTCTGGATCTAGTGGGTACGTGTTTCTAAATAACTTTAATATCTTAATAACTTTAGTATAATTTAATAATAATATCTTAAAAGACATTAATGTGAAGGCAGAAGGATTATATACATCGTACTCCATTTCCAAACACAACTGCTTGTTAAACAAGACAACTTATCAACAAAATTGCATTTTCTACTTAAGATTATTATCATTAATCCCTAGTAGGTTGGGACACCTCAGTAGCTCAGTTGATTAAGCCAATGCCTTTGGCTCAGGTCAAGATCCCAGGGTCCTGGGATCAAGTCCCGCATGGGGCTCCTTGCTCAGTGGGGAGCCTGCTTCTCCCTCTGCCTGCTCTGCCTGCCGCTCCCTGTTTGTGCACTTGCTCTCTCTGACAAATAAATAAAATCTTAAAAAAAAAAAAAAATCACTAGTAGGGACAAAGGAAATTTAGAATCAATTTAAGGGTCTTTTGACCATCTGTGTTTTATAAAGTACTTCAAGCACAAAATATTGTGCATCTTAGGCCAATCAGCTTAAAGCAACCAGAGACAAATGTGTAATTCACCAATGTCAAATGGTCAAATGTATTGACTCACTCACTGCAAGGGGTTGGGGTGGAGGGGGGCTGCACACAAGAGGAAAAAACAATTATTATAGGATGTAGTGCAAGGGTGAGTTTAGAGGAAATTTACACGAAAATGTTCTGAGAGGCTCAAAACAAAACAGAACTGTGCATAAAGGAGACAACATCGGGTCTAGACTGTGAAGTAGATTGGATCCAGACCCCCATTTCCTTGGAAACCACAGAGTTAAGATAAACACAGAATGCTGTATTCACAAACTCCTAATCTGAAGGTCTGCACCTGGGCTGGAAATCATGTGTGCTTTCTCTATATCAAAGCAACTTCAGAGTCTCAAGGCAAGAGTGGGATGCTTCATTCTCACTGATAAAATTTCAAACAGCAAAGTGTCTTATAGTCTATAATTTTGGAGATCAAGGTTTCTTAGTGAATCAGAAAGCAGCAGACTTCCAAGGGAGTCATTATGACATTTTACAACCATGTCCTCGGGAAAAATACTGTTTCCTATTAACTCTGCAGCTGGTTTTATCTGAGTCTGTTATCCTAGCCTGAAGAACAGGACAGATTTTTACTTTTTCAGTGGACACGAACACTGACCTCATCCTGTGTCCGAATAATTTTGTTTCAGAAAACACAGATGTGAACTTGAGCTATTTTAATTTCTCCCAGTATCTCTTCCAATGACCTTTAAAAAGTTTCTTGCTGGGGCGCCTGGGTGGCTCAGTGGGTTAAAGCCTCTGCCTTCGGCTCAGGTCATGATCCCAGGGTCCTGGGATCGAGCCCCACATCGGGCTCTCTGCTCCACGGAAAGCCTGCTTCCTCCTCTCTCTGCCTGCCTCCCTGCCTACTTGTGATCTCTCTCTCTGTCAAATAAATAAATAAAATCTTTAAAAATAAATAAATAAATAGAAAGTTTCTTGCTTCTGGGGACGCCTGGGTGGCTCAGTTGGTTAAGCAGCTGCCTTCAGCTCAGGTCATGATCCCAGCATCCTGGGATAGAGTCCCACATCGGGCTCCTTGCTCCGCAGGGAGCCTGCTTCTCCCTCTGACTCTGCCTGCCACTCTGTCTGCCTTGTGCTCGCTCTTGCTCGCTCTCTCTCTGACAAATAAATAAATAAAATCTCTAAAAAAAAAAAAAAAAAGTTTCTTGCTTCTGTTCATATACGTTATGGTCCAACTTCTTGAGGACCTGACAGAATCATCCATTTATATTTCTTCCTTCCTATTTAAAATTATTTTTTCTAATACTCTCATAATTAAGATCCTACTTTTCCAGTCATTTTGGATCAATTGTCATGAGATAAGGATTATTTTCAGACATATTATTTTGAAAGATATTTCCCCACCTAGAGGATCAAAAACAGTTCTGACAGTTTTTAGACTTGACTGGAATGTATGTAGAAAAACAATGGAGAGGATGAAAACCCACAGTATTTGCACAGACACGTTGCTTTTTCATGGAACCGGTCCAAATTAAGATTCGGTATGGACAGCAGTGTTAATGTGTATGAAGCCTATAAATAACAACGAGAAAAAAAACAGCCTAGGGAAACACAAATGAAGTGAGGTTATAAAAAAAACAAACTACTAGATCAAGGGCCGAAATTAAAATTAG
Organism: Mustela nivalis; assembly: GCF_964662115.1. Classification (NCBI taxonomy): domain Eukaryota; kingdom Metazoa; phylum Chordata; class Mammalia; order Carnivora; family Mustelidae; genus Mustela; species Mustela nivalis. Next base: position 29,223,532 of record NC_139035.1, on the reverse strand, counting down.
ACTTAGAGAGACCACCAAATTATTTAGAAAACCGAACAGGTTTAATGTCTCACAGCTGGGAGAAGCTCGCTTTCTTGACAATTCCGTAAACCAACATGTATGTCCTTGACAGTTTTTCAAAAATATGCACGGACAAATTGACCATCGGAGGATCAATGGAAAGATCTAAACGACAGACCCCAAGAACCCACGCCCTCCACAAGACACGTGTGTGAGTGCTCAGCCCCGACCAGAGACCAGATTAGCCCTGCCCAACAATCCTCTGGCTTTGGTCTGGATATGAAAATACTCCTCTACGTTGGAGCTGACGGGGCTGTGCCGTGGACAATATGCCCATCACCGAACCAGGATGAATGCAAGGGAAACCTAAAGAAATGTGCCCTAAAGTCATCTGGAGCAACTGCCTCATTTGAGCACGAAGAAACAACGCCAAAGGTTTCTGTTCGTCTACACTGACGGCGGGACTGAGCGCATGTGAGCCGAGGGGTTGTTCCCCCTTCTGTAGGGACACAAAACCACCGCCACCCCAAAACAAAAACAAAGCAAGTCCTCAGTAGCAGTCTGAAGCACCTTAAAACTGGGGAGCCCCCAGTCTCAAAAACTGAAAACCCTAAGGAAGAGACGCGCCCCGACCTCCCTCTCCCCACCCAATCCTGCCCCTGTCCGCCTTCCTGTCTCCCTTCCTTCCAGGAAGCGCGAAGCTCACCCGATCGTGGCAGTGCCGGCGGATCAAATCTCGTACGGAACACCCGGCCGACGCACACCGCACAGCCTCGCACCCGAATCCCGGGCCGCGAACCCACACCACCGGCGATGCCTCCGCCATTTCAGCGAGCTCCCGGACCTCCAGGTCCTGGGAACAGGGCGCCGCCGTTCGCCCGGCGCGTCTAGATGGCGTCACGGGGCGCCCTTCGCCCCACCTCCACATCCTCCGCTTGCCCCGCCCCTCCCCTGGGCCAGTCACGTGAGCTGGGCCAGACGCAGAGCCGCGCTGGCGGGGGAAGGGAACAGGAAGGGCCTGGAGGAGGCCGATAAGGCGGCCGCGGGCTAGGGCGAGGCGTTGCTAGGAGACGTTGCTAGGGCGGGGCTCGGGGGACTATGTATAAAAGGCTGGCGCGGGGTCAGGCTGCCAGCGTTCTGGCCGGGAGCGATAAAGCGGAGGCGAGGCGCCGCCCAGCGGGCTCGGACTGAGTACCCGGCGCGCTGTGGCTATTTTTGGGTCGCGGGGGGCCAGGGCGGGAGGAGGCGTTCCAGTCCCGGAAGCGGTGGGGGCGGCGTCTTCGGCCACGGAGGCCCCCCTCCCCTCCCCTCCCCTCCCCTCCCTAGGGGCCCGGTAGAGGCGGCGGGGGCTCCCCGGTGGCCAGGCGCGCTCCTCCTCTGTTTCTGCCGGCCGCGCGCCGTGCCTTCTTCCTTCGTCCTGCTGGCACGGTGGGTAGGATGCTTGGGGCGCAGGGCCATCGGGGGGCCGGCCCGCAGCCCCCACCCTCGGAGGAAGGTCCCTGGTCCGGGAAAGTCCACGGAGGCCCCGAGGTCACTTCGCTGTGGCAGCAGGAACACGATTGGAGAGCCACAGCCTGTGATTAGGGATTCCGACTGTTGTCTTCGCCTCGCTCGTCCTGCAGGGAGATGGGGAAGAAAGGGCCTTGGTGGGGCTTCCGGTGGCGCCAGAAAAGCTACCCCAGATGCTGAAGTCGGCGGGCCTAGAGCGCAGTGTTTTGCAGAGTGGCTCTCGCGGAGACCCAGGATGGAGTCCATGGGTACCTCACCAAGTCTGGACGGGCATTCCGGACCCTGGGCAGCTCGCGCCGCTCTGCACTCTCCTCCCCGCTCTCCGTCTTTACTGTGCCTGAACTAGCCACCTTCAAAGATCCAAGCCCCAAGACTCTTTGTTTATTCATGAGTTCTTCTTTCTTGGGATTAAAAGGGGGAGGGCTATTTCAAAGGTCTGGGGTCGTTTTCTCCTATCAGTAACCAGACAAAAGAGCAGTTTAGCTTTACACCACGTTTTTGCTTCGGTAATTTGTACCTGGAAGATTAATTAGTCGTTTTTAGGAAGGAAAATCCACGTCATTTATTACTAGCATTGTATCTTATCCTTCTGAAACCCCACATCTGAATGAAATTGTTCACACTACTCTTTGTTGGATTTAAATTCCTAGAATTGAAAAAATTCTAATCATTGAATAGGCATTGCCATTTTAAAAATATGAAATAGAAAGTGTTATTAACTATTGCCTTTTCAGAGATACGTATTTACTGAGCAATACCTAAGCTGCTCTTAAACAGCTCTTAAACATTCACGCTGAGCATATAGCACCGTAATGTACACCAAGTAGAAGTCACATAAGTATTAACTGGGTATTTGATTTACCAAGGTAGTAAGTCAATGATTCCCAATGTATGCCTGAAGAATTTATTTTGCACCAGGATAGCTTTCTATCCTAAGAAACTGGAATTCAACTTGGATTGGTGGTTTTAAAATTCATGTAAGTAGTCAGGAAACAGGACTGTAATGTCAGGGCTGCGGCCAAGAATACATTGATAGAGAAAAATCTAGAAATACAGCTGGTTTAGCTAGGTGGCTGAGCGTCTACAGTGGTGTCCGATAGACACTGCTGTGTGGCCAGGCTGGTCAGTGGTTATGGAAAAGTAGAGATGACTTCTGCCACCCTCTGCAACTCACAGTGGTAGGCAGGCGAGGGACAGGAAGACACATTAGGGTTGGGAACAGTAGGTGGTGACTGGGTGGAGGCCAGTTCCTCTCTTAGCAAAATAGTGTAGCCTTGCCCTAGGCACCGTCTTTGCCGTTCTTTCCAATAATCCACACTTAGTTCCTGCCCATCTTCTCTGAAAGATTGACTTTAGCTCTACCTTTGCTTTTTGAGGATCAGTTCCGATGCCAGGAGGACACTGGGAGAGCATCCTGAGGTGATGTGGAATAAATGTTCACTGCCAGGAAATGACAGCTCCTGACAATGTTTGTGTGGTAACCCATGACAGAGGCTCAGTTGAGCCAAAATGTCATGCTGGTCTGCAAGAACAGGAAGCAGTGCTGTCCACTCAGGCAGTTTTTATAAATGACAGCGAGGCTCCCAAACTAGTGAATTTGCCGACTGTATCCTTGTGCGACAGGCAAGTCACACGTGTGCTTTCAGCCAAGCTCACACACAGAGGCAAGGACAGGAGGTCATTAATGCCATCTTTATGACAAAAGACAATGGTACAGCCTGGCTTCTCCCATGCCCCCAATGAGGAAAGGCTATAAACTAAATTGGCAAGTGCTGCCTTAGAGATGGTTCCAGCCCCCGGAACAATGAGGTCAGCTCCTAGGATGGAAAAACAGCTTCTAGTCCACACTGGGTGGTGGATGGTGTGGGAGGTGGAGTGTGGCTGCCAGAGAAGGCAGGGCTCCGCCCTCCTGCTTGTATTGGACAGAAGGAAACAGGACACGTCAAGGGCGAGGTGGAGTTGAGAGGTGGAAGAAGAGTGTGTTTAGCCCTGGTGCTGGGAAGGAGCTTGAGGGCAGAAGGGAAGAGTAGGGTGGAGGTGCGGGTCTGAGGGAAGCAGCTGGACCCACAGCCCACACCGTGTACAGAAGCCCACCTCTTTGTGTCAGCAAGAAGAAAGGACCTTCTTCAGGGCAGGACTTCCATCAATAAACGCTGTCCTTCCTGATTGCCCCATACTACCTTGTGTGTTTCATTGTTTACCTTGTGTGGATGTCATTCTTAGGTCTCCAGCAAATAATTGTTCACCCTTACAAAAATGTTAATTTCAGTCATTACTGAGCCAGAATTATAAAGCAAAGCCAGTAGAGCACTCGTCTTCCCTAAATGTATTTCAGCACTGGAATGTTTTCAACATTGACATTCAATAAAAATCCATAATTCTTGATGAATTCTGCATGGCCAAGCCATTCAAAAGGGGATTTTCCTCCTGGAAAAGTCAGAGGTCTGTAGGAACATTTTTTTAGTCATTTGACATCAGAGTATGTTCCTTGCATTAGGGTTTTCTAGAGAAACAGAGGCAATAGGGTAGACAGAATGGGATACAGGTATACCTTGGAGATATCATGGGCTTAGTTCCTGAACACCACAATAAAGCCAATATTTCAGGAAAGCAATTCAAATGAATTCTTTTGTTTCCCAGTGAATACAAAGATTATGTTTATACTATTAGGTGTACAATAGCAACATACCTAAAAAAATGCACACACCTTAATGAAAAAATATTTGATTGCTAAAACACCCCAACCGTCATCTGGGTCTTGCCTCCATGTAGATGGCTGCTGACTGGTGGGCGCTGAAAGTCGGGGTGGTGGTGGTGGTTTCTTAATACAATAGCAGTGAAATTTGTAGCATTACTGGATCTTTCTGAAAGATTTCTCTCTAGCATGGGGTGCTGATAGAATTGGACCCGTGTGAGAACTTCTAGAATTGGGGTCAGTCATCTCAAACTCTGCGGCTGCCTTATCAACTCAGTTTCTGGAATGTTCTACATCCTTCCCTGTCATGTCAGCAATCTTCGTGGCATCATCACCAGGAGTATGTCCCATCTCAAGAAACCACTCTTGTGCCTCCATTCAGGTTTCACCATGGATTGCAGACCATTGGTCCCGTCTTCAGGCTCCACTCCTGATTCCAGCTCTCCTGCTCTTTCCTCCCCATCTGCAGTCCCAACACACACAATATTTGCCAATTAAGGTTGTTATCCTTTATGGGCATTGTTTTGGGGCACATCAAAGATCACAGATCAGAATAAAAATAATGACAAAGTCGGGTGCCTGGATGGTTCACTCAATTAAGCATCCAATTCTCAATCTCAGCTCAGGTCTTAATCTCAGGGTCATGCATTCAAGCTCCTCATTGGGCTCCATGTAACTGTGGAAACTACTTAATGATAATAATAGTAATGATAGTAATGACAAAGTCTGAAATATTGTGAGGATTACTAAAATATGACACAGAGACATGAAGTGAGCAAATGATGTTGGAAAGATAATACCAAAAGTCTTGCTTAATGCAGGGTCATTACAAACCTTCCATTTGTAAAAGATGCATTATCTGCCAAACACAATAGAGCAAAGCAAGAGAGAGAGGCAGGCAGGGTTTTTTCTTTTTGAAAGATTTTATTTATTTTGGATAGAGACATAGAGCGCTCGAAGGAGCAAGCAGGGGGATGGACAAAGTGGGAGGGATAGGGACCAGCAGACTCTCCACTGAGCTCAGAGCCCAATGTAGGGCTGATCACAGGACCCCAAGATCTCCACCCCCGGCAGCAGATTTGTTATAATGTATCGGCTCACCCTCTGCCCCAACAATTATGGAGGCTGCGGAGTCCCAAGATCTACAGAGTGAGTCAGTAAGCTAGAGCCCCAGGAAAGCCAATAGTGCAGTCCCAGTCGCAGGAAAAAGTTGATGTCCCAATTCAAAGGCAGTCAGGCAGAAGGAATCCTCCCTTCCTGGGAAGTCAGGTTTTCTGCTCTAATCAGACCTTCAGCTGATTGGATGAGGCCCACCCCATGAGGAAGGGCAATCTGCTTTACTTAATCTACTAACTCAAATGTTAATCTCATTCAGAAATACTCTCACAGGAACATCCCAAATAATGTTTGACCAAATATCCAGGCACTTCATGACCCAGTCAAGCTGACATGTGAAATTCACCATCATATCCACTAATGGGTTCTATTTAATAAGGAACTAACCTTCACTATTTTATCTGATTTTACTTTGGCAACTAAAGAGAAAATATTTGACAAATAGGTACTGATTAAAAGTCATGTTTCTGGGGCACCTGGGTGGCTCAGTGAGTTAAGCCTCTGCCTTTGGCTAGGGTCATGATCTCAGGGTCCTGGGATCGAGCCCCGCATCAGGCTTTCTGCTCAGCAGGGAGCCTGCTTCCCCCTCTCTCTTTGCCTGCCTCTCTGTGTACTTGTGATCTATCTCTCTCTGTCAAACTAAAATAAAAAAAAAATAAAAAATAAAAAAAAAGTCACGTTTCTTGCTCCCTGAAGGTTTCACTGTGTGAACTCAGGAAACTTATTTGACTGCTTTAGGTGAGATCTTGTGAATGGTTAAAGAGCTACACTATGATTGTCTTTAGAATTTGCCTTTGTATAGTAAGGTGTGGTCTAAGTTTGTGCTTGAGAAACTCTTGAAGTTTTGGAACAGAGGTGTTGGAGCCTTATCACTCATGAAGCCAGTGATCATTAGGCAACTGAATTAGAATTCCAGTTTAAATAAGTTAACTAAATTTATTTTTTTAAAAGATAGCATACCTGATTTTCTTTTTTTAAATTTTACTTATTAATTTGACAGAGAGAGAGAAAGAGAGAAATCACAAGTAGGTAGAGGCAGGCAGAGAGAGGGGGGAAGCAGGCTTCCCACTGAGTAGAGACCCCGAAGCAGGGCTTGATTCCAGGACCCTGAGATCATGACTTGGACTAAAGGCAGAGGCTTAACACACTGAGCCACCCAGGCATCCTAAAAAAAAAAAATATATATATATATATATATATATTTTTTTTTTTTAAAGATTGTTAGAAGTGTGATGATGGTCTGCTTAACAACCTACTGAAAGTTAGCAAAAATTAAGTTTAAGCAAATGGAGTCCATTACATGAAGCGGGAGACAAGAACAGATTGCAAAAAGGGAGGGGCGCACTATAGGATGCTGGACAGAGGCAATAATGAGAAGAAAGAGTGGCCAGAGTGATATGAAAAGACAAAAAAAAAATTAAAAATTAAAAAAATAAAAGAACAAAAACAAAGCTGAACTGCTGCTGGGGCAGATTCTGCATATTGGGTCAAAAAACGTGGCATATCCCAGTAGACCTTACAGACATTCCTAGATCACGGCAGAGTGAAAAACATGGGAGAAAATGCCAAGGGTCTCGAATCCTGAAGGAAAGCCTCAGCTTTGTTCAGCGTGTCCTAGTTAAAATGCCAAGGCCACATGACACATGTTCTAGAAGTCACCAACAAGGGTAGAATTTTGAACGTTCATGAATACACTGGTTAAACCCTAAGGATTGTGAAAACTCAGCTATCCAGAATAGGATGTTTCCCCAAAGCACCGGATACTGAGAGTCTTAGCTGTTTAGGCCCCCCATCAAATACCTTTTGTAATTTACTGTATTCCAAATAGAGAGTAAGACAAACTTTCGTGTACAAATAAACAATTTCCTCTTATTCCTATCATATGACGGTGACTTCAACACAAAACTTCTCGTTCAATTACCCAGAACCTTGGAAGACAATCTGTACCACTCTAGATAAGGAGATAAAAGGAGTCTTTCATTTTCTGTAAGTTAGCAGAGGGCTCTCCTTTGAATATTTCCTAGAAATCTACAAGGCTTGTGTCCGGGCTACCATAAAGGGCATGACATGCACAATATCCTGTAATCACCATGGACATTGGCAGAAGGGGAGCAATGCACATTAACTGCTATGATTTGAAGAAGCAAGAAAATCACAGACACTCTCCAGATGGTATTAATATTAAATTAGACCAGTGTTTCCCAACGCGTGTTTCAGGAAACGCTAGGTCATCACAATCCTAGGTCACCACTATTTGAAAAGACTTTCTTTTTCAAATGAATTTGCTCCCATACCACATGCCTCTTCATGAGGATTCACAACGTTCAGGGGTGCCTGCATGGCTCAGTTGGTTAACTGTCTCACTCTTGGTTTCAGCTCAGGGTGTGATCTCAGGGACGTGAGATCGAGCGCCAGCTCTGCCCTCAGCTCAGTCTGCTTTGAGTTTCTCTCTCTCTGCTCCTCCCTACTGCATGTGTGCGCTCTCTCTCTCTCTCTCAAATAAATAGATAAATCTTTAAAAAAAAAAATTCACAAAGTTCATTCACACCATCAAAGCCCAGAGAAATTTATCTTTGCTTAATCCAATCTTTGCTGTTATCTTTGCTTAATCCAATATTTCACAAACTTATTTGACTATGGAATTTTTTTCAAGTTACAGCTGTCCGTATGCCCTGGGATTGGTATTCATAAAAGGCTCAGATGGACGCATGGTTAACTATGGGATTTCTCCTTTTTTCTCCAGTTTTGATATTATAATTGACATACAGAACTATAGAAGTTTAAGGTGTACAGCATGAAATGACTTATATCTACTGTGAGATGTTTGCCCCAGTAAGTTTACATAACATCCATCATCCCATATCAATAAAAAGAAAGAAAGAAACGTCCTTTTCCCTTGTGATGAGAACTCTTGGGACCTAGCTCCTAACTTCCCTGCATGCCTTACGGCAGCATTGGCTACAGTCACTGTGTGTACCTCACATTTTGTGTGCTTAACCACCTTATAACTGGAAGTTTGAATGTTGGATCCCCTTCCTCCAACTCCCCTACCTACCCCACCCCCTTTCTCTGGCAACCACAAGTCTGATACCTTTTTCTATGACTCTTGGTTTTTGTGGAATTTTTTGTTTGCTTGTTTGTTTTGGAGATTTTATTTATTTGAGAGAGAGAGTGAGAAAGCACGAGCTGGATAGAGGGGCAGAGGGAGAGGGAGAAGCAGGCTTCCTGCCGAGCAGGGAGCCCTATGCAGGGCTCTATTCCAGAACCCTGGGATCATAACCCAAGCTGAAGGCAGATGCTTAACAACTGAGCCACCCTGGTGCCCCTTGTTTGTTTTTTTGTTTGTTTGTTTTAAGATTTTATTCATTTATTTGACAGAGATCAGAGGCAGGCAGAGAGAGGAGGAAGCAGGCTCCCCCCTGAGCAGAGAGCCCGATGCGGGGCTCGATCCCAGGGTCCCGGGACCATGAACTGAGCCGAAGGCAGAGGCTTTAACCCACTGAGCCACCCAGGCGCCCCGCCCCTTGTTTTGTTTTGTTTTTTGTATCCCACATATGGGTGAGATCAAGCAAGGTTGGATGAAGCCAATCCCCTTGAGGGAGTCTGACTCCTGTCTCTTAGCGGAGTGCCCTCAAGGTCCATCCTTGTTAGCACAAATGACAGGATTTCCTTCTTTTTTAAGGCTGAGTAATATTTCATTATATATACAAATATGCCTCAATGTCTTTATCTGTTCATCTCACAGTGAACACAGGTTGCTTCATGCCTTGAATAGTGCAAATAATGCAGCGATCTATGAATGTGGGCGGTGGGGAGAGTCATCTTCTCAGCATAGTGTTCTTGTTTCCTTCAGATGTTTTCCCAGAAGTGGGATTGCTGGATCATAAAGTAGTTCTAGGTTTAATTTCTTGAGGATCCTCCATACTGTTTTCCGGAATGCCTGCACCAGCTTGCATTCCCACCAGCCATGCGCAAGGGTTCCCCCTTTCTCCGGAGCCTCGCCAACCCCTGTTGTTTCTTGTCTTTTTGATCCTAGCCATTCTGACAGGTGCAAGGCGACATCTCCTTGTGGTTTGGATTTGCATTTCCCTGATTACTAATGATGTTGAGTACCTCTTCGTGCATTTTGGGAAATGTTCTTTGGGAAAATGCCTGTTCGGGTCCTTTGCCCATTTTTAACTGGATTACTTGTGGTTTTGTATTGAGTTGTGTGAGTTCTTTATATGTAGGCTATTTACCAGTGGGATTAAAAAACAAAAACAGAGACACTGATCATAAAGGTGATTCCCCTGGGGATTTCTGGAGCTCAGTTCATTTTAATACATACAAACACAGTTTGTTCTCCCCATACCAGCAAATTTTTTGACCACGTATGTTTTCTCTAGTGTTTAGGATCAGGGCTGGTGAGCTACATCTTTCTTCTTCCTGCCTTTTGGAGGATAAGCGCAGAAGAAGACAGAGGGGAAGACAGGGGAGAGGCAAGGGACGAGCCGGAGGGATAACTGAGATGAACAGGAAGGGCCGACTCTCCAGACGCTCTAAAACCCTCGCAAATCAGAGTCATTCGAAGGCATCCCAGCCCAATGGGATGGCAAGCGCGCACACACGCACCGCATCCTCTAGTTGGAGAAGAGCGGCGGCCACAGGGAAGCCCGCTTGGGGATGGGGGGCGGGCTCGCGGGAGCACATGCGCATGCGCACAGGCCCTGCCGTCGAGCCCCGCCCCGCGGAGCTGAGCTCGGGTTCTGGAACTGGGAGGAAGTCCGCAGTTACTGAGTTACTGTCAGAGCATGCACAGCGCGGGGACAGGTGCAAGCTGCGGAAGAAGTAGATGAGGCTTGTGATACCAGGCTGAGCATCCAGACCTCGAGCTCTAAGGAAGGAAAGACCACAGCAGGTTCTTTCTGCTTTTGTTTGTTTCTATTGAAATACCAGCGGACGCACAGCATTGCATGTTTCCTGGGTCTGAATCGTGAGTGGACGCGTCTGCGTTTCCGTACCTGTGTGCGGGGACTCACCACAAGTGTGGCCGCCACCTGTCACCATGCAGCGCTGAGACAGTACCACCGACTACACTCCATCCCTGTGACCACAGATGGTCTCAGAGAAGAGACACTATCACGATCCGACCCATCCTTTAGAGAGATAACCCTGGGGACAGACCAGAGGCGTAACAACAGCCACCCTGTGTCTGAGTTCTTCTGCCTATTTTAATAGAATGGAAACAGGCTCAGAGAGGTCGAGCGGCTTGACCTAAGTCACACAGCAATGAGGTGTCAGCGCCAGGATTTCAACTCGGGTCTGATTCCACAGCAGGGAGGGCACCGGCAGGAAAGGGAAGAAGCGGGGGAGGCAGGTTGGATAGGAGGCTGCTGACTGCTCCTTGGGGCCTCCCAGAGAAATCAGTCTGGAAGAGAGACATTTGTGAGGGCAGCGCCTTTTTCCCGCCAGAAACCCTCATGGTCACCGCCCAGCCCTGAGCTGGGCAGGTCAGAAGCTCTTTACAACTGATGTCTCCATCATCAGTGTACTTCTTCCCAGATTCTTCACCTTTCCAGGGATATATCTGGGTTCCACGTGCAGCCTGTCAAGGTCTGTGTCAGGAGTCCATAGTGACATTCTCTTATTATCTGCATGAATCTGGAAAATGTGCGTTTGCGTCACCAATCTGTGTAAATAGAAAAGCTCCGTGGAAAGGTCTGGGTGCTCCTGTGACATTCCTGGAATGCAGATGTAGATAAAAACATTATCGCCCCCAGCCACATTCCTCTGTGCGCCTGTCGAAATATAGAATACCTACCTCCTGTGCACATTGAGAGATTGTTGCTGTCCCTGACGGAGGAGGGTCTGTGTTAGAATTTTGACACTGTCCAGGAGCTTATTTTAGGGTAAGAGTGGCTTCCTGGAAATACCATTATGTTTTCTATGAAATTTCAACACTCACAAGATGTGAGACCAAAAAACAACAACAACAACAAAAAGGGATTCCTCCATCAGCTATTCCAATATTCCAATCCTATAGGCTTCTTTCTTGCAGCCTGGCTACATAATCATGTTTCACATATCTTAAACCTCAAATCGTTCTCGACCCTGTGCCCCTCTGACACCGCCACCCTCAACCCCCTCCCTGCAGGCCTTGTTCTTCAGAGGTCTTCTCTGTGCACGTCTGCCCCTCCCTCACCAGGCACCTCTGTCTCAGCTCTGCCCCAGGGTGGGGTGGGGGTTTTCCCCTGTACATCTCAGGGTCCACCCTCTTCCCCCCAACCTAGCTTCACCTGCTGGGTTCCCCAGCCCAGTGACAACCTCGATCTCCCCAGATCTCAATTTGTAAAACTGAGTGTCCTCACAGATGTGACACTTCCCCATGCTGTGTCATCCCCCAAACCTGATGGATGTCCAAATCCTTCACACCTGTCTCCCAGCCGTTCCACACCCAGGACTAACACCTTCTGTCAGCCATCCCTTTGCTGGCCTGGGTGAGCTTCCTACTCCCATCCTTGAAACCCCCCTCCCCCACCCATACTTCACAGCAGCCAGAATGACCTTTCTGAAACCAAGTTAGTGATGTCACCTCCCTCCCTCAATCCTCCACTGGCACCTGGCTGCCTCTAGGAGAACCAAGCTGGCCTTGCCTGCCTCTTGGCCGGATCTCATTGGGCAGTGTCAGCTGAAACTTCCTTTAGACTAAAATCGAATCTCAAATTATAAAATGTTTAACGTTGGGGGGGGGGGTAGAGTGAAAAGCAGCAGATCCTCTTTTATTATCCAGGAGATCACTTGCAGAAAATAAAAAGCAAACAAATGTTCTCACTTTTAATAGAATCAAATGTATCAGTTTTTCCTTTTTAGTTAAATGCTTTTCACAGTCTGAGGTCTGCAGGAGTTACTACTGTCTTCCTGTCAGAGTTATGTTTTGTTTCGATATCTAAGATCTTAATCCTTTTGGTGTTGAGTTTTATGATAGATGGAGGTAGGGATTCCATTTCGTCCTTTTTCGTGGGGGATAATAACTCCATTTATTTCATCCCACTCCATTTATTAAATAGTCTCTCCTTTCCCACTTCTTAAATGTCACCTCAGTTGTCCGGCCACTGCTTACACTCCATTCTAGTCCCTCAGTCAGTGGGTCTGCCCCAAGGCCAGTGTTGCCCAGCTGATCACTGTTACTGCGTATATCTGCACGGAAGCTTCTTTTACCAGCATCCTGTCTCCTGTTTGCAGTAGCAAAACCTCCCAAACAGCCCAAATGCCTTTCAAAAGAAGAGAAGATGGATAAGCTGTGTTTTATCCCCACAATGGACTCTGATTCAGCAGTTACAACAAGCGGAACTATAGCCACGTTCTTGGCAATATATTAAATGAAAAATTGAATTCCCCAAGATTACATACCAGACAATACCCTTCTCATCAAGTTAAAAAGGACCAGAGTAAAAATGTACTTTTTTAGAATACGTAGGGAATGAAATAAAATCCTATGAAAAAGAAAAGCAAGTGAGGGAGAACCCAGGATTCAGGATGAAAGGTCCCTTCCGGTGGGTGAAGGCAGGTATCTCCTGGGTCTGGGTTTGTGGGTAATGTGATTACAGATAACTAAGTAAAAGGAATGCGTGAATCATGAGGACATGTGTGATCCAATTCTGAGGTTAGAAAGATAAAATAAAATAAAATAAAATAAAAGCTATAGAAATGGGCTCTGAGGAGGTGTGTTGGGTTCTAAATGGCCGGCTCAGTCGGTAAAGCGTGTGCGACTCTTGATCTCGGGGTTGAGAGTTCAAGCCTCCTGTGTGGGGTGTACAGCTTACTTTAAAAAAAATAATAACAATAAATAAAAAGCTACTCAGAAACTGACAAAGATATTGTAAACACTAGCAGACCCATGTGATTAAAAAAAAATCATACTTCTGTTTCTTTTTTTTTTTTTTTAAGATTTTATTAATTTATTTGACAGAGAGAAAGATCACAAGTAGGCGGAGAGTCAGGCAGAGAGAGAGGAGGAAGCAGGCTCCCGCTGAGCAAAGAGCCCGATGCGGGGCTCGATCCCAGGACACTGAGATCATGACCTGAGCCGAAGGCAGCAGCTTAATCCACTGAGCCACCCAGGCGCCCCCATACTTCTGTTTCTTGACACATTCTTTCATTTATTCTGCATATACTGTTGTCAGCATCCCCAGCAGACTTTGTATCTGGCAAAAAGTTACATATGAAAACAATACCCGCAGGGTGCCTGGGTGGCTCAGGGGTTAAAGCCTCTGCCTTTGGCTCAGGTCATGATCCCAGGGTCCTGGGATGGAGCCCCACATCGGACTCTCTGTTCAGCGGGAAGCCTGCTTCCTCCTCTCTCTCTGCCTGCCTCTCTGCCAACTTGTTATCTCTGTCTGTCAAATAAATAAATAAATCTTAAAAAAAAAAAAAAAAGAAAGAAAACAATACCCGCGTGTAGTAATGAGTTGCTGTAAAGAGTCTTCTTACCATGCCTTTCTCGGAAAGAGCTCGGAGCCCTGTGGGCACCCCCTGCCTTACCATTTCCTCCAAAAACAGCCCATGGAAGGTGACTGAGGATGTTTGTCCTTGCTTTGCTTTTTAAAATTTTTTTTGAAGATTTTATTTATTTATTTGAGAGAGAGAGAGATCACAAGCAGGGGCCGAGGGAGAGGGAGAAGCAGACTCCCTGCTAAACAGGGACCCACACGAGGGCTCGAGCCCAGGACCCAGAGATCATGACCCCAGCTAAAGGCAGACACTTCACTAACAAGGAGCCGCTGTCCTTGCTTTTCGAGGCCCCAGCCTTCAGCCCTCTGCCCATGTGTGAGCTGCCCTACCACTGGCTCCTAAGTTTCCTGAGCCAGATCCCCAGCACTACCCAGAGGGCCTCCTGAGCCCACCAGGGAGCAGCCAAGCCTTCATTTCTATGACCTTAAAGCACCCAGACTGCTTCCAAACTGATCAGGGGGCCTGCGGGACAAAGAGGCCTGGTCGTGGGGGGAGCACCTTTCTCTGAGTAGAAGCTGGGCTCCAGCACGAGATGGGAGGCAGGTGGGGAGAAAAGGAGGGGAAAAGAATTTCTAATTTCCTCGTGAATAAACTGGGTTGGGAAGGAGGGACAAAATGAGTGTGTATAGGAACATGAAGCCCACTCCGGGCAGACAAGGGAGCACCCTTCCCCACCTGCCTCCCTCTCTGAAGATGTGTTTTCCTACAGACCCGTGGTTCTCAGACTTTAGTGGGAGGGGGTTGTTAAAACAGATTTCCGGGCCCCCGTCCCCAGGGTTTCTGTTTCTGTCCACCTGGTGAGAGGTCTGGGAATTTGCATTTCGGACACGTTCCCAGGAGACGCTGCGGCTGCCAAATGGTGGGGCCCACGTGGTCCAGACCATGGGGTCCAGGCAATGGCACTCTGGTTGTGACAAACCACCTGATCCCCTTCCCTAAGAGCCTTCTAAAGGACAGCATTAGAAAAATCTGGAGTCCGGGGACACCTGGTCGCTCAGTCAGTTAAGTGTCTGCCTTCCACTCAGGTCATGATCTCTGGGTCCTGGGTTCAAGTCCCCTGTCGGGCTCCTGCTTCTCCCTTTCCCTGACCCTGCTCACTTGCTCTTTCTCGCAGATAGATAAATAAATAAATAAATAAATAAATAATCTTTAAAAAAATTTTTGGAGTTCGGGTCTCTCCCAGAATTGGGTCCTGCAACAAGGACACGGGGTCTGCAATCCACGGAGGGCTTGTACCCCAGGGGCGAGAAGCCAGTTGTGAGTCCTCAGGAAGCATTCTCCTGCTAGTGTAATGTGGGTGGGAGGCATCACTAATTCATCTCTGGCTCACACTTGCCCAGAAGACACCTGCTTACCCAGAAACATATCCTGAATTGGGCTCAAAGGGCACTTAGAGACCGGGAGTCAGGGCCCTCCTCCAGCACGTCTGTTTGTTCTCCTGAAGTCTGAGTCAGGCATCGGGAGCCACCCATGTCGGTGTCCCGTGCAGAGACAAACACCAACAATGAGCCTTTCAGGCCAAAGCAAGGAGCCAGTGTGCCCTACGATCCCAGTTAAGTGACGCCAGCCTTGGGTTCCGGACTAACACCTTCTTGCGGAGGGTTTGAAACGGAGTGTTTTTACTTCCAGCACTGTCGCTGCAGACTTTGGGGCTCATGGGCCCCTGCGGGCCGAGAACATTTTTTTTTTTTTTAATTTCTTTGACACAGAGAGATCACAAGTAGGCAGAGAGGCAGCAGAGAGAGGGGAGGAAGCAGGTTCCCCGCAGAGCAGAAAGCCCCACGCGGGACTCTATCCCAGGACCCTGGGATCATGACCTGAGCCAAAAGCAGAGGCTTTAACCCACTGAGCCACCCAGGCGCCCCCCCAAGGACTTCTAATCTCATACATCAGGCTAACCAAAGTCGCTCTGTGCCAACCAGGAAACAGTTTGACCTGATCTCGCTGCGACAGAGGGAATTAGCATCTGGTGTAGAATAGAACCCTGGCCTTTTGTACATTGGATTTTTCATTCCTGGAAAAACAAGCCCAGAGAGGCTTTATGATCCTAGCACGTAGAAGCCCTGTCTGTTCAAGCTTTTTCCCTTCTCTTTCCTGCCGGCAGGTGAGGACGTTCAACATTTTTCCAACACATCTGAGGCATGCTCCAACAGCATCTTGTTGTGATTTACTGCTTAATTATAACCGTCCCCACATTTGCCTGGGCCCTGTAAAAACACCAGAGTTCTCCCCTTGTCATCCCACATAGGGAGTCATAACTGCAGATTTTTTTTGTTAAGATTTTATTTATTTATTTGCGAGAGAGAGAATGCGCGTGCGTGAACATGAGTGGGGGCAGGGCAGAGGGGGAGGGCGAAAGAGATGCCCCGCTGAGCAAGGAGCCCCAGGCGGGACTCCATCTAGAACCCCGGGATCCTGACCTGAGCCGAAGGCAGATGCTGAACTACCTGAGCCGCCCAGGTGCCCCATAGCTGCAGAGTTCGAGAAAACAATTCTTTATGGCTAATGAATTATTTCTAAAGTGGTACCGAGCCAACCAACCCAAACAAGGATGCAGGAACAAAACAGAGAGGAAAAAAAGAAGGAAACATCATGGCCATGGAGAACAGAGGCTGGGGAAGGCCTGAGCTTGGAGGGGATGGCACCTTCTCCAGCTTGGGGCATGGGTGGGTTTTCCATCTACTATCCAGAGGCCCCTCGGGCCATCCTATGATGGGGGGCGGGGAGAGATGAAGAGAGAGACCGAGGGAGAGATGCTTCCTGAAGAGCAGAACACAGACCACAGTGACTTTGACCCTGGAGAAATTAAGGCAGGCATCGCCCTGATGCCTGAGAGCCTGGGGCCTGGGACTCCTGAGGAGTCACAAGGAGACAGCTGGTTCCAGGGTCCAACGTCTCCCGGCTAGAGCATGAAAAGGAGCATCTCGGTTTCAGTTTTGCACAGGAAGCCCAATGTCCATGATCGTGATTTGCAATGACCTCCAGCCTTATTTTAAAGTTCATTTTCCCCTGAAGGTCCCCAGGGCTGTTGAGAGCTGACCCCTTCAACCAACCTCAGGGCAGGTGGGGAGCCCTTGACCCTCTCCCCATCCAAAAAAACCTGAGGGGTGGCCAGAGAGTTGGTCTGAGGCTTTGAAAGAGTCACAGGAGCGATCATCGTCATTCTGGACTCTTCTAAATCCTCTTTGATCTGAAGATCTCAAAGACCTGCATAAACATTAATTATTCGCACAGCGCTGCTCGGAGGTAAACAGACATTATGATTCTGTTAGCCTTCAACGGATGCTTCCCCTATGTCTGCAGACTGCAGTTTCCATCCCTACTTACTTCAGAAAAAAGGTGATTAATTCCCCCCAGTTGGGAGGGAAAATGGACTTGCCTATTAAGTACCTCATTCTGGGCCAAAATCTGTGGGCCATACAAAGAAATTCTGTATAAAACACAGCTTCTGCCCTCAGGGTGTTCACATTCTTGAAGAGATAAGATGCATACATGTATATAGTGAATAATAATATAAAAATTATTTCAAGACAGGATTTGATTTGTGCAGAATGAGAAGTTTTCACTGTGGAGTCTTGTAGTCCAGGAGAGCTTCCTGGAGGAGGAGGATTTGGACCAGACCTCAGATACTCAGTGTGTGAGTGTGTGTGTATGTAAGTGCACACATGTATTCCAGCAGGGGATGAGAGCATGAACAAAGGTCCTGAGGTTGAAACATGCCTGATTTGTTGAGAGGCGAGATAGCTCTCCCGCAGCTGGGAGAACACTGAAGGATAAGATTGGAAAGCAAGGTAGGCCACAACCAAACAGTGCAGCTTTAGTAACAAACTCAAGATTTGACTCGGCTATTCCAGAATAAATTGTGTCACTTATTTTTATAAATGATTATAATTTATTTTTATTTTAAAAAATTTTTTTAAAGATTTTATTTATTTATTTAACAGAGAGAGAGAGATCACTAGTATAGGCAGAGAGGCAGGCAGAGAAGGGGAAGCAAGCCAGGACCCTGAGATCATGACCTGAGCCAAAGGCAAGACGCTTAACCCACTGAGCCACCAGGCATCCCTAAAATGTATTTTTATAAGTTATTTTATTTTATTTTATTTTAAAGATTTTATTTATTTATTTGACAGACAGAGATCACAAGTAGGCAGAGAGGCAGGCAGAGAGAGAGGAGAAAGCAGGCTCCCTGCTGAGCAAAGAGCCCGATGTGGAGCTCGATCCCAGGACCCTGGGATCATGACCTGAGCCAAAGGCAGAGGCTGTAACCCACTGAGCCACCCAGGTGCCCTATAAGTAATTTTAATATGATAAGTGATATCATCCATTCTGGAATAAAGTAAGCAGGATTAGCAAGTGGCCCATGTAAACAGTTAAAGCTCATGTTAAACACGAAATAATGAAGAAAATGCATGAAATGCATACTTAGTAGAGGAAGAAAATAATAAAGATCCAAGTGGAAATTAATGAAATAGAGGTTAAAAAGACAATAGAAAAGATCGATGACACTAAGAGCCTGTTCGTGGCAAGATAAACCAAGCAAGGGAAGAAAGGAAATGAAATCGATTGCAAAAAACATGCCTCAATTGGGTTAGAAGAAGCACCTTAGCAAGAAATTGTGGCCCCCAGACTGGAGCATCAGCATCCCCTGGGAACTTATTACAAATGCTGTTTCTTGGACCCGTCCACAAACCTGTCCAACAGATGCTCCAAACTGGGACACCACCCCCCGCCCTCAGTGACCGATGTGCGCCCAAGTTCGAGAAGTCCTCAGAGAAAATTTGTCAGACAGGTTGGCTCAAACTGAGCAGAATCTCTCCATCTCATCCACACCCTACCTAACTGAGAGAGAAACTGCTGAAAACAGGTGTTTGAATTAGGCTTTTTTTTTTTTAAATACTGTATTTACTTATTTGACAGAGATCACAAGCAGGCAGAGAGGCAGGCAGAGAGAGAGGAGGAAGTAGGCTCCCGGCGGAGCAGAAAGCTCAACGCAGGGCTCGATCCCAGGACCCCAGGACCATGACCAGAGCTGAAGGCAGAGGCTTCAACCCACTGAGCCACCCAGGCGCCCCTGAATTAGACCTTGTTAGAAATTATTTTTATTAACATATAATGTATTATTTGCCCCAGGGGTGCAGGTCTGTGAATCATCAGGCTTATACATTTCACAGCACTCACCATAGCCCATACCCTCCCCAATGTCCATAACCCAACCACCCTTTCTCTACACCCCCACCCCCCAGTAACCCTCAGTTTGTTTCGTGAAATTAAGAGTGTCTTATAGTTTGTCTCCCTCCTGATCCCATCTTGTTTCATTTTTTCCTTGAATTAGACTTTTTAAAACCCTTTTTATTTTGTAAAAATTTAGACTTACATAAAAACAGAGTAGAATGATAAACCCAACACCCAGATTTAATAACTAGCAAGATCTGCTGTACTCTCCCTTTCTCTCCTTTTCTCTGAAATATTTTTTTAATCCTAGAAATGATCTCAACTCACTTCTACAGATTTCAATATACATCTCTTAAAAACATACATGTGGGGGCGCCTGGGTGGCTCAGTGGGTTAAGCCTCTGCCTTCAGCTCAGGTCATGATCTCAGGATCCTGGGATCAAGCCCCGCATCGGGCTCTCTGCTCAGCAGGGAGCCTGTTTCCCCTCCTCTCTCTCTGCCTGCCTCTCTGCCTACTTGTGATCTCTGTCTGTCAAATAAATAATAAATAAATAATTTAAAAAAAAACATACATGTGTTCTTGGGGCCTCTGGGTGACTCAGTCAGTTAAACATCTGACTCTTGGTTTCAGCTCAGGTCATGGTCTCAGGGGTGTGGGATGGAGCCAGCCCCATGTTGGATTCCATGCCAGGCATGGAGCCTGCTTGGGATTCTCTCTCTCTCCCTCTACTCGTCCCTACTCTCTCTCTCTCTCTCTCTCTCTCTAAAATAAATAAATAAATCTTTTTAAAAGTACCTGTATACTTAATGACCATAATGTCAATGTCGTGTTTACAACAGTCCTTGGTTTCTGCTAATACCCAGATGACAACCACATTTTTTCCAATCATTGAAATAGAGTCTGTGTAATTCTCCTGTAGCTGGCTGTTGTCTATATTATGATGCCCTCCTACCATAATAAAACTGAGAGGGCTGCTGACTCGGAGGGAAGAAACTTTAGACATTTTTCTTTGTAAAATCAGTGTGAAAAAGAAGATTCCTGGGATGGCTGGGTGGCTCAGGCCGTTAAGCATCTACCTTCAGCTCAGGTCATGATCCCAGGGTCCTGGGATGGAGTCTGGAGTCCGTCTTCCTACTCTGCAGGGAGCTTGCTTCTCCCTCTGCCTGCCACTCCCCCTGCTCCTGCTCTTTCTCTCTCTGTCTCTGACAAGTAAATAAATATTTTTTTACTCCTTTTAGATATAGGTAAGTTTGTAAGTATTTGAGGGATGCTCTTGGTTACCCGCGGGTTAGAGAATATTACCTATGAAATGTGTTTCCATTTCGGATGCTATGACACCGATTAAGAGAAAAAGGAATTCTGGGGAAGGTATGGGCTATGGTGAGTGCTGTGAAGGTGTAAACCTGGTGATTCACAGACCTGTACCCCTGGGGCTAATAATATATTATATGTTAACAATAAATAAACAAACAAATAAATAAATAAATAAAAAGAAAACAGAACTCAGCGGGGGGCCTGGGGAGCATCTTCCGGGTGTGAGTGCGGCTTCCTACCCTCACCATCAAACATCTGCTGACATGCGATGTGTCTTCCAACGACGCTGCTTTGGAAATACCTTGCTGTGGGAGTATTAAAAATACAGCAAAATATTCGAGTACCTTTCAAATATTCTTAGTTCAGTTCATTTCTGGAGTCAGAGCAATAATAATAGTTGCAAACACTTGCACGGGTCCTTTTAAGCACTTTACCTGTATTGACTCATTTTGTTTTTTTTAAAATGCCATTAGGAAAGGGCTCACTGATGCCAAAACAGCAGGACAGAGAAAGAAAGATGAAACCATGAGAAGCTAATTGACCAAATGTTCGGGTAATGCGAAGTGGGATTTTTATGCCGAATTTCCTTGACAAGTTATTTTTTGTCCGGATTACCTATATCTTCTGCTGTATATGGCCTGTCATTTACAAAATGACAGAAACCTTCATATTTATTTTTTTTTTAAGATTTTCAATTTTTTAAAAAGATCTTATTTATTTATTTGACAGACAGAGATCACAAGTAGACAGAGAGGCAGGCAGAGAGAGAGGGAAGCAGGCTCCCTGCTGAGCAGAAAGCCTGATATGGGGCTCAATTCCAGGACCCTGAGATCATGACCTGAGCTGAAGGCAGAGGCCCAAACCACTGAGTCACCCAGGCACCCAGAAACCCTGATATTTCTAAAACAAGGAATTTCATGAGTGGATGCCCGAGACACAGATGTCCCATGTACATACGGACTTCATACTCTTTCATCTGTGGGGTGGGCTAGGGGACACAACAGAACACAGAGGTAAGTCTGCGTCACAATTGAAGTGAACCACCCCTTACAATTCAACACACCCTCCAGATTTTAATTACCCTCACTTTCTTTCTTCACCCTTTTCCGGGAAGGAGTGCTCCATCTGTCTGCCCTGCCCTCCTCCCCTCTTCTGCCCGTGTCCTCCCTACTTCTCAAACGCTTTGTCCCCTGCCATTTTCATTTAGACTGGTTCATAAGTTTGGGTAGACTGCAGGCAAGTCGGTAAGATGTCAAGTGGTGTAGATCTTATCAAGCATAAGAATAATTCCAAAAATAGTTGTCGCCTCTCAGGCTTTTTTTTCTCCCAGTAATGAAGCTTGCTGTCTTTAATTATAGTTTGAGACACTGTGTTGAAATATTTAATCTCGGAGTAATGACTGGATTTTAGTTTCCTAATTGGCATCTGTGTGTTTGGCGTCTGTGCCAAAGCAGAATCGCAGGGTAAGACCATAGTACAAGATACGGACGGTGTGTAAACCATCTCGGATACCTGCCGCCTTAGCTCCAGGGCCATAATGTCATAACCAAGGAAGGAAGGAGAAATAGGGCATATCTCAGGATTCCACATGTTTTTGAATCACTAGCCAACCACCTGTCAGAGTGTAGCAGTCAAACCCAAACCCCACGTGAGATGGGCGCACCGCAAGGCGTAATTGTAGCCCTGAAGAACCTTGGAAGCACACCTTGCTGGTTCTCGAATGGCATCTCCGGTCCCTGGGAGTCGTTCCCAGAAGATCCTGCCCCACCCACCCCTGGGTGACTTATTTAAAACCTTGTGAAACCAGCTTGAAAGGACTAGAAGGGTAGGTTGGGGAGGGAAGTTTTCGGCTGGAATGAACTCCAGCCACCCAAATCCTTTGCTGTTGTCCCTGGAGGGGAACCTACAGCTGTGTCACTTGGGCAACCCCCTCTGGCAGAGGTGAGTGGGGAGGGGCGATTCATATTGTTGGAAGCAAGATACCGCACCCCTGTGTGCCACAAGGAGAGTGCCTGCAGCTGGCTGTGGGTGTGGGACCCACGGGCTCACATTCCCTGAATAATGTATGCTTGCTCTGTTGGTGTTTATCCAGCCGAAAGGTGGGGCGGGAGGTGGAATGACCAAGCCGGCTGCTCTACACACTGACGGGGTCTGCAAAAGGAGAGGCCAGACCGGACCAATTTGGGTTCCGGAGGCATGGGTGCAGCACAGCTCTCTCAGCTGCGCAGCGGGGAGAAGAGAATCAGACCATCCTCTGATGGTCCAACAGTCCCCTGCAGGTCCAACGGCAGTGCCATAGGCCTCCCCACTCCAGATAGGGTCTCATTGGCTCCACTGGAAGCTTTAGGGCTCCATGTGCCCCTGAAAGTGCACAGTGCTCTCCTGCACCGCCCCCAGCAGTGTGTGTGTGTGTGTGTGTGTGTGTGTGTTTGCATGTGTGCACGCACGCACCCAGGAGGGACACGGAGCCCGCACCAACGCCCTGACAAGGTGAGTAACTACAGGAGCCACTCCCACACACCCAACCACCTGGTGGTTACTTAATAGAGTCAAAACCATGCCGGCTGTCACCTTGGCAGCCACCAGATAAGGGCGGAGGCCACCTGAGTTTCATGTGCACGTCCTACGTGCCAGCCTGGTCCACTGGCCCAGCTGCTGGCCCAGTCCCTGGCCCCACCTTCAACTCTTTCCAGTTCAGATAGAAGGATCCGATCGTGTCCCAGACCCAGCGCTCAGTGCTCTGCCTGTGAGTTCTCTCTAAAACCTCACGGAATGGGATTTTTCTCCTCGTGTTAGGGAGAAGAAATCGATATTTAGGTGACTTCCCACCAGGGAGAGACATGCCAGGAGAGGAACTCACATCCATCTGACTCCAAAGGTCACACTCTTCCCACTTCCTCATTTACCACCTAAAAAAAAAAAAAGTATATGTTATAAACAAATGCTGCTGTCTGTCCATACCTCGGGACAGGTCCTAGGCGGGTCCCGAGTTCTGTTGTGATGGCTATCACTAGGCCTGATCAAGTCCAGGTAAAGGTGACAAGTGTCTTGACAGCATGAGGCCATAAGATCCCTCGCCTCCCAGGACTCAGTAACTTCGTTCCTGTCCCACAATGCTGAGTCAACAACGTTCTTTGGACCCTTTGTCTTGGTAAGGTATAATTCTTAGTCCCCAGGCAACAGACCGGCTGGTGGCTTCCCTTTCGTGCTCTCCCACTCTATCTGGAAGCAATTAACCTGAAGCTTATTTAATGATGTCCCCTCCTCTGTAACAAACCCAAGGAGGGAGCAGAGGAAGTGTCCCAGACAAGGCCTCTGGCATTTGGTCCCCCTTGTTAATCCAGGGTTCCATTGAGCAAGTACCCCAAAGTTTCACGTGTTCTCCCACGAGCCTCTGTCAGTGGGCCTGCACAAACTAAAAACTCCCTCTGTTTCCATTCTGAATCCACTGCCCAAGAACCAAGATAGTCTTGGCCTGAATGAAATCAAAGTGGTTTACCTAAAAACGAGCAATGCTTGGTTTGGACCCTATAGGGCTAGAAGTCCAATCTTCATCTAGAGGAGAGAAGTGGTTCTCACTCAGCCAACAAAGGTACATGGAGAGCGTCTTGGGAGTCAGGCAGCACAGCAGATTTGTCAATTCAGCCGTGAGAAAACCTGCTCCGTTCTTGCGGGTTTTATAGTCAAGTGGGAGAGAGAAACATTGAGCAATTAGGAGTACAAATAGGTGGAAAATCATAATTTGATGATACAGCATCGTTTGCATAATCTAAAAACCAATGGGAACAGAACCACTCATTTTTAAAAACATGCATTGTACAATAAAAGCATCAAACTATGAATGGGAGGGGCACCTGGGTGACTCCGTCGGTTGGGCATCCAACTCTTGATTTCGGCTCAGGTTGTGATCTCAGGGTCACGGGATCGAGCCTGTGTCCAGCTCCACGCTGAGCAGGAAGTCTTCTTGAAGATTCTCTCCCTCTCCCTCTGCTCCTACCCCTGCTTGCTTGCTCTCTCTCTCAAATCAATCAATCAATCTTTTAAAAAATGTATGAATGGGAAAGAAACACAAGAATTCTCGATAGTAGCTCCTCTGACACAGGAAAAAGGATGACGGGGCAGTAGAGGTGAGAACAGTGTTCACAGTGGACCATAACCATACCTGTTTTGAGTTCGATTCATCTTTAAAGACAAGGAAAACATTTGAAATAAATATGGCAGAAAGGTAGCATTGGCTGACGACGTAAATTCGGGGCCATGACTCTACACGTTCTTGATGTGGTCTCTGAATTTTTCTTGATTTCTTTTTTCATAAGGAACTGTATTTACCAATTCCTGACATCACAGCCATGATTCACTGCTGGGAAGGCAGGTCCTCAGGGCCGTGAAGGGGGCTGGGAGTCTTGGCGTGGGCTGGGAGTTGGCAACGGAATCCTCCTCAGGAGTTGGGAGGTCCTCAAGGGTCCTCTCTTCTCAAGTGACCCAGGGAGGAGACTATTTTGAAAATCCAGAGATTCAGGGGCTTGGCTGGGACAGTCAGAATGAGGAGCCTGGGGTGAAATGGACAGACTTAATAGAAATTGGGAGGTTCACATGGCGGGGCCTGGTGGTGGACGACACGCAGGTCTGAGGACAAAGTTGTGTTCAGCTGGCACAGCCCGGGAGGTCATGTGCCCCTCAAGCTGTGGGATCCAAAGCAAGCCTGCAGACTCCTGGGCTGGGTTTTGGACTTACTGATTTCGAGGCACCTGCTCAGGTTCAAAGAAAGGAGGTTCAAGAAAACCCGTGGTACAAGTAAGAAGGGCCCCCCCCCAAAGCTATTGGATGTTACAACTGCTTTACTGATTGTCAGAGAACCAAAACCCCATGGCCCCTTCCGGGCCCTTACAGCGTGACACGGACACACGGCCACGCTCAGGGTCATGGCTGAGGAGCAAAAACCTGCTTTTATTACACTGTTTGGGTGTCTGTCCCCTTGTCTACATCTGGGCAGCGTTACTGTTCCCGGATGAGCTATGTTTGTCTAACCTGCTGGGGGTCATGTCTGGTTTTCCGTCCTCCTCCTCTCCACCGCCAGGACTGCGAAGCTCCCTCTCTAATCCTTGCGGATCTCAGGTCCCTTTCGGCTGGACGCTGCTATGGTCTGAATGTCTGTGTCCCCCCTTCCCCAAATTCTTCTGTTACAAACCTAGTGCTGGAGGGATAAGGAGGTGGGGCTTTGGGGGGATGCCGTCGGGTCCTGAGGTGGAGCCCTCACGAATAGGATTAGTGCCCACAATAAAAGAGACCCTAGAGGACTCCCATCTCCACCCCTTCAAACTCGTGAGGATTCAGCAAAAGCCCCTGGCTGTTTGCAGCCTGGAACATGGCCTTCATCAGACACCACGGCTGCCACCTGCCATGACCTTGGACTTCTGGTCTCCGGAGCAGAAGACATTGACCCCTATTGTCTGTGGCATTCTGTCACAGCAGCTGGAGCTGCTGGGAGTCCCAGCATACCCTGACTTAGCCTGGAACTGTGCTGACTTCAGTTTGGCCATCCCAGACTCAGACCCCTAACCAGGCTTACCTAAAAGGCCATCCTGGAGAGAGTGGGAGTGGGGCAGGGAGGCAGGGAAGGGAAGGAAGCCAAGAAAAGGAACATTATTTTCAAAATTGTTGCTGTGGCAACTGCCGCTGGGGCCCAGCCCTGCTGGGGACCCTGGGAGATGGCACAGGAAACATGGCTAGACTCTCCTTGCCCACGGGGTGAGGAAGTGGGGGAGCCTCCAAGTCCTGTCCCTCCCTAGGTCTCAGGGCGTCAAGTCCAGGCATGTCCAACACGTGGCAGAAGAGCTCCCAGGTGGAGAGCTGCGTGCTTGCAATAGGACAACCTTGAGAAGGTACTGGAATGCTGAGTGGTGAGGGCGTGCAGATCCCACAAGAACTGTCACGTGCCCTGTGGCAGACTCCAAGGCGGTCCCCATATTCCCACTCCCCAGGACCCACACCCTTATATAATCCACTTGCCCTGAGTGTGGGTGGGGCCTGGGACTGACAATGGCCCCCAAAGGTGGCAAAGACGACTAGGTTATATTATCCAAGTTCCCGTTCTCGTGGGCCTTTCTTTGTCCCTTGATGGCTTTGCAGAAATGAGGTGCCAGACTGCAGGAGAGTCTGTGGACCAACCCAAGGGCAAGGAAGCCAGGTGGCCAGCGGCTTGTCGGTGACAAGCGTGGCCTCCGTCCTACAGTCAGCAGAGAGTGGGGCCCCGATAGCACAGCTAAGTAATCTCGTCCTGCCAACAGGTGAGCCGGAGAGGAGATCGCTTGCCAGTCAAGCCTCCAGGTGGAACCGAGCCCTGCAGACACCGGGACTACGGCTTCTCGCTGGACCCCGTCCTTACTGCGCCCGCCCAGATCCTGTGCCACAAGGCGTAAGATAATGAGCCACTGTTGTTCCAAGGCTCGGAGTCCGTGGTCATCATGGAAACCAGACGTGGCTCAACGCCCTTCTCTTATAGCCTCCACTCCACATCAGAAACTCATAATACCCCATGTTAATTAACTGCAGTGAAAGAAAATAATTAAAAAAAGAAAACTAAATAAACGTGTTGCTTTTTCTTTGTCTTATTACACGACTAAGCCGTGTGCATTCTACAACGTTTATACAACAGATAGGAGCAAAAAAAAAAAAAAGAAACGGAGGAAATTCACTCAGCTTTTTCTTAGGGAAGCTCAAATCTTCCTCCACGAGTTTTTCTGTTTGTGAGTCCTAGAATTTATCTTTTTGCACCCCTGTGATGGACCGAACCTTCACCCAAATCTGTTTATAATTAGCCAAGACTGACATAAATGGATTGTTCTTGAACTTTCCAGAAGAGGAGCACTCTCAAAATACCCGGAGAATTGAAAAGAGACGTTATTCCCTGCGAGAACAGCTCCCGAGGGACAGTGAAGTCATTACTCAACCTTTGCTCGGAGGGAGTCTCAGTACAGTCGGGAGGAAAGAAGTGCCAAGCGTTTGAGGCCGTTGAGCCTGAACATCTTTTCAGTAAATAAAGGGCTTCTGAACTTGGAATTTAGGGCCTTGTATCCTCCCTCACTCTTCTACTCCCCTTCCTTTCTCCGTGGACTCTCCCGCAGGCTCTGGGCTCGAGTCCCCAGGTGGCAGTCCTAAGGCATTTCCTCTTTTCTTTCTTCCCCTCCAGCTGTCCCTCTTTCTGCTGCTCACAAAGCAGTTTCAATTCTACCAGGATGTGGCCTCCGAGAGGCCACCCGCCAGGGAGTGAAGTTCCTCACCCTCTTACTCCACAGGCGTTCCTTTCTGGGGGGGTCACGGGAGCTTCAAGTTCACTGGCATTCCTTTAATGAGCACAAGCAAGCTTTAAGGGACTGCTGCCTGCTGTGTCTTGGGATGGGTGACCAAGTGGGCCACCAGGAGGCCTCCCTGCCTGCCAGGAGCTCGGCCCTGGCAACAGAGCCCAGTGTGTGACAGAGACAGACAGTGTCCTCGTGGCTCTGAGTGGTTTCTGGGTGCAGGACTGGGGTGGGAGAGAGCTGCAGGCTCCAGGGGGAGGGCTTGGAGACTGGGGAGGGGGGAGGCACACGGTAGGAGGTCAGGTAACACAGACCACAATGAGATACCATTGCACCCCCACTCCGATGGTTGCAATAGTAAAGAGGGACAGTAACAAGTGCTGGGGAGGATGGGGAGAAATGAGGAGATGAGGACCTACCCCCCACCCCACCCCCATGTGTTGCTGGTGGGAATATAAAAGGGTGCAGCCCTTTGGAAAACAGCTCAGCAGTTCCTCAGAAAATCAAAGTTACTGTAGGACTCCGCAGTCCCAGTCTTAGGTATATACATCTCAAAGAATTGAAAACATATTTACAGGACAGTTTGCACATCCATGAATGTTCCTGAGCAGCGTTATCCTCAATGGCCAAAGAAATGGAAACAACCCAAAAGTGTACCAACTGATGAGAGGAAGAGCAAAATGTTAAGCATCTCCAGACAATGAGATATTATTTGGCCATAAGAAGAATCACAGTCCTGGGGCACCAGGGTGGCTCAGTTGTTAAGCGTCTGCCTTCAGCTCAGGTCATGATCCCAGGGTCCTGGGATCAATCCCCGCTTTGGGCTTCCTGTTCGGCAGGAAGCCTGTTTCTCCCTCTTCCATTCCCTCTGCTTGTAGTCCCTCTCTCACTGTCTCGCTGTCAAATAAACAAATAAAAATCTTAAAAAAAAAAAAGAGAGAGAGAGAGAAAGAAGGAAAGAAAGAAAGAAGGAAAAACACAGTCCTGGGACACCGGGGTGGCTCAGTCTGTGAAGCGCCTGCCTTCGGCTCAGGTCTGGATTCAGGGTCCTGGGATGGAGCCCCGCATCAGACTACTTGCTCAGCAGGAAGCCTGCTTCTCCCTTTCCTCCCACCCCTCCCCCATCACTTGCCTGTTCTCTCTGTCTCTGTCTCTCTCCAATAAATAAATAAATTCTTAAACACCAATACAGTCAGGACAGGTGCTACAATGTAGAAGATCCTTAAAAACAGGACACTAAGTAAAGGAAGCCAGACACCAAAGGCTACTTATTTTATGATTCTATTTATATGAAATATCTAGACCAGGCACTTTGAGTCTGGAAGTAGATTAGTGGCTGTGGGGGCGTAGATGGGGGAATGGGGAGTGGCTCCTGATGAGTGCAGCGTTCCTTTTTGGGGTAAAGAAAATGTTCTCAGATGAGATACTCGGTTGCCCAATTCCGTGAGTACCCTAAAACCACTGAGTAGTACACACTAAAAGGGTCACTCTCTGGGGATGTGAATTATAGCTCAACCAAACATTTTTGCAAAGAAATAATGCAAAGAGATCCTTCACCCAACTCCCCCCAGGGAACATCTTAGGAAACAGCAGTGCAAGAGGACCATCAGGAAATTGACATGGATGCACCTGACCGCATCTTAGACAGACTCACCACGTGTTTGCTCGGTTGTCCCGCAAACATTACACAGAAAACTTTTATTTTATAGGCCCCTGGGTGGCTCAGGCGGGTGAGCCTCTGACTCTTGACTTCAGCTCTGGTCATGATCTCAGGGGGGTGACATCGAGCCCTGTATCAGGCTCTATGATTAGTGGGGAGTCTGCTTGGGATTCTCTCTCTCCCTCTCCTTTTTCCTTCCCTTCCCAAAAACTTTTATTTTCGTTTGCTATTCACATTTAAATTCTAGGAAGTTACTAGGCAAATGCACTTTCCTCTGTAGGTTTAGTCTGACCCTCAGTTACCGTCTTCGGAGGAATTCCGGATAACTTATCCCTCATTGCTAGCTGTATACTCACGCGATCAGGGAAACAGGGACACCTTGGGGTCTCCACACAGGATGCAGCTGATGGCTTGAAGATGGCAAACCGATGACCCTTCATCCTGGAACCAATACCTGTTCTTGGAAAAAGAGGGCCCTGATCACGCTGTGAAGTCACCAGGTTCTCCTTTGTTGGCACCCATGGGTCTCTTAGCCCGAACTACACCATACCCCTCGCAACCTCCAATCTCTTTTCCATCTCCATAATGTTGTTTCAAGGGTGCTATCTAAATGGAGATATGCATCGTGTAAACTTTGAGACTTTCTGCACTCAGCAGAATTCTTCGGTGCCTCATGCAGGTGACCATGGATAACAGCTGTTCCTTATGTCTTACCGCTGAGTAGTATTCTGTGGAGTGGACGGACCACAGTCTATGTAATTCTTCAGCTAGGTGGACCTGGTGGTTGTTTCCAGTTTGGGGCAACTGTGAATAAAGCGATTACGGACATCCATGTCCAGGTTTTGGTGTGGATGTAAGCATTTCTGTGGGATAGATGTCCAGGAGTTAATCGTGGGGTCCTATGGTAAACTCCTGTCTCATTAATGAGAGCCCCAGCCATTGTTTTCTGAGAGGGTCTGGACCATTTCACACCCTCACCGGCAACCCCTGAGTGGTCCAGCTCCTCTGTACGCTCACTGGTGCATACTGGTGTCACAGGTGTTTATTTTTGCCATTCTGATTGTACATACATATATTTTTAAGTTTAGACAAGCGTGCACCAAACTTTCAGCTGTGGTGATTTCTGGTGCAGGTGCGTGTAGGGAAGTGGCTAATGTTACAGAGGACTCTGACTATGTTATGTATTTTGTTGTGTTCAAATTTGCCATTACTCAGTGCGTGTGTGGGATCTAAAACTCAATCAGGTTTTTTAGAGAGTTGACAGAAAGTGAAGACAAAGGTTATAGACCAGTCTATGGAAGAGTTCGCCGCGAGAGGAAGGGAGGGCTGGGCAGCGGAGGGAACATTCTCTCTGATATAGCCCAGAAAAGAAACCAACTTGGAGGGAGAGGCTGGTGATTCAGGAGAGAGGGACTGTCTCTGTTTAGCCAACACCCCTCCTCCTCTGTCCTACTCCGTGTCCTGGGAGACTCCTTGCCCTCTAGCTTCCAGAATTCTCTATGCAACTAAGAGGCAGGAGGAGAGAGAGGCGAGGCTTGCTACTCCCGAGCACAACTTCTCCCCACCTCAGTGCAAGGCCCGCATTCTCTCAGGCACCCCTCCCCGTGGCCCAAAACCACTGTGTCCTCCCCTTGCCCCCTGCTGTCCGGGTGCCCCCACTTGACCCTACCCACACCCCTGCCATGGCCTCTTCATCAGAGCTCCCTCAGTTAAGCCCAGTTTTGAGCACACCCCTCTCCTCTGGTGGGTACACCACTAGGGCAAGTCCCCAGAGCAGCAGCAGGGACTCAGAGCTGGAAAGGGAGGGACACCCAGTTCTCTGAGCCCCAGGAAAGCCAGGGAGCCCTATCCTTTCGGACAGGGAGGTGACAGGTGGGGGGGTCCATCTTCTGGCTGCCCAGGGAAGGGGGTGGCAGGGGAGCCCCACAGTAAGTACAAGACGCTGCTCCAGGCCAGGTGATTGGGGCTGCAAGAACTAGGTACCCACTGGAGCCAGCAGGGTTTGAGGAGGTGGGGAAGGCAGGCCCTGTTGGGGGACACAACCGGCAATCTCAGGTTTCAGATTCAAGAGCAGGGAACAGGGCCCCGCCTCTCTCCTGGCTGCTTTGTGTCTCTGTCTTGACCAGAGTCACCTGCTTCATTTTCTCTCCTCACCTACCAAACGCCAGCAGCCAATTCACAGAGTAGCTTGGGGATTGGGGAGCAGGGGGCTGGACTCCCAGCTCTGGTCCCCTGGCAGCGGGCAGGGTGGCCTCCCACCGCTGCAAGCTCACGACCCCGTTACTGTCCCTGCAGACTCACTTTGCCCTTCTGATCTCCTGTCGCCCGGTCAACGTAAAAACAGAAATGGGGGTAATTTGGGGGAGGCTTTTCATGCTTCATCAGAGCTTCCTCTGGCCACGGAGGAAGTGAGGGAGATGGTGGCCTGAGCTTCCCCTTTCCGCCGGGTCTCAGACCACGGCGGCCGTTTCCCCAGTTTTCCCCGTTCTTCCCACCTCTGTCTCAAAATGATCTCATTGTTCTGACTCTTCTCCTGGTGCCTCTCGCGTCCTGGATTTTTTTTTTTTTTTCTGTTTTCTTCCCCTCCCCTAATTTTTTTAAAGATTCATTTATTTAGGGGAATCTGGGTGGCTCAGTCTTTAAGTGTCTGCCTTCAGCTCAGGTCATGTTCCCAGGTTTCTGGGATCAAGCCCCACATCGGGCTCCCTGTTCCGCAGGAAGCCTGCTTCTCCCTCTCCCACTCCCCCTGCTTGTGTTCCCTTTCTTGCTGTGTTTCTCTCTGTCAAATAAATAAAATCTCAAAAAAAAAAAAGATTTATTAATTTATTTGAGAGAGAGAGAAAGAGAGAGAATCTCAAGCAGAGTCCACAATGAGCACGGAGTGCAACATGGGGCTGGATCCCACCACCCAAGATCATGACCTGAGCTGAAATCAAGAGTCAGATGTTCAACTGACTGAGCCACCCAGGGTCCCTCCTCCCCTAACATTATACACACACACACACACATAAATATACATATACATATTAAATATTTTATTCATGTATTTGAGAAAAAGAGACAGAGACAGAGCACAAGCGGGGGATGGGGAGGAGGCAGAGGCAGAGAGGGAAGCAGGCTCCCTGCTGAGCAGAGAGCCTGATGCGGGACTCGATCCCAGGACACCGAGATCATGACCTGAGCAGAAGGCAGACGCTCAACCAAAAGAGCCATCCAGGCGCCCCCTCCCCTAACATTTTAATGAAAAATTTAAACATACAGAAAAGTTGTAAGAATAGTACAATGATAGTTCTGCACATTACACCCAGATTTAACGACGCGCCTTTGCTGTATCTGCCATCCTTCCTCCTGTCTCCTCCCTTCCCCTCCCTCTCTCTCCACGTGGGGATAAGAACAACCTTCTGCATAATTCCAACACCATTCTTGCTCCTGTGAGGTCAGCAGTAATCCCTTATCATTTACCCCCTGGTCTGCCATGTTTCCCCCACTGTCTGCCTTAGCTTTCCGGCTTTCCGCTCCTAGATATGCCCGCTTTCAAGCTACAGTCTGATGCTTGGCCCAACTGCCCTCTTGTCCCAGTGACAATTATCTTGGCAAAAATCAGAGAACATTAAATGAACCCCAAGGAAAAGCCAAAGGACACCTGGGAAAGGAAGTCAGTCCTGCACCCAGCACCCTCGCACACCCCTGTGGAGTCTCTGGTTTGCAGGCTCACCTGATCGAAGGTTCCCAGATGAATTGACTCTGACCAGAGGAAGTTCCAATGAAGCCGGCTCTCAAGGACTTACTGTGCCCATCTCAGCGGGCTCAGGAATGGCAGTCAAGTCTAGGTCAGAGATGGGGGACAACCTGAGCCCCCAGTCCCAGGCCTCACCCAGCTGCTGGATGAGCCTTGGAAGCCTTGAAGCCAAGAGCCCCATGTGAGAAGCTGACCTCTCACGGAACTGTCCATCTTCTCCAGGAACCAACCAGAGAGAAGAAAAAGTACCTCCTGTATAAGAAGGTAATTTGCTGCCATAACAAAGTATCAGGAGGGGTGCCTGGGTGGCTCAGTCACTGAGCATCTACCTTTAGCTCAGGTCACGATCCCGGGGTCCTGGGATCGAGCCCCATGTCAGGCTCCCTGCTCAGCGGGAAGCCTGCTTCTCCCTCTCCTCCACCTGTGCTCCCTCTTAAACCAGGTCTCTCCTTGTCAAATAAATAAATAAAATCTTAAAAAAAAAAAAAAAGTAGGCGTGGCTTGAACCATAGGCGTGTACGGTCTCACGGTTTTGGGAGCCTGAAGTCCAAAACCAGGTGTGGGCTGGTTGGTTCCTTCTGAGTGCTTGGAGGGGAGCATCTATGGCATCTATGGCAGGCCGCTTTCCTCGGCTCCTAGATGGCCATTTCCTACCTGTACCTCTTCCTGTCCCGCTCCCTCTGTGCATGTCATCTCTGAACAGCCCCCTATGATGAAACCCCGTCCTAGGGACACCCGGGCGGCGGGGGCGGGGGGCTCAGTCGGTTAAGCCACTGTCTTCAGCTCAGGTCATGATCCCAGGGTCCAGGATCGAGTCTGGCATCCGGCTCCTTACTCAGTGTAGAGCATGCTTCCCTTTCTGCCTCTGCCTGCCACTCTGCCTGCTTGTGTTCTCTGTCTCTCTCTCTGACAAATAAATAAATAAATAAAATCTTTAAAAAAAAAAAAAGAAACCCTGTCCTATAGGGTTAGGGGTTTCCCTACTCCAGTAGGACCTCCTCTTAACTAATGACATCTGCAGTGACCCCCTTTCCAAGGAGCGCACTGTGGGGTTAGGATTTCAACATAGGGATTTGGGAATGGACACAATTCAGCCTCGAATGAAGGATTTTTTTTTTAAGATTTTATTTATTTATTTGACAGAGATCACAAGCAGGCAGAGAGGCAGGCAGATAGAGAGAGAGGTGGAAGCAGGTTCCCTGCTGAGCAGAGAGCCGGATGCGGGGCCTGATCCCAGGACCCTGAGATCATGACCTGAGCCGAAAGCAGAGGCTTTAACCCACTGAGCCACCCAGGTGTCCCGAATGAAGGATTTTTTTAAAAGATTTTATTTATTTATTTGAGAGAGAGAGAGAGAGCAATCGCGAAAGCAGGGGGAGGGCCAAAGGCGGAGGGAGAAGCAGCCTTCCCGTTGAGCAGGGAGCCCGATGCAGGGCTTGATCCCAGAACCCTGGGATCATGTCCTTAGCTGAAGGCAGACTCCTAACTGATTGAGCCCCCCCCTCCAGGTGCCCCATCCAAGGAAGGATTTAACCTGGTCTCTGATCAGAGAGGCCTGAGGGCCGTCCTGGTGTGCAGGAAGGGAGACACTTGGGGAATTATTTCCCTTTATCTCGCGGTGACTTTGAGAAAACAAGAATTGGGACATTGTTGCCATTTCACAAATAAGAAAGCTGACGTGTCTCAACAAAGGTATTGCTGACTATGTCATGGATTAACCTGGTCCCGTGGAGGGCGGGTCTCAACAATTTTTCCTAATTTCCTCCTCCAAAGCAGTCTGTCTTCCTTTCCTTTCCTTTTAAGATTTATTTATTTATTGGACAGAGAGAGCAAGATAGGGACCAGAAGCGGGAGGGAGTGGGAGAGGTAGAAGCCGACGCCCCACCATGCAGGAAGGCTGATGTGGGACTCTGATCCCAGGATCCTGAGATCATGACCTGACCTGAGGTGAAGGCAGACGCTTAACAACTGAGCCACCCAGGTGCCCCAGCAGTCTTTCTTTCTTTTGTTCTTTTTTTTTTTCCTTTCTTTCTTTCTTTTTGTAACTAAGACTTTGTGGATCCTGCCATGTTGGCTCTATGTACTCACCACAGCCCCACTCTGAATTAATAACTCAAACTTTCAGGAAAAAGAAGAGTAATTGTAATAGGTTGATGGAATTATGGGTGGATTTGTTTCCATCTGATCTCTGTTTTTTCAAAATGTTTTGTAATGTGGGAATGTTTTATTTTATTTTTTTTAAAGGTGATTTTATTAAAGCACAGTGATAGGACCCATAGATAGAAAGAGCTGCTGCAGGGAGAGAGAATCTATTTTTTTTAAAGATTTTATTTATTTACTTGACAGAGAGAGAGATGACAAGTAGGCAGAGAGGCAGGCAGAGAGGGGGGGAAGCAGGCTCCCCGCTGAGCAGAGAACCCGACGAGGGGCTTGATCCTAGAACCCTGAGATCATGACCTGAGCCGAAGGCAGAGGCTTAACCCACTGAGCCACCCAGGCGCCCCTGTGGGAATCTTTTATAATCTCAATTTTCATTAAAAATTTTTTTTGGAGTAAGAGGGGCTGAGTTCCAGATATTCGCTTCTGGAAGGGCTAAGAGCTTCGGTCCCTCTAACTGCTTGGGCCCCAGCCCCTCCAAGCCAGGCTGGCTCTTCCCAGCACACTTATAGAAGGGGCAGGAGCACCCTGTGAGCACGCTCCCCCCGGCCCCGGCACTCTGCCCCGAGACACAGGAGAGGACTGGGGACAGTGCCCCGAAGATGTCACTTTTCCCTTCCAGACCAGTCTGACTTTGGAAGCTGAGTGACCTCAGTCACCCTTGGGTGTAATTCCCCAATGTAGTCCCCTGGAAGATGTTCAGGGCTTGCTATGGGGGAAAGCAAAAGAAGAATGGCTTTCCCAGACCTGGCCAGGCCCCTTCTGCCCAGTCCACTTGGCCAAAGTGGGAGTGAGGGAAGTGGGATGTCCGGGAAAGAAGATGCAGGGAGAAAGGAGAGCCTAGAAGGGGAACCTCGGGGTTACTGCCCACAGAGGAGAACCTAGGAGTGCCTCCCCCTCACCTGCCCACCTCCTAGGCCAAGAAGAGTCATGCTTGGTACTCTCCAGAAATCCTGGCATGGACAGAACATAAGGCTAGAACCCCACCCCCCATCCCCAGACTGAGTCCTCACATGCTTGTTTCACTGCAGGGCTCTGGCAAGGACAGAAGCCATCGGCAGTGTGTGCCCAGTCCTGAGAATTTCGTTTCCAGGTCCAGCACTTGGGAATTCGCTCAGACTGACTCTGGTGATGCATCTAATCCCAGGCATCATAAAAATTGGCTCAGTAAATCCCCAGGGAGCCTCCTAGGCAGGTGAACATTCTGGAACAGCAGAGCCCCCCAAAGGGGGACCGAATGCAAAATTGTCTAGTACGTGACGTTTGTCCTCAGTATGTCCTCACTTCCCTTTCTGCATGTCCCTCCAAGTTTCCAGCTGACAGCATACCAGGGGGTTGCCAGTCCTACCAAGGGCTCCCTGGGGCACACCCCTAAGCCCCTCTCCAGGCTCCTCCCCTCCTGCCATCTGTACTGTTCCCCGGAGACAGGTGGGACCCATCTCACAGACCCCCAGGTCCTGAACAAACGGACTCCCCTTCCCTAGCAATATCTGTGACTCCAACTTAGCCTATAACCAGGCGGGGTCAGGGGGGTTGGGGAACGGATGGCTTTCTGTGCAATTTGAATTCCAGTGTGCAATAAATTATGCCTGTTTGAATGAATCCTTTAATAAATGAACAAAGGACAGGATGAATCTTCAGGAGACCAGCAATACCTTTTTAGTAAAACTGAATTTGGAGTTTATGGAATGGGGGGGTGCAGTGCAAACCAGAAAACAAGAATGGGAAGGAGCGTCTGGTTTCCTCTCTAGCCCTCTATCCTGGCGCGTGCTGCTGAGTGCCAGGGCTAGGAGGAAGGCGCTTCTCCCAGGACAGACGAAGTGACAGAAGGTGGTCACCTGAACTCCACCGGAAAGCTTCTACATGGTGGCTAAGAGGTTGGCAGCCTTTGTACGGTGCAAACGTTGGTCTGGACCGTCGGACTTGCCTTTGTGCCAAAAGATGACGCGACCCACAGGGAGGTTTCCCGGCTGGAACAATGGCTACGATGTCTCACTGTTTCAGCCACAGGAGGGCATCGATTTTATCTGGTCCCCTGACAGCCAGCCCTGCCCTGGGACTGCAGCGCCCTAGGAGGCCATGAGTCACTGACAGCAGTGTCCGGATGTCTGGAGAGTCTCCCTCAAGCATAGCCATTCAGCACATTCACTTTGGGCCGCAGCCATCCCTGCCAGCGTGCATGCATGGATGGGTCCTGGATCTGGAAAAAGAATTCCAGTCTCCAATCCAGGTACCCCCTCTTCCCTCCTCTGTCCCTCTTTAGCCCCTCCCCTGCCCCTCTCTCTTTCCCGCCCTCCCCTCCCCCCAACCCTAGACCGAAGTTGGGCCACATGTCCTGGTGGTGTCGCTTCTGAAAATTTTCGTCACACTATCATCTGGTTCCAATTGAACTTGCCAGAATCTTTCTTATTACAAATCTTTCTACTGTAAAAAGAATACAATCGTATTATTAACAACGGCCTGAAAAATTAGGAAGAAAAACATCCTGCCCATGGTACCAGCGTTCTGGTGTATGGGTAGCTACTAAGGATACCATCTTCCCAGCGTGCTACCAAAAACAAGTACGCAATTTTATATCCTACTTTCTCCAACCACATTACTTACTTTGTTTATTTATTTATTTATTTATTTGAGAATGAGAGAGTGAGTGCACCCATGTGTGTACAAGTTTTGGGGGAGCAGAGGAAGGGAGAGAGAGAATCTCAGGAAGACCACACAGAGCGCTGAGCCTGACGCGGGGCTTGATCTCTTGACGCTGAGATCAGGACCTGAGCTGAAATCAATCAGGCGCTCAACTGACTGAGCCACCCAGGAGCCCCCTAAACATTTTTAAAGAAGGCATTTTAGTGGACGGATAATATTTCATTCAGGAGGTCCCTGAAATACATTAATCATATTTTTATTTGTTTATAATGGTATTATGGTATAATATAATGGTATTAATTCATCGGTGAATAGCATGGTACACACATTTTCTATATTTTATTTTATTTTTTTAAAGATTTTATTCATTTATTTGGCAGAGGGAGACAGATCACAAGTAGGCAGAGAGGCAGGCAGAGAGAGAGAGAGGGAAGCAGGCTCCCTGCTGAGCAGAGAGCCCCATGCGGGGCTTGATCCCAGGACCCTGAGATCATGACCCGAGCCGAAGGCAGAGGCTTAACCCACTGAGCCACCCAGGCACCCCACATTTTCTATATTTTAAGCTTGTCCTCCATTCTACAAGCAGAATTATAAGCTCAGAGCATGAATATGTTTATGACTTTTGATGCGTATCACACACTGCTTTCCAGAAGAGCTATACGAACAAGCATCAGGCAATGTCTGTGGTGTCTGTTCCACGCCTCCCCTCCCCCACAAACCCATGGGTCAGGATGAAGTTTCAAGAGGATCCTCACGGCACGTCCACTGAACCCTGTTTTAGAAAGGAAGGTACAGGTACAAAATGGACAATAAACATGTGACGTGCCAAAGACGGTGAACCGACCAGGGGTTGTCCTTTAAGCCAGGTGAGCAGGAAAAATACAAAAGCAAAAGCAAGCCCTCGAATGATGCTCCAAACCACAATTCCCAGGCTGCATGTGAGGCCGCCAGCAAACAAAGGGCGGCAGGCAAAGAAGTGGGCATACGGCCATCACGACCCGGGTAGCTTTTCCAGAAGAAAAGGCTTTTGGCAGATCTGAGTCTGAGGCCAAACTCCAAACAGCTCCAGGCACGCTGCCTCATAGGAAAGGTCTGCTTTCTCTGTGAATCCCTTGGAAAGCACTGTTGGCCCACATGACTCTTTTCAATGGTGTGCCTAAGTGCATTACATGGGGATGACTCTCATTTTCTAACGCGGTCATGAACACTGGCCAGACACACAAACCAGCCAGCTACTCGTCCAGGAGGGGAGGCAGACAGTAACACTCACAGGTCCCATACAGAGTCAGATCCTTCAAGTGCTTTTGTCCATTAAGAGGCTCAGACCAGGGGCACCTGGGTGGCTCAGTTGGAGAAATGCCTGCCTTTGGCTCAGGTCATGATCCTGGGGTCCTGGGATTGAGTCCCACATTGGGCTCCCTGCTGAGTGGAGAGTCTGCTTCTCCCTCTCCTCCTGGCTCAGGTTTTCTCTCTCGCTCAAATAAATAATATGTATAAATACATAAATAATATGTATTTATTTGTGGGGGAAGAGCAAGCGAACACACAGAGGGAGAGGGAAAAGGAGAAGCAAACTCCCCGCTAAGCAGGGAGCCTGACGGGGGTGGGGGTTTAATCCCAGGACCCTGAGACTTAATCCCAGGACCCTGAGATCATGACGTGACCCCACAGCAGACGCTTCACCGACTGAACCACCCAGGAGCCCCAAATAAAATCTTTACAAAAAAAAAAAAAAGATTTTTTTAAGATTTTATTTATTTATTTGACAGACAGAGCTCACAAGTAGGCAGAGAGGTAGACAGAGAGAGATAGGGAAGCAGGCTCCCCGCTGAGCAGAGAGCCTGATACCGAGCTCGATACCAGGACCCTGGGATCATGACCTGAGCCGAAGGCAGTCTTAACCCACTGAGCCACCCAGGCACCCCAAAGATTTTATTTTTAAGTCATCTCTACACCCAACGTGGGGCTCAAATCCACAACCCCGAGACCAAGAAGTCACACCCTTCACTGACAGGCACCCCAATATAATCAAATTCTTAAACTATCTTTGCTGAAGAGCTACATCCTCTTGGATTAATCGGGAGGGTAAAATCAACTGTGTCCTTAAATGTAAAAAAGACACATTTCTGAGGTCTCTCCACAAGTCTCTTCGCCTTCAGTTTTTCATGTTTTCTTATTAAGTGTCTGGCACTTAGTAAATACGCAATTATACTTGCTGAATGGGACTAAATATTTCCTTTTTTTGTTTAATGAAGGAATAATTGAGGGGCGCCTGGGTGGCTCAGTGGGTTAAGCCGCTGCCTTTGGCTCAGGTCATGATCTCAGGGTCCTGGGATCGAGTCCCGCATCAGGCTCTCTGCTCAGCAGGGAGCCTGCTTCCTTCTCTCTCTCTCTCTCTGCCTGCCTCCCAGTGTACTTGTAATTTCTCTCTGTCAAATAAATAAATAAAATCTTAAAAAAAAAATGAAGGAATAATTGACAGGTAACATTATGTTGGTTTCAGGTGTACAAATAGGTCAGGTGGAACGATCCCCAGGATTTTAGTGAACAACTGGCACGCGTCGTCACAAAACCTTTTTCCTCGTGATGAAAACTTTTTAAGACTCACTGTCTTAGCCACTTTCAAATGTGTGGTGCAATATTATCAACCGTGTCACCGTGCGGTTTCCTTGATCTATTTATTCTACAACTGGAAGTTTGTCCCTTTGGACCCCTTCCACCCACCAACCCCCCACCCCCCACCCCCCATCTCTGGCAAACACGCACCCCTTCTCCATATCCATGAGTTTGGTTTTGTTTCCGATTCCACATATAAATGAGATCACATATTGTTTGTCTTCCTCAGACTCATTTCACCTCAAGCGATGTCCTCAAGGGGCATGCACGTCGTCACAGTCTGTGCCTTGGGTCTCAAGCCCTCTCAAACTTGCTGCCCACCCACCCTGCTGCCAACAGGAGGCCCCTACAAGGCAGTCTGATGGTGTTTTTTCCCTCCTGACCCTTGCCCCAGGCCATTGCCAGCCTGACAAGCCAGGCCGTCTGGAACCGAAGCCTGGTGGCCCTCACCCCCAATCTGGAGGTTCCTGCCTTCATGGATGAGCCCCGCTTTTATGAAAATGCTTGCCTCCATGCCTTTGTCCATGCTGTTCCCTCCACCTGGAACACCCTTCCACTCATCCCTCAAGGCTCATGTAAATTCCTACATTAATTCTACAATATTTTATATTGTAGAAAACACCCAGAGTGAAGTGGGCATATGAGTATCATGTTTATGCTTGTTGACAAATGAATATCATATACTGGAAAGAAGTCAGAATCTCTGAAAACACAAACTCCAAGTATTGGAAGTAGTTACTGTAATTGTCTCCTTCTTTCTGATAAGAAGAAAACTAAAATCGTAATAAAATTTAAAAGTGTTCTGGAGAAAGTATAGGCATCATCCCTTCCCAAATGCTCCCTGTCCCTGAAAAAATAAGGGGCTTCTCCTGTTGATTCTGAGTGCTAGTGGAGTGTCCACGATGAGCGAGCGGGAATATCCAGGGAAGGACTGTGCTCGAAGGCCAAAGGATCACCCAGGGAGACTAAGTCTCTGTGTGTGTCCCAATGAGATGCTAACACTCCCACGGGCTTAGCACAAAAAGATCTTCCTCCCTCCTGATCCTGTTCACTGAGGAACATTGTGGGGCTTCTAGTAACGTGGCTACTGTTTCCTTAAACTTTTTCCCTAAACCTCTTGTAGAAGTACTGGACCCAGACTCTGCCCTGGGGGACCTTGGTTTGCTACCTGGCAGGGGACTGAACCCAAATAAAGCATGACATACCCCCAAAAGTAATCTGGACCTTCGTGCCTCCCAAGAGGTCACAGTTTGCATGTAAGAATGAATACAGCTAGGGGCCCCTGGATGGCTCAGTCAGTGAAGTGTTTGACTCTGGGTCTCAGCTCAGGTCTTGATCTCAGGGTCCCAAGTTTGAGCCCCACTTTGGGGCTTTAAAAAAAAATTCTTAAGTTTTATTGATTTAAGTAATCTCTACACACAATGTGGGGCTCAAACTCACAACCCTGAGATCAAGAGTCACATGCTCTTCCAATGGAGCCAGCCAGGCACTCCTCTACCATTAAAATTCTTAACATAATTGGGAAAGAATAGTCTATCAAAAAGAAAAAATTGGGGTGGGGGGTGCCTGGGTGGCTCAGTCTGTGAAGCATCTGCCTTCAGCTCAGATCATGGTCCTAGGGTCCTGGGATCGA
This sequence comes from Mustela nivalis, assembly GCF_964662115.1. Taxonomy (NCBI): domain Eukaryota; kingdom Metazoa; phylum Chordata; class Mammalia; order Carnivora; family Mustelidae; genus Mustela; species Mustela nivalis. Next base: position 29,181,486 of record NC_139035.1, on the reverse strand, counting down.
GTCCCACATCCGGCTCCCTACTCAGCCAGCTCCCCCATGGCTTGTGTTCCCTCTCTCACTCTCTCTCTGTCATAAATAAATAAAATCTTTTTTTAAAGGTCTTTAATGTAATTGGGATAAGTTCACTGGTCTGGTATCCCAAGTATTCTTGTGAGTGCTATGAGTGAGAAGGGTAATATAAGAGAGGATTTACTCTTTTTTGTTACTAGAAGAAGGAGTACATTATTGCTTGCATTATTGCTTGGACTATTGAAAAGCAATCCCAGGGCTGCGTGGGTAGCTCAGTTGGTTAAGCGTCCAACTCTTGATTTCAGCTTAGGTCATGATCTCAGGGTGGTAAGATTGAGTCCCACGTCGGGTTCCGAGCTCTGCAAGGTGTCTGCTTGGGATTGTCTTCCTCTCCCTCTGCCTCTCTCTCAAATAAATAAATAAAATCTTTAAAAGAAAGGGAGGGGCACCTGTGTGGCTCAGTGGGTTAAGCCTCTGCCTTCAGTTCGGGTCATGATCTCAGGGTCCTCGGATCGAGTCCCGCATCCCGCATTAGGCTCCCAGCTGAGGGGGAGCCTGCTTCCTCCTCTCCCTCTGCTGCTCCCCTTGCTTGTGCTCTCTCTCCTTCTCTCATTCTTTGTCAAATAAATAAATTATTTAAAAAATAATAATAATAAAATAAAAATAAAAATAAAAGAAAGGGAGGAAGGGCACTTCCTGCTCAGCAGGAAGCCTGCTTCTCCCTCTCCCACTCCCCCTGCTTGTGTTCCTCTCATACTGTGTCTCTCTGTGTCAAATAAATAAATAAAAATCTTTTTTTAAAAATTAATAAAACCTGAAGAGGGACAGCCCCTGGTCAGATGGGCATGCCTCACCCTCACAACTTCACCATGAGAAAAATATTTGTCATCTTCCTTCTACCGAGGAGAATCCGAGGCAACGTAGGTTATCTAGCTCATTAACTCCGAGACGTACATTTTTTTCTGATAGGACTCTTCGGCAAACCAAGTGCTCTTGTCAAACTCTGTAAAATAGGGTTGCTTTTTGTATCCAATATTTATTACATGTCCGGCCCCAGGCCCAGTAGTATGCAAGTTGATGGAGACAGAATGGGGTACTAAAGGATCGGGAAACACATCAACAAAAGCCAGCTACAGAGAGTTGATGTGGAGAAAGTAAGCCTGGAAAGGAGACCGAGTACCATATGGACGGTAAGGACAGGGTAGATAGGGACTTGGGGTGACTGTCTGGGGAGTGACATTGCAACTGAGACCTCAGAGCAGCCCTGTGGTTGTCCTGATGGGTTCTGGGTGTGGGCAGGCAGGAGGTAGGTCCCTGCAGTGGCACGTGTTTGCCCCTCCCTCTGGGTGCTAGGGCCCCTGGTTGTGGGCAGCCCTATCTGGGTCTCCTTGGAGGGCATCCTGAGCAGTGTCACCCATGCCCCATGGCCGCAGGGTGCCCCCACTCACTGCTCTATGTGAGAGGCACACACTGTGAGCACAGCCAAGGAGGCGCTCCAGCCCCTGGATCCCTGCTTCAGTCCTAGAAATCAGGGAACAGTACCCACCATGGACAAGGACACTGAGGGATACCCATGCAGGTGCCCAGGAGGACTGGTGCAGCCCAAAACGCAGTTGGTCAGGATTGGGGCCAAGGAGGCTAAACAGGGCACCTGGCACCAACCTGCATTTCTGTCTTCCTGTAGGGTACTTGTCTCCACCCCAGCGTACCCCCACTTTGGTGGAGACCCAGGGAAACTGCTCAGCAGCACATGTGCATTTTACAAATTTGAGCGACATAATTATTTTTAAATACGTGACCTTTCAAAAGCACCCTTGGATTAAAAATCCACTCACCAAGAGCGAGCAAGCTTACATTTGTTGATGATTGAAAGGAAAGAATTTTAAAGATTTTTATTTATTTATTTATTTGAGAGAGAGAGACGCAGTGAGAGAGAGAACACAAGTAGGGGCAATAGGAGAGGGATAAGCAGGCTTCCCATCAAGCAGGGAGCCCAATACGGGTCTCCATCCCAGGACCCCAGGAACATGACCCAAGTCGAAGGCAGATGCTTATGATTAAGCCACCGAGGGACCCCTCAAAAGGGAAGAATTTTAAATACCTAACCTCGATGGGTATACTTGTCTGAAGTACTGACAACAGTATCTTGCCTTTTCTAGCACCTATTTGTGTGAACAAAGTTTCTCAAGGATGAGATCACCGGGAATTTAAGAGATCTTCATTATAAAGTTGTGATTAGGGCGCCTGGGTGGTTCAGTGGGTTGGGCCGCTGCCTTCAGCTTGAGTCGTGATCTCGGGGACCTGGGATCGAGTCCCGCATCGGGCTCTCTGCTCAGCAGGGAGCCTGTTTCCCTTCCTCTTCCTCTTTCTCTGCCTGCCTCTCTGCCTACTTGTGATCTCTCTCAAATAAATAAATAAAATCTTAAAAAAAAAAAAAAGTTGTGATTAGGAATGGACTAGGACCATTTCAGGTATAAAACTTTCAGAAACAGGGTGCCTGGGTGGCTCAGTGGGTTAAGCCGCTGCCTTCGGCTCAGGTCATGATCTCAGGGTCCTGGGATCGAGTCCCGCATCGGGCTCTCTGCTCAGCAGGGAGTCTGCTTCCTCTTCTCTGCCTCTCTGCCTACTTGTGATCTCTCTCTGTCAAATAAATAAATAAAATTTAAAAAAAAAAACTTTCAGAAACATCTGTTTACAGACATGACCTCGGCGTTTCCAATAAAACCTTTGAAAACATTCTATTTGGGAGTTTTACACTAATTTAGTATCTTCCTTGAAACAGAATATTTTCTTGTAATGATTATGGAATATATAAAAATGTATAAAGAAATTTTTAATCAAAGACTCCAAGTCCCCTCTACTTTTTGATGTAACTCTCTGCTGCAGCAGAGGTTAGGGGACAGAGACAGGACCGTGGAGAGAGATCATACAGGACAGGATTGTGAGGGGAGGAACGAGTAAATGGGTCGTCCCAAGGAGCTTTTCAGAGGAAGGACCACAGGACCATGGAAGGGAGAAAGGGAAGATTGAGAAGGATGCCCAGCCTTTCTGGTGTGAGCAGTGGAGTAAATCACAAGACTGTTCACTGGGTGAGACCGGATGGAAACAGTTTTGGGCAGAGGACTGGGTTCCAAAGCCCCAGGACGGATTTTTCAATGAAGTGCAAAACAGAGAGACTCTCTAGAGAGAGAGATTTAATAGGCCTATCAACCATGTATTTGGCTCTTACCATACTTACGGAAATATCTATCCATAAAGTGATGTAGAAAGTCTGGGATTAGGTTCAAAATAATTCAAGTGGGAGAGGCAGGGGAAGTGAGTAGATGTGGCACAAGACTGGTCACGAAGAGCTCCTTTTCAAAGCTAGGTGATGGGTGGATAGGGGTTCATTACACTATTCTTTCTACTTTTGTTGTATCTTTGACAACTTCCAGAGCCCTGACTGTTACTGATTGCCTGGAGGGGAGGGAGAGCAAATTAGAAAAGGCCCCAAAGTGGGGTGTGGCATGCGGTGGGGTGATGGTGCTAGACCCTAGGAGGAAATAGACAAACCCAGGGAAACAGACAAGGCCACCACAGTCCTAGACTTCAAGTTCTTTGGGGGAAGAGACAGGCAGTAAACATGTAAATAAATATGATCATTTAAATCAAGGTGTTGGAGAAATAGTGATAGGAGGGTGTGCACGGGAATGGCAATGGAGTAGCCAAAAACAGCCGCTCAGCTCCAGCATCTGACTGCCTCAGGAGCCAAGCAGATATTAATAGTGGTGCTTTTAAAATCCTTCCCATTCTTTTTTTTTTTTTAAACTTTTACTTATAAACAAGTCTAAATTAGTGGCTATAAGCATTCTATTCTAGGGAAAGTGTTTTAACTTAAAAGCTTTTGCTCCCTTCCTCCACCCGCCCCCCACAGTTTTTTAACTCTACATTTTGAGGCTGTGAGTAGTCCAAGAGTTTTAGAAGTAGAGCCAGTTCTGGATTGAGCCTAGCGCTCCTTAAGCATCCCGTTTGGGCCCTGACAGCCCTCCTCTCCGGGATACAGCTTTCTGTCACTGTTGGGGCTCCAGAGGACTTCCTTCTTGTCCCTCCTCCAAGTGCCACTTCCCTGTGCAAGGCAAAGCATAAGCCCCATGAGGACAGGACTGTTGTGTTGTTCACTGTTACAATCCCAGCACCCAGAATTGTGTCTATCACACAGCTGTCACTCAGTAAATATTCTCTCAGTGGGAAGATTTCCTGAATCCAGCAGGTAAGTACCAGACACCCACGCAGATTCTTACGGATTCTATCCTACAATGAGAATGAACTTGTGACCTGTCTTCACAGGGATAAATAATACTTCCATTTTATAGATGGACAGCCGAGTTGGTTCAGATAATCCAAGGGCAGAACTATTTAATAGTGTTTCCCTTCCTTAGAAATGTTTCAAGCCAAGAAACAGAAACTATGTAAAAATCTAGCACACAGAGAACATTACCGATGTCACTTTACATTTCTTGAAAATATAATGAATTTAATGGATGTAGAACAGCTTTCCTGAATAAACCCAACAACAAATATTTTGGTTTCTTGAAAACAAAACAAAGCAAAACAACGGAGGGAAATTAAACTCTCTTGATCCAAATGGCAGGAACTCTTCCTCGCGGACCGCTCAGCTAGGCTTCTTTGCATGCGAGCTTTCCGGAGAGGCTTGCCTGCCGGCGTTCTGCACGACAACCCCGAACACTTAACACTAACTAATATGGACACGGAGGCCTGGAGTTTTTTGCAGCTCCCTTAAGTGACCTTGGACGGCTCTCTTTCCGCCCCGACACCCGAGGGCCCCACCCGTCTCAGGCCCCCGTTCGCGAGCGAGATGCACCCAGCAGCGAGCGCCATTCGCCGTGCGCGGGTTGGCCACGGGGCTCGCTCCCTGGAAGGCCGCGCATGGCGGCGGGACCGTCCGGGGTCGGCCCAGGTTCCCAAGTACAGGGCACGCACCGTGGGGGCGACGGGGGCCCCGAGCGCGAGAACGGAACACGGCTCAAGGCTACCGGCCCCAGACCGCATCCCCGCCCCGCCGCCGGGCGCCCGGGGACCGCGGCCACCAGCTCGCCCGCTCTGGCGGTTCCGGCGCACGGCGCGGCGGAGGCCCAGGCGGCAGGCGACGGCCGAGCATTGTTGTCAGGCTCGCCGAGCACAGCCATCTTGCGTCAGGCGTCCGGCCCCGCGCCGCCACCTGCGGGGAAAGTTGCGCGCGAGCTAGCGGGCCGGGCCAGCTCCGGAACCCCTGCGGGCTGCGTCCCGGGAGGTGCCCCCGGCCTCCGCCCCGTCGCTGCTCGGGGCGCCCCCTCCCCCACCTCTGCCCTCCCCCGCCGCCGCCCGCAGGCCGGGCGTTCACCGGCCGCGCCCGGGCCGCCGCCCCTCCCCCACCGCCCCTGGGCGCCCCGACCCCGGGCTCTGGGCGCGGGATGACGTGGGCGCGCGGGGGGGGAGGGGCTGGCGGGGGGCATTGTGGGGGGTGGGGAAGACCGGCCGGGCGCGGGAGCGGGGCCGGCGGCGCTCGGGCAGCCGAGCGAGCGGCCGGCAGTCGAGGCGAGAGCAGGCGGCCCTCCGGCACGTCTTTTGTGTTTGTACACACTCGGCGCGAGGCGGCCGGGGGGAGGGAGCGGGCGGCGCGCGGGGGAGGGGCGAGCGCGCGCCAGCGAACGGGCGCGCGGGGGGAGGGGCGGAGGCGGGGCGCAAGCGGGGGCCGGGGGCGGGGCCGAGCCTTCCCTCCATTGTGTGTGATTGGCTGGCGCGCGGCGCGGGGGCGGGGCGGCGTGTGTTGGGGGCTAGCCTCGGTGTCAGCCATCTTTCAATTGTGTTCGCAGCCGCCGCCGCGCCGCCGTCGCTCGCCAACGCCAGCGCCGCCTCTCGCTCGCCGAGCTCCAGCCGAAGGAGAAGGGGGGTAAGTTTCCCCGGCCGCCCGCCTTCCCGGGACCGAGCCCCGCTCGCCGCCCGCCACGGGGCCGAACCCCGGCGCTGCGGGGACGGCCCCGCGGCCCCTCCGGGCTCGGCCCGCAAACTTTTTGGCCCGAAACGTCGGTGAGGAGCGAGTTTCCCTCGGCCCGAGGCGGCGGCGGCGGCGGCTCTCCCCCGTCTCTCGCCGCCTCAGCCCAACAGCAGCCGCCGCCGCGGCGCCGAGCCGCTCGCCCTCCTCCCCGCGCCCCGGGCTCCCCTTTCTTCGGCGAAATCCCGCAAGCCGCCCCTTCCCGGGACCCCAGACCCTCACCACGACCCGCGCGGGCCCCTTAACTGCCACCCCCGGGCCCCGGGCCGCGGTTTTCGGGCGGGAAAAGGCTGGAAATCGCCGCCGCTTCCCACCCCGGGGTAACTCGCTTTTCGCTGCCTCCCCACAGTTGTTGCTGAGCTTCACCATCTTGTCTCTCTTCTCTGGTCACCGACCATATTTTTCTCCCCCGTTTCTCTCTTCCCCGTTTCACGGCCGGGGGAGCGTTTTTCGCCAAGGGACATTTTTCTCGCCTTTTTTGGAGAAGCGGAAACTTGATGCATTTGAAATGCAAAAAAACTTTTGCATTTTGGAGGGCGGCACGTGGCAGGGGATCGGGGCATTTTGGAGCGTTTCGGTGTGTGGGGCGTTCGGGGAGGCGGCGGGTCGGCGGCGCGATTGTTTGCATTTGGCTCGGGTCTGGGAGCCGGGCCGGGGGCCGGGCCCGAAAGTTTCCGCGGGCCGAGCGGCCCAGCCGGGGGCCCGAGCGCTGCTGCCAGCCCCGCTACGGGCACTCGGGGGACGTCGCCGCGGAGCCCCCGCGGGCCGGACGCGGGGACCGGGCTTTGTGGACGGTCGTCCGTGGGCGCTCTCGGCCCTGTCGGCCCTCGAGAGCTGTAGAGACGCGACCCTGGGGCTGTTGGCCGGTATTTGCGGAGATCTGCGCGCTGCCGGGCGCACTGGGGGGCAGCCGCGGGGGGGGGCGCGGGGGGGCTAAAAGCCCCCCTTTTCAAAAAACTGAAATTTGACTCGACCTTTCTGTGGTTTGTGGCTTCGTTTTGACTTGTTCGGGGATCGGATGTTTACAGACATTCCTAATTTCTGCTTTAATTAAAGAAATTGAAGCAGAGGCTGTGAGGGGTCTTTTTGTTTTGCCGTTTGTCGCTCAGATTTGGCATTTTGAGAGATGACTGGCGTTAATGCTAACAATCGTCTAGTACTAGTTTTGTTTCAAGAAGTCCTATTTGGTGGTAGACGTAATCAGCACCCTTTCGAATTATATAACATTACGGACATTGTTTTTGTGTGTGTGTGTGTGGGTTTTTTTGGGTTTTTTTTGTTTGGTTGGTTTTTTGTTTTTTAGGTTTTTGTTTTGGGTTTTTTGTTTTTTGTTTTTTGTACCGGTCATAATTTCCAGATTTTCGGGGGGGGGCGGTGATAGTAATGGCAGGATAACTTGGACGTTTGGTAGCTGCATACATGATGTTTGTTTTTTAATGCTGGTAGGTAAGTAAGGAGGTTTCTGTACCATGGCTCGTACAAAGCAAACTGCCCGCAAATCGACCGGGGGTAAAGCTCCAAGGAAGCAACTGGCTACAAAAGCCGCTCGCAAGAGTGCGCCCTCTACCGGAGGGGTGAAGAAACCTCATCGTTACAGGTACTTTAAAAAAAAAAAAAGAGGAACTAGTGGGACAAAGTCTGTCCAAGGAAGCAGTATTTATATAATAGACGCAAAAGATGTAGGATGAGCAGGATTTTTGCTTCAGGGAATCCCGTGTCTTTCCTATTTTGAAAATTTACTAATCCTTGAAAAATATATACATATAAAATTTAGTGTTGGGTTTTATTGGAACGTTTCATTTTGAAACTGCCCAGAGGAAACTTACTGAATCACTAATAAAGTTTATGGGGTAGAGTAACATTTTCTTTAGTTTCTTATGTTAATAATATTTTTTAAAGAGTAAAGTATTTTTAAAATACATTTCTGTATTTCTGTAGACATTGTCCCTTTTGGTATAATGACACATTTTAATACTAACTTATTTCACCAGTAACCAAGATGGGGCATGTCTTGTTTGAGTAAAGTTGTCACCCCTCATTTAGTTGAATTGGTTTATTTCCTTCTGCTAGCACAGTGGGTTTTGAACTACCCCGAGCAGTGTTGTTAAGGGCATCTGCCATTAGAGGGCAGAAGTTGTCCGTAGTTAGCCTCTGCAAATGATTTTATAGTTATTCCAAAATAAAAGCTCATTCGATGGAAGAAAGTAAGTCAGACTTGAGGTACATTTTTTGTCGACAGTTACTTAGTAAAAGAACAAAACGTCTTCCATGTGAAGATGTACTGCACAGCTGTGAATGTTCAAATGGAGTCATTCCTGAGGGATGAGCAGTAGTCAAACGTACTCTGGGGAATCAAACTTAAATTGACAAGTATTTTAAATGAGGCTCATTGTGTGGCGTTGGTAGGTCTTTTAGAAGAGTCGAGGGTGTAGGTGGGAGGAGTTCTGTACCAAGTTGAGAAGAGTCTGAACTGGGACTTTTTATTAGTGTCCTAACACCCTCCCAAGTAATAACAGAAGTTACTGCCATGTCTGTGTTATAGACGAAGTTGATGAGCGGGACTTGAATAAACTCCCTGCCAAGACTCCACTTTAATACCATGCTTTTTGCTTTAAAGGTATTGTCATTACTCTTAAAGGCTTGAAGAGTTACATCACCGATTGATCAGTGAGATTTTACACAGAAACTAAAGAACAGAAAATGGGTGGTTTATTTTTTGGAAAATGACTGCATTTCTTTAAAGCTAACCACTTATCCTTTTAGGTTTTTTATATAGTTGGTAACTATTTCTTTAACGTGGGTTTTTTATTGTTTTGTTTGAAGGCCTGGTACTGTGGCACTCCGTGAAATTAGACGTTATCAGAAGTCCACTGAACTTCTGATCCGCAAACTTCCTTTCCAGCGTCTGGTGCGAGAAATTGCTCAGGACTTCAAAACAGACCTGCGCTTCCAGAGTGCAGCTATTGGTGCTTTGCAGGTAAAATGGCGGGTGGGAAAGGTGCTTTAGAGGTGGTTGCCCTGCTGGGTACCGAGAACATTTCTGAATCTTCATATGTGCTGATGGAATTCTGTCGTCACAAGCCTGTAAGATGGATGATACCTTCACATCACCCTTGAGATGTCAGAAAAGTTACGTTGCTCAAGGTCATATACAGACCTTGAACACAGAAATGTCATTTGAACCTACTTGGGTCACAGAGTCCTAATTTGAGCCCATTTGATGCCACAGCCTAGTGTGCATGCCTATATACCATTTTAAAATTTTAAACGTTGCCTGGAGAACAATGCTGAAAGTGGAAAATAGCTCTGTTCGTCTGTGGGTGCTTCAGGACATTCTGAAGACGTCGGACTAGAGGTCTGTGCTTTGATCAGCCTTAAAGAGTGACCACTGCAAAAGGGTGGAGAATGAATGTCTTACTGGCTCTGAAGAAGCAGGTGCAAGCAGAGACCACAGAGTGTCTGGGCAGGGGAGCAGGTCGGACTAAAGAATAAAGGATTGAGGTAGAAGCAGCACCGGGTAGTTAGGACTAGATGGCTGATCGTAAGAAAAGGTGTGCTTCAAGATGACACTGTGCCTGTTAAGGGACAGGGATTTCAGGACTTGTAGTTAGCTAGAGAGGATTACGGATTTCCACTTCAATGGGAAGCTGTTGAGTTTAATATTAGCACCAGGGGATCAGAACTCTGAGAAATAGAGTTTTAGAGGTGGTTATGTATCTGAAATACTTGTGTTTTGTGCCAAGATTAAAACGTGAAATGCCCACAAGGAAGATACTTGATTAGGCGTAAGGGTGTAATTAAATCAGTTGGGAAAGTGTAACCTATTTTATAGTGTTTGGCCTTCTTTAGATGAGTGAACCTCAAAGTGTGGTAAGACTGCCACCTCCAGCAGAGCATGGGGTTGGGGGTGGTTAAAAATGCCAATTGCTAGGCCCCACAGACGTGGATCAGAAGCTCTGGTGGGGAGGGTCCACCATCTACGTGGACTCCATTGGAGGATTTTCAAGGCTGCTGTTGCTGGGCCGAGGTTTTGCTTTATATGTGAGGAAGATTCGATAGGTGGATTCTCTACCGAAAGGCAATTGGTTGAGCTGTTTCTATGGTTAGTCTGGGCTTCATTTGATTGGTGGATTCCAGGAGTGAGCATCCATTAGATTCTCAATGAATGGAAATTACTGACATTTCAAACTACTAAAACCTTCCAGTGTTGTGACTTAAAACTATTTTCTTTTTCTGTTTTTATATTCTGATTATCTTAAGGTCTCATGGATTACTACAATTGCAAATCACATTTTAGCCACTCTGTTTTTAACTAGAGACATCACTGAGAGTGACAAGCATTTGATAAAGAGTTGCTAGTCCTGTTTTCTAGTTAGCGGGGGTCCACTTCAAGAACATGTTATCCTTGGGCGCCTGGGTGGCTCAGTGGGTTAAGCCGCTGCCTTCGGCTCAGGTCATGATCTCAGGGTTCTGGGATCAAGTCCCGCATTGGGCTCTCTGCTCAGCAGTGAGCCTGCTTCCTCCTCTCTCTCTCTGCCTGCCTCTCTGCCTACTTGTAATCTCTCTGTCAAATAAATAAATAAATCTTTAAAAAAAAAAAAAAAAAAGAACATGTTATCCTTGGGAGTCCCACATGTCTGAGTTTACCTGTCAGTGGTGGTGCCTGGTAAATTGAAATGACTAAACAATCTGTGTAGAAGGCTATGTCTTTTTAATTCATGTGTAAACTTCCATTATCCCTGGACTAAGGGGTGTGTCCTACATTAGTAAGTGTGGTTGTGTTGGTTTTAAGCAAAATGTTTGCCTCTGCTGCCTCTGGTACTCTTCTCAGTTAGGTCTTTACTGGAAAGAGGAACTTTTTAGTTTTTTGTGCATGTGTTTATTATACATACACTTCAGGTTTTTTGGGGGGGTTGTTTTTCTTGTTTTGTTTTGTTTTTTAAATATTTTATTTGTGAGAGAGCGAGTGAGCACAGGCAGGGGGAGTGGCGGCAGAGGCAGAGGGAGAAGCAGGCTCCCCACCCAGCAAGGAGCCCGATGTGGGACTCGATCCCAAGACGCTGGGATCATGACCTGAGCCGAAGGCAGCTGTTTAACCAACTGAGCCACCCAGGCGTCCCACACTTCAGGTTTCTTAAAGACATGGAGATGAAGAATTTGCTAATGGAAATAAAGTAATAGAAGAGAGTGGTGAAAACAAAATGCCAGAGGTTTGTGTTTCTGGCTTCAGAATCACACAGTTGACAACTTGCCTGACAAAGCTAAATGAGAGGGGCAGTGGTGCAGGCGCAGGGTGGGGGAATCAGTCTGCCTCTGCCACAAGATACTCAGGAGTTGATGGACTTAAAGTTCAACTTTTGCCTTTAACGTCTGAGAGTTTGGACTAAGGTATCCTTGTGTTAGAAATACAGATCTCGGTGTTTTGAAATGGTGGAGGAACCTTGACTTTACTCAGGATGCTGTAAATGAGCCTTTCCTTGCAGTGTGAGATGTTTTTTCTTTTGCTATTATCCGAAAATGGTGTTTGTTGGGCTGTAAATTTACAGGGCGGTCTTTAATTCCCATTACAGCCTTAATGTTTAGGAGACCTTAGGGCCGGTGTGACAGAATTGGAAGTAAGGTCATGGTCCAGTCCCCTGTCAGTATGCAGTACTTGGCCCAGAGCTGAGCAGACACAGGCCTGTAAGACCAGCAGTAGCCAGGTTCTAAGACTGCGGTGGGAGCCCCAGGCTGCCGTGGGCCTCATTGGACTAGTAGCAGGGCATCTAGATCCTAGCACTCTGCAGTGCTCTCAGAATCGCAGGGCCTATTGCTGACATGTCCATGTAGTGCCTCATAGTGCTACAATTTGCAAGAGCATTCCAGATGCGGGTCATCGTGCAGTGATACTGGGGGGAACAGACTTAAACTGGTATCTTTCCTGAGGAACATCATTCTGGTATCTGATATGCGTTGTGAACCTGTTAGAGCAGTCAATAGGATGCTGTGTTTTCCAGACTTTGTACCTGTTTCTTAAAACATCCGAAGAACGAATCCCCGGATGAGGTCTTTGGCTGTTAACACATTCTTTGGAATGTTTACATTACATAAAGGTTGCAAACTTAATTAGGGTTGGATTTTTTAAAATAAGTAAGTATTTGTTGACCATCATGAGATTGTTAAGTAACTTACATTAAAAGATGGCTGGTGGGGGCACCTGGGTGGCTAAGTGGGTTAAAGGCTCTGCCTTTGGCAGCATGGCTTTCTGCTCAGCAGGGAGCCTGCTTCTCTTCCTCTCTCTGCCTATTTGTGATATTCTCTCTCTCTCTCTCTGTGTCAAATAAATAAATAAATAAGCTTTAAAAAAAAAAAAAAGGTGGCTGGTATACGAGGCCCAGGAGTACTAAGGAATTAGGAGTTCATGGCTACCCTCACGGAAGTCTTGAGCTAGGCTTTAATGGGTAAATAAGATTTGAACTCCTTAACGAATTGCAGTAGAAAAACACGTAGAGGTGGTAAAATTTGGATCAAACATTTTTATAGAAGAAAGGCATAAGAGCAAAAAAGCAAATCTCAGGAGTTTTGTTGCAAAATCAGATGTTTGTGAAAAGCCAGTCTGGCCGTTCCCATCTATATAGCTTGTGTATTGTGTAGCACAGGAGGCCTCAATTGCTCAAGTAGTTGGTGTGTGCCGTTGTAGTTTATCATGGCCTCAAGATGCCACAATGGAAAATTCTTATTAGGACAAAAATCAGAACTATAAAAACCTGTTTTTTCCTGAGTATCCTTTTTTTTTTTTTTTTTTTTTTTTTTTTTCAAGATTTTATTTGTTTGTTTGACAGAGATCACAAGTAGGCAGAGAGAGAGGAAGGGAAGCAGGCTCTCCCTGCTGAGCAGAGAGCACAATGTGGGGCTCGATCTCAGGACCCTGGGATCATGACCTGAGCGGAAGGCAGAGGGTTTAACCCACTGAGCTACCCAGACACTCCTTTTCCTGAGAATCTTGAACAGAGAAATAACTTCCTATGGAGGAGGAGACAGGGCCAAATAAGCTCATTTCGTGCTCGGCGTCCACTAGCACCGCAGGGTTGATGCCCAGGGTTGGTGACAACAGGCCGTGTTCCAGAATGAGTAAGCAGATATTACAGCCTCAGCTGAAGGACGCTTCCCCATCCACGCAGCTGGAAGGTAGACAAACAGTTAAGAGTTAATTACAGGTAGAAGCTCCTCTTTTTCTCTTCCCATGCCAAATGTCTGGGAATAGTTCCTATGGCACGCACCCGGTGAGCACTGGTAGAGATAAGAGAGTGCCTTTGAGGAATCCTTAAGTGTACTGGGAAAAACTAGAGGGTCAAGATTGGGGTGCACAGAGGAAGGTACATCTACCTGGAAGGGGGCACATCTAGGCCAAATATGTCAAAGTCTGCCAGCGAGACACAGATATAGTATGTTCTGGGACCCATAGTCCTCATGGGATCAAACTCTGAGGTATAAAAGGGGAAAGGTAGATGGAGACCATGTATGGGAGCCAGTGGTCAGCTGTAATGGATTATTGGCAAGGCAGGGGTCAGGTGGATACTGGAGTGTGGCTGGGGTTCAGAATAAGGAGGGCACTGGTGAAGAGGAAGGACTATTACTTTGGATTGGATACAGGATTTCCTTTATCACTGAAAGGACAAGGAGAGGATCTTTATGTTTAAATGGGATTTCTTGGGTTAAGTTGGATCTCCTTAAGACCTTTCAGTTTATAGAAATCACATGTTAAATATTAGAAAAGTCTAAACTTTCTTAGTAATCCAATCATTTGACTTCGGTGTAGTTGGATGAAGATTTCTAAACTTGAGCTTTTCTCCATTCATCAACATCGGGACAGAGCTGCAAGACTGTTTACATGGAAGCATCAGTAACACGGGCCACATCACCTGAAGAAGGTTTTCAGAGGGTTCAGAGACCTCATCATTTTAACTGATGCAGACACATCTTAACTGTTGGTCTAATGGTGTTAATTTCTTCTCCTTCCTTCGCAGGAGGCAAGTGAGGCCTATCTGGTGGGCCTCTTTGAAGACACCAACCTGTGTGCTATCCATGCCAAACGTGTCACAATTATGCCAAAAGACATCCAGCTAGCGCGCCGCATACGTGGAGAACGTGCTTAAGAATCCACATGATGGAAAACATTTCATTCTTTAAAAAAAAAAAAAAATTCTCTTCTTCCTGTTATTGGTAGTTCTGAATGTTAGATATTTTTTTTCCATGGGGTCAAAAGGTACCTAAGTATATGATTGCAAGTGGAAAACTAGGGGACAGAAATCAGGTATTGGCAGTTTTTCCATTTTCATTTGTGTGTGAATTTTTAATATAAATGCGGGGACATATAAAGCATTAATGCAAGTCAAAATGTTTCAGTGAACACGTTTCAGCAGTTCAACTTTATAACAATTATAAATAAACCTGTTAAATTTTTCTGGACAATGCCAGCATTTGGATTTTTTTAAAACAAGTAAATTTCTTATTGACGGCAACTAAATGGTGTTTGTAGCATTTTTATCATACAGTAGATCCATCCATTCGCTATACTTTTCTAACTGAGTTGTCCTACATGCAAGTACATGTTTTTAATGTTGTCTGTCTTCTGTGCTGTTCCTGTAAGTTTGCTATTAAAATACATTAAACTATACCTGCTTTTGGTCTTTATTATCCACCTTGGCCGTAGAGTTAAGCCACTTGAAATTTCCATATTAAAAGTCAGTTTAGTATCATCAGGTGTTTCGTCACCTTCTGTCTGAGACAAGGCTGTTGACGAGATGCGGAAAGAAGTTTTGCGTGGGAAGGGACCCGGAGCTCCTGGCTTTCCTCCTGATTGAAAATCGGCAGAGACTGGGGGCCCCTGGCTGGCTCAGTTGGAAGAGCATGGCACTCTTGATCTTGGGGTCATGAGTTCAAGCCCCACGTTGGATGCAGAGAACACTTAGAAGTAAGAGCTTAGAAAAATAAAATTTGCAGAGTAAATCTATTTGTGAAAACCAGATCTCAACTCTTTCGGTATGTTCTTTCCTAAACCAATAATTCCCAAAACTAGCCGGCCAACAGAAGAATCCTGTGGAAATAGTCCAATCTAAGTAACTAGTGAAGGTACATTTATAAACATGACTATACTATTAAACTTTGAATGTTCAATGGCAGTTTAAATGCAAATGTAACAATAAGTTTTAAACTCAAAAATTAGTGCATTGGGGATGTGGCTCTTCGAAGATGCTGTGTATTAACCCGGAAGTTACTGATCAAGCAGCAGCAGTTCACTCTGAGTACCGTCTCATTTAGCATTGGACTGATAAGTGTGAAATGTGGGTAATAAGCCTTTCAGAGCCTGTAACATCCCTTAATGGACTGACATTAGTTGTAACGTTTGAGTGCATGAAGCCGCTCTAGAAACCAAGTCGAATTAGGTAATCAATGGGCAGAGAACTCCCAGTCAATAGGGTAGAACATGGAGCTGCTCATCCTGCTCCTGGGCTCTTTTTTAACAGTAACTGCATTTTTATATTCATCAAAAATCTATGAGAGAATTAGAAAATTCGTTCTAGAGGCTGTTTCTAACTCCTTGACATGGGATTGTAGTTTTTAGTGCAATCCTTTGTGTAAACGTCAGGCAGGAGCTGGTATGACTTCGGGGTACTGGCCAGAGTGCTCATTGCAGTACAAAGTACAAAAAGGGTTTTGTTTTTTTAAGTAAGTGTGAACCCTCAAGTCCGAGACCAAGAGTCATGTGCTCCACTGAGCCAGCCAGTTTGCACCCCAAAAGCCAGTTTTCCATGAATTTCCCCAGTTCACGCTTTGCAGTGCAAAGGGACAGATGATAGGGCCCATTTATGAAAACCTCACTAGGGAAAGCGGGTGTCTCCAATAGGGTAGACATCCTTTGACTTAAGCTCACTTAGAATCTGTACTAAATTTTGCTCTAAAACTCTGAACTAAAAAACCTGTTACATATTTGTGTTTCCCCATGAAATGGGTATGGTAACCATTCATTTTAAATGAGGAGCACTTTGGGGCGCCTGGGTGGCTCAATGGCTTAAGCCTCTGCCTTCGGCCCAGGTCATGATCTCAGGGTCCTGGGATCGAGCCCCGCATCGGGCCCTCTGCTCAGCGGGAGCCTGCTTCCCCCTCTCTCTCTGCCTACTTGTGGTCTTTCTCTGTCCAATAAAAGTATATAAAATCTTTTTAAGATTTTATTTATTTGACAGATCACAAGTAGGCAGAGAGAGAGGAGGAAGCAGGCTCCCCACTGAGCAGAAAGCCCGATGCGGGGCTCGATCCCAGGACCCTGAGATCATGACCTGAGCTGAAGGCAGAGGCTATAACCCACTGAGCCACCCAGGCACCCCTAAAATCTTTTTTTTTTTTTAATTTGACAGACAAATCACAAGTAGGCAGAGAAGAGGAAGCAGGCTCCCCGCGGAGCAAAGAGCCCGATGCGGGGCTCGATCCCAGAACCCCCGGACAATGACCCGAGCCAAAGGCAGAGGCCTTAACACACTGAGCCACCCAGGTGCCCAAAAGTAAATAAAATCTTAAAAATTCTTAAACCTTTAAAAAAAAAAGCACTTAGCCGTTCACTGTTGAGGTACTAACATAATACGTTGTATGTGACAAAATGGGAACATTTAGAAAAAATGGGGACAAAACACATGAAGTTGGCACTCGTCACACACAAATATCTGGCCATTGTAATGAGCTTGACTCAATATTCTGTGATCTGTTAACATTTGACATGTATTCTATTCCTATGAAGTAGGTGAGTGCTCGCTTCGGCAGCACATACACTATGAAGTAGAAGATTAATTCCTACTTAAAAATGAGGTAATGAAACGGGATTATTTTTTTTAAGGATTTTATTTGAGAGTGCACACCCATGTGAGGAGGGGGAGAGGTAGAAGGAGAGGCAGTCTCCCTGCTGAGCAGGAGCCCAGCAAGGCGCTCCATCCTGGGACCCCAGGATCATGACCTGAGCCGAAGACAGATGCTCCACTAACCAAGATACCCATGCACCCCGGGGGGGTTGTTATTAGTACAGGTATATACTATGTGCATAGTAGTTTTTTGATCTTACCCCTGAAGAAACGTGGCCACGGCCACCCAGTTCACGGAGGACATGGACTGTGCCTCCCAGGGGACTAAATCCCAGACCTTGCTCTTCAATTCCCACTCTCTGCGCTCTGAGAGCAATAGAAGAGTCGCTCATTTTCCTGGGAGTGCCAGAAATGAAGGCCAGTCCTGACAGCGCAAGCATCAGAAAAAAGACAAAACTGGGACTGGGGGATGAGGGCAGACTATAGAAATCCCCAGAAAACCCTCAGCCTGCCTCCCCATCTGTTGAGTCTCAAGCAGCCCCCTGAATTCCTCCCTCTCTCTCACCTCCATTAAATCCTGTTGATTCTTTTTTTTTTTTTTTAAGATTTATTTATTTATTTATTTATTTATTTGCCAGAAATAACAAGTAGGCAGAGAGGCAGGCACAGAGAGGGGGGAGCAGGCTCCCTGCTGAGCAGAGAGCCCGATGTGGGGCTCAATCCCAGGACCCTGGGATCATGACCTGAGCCCAAGGCAGAGGCTTTAACCCACTGAGCCACCCACACGCCCCTAAATCCTATTGATTCTTAATCTAAAGAAGTGCAACCAAAACTTGGCTCTGAATGCCTCTCATGTCCTTGTACAGGTTGCCCCCTCCCTGGCCCTCCCCACCCCCACTCCCACCCCCAACATCCTCCATCAGTCCGTCTGCAGCAGCCCCATCTGACCCCCTCGGGCCCCTTACCACAGCCCCCAGAAAAACACTTCTAAAATAAGTCATTTCAGGGGCGCCTGGGTGGCTCAGTGGTTTAAGCCTCTGCCTTCAGCTCGGGTCATGATCTCAGGGTCCTGGGATCGAGCCCCACATCGGGCTCTCTGCTCAGTGGGAAGCCTGCTTCCCCCTCTCTCTCTGCCTGCCTTCTGCCTACTTGTGATCTCTCTCTATCAAATAAATAAATAAAAATCTTAAAATAAGTCATTTCAGGTCACTCCCCACTTAAAATAATTTAGTTGCATGACCCCCCTGTGTGACTCCTGGGCTCCTGGGTGGCTCAATGGGTTAAGCCTCTGCCTTCGGCCCAGGTCATGATCTTAGGGTTCTGGGATCGAGCCCCACATCGGGCTCTCTGCTCAGCGGGGAGCCTGCTTCCTCCTCTCTCTCTCTGCCTGCCTCTGTCTACTTGCCATCTCTGTCTGTCAAATAAATAAATCTTAAAAAAAAAAAAGATTTTATTTATTTGACAGAGAAAGCGTGCGCACAAGCAGGGGGAGTGGCAGGCAGAGGGAGAAGCAGGCTCCCCCTGAGCAAGGAGCCTGACAGGAGACTTGATCCCAGGACCCTGAGATCATGACCTTAATCAACTGAGCCACCAGGCATCCCTGGATAGTGATCTTCTTATGCCATTAAGCCTTGGTCCCTAAAAGAAACAGGATCAGGTGGGCATTGCTTTATCAGTGATAAAGTGAGTCAAATCAGTAACAGTAGTAGTGAAACCCTAGGTAACAGGCATTCTCTTAAAGTCATTGTAAAGACTTTTCTTCATCACTATCATTAAATGTATTTTGGAAAGTTCTAAGCAATGAGAATATATATATATATATATATATATATATATATATATATATTTAAAGGCAGTAATTATTTGTAGTCTAACTTCATGGCTAAGAGTTCAGGTTCTGGGGGCACCTGGGTGGCTCAGTGGGTTAAGCATCTGCCTTTGGCTCAGGTCATGATCCCAGGGTCCTGGAATAGAGCCCTGCATCTGGCTCCCTGCTCATGGGGAGCCTACTTCTCCCTCTGCCTCTCCGATCCCCCTGCTCATCAGCGCCTCTCTCTCTGTCAAATAATTTTTAAAAAATTTTTAAAGATTTTAAAAAATCTTTAAAGACAGGCAGAGAGAGAGGGAGAGACAGGCTCCCTGCTGAGCAGAGAGCCCAATGCAGGACTTAATCCTAGGACCCTGAGATCATGACATGAGCCAAAGGCAAAGGTTTAACCCACTGAGCCACCCAGGCGCCCCCAAATAAATAAAATTTAAAAAAAATTAAGGAGAGTGGGGCACCATATATCTGACTCTGCTCCTCACCTGTTTACAGCCCAGTAAGGCTGTACTGATTGCAGAACACCTGCTGTCTCCCGTGTGGTTCTCCTGAGGAACCCGCGGCCGGCTGTCGATGCGTGCACCGCAGAGACAGCAAGGGATCTCCACCTCCCCTGCCCAGCCCTGCTCCAGGCTTGGACCCATCCTGGGGCCGTGGTTCTGCTTCGCGAGAATCAGCCTGCTTGGACCCCCAGGCTGCATCCCTGCGCTGTCACCAACGTGGGCAACTGAGGCGTCAGGGAGGACATTAGCTTGGCCTATCCCCTAACCTCCAGCAGGACAGGTAACCTCCACGAGCCTGTTTACCAGTCTGAAATACAGGGACCACTGGAGCAACAGGAGGTGATTTCATGTGGCTTAGGAGTGAGCATTTTGTTTTGAGTTTATTTATTTAACTAATTCTACTCCCAGAGCGGGGTCCGCCACCGATAGAACCGGCTAGGCACCCCCAGGAGTGAGCATTTTAAAGATGTATAATAAACACTGTACGTGAACCCTGGGGTTCCAGGTAGTACCTCTCCACCTTGAGGTTCCGAGGGGATGAAAACGTTTTAATGCTAATCACAGAGATGGGGCTGGCGAGGCAAAACTGAGCGTAGTGACTGGAGGACGTCTGGGGACGCGCGAGGAATGCTCGGCGCACAGCCGACACTGGGGCAGCTGGGACCGGACGGGGGTCCCCCGGGGTCCCGTCCGCCTCAGCTCTGGGACGCCCGTCCTTCACGCCCCTCGAGCCCAGCCCGTCGCCCCTGTGCCCTGCTGTCGCTCCCGCACTCTTCTGGGAGCGCCTCAGGACCTCTCTCCCCTGGGGCCTCCTCTCCCCTCCTCTCCACTCCCCTCCCTCTGGCACAGGAGACCTCCACACCGAGCCCCCGAGCGGGCCAGCCCCCAGCCCTAGCCGCCCCTTCGCCCCGCCCCACTCCTCGCCCCACTCCTCGCCCCCTCGTTACTTGCTCCGCCCCTCGCCCCGCCGGTTCTAGCGGCGGCCGCCAGGCTACACCCCTCGGGATACCGCCGCGCCCACCAGGACGACGCCCACCGGTTCTCGCGCACCCTCAGACCACGCCCCTTCGGGGTTATCCCCTCCCTTCCCTGACCACGCCCTTCCCGGAGCGAGTTCTCCCAGGACCACGCCCCTCATGAAATCTAGCTCCGCCCCCTGTGCCCTGTGACCACGCCCCCTCAAGAACACACCCTCCTTAATCCCGCCCCTCCCAGGTCACGTTTTCCAATACCGTACCCCTCGGGAACTTCGGACACCCTCTGTGACCACGCCTCTGTCAGATCACGTCTTCCAAGACCACGCCTCTCGGAGTCCCGCCGCGCCCTCCCTTACTGTGTCGGGAGAAGTCGCCTTCTAAGACCACGCCCCTCGTGTTCCCGCCGGGCCCCGGCCACGCCCCTCCGACCTCGTTCTGCCTCGAGGCCCCAGCCGCGATTCCCGGCTGCGCCCGCCGCGACCTCAACCTCCCGGGCGGGATGCGGCCTAGCTGTTCCCGCAGCATATCCAGCCTCCGAGTTTGGGACCCCGGCCCGAATGCGTGGCCCGGAAGGTGCCGCCCATCCTGCCGTCCGCAGGCCTGCACGCGGCCCCGGGCAGACAAAGCAGGGCAGTGCTCAGCTGCTTCCCGAGGAGGAGGAAGAAAACCTCCTCCTCTTCGGGAACTGAGACGCCGGTCGCCCGTGGACCCCCGCCGTCGCGTCCTCCGCGTGCCCCGCCGGCGAGCCGCCTGCACCTGGCTCCGAGTGACCAGGCCGCAGAGCTGGGACACTCTGGGGAGCCCCTGCACCCCCCACTTGCCCGGCTGCAATCCTCAGGCTTTGGCCTTATCTTTACCTAGGGCTCAGCCTCTGCTGGGAGCTGCAAGAAAGGATGAAGGGGTGGCCTCCCAGGTCCCCAAACAGAGGCGCGCCCTTCTGGACACTGCGGAGGGAAGGTGCTGGGGCTGAGCGCTCAGCCAGGTTGTATCCCCGAAGGCCTCGAGGATGGCAGGACTGGAGACACCCCACCAGGCTTCAGGATCAGGTCTTGCTCAGGAACCAGTCCTGCGGAGTGTGGCAGAGATCAGCTGGGAGGTCACTGCAAGGCCTGAGGAGCTGCCCCATGGGAAAGGGAGTCCCAAGTGTTGGAGAATCCAGCTCGTGGGGTCACCAGAGGTGGGCGGGTATTTAGATGACTTTGAGCATGGGTGGGAGCTGGGTTGGGCACCTTACAGGCCCTGCTCAGCTTCTCACATGGTCTGGAGAAGGGACGTGGGAAGGCCTGTGGAGGGGAACCCAGCACAAGTATCCCCTTCAAGAAGGCCTTGCCCTGAGGTTTTAACAGGACCGTTTAGTAAATCAGAGACTTTACCCCCACCTGGCAACTACCTGAGAGAAGGCCGCTTCAAGCGGTCCTCAGCAGAGCAGGGTAATTTTTCCAAGGAAAGGGCACATCCAAAGAGAGGACACTACCTCCTCTCTTAGGGATTTCAGCTAGCTTCTACCTGGGACCTCCCCAGAGCCTCCTTCCCTCCCGCTGCCCTGCCAGGTCAGGGGTGGGGGCTCGGCGGAAGTCTGCCAGTGGTCCCACTGTCCGGAAACGAAGAACAATGGCTTAGCCCAAGAGTTCCAGAAACTTAGTGTTGCAAACGGATGACAGACATGTTAAAGGAGGGTATTTGGTTTCATATCCTGGGCGAACAGAGGTTCTGGATTATCTTCACCATGTGCCAAGCAGCCACACTGTTTTCTTGCTCCTTATCACAGGCACCCTGAGAATTAGGCATCAATCCCCCTTTTTCAGACACAGGGGCACTCAAACTCCCAGAAGTCCCGCAGCCTCACAGTCCCTGCTTCTGAGGAGGCAGGCTGTTTCCAGCTGCTACTGCCTTTACAACACTGGATGGTCTTCTCCTGACTTGTTCAGTTACTAGTTAACATGTTTTTCTTACACACTAAACATTCATAATAACCCTTTAAAATCAAAGTTCTCTGGGGGCGCCTGGGTGGCTCAGTGGGTTAAGCCGCTGCCTTCGGCTCAGGTCATGATCTCAGGGTCCTGGGATCGAGTCCCGCATCGGGCTCTCTGCTCAGCAGGGAGCCTGCTTCCCTCTCTCTCTCTGCCTGCCTCTCCGACTACTTGTGATTTCTCTCTGTCAAATAAATAAATAAAATCTTTAAAAAAAAAAAAAAATCAAAGTTCTCTGTTGCAACAGCTGCTGTGGTTTCTGTCTCCTGACCAATGTGGGGACCAGGAGTGGGGTGTCAGGTGTGACAGCAGCCACACTCCTTCCGAGGCCCACTGGATTCTGGATTCTCGCCCTGTGGGAGAGACAGGGCCATATGGTGGCCTCCGCTGGATCCAGGAAGACAAAAGCCCATCCCCTCACTGTGGTGACTCCCCACAGGCCCCATAACTGGGTCATTCTACCAGCCAATAGGTCAGCTGCTTCTGAGTGAGAAGATATATGGTTAGACCAGTTAATTCCATGGGCACCATGCTTTGCGGCTGTGTTTCTGATGTGACATGACATCCTTGATCAGAAGCCGCATGTTGCATGGAATGTCAGCACAGCCAGTAAGGCCAGCCCAGGCATGGCAGTGGTGGCAGACACCTTGAGGGCAGGAAGGTCGGTTCTGAATCCAGAATCTTTCACAATGGGAATGGTCCTGTGCAATCTGCCTGCTGCTGGGTGGCTGGCAGGCTAGGCCCCCTGCTCAGGCCCACAGCGGGCACATACATCATGGGTGCCACCATGAGCACTGGTGAGGGGGTGCCGCTTGGTTACCTGGGCCCAGGTCCTGCCAAGTGGGGAGAATCTCCTTGACCACTGTCCTTCGGGGCCTCCCTGGACTGGGGTGGGAGGCTCCAGGTGTCCACGGTCCGTCAGGGCCAGCATATCGTGCAGAATCATCTGTAAACAGGACCTGAATTCTTTCCTGCCAGTCAGCTGCTCACAGGAATTTTCTATGAGGTTCTAGGATTAGGGGAGGAAGGGGGTAAGGAAGCCAGAGTCTCTGTGGAAGGCATGTGAGCTGCCTGCTCACACCACTTACTTGTGCCCTCAGAACTCACTGAGGCCCAATCTCAGTGCATTCTACGTGAAAGGAGGTGTGTGCTGTGCGGCCCCATCCTGTGTCCTGGTCAGGAGGCATGGCCACTCGGTGAGCCCCAGTCACACACCCGACTTCCACCGGGGACCCAGATGGAACAAAGCCAGAAGAACGGCGTTCTGCAGAAACACAGGGCTTTGCTCCAAAGCCCGCGGGGTCCACACTGTGGTTCTCCTCCTGGTGCTTCCCGGAGACGTCCTCCAGCACCTGCCCGTGTTGCAAACATGTCTCATGCTTGCTCTGGTCCTCACCTAACGTATTTCTTTAAACTGATTCACGGGCACTTGGGTGGCTCAGTCGGTAAAGCATCTGCCTTCTGCTCAGGTCGTGATCCCAGGGTCCTGGGATGGAGCCTCCTGTCAGTCTCCCCACTCAGCGGGGAGCCTGCTTCTCCCTATTCCTCTGCTCCTCCCCACCCATTGCCCTGTTGGGCTCTCTCTCAAATGAATAAAATCTTAAAATAAATAAATAGACTCACTACTCACTATATTTTACCTAAATTAATGCAACCTCACTTTTAACAATGGTGTCTGTGGCAGGCTAATTCTATTTTTTTCTTGTGTAGAAGTAAAATCAATACTTGAGATTGAAAATGAGAAGTTTTCATGTTGACGTTGTCTTCAGAACCCAGAGCGCTGTGGGGGTGCCCTCAGGGACACACACCTCCAGGGGACAAGGGGCCAGGACAGGCACAGTGGGGCCTGAGGGATACTGGGCGTACTTGCCACCATGATGCTTTTCCAGAACATTGCCACCCCCCCATCAAGAGTGGGGAGTCTAGTTACTGTCCCCTTGTATCCGGACAGGTTTACGACTCTCATATGGTCAGCGGAAGGCTGCAGACGCGACCCCGCGCTACAGAGGGTGACAGGGCAGCCAAGTGGTGAGCTGGAACCAGAGCCACCTTAGGAAATCTGACGCCCTCCCGGGGAATCGGCGCTGCCAGGAGGCTCCAGCAACAGCCCTGTGACCGGGTGTATGGGTGACAGAGGCTCACGTGATTCTAGTCCCCCCCCCCCCATCCCAGCCTGAAGTCCCAGACACCCTGGACTAAAAACAAACTGCCCCATTGTTGTTTTTTGGTTTTGTGTGTTTTCCCAAATCCTGCCCCATGGAAACCGTCTGCATCAAAGAAAAATGCTTGCTTTGTGCCAGCAATTTTGGGGTGGTTTCGTACAGGGACACTTATACCCATATCACCCTTGGTGACAGTGCGGTGACATTCTCAGTGTACCCGTCCTCCCTTTCCACAGCACCTGCCACTCATCCCCACACTGCCCATGAGCTATGGGAAAGCTGCCTCCCGTCAGGGCTTTCCAGGTGGACAGTGAGGCTTAGGACAATGCCGCTCACACAGTTGCCTCAGTTGGACAGCTCAGGGCAGGGACACGTGACTCATTTGGGGCCCCTGATAGTGGAAAGGATGTGTGATGGGTTTCTTTCTTTCTTTCTTTCTTTCTTTCTTTCTTTCTTTCTTTCTTTCTTTCTTTCTTTCTTTCTTTTTAATGTTTTATGTAATCTCTACACCCAGTGTGGGGTTCACACTCACAACCCTGTGTGATCTTCCAATTGAGCCAGCCAGGTGTCCCTGATGGGAACTTTTTTTTTTTTTAAGATTTTATTTATTTATTTGACAGAGATCACAAGTAGGCAGAGAGGCAGGCAGAAAGAGGAAGGGAAGCAGCTCCCTGCTGAGCAGAGAGCCCAATGTAGGGCTTGATTCCAGGACCCTGAGATCATGACCTGAGCTGAAGGCAGAGGCCCACCCCACTGAGCCACCCAGGCGCCCCCCAATGGGAACTTTTAAGAAAAAAATGTCTCTTCAGAGACAGACTCCAAAAGTGACCACCCATACATATATACACAACCCCCGCCTCCCGCAGCTGAAGAAGTGTGAAGCTCCCAGAGGCTTGGCGACCTCATTGTGACTAGCGTTAGGATGAAAGCTGACACTGGAAACCAGATGAGAGGTGGAACACAGAACAACAACAATAAACCAGAATACAGAAGGGAGGGCTATGCTGCTGGATCAAACCCACCCTGAAGCCCTCCTAAGTGACCACAGGCAGAGCCAGGCAGCACGATGTCTTCTCTTAACCGAGGAAATGGGTTAGGAGGAGGCATTAGACTAAACAGGTTCAACAAGAATTCTGGGACTTTTGCTTCAAATGTTAGGACAAGAACATTCTCCATCGGGACAGCTCTGTGCACAAACATGAGCCCTGAACTGTTTCTGTAAAAGGGAAATCACTGGGACGTGCAGAAGTGGGAAGAGCCAAGAGAGCAGTAGACAGGGGCGCCTGGGTGGCTCAGTGGTTTGGGCTGCTGCCTTCGGCTCGGGTCATGATCTCAGGGTCCTGGGATTGAGCCCCGCATCGGGCTCTCTGCTCTGCGGGAAGCCTGCTTCCCTCTCTCTCTCTCTCTCTCTCTCTCTCTGCCTGCCTCTCTGCCTACTTGTGATCTCTGTCTGTCAAATAAATAAATAAAATCTTAAAAAAAAAAATAAAAGAGAGAGAGCAGTAGACAGAAGTAGCCAGAGCCCCAGTGATGTCAGAAGTCTCTGGAAGCCCTGCCCACCTCTGCACAATTTAGTTAGTAAGCAAATAAGGTGCCATGATTTCATTCGTTTCATTATTTATTTTTTAGTTGTTGGAAAGAGGATTTACTTATTTATTTTTATATAAACCGTGTACCCAATGTGGGGCTTGAACTCACAACCCCAAGATCAGGCGTCCCACACTCCTCTCACCGAGCTGGCCAGGTGGCTTTACTTTTTAGAGCAGTTCTAGGTTCCCAGCAAAATGTATGAAGAGCTCCCCTATACCCCTGCCCCCTCCCATTGTCTGATGTCCCGTCCAGCTCACTGTCAGCATCCACACCAGAGTGGGACATCCGTTACAACCAATGACTGTACACAGACACATCATGACTGCCCAAAGTCCCAGAATTGAGCCCTGCATTGGGCTCCCTGCGTGGCAGGGAGTCTGTTTCTCCCTCTGCCGCTAATGCCCTAGTTGACCTTAGGGTTTATGCTTGGCACTGCACATTCTGTCACCCCGAACAGTGTTACGCTCCTAACACTCCTCTGTGCCCCCCCTCATCTCCCTCCCTCAAATCTGATTTTTTTTTTTTTGCCTCCATAGCTTTGCCTCTTCCAGAATGTCAAAGAGTTGGAATCATACAGCATACAGCTTTTTCGGATTGGCTTCTTAGTACTGTGCATTTTGGGTTCCCCCATGTCTCTTTTGTGGCTGGATGACTCCTTTCCTGTCAGTGCTGAACAATAAGATTCCACTGTCTGGATGCACCTCGGTTCGTGTATCCATTCACCCACTGAAGGACGTCTTGGCTGCTTCAGAGTTTTTGTAGTTATGGATAAAACTGCTGTAAACATCCATGTGCAGGTTTTTGTGTGGACCTAAGTTTGCAACACCCTCTGGGAAAAAAACAAAGTGTTTCATATGGTAAGAATCCATTTAATTTTGTTTTGTTTTTGTTTTTGTTTTTAAAGATTTTATTTATTTATTTGCACAGAGAGAGAGATCACAAGTAGGCAGAGAGGCAGGCAGAGAGAGAGGAGCAAGCAGGCTCCCCGCTGAGCAGAGAGCCCGATGCGGACCTTGATCCCAGGACCCTGGGATCATGACCTGAACCGAAGGCAGAGGCTTAACCCACTGAGCCACCCAGGCGCCCCAAGGATCCATTTAATTTTGTCTCTCTCTCTTTTTTTTTTTTTTTAAGATTTTATTTATTTGTCAGAGAGAGGGAGAGAAAGCGAGCACAGGCAGACAGAATGGCAGGCAGAGGCAGAGGGAGAAGCAGGCTCCCTGTCGAGCAAGGAGCCCCTTGTGGGACTCGATCCCAGGACGCTGGGATCATGACCCAAGCCGAAGGCAGCTGCTTAACCAATGGCGTCCCCGATTTAATTTTGTAAGGAACTCTCAGACTGTCTTCCAAAGTCTTCCAATGAACCATTTTGCATTCCCACCAGCGACAAATAAGGGTCCCTGTTGATCCACACTGTTGCCAACATTTGGTGTCACTGGCATTTTGGATTCTGGCCATTCTAATAGGTGAGCAGTGTGTCTTCTTGTAATTTGCAATTCCTACTGATAGATGATGTGGAGCATATTTTCATATGCTTTCTTGCCATCTGTGTCTCTTCTCTGGGGAGGTGTCTGTCCAAATCTTTTGCCTATTTATTAAACTGCTGATTAATTTTCTCATTGTTGAGTTTGCAGAGTTCTTTGCTTATTTTATTTTTTTGACAGAGAGAGAGACAGTGAGAGAGGGAACACAAGCAGGGGGAGTGGGAGAGGAAAAAGCAAGCTTCCCACTGAGCAGGGAGCCTGACGCAGGGCTCCATCCCAGAACTCTGGGATCATTACCTGAGCCGAAAGCAAACACTGCACTGAGCCACCCAGTCGCCCCTCTTTGCAGATTTTGGATAACAGTCCTTTATCAGGTGTGTCTTTTGCAAATATTTTCTCCCAGTCTGTGGCTTCTCTTCTTGCTCACTTGATGGTGTCTGTCATAGAGCAGAGTGGGGTTTTGTTTTTATTTTTTAATATTTATTATATTTATTTAAGAGTGGGGGAGGGGCAGAGGGCAAGGGAGAGATCTGCACTCCCCAGGTGCCTCACAGAACAGAAGTTTTTAATTTTAATAAAGTCCACCTTATTAATATTTCTTTCGTGGATCATGATGCTGTACCTAACAGTCATCACCGTACCTAAGGTCCGCTAGGTATTCTTCTCTGGTATCTTCTAGAAATTTTATAGTTTGACATTTTATATTTCGGTCTGTGATCCAGTTAGAGTTAATTTTGGCGAAGGGTATAGGCTCTGTGTCTAGATTCTCTTTTCTGTGTACGGATGTCCAGTTTGTCCAGCACCATTTGCTGAAAAGCATAATTTCATTTTAGTGTTTGAGTTTAAACGGTCCTTATCCATGAAGCATGGGTTCCAAGACCTCCAGTAGGTGTCTGAAACCATAGCTATTGAGCCCTGCAGAGACTTTTTTTTTTTCCTCCTATACATTACACACCTATGATCAAGTTTAATTTGTAAATCAAGCATAGTAGGGTTCTCAGTCGTTAAGTGCCTGCCTTCAGTTCAAGTCATGATCTCAGGGTCCTGGGATCAGGTCCTGGGATTGAGCCCCCAATCAGGCTCCCTGCTCAGCAGGGAATCTGCTTCTCCCTCTGCCGCTGCTGCTCTCTCTGCTTGTCCTCTCTCTCTGTCAAATAAATAAATAATATCTTTAAAATATATGCATAAATTAGGTGCAGTAAGTAACTAACAATAATAACTAAGAATAAAATAGAACAATTATTACACAGTGTAATAAAAGTTATGTGATTATGGTCTTTCTCTCTTTCAAACTATCTCATTGTCCTGTGCTCCCCTTCTTGTGATGATGTGAGCTGATAAAAAGCCCACGTGGTGAGCTGACGCATGCAGGTGACCTAGCATTAGGCTACCCTTGACCTTCTGAGGCTAAGTCAGAAGAAGGATCATCTGATCCTAGCTGCGATTGACCACAGGTCACTGAGGCCACGGAAAGTGAAACTGTGGACAAGGAGGGACTCTTGTACAGTAAAAATTGACCCTCTTCTCACTCCTGAGGGCGTCATCATACATGCGGATTCATGTAACCATCACCGTGATGAGAATGCAGAATGGCCCCACCCCCGCCCAGTCCCTCACACCTTCCCTCCCCGACAGTCATGCCTTCCCCGGGATGCCATCTGCGTGGGTTCACATAGCACGTGGCTGCGCAGCAGCACAGTGCCGCGGAGACCCGGCTGCCTCAGTGCCTGTGACAGCCTCCATCACATCTGCTGAGCAGGGCTCTAGGGGCCAATCAGCTGGGTCGTTGATCTGTGCATATGAAGGTTCCCATGAGCATTGGTGTACAGGTTTTGCATGAATATAAAGAAAAAAGGAAGAGAGAGAGAGAGAAGGGAGGGACGGAGGGAGGAAGAAAGAAAGAAGGAAAAGAAGTTGGGGTTCTCGGGTGCAGTGGACTCCCATGTCTAGGACCTGTCTCCCCCTGTGTTCCAAGCAGCCAGCCCCCAAAATACTGTCCCTTCCTAGGCGCTGAGAGCAAGTAGGCTCCATGGAGTTGCAGTGGCTTTGAAATATGCCCACAGATTTTTCGACGCCCCCCCCCCAATCAAAAGTAGAGATTTGAGCACGGACCATCCTCAGCACATGGCTTGTGCTGAACAGATGTGGCAGGAGAGAAGCTATGGGATTCCAAGGTGACATTGGAACAGGCGATTGCTTCAGTGCAGCCCCCCCCCCCCCCACCGCAGGCCTGCTCCCAAGGCCCGAGCCCCAGGCTAGGAGAAGCTCCAGCAGCCATGTAGAAAGGCCTGGTGGAGGTGTTTGGCCCCTGGTGCCAGGGCGGTCCCAACCAACGCCCCGTGTGCGTGTGACAGAGCGGCGGTGGTGATTCCAGCCACCAGCCATTGAGTCCAGTCCTGAGCTGACACCGCAGAGGGGGACCCAGCTGTCCCCACCCAGCACGGCCCCAATAGCATATTTGCAAGCACTGTCAGCTGTGTCATTATTGAATACTAAGGTCTGGGGTGTTTATTCTGCAGGAACAGATAACTGGAGCAGGAACCCCGTTCTGTCCCCAGACCCTGTCCTCTGGGTCTCCCCATCTGCTGGGCACCCAGCATAGCCTCCTCAATGACACCAGCTCTGAGAATGCTAACGCCAGAAAGGAGGAAGGGGTAACTTGCTATTTAGGCCCCCCTCAACCTTCCTCCTCTCCGGTCACGGAGTTCAGGTTAGCACCCGTGGAGGCCATGTTTGCTGGCATTCATTACAGACAACGCAACGGGAGCAGAAGCAATGGTGCCTTGTGTCCCAGCCTTGGGCACCTCCTCTTCTAAATGCTTCCCTTCTCGAGAGCTGAGGTCCCAGCTGCA
Source organism: Mustela nivalis (assembly GCF_964662115.1). NCBI lineage: Eukaryota > Metazoa > Chordata > Mammalia > Carnivora > Mustelidae > Mustela > Mustela nivalis. The sequence goes on along the minus strand of NC_139035.1, from coordinate 29,151,257 downwards.
AATTCGGATGATCATCTAGGGGATGGAGGGACAATGGCATCTTGGCAGCCCAGGTCCCTGGATGACCTGTCTTGAGCCACTCTGCCCCCCTTGGCATTGGTACAGGACACAGACAGAAACTTCTGTTTTGAATGACTGTATGGGTGTTTCTTTGTTACAAGAGCTTAGCCTTGTGCTTGTTTCGGCAGCACATATACAACAGCTTAGCCTGGACCCGAATAACCCTGGAAGTGAGAGTCTCAAGCCCTGTGACTTCACCGTCCCTGAGCCAAGGGTACAGGAGAGCCCGGCTACTTCCCTAAAATGGGACCATAAAAACACTGGCAGGAAAAAAACAATCAATATTCAGGAAAATATCCTGCTACTTAGAACAGGATACTCACACCAGAGCGGGCCCGGGGGGGCTGTGGGAAGCTGGGGCGGGGGGGAGAGTGCCTTCAGATGGAACTATGGGGAGACTCCTGTAAAGGCAGAGATATTAAATCAAAGGTGGGATTTGGATCCTCAGCAAAGGGGTTTAGGCAGTTCAGATCAAGGAAAGAGAGGCCAAGGGCAGAAGCGGGAGAGTGCTAGGCACTTCGCAGAGATGCTGAAGAGACGGTACATAGTTCAAAGAGACAGCTACACAGAAGCCAATACTTTGGGACTTAAATTCAACATGGCAAATCCTAAAAGATTCTTTCCTGTTTCTATTAGATAACTGTCTGCAAACAAATCTTTCCTTGATGAGAAGCTTAAACATAATTACACCTAGTCTATTACATGCATATTTCATTGCTTTATTAAATCCTTCAAACAACATAGCTCTTGGAGGTATAATTTTCCTCTTTCCAACATTATCTCACGACAGAAGGAATGAACCATAAGCTTCAGATAGTCTTTCCAAAGACCCCTTAGTCGGAAAGATCTACAGTGACACCGAGGGGCGCCTTAGGGTCGTAGCCTATGGAAGCAATGGGGGTGGCACACTGCTCACATGCTCCACCCACCTTCTTCTCCTAACCTACCTTCCCACCACAAGCCATGGCATATCCGCCTAGCCTGGACCGTAGCAGTACCCCACTCCTCAGGCTCCCCCGATTGGACCAGAGGTGGACAGGTAAGTCAGGCAGGGCCAATTAGAGTCATTTCCTGGGATCCACACACAGCCAGCAGAGAAGAGAGATCCGCAGAAACCTAAGGGTGTCCACTCCCACTTCCAAGGGCGGGCAGCTCTTCCTCCAGGCCAATGACCTGTTCCCAGATCCCTTTCCACCACCGTGCCAGTAAATGCCCTCTGAGCTGGATTTCTGCCCAGCTGGCCACTGCCCAGAGCCCGTCACTGGCAACCATGAATCCTGACTCACCAAGCGTGAACCTAAATGTCGTATCTGACAAATGTAAGATGCCCTCGATGGTGAAATACTAGTATTTCGCCCGGGGCTGAGAAAGGGGGAAACGCGGTCAAGTAGCTTGACAAGTCATTGACTACAAGATGCATCCTGGTTTCAGAAACAGAAAATGTGAAAAAAGGGACTTTGGGGAACTGATAAAAAGTGTAGTGGCTGTGAGCCCTTGGACTCTTACTGATTGTCCATGATCCTCAGGGTGATAAGACCCACGACTCAGGATTGCGAGGATGGAAATAACGGATCCAAAGTAGCTACACACACGGGTTCTCAGCAGCCTTATTCAAAGGCGCCCCAAATCGGAAACACCTAGATATCCATCCCCTGGTGGACGGATAGGCAGAATGTGGTCTAGCCACTGTGCGCAGACCCATGGCTAGGCTGTGGAGAAGCCTCGAAAACGTTCCACACTGGGAAAGAAGCCAGACACAAGAGACAGTACACAGTATGGTTGATTTATGTGAAATATCCGGAAAAGACACGTCTATAGAGACAGAAAATGGATGAGTGCTTGCCTGGGGCAGGGAGAAAGGAGGCGTTAGGGATCTTATCCTGGTAGTGGACACCGAAGTCATTAGCGATGACTACACAACCGGGTGAATTTACTAAAAAGTCATTGAGTTGACTGGAAATGAGTGCAGGAGACAACATGTGAAATATGACTTGACAAAGTTATTTTTTAAAAATAGATATCAAATGTCAAGAATAGACTGCCTTTCCTGGTCAGTGGGAGTGGGAAAGGTGCTGGTCTTTACATTCTGCTCCTAGGAGGGGGGGCAGAGGGTACCCAGAGGAAGCGCGGCTTCTAGAAAGGACTCTGATCAGAGACAGCAGAAAGCAGAGTGAAGAGACCCTCAGTCCCCTCATTCCTCCACCCACCGCCCCCATCACACACAGACCAAGAGGTGAGTGACCTACAGGGTCTCAGATCTGTCCCAGACGCAGTCAAACTCACAGAAATACAAAGAAACTAGGCTGATTTCACATCCTGCATCCCCAAGACTCTTCAATTCAGCCAAACCCTACGCTTGTCCTCTTCCCTCCTCACCCTCGGGGGGCGAGGGGCGAGGGGGCAGAAGCCTTCTATGGATCCTGAGCTATCCATCAGCTTAGTGACCGTCAGCGTGTCAAGATGCCCAAAACACGTGACCATAGCCCCAGAAGAACACTTCTTATTAATTTATTTATTTGACAAACAGAGATCACAAGTAGGCAGAGAGGCAGGCAGAGAGAGAGAGAGAGAGGAGGAAGCAGGCTCCCTGCTGAGCAGAGAGCCCCATTCGGGGCTCGATGTGAGGCTTGATCCCAGGACCCCGAGATCATAACCTGAGCCGAAGGCAGAGGCTTTAACCCACTGAGCCACCCAGGCACCCCCAGAAGGACACTTCTAAGAAGGCTCTCCAGCACAAGGTGGGGACTCAGTGGGCCCCTCCCTGCCTCCCCAGCGGTCGAAGACCTGACCTCCCCTCCCCACCCCTGCCAGGTCTGCTGGACAGAAATGTGGGCTTCCGGGTCAGACAGCCTGTCAGTCCTGTGACCTGGGGCATTCACTTTGGGAGCCACTGCCCAGAACTCCAGGGCTCAACACCCCGACATGGCCTCTGGGAGTGGAGCATCACTGAGCAAGTTGTCACATCTGTAAAATGGAATGATAATAGTTGTCTGCCTTCCACAGGGGTTGTTGTGAAGTTTTGGTGCCTTCCTTGGGAAGAACGTCTTTACATCTTTGCAGTTTTCAGTGGCCTTGCATGCTCTCAGGACAAGGTGACAGAGGCCAGGTAGGCAGTCACAGGCCGGCCTGAAGCTGCTAGTGGGGCAGGACATCACCCCCCCTCCCCGGGCCCATGCTGGCCCTGAAGTTCCTGGGGCACCTGACCCTGGCAGCCACCCCCTGCCTACGTCTGTCCTCTCCCTCACCCACCGTCTCACTGCCACTCAGCTTCTGCCCCTTTTAAAGCCTGTCTCACCTCCAGAGCCTCCCTGACTTCAGGCCTCTTGGCTCTGCCTCTGGATGACAGGATGGCCCAGGGCGGCTGAGGGCTGACGTCAAGCATAGAACCATTCCCCTCCAGGCTCCTGGAGAGACAAGCCTTAGATGCTGTGGCAGAAGTTGCTGGTGGCCTCCCCAATATGCGCTGGTCCCCTCTCCCTTGGTCATCAGCCCTCAGATAGTTGGTGAGGGCCAAGACTGAAATCTCCACTCCTGCCTCCCATGATGGTATGGGTTGCTGGGTGGGGCTTCTCTCTTAAGGGGGCCCCTTGACCCTTTGCACCTTCCTCCTTGCAGGAACTGAGAGTCAAGTGTTGGAGCTCCTGCAGCCCCCTTGTGGCACAAGGCAGCCTTGAGAGTGAAAGCCATCATTGAACAGTGAAGCTGCCATCCAATCAAGGGGTTTGTATGTAGGAGACAGACACTCATAATTCCATTTGACTCCACTGTTTTACACAAGATACGTCTTCCTGAACACTGCCTGGCAAATAAAATGTTCACTCATTGACTTTCACATAGAGGATCCTCTGTCTTAAATAAGTCTCCCTAAAATACTCCATGCACATCATATTTTTACAGGTCCAGGCGCAGTTTGCCGTTGACTGACTTGGTGCATCTTGGAGCCGCCTGTGGAAGGCAGTATATTCAGCAGGCAGTGACGTCTAACCAGAGCTGTTTTGAGGTTTTCAAATTTGTCACTCCTCACTCAGTTGCGTAATGACTAGTAAACAACACTTGAAAGTCCCAAAGAGCCACTTGAAAGAGAAGAATCTTTTTGTCAGATCAGTGTCATTCCTACCCCTGATGTGTTTTGTGACCTTGCATTTTTTAGAGCAGTGACTGCTGCGGACTGTGCCCTAGAGGATGGGGCCAGTGTCCAGGGAAGAGATGGCTTTTGAGGCAGGCTTTGCTGGCCCAGGGGACGCCACACCAATGGGCTGACCCGAGATCCCCCCAGTCCTCCTCCTTCCAAGGGTAGGAATCCCCACACTTGAAACCGCTGCTGAAAGCCAGGTGGGTAGGAGGGGCGCAGACAGCGCCTGAGAGCAGGTGCATTCAGGGCCTGAATCTGGCCTTGGATGGGTCCCTGGGGACCTTCTCCCAGGAGACAAGGGTCTCTGTCCTCCCCAGTACATTCATGGCCTGGGGTGTTGTTAATAAGCATTTGAAAGGGTCTGAGGTCAAGTCCATTTAGGAAAAGTGCCTACGGCTGATCTGACTACTCTGGGCCTTGCTTGCCTCAGTCCCATAGGTAGGACGCCTGTGTGAGCCAGCACAGAGGATTCTTATCCTCGAGTGGACGTACTGGGAGACGCTAGGTTAAGGCACCGCTTCTTCCAAAGGCCCAGCTCCGTTTCATTACCGCCTAGGGGGCACTGTGCTGGGCTCTGGGGAGCGCTGGTGGAGTCCTCCAAGACCTAGTCTGAGGGGGAGAGAGGATGGCAAGGTGGTGGGAGGGAGGCTGGTAAGATACTCAGCATCAGCTACAAAGTCCCGGCCAGCCAGAGCAGGACTTAGAAATCGGATGTCTTAGCGACGGGGAGCGCTGGTAGCCTGCACCCTCCCCAGCACACTCCCAGAAGGGGGATGGGAGGGAGGATGGGGCAGGACATTCCCCGTGTGGGCAGGGCCACAGGCCCGCCTCGGCGGGCCAGAAGAGGAAGTGACCCTAGAGGTGGGAAGGGGCGGGACCAGCGCTGCCGGGGAGGAGGAGGAGAGGAGGAGAAGAGAGGAGGGAGTTGGAGGGGAGGGGAGGGGAGGAGGAAGGGAGGGCCCTGGGGTGTACCCGAAGCAAAGGAGAGATGCTACTTCCTTTCCGGTTGCTGCTTCCTAGGCTTGTCCTAAAAAAGAGCAGTTCTGGCCGGGGCGGGGTGTGGGGTGGGGGGGGGCGCTTTCCTGGCTCCGTCAGTTGACCCTGGGACTCGATCTATGGGTTGTAAGTTCCAGCCCCTCCTTGAATGTAGAGATGATTTAAAAATAGAATCTTTTTTTTTTTTTTAAGATTTATTTATTTATTTGACAGAGAAAAAGAAAGAGATTGCACACAAGCTGGGGGAGGGGCGGGGAGAGGCAGAAGCAGGCTCCCTGCTGAGCAAAAAGCAGGATGCAGTACTCGATCGGAGGAACCTAGAATAATAACCCGAGCTGAAGGCGGTCGCTTAACGACTGAGCCACCCGGGAGCCCCTTAACAATAAAATCTTAGGGAAAAAAACAGAGTGGGCGGGCAGTATTGGCAGGTGGGAGCCCCCATCTGGAGCCTGATTAGTGGCTTCAGGTGGCACCTGGACAGAACAGCTTGTGAGCTGCCTCAGCCACCTCACCTGCCTGCTGGCCTCAGGACCCAAACGCTCCGTGCCTTCCTTCTAGTACCTACGGAGGCTTCTGGGCCCGGCCAGGCAAGGCCTCTGCTCCCCATCCACTCAAGGACGGGGCTTCAGCAGCTCTCCAGTGTCCTCTGGCCATCCCAGTCAGCAGAGACAGTGCTGCCATTTCTCCCAGCTGGAAGAGAGCGTGTCCAGCTCAAGTCCCTCCTCAGCCACCCTTCTCTCCTCCCTGTACAGCAAAACCTGGTGTCCCTCCTCCTCCCTTCTCTCCTAAACTGCTGCGCCTTCAAAACTACACTCTTGCCAATGTCACCAGTGACATCCCATCTTGTAATTGACCTTGCAGCAACCCTTGATGGGAGGCTCACTCCCTCCTCCAGTGACACCCTCTTTTAGGGTTTTGCAGGACCCCACACCTGCCTCTCTGCTTATTCCAGACTTTCTGTCCATCCGTCCTCATTTCATGAGCTTCTGTGTTGGGGGTATCCCTGGCTCTCCATCCGTGGACCCCCCCTTCTCTCTCCAGAGTCCCTCCCTGGATGGGCACCAGCCAACACCAGTTTAAGATGAACCATATATATATATACATATATATATGTATATATATATAATGGAATACTACTCAGCCATCAGAAAAAAGAAATCTGCCCTTTGCAATAAGGTGGATGGAACTAGAGAGTGTTATGCTAAGCAAAATAAGTCAATCAGAGAAAGACAATTATCACATGATTTCACTGATAGTGGAATTTAAGAAACAAAATAGGGGAAGAGAGGAAAAAATAAAACAAGACTAAATCAGAGAGGGAGACAAACCAGAGCAGACTCTTTTTTTTTTTTTTTAAAGATTTGATTTATTTGACAGAGAGAGAGAGATCACAAGTAGACAGAAGCAGGCAGAGAGAGAGGGGGAAGCAGGCTCCCTGCTGAGCAGAGAACCCAATGTGGGACTCCATCCCAGGACCCTGAGATCATGAGATCATGACCCCAGCCAAAGGCAGAGGCTTAACCCATTGAGCAACCCAGGCACCAACATAGCAGACTCTTAAGCATGGGAAAAAAACTGAGGGTTGCTGGAGGGGGGGGGGGCTGGGGGAATGGGGTAACTGGGTGATGGGCACCATCACATCAGGGTACCTGATGTAATGGGCACTGGGTGTTAAATAGACTGATGAATCACTGACCTCTAACTCTGAAACCAATAATACATTATATGTTAATTGAATTTAAATAAAAATTAAAATAAAAAAAATAAAAATTTTCTAGTAGCCATTTTTATTTATTTATTTATTTTTAAGATTTTATTTATTTGACACAGAGACAGCAAGAGAGGGAACACAAGCAGGGGGACAGGGAGAGGGAGAAGCAGGCTTTCCACTGAGCAGGGAGCCAGACTCAGGGCTCAGTCCAAGGACCTTGGGATCAGGACCTGAGCGGAAAGCAGGCGCTTAGCTGACTGAGCCACCCAGGTGCCCCTAGTAGCCATTTTTAAAAGTGAAAAAGAACAGGGGAAGTTAATTTTAGTAATATATTTATTAACCCTAGATAGCCCAACCGGTACTGTTTATTTTTTTCCTTCTTTTTCTTTTCTTTTTTTTTTTTTAAGATTTTATTTATTTATTTGTCAGATAGAGAGAGAGAGTGCTGGGGAGGGACTGGCAGAAAGTCTGGAAGAAGCAGAGAGGCAGGTGTGGTGTTCTGCAAACCCCTAAAAGTGGGTGTCACCAGGAAGACAGGTCTCTGCAAGGTCAATTAGAAGACAGGATGTCACTGGTGACATTGGCATCCCCAAATAGTATCATTTATACATATAGTCAATGTAAAAATTATTAGATATTTTACTTTGTTGTAGTAAATCTTCAAAATCTTGTGTGTATTTAACACCTACACTCTCAATGTGGACACCAAATTTTCATTGGAAATTCTTTTTTTTCTTTCTTTTTTTTTTTTTTTCCTTAGTAATCTCTACACCCAAAGCAGGGCTTGAACTTAAAACCCAGAGATCAGGGGCACCTGGGTGGCTCCGACATGAAGCATCTGCCTTTGCTCAGGTCATGATCTCAGAGTCCCGGAAGGGAGCCCCATGTTTGGCTTTCTGCTCAGCCTGAGTCAGCTTCTCCATTTCCCTCTCCCCTTCTCCCACTCATGCTCTCCCTCTCAAATAAATAAATAAATAAATCTTAAAAAAGAGAAAAAAGACCCTGAGATCAGGAGTGTCACATGTTCTTCTCACTGGGCCAGCCAGGCAGGTCCCTCATCCCTGAAAGTTCTTTTTTTTTTTTTTTTTAAATTCTTGATCCGTATTTAGATTTCATAAGCTTTAGAGTAAAAAAGGAGATTTACACATGCAAATGTTTTCATACACACACATTTTCCAATGATTGAATCATGTTATTGGTTTTTTTTAATTAAATTAATTAAAATGAAATCTTTAGTTCTTCGGTTGCACAATCTCCACTAATTTCAAGTGCCCGGTAGCCACACGTGGCTGGTGGCTACTGTCCCGGATTGCTCAGAGCTAGATCATTCCGGAAATTGTGGCTGTCCCTGCTGGTGACTTCCCCCTATTTATCGTCCAGCCTGCGCATCTCTGCCTTGCAGACCCGTCTGACCGGTGCCTACTCAACCCCGCAATGGGACATCTAATGGGTGCCTCAAACCTAGCTTGTTCCAAACTGGGCTCCTGTTGTCTCCCACCCCACCGTCCTCCCCGCCCCACACCGCCCCGACCTAGCAAGGCCAGTTTTCTCTCTCGGTTAATGGCAACAACTCTCTTCCTATTGCTCAGGCCAAATCCTTACTCTTCTCCTTAACTCCTTTCTCTCTCTCCCACCGCCTCTCAGGCCCGGCAAGAAATTCTGTTGGTCTCTCCCTCAGGACATTTCGAGGATCCCAAGGCTCCTCCCGACCCGTCCCCCTCCTTGGCCACGCCCCATCAGCTCTGCCAGGTTGAGGATTTGTCCTGACCACGTTCTGTGTGGTCTCGCAGCTCCTGGCCCTGCTCCAACAGCTAGCTGTTCCCACTCACTCAGCACTTCTGGGAAAAAAAGTCACACTAGTCCCTCCTCTGCTCAGAACCCTGCATGGCTCCCATCTCCCCCGGGAGAGGAGCCCGAGTCCTTACAAAGGCGCACGAGGTTCTCCAACGAGTGACCAACCCCGCCCCCGCTCCTGCCTCTCCATCCCGGGCTTCTCAGGGGCTTCCTCTTGCAGCCACATTTGCCACCCCCTCCCCACGCTGTCCCGGAGCGCAGAAGGCCGCCAGATGTGTCTGTCGGACTGGCTCGAACTCCGTGTCGCTTTCCCAGTCCCTGATCCAGAACCCACCTCTCCCAGACATTTTGTCTCCTGCTCCCCTGCTATTTTTTTTTCTTAGCCCTTACACTACGTAACATGTTCTGTATTCTGAGGCTATTCCGTCTCTTCCATTACTGTGTTTAAGCTCCAGGAGGGATGGGGTGGGGTGTGTGTGTGTGTGTGTGTGTGTGTTTGTCTTTGCTGCTCGAGCCCCAGTGCCCAAATTGATGTTTGGAATTTATAAGGCCTTGCATCCATATTTCAACATGAACGAATGAATGACTTCCAGGCAGGGGGAAAAGTTGGAGCAAATCCAGGGGCAGCTGCTCCCCCAGCCGGAAGCTGGGGCTGGGGCCCGGCCGCGCCACCCGCGGGCCGCCTGGGCAATGCTCTCTGCGGACGGGCTGCGGGTGCGGGGAGCCTGGGCGCCCCGGAGAGCCGCGGATTTGGAACTGCTGTGGGAAAGGCGGAGGCCGCTCTGCTTCCTCCCGGGCCAGCGAATCCCGGCCGATCCCGGGGGTCCGGGAACTCGGAAAGAGCAGAGCGCGTCAAAACGCAAGGTGGTGGTGGTGGGGGGGTTAAGATCATAAAGGACGAACGGCCCCTCGGGCGGGCGCGGAGGGCAGACCCGGCTTTGTCCCGGGAGGAGGAGCCGCGGACCCCAGCCGCGCGCGTCGCGGGCCAGCCTGGGCGCCCCTCACCGTCCCCCGCCCCGCAGAACCGCCGCCCGCGACCGGCGCCCTGGCGGTCTGGTCGGGGGGCGACGAGGCTGGGGCGGGAGGCCGAGGTTGCGCAGCGGCGCCTACATACACTCGGTCTTCCATCCCGCCCGCGGGCCTCCCGGGCGGTGCAGGCCGAGCGGCCGCCGTTTGGAGCCGGGCGCCCGGAGCCTCGGGAGCGCGCGGGGCCCGGGGAGTAAGGCGCGGGGTCCCGGGAGACGGGCGCCGGGCTGGGGGAGGAGGGAGCGGGGAGGCCCCGGGAGGAGGGCGCGCGCCCCGGCGGTGCTTACAAAGAAGCGCCCCTTCCCGGGGCGCCCGGGAACCGTGCCAGGCTTCCCGGCCTCCTGACCTCGGAGCGGCGCAGTATTTATTTATCTTGGCGGAGGAAGGCGGGGCCTCTGTCAGGGAGACGAAAATCTTTCCAGGAAGTTTGTACCTATTAATACTCGAGTTGCTGGCAGCTGCCTGCAGCCCCGGGGCCGGGGGACAGCCTGGTGTGCTTCCCGGGCCCGTTCTCGTCCGTGGGAGGCTGGGGCGGCGGGACCCGCGTGGGGCTCAGGCTTTCGGGAACCGCGCGCCGTGGGGAGACAGGGGCCCCGGGGCTGCGACAAGAGCGGGGGGCGGCGGAGAGAGCTCCTGGGCCACCAGCTGTGGGCGATTAGGGGGCGGGGGGCGCAGGAACGGCGGCGCAGGGAGCCCCAGCTAGGATGGACGGACCGCGTTCCTGGGGCGCCCGCGACAGTGTGGCCCAGAGGTCCGGAAGCCCGTCCTGACCTTGGCGCAGCCACACGGCCGGCGGGCGTTGCAGACCTTAAAAAGCTCGCGTGGTCTTCCCAACCACCTTGAGAGCTCACCGTTAGCTCCGGTCTAAAGAAGTGGAAAATGGAGCTCAGAGACGTTAAATAAGCTGCTCCAGGTCACAGCGCCGCTGCCCAAGCGAGGTCCCAGGTTTTTGACATCTGCCTTGCAAGACAGGGTCCCTTTGGAAGGAAATGCGCCAGATTTCTTCCCACAGTGTCCACCAACAGAATCGCCCCCTAAAGGGGGACCACGGAATCAGGAGGCACCGCGGGGCTGGCGATCCGGCTGCCCGCCTCTGTCACCCGAGAGAGGCCTGCTCGGGCTTTCAGCCAATCGCACACCCGGAGCACCGATCACTTCAACTCGATTTGTAACTCCTCTCCCGTGCGAGTGTAGGTAGGATTCGAAGCGGTTGACATAGGCACTTATGGAGTGTGGGTTCCCGACAAGGACACTTCCAGTGCTAACGAACTGTCTCCTGGTGAGAAGGGAAGTCATCACATTGTCTCTTCACCAGTATTCCGAAGGAGCCCTGGACACAGGGGATCCTCCCCCGTCAGGAGTATCAGCTCCACCTGCGCGGGGACTCTGTCCCACTCCGCGTGGAGGTAGGTCCCTACTCCAGGGCCAAACTCGGAAACACTTGGACAAAAGGAAATTTGTCTCATGAACCTTCTCACTGTGGTCGCCAGGGTCCCCTCCCCCACCGCCCTCTGACCCCCTCCTCGGCCACTCATGTTTCTCCCGGCTGGCGGGAGAACCAGAGAGAAGGAGATGACAGATTCAGGCGTCTTAAGGTGGGACTTGCTGTCAAGAAACTCTTCCCCGACCCGCTTTCCAAGGAAAGAGCGCGATGGCGCGCGCGAGCTCACGGAGATCTGGGTGCCACATGTGCTCCCGGGCCGCCGGGCTTGGGGATCAGCCGGGGCGTCTCAGCCCTCTGCTGGCTACAGTCAGCAGCGGAGGCTTTCTGGAAGCTTAGGTCCTCAGGCATGGCTGCCTCGAGCTTTCTTCCCCTGGCCCGAGCCAGACCCAAAGAGCCCTGCTTCTGTTCGCATTCGTGCTGCCAAGCGTTCCGGGAGGAGTTGGGGAGGGGTCCTCTCCCCGCTTGGGTGGGCCAGGCCCGCCAGCTGCCTTCACTTTTGGCTGCAGAAAGCCTGCCAGGCTGCACCGCGCAGGGGCCTGGAAGCGTGACTGGTAACATCAGCTATTATAATGCAGAGTTAGGCACACAATCCTTGCTAAAAATAAATACAAAGGAAAACCCCAAAGTAGCTAAGCCTATTTCAATACCTTTTATTTTTCTTGTTCCTGGTTCTTTTGTCTTTCCCTTGCAACTTTGGAGGCGCATTTCACACGGGGCCCACCCTGAGTGTTGACGGGGCTCCCACCCTGGTCCCAGGGTGGTCGCACAGCCCAGACTTGATCGTGCGTGAGAACAGTCGGAGGGAATAGAGGGAAGAGAAGAAAGCAGATCCCACAGCTATTTCTCGGTACAATTTGATGGCGTCTCTTCTGAGACCTGATAACTAAAAGGATGGGCCCTATTCCCACCGCCCCTGCCCCAGCTCTCTAGGAGGGAATGGATGTTTGCAAAGCACCTTTTTTTTTTTAACTTTGTGATATTTTATTTATTTATTTGAGAGATTGAGAGAGAGCATGAGCAGGGGCAGAGGCAGAGGCAGAAGCAGACTCCCTGCTGAGCAGGGAGTCCAACATGGACAGACCTGTCCATGTCCATGCGTGACCTGAACAGAAGGCAGACGCTTAACAGCCTGAGCCACCCAGGTGCTCCAGCAAAGCACCTTCTTAAGAAATGGCTAGCAGAATGCCTTCCTCTAGGGGACAGAACAACCCCGAGGAAATTTTTTCCCTCTCTCCTCCTAGACTCTTAGGCTGGTCTAGTAATCAAATTGACATAAGATAGATTAATGGGAGAAAAACAAATTTAATTATGTATGGACAGGGTCCCTTGAGGCTTCCACACATCCCAGAGCAAAGGAAGGAGGTGGAAGCTGTGCTCCAGAGGGGAGGAGGGTGATTCACAGGGCAAGAGAGCAGGTATTTGGTAATTGGGTTGTTGCCCTCATACAGATAGGTCTTTCAGATAAAAAGTTATCTCTGGTAACAGATATCCTTCTGGGCCCTACCTAAAAATTTTCAAGTAATTGAGAGCTAATAGTTTTTCTTTTGCCTTTTTTTTTTTTTTAAGATTTATTTATTTATTTATTCATTTGACAGAGAGAGAGATCACAAATAGGCAGAGAGGCAGGCAGAGGGGGAGGGGGAAGCAGGCTCTCTGCTGAACTGAGAGCCCAATGAGGGGCTTGATCCCAGGACCCTAAAACCATGACCCGAGTGAAAGGCAGAAGTTTAACCCACTGAGTCACCCAGACGCCCCAACTAATAGTTTTTCTTGAGTCTGTTGGGTTTTAATTGCCTTCTGCTCAAAATAATCGACATACTAAGTTTGCATATTTTGGGGACCCATCTTTTGCTCCCCATCAGAAGCAAAGGGGGCAGACATCTTTGGGGTATCCACTGTTCAACTCATTAAACGAGGCCGCTAAACTGATGTGGTTCTAAGGCGGTGAAATCCAAGTCAGTAAATGCCTCAAGGTCAGGAAATCAAAGCAAGAGTGACAATCACAAAGCTGACTAGGCCTAAGCCATCGCCCAGTAAATGATTTCCTTTCTCTGCTCTGCACTTTCTCTATGTAAGTCCTGCCCCAGGCTCCCACAGAGCACTGCTAACCACTTCCTGTTTGGCACTGTGCCAGTCCAAACAATTTTTACTCAAATTCTTAAAAGTGACTCTTTTTTTTTTTTTTTTTTTTTAAATACCACGATCTCACAACCTGGACTGGAATGAAAGAACTTTCTATTTTGGGGGGGACTGAGCTTCATCCATATGGAGCCAAGCAGGTAGTTTCTAGCTGGTATGTCAGAATACATTTTCTCTGCTCCCCCACCGGCCCTGCAGGCTCCCCTCCCCACTCCCCCGCCCAGCCCTGCCCTTCCCACTTCCCCAAGGTCAATAAGATCAGGGGTGGAACCATGGCAGGATCAGGACCTCTTCTTGGGAACCTGGCACAGGGAAAGGGAGGGAAGGAAAGAGTTAATGTCCAACATCTGGGCCTCTCAGGGAGTTTCTGTCACTCTTTTTTTTTTTTAAGAATATAGGTCATAATGATGTGGGAAACAAAGGCAGAAGAAAAATGATGACATTTCCTTACTGCCTACAGCCATTGACAAGTCCTTTAAACCGGCAGAGTGGGGCGCCTGGGTGGCTCAGTGGGTTAAGCCGCTGCCTTCGGCTCAGGTCATGATCTCAGAGTCCTGAGATCGAGTCCCACATCGGGCTCCCTGCTCAGCGGGGAGCCTGCTTCCCTCTCTCTCTCTCTCTGCCTGCCTCTCCATCTACTTGTGATTTCTCTCTGTCAAATAAATAAATAAAATCTTTAAAAAAAAAAAAAATAAACAGGCAGAGTGACAGTCCTTTAGGGACTCAAGTGCCTCAGTGTTGACACTTTGCTAAGGTCAAAAGACAATCCTAGCTCAAAGACCTCCCCCCACCCCCCCCAACCCCAGGGCCCTGTAAGACTACGTCAACATATCAACATCCTTTTTTTTTTTTTTAAGATTTTATTTATTTATTTGACAGACAGAGATCACAAGTAGGCAGAGAGAGAGAAAGAAGCAGGCTCCCTGCTGAGCAGAGAGCCTGATGCAATCCCAGGACCCTGGAATCATGACCTGAGCTGAAAGCAGAGTCTTTAACCCACTGAGCCACCCAGGTGCCCCAACTGGGGACTATTTTCTAGGGAAGTCCACTATAAAGACCACATGTGTTAGAATGTCACTTAGACCATGATGGATTTCCATCTTTACTCTTTTCCATCAATGTCCTCTACTAACTACTTAAATTACAAAATTTGGTAATTTCCCTTTGTAAAAATTTTCTAGTTTTCCACAGGTTAAAAATGGAAGGGCATAGGACAACACGGCACAGTATTTCCATCTATTCACCAGGCACCCCTCAGCAGCCTAGGATGGGATGGGGAAGGGGAGGGACCCTGGCACCCCTCCAGGGCCCATTAGGGCAGGAATCCCTTCATGGGAAGGCAGGATAGTGATCAATAGCGATCTTTGACATATCCTGTGTAGGATGCCACCTGGGAGTTGGGGGGGCACTTGGTAATGGACCTTCTTTACTTTTCTGAGAGCATGGCCTCATTAGACTGCCTCTTCAGTTCCCAAGGAATCTTCCTCAGGATGCTTTTTAACCCACTAGAAACAACTCGGATTGCAAAATTTAGGAAAGGGCTGATCTCCCATAACACTGCGTGGCCACAGTGGGATCTGGCAATTTAGATCTCTTCTGCCTTTGTTTCCGACAAATGTGCTTGCCTGTTTCTTTGCACGTCTCATAATTTTTTTCAAAGATTTTTTTTTTTAAGTAATCTCTACACTTAACATGGGACTTGGACTCACAAACCCTGAGACCAAGAGTTGTATGCTCTACTGACGGAGCCAGCCAGGTGCCCTGGTGTTTCTTGTTTGTTTGTTGTACATCTCTTAATGCTTATTGACCAATGGACATCTTATTTCATATTATTATTTTTATACATATTATATATATAATTTTATTATATTTGTTATATATTATATATACATTATTTTTTGGAAGATCTTATTTACTTATTTGAGATAGAGAAAGACAGTGTGTGTAAGCCAAGTGGGAGAGAAAGGAACTAGTAGACTCTGTGCTAAGCGTGAGGCCTGACGTGGGGCTCGATCCCATGACCCTGAGATCATGACCTGAGTGGAAACCGAGAGTTAGATGCTTAACCAATGGATCCCCCCAGGTGTCCCACAGATAGACAGTCTAGCGAATACGTCATACTAGGTCTGGATTCTGGTCCCTTCCTGAGCTGTAGTTGCTGGATTTTGTGTGTTCATTGGCTTGCTTGGACAAATCCTGTGGTGTGTCTCCCCCCGACCCCACCCCACCCCGTGTGAAGCTGCTGCCAACGGCTTGGTTTTGTCTTCTTGTTTTGACTTTTAGGGGCATCTGGGTGGCTCAGTCAGTTAAGCATCAACTCCTGGTTTTAGCTCAGGTCATGAACTCCCAGTCATGAGATCGAGCCCCTAGTCGGGCTCCCTGCTCAGTGTGGGGCCGGCTTCAGATTATTTCTCCCTCTCTCTCCTCCTCTGCCCCTCCCTACTCACACTCCTACTCTCTTTCTAAAATAAATAAATTAATTAAATTTAAAAAATACCTTTCTAGAGGCTGTCCATGTGAGCCAGCAACTGGTCAGACGCTGTCCCCAAAAGTTTCCAACCTGTGCTGATGGGACCGCGTGTCGATCGGGGCAATGCCTTCAAAGCTCAGGCAGTTTTATGAGTCTGACCCAGCTCTTCCCTTCTGCCAGGCCTTTTGTACCTGCTCCACATGCATGCAAGGCATGCCGCTGGGCTAGGCACAGAGATCTGGGACCCGTTCTGGGTTCTCGGGCACAGGCACGCTACCTTCCAGCCCCTCAGGGTGCCATGGGGATGACCCTCCTGCTGAGAAGGGCCCCATCCCTCCTTCTGCTCTTCTCTGAGGGCCGGAGCATAAGGTCGTTATTGACTGGTGTTCGATTTCTTATTGCCATGCCAAGAATGAGACAGTCTGGTGGCCTGAGCCCCATGGCTAAGGTCCTAAGGGCAAAGCTGGGATCCTCCTGCCGTCACAGAAAAATGATCTATGCCCCTGAGCCGGTTCAACAGCCTTCTCGCTTCTCCTGTGGTTAATGACGGGCACAAGACTTTGCAGAAAGAAACCAGGAAGACACAGTTCTCAGGGACAAGAATCTCTGGGATCCGGGTGCGGAAGGGAGCCACGTGAACAGTTAGTTCCAGGACAATACCCCAGCTGCCCTGATGAAGCTAAGCACCCCAATGGTGTAGTTATTGAGATTTGTGTTGTTAAAAAGATAATGTGAGGGGCACCTGGGGACTCCATTGGTGAAGTGTTTGCCTTTGGCTCAGGTCATGATTTCAGGGTCCTGGGATTGAGTCCTGATTTGGGCTCCCTGCTCAGCTGGGAGTCTGCTTCTCCCTCTCCCTCTGCTTGCTGCTCTCCTGCATGTGTGCTCTCTGTCAAATAAACAAAAGCTTTTTTTTTTTTTTTAAAGGGAAAAAAAAGAAAAGGAAAAGAGTTTCAAGGAGCTGTAGAAAACGAGACATTTATAGGCAGAAGGAAGCAGGAGAAAGAAAGTTATTCCGGACTGAACAGTGGGTTGGTTAGGCAAGGTCACTCTCCTTTAGGGGGTGACAGGGTCTCTCGGGCCGACGACCTCATCAGTGCTGGTCGGGAGATTCCTAGGTGACTGGTTTCAGAGTCCATCACATCTCTGGGAGGGCTGAAACGGTCATTCAGGTAAGACTCGGTTTGGTGCCTTGGGGTTTAGCTTAAGGGACTCTGGTTTGGGTTTACTACCTTGTTTTTATTCTTTCCAACAGTATGTTCATTTAGTTTTTGGTTTTGTACATATTTGACTTATTTACTTGGCTGGTGGATGGCACAGTCACACAGTTCATAATTGAAAAGGAACAGAAAAGTATGGGGGGACCGACCCCCTCCCCTCCCCGGCCGCACCACCCTAATACTCCCTGGCTGGGTTGTTATCACCTGCCTGGGGACCCAGGGGCCTTTTGTATCTGGGGCCTTTAGCCTGGGGGGAAGTAAGTCAGAAGTTGGGGGGACTCTCCCTGGTCAGATGAGCTGTTCGGGCAGGGAACTGGTGCTCCCTGAGACACAGTGTCAGCTGAAAGTTTCATTAGAGAAGCCCCTGACATTAACAGAGAGGCAGTGAAGGGTAGTGGTAATGAACGTGGGGGGGCTGAGCCATACATGTTGACAGTGTCAGCCCCGCGAGAGGCTCCTCACCTCCAGTGGCCTCTGTCTGGGTTCACCAGGGTAACCAGGAGGGCTGGGGGACGAGGGGCTCTGTGGCACCTGTCACTTCTGTCACGCCTCTGACCTTAGCGTTGCTGCTACAGGAAGGGAGGAAGGAAGAAGGAAGAGAAGGGTCCTGAGGTCAGGCATCTGGCTGCCTCAGTGGGCTGCTTTGCGGAGTAGGAGGGGCTGTGGAAGGGCCTTTTCCTGAGATTGGCGTATTTTTATAGGGAAAGAGGATGAGAAGGGATGAAGCATAACAAATTTTCCTGGCTAATGGCTGACTGCAGAGAGACACTGAGGGGCCCTGGGGGAGGGGATGATGTCCCTGGGGAGAGGGCACTCGGTGGCAGGGCGAGGCAGGGAGGGGGGCCTCCTGACTTGGCTGGGCGGAGCTCTTTCTCTCCTCGTGGAACATCTGTCCCTGTCCCAGACCCCTGTCCCAGGTCCTCAATGGCTCTCGATATTCATCGGTAGATCACCAGTCACACAGGCAGGGACTGTCGGATGACCCCAGACTCTGCTGGATGACCCTGGGTGACAGGTGGGAGGCTGGAAGGCCAAGAGGCTCTGGGGAGGAGGGTCTGGGCTAGGTGCACAGCCCCCAGAGCCTCAGGCTATCTTTCAGCTGAAGCCAGAGAAAGTTCCACTGGGAGCTGTCCCCTGAGGCTCAGAGTGGAAGTCTCTGTGGAAGGCATCTCCTGGCCTCACCTGACAGATGATGAAACTAGGTCTCAGAGAGGCTGAGCAACTTGCCCCATGCCACACAGCTGGCATCAGGAAGGAGGAAGCACTCTGTGAATCCTACACAAATATGGAATCCCTCTCTCCCTAACGGCCTCTAAGCCAGGCTGCAGGGGTCCACGGACGGTGAGGCTGTGGAGAAAGCAACAGGCCCTGGGGAGCATGACCCTCCCACAGGCTGCCCAGCCTCCGCCTCACCCTCTGGGTAGGGCCAGCCAGGCTATCCCCACCAGAGGAGGCCCAAGGCTGCTCAGGTGGGGTGCAAAGGGTTCTGCCAAACCCCAGCTTCAGGGGCTTTTGCCCTGCTCAGCCAAGGCAGTGAGCTCTGTGGGAGGCTGGCTCCAGGGAATTAATGAAAAATTCACCAAGTTCAGGGGATTGAAAAGCACTGAATGAGCAAATGTTATCTACCCCCACCCCCGTGGGGGCCTGCCCAGCACAGCATGGCCCAAGGAAGGGCAAGGCTTGTGTGGCCAGCTCCTACCATGCCCAGCAGTTCAGTCTGTCCTTGCCACAGGGTCTAAGCTTCACATGGAGTCCTTGAGACCTAGATGCCATCTCCACCAGCATGAGTCCAGAGAAATGTCCAGCAAGTTCAGGAATGTGGTAATGGGGGGAGGCGGGAAGTGGAGGTAGAGGGGAGTAGGGAAGGGATGAGGGTCCCCAGGCCAGAGTCCCCACCCAGGAGAGCCCAATCCAGGCAGGGTTGGAGGCCCTGGCCAGGGAGACTGCTCTGTCCATGATCTCCAGGTTCCTTTCAGCTGAGGCACGTAGAGCAGCCAAAGAATCTGTCCTGGGAAGTGGGGGTTAGAAGGAAAACTGAGGCAGGATAGGGCCCAGCTTTGATATCCTCCAGCCAAGTGGCAGGGAATCCTAATTCCCTGCCACGGAGGAAACTGTGTCCTTTGCAGCTGTTCATGGTACACTGGTAGGCCCGGGCCAGCTCCCCACAATCCTGTACCTGCCTGTGGCCCCGAAGGGGTTCAGGGCAAATCGCCCCAAAATGTGCCACTTTGGCATGTGGACTCTCTGGGGTAAGGACAATCAGGATATAGCAGACTCTGGAGAAACTTACTCCCCTCCCCTGACTACCTGGAGGGATGCAAATGGTGGGTCCTTCCCAGAATGAGAATTATTACCAGAGATTGATTTTATCCCAGCGACCCATCTGTATGGCAGGGTGGACATCTCATTACCAAACAGCGCCCTGTGGATGGTGGTCCCCCACTTAAGAGATGCCCCAGGCACATATGATGGCACATGTGACTCAGTTTACCCTTTTTTTTTTTTTTAAGATTTTATTTATTTATTTGACAAACAGAGATCACAACCAGGCAAAGGCAGGCAGAGAGAGAGGAGGAAGCAGGCTCCCTGCTGAGCAGAAAGCCGGATGCGGGACTCCATCTCAGGACCCCAAGATCATGACCTGTGCTGACGGCAGAGGCTTTAACCCACTGAGCCACCCAGGCACCCCTCAGTTTACCCTTTCTGTCTTGGAACTCTCTGTACATGGAGTTCCAGTAGGTGTGAAATTAAATTTGATTTGCTGCTGTTAATCTGTCTCCTGTCACTGTGATTCTTAGACCCGCCAGAAAAGACTCTGCAGGGCAAATAAAACATTTTACTCCCCAACAGCCTTCTATCTATTTTTACCAGTGAAGCTTGTTTCCTGGGTGGGCCAGATTTCCCATTATCCAGGGTATTTAAAGAATGGTCTGCTCATGACATCCCAGGCTTGTACTGAAAACGCAGACAGCCTTGGGGTGGGTGTGCCTGGGCCACAAAGGACCTCGCTCCCACCCTCAAAAGGCTTGATTGGAAAAGAATTGTAACAAGGCAGTTTGTACCACTTGGTCTATGCCTGCTCTGGGGAGGTCCATACACAGGGCCTCCGGTAGGACCTCCAGGGTGGGGACCAGGGGTTGGTCCGGAATAGTCTCCAATCGCCCTGGCTACAGAGACAGGCAGGACACCCTGGCACGTGGAGGGCCAGCACTTGCCCTGAGGTCACACAGCGACCCGGCTGGGTTCCCCCAGGGTGGCCCTTTGCCGCTGGCCGTCCCTGGCTGGCCGGCGCAGGACCCAAGGCAGGAGTGGCTGTGGGGGCCCGTCGGGGGCCTCTGGCCAGCATCTCCCGGGCCTGGGTCCCAGACAGGGGTCCTCGGAGGACGAGGGCAACAGCGTCCGGGCGCCCTCCGGTGGCCGCGGCGCGCGGAAGCCGGCAGCCCAGAGTCCCCGGCCTGCAGCGGCCGAGGACCCCGCGCGAGGGCGTTCGGGCCTCGCGATCGCGGTGCCCTTCTGAAAGCATATTTGCGCTGAGACCGAATTTTTGTCCAGGCGATGACATCGTCAGGGCCTCCCGGGTCTATAAGCCGCGAGGGAAGTGCCCCCGTGCTCCAGCCTGTGCGGAAGAGCGAGCGCGGAGAGAGGCAGCGAGCGGAAACGCCGCCTATTGTTGTGGCAGCGCGGGTCGGCTCCCGGCCCACCGGGCGGGGCCGGGAGCCTGCCCACCGCCACAAGGCCCCGCCCACTGTCCCCGCCCCCAGGCCCCGAGGTCCCGCCCTCCAGCCCGCTGCCGTACCGCAGGCCCCGCCCACGCTCCTTTGTCCGCAGCCGCCGGCCGCCTCCTGAGCCGAGAGCGCCGTCAGTACGTCGTCACCCCCCGCGCCCAGACTCCAGCCCGGCTGCGCGAGGGCATCCCCACAGTCCGTGCTCCCCGCCCGTGGCCCCGCGGTCGCGAGGGGTCGCCGTCGGCGCCGTGGGGAGACAGGTTGCCCTCTGCGTCTTGAAAACCGCGGGCATTTGCGGAGCGCAGGCAGGGGCGCCGAGCGCGGCCAAGAAACCGGAACAGAGGCCGGTTTGCGGCCGCCGCCGCCACTTGGGACTGCGCCCCGCTCCTGCGTGCTGCCAGGCGGGCGGCTGCTCTCAGCCTGACCTTCCAGCCCCCGGGGGCGGTGCAGCAGGGGGCGGCCCACGCAGAGGGGGCGGTGTCGCAGGGAGGTTCCCGAGGTGGGGACGCGGGCGCGGCGGCCCACGCAGCCGGGTGAGAAAGAAGCCACGAGGGCCGCCGCCTGCGCTCTCTGGGACTTGCGCCTGGTGGAGGGGTGGCTGGGGAGAAGGTGGCGGAGCACAGAGGACTGGAAGGGCGGGGGTGGAGGGCGGGGTACCCGGGGGCTTTCCCGGGCCAGGAGGAACCAGTGGAGGAGCTGAGGCTGCACGGTGCGTGTCGGTTGGAGAAGGTTGGCCAGGTGGGGGTGAGGTTGAGGAGGGTCCGAGGGCTGGCAGAGAGTCCCAGAGAGGAAACAAGGCACCTGGGAAGTGGCCCCGCAGGACAAGTCGGAGGAGGGGTGGAATGGGAAGTAGAGCTTACTGCCTGTCAAAGTGGCCGTTTACTGCATACCTGCGTGTGCGCACCCAGGCAGGCTCCGCTTTCCAGCTCCTGCCTGAGATGAGCTCACGGTGACCTGCCCGTCCAGGAGGACGCTCCCACTGGGCGCTTATCAAGCCTTAAGTCAGCTACTTTGAAAAGCCAGCAACACTGTCTCCTGTGCTGGTGGAAACTGCCTTTGGAATGTCACCTTCTCGGAGTCTCAACACCGGGGTCCTCATAACAACTTATGGCTCTGCCAGCGGCCCCTTGCTGCGGGGACTGCAGGTTCTTGCACCGACCAGGTATCACCCACACCCGTGTCTGTGGCACTTGAAATGAACTCCTGGAAAGGTGCCTAGGCCCCACAGGGAGGTGGCCAGCTACGGAAACCAGACGCGGAGACCTTTAGCAGAAGAGCTGTGGGCGGGCTGAGGTGATGTGGACTGGTGGCAGGAGCACTGCGGTAAAGGCAGGCTAATGTCTCCATCTCTGCCCTACTTGCTCCTGGGAGAGCTCTCATGGCCCAGCCCACCACAGAGGGAGAAAGGAACTGGACGCCTTCAGTTTTCAAAGTGGGAAGAAAGACCCTGCCACCCATGGCGCCTCACGCAATGGGGATCGCTCCCAAATAGGAAGGCGGTGTGGACACTGGCCGGCTGCCCAGGTATCTGGCGCTTAAGGCCACCAAGGGCGCAATAGGAGCACTTGGAGGAGGCTCCAACAGGAGCACCAAGACTGCAGAGGCTTCTGAAAGCCCCCCTGGCTGGGTGTGGTGTCAGGGGAAGCGGACAGCATCACAGGCAGTGCTGTTTGGGCCACTAGGTTTGACGGAAGAAGCCGCAGAGGGCTGAGGGGATCCTGAGGGGAGAGGGGTGAGCCACTTGGAACCTGGCAGCCCAAAAATGGTTTGAGTCAGGAAGTACAGGCTGCCCCTCCCTGAAGCATCTAGGGCATTTGCAGGGACTCAACGGGTTTTGTTTGCTTAATTTCCCTGGTGTCTTAGAAACCTAAAAAGATACACAGAAAGGGTGTGTGAAAGGAAAGGCCTTCCTACACCCACACCCTTCCCCCAATCCTCCCTCTCCAGAGGGGACTGTCCTGACCAGCCCCTCCTCCATCCATTTTCAAACTTTTTACTGATAACTGCCTGCCAGTTGTGGGTTTCCTTTTCATTTAAATTCAATTAATTAACATACAGTGTATTATTAGCTTCAGAGGTAGAGTTCAGTGATTTGCATAGAACACCAGTGCTCACTCCATCAAGTGCCCGCCCATAATGCCATCCCCCAGGTACCCCATCTTCCCACCCACCTCTTCTCCAGCAACCGTTTGTTCCCTATGATTAAGAGTCTCTTGTGGTTTGTCTCCCTCTCTGATTTCATCCTGTTTTATTTTTCTTGGGATTCTTTTAGTAATTAGCTTCATGCTGTATGTATTGTTCTTTGATGTGAGTGTTGGTGATGTCCTCAGCCTGGCACACTCCTTTTATCCGTGATATATTCCACAGAATTAGTGTCACTGTTGGGGATGCTTCATCCTGCTGTTAAAATTATGCCCACTTTTGCGCACAAACTTGAGTACAGGGGCTGAAATTTGAGGGGAAGAGTGTCAGTTTGAGTCCTCGTCAGACTGTGGTGAAGGCGTGTTGACTTGGCACTGAGCAGGTGGCAGGCCGTGGCACACTCACTCGGGCAGGAGAGCAGCTGGACTGTGAATTTGGGACCCAAAGGCCGATGGCATCCTGGGTGACAGGAACTTGGCTGGTTTGGCTTTTAACTTTTGTTTTTTCTGACTCTACCTCTCCTTCTATTCTAAATGAAAGCCTTGCTGGATAGAGTATTCTTGGCTCTAGATTTTTTCCTCTCAGCCATTGGAATTTATCATGCCACTTTCTTCTGGCCTGCAGAGTTTCTGCTGAAAAAGCCACTGATAGCCGTATGGGGTTTCTCTTGTATATCACTGCTTTCCTTTCTCTTGTTCCATTTAAAATTCTTTTTTTTTTTTTTTTTTTTTTAAGATTTTATTTATTTGTCAGAGAGGAGCGAGAGTGAGCACAGGCAGACAGAGAGGCAGGCTCCCTGCCAAGCAAGGAGCCCGATTTGGGACTCGATCCCAGGATGCTGGGATCATGACCTGAGCTGAAGGTAGCTGCTTAACCAACTGAGCCACCCAGGCATCCCTTAAAATTCTCTCTGGGTGGCTCAGTGGGTTAAAGCCTCTGCCTTCGGCTCAGGTCGTAATCCCAGGGTCTCACATTGGGCTCTCTGCTCAGCCTGCTTTCTCCTTTCTCTCTGCCCACTTGTGATCTCTGTCAAATGAATAAAGAAAATCCTTTAAAAAAAAAATCGCTTTAACAATACTTTTGGCCATCTTCGTTGTGTCTTGGTGCAGGCCTCTTTGGGGACTCTCTGGGCCTCCTGGATCTGGATTTCTCTTACCTTCCCCAGATTCAGGAAGTTCTTAGCTATTCTTTCTTCAGACAAATCTGCCCCCCCCTTTCTCTTTCTTCTCCTTCTGGAATCCCTGTCATGCAACTGTTATGCTTGACAGTGTCACTGAGTTCCCTGAGTCTATTCTCATTTTGTTTATTTTTCCCCCTCTCATCTGCTTAGCTTGATTACTTTCCAAGACTCTGTCCTCCAGGTGGCTGATCCATTCTTCTACTTCTCTTGCTTGCTATTTATTCCAGGTGGTCTATTTTTATTTCCATTCGGTAAGTCCAGTGGCTCTAATTCGTTCTTTAAGACTGCTAACTCTTAGTGGAGGGTCTCATGGAAGTTCTGCATTCCTTTCTCAAATCCAGCAAGGATCTTTACAAACGTTACTTTAAATTCAGTATCAGACATGTTTCTTATCTCCATTTTGCTTAGGTCTCTTGCTGTGATTTGTTTCTGTTCTTTTTTTTTTTTTTTTAAGATTTTATTTATTTATTTGACAGAGAGAGATTACAAGCAGGCAGAGAGGCAGGTAGAGAGAGAGAGGAGGAAGCAGGCTCCCTGCTGAGCAGAGAGCCCGATGCGGGACTCGATCCCAGGACCCTGAGATCATGACCTGAGCCGAAGGCAGCGGCTTAACCCACTGAGCCACCCAGGCGCCCTGTTTCTGTTCTTTAATCTGGGACATATTCCTCTGTATCTCATTCTGTCTATTGTTGTGCCTGTTTCTCTGTGTTAGGAAAGTTAGTGATGTCTCCTGCACTTGCAAGTAGTGGCTTTATGATGAAGAGGTCCCGCAGTGCAATGTCCCCTGTTCCCCAGAACCTGGCACTTCAGGGGTGTCTCCTGCATGTGTTGCCCCAGGGGTGTCCTACTGTTGTGGTGGAGCTCTGTTTGCTTTCAGTCCTGCCAGCGATGCCTCTCTGCCTGTTGTGGGCAGAGTCTGGTCGCAGTGGTGTTGGTGGGCCAGTCAGGAGCCGCCTTGGGCTTGACTTGGGCTTACAGACCAGGCATCTACCAGAGATGAAGTAAACCCAAACTGCAGGCACTTTCCCTGTGTTGTCCCCTGAGAAGCTTTTGGTGGTGGGCGGGGCCTGGCCTGCAGGCTGACTGGCTGAGTGGCTGTCCTCCACTCTCCCCGGGCTGGCCCTCCTCTGGGCTGCTCACAAACTGTCAGGCTTGTGGCGGTGCTTTGATGGATCTTGCGGAGACTGATCAGAGAGGATGGATCTGCAGTGCGCGGGAGGGGCAGGGTTAGTTAGCAAGGTTTTGCAATCTGGTGGTGGTTCCCTGCGGGAGGGTCCTCCCGCACCTGGACAGGCCAGGCCAGAGGGGTGGCTCCACAGAAGCAGCGAGGGGTTGTTTGGTGGTGCGAGCTGGTTAGGTGGAGAGTCTCCACGCTGGTTCCCACAGGCAGGTTGCTAGGACACTAGGGTGGAGAGGGAAGCGCCTGCAAGCTCCTTTGACCCTGGAGGGGTCCTCACAGACCTCTGTCCCTCCGGGACACAGGCTGCGATGAATCAAAAACTCCCTAGTATACCCCAGGCATTTTTCAAACTGCTAGTTCTACCCAGTACCTCAGGGGCTGTTTGTCCTGCTGTCCTTTTAGGGCAAGGACTGGGCTTTCTCTCACCCGCCCAATCTCCCAGAGCCAAGCTGCTAACTTTTAAAAGCCCAGATGTTAAGTCCCGCTGGTTAAGAACTCAAGCTATTCGGCCCCTCCGGATTTCCCAGTCAAATGCTCCGGAAACGTGTCTTCCGCGTGGGCTCCGCGGGTGTGCAGGTCTGCTGCCTCCTCCTGCCGCGCCGCCCTCCCTTGCGCGGGGCCCACCTCTCCGCCGGTCTTATCTGCTTCGCTGTGGCCTCTTGTCTATGTCAGGTCGCGGAAAGTCCGTTCTCCCAGCTATCCGGTTGCTTTCCGAGTTATTTATGCCGATGTTGGTGCTTCCAGGCGACGACGCGTCAAGAGCTGAGCCCGAGGTCCTCCTGCTCCGCCATCTTCCCAGCAGCCTTTGCTCCCGGCCGGAGCGCAGCGGCTCTGCGCAGGGGCAGCCACTAGATGGCGCCCACGCCAGGAAGATGAGGCCGGGTGGCTGCCTGGAGGACTTCTGGTCCAGACCTTGAACTAGAAGCGCTACCGAATTCTCCCAGGCCTGCCTGTCTGAGTAAACCGCTGGGAGGTTGAGTGGAGGGAGGGGGAAGCGCGCGATAGTCCACAGGCGCTGCCTTCTAATTCGCAGCAGCTCAGGGAGCACTTGGGGGGCGCGGGGGCTACAGGCAGGGTCCTCTGCGCTCCCCCTTTGGGGACACGGGCCAGGCAGCTGGGTGGGGGGAGAGGGAGGTCTCTCTGCTGGTTACTGAGGTGCGGAATGGCTCTAGGATAGCCCCTGCCCAGGGGCCTGCTCTTGGGTGGAGGAAGTAGGCACTGACAGACCCCAACATGTGTTCTGAGCACCGCTCTACTGATTAGTGCCCAATCAGATAGGATGACATGTGGGAGGTGGCTGGAGCCCCCATAGTACATGTCCAGGGGTGGGAGGGTGTGGCCCTTAGCCGCTCTATCCAGGAAAGCTGCAGGATTCCGGAGCTCTCCTCATCCTCTCTGTCCTCAAGTTCAGCGTCCGCCCCCTCCCCCCCCCCACTAAGGTCGTCCTCCCACGGCAGCCCCACAGCCTCTCCCAGCACCAGTAACTGTCCTCAGCTCCTAAGACTGGGTCTCTGGCCTGACTTCTTTAAATAAAGTTAAATAAATGAATTTGCAGAGAAACATGAGCCCCCAGCCCAAGTTCCTGGCACACTGTAGGTACTCCAAGGGCTTTGTGGAGGAGGAACAGACAAAGAGACAAGCTGCTGTGGAGCGCACCATCTCATGGGTGAGCATCCTCAGCCCAGGGCAGCATGCACACCCTGTGTGGGGCTGGGCTCCGTTGCCTCTGCTGGGACCGGAGATGTCTGGGAAGTTCAGTGGTGGTCCTGCTCCCAGTGCCTCTGGTTGCTCTCTCTTGGGACATCCCCCTGGGTCCTCGAGCACCGTGAAGTCTACCCTAACCGTGAAGTCTACCCTAACCCAAATTGCAGATTTGTTAACAGGCACATTGTTTGAGGTGATTCCATTCTGGGCTTGGTGGTGTCTCACAGCATCAGATAATGAAACACAAAGCCGAAGGCTGGGGATGAACTGCCATTCCAGTCGTTTAAGTGTCTTGTTGGCCTTCACCTCAGGTCATGATCCCTGGGTCCCTGGATGGAGCAGGGAGCCTGCTTCTCCCTCTTCCTCTGCCCCTCACCCCACTCAAAATCTCTCTCCCTCAAATAAATAAATACAGCTTTAAGAAAGAAAGAAACATCTGGGGACTTAGGAAAACACAGAGGGCTGGCTCTACCCCAGGAGTTCCCAATTCAGTGGGTCTAGTGTGGAGTCCAGTCACTGGCATTTCTAAGCAGTTCCTGGGTGCTACTTGCTGCTCCCAGAACTACTGGCCTGAATGAAAGGCTGTTTGGGACCTGCAAATCCCAGTTCCTGGGTGTTCCAGTCCTCCGTTCTTGTCCAGTCCAGCAGTATGGCCGGCCCAGAGGGGGTCAAGCTCCTCCGGTTCTCAACCAGGAGAAACCCATATCTTGCTGGTGGGGTGGCTGGTTGCTGTGGAAACAGGGCTAAGGCCAGCAGTGCCCAGGCTCCTTGGCACCCGCTTCCCAGAGGGAACCCCGCCCCTGGGGAAGAGTGAACAAACAAACAAAGAGGGATCAGCCCTCTGCCAGGGAACAATCTTAGGACCAAGTCTTCTGGAAAGGAAATCACTCACCTCCCATGGTCACTGGCTTGAGTTCCAGAGCTAGAAGGGAGCTTTGTAATCACTGGGCCAAGCTCCTCTTTTACCTGGGGACGAAGGCGGCCGTGAGTTGACATGGCTTGCTGAGAACACTCACTGAGAATGTACAGTTGGAAGAAGCTTCTCCCCTTCCAGCCACCGCCCTCCCCACCCAGGCAGTCCTCCCTCCCACCTGGAATGCCCACAGCTCCTAACTCCGCTCTGCCCTACAGCTGTGAACACCCCCCCTTCATGGGTCCTCGTGCTGGATCCTGAAGTCCACATCCCCACTGGCCGCCCTGGCCTCCGCAGAGCAGAGGCAGGGAGTGGCTGTCTGTCTCATGTTAGGACACTGAGCACAAGAGCACCCAAACTTCACTGTTAAAATTGCAGATTCCTGGACCCACCCCTGAGACTCAGTAAATTTGAGATGAGGCCCCTGACACTTTCAGCAGGAGCCCCAGGTAATAGAACTCCAGTATCATCTTCGACAGATGGCCACCAAGGAAGAAGGTGAGGAAGTGACAGAAACCCAACTCAAATGTGATTCGGAGGAAGGTGGGGGTTGATCAGCTCTAAAACCTTGACAATGCACCAGGCAGAACCGTGACGTCACGGCTCACAGACAATGGGAGGGGAGGCCAGGAATGAGTTCTCTCGTCTTTCATGGCTTGTAGCTCCCATCCAGCTGTGAACAGTTACTGATAGGCAGTTCTGACTCACTCCCACCCAAATTAAGAAACCCTGGGGAGGGCTGATTGGGTCGGGGACTTTCTCCCTAGACCAATGAACGGAAATCGGGTGAGTGGGGCCTGCATGGTTCCCCACAGTCCAGGCCTGGGTCAGTACCACTCAGGGCCTGAGGCCTGAGGATGATGTGGTAAAGAATGAAGGGACGACCAGCAGATCCTTGACTCCAGGCTATGGGAGCTTGTCCCAACCACTGAGCCTCAGGGCGGGAGACCTGGTAGCCAGCATCCAAGATGGTGCCGTGATTCTTGGGTCCTGGTCTTCCTATCCCTGTGTCGTCCCTTCCACACTGAGTGGGGCCAACGCATGTTACAGAGAGTAAATGGCAGATGTAAGAAACATTGCAGCTTCTTCCTTGCTCCTGGATCGCTGGCTTTGGGGGAAGCC
This sequence comes from Mustela nivalis, assembly GCF_964662115.1. Taxonomy (NCBI): domain Eukaryota; kingdom Metazoa; phylum Chordata; class Mammalia; order Carnivora; family Mustelidae; genus Mustela; species Mustela nivalis. The sequence goes on along the minus strand of NC_139035.1, from coordinate 29,122,299 downwards.
AGCTGCCCAAATTGTGAAGACACGCCACTCAGTTGGCCCAGCGGGGCAGGGATGGAATGAGGGTGAGTGAGGCACTTGCCTCCGGCACAAAATGTAAGGGGTGGAAGATAAAGTCAGTAAGATAGATATTTATTTGTTTGAGAGAGAAAGTATGAGCAGGGACGAGAGTCAGAGGGAGCGGGAGAAGCAGACTCCCCGCTGAGCAGGGAGCCCAAACCAGGGCTGGATCCCTGGACCCCAGGATCATGACCTGAGCTGAACAAAGGCAGACGCTTAACTGACAGAGCCACCCAGGCGCCCCTAAGATAGATATTTCAATGGTATTTTAAAAACAAAAATTCAGGCGCCTGGGTGGCTCAGTGGGTTAAGTTGCTGCTGCTTTCAGCTCAGGTCATGATCTTGGGGTCCTGGGATCGAGTCCCACATCGGGCTTTCTGCTGAGCAGGGAGCCTGCTTCTCTCTCTCTCTCTCTGCCTGCCTTCTGTCTACTTGTGATCTCTGTCAAATAAATAAAATCTTGAAAAAAAAATTCATTCCAAATACGAACACAATATCAATTTTAAGGCCTTCACAGGCTTTAGCAACAAAAGCCGCTGAACAAAAGCGAGCGCAACAAGAGGAAGAATGAGCAACAGCAGTCCTCCCAGCAGATGCAGGAACCCGCCAGGAGCGTGGGAGCCCGGGTCCCAGGGCTGGGCATCTAGGGACACTCATTCACCTCACAGGCGCCTGGAGAGCAGCAGGCACACGTGTCATCGTCCGGCTCCAGGAGGAAGGCTGCAGTCCACCAGGACAGGGGCTCAGCGCTGGAGGCCGACTTCCAGCCACTCCCAGACCCCACCCCACCCCCACCCCGTCTGATACAGACGCCCCTGCCCAGCACCTTCGTGAGTTCACGTCACCCCTCGGAACAACTTCCCGAGGTGAGCTCAGGACGCACCAGGACAGGGAAGCAGAGTCACACAGCAAGTCCATGTAGACAGCAGGTGGGGTGGGGGCGGGGGGCACGGAGCAGCGACCTGCCCTCGGGAAGGGGCTCTCGGCCACTTGTCTTGGTGTCAGCTCTGCCAAGTGCGTGCTGTCTGCACTAAGCAAATTATTTACCTCTCCAGGGCACATGGCTTTGTGACATCAGTGACGTTGTGTCTAAGGCACTTAGCCCCTTAGCAGGCACAGAAACGCTGGGCAATGGCATGATTCTTCTGTCAGGTGGAAATGAACTCCAGAAGGTAGCTTTCACCTGGTCTTATTCCCTGCTTGGGGCTCTGCTGCGGACCTGGACACCCGCCTCTCCCCCCGGCGGGGACTCCCTGGCTTTCCCTGCAGGGAAGCGGCTCCCTGTCCCCCTCCACCCTCACACTGAGCAGAACTTTGCCACCGGGCTGGATGCCCAGGCCACAGAGGTGGGAGTGAGGACCGGGCAAGGGGGCAGGCTGGGACACCATGGGTAGGCGGGCTGGAGGCCCCACCTCCGTTCTCCTGGCCCCTCCCCCTCCCCAGATGCCCGGCCCCCCGCAGTAGCTCCCCTGGCTCAGGCTGAGGACCACAACAAGGTGGGGCCCGCCAGTGTGCAGGAAATGCCACCCAATTCTCCCGGAGCTCAAGTCCCCTTTCCCCTTGATTTGCCCCCTCCTCTGACTGGCTTTAGTCTTCTCCCTTCTCCCTGGGAAGAGGGTGCGGGGACAGGCACTGCAGGATCCCTGGAGGAAGAGGGCAGCCCTGTGTCCAGCCCAGGTTCCAGCCCCAGGGTCGAGGTCAGGTAGAGCCAGGCGGACTCCCTTGTGCGGCTCTGGGGGTGGCCTTGCAAGCACAGGGCGTCCATGGGTGGGTAGCACAGACACCCAGAAGAAAGGCCCCCGCATGACAACTCTGATGAATTCTGAGGCCATTGGGGAGCAGGGAGGGACCCAGTGGGGACCCAGTATCATATTATTTCCCAGTGGAGGAAAGCACTGTAACCAGCTCTGTCTTCATGGTTTGGCATCTATCTGGAACCTGGGGACCCACGGGGTTTCCAATCGCAGAGGGAGGAGGACACATGCTTTTGCAAAGCTCCCTGCGCCACAGGGAAGGGCCCAGGGATGGAGGGCAGGGGGCCCTGCGGAGGGGGGAGTGGCTGGCATGAAAGACACCTGTAGGGTGGGCATCACTGGGGCTCTGGAGGGATGAGGTGAGGATCTGAAGACACTGCCGCTCACCGCCGGAGGTGAGGGAGGTTCAGGCAAGGGCAGATTTGGGGAGGTTTGGGACATACTGGGTCGGAGGCCAGTGGGACTCCATGGAGGAATCCAACAGATGACGGGGGGACCGGGTGCTGGGGACCACCCTTATGTCCCCACACCACGCGCCCCTCCCCACAGTATCCACAGGAGACTTCCCTCCCCCTCCCTGTGGCCCCCAGCCTGCCCTGGTGTCAAGGGCTTCTGAGGTCCCCAGCAGAGAACCCCTGGGGACTTCTAACACTGCTCACAGACCACACCAGGTGCGGGTCCCTCAGTGTGACTAGCATCACCCAGCTGCAATCTACACCACTGCCATCCTGCCAAGCCCTCCCAGCTGTGCCCCTGCCATCCCCCTGACCTCATCCCCAGTTCCCCTCTCCAGCCCCGAGCTCCCGTGGCCATCTTTCTGCACATGGACAAACCCCGTTCCTACCGCAGGGCCTTTGCACATGTGGTTCCTTCCCTGGAAGGGTCTGTCCCCGGACCTGCAGGAGGCAGACTTCAGGTCTGGAGCTCCCCTCAGAGAGGTTATTCCTATTACCTACCCCCTGCCGCTCCCCACCACTAAATGAGTGGCCAGCTACAGACTACATCATCATACGTGTTCTGATCACTCTTTCATTATCGGACAATATTTCCTTTCCTTGTTTACTTGGGTCTATCCCAGCCCAAAAGGTTGTCAGTTGTCAGATGGCGGGGCCCTTGCTGGCTCGATGCCCCAGTGTCCCCAACATCTACACTGGTTTGGGGCTCAAGGTTATTTTCTCAGTGTATTGAACACTCTAGAGCCCCTGGTCCAGCCCTAAAGTTCCATTTGTGTAGCTTGGGGACATCCCTGTTTCCAAGGACAGCATCTAGTGACAGTGTGAGGCAGAGATGATCTGGTGACACCCGCAGTGACAGGCAGACTGGGACACACGTGCTGTGTGCACACATAGCCACCTCCTCTGGTATGGTCCGGGGCACTAGGGCTGGCATTTCTTGGCGCCACGGTTTGCCCCATCTCCTGCTGGGGGGTGGGAATGACAACACTCCCTGGAGGGGCACCACTGGCCCCTTACTCTGGGTTGAAGCTTGGCCTGCCGTAAAGGCAGGAGCTGGTGGTGGTTGGAGGCGGGGAGGTGGGTTTCCTGAGCACAGAGCAGGGAGCACTCATTTTGGGTTAGAGCCCTTTGAGAACGCGGTGAAAGCTGAGAAGGAGGGCTACCCACATGTTCAAATCTGGTTTACAGGGTTACAGAGGGTCCCTGGAAACAGCCTATCCACGGGGACTGAAGACCAAACCAGGAGCCTTCCTCCCCCAGATTGTCAAAACTGCCAGCACTGTTTACCACCTACTGATTGCCAAAGGGGTTTTACACAGAACCTCCCTACCCCAGCTAAGAAAGCCATAGGAATCCTAATCCAAGAAATCCTTTCTCCTGGATTACAGAAGAGGCGGCCCAGGAACCAGCCTCCCTTGCAGCCAGATCCCAGGCACACCGGCCTGAGGAGAGACAGACGCGGGGCCTGGGGGCCCAGGAAGGGGTGGGAGCGCGCCCCGAGCAGCAGCAGGAAATCAGGACGACGCTGGCAGCCAGCAGAGGATTTTCAAAAAGGAACTAAACAAACAGGGTCGAATATTGTAAAGCAGCTAGGATGCAAAGGGATCACAGGCTTTCCGTAGATTGCTGGTGACCTTCGTCTGGCAGGGGCAGAAGCCAGCCTCCTGCTGAGCCAGAGGTGGCCAGGGGCCACGACTCCTCCCTGCAGAGTGCACTGGGACGGAGATGGGGCAAAAGCAAACGGGGGCCAGTCTCAAGGGGCTCCAACTTTCTTCCTCTGATGATGAACCTTCAGCCTGCTCACCTGCTGAAGAGGAAGTGACGGGGGGGGGGGGGGGAGGGGAGCAAGGTCAGTGGAGAAGAGGAGGTGCCTCGGGCGGGGCCCCTTGGCTTGCTGGTGGCGGGATCCACAAGGTCAGGGCCAGGAATGGCTGATTCAGGGGATATCAGGGTCAAGGCCACAGGACCGGAAGCACCTAACAAGGAACAGGGGGCTTCCTCCAGCAGTGCAAACAGGCTCTGGGCTGGAGGCTTTTGTTTTTCTCCTCAGGCTGCAAACCCTCCTCCTGTGAGCCAGTAATCTCCGTGGCTCCCCACGTGGCAACAAGGAGACACAAGGTCATGGCCTGTATGTACAGGTAAAACAGGACAGTCCCCCCGGAGCGCACGTACCAAAGCCCTGCAAAATGACTAAGAAAACCCAGGAATTTAAAAAGCGGTTTCCAGGTAAAATAGCTGAGTAGCTCCAGAGCTAGGTCGGGCTTTGCTGCAAATTATATGCTTTTAGGGAGGTGTGGTGTTGGGAGAGGGTGAAACTGGATGCAGCAGTTCTCAGCTGAGGCTTTGAGCCTGTGAGCCTTGGAACAGCCCCAGGAGCTCAGCCTGGTGGGTCTGGCTGAGCCTGGCGGTGGGCAGTCCCAGCGAGCGTCAATGGGTGGATGGTGACTCCCCCTCTGGGATAGGTACAAGTCCAGAATGTGCTCTGGCCACTCACTCTTCTTTTAAATGTGTCCCCAGAACTTGGGGTGTAGGAGGGGTGCCGGAACAAACGGGGACAGCTCTGCACAGGGAAGCATCACCCATCGTGAGGATGTGAGTCCTGGCTAACCCGGCAGCTGGACCCCAGCTCCCGGATGCTCCTCAGCCCCTCCCGTCCTTGGAATGTGGGTTCTGGTTGCCCTTGCCCAGAAGCTGCCCCTAGGATGGCCCTGAGACGGGGATGTGGGGCTGGGACCATCAGGAGGGAGGGGGTACAGGACCGAACCCTGCTGAGGCCGATCTGAGAACAGCGAGGATCGGGTGGGCAGAGATCCACCATCTTGCAGGCCCCAAGACAAGCCTCAGAGGCCCATTTCCTGGGCTCACTCAACCCATCTGGAGTGGGTTCCTCTTTCCTCTGTCCCTCCCTGTCCACCATGTCCGGGCGCCGGCTTCAGATCACACCTAGGATGTTGCTGATGTGGCGAACCCAGGATGGAAGAACGGCTGTCCCAAACATCTCCACGACCAGTCATCTGGTCCCACCCGCCCATTTCCCAGCGAAGAAACCCAAGCCCAGCCCAGAGCAGTCTCCTGTCTGCTTAGCCTCACAGCTGCTAGCAGGTGCACCAGGGTCAGGGGGGACGGGTGGTGCTGTCCGGGGAGACAGGGAGAGACAACAGCAGCTTGTCCATGAAGCCAGACAGTGGTCCACAGACTCGGCTAGAGTCTCTGGGCCAGCAGACATGGGAGTCCTCACTTTGGTCTCATGCAAGCCCCTGGGATTGGCCATCTGTCTGCGTACCGGATGCTCAGTTGTGTGACAGGAACATTTCCCCAAGACTCTACGGAGGTATTCAACCCCTCGGGCAGGAACGGGACTCACCTAACATTAATAAATGGGATAGCAAGGGTTTGCCACAGGACTTTTAATCCAGATTTGATTATCTGCAAGAGCTAGAGGAATGTGCTCTCAGGGAGACTGTACCATTCTCCTGGCCAGCTCCAGCTGGGCAGGACCGGCTTCTGGGGATGGGCATCTGTCCCCAGAGACAACCAACAGAGGCTCCAGGCTGGTGCTGCTTGCCTCCTGTAGGGCAGGCTGAGCTCTGGGCCGCCACGCTCACGGTGGGTACAATACAGGCTGAGCCCCTCGGTCTCGGCATATCTGCCGAGAGGAGAACCTTAAAAAGGAAAAAAAAGGCAGAAGCCCCTGGAAGAGTCATCAAATAAAGGTCTTTGGATGACAAAGGAGATGCTTACAAACACTCCAAGGACAGCGACAAAGCAGTCCTGGCCAGACTGCGACTCTGAAGCTCCTTTTCCATAGAACCCCCAAGTCCTCGGGGTGGCTCTCTGGCTTCTGAGCTTATTGTTGCAAAGGTTCAGCAAACGGACTTGTGCTGCTTGGGAGAAGAGCAGCAGCCTTCCAAAAACTAATCTGTCCGACCCACAGACTGGGAGAAACCCTTTGGTGATCTTCCCTCTATTAAGAGATCGATATCTACAACACACGAAGAACCTCTACAACTCAACAAGACACACACCCCAGTTTAAAAAATGGGCAAAGGATCTGAATAGGGGTTTCTAAAAATAAAATCTAGAAGAGGCTCACCAGCACTAGTCATTAGGGACATGCAAACCACAACCACGAGATACCACTTCACATCCACTAGAACGTCTGTTTCTCACACACACGTGTATGTGTGTGTGTTTGTGTATATATATACACACACACATAACAGACGTTAGAGAAACTGGAACTGTTTTTTTAAGTGAGCAGGAGGGGAGGGGCAGAGGGAGAAGAAATTTTTTATTTAAGATTTTATTTATTTGGGCGCCTGGGTGGCTCAGTGGGTTAAGCCGTTGCCTCCGGCTCAGGTCATGATCTCAGGGTCCTGGGACCGAGTACCGCATCAGGCTCTCTGCTTAGCAGGGAGCCTGCTTCCCTCTCTCTCTCTGCCTGCCTCTCTGTCTACTTGTGATCTGTCAAATAAATAAAATCTTTAAAAAAAAGATTTTATTTATTTGAGAGAGGGAGTGAGAGTGCACAAGCAGGGGGAGTGGCAGAGGGAGAGGGAGAAGCAGGCTCCCCACGCTAAGCAGGGGGCCCAATGTGGGGCTCGATCCCAGGACATCGGGATCATGACCTGAGCTGAAGGCAGACGCTTCACCGACTGAGACCCCCCAGATGCCCCAAAAACGGAAGCCCTGTGCATTACTGGTAGGAATGTACACTGGTGTGGCCGCCAGTGAGTGGTGTGGCAGTTCACAGACACCTAAAACTAGAAGTATCACGTGATCTAGCAATCCAACTCAGGGATGTCTGCCCGAGAGATCTGAAAGTCGGGTCTCAAAGAGATCTGCACGCCCAAGTTCACAGCAGGCAAGAGGCAGGCACAATCCACATAACCATAAGTGGCAGAACAGACACACAAAGTGGTGTGTAAACACACACGACGGGGACGCCTGGGTGGCTCAGTTGGTTGGACGACTGCCTTTGGCTCAGGTCATGATCCCGGAATCCTGGGATCGAGTCCCACATCAGGCACCCAGCTCCATGGGGAGTCTGCTTCTCCCTCTGATTTTCTCCTCACTCATGCTCTTTCTCACTGTCTCTCTCTCAAATAAATTAAAAAAAAAATTTTTAAACACACACGACGAAGTAGTCCGCAGTCTTCGACAGGAAGGGGACTCTGACCCCTGCTACAACACGGATGGATGTGGAAGACACGATGTCCACTGAAAAAACCCAGGAATGAATGTGACAAATACCGTACAATTCCACTGATACGAGGGACTGAGACCATCCCGAGTCCTGGCAATAGAAAGCAGGCTACCGTCTACGGCCATACCACCCTGAACGTGCCCGATCTCGTCTGATCTCGGAAGCTAAGCAGGGTCGGGCCTGGTTAGTACTTGGATGGGAGAAAGCAGGCTACCCTTCCTTTTTAAGGCTGAAGACCACCCCGTTGCGTGTGGACACACCACGTTCCGTGCGTCCGTTCTTCCATTCTGGTTATCAGAGGCAGGGGAAAGGGACAGAGAAGTTACTGTTTAGGGGGACAAAGTTTGGGAAGAGGAAAGAGTTCTGGAGATGGGGTGGGGGTGGTGGTCAGGGCCACAAGAGTGTGAATGTCCTTAATGCCACCAACCTGGACACTTATATATGGTTCATATAATACATTTTATGTTATGTATATTATAGAATAATAAAAAGTGAACTTTTTTTTCATCACTAGATTGGTACAACTGTACCAATACAGTATCAAGTGTGCAGGTATCAAAATGGGTCATTTTAAGGCTGGAGAGAAAAAAAGGTGAAGTCCTTTCAGGATGAAAGAACTTTATTATGAAAGACGCCTGCATATGAGATCAAGACACAAAGCAATTCCCAACAAGCCAAGAAGAAAGGCCTTTTAAAAATAGATCATTGAGGAGGCACCTGGGGGGATCAGTCACTGAAGCATCCGACTCTCGGTTTTGGCTCAGGTCGTGATCTCAGGGCCACGAGATCGAGCCCCGAGGGGAGTCTGCTTGAGATTTGTTCCCTCTCCCTCTGCCCTTCCAGGGCACACGTGCTATCTCCCTAAGATAAATACATCTTTTTAAAAATATGTCATCTAGGTTCCCTCATGGTTAAGATGAAGAAATACATTAACACTGAGAAGAAATGCAGCTTCAGTATTGTGACTTCCCCAGGCTCAGCTCAGGCCATCACAAAGCAACCAAGTCAGCTGAGCTGGGAAGGGCAGCAAGCCCATCCCCGCAGAAGTGATCCACGCAGCGCAGCGCAGCGTACGACACTGAGCACGAAGGATGGAGGTGGGCGCCTCGGAGACAGGGAAGATGCAATGAGCTAAAATTGTAGCGAGTTCTTACAACAGGCGCAGTGGGGCTCAGTGTGTGTCCATTCTGACAGCAGAGGGGCCCAGAGAAGGGGAGCTCCCACTCATTCACGAGCCCTTTCCCAGGGCAGGAGCCTGGAGGGCAGCGGTGGGCAGCAGCCGCCCTGGGGAAAGGCAAGAAAGCCACCTGCCTCCCCAGAGCCCGCCCTTCCTATGAAGCAGAAACCCTGAGGTGCTCAAGGAGGCAAATCCGCTTCCCTGCACAGCCCGGGAAAAACACACTCTCAGGCAGCCATGAAGCATGCTGCTGTGCTACCCTCACACGGCCCGGGAGCTCACAGAGCGGATCCGAAGGTAGCCTGGGTGCGCTGAAAGCCGGGGACACGCAGGAGAGCCGAGGACACTGACCCTCACCGCAAATCTGCACAAACCGAAAAATACCACAAAAAGGAAGAAATGCACAGGACAGACAGCATGGATCACTAAAAGATACCGGAAAAGAGGGGGAAAATAACCTACGAAAGAACAGATGGGACAAAGAGAAAAACAGCAAGACAGGATTCTAACTATAGTCTTATCGATATTCACGTTAAATGCAAACTGCCTCAACACAACCTTTAAGAGAAAATAAATGTCTGACTGGACCGAAAAAAGACTCAACTGTACACTATCAATGAGAAACCCACTCTGAAGACGTGCAGAGTTAAAAGTAGAAAGGTGAGGGGTGCCTGCGGGGCTGTCAGTGAAGCGTCCGACTCTTGCTTTGGGCTCAGGCCGTGATCTCAGATGCACGCTCACCATGGAGCCTGCTTCACGGATTCTCTCCCTCTGCCCCCCACGACCCCGGCTCGTGCATGCTCTTAAAAAAAAAAAAAAAAGTAAAAGATGGACTACAATATAACCTGTACACTTCATAAAGAGCTGCTGCAGCAATATTAATACCAGATGAAATAGACTTCAGAACAAGATACATAACTAAGGGATAAGGAGGGAGGTATGTTGTACATAACAAAAAAGGGGTCAATCCATTAAGAGCTAACAATCACAAGTGTGTAAACACCCAGTACAGAGCCTCGAGGTACAGGAAACAGGGGTGCCTGGATGGCTCAGTCGGTTAAACACCTGACTCTAATTTTGCTGTAGGTCATGATCCTGGGTTCCTGGGATCAAGGCCATGTCACTCTCTGCGCTCAGGAGGGAGTGTGCTTGGGGATTCTCTCCCTCTCCCTCTGCCTCCTGTTCATGCTCTCGCTTTCTCTCCATAATAAATAATCTTAAAAAAAAAAATATGAAGCAAAATGTGATCCAAAAAACCTACCAAAAACAGACAGACCCACAATTTAAGGTGAAGACCTCATCACTGCTCTATTGGTAATTGATAGAATAAGTAGACATAAAAGCAGTAAGGATAGAGAAGGCTTTAAAACCACTATCGAGGGGCGCCTGGGTGGCTCAGTGGGTTAAGCCGCTGCCTTCGGCTCAGGTCATGATCTCAGGGTCCTGGGATCGAGTCCCGCATCGGGCTCTCTGCTCAGCAGGGAGCCTGCTTCCCTCTCTCTCTCTCTGGCTGCCTCTCCATCTACTTGTGATTTCTCTCTGTCAAATAAATAAAAAAAAAATAAAATCTTAAAACCACTATCGAGGGGCGCCTGGGTGGCTCAGTGGGTTGGGGCCTCTGCCTTCGGCTCAGGTCATGATCCCAGGGTCCTGGGATCGAGCCCCGCATCGGGCTGTCCGCTCCGCGGAGAGCCTGCTTCCTCCTCTCTCTCTTTCTGCCTGCCTCTCTGCCTACTTGTGATCTCTGTCTGTCAAATAGATAAATAAAATCTTTAAAAAAAAATAAAAAATAAAACCACTATCGATCAACTCTATCTGCTTGACACTTACAGAACATCCCACCTAAGAACAGCAGACTGTACATTCCACTCAAGTGAACAGGTGTACATCCACCAAGACGGGACATTCTGGGACATAAAATAAGCCTCAGTAAATTCAAATGACTGAAACCATACAAAATACGTTCTTTGACCATATGGAATTAAATCAGAAATCAACAACAACAAAACACACACACGCACGCGTGCACACACACACACACACACACACACACACAGAAATCAACAACAGAAAAACATTTGGGAAATCCCCAAATACATAAAATGAAATAATGTACTTCTAAATAACTCATGCATTAAAGAAGAAATCATACATGAAATTAGAAAATATTTTAAACGAAAGGCAAAAAACTCAATATACCAAATTTCTGGGGTGCAGGTAAAACAGGAGTTTAAAGGGAAATTTATAGCTTTATTTTTTTTAATTTTTATTTTTTTTAAATTTTCTTTAAAGATTTTATTTTTTTATCTGACAGACAGAGATCACAAGTAGGCAGAGAGGCAGGCAGAGAGAGAGGAGGAAGCAGGCTCCCCACTGAGCAGAGAGCCAATGTGGGGTCCTGGGATCATGACCTGAGCCGAAGGCAGAGGCTTTAACCCACTGAGCCACCCAGGCACCCCAAATTTATAGCTTTTGATTATTAGATTAGACAAAGAAAGATCTCTAATAATCTAAGTTTCTACTTCAAGGAATTGGGGGAAAGGGGGCAATTAAACCCCCCAAAAAAGAATGAAGTAATAAATATAATCAATTCAACTTAAAATATAGAAACAATAGAAAAAAAATGAAAATATCAATAAATTCTTATTTCTCTAGTCAATCAGATCAAGAGAGAAGACATGAATTACCCGTGGGAATGAAAGAGGAGAGACCACACTACAGATCCTCAGACATTAAGTAAATAATATGAAATCTTATGAAATTTGTGCAAATAAATGATTGTTTGATAAAACAGAAAAATTCCTTAAGAGGAACAAACTACAAAACTCACTCAGGAAGCAATACACAGGAGTGCCTGGCTGGCTCTTGAGTCTGGCATGTGACCTTTTTTTTTTTTTTTTTAAAGATTTTATTTATTTATTTAACAGAGAGAGAGATCACAAGTAGGCAGAGAGGCAGGCAGAAAGAGAGGAAGAAGCAGGCTCTCTACTGAGCAGAGAGCCCGATGTGGGGCTCGATCCCAGGACCCTGGGATCATGACCGCAGCCAAAGGCAGAGGCCTTAACCCATTGAGCCACCCAGAGGCTCCCCTAATTTTAAAATTTTAGAAAGATTTTATTTATTTATTTGACAGAGAGGGAGTACAAGCAGAGGGAGTGGGAAAAGGAGAAGCAGGCTTCCCACTCAGCAGAGGGCCCGTTTGCAGTGCTCATCCCAGGACTCTGGGATCTTGACCTGAGCCAGAGGCGGATGCCTAACAACTGAGCCACCCAGACGCCCCTTCAACCAACATCTAGGTAAGAAATAGTAACTGTTTCAGCAAATAGAAGAGGTTATACTTCCCAATTTATTTTATGAGGCCTTCATTATTTAATTCTAAAACCAGACCAAGACATTACCAGAAAACAAAACGTCGTATCAATACCTTTCATAAACAGAGGCATAAAGATTCTTAAAGGGTATTAGCACACTGAATATAGGGATACATAAAAAGATCATTACCAAGTGGGCCTAATCCCAGAAATGCAATTGGTTCAACATCTGAAAAGCAATCACTGTAATTCACCGTAAGGAGAGGCCAATAGAGAAAAGTCCCATGATCTCATCTCCATAGATGCAAAAAGAGCATTCAGCAATATCTAATGTATAACAAAAACTCTCAGCAAACTAAGAGTAGATGGGAACCTCCTCAACCTAATAAAGGAAAACCTAGAGCTATCATCATCCATGACGGTTAAAGACTGAATGTCTTCCCTTTAAGATGGAATGAAGAAAAGGATGTCTGCTCTTCCCTCCCCCCTTTTTAAAAAAAAAGATTTGAATTTATTTGACAAAGACAGGGAGAGAGGGAACGCAAGCTATGGGGAGCTGGAGAGGGGGAGCTGGAGAGGAAACTAGTGGGGCTAAGATCTGAGGACCCTGGATCCTGACACCTGAGAGCCGAACGCAGTGTGGCTCAGGCGTCCCTCTTCCCACTCTTTTTAAACACTGTACTGGAGTCCTAGGTCCTACCCAGGGTAATATGGCAAGAAAAAGAAATAAAAGTCATAAAGACTGGCAAGAAAGAACTATTTTTTTTTAAGGTTTTATTTATTTGGCAGAGATCACAAGGCACTGTTGGGAAAACGAAAAGCCAAGCCAAAAGAAGGGAAAAGATACTTGCAAAAACACATTCCTGATACAGGGCTTGCACCCCAAAATGTAAGGAACTCATCCCAGTAAATAATGAGGAAACAGTGCAGTCAAAAAAGGGTAAAAGATATAAACGTGGTACTTCATCAAATAACAGATGCTGGCAAGTAAGCTCATGAACAGAGACACCACCTCAGTCACTAGGAAGCTACAAATTACAACCATGATGAGACACCATATATTAAATGGCTAACGTTTAAAAAACTGACATACAAAATGCTAGTAAGGATATGAAGCTACTTGAACTCCCCCAACAATGCTGCTGGGAACTTCAAAATGGCACAATACTTTGAAAACCAGCTTAGCTATTCATTTAAAAAAAAACCCAAAAACCCCACAAAAACTTAACATATCCTTACAACCTAGCCAACTGACTCCTAGATATAAACCCATGAGAAATGAGAACCTATGTCCGCACAGATGCCTGAATGTTTACTGCAGCTTTATTTCTAATTACCTCACACTGGAGAAACCCACACCACAACAGGGGAACGGATAAACAAAGTGTGGCATGCTCAGGCGATGGGCTACTTTCCAGCAATGAAACGGGACTCTGATAGGTCACCAACATGGGTGGCTCTCAAAAGCATCATGCCAAGTGAAACAGGGCCAGACAGCTCCATGCTATATAATCACATTTATGTTTCACTGTCAGTCAAGGGCAAATCTACAGGGTCAGAAATCATCAGAAATCAGATCAGCGGTTGCCAGGAGGCAGGGAAAGGGACCGATTTTAAGCATTATGTCCGGGCATGGTAACATCAAACAGCATAAATTAAAGGTGTGCTTTTACTGTATATAATTTAAATCTCAATAAACCTCACTACATATCCAATATTTAAAAAGATAATCTGTGATAGCAACATTAAGTATCAGGGGTGCCTGGGTGGCTCAGTCGGTTAAATGCCCGACTCTTGGTTTGGGCTCACAACATGATCTCAGGGTCCTGAGATCGAGTCCTGCTCAGTGTGGAGCCTGCTTAAGATTCTCCATCTCCATCTCCCCCTTCCCCCCTTTAAAAAAAATTGCATCTATCTCAGAGATTTAAAGATGAAAGTATACAAAGGTACATATGCAAAATGATATAGCTGTGTTTGTTTAGGTCAAAATTTTAATGGCAAAAAATTGGAACCACCTAACTCTACTTCATTAGCGAGGTGGTAAATCCCACTCAGAGGCCAAAAACAAACACCTCTGATCTCCGCACAGATTCCAAGACCATGCAACGGAGAACAGTTTCCTCAACAAACTCCTGCCACAACCACCTAGCCACATGCCAGAGATGAGGCTGGACCCCGAGCCCACTGTGGACCCCGTCCCATCCACAAACTTAAACCCCAAATGGATCAACGACCTCAATATGAGACCTGAAACTAGAAAGCTTTTTAAAAGATTTTATTTATTTATTTAACACAGAGAGAGAGATCACAGTAGGCAGAAAGGCAGGCAGAGAGAGAGGGAGGCAGGCTCCCCGCTGAGCAGAGAGCCCGATGCGGGGCTTGATCCCAGGACACTGAGACCATGACCTGAGCCAAAGGCAGAGGCTTTAATGCACTGAGTCAACCAGGCGCCCCAAAAGCTTTTTTTTTTTTTTTAAAGATTTTATTTATTTGACAGAGAGAGATCACAAGTAGGCAGAGAGGCAGGCAGAGAGAGAGAGAAGGAAGCAGCCTCCCTGCTGAGCAGAGAGCCTGATGCGGGACTTGATGCCAGGACCCTGAGATCATGACCTGAGCCAAAGGCAGCGGCTTAACCCACTGAGCCACCCAGGCGCCCCCAAAAGCTTTTCTTATTAGAAGCAAACACAGAGGTCAATCTTCATGACTTTGGATCTGGCAGTGGATTCTTAGATTTGGCACCCAAAGCACAGGCAATAAAAGAAAAAATAAGATACGCTGGGCTTCATAAAAATGAAACACCTCAGTACATCAAGGGACATTATCAAGAATGTAAAAAGACAGCTTACAAAATGGGGGCAATTATTTGCTAATCACATATAAAAATGGTTCAATATTCCGAATACACAAAAGACACTTTAACAGCTAAATAACAAGACAACCCACTTTTACAAAATGGGCAATGGATCTGAACACACATTTCTCCAAAGACATAGAAATGGGGGAGGTGGGTGTAGGGAAGGTAACTGAGTGTCAGGCATTAAGGAGGGTCTGTGATGTGATGAGCACTGGTTATTTATTTTTTCTTTTAAAAGATTTTTTTTTAGGGGCACCTGGGTAGCTCAGCAGTTAAGCATCTGCCTTCGGCTCAGGTCATGGTCCCAGAGTCCTGGGATCAAGCCCCGCATCAGGCTCCTGCTTGGCGGGAGGCCTGCTTCTCCCTCTCCCACTCCCCCTGCTTGTGTTCCCTCTCTTACTGTGTGTCTCTGTCAAATAAGTGAAATCTTAGAAAATAAAAAAAAATTTGTCAGAGAGGGGGAGGGGTAGGCAGACAGCAAAGCAGACTCCCCACTGCGCAAGGAGCCTGATGCAGAACTCTCGATCCCAGGACTCTAGAGAACATGACCTGAGCTGAAGGCAGACACTTGTCCAACTGAGCCCCCCAGGCATCCTGAACCGCACACTTTAAAATGGTTAACTGCGCGATTTTCACCAAACACAATGGAAAACAAATCCACGTTGAAGCTCCTACGTACTGATATAGGAAGATTACCAAAATAAGTTTGTTTGCTTTTTTTTTTTTTAAGATTTTTATTTATTTTTTTGACAGAGATCACAAGTAGGCAGAGAGGAGGCAGGCAGAGAGAGGAGGACTGCTGGGGCATGCAGGGCTCCATGCCAGGACCCTGGGATCATGACCTGAGCTGAAGGCAGAGGCTTAAACCCACTGAGCCACCCAGGCGCCCCCGCAAAATTAGATTTTAAGGGACAAAAGCCATAGAGTGTATTAGGTAGGCGAGAATGTATAAATGTATTTTCCTTGGATTGCATCTAAAATTCAAAAGCACTCTGCAAAACTATACTATCTCCTTTTTCTGGCAACGAACAATATTATGTAAACCTCAGAATCAGGGTGACGATTATCTTTGGGAAGAAGAGCGAGCTGACGGTCATCAGGAAACGTGACATGTTGCTCAAACTCCCTCATTCCTCTTTTATTACTTCAACAAAATCTGATGAGCAGTTGAGGCAAAAACAACAACCAGTGTGACCAGTGTGGGTGGTAGGAACGGGTACTCGTCCTATGCTCTCTACCTTCTTGTATGATAGAATTCTAGAAGTGAAAATTAGAAGAAAAAACACCAGAAGGAAGTTCCCAAATGATAACTCTTCTTTGTGGGAAGTTTATCATTTTACTTTCGTTCTTTTCGTCTTTGCATATGATCTAAAAGTTCCCCAATAAATGAGTATGACTCTTGTAATGGAGATACAGGTATCAAAACTCACCTGACAGATGCAGCCTGTGCGCTGGAAGCCATGCCTGTTTCAGAGCAGACACACCCACTCGGAGTCATGGCTGGGCACGTGACCACCCAGCAGACACTGTTGCAGGAGAGGGCCCTGGGACGAATTGCTTGCTGATGGAACAGAAATAAGGGTTCTCCCCTTAAAATGGGCATGTGTCCCTGCCTACCCCGCTAT
This sequence comes from Mustela nivalis, assembly GCF_964662115.1. NCBI lineage: Eukaryota > Metazoa > Chordata > Mammalia > Carnivora > Mustelidae > Mustela > Mustela nivalis. The sequence continues at coordinate 29,105,860 of NC_139035.1, read as the reverse complement.
GCCCTAGAGGGCAGGCGATGTGATCCTGGCATGCCTGCTTGTAACCATGATTACAAAAGAATCCCATCCTCTAGCATGGCAGAGAAACAGAATTAAAGGAACTTGGGGCTTTCAATTGTTTCACGAAACCCTGGAACCAACCCGACCAGTACCACCTGCCTCCGCTGGCCTCTTCATAAGCTCGGACTATCTTATTTGAACCACTTTATGTCCCACATTAGTCGGCCTCCTAACCAATAATGCCAGTGACGACCGCGTAAGGGTTGTTTGGCTTTCCGTCTCTGTTACTGGATACCATTAAAGAGCGTGGAACTACCAGTCTTTTTTTTTTTTTTTGAAGATTTTATTTGAGAAAGAGAGAGAATGAGCACAAGCAGGGAGAGTGGGAGAGGAGGCAGTAGACTCCTGACTGAGCAGGGAGCCCAACGTGAGGCTCAATCCCAGGATCATGACCCAAGGCAAAGGCAGACACTTAACCAACTGAGCCACCCAGGTACCCCACTACCAATCTCTCATAAAGGCAATGTAAGCTCTCTCAATCAACCTAGAAAGTCATGCAAAACTCCAATGTAAATCCCGTTAAGACTTTTCATGATATATGACAGGCTAATGATTAAATATTCATACAGAACAAAGGTTCAAAAATGGATAAGAAAAAGCATCCAAAAAATAGGAGATTTGGGGCGCCTGGGTGGCTCAATGGGTTAAGCCGCTGCCTTCGGCTCAGGTCATGATCTCAGGGTCCTGGGATCAAGCCCCGCATCGGGCTCTCTGCTCAGCAGGGAGCCTGCTTCCTCCTCTCTCTCTGCCTGCCTCTCTGCCTACTTGTGATCTCTCTCTGTCAAATAAATAAATAAAATCTTTAAAAAAAAAAAAAAAGGGAGGGGGCACCTGGGTGGCTCAGTTGGTTAAGCAGCTGCCTTCAGCTCAGGTCATGATCCCAGGGCCCTGGGATCGAGTCCCACATTGGGCTCCTTGCTGGGCAGGGAGCCTGTTTCTCCCTCTGCCTCTGCCTGCCATTCTGTCTGCTTGTGCTCGCTCTCTCTCCCTCTCTCTCTCTCTGACAAATAAATAAATAATATTTAAAAAAAAAAAAAAGGGAGATTTGCCTTGTATAAAAATAAAAATATATTTTGAAACTAATTTATAGTAATAGCACATAAGTGGTCAGATAAATGGAACAGAGTTTAGAAGCAGATATATATATATGCACATATGTGTGCGTGTATGTATATATATATGGAAATAAGTCATAAAAGAAAAAACTGAATGAAATTGATATAGCTTATAACGTCTATGACCAAACATAGGTATCTATAAACAGACCTAAAACCATAAAGACAGATTAACAATAAACTGGCAGAAATTACTTATATATAATGAATGATAAAAGCTACTATATATTTAATGCTAATAAATCAATATATACAAAAATTATCTAACTGAGGGCACCTGGGTGGCTCAGTTGTTAACCAACTGCCTTCGGCTCAGGTCATGATCCCAGGGTCCTGGGATCGAGCCCCAAATTGGGCTCCCTGCTCAGCGGGAAGCCTGTTTCTCACTCTCCCTCTCTCACTTTGTTTCTTTCTGTCAAATAAACAAATTAAAAAAAAAATCTTTAAAAAATTATCTAATTGTAAAATGGGTAGAGGGACACAAACAGGCAATTAATAGGAGAGGAAATACAACTGGCCAACAAAAATGATGATTAATCTTACTAGTTATCAGGGAAACACACATGAAGATGGAATTTCATTTTTCAACCATGAGATTGCCCAAGACTTAAGTCTTAACTCAAGGCTTAAGACTGGGGGCGCCCGGGTGGCTTCAGTGGGTTAAAGCCTCTGCCTTCAGCTCAGGTCATGATCCCAGGGTCCTGGGACTGAGCCCTGCATCAGGTTCTTGGCTCAGCAGGGAGCCTGCTTCCTCCTCTCTCTCTGCCTGCCTCTCTGCCTACTTGTGATCTCTGTCAAATAAATAAATAAAACCTTAAAAAAAAAAAAAAAAAAAGACAAGTCTGGTGACATGAAGTCAGGGGAGAAAGCAGTATTCTGCAACATTCCGGAGATGGAGGGGAAATCCGTTCAGCCACTCTGGAGAACAACACGGCAGGTCTATGAAAATACACAGTGCACAGACCGTGTAAGCCAGCAATTCCACTTCTTGGTATCTACTCTTGAAAAACTCATGCAGACGTGCAGAAAGACATGTAAGAGTGTTCACTGGCACGCCACTTAAGAAAAAAAAAATCACAAGGAACCTAAAATGTTCAATTAACAGAAAAATGGTCAAAAACTCACTCTACAGAAGAAACCCAGCAGATTAAAAGAACAGAGTAGACCTCTACTTGGTAAAAGGGAAATTTTTCTATGAGCGCAGACTGGAATTTTCAAAGTTGCAAAATGCAGACCTTGTGAGAAACATGTTTCCATCTCTCTATTCTGCCACACCAAAAAAAAAGTTACATCTCCTCAAATGGAGGTATTTAAGTTCATGACTTCAGTAAAGGGTAAAAACCATTAGTTAGAAGTGTACAGATGGCACATTAAAGAACGGTGAAAAAAATTAGCACGTGTGGTCACATCTGGACTGGCTCTCTCCGTAGACTCACTAGTAAGTCAGCAGTTCGGGGCTCAGCCAAACAGAGCAATCATGCTCAAGACTTTGGTGAAACTACAAGAAGTTGACGTTTGATGGCTCGAAACCAAACGCCAAGATCAGTTCTGGAAAAGTCAGTCACTTCGTTTATCCTAATCAAAGCAAACTTATTAAAAGTGGCCTGTCAACTAATAAGAATGGAGCTAATGCTTCTTTCATTACAAAATAAATCAAGCAACATAATAAGCACCTGAAATAAGGATCATGTAATTTATTCCAAAGAAGGGTATTAGAGGGCGCCTGGGTGGCTCAGTGGGTTAAGCCGCTGCCTTCGGCTCAGGTCATTATCTCGGGGTCCTGGGATCGAGTCCCGCACTGGGCTCTGCTTCCTCCTCTCTCTCTCTCTCTCTCTCTCTCTCTGCCTGCCTCTCTGCCTACTTGTGATCTCTCTCTGTCAAATAAATAAAATCTTTAAAAAAAAAAAAAGCTCTCCATGAGCAAGCTGAAGAATCTTAAGTGAATACATGTGAGATAAAAAAGCCCAAGTCCGATTAATACATATTTTGAAATAAAGTTCAGACTGGCTCTCTCCCAAGGAGATCACAGGCACACATTTTCAGGGTGCTGATGGAAGTGCTGAGCTGAGCTCAGCTGGGAAAAGACGACGCAAAGCCAGTTTTGGTCACAGACTGCTGCATTTGGGAGCCCCCAATGAATTTTAGCCATCACTTCTGATTTTGAATGGCTTGCTTCTCCTCTTCCATAAGGTGGATGGTCGATACTCAGTGGCATGGTAGGGGGGGTCTGGGTGGCTCAGTGGGTTAACCACCTCTGCCTTAGGCTAAGGTCATGATCTCAGGGTCCTGGTATTAAGCCTCACATCGGACTCTCTACTCAGCAGGGAGCCTGCTTCTCCCTTTCTCTCTGCCTGCCTCTCTGCCTATGTGTGATCTCTGTCAAATAAAGTAAAATCTTTAAAAAAAAAAAAAGAGGGACACCTGGGTGGCTCAGTGGGTTAAAGCCTCTGCCTTCAGTTCAGGTCATGATCTCAGAGTCCTGGGATCAAACCTCACATCAGGCTCTCTGCTGAGCAGGGAGCCTGCTTCCTCCTCTCTCTCTCTCTGCCTGCCTGTCTACTTGTGATCTCTGTCAAATTAAAAACAAAAAAACAAACAAACTCAGTGGCATGGCTTCCAAGACGTACTCCTTAAGCATTCATGGTATCCCAACACAGCAATAAAACCCCAAGACAACCAGCTTGTTCTGTCTCTCCCACAAGCAAACAAAATCTGAGGTCCAAGTCAGCCTGCATTTCAGGGGGGTCATTTATAGAACCATTTCTGGCACTCCACATTATACTGATTGCTTTGCAGGGGCCAGACCTCAGAAAGGATTTCAGGGCAGGGGGTCCCAGAACTTCAAGAAATACGCTACATACGTGGCTGTGTAGGGGAAATAATCATAAGTCCCTTTCAATAAGAAGTCAGTGCTTTCCTTTCCACCCAGCAGACTGAAAACTTTAAAATGTATCCTAACTCACTGGGGCAATTCCCAGCAAAAACTGATCAGTCAGAAAGAGAAAGAGTCTGTTGTTGGTGTTTAACTTTTTAAAACAGAAAAGATCTTGAGCCATTCCTTCTCATCCTTCCCAAATGAGGAAATACAGGACTAACACTTCAGAGAGTAACTGTATTAATGAAACATCAACGGATTACAGATAAACATTTTAATTGATTAAATATATTATTCTCAAGGTCTTTTTGAAATCGCACTTGTACTGTACTAATCAACAGCCAAAGGCAATAAAAAAGTTTAAAACCAAAAAATGTTCTGACATGAGCACATGACAGGAACCACTGCTTATGTAAAGTGACATACACTGCTCCCGAGAACAATGATATTTTTAGAAGATAATTCACTTTAACACATGTGCAAGGACACATCTGTAATCAAAGGCTGGAAGAAATATATATTAGTGCCTGCTTTTTAAAAGTTTATTTTACATTTTAAATACAGTATTTTCTCATTTAAAAAAAAAAAAAAAAAAAAAGCCAAGAAGTGCCTAACGCCATGGTTTCTATACCATATATACATGAGAGCTGACGGAGAGCCTGAAAGTGTTCTGGACAGAACAGTGTGGACACCTCTGAGCTGGAACTAGTGAATCAAGATTAAAAAAAAAAAACACACAAATTAAGCACTGCTTAGGAGAGAAAATAATCCAGTTTCCAAATAACCAAAAGAGAACAGAGTTAGGTATGTACAAAACCAGGTATTAAAAAACAAATGCAGCACACACAAACCAACAGCCCCTTATACAGGGAACTGTATATAACGCAGCTAATCAACGAAGACCCTCCTACAAGAAGTGATGTATGATTTGAAACTGTAAAAATCTAAGTAGTTCAGTAACAACATACAGTAACATTACGTGTGTATTGCCGTCTTTGTCGCTTTCTAGCTGTACCACACTCCCTTATGAAAACAAGAATCTCTACACTAGTCGATCACTTATACAAACGTGAGGCAATTAATCCATATTTGTTTTCAGTAAGGAAAACAAAAGTGTACCTCTTCCCAGCTATAAAGACATAATACAGATTAAAGCTATAAAAAAATTTAAGCATGGGCATATGTGTTTCCAATTCTCTCTAGTAAGCAATTCCAAACTGGAATCGTATAGGGTCTGTGCCTAAGTATTAACACATGAAAAAAAATGGACTGTCTCTGGCAGTGATTTCCATTTAGTGCAATGTTATTCCCCACACAGCGAATTACATTTAAGTGATTTTATATATTTTACTTCAGTAGGTGCCAATTTGAGTTTACAAAACCCCTACCTATATGCTTGTGTAGAAAACGGTTTTAATTTGAGATGCTCTACAAAGCCCAATCAAGACAAAAATGAGTTAATTTTGCTTTTGTTACTTGGTAGAGTGAGTACCAGAGGAAGAGCAAAGGACCAAGCACAGGCTTGCTGAGACGGATGTCTGAGGTGTTCTAGGTGTCTGGATAGTTCAATTATCAATCAGCTTTGAACATTCTTAAGATTATCTCAGAAAGTAATTCTCTGTACTACAACTGTGAACTAACAGCTGCACTCAAAGCAAAAACAATCTGGGTCGTTCAGAACAAAACTGAATTGAGGCAATCTGTCTATGATCATCTGTGAGGTCTTGAGTTTTTAAGTTTTAAAAATGATGACCTTCATCAAAGTCAGCTGCACCTCAGGCAGACTACTGACATGAGGCCGTCCTATCTGCGGTCCCTGTAACTATGGGCTCTCGTAAGACACATGGAGCAGGCAGCAACGGACTCACCATCAGCCAGGTGGGGTCAACGTGGGGAGGTTTTATTCTGGAGACCTTAAAGATTTAACGCGTAGCTCCTGGAACTTCAGTATCCGTTAGTGACTCTGGTGGGCAGCACCCAAGGGCTGGAGGGCTCTGAGGAATCCCCCGAGCCCCAGAGTATTAATGTTAAAGGGTCTCACGGGAACCCTGAGCTCCAACAAGAGTCCACCAGCCATCAGACCAAAATCAACAGGATAAACACTGACTGCAATGCTCCAGAAAAGTCCAAAGAAATTCCAAACTAAATGCTGTCTTCTGCCCAGCCCTAGACTCCAGACTCTGTAACAACATCTTTATCTAGTGTAATAAACTCTGTAGTAGACGGATTTTGACCTCCACAAAGAGTAGGAGTTGTCGAACTTGAGGAGGTAGACCCCTCTCCCTGGGTACTGGTGGCTGCCGGCGTACACTTCTTCATGGCAGTCCCGCCGGTAGACAGGCACGATCTCGTCCAGCAGAGGCTTGGTGGCATGCTGTTTGGCTTTCTCTTCACTACTGACATTTTCTGTGAGACAGAATGAGACTCGTCAGTGAACAGAACTGGGAAAACCACATTTGCCTCAAGCACTGCAACCCCGTCCTTCCTCTGAGAAACAGCTCCTCAGGAATTCTCTGGAGCCACTCTACAATGCATGTGCCCATGAGCACGTCCCGGTTTCGTCTTTCATTTGTTCACTCCTGTATTTTGGCAGCTGCTACCTGGTGGGGGAAGCAGCCAGCACCTCTCTCTCCCTTGACTCTGACCACCGCTCCCACGTCTGAGCCCCACTCTTCCCCAGGGACACCCACTCGAGTCCTCACTCCTCCCACCAGGCGGAACCTTGCTTGTCTGAGCAACAAGGAAAACGATGCTCTTGTCCTCTTCCTCACAACATGAAAGTTCTGTTTTAGGAAGGGGCAACTGAACTCCTGAGGACTATCATGTTCTGTACACGTCAGAGAGTAAAATGAGGAAACCATAGTAGAGAGGCAGGCATTCAGAGACACTCTGAAAATCTACACCTTTTGCTACAGGCCCGTGCCAACCCAGAAACAACCCCAGCAGCAAAAAGGGAGCTCTGATCCTACGTCTGTCCCACTTAATAGTTTCTGAACTTTTGATATGCGGTTAGGAAAAAAATACCTCTGGAAACCTACAGGAGTGAGAAATTACAAACCAGCTTAAAACCTGTTCCGCATATCAAATGCAAACAGGTCAGGAATATGCAGCATGGAAGATAAAAGACCTTCGGGTCCGTAACACGGCAGAGTGAATTCTGACAACATTGGTTAACTGTCAGGGGTCACTATAAGGAATTGAAACAGGTCAAGTCTGAGAAACTCTCATGGGCAAGAGGAGTTGAAGGACACAGGATAACTAACTATAATGTGGCATTCTGGTTGGGATCATGGAACATTAGATAAAAACTAAGGAAATCTGAATACATACGGACTTTGGCCAATCACAATGTATTTACATTGATTCATTAGTGATGATGAACGTACCGCAGTATAAACGGGTGTTAACATTAAGTGGAACTGTATGTAGAGTACACAGGAACTCTTTGCAACTTTTCTATAAATCTAAAATTATTCTAAAATAAAAAAGTTTTTGGGGCGCCTGGGTGGCTCAGTGGGTTAAGCTGCTGCCTTCAGCTCAGGTCATGATCTCAGGGTCCTGGGATCGAGTCCCGCATCGGGCTCTCTGCTCAGCAGGGAGCCTGCTTCCTTCTCTCTCTCTCTGCCTGCCTCTCAGTGTACTTGTAATTTCTCTCTGTCAAATAAATAAATAAAATCTTTAAAAAATAATAATAATACAATAAAATAAAATAAAAAAGTTTACTTAAAAAAAAAGCAAATGACATTCTGATAAATAGACCCAAACCAGATCTGCTTCATCACAGCAATACTTAAATGTCCTTCATTTGCAAATGAGAAATGCAGAGTTTTGCATTCAAAATGCAAACTATTGTTTTTAAGAACATCCATGAACAGGGGTGCCTGAGTAGCTCAGAGGGTTAAGAGCCCAGGGTTCTGGGATAGAGCCCTGCATCGGGCTCTCTGCTTGGTGGGGAGCCTGCTTCCTCCTCTCTCTCTCTGCCTTCCTCTCTGCCTACTTGTGATCTCTGTCAAATAAATAAAATAAAATTAAAAAATCTTTTAAAAAAATATCCATGAACAGATTATTGGTATTCAAGACCCAGATTTTGTTCAAAACCTGTAAAACTAAAGGTTACTAGGACAGATGAGCAATGCACCTTTCATCAAGTTAAGCAAAGACTTGGGACCTGGCAGCAATAAAGACAGGATCAATCAGAGCAGGAAGATGGGTAACAGTCACACTTCTGCAGAGAGAACAAACTCCTGTAGCTTTCAAGACTCAATGGAGGGAAAGAAAACCCAAAGCAACAAACAGAAAGACTGGACTGCTCTTCCATCTTAATCCAAGCTAAAAGGACCCCCATAAAATGCACTGCGGGGACAAGACACAGTGGCACGGTAGCCTTCCTCAGGAACCATGGGGACACACACAGTCTGTGAGCTAAATCTTCAAAAAGGATAAAGTTATGCTCACTCTTTGCAAACAACTCCTGGGAGCAATAAATCCTCACTGCTGTTTCGGCTCACACAGGGGTATTGACAGCTTAGATTTAGATGGAAATCATTTTATGATTAGGCCTGGCGTGAGGACAAGTAAGCCCATTCCCATCTGAGGGATGTCACACAGGAGAGCAAAGATCAAGAGTGCGGCATGACTCCTGCCTCTAGAGAGGCTTTGGACCCCACCGGGGTTCACTGGTGCCCCGCCCAATCCCTGGCCCAGAAACAACAGTCAGCAGAGGGCTCACAATAGGACAACCTCCCTTTGGAGACTCTCCAGGCAAGGCAGGGGAAACAGATCACCCCAAGGTGCTTCTGAGCAGAGCCTTCTATACCAGCCACAAAGCTCCTAAGTGGTACAACGGTCAGCACACACACTCATCTCCTGTCCTAGACACTTGCAGTCTGATTTTCATAAGTCCCTGTAGCACATCAGAGAGGCCAGTCGCCAGCCCTGATGTTGCTCAGGGGCAGCTGCCATGGGCGTCGGGGCACACCTGCTCGGGTCTCTCTTGCCTCTGCTTTGCTCTTTGCTCACTCCTGGGTCTGTGGGCCAGGCTTTACCTGGCTCCGGTCCTCAGAGATAAAAGCGGCAGAAATCAAAGTTCCGCGGGACAAAGCAGCTCCTCAATAACACAGGCCCACACACGTGTCACCACACGTGGCCTCAGAGGGCCTGGTGTGCGGCACGCGTAGGGCCCAGATCCAGTTGCGCGCCTTGATGGCGGACTGAACATCTAGCCTGCCTCCACAAATCTCTAACTACTGCCTCTTCCAGTGTAACCTGATACAATCTCTGGGAAGCACTACCAACCATCTTCAAGCACAAGCAGCTGTTCTGCACATCACCCAAAAGCTAGTCCCAAGAACCAGAGGCCACCTCTCCACTCCCATGGCCAGGGCACTCCTTCCACACCAGCCTCAGCCAAGCCAACCCAGGAACTCAAGTGCTCACTATGTATGGACCGAAGCCTTGAGCTCTACCTTTTCTGCAAAACAGAATTAAGGAGACCATCTTCTCCATTAATATGCATACATTTTATAACCTACTTCCTAAACCAGGAGGATTTAGGCTGTTCTGGTTAACACTCCATTTTGTCTACTTAGAGAAAATATAAAATTATACTCGTGTAAAATGGGGAAGAACAGCTGGCATTTCTTTTAGGTATGATGTTCTGGTAAGAGTTTCTGTATTTATATAAAAAAAATCTTAAGAGTAACGACCTAAAAAGCTAATAACAGAATTGTAAATTTGAATAAATTCCAGAGTTGGCAGAATTTCTTGCTTGCTCTTTTAAAATTTTTTGAAATGCTCTTGCACATTTGGCTTTCCAACACAAAATGCTGGAAGTAAAACCGTACTGAGGAAGCAGTACCGTAACACACTGCCAGACAGACCTGCCGGCGTTAAAACAATGTCATGTTTGGACCCCAGTCCCTCCTGGCAGGCTGGCCTGTCTCCCAGCCTTTTCAGCTGAGTTCCCACTTATGAAGAAATGAATCCCTGTCTAGAAAGTGTTAATCAGGAAGCATAAGGGTGGCTAACACGGGAACCATGCCATTTTTGCCAACACAACCCAGGACTTGTCAATACGGACCACGGGCTCTACCTTCCTCCTCCTCGTCGTCATCACTGGACTCGCTGACATGCACGCTGACAGCAGTGTTTGGAGAGTCTGTCCATTCAAAGTACACCCCAAATCCAATGTCATAATTGTCTGTAGCAAATTCCCAAAAGAGGTATGATCCTTCTTCGTGGGTGGGGACTCGGACAGTGACCACTTCTCCTCGGCCCACTGTAATCACGGAGTCTGCATCCTGCCGAATCTTCTCTTTAAAGTCTTTGATTTGGGGGCGTGTCCACATGGACGGAGCTGCTATTACTGGAAGAGAGTCTAAAGGCAACAGGAATTACACACGCTGAAGAGGACGAGCCCTCGCCTGCAGCAGGTGGCCAACTCACACAGGACCCCCCCCCCCGCCACAGTGAGGCGCCACCTGCCATCGAGTCTACCTGAAGGTCTACCTGAAGAATACACGGGCTCCCCAGCAAAGCGTCCCCCTGAACTTTCTACCAATGTCAGCACAACGCCTCAAGGAACACACGCAATCCACAATCATAGAAGTGATTTTTTTCAACACTCTGATTAGGTATGAGCACGGATTTAAGACTGACTTTGGAAACCTCCTAGTTGGTACCAGGGAAACCTAATAATGAAGGGTATCTCTGGACTTAGGAATAAATTCACTTTTGGATCCACAAAAAGAAAGCTGGGCTTTTACTTCAGTCTCTCTGTCAAGAAAAAAATAAAAGCCTCGACCTCTGTGGATCCCAAAGCTCCAGGGGCTATTCTAAAGGAGCTCACAGAAACAGAAAAATCTGGACAGGATGGTCCTGCTGCGGGCTGAACAGAAAAGGGGAAAGTTCTGTTGCCTCGTCTCTGCATGAGCAGTCCCTCAGCAGGTTTGTCAGACGCGCTCACAGAACCTTCGACAAAAGATTCATCTGAAAATACTGGGAGACCTGGGCCACCTAGCCGGTTCAGCCGGTGGAGCCTGCAACTCTTGACCTTGGGGTCATGGTTTGAGCCCCATGCTGGGTGTGGAGATTATTAAAATAAAACAACAACAACAAAAATCTGATAAATTCTTATAAGGATAAAAGGGAAGAGAGAGGTTAAACAATGGGATCTTCAAGGTCTTATCCAAAGCGGTTTTCTGTTACTTACTCTAAAAAGACAAGACAGATGTCTGAAACCAACTTTCTGCACACCACCACTCACCCAGAACCATACCGCCACCCAGACCACCAGCCCTGCTATGCTCTTTTCCTTCCTAAGTTAGCGCCTAGCCTTGCTTTGGCTCTCTCCACTCAGACGTCTCTCCCCCAGGAAGCCTCTGCTGACCCCTGTGACTCGGTCACAGTCCCTACATCACAAGCTCTCAACCTACAGCGTGCCTCTCTCCGAAGCACAGCTCGTACGCGGCTATGGTTTACACTTCGTGTGTCCTTCTGCCTCGTGCCGTTCCCTTGGCACTCAGAAAATCTTCAGTCAGTTGCTGAAGGAATAAATGAGCTGCACATAAAAAGCTAGACCTTTGAAAACACTAACTTATCTTCTGGTACTTTAGTCTCAAAAAATACTGCAATATTTGGTAAGCAAGATGCCCCCAACCCTGTGATCCCCATCTGGGTGTTCAGGGACTCGGGAGGTCACCACCCACAACATCCCAGGGTCGGTAAGTGTGGCCAACAGAATATGGTGCCAGCATGATGTACTACTTTCAAAGTTAGAGCATGAAAGACACCACCACTTGTCTTGGTCCCTCGCATCGTGTTTCCCGGAGGAAGCCAGCCACTGCGTCAAGGACACTCAGCCCAAAGGAGAAGCTTCACAGGGCAAGGAACTGTGGCCTCCTGCCAATAGCCAGCACCAACCTGCCAGTCATGGAGGAAAGTACCATAGAAGCAGAGCCTCTGGTGCCCATGGAGCCTTCACCTGACTTCAGCTCCGGCCCGCATCACGAATGAACCTTCCTGGGACCAGAAGCACCACCGCTCGGCTAAGCTGCTCCTCAGTTCCCAAAACCCCAGGAATCTCACCCACTGTGTGAGATACTAAAAAGCTGTTACCAGAAGCTGCCAAATCTGGGCATAATTTGTCACATATGAACAGATAACCAACCCACAACCCAAGGTATCCTAAAGTCCTCTGACGTGCTCTTCCCTGCTTTGCTAAGGGTCACCAGAAGCACCAGATTCAGACTCAAAATGGTACAAAAGCATTCAACTCTCCCAGAATGTGCTCCAAAGCCAGCAAGCCGGACTCCTGACTCACTTCCCATGAACCTCAGTTATGACATCTGGACAGACACACGTATCTGCCAAGTCATACCTTTTGGTCCATTCTCCACAGCTGCTTCTGCAGCTTCTGGTTCAATTTCTTTTTCTGGGTTGTCAGTGTGAGTTCTGGCCTGTCCGTTGACTGGCATCTTATCGCCTGGAGCTGATGCATTCACTTTTGAGGACGCGGGCAAAGAAGCCCCAGCGACTGCTACTTCCTGCTGTTTCTGTAAGGCCGCCTACAAGTGGAGAAATGGTGAAGACACACTGACCAAGACAGCTAAGAATGGCACATTCACCCGGGAAGGCACTCTGACCCCATGTTCTTGTCCTACCAGAACACTGTGCTGCAAGAAATTACTAATGGGGGCATCTGGGGGTGCTCAGTCAGTTAAGCGGCTGCTCAGATTGTAATCCCAAGGGTCCTGGGGTTGAGTCCCGCATTGGGCTCCCTGCTTAGCGGGGACCCAGCTTTTCCCTCTGCCTGCTGCTCCCCCTGCTGCTTGTGCTCTCTCTCACTGTCAAATAAATAAATAAAATCTTTTTAAAAAATTACTAATAGACTTTATCAGTTTTATCCTGTCTATGATGAGTATTAGTAGGACAGTATCAAGCCAACTGCTAAAAATCATGAAAAATTTTCAGGGACAAAAACGTGTGTGTTGACCTAAGAAATATTAGAAAAACCAGGAAAAATTAGATATAAATCATCAAACCCAAATACAATTAAAGGCAAAAACTGAACACAGTAACATCTGTTCTTAGAACCGACAGAACAGGGGCGCCTGGGTGGTTCAATGGGTTAAAGCCTCTGCCTTTGGTTCCGGTCATGATCCCGGTGTCCTGGGATGGAGCTCTGAGTAGGGCTTTCTGCGCAGCAGGGAGCCTGCTTCCTCCTCTCTCTCTGCCTGCTTCTCTGCCTACTTGTGATCTCTGTCAAATAAATAAATAAAATAAAAAATTAAAAAACAAAAAACAAAAAACAACAGAATAGGGACACCTGGGTGGCTCAGTGGGTTAAGCCTCTGCCTTTGGCTCAGGTCATGATCCCACGGTCCTGGAATCGAGTTCCTCATTGAGCTCTCTGCTCAGCAGGGAGCCTGCTTTTCCCCCTGCCTCTGCCTACCTCTCTGCCTACTCATGATCTCTCTCCCTGTCAAATAAATAAAATCTTTAAAAAAAAAAAAACCCTGACAATAAAACTTGATAAAATTCAGATACATAAAATCTGAAACTGGAAAATTAAACTTGGTAGAAATAAATGGTCACAAAGAAAAACTCACAAAGGCAAAAGCTGTAACTAGTAAAATCTGATATGGGGCCCCAAAGTAATCAACAAATCAAATATGGGCAATTACTCTGATATGAACAAAAATAATCAATTAACGAAATCTTCACCATAAACTAAAAAAAGCATCACAATTGAACTGAAAACTATTAATGGTGTTATAAAAAATATCAACTTACGAATTAAACAGACTTACAAAATGGAGGTCAAAATACATTCTTCCAATTTTAGTATATGTGCTGCCGAAGCAAGCACTCAAAATACATTCTTGATGAAAATTCATCACTGTTTACATAATTATAATTAAAATACGTGCATTCATAAAAATGTCCCAAGTCAAAATGGAAGAGTGAAAACATGTTAAACACAAAGGACAACTATTTGGGGACATTTCTTTCCTCTAACAAGATAGATATTAGTATTATTAGACATACCTAAGTGTTGTTACTTAAGCAACTTTTGGGGAAACTTTGAATTACACATAGAGAAAGTGCACAAATAATATACAAATATACAGACTGATCATTCTTCATAAAACAAACATACCCACATAAGCAACCAGGTCAAGACATTATATGTGTCCCAGAATCCTCCTTTTGACACGGTCCCCACCTGTGCTGCAAGGGTAACAACTGTCTTAATGAAAACACTACAGACTTGGGGCGCCTGGGTAGCTCAGTGGATTAAAGCCTCTGCCTTCAGCTCAGGTCATGATCCCAGGGTCCTGAGATCGAGCCCCACATCGGACTCTCTGCTCAGCAGGGAGCCTGCTTCCTCCCTCTCTCTGCCTACTTGTGATCTGTCTGTTAAATAAAAGAAAAAAAAAACACTACAGACTTGCTTTGCCTGTTTTTTCACGTTATATAAATGAAACCATATAATAAGTATTCTTTTTTGTGTCTGGCTTCTTCTACTCGACATTATTTTTGCAAGGTTCATCCATAAAGTTATACAAGTAACTGTATTTTGTTTGTTTGTCCTGCTACGATATTCCACTGTGAAGATCTATCCGTTTTACTGTTGATGACCATTTGGGCATTTAAGTAACTCTAAGTTAAAACATGGAAGTCTGGGGCGCCTGGGTGGCTCAGATGGTTAAGCATCTGCCTGCGGCTCAGGTCATGGTCTCTAGATCTTGGGATCGATCCCCTCATCCAGCTCCCTGCGCAGCAGAGAACTGGCTTCTCTCTCTCCCTCTGCCTGCTGCTCCCCTTGCTTGCGCGGTCTCTCTCTCTAACGAATGGATAAAATCTTCAAAAAAATAAGTAAATAAAACATGAAAGTCATAAGTGAACTCATATTTACAAAAGTAAAAAAATTAAAAAATGAAACAAAGAAATAACAGGAAAAAAGCCTTTATACTCTCATGGCTCAGGGATAATGATGTATTTCTGCGTATCTGTACACACATGTAACATATCATCTACAACCCAATTACTTCCATGAACAGCAATGCTTTCTTCTGCAGCTAACACAGGCTGGTAACACATGTAAGATTTTAAAATACCTCTTTCCAAGGCCTAGATTCTCCGTCATTCCCCAAGAGTTTTCTAGAAAGAGTACAGCTTCTAGAAAAAGTGCAGAGAGCCAAAACATGATGGCACACTCAGAACACTCCCCTGCATGACAGGGCAGCAAGAAAAGCAATTCTGGGGATGGTCAGCAGGCCCAGAGCGGCCACACTCGAAACCCTCCAGCACAGTGAACAACTCCCCTGGGGATCCCACTGCCCAAGAATATACATCTATTACAGACAGCAGATCATGATGATTTATTTACATCATCTCTCATCTGTACCTTGGGAAGGTTTTGAAAGCACAGAAAGGTACAGGAACAAACACCCATATTACCACACCTCCAAGTGAACAAGTGTTAGCATTTTGTCATTTTGCTCAGTATTTACTAAAAAATTACTTTATAGGACTGAAGTTTTCTTTGTTCCTTCCCTGGTGCCTTTCCTTCTCCATGCCCAGAGACCACCAAACGACGTGTAAAACCGAGTTCCATCACTGTAATCTAAATTACGAATTCCAGACCCTTCACTTCCACAGACTCCCGGTTTGCCCTACTTGGCCAATTTCATTCTCACTAAATGACCTAAAAATAGGGCAGGGCGTGTGAGCTCTCCTAGCAGAAAATCATCTCAAACCCCATCTCACAGTGCTACAAGCAAGAAGAGGGGGTGGTACGCTCAAGGAGAAACAGGCTTTCGAGGACAGAGAAAAAAATCCCTCAGAAAAGCCACTTATTGTCTTGAATAAACTCTGGCCTGACATCTTTTTCATCTTAGGAACAACACAAAATCTGCCGTGCTTTTTAACTTCTCACTCATGCTAAAGACTCAAGGGAAAAGGTATTTCAAGTAAGGATATTAATTTTCAAAGAATTTAAAGAGGTTGGCAGAGCAACCAAGACCACTTCATCTGACAAGAAATGCTGAGCACTACAATGACACACGCTTTCTTCCCTTGGCCTGTTTGACAGATCGTAACTACTTTCTAAGTGAAAAGTTAGGAAGTAAAACTTCACCAGATTCACTCCAAGAAGGCATTAGTGCCTCTGCCCAGTGTGAAAAATGAACACAGATCAGTGATCTGCCATACGCACACAACACTTCCACAGACCAATGCTTCTTCTCATTTCAGTCCTCTGAGAGTTCAGGGAGGTGAGCGGGATCAGTACCGGATTTTCTACCCCATTCCTCCTCAGTGAGAGAAAAGGCAGAACAATCAGAGCAGTAGGTAACTTGTCGGATCTCAAGCATGACAATGGCAAGGCCAGGACCGAGTCCAAGTGTCACCCTGCTCTTCATCCCACGCTCCTCAGCCCAAGCCACCTACTCCTTCGTGGAAGCCAAGTACGTGGGGGTGGGGAGCTGGGGGGGCCCGCACTGTGATGCAGGGGAGCGCGGTCTCACTCCGGCACCCGAAGCAAACATCAAGAGGATCAGCCTGCAAAACCAGTCGATAGCCTCTGGGGACAGGTCCTACCACAGACAGTTGCCCCGGCCCATGAGAGCCTGGAGGACACGGCTGGACAAACACAAGTTTCCCAATTCCTCACGGTGCCAGGACCAGCAACAGAGTCTCCGCCAGACTCACTGGAATGACACCTGGTGCACATGACCCCGGATGCCCTGGGACAAAGGAGCAGAGGTCCCGCCGTGTCTGGCTTCCACGTCCTCTATCGGAGGAGCAACTTCATCCCCTGAAGCTGGTGGGAGCAGCGCGTACTCGAGCCTCCCCGGCCCCCAGCCCCGCACACCTGCTGCTGGGCCAGCTGCACCTGGTAGAGCTGCTGCATATACTGCTGGTAATGCTGCTCCTGCAGCTGCCGGATGAGGAGCTGCTGCTGCTCGAAGTTGCCGGGGTACTGCTGCGCCGCGTACTGCTGGAACTGCGCAGCTGTCTGTGAGTTCAAGGCTGCCATGATCTGCTGCCTGCAACAGCAAGGAACACGCACGCGTCGGCCGCTGGCCAAGGCTTGCGGCAAAAGGAAACATCTTCATGCCTCATTTGTCACCGTCCCTCTATCAAAGGACGGAGCGGAAAGGATCTCCCGCCATCATGTGCCCCGGGCCCAGACACTCGGCCTCTTGCTCCTCACTGATGAGAGGGAGGCTGATACCTGTGTCGGAGCACCTACAGGCACTCAGCCACTGGGCGCCCAAGAGCGAGGCAGAGGGACGTCTTCGGACGGGAGGTGGTGCCAGTGATCGCCACCTGGCCCATGATCACAAGGCTGGGAGCAGCAAGAGCCAGGACATGGTCAGGCAGGCCGGGGCAGCCTAGCCTCCCAGCAGGAGGCTGTGAGAGGGCGACTGCCATCCACAGTGGGGCTGAGGGGACATTCAGCTGCTGGCCACAGCTTTGCTCCCTGAACACCCAGACATTAGGAGGAGGCAAGACAGTAACCCAGTAACCAGAACCTGTCACGAGCGGCCCTGGTAAGTGTCAGTATAGCGAGGGAAACTTGCCATGTCTCTAGCATTTCATTTAAAGCCTGCCTTTGGGGCGCTGGGGTGGCAGGGCTCAGGGAGAAGGCGTCTGCCTTCAGCTCACGTCACGATCCCAGGGTCCTGGGACTGAGTCCTGCATCGGGCTCCCTGTTCCACGGGGAGTCTGCTTCTCCCTCGGCCGCTCTCCCTTTTTGTTCTCTTTCTGCCCACCCCACCCCGTCAAATAAATAAAGCAAGCCTGCCTTCCAGAACAACAGGAAAAATAGCACCTGGGCATGCCTGGTACAGAGACAGTAATTTCTCTTTTTCTAAATCTCATTTTCTCTCCTCTAGGCACCGCAGGCTTCCTACCTCAGTTACGTGACCAACTTAACACAGACTGGAAAGCCATCTATCACCAAACAGATTCGTAAGCAGAGGGATGAGCAAAATCTCACAAACTCCTGCATAGACCCTGACACTGGGCCCATTGGGGGCACCGCCCACTCCCAAAGGTGCAGCATTCCTCGTCTCTCCTCGATGTGCAGCCCCTGGCTGGTGTGCAACTAGTGCAGAAGCCTTTCTAAGCTGCTGCTAAGAGTTAATGAGGCATCAATGGACGGTCATGCTCTCTGGTTTCCTCTAAATGCCACCCCCAGTCCCCACACCTCAGACCCTTCCTCCCTGTCCCCACGGCTCCCTCCTGAAGAGCCAGTCCCTGTGTCACAGCTGCTGTCACAGCCCTGAATGAGAAATAGTTTCAGGTCCCAAATCCTGTACGAGGAATAGATGCCTAACACAGGCTGCACTGAGCAGACCCTGTCCTGGGACTCTGGGACTGGGGCTCTCCCCGATCCCAGCCAGTGCCTTGTGTCCACCAAGGCAGACAACAGGAGGAGGAGGAGACAGACACACAAGCTGGGAAGCAAGACAAGATCACATGGACCCAGGGACAGAGCAAGCCACCTCAGCTCCCCGCTCTAGCCCCTAGGTCCTGGCAGCTAACCCGGAGCCCTTTCATTTTGGGGACCCACTGAAGCTTGAGCCGAGGCCCTCTCGGAAATGGGACAGATCACTGGTACAAATGGCGGGCGCCGGCAGGTGTGCCCTCCCCGTGCACATGTCCCAGAGCTCCCCCAAGGAATGGCACCCAGAGGCTGTGGAGGTCCGGCTCTTGTGCTTAAACACAAGCTGTCCGACCCGCTTACTTCTGCTGCTCCAGCCGGAGCCTCTCGTCTTCTACTCGCCTCCTCTCCTCTTCCTCCTGCCTCAGCCTCTCCTCCTCCTCTCTCCTGCGCTTCTCCTCCTCCTTCTGCAGACGCTCCCTCTCCTCCTCTTCACGCCGCCGCCGCTCTTCCTCCTCTTTCCTATAAGCCAGAACAGACACGGTGAGCCCTGTACCAAGAACCCTGCCTAACATAACTGAAGACGATTTCCCAGTGAAAACGGACACAACTCGGAGAGAACAATGTGGTTGTATTAATGATATTTGAAATATATACACTTCATTGGTAGAAATTTATCCTGTGACGTCAATCTCACAATCAGTGAGAACACAGCAGAAATTATGGCCGCACAGAAGAGAAAGGTGTCCACTAGTAAGAGACCACTGAGATCACGATGTGCCCACCCCCCGGCAGGTTTCCCTCACCTATGCTCACAGCATCGTAGGCTTTCCCTTCCCACTGTCTGCTGTGCTTGTAATTCCATCTGTGTGAGAAATTCAGCACTGCACCCGCCCTTCTGTTCAAGTCTGTGCCCCACAAGGGCAAAGGCTGCCTATCTCCCAGCGCTCTATCCACAGCGCTGAGCACGGTGCTAGATAGGACAAGCACTCAATGCACGCATCTAAAATGAGTAATGCACCAGGATGGCCTGTAGCCACAAAAAAACCATGACTGTGTGGCCTGACATGCAGACACTTGATATGGTTGTTTAATGAAAAGAACAGGGACTATGAAAAGGTTTGCAAAGAAATACTTTAACTGGGGGCGCCTGGATGGCATAGTCAGTTCAGCATCCAATTCTTGCTTTGGCTTACGTTGTGATCTCAGGGTCCTGGGACAGAGCCCCCAGCCAGGCTCCACGCTCCACACAGAAGTCTGCTAAACTTTCTCTCTCTCTCTGTCCCTCCCTGACATGCGCATGTGCACTCGCGCTATTATTTATTTAAATAAATAAATCTTTTTCTAAAAAAAGATACACCTTAAATGTGTCCTAGAAAGCAAGGTAGGAGGGAATGTTTTTGGTCTGTGCTTCACATACTGTCATAAATGAAAAATATTTGTATCACATGTATCTGTATATTACTTCTGACCATTAAAAACTATCAAAGCTTTGAATTTAAGAGAAAAAGAAGAGTTGGAAATGCAGGTGCAGCCCCTACCCAGCTCCAGCCCACCCTCGGCCCCTCTCCTGGGGAGCACAGGCCCTGAGGCAAGAGGAAGGCAGGGGGCGCTAGCCAGCTGAGCACAGTGTGAAGGGCAGGACAGCGGAGGATGGGATACAGGTGCTCTGGAGGGATCTGAGGGGACACCCTTTCTTGGTCCTACCACGAAAACTGCTCGACTTACCCCACTTCTCTCCCCAAATTCCTCTAAGTAATGAACAGCACATCCGAGCCACAGCCAGGGCTCAAAATACAGCAATAACATGACCTATTTTTAACCTGTCATGGCTGGTAGAGGACAAGGTGTGTTCCACAGCCAGAGCTGGGACTGTAGGAGGAAGTCTGGTCTTAAATGCTTTCAAAGGGTGCTAGCTGGATTTTACCTCATGACAGAGGTATATTTTTAAAAAAGATTTTATTTCTTTTGAGAGAGAGAGAGAGCAAGCGAGTGCGCGCACACAGGAGCAGGGGCAAGGACAGAGGGGGAAGGAGACTCCCCACTGAGCAAGAAGCTCAATGCAGGAGGCATCGATCAGATCCAGGGATGCCAGGATTGTGACCTGAGCCAAAGACAGAGGCTTAATGATTAAGCCACCCAAGTGTCCCTGTAAATACATTTTAAAAGGAAAAATGCAGTTTTACAGGTTAAGATGACTACTAAATATTCAATTTACCACTATGAATCAAAACTTTTTTTTTTGAGCAGCGAAGCAAGGTTTATTGAGCGACAGTAAAGTAACAATGCAAAACTCCCAAAGAGGGAGGGGACCCAAGGGGGTTGCCCGAATCAAAACTTTTCCTTTGGATAAGTATCTTTTCTTCTTTTTTTTTTTTTAATTTTATTTCTTTTTTAGAGAGTGAGAGAGACAATGAAAGAGAAAGAGCATGAGTGGAGAAAAGGTCAGCGGGAGAAGCAGACTCCCTGCCGAGCAGGGAGCCTGATGCGGGACTCAATCCTGGGACTCCAGGATCATGACCTGAGCCAAAGGCAGTTGCTTAACCAACTGAGCCACTCAGGCACCCCCAGAATCTTCTGAAAATGTATTAAGCTACTTCCTATCATCTTAAACAGGAATAAATTACACCCAGTGTTGTATGTTGCTGACTTAGAGCCCTGGTTGGGGAGTCTGCTGGAGAGTCTCTCTCCCTCTCCCTCTGCCCCCACCCCGACCAGCACTCTCTGAAATATATAAATCTTGGAGGAAAAAAAAAAAAAAAAAACCACACACACACACACACACACACACACACAAAATAAGGTGTTAACTGTAATGCTGTTGAACTCAGTTATGACAAAAAAAAAAAATCCCATCAACATAAACAGCAGCATCCTCCCTGCCCCCTGGAAACAATAAGCCACCTAGGAGCCAGAGACAATATGCATGTCTCCATAAGATCTACCACACAGTGCAGGAGATAGTCAAGATTTGTGGCATAATCTTTAAGAAGCTCGAGGGAAACAAGAGCAAACGGAGTGTCAGACCAGGGGGTAAGGGTGGGGAGAGGGGCTGAGTTTACAGTGGAGTTTGCTCAAAATCTTGGTATAACCAGGACAAGAGGAATGCTGCTGTGATGGACAGGTGGTTCCTTTCAAAGGGACAGCCAGAAAGAAGCAGCAGCTCCCTGCCCCCTCAAACTCCTAGTATGGATACCTGCTCACACCAGCAGGTCTGAACAACTGGAGTAAGAAGTGGGGAATCTGGGGGCACCTGGGTGGCACAGTCGGTTAAGTGTAAGATTCTTGATTCCGGCTGAGGTCAGGATCTCAGGGTCGTGAGATCAAGTCCTGCATCAGGCTCTGCGCTCAGTCTGCTTGAAATTCTCTCTTCCCTTCTCTCTCTGCTTTCCCCCTGCTTGCATGCTCTCTATCTCTAAAAAATAAGTAGTCTTTAAAAGTAAATAAATAGATAAAAGGAAGTGGGGATCCAAGGGCAGTGGGACACGTGATTCCATAAGGCAAAAAAGCACCAGGACTGGGGCTGCACAGGAATAAAGTATGCTGTGTCCTCGAACTTCACCTTTTCTTTTCTTGCTCTTCCTTTTCTATTTTGTGGGATGCGACGTACGTTGAAAAGAGATGGCAACAGCGATGTAGGAGCTTGACAAATTCTAGCATGGCCTCCTCCCTAGACATGCTCCCCAGGGCTGCCCATTCTCTCCTGCAGGGAAGAACAAGGAAAGTCATTACCTCCTCTTCCTAAGAGAGTAAGACTATGATTTAATTTCAACCTAAATGTGAACAATTCTCAATGACAACTAAGATGCAGAATGATTCTACCATCAACAAAGGGCTCCAAACTCGAGTTTCAACAAAGATGGCACGACTGATACACTAAATTAGACACGTCACACACAAGTCACACTCACTGCCGGAAACTATGCTTCAGCTGCGCTGCTGCTCATTCCCATATGAGCAAAAGGATATCTGAGTCTGACCTTCCTCCTATCACATTTTAGTCTTAACTGAATACAGCTCTCAGGGCATTGTTTTCTATCACAACTCTGTTCATCCCAGTAAGAAAATCAGTGACTGTATTTTAAGTGGCTGCTTTTAATGTCACTTGGGAAGAATCAAATGAAGTTGTCCTTGTCTTATGTTCATAATCAGACGAGTAAACTTCTTCCACATTATTTACCCATAAACATCTCCAAGCCAAAAACAGATACACATCTGAAGATTCCAGACACTGCAAGCAAAAATGGCTGTTTCAGTCTTCCTCTACGCTAAGGAACCAGCTGTCTGCATCTTAACCAATTTACTTCGTGCTCTTCTCAACACTATGCTCACTAAGGTCATTATACAACAAAACACGGTTACCTCCTGTCATTCCCCAACACATCAAAGAATCCAACCTCAGGACAAGTGTCTGGATTATATGGACCCATAAGAACCTGCTTATGCAGTGCCACAAGCTTCAGTTTTTCCTCATAAGTTGGATGAAAGGCTTTGCCATCTTTTTCTGTAAGATAAAGAAACATGAAAACAATTAGAATTGGCAAAAATGTATTTTTCGGTGTTCTATTCTGAAAGTCCCTTATAAGGAAACGTCACACACTGCCTGTGATGGATACAAATCTTATGGTGACATTTATATTTCAAATATTAAATTGTAATAGTTGGAGCTCAAGACAGAAACCCTTTATGCAGGGATCTTTTTTTCGCCCATGAAGCCAAGCACCGACATTCATGCTCAAACTTCTACTGAGAAACCCATCTGTCAAGCTAACAGTCAGATACACAAACTGTTCTGCTGACATCTTCTACACTTATCAGAGACTGTGTAACAATCGTTTTCTAAAAGTTTAAGAAATAATTTTGTATCAGACACTTTTAAGATGATCACGCCTAAGAGGTAATGCATACCTTGAAAGGTCACAAACTGCAGCGTGATGCGGTGAAGGGACTCTAAAACGAGGTCAAAAACAAAAAACAAAAGCTCTGACCTCCTCTCAGACCCTTCCTATCTGTGACACCCCTCAAACTCTCAGTCACTGCTCCTCCCAAGGTAATGGGACAGCGGCAATGACAGCTATCAGAGCCTTCTCCCTCCTCCACAGCATGCTTGGCTCTGGCAGGTTTCTAACTGGCAATGGAGAGTGAAGCCAGCTTTGACCTGTGAAGACTGGGCTGCCATCAACACTCAACGCTGCATATAAATGGGAGCTGGTAACATGGGAAATCCTGAGAGAACAGTGCTGCTTCTCTGATAAATGGTAGCATTAATTATTGACTGGTTCTAATAAGAGACTGCCACTTAAAAAAAAGGTAGTACCTATTGCCTACATATTTTATCCATGCATAAAGTAGTCACCAAAATAAAATCACTGATGAGACAAGAATGTGGGTTAAAGGTTATGAACAGGAAACTTGGAGGAGAAAAAAAAAAACAGAAGTTGCCAAGGAGCATCCCAAGATTCTAGACTTCACAAGTCAAGGAAATGCGAAAGGTTTTCCATTACATACCAAAGCCTCTGCCATCACAAAGCTCAAACAAAGTCAGGTAACATGGAGAGCTGTTAAGAATGGGACAAAGAGGTACCCACTCTCCCATACTAATTTGAAAGTATACACTGTTAGTTATCTTGGAAGGCAATTTAGCAATTTATCTCAACACTAAAAATATGCATGCCCCATGACCCAGTCACTCCAATTCTTGTGATCCACCCGTGATCTGTCCTGAATACACAGAGGCAGGGGGATACAGTGGTTTTCTTGCTATCATAAACAATTTACAAAGTTCCTCAATAAAGAAACTGCTAATATGCTATAATATATCATATATTATATATGTATTTATTTACATATTTATTTATGTATTTATTTTATATTATATAACATATATTTATAAAATATATAATATATTTTATATATTATATAATATAAACTGCTATAATGTGATATATTCAGACTGTGGTATAAATGAAGCAATTATAGGAAATACTAAGTGACAAAGCAAGTTGCAAAAAACAATACAGGATCACAGCACACAATCTATGCCATCCATTCAAGCACTCCCCGCCCATATGCTTTAACATCTCTAAAATCAGATTGGGCTTGACAGTCTGGTATTCTACAGTTAAAAGAGCAGTTTTCCTTTCTTAATAATAGCATGTACAAAAAAAAAGCATGTACAATAATAGTGATTCTTAGAATTGATAAAACCCTAACACATAAACACACCTACACGTGTATTCCCCAGGGACCCTTACATGAAGGTAGATGCAAATAGCAAAATCTGGGAGTCACAACAACAAGAGACTAAAGGAGTCTCTTTGAGAACTGAAGCCTTACTTGCGACATCCAAACCTTTCCAGGGCAAAGGTGTGGAAGAACAAACCTAACTGTGAAGAGTGAATGCCTGCCTCTAGGGAAAGGACTGGCAAAATGACTGGACGGGGACTGAAGAGGAGTTTCCTTCCCATTTATGTACGCTTGAATTGTTTTTCTGGCAGAACAAACTCATGCAATACTTAGCAAAAATAAATATTAAGAAAAGACAAACCTGTGGCACTGACCTTACCTGATAAAAATTGAAACAATTCAGCAGCCTGTGGACCTGCCATCTGTCTTTGCTACTGAGCAAACAGTATCACTAGACAATTAGTATCAAGGGCAGTAACTTCCTCTAAAGCTTTTTGAACAGGATTATCATAGCTCTGTATTTACTAAGAAAAGGCAACTCCCACTTCAAAATCCAACACTTAGAATGCTATTTCATTTAATGGAGAGTAAACAGTTTTTTGTTTTTTTTTTTTTTTTTTTAAGATTTTATTTATTTATTTGACAGAGAGAGATCACAAGTAGGCAGAGACGCAGGCAGAGAGAGAGAGGAGGAAGCAGGCTCCCTGCTGAGCAGAGAGCCCGATGCGGGACTCGATCCCAGGACCCTGAAATCATGACCTGAGCCGAAGGCAGCGGCTTAACCCACTGAGCCACCCAGGCGCCCCACATTTAATGGAGAGTATAAAAAGTATTTTTACATTCATACTTTCAACTTAATACATACTGAGCCCAAGTGTAAATTCACTGCCATCATGTAACTTACAAATTATTGAGGTTTAATTAAAAATTTATAATATGCAATACTGTAAACAGCTGTAGCTAGGTGCACATTTTTTTTTAAAGGTTTGTTTATTTATTTATTTGACAGACAGAGAGACAGCAAGAGAGGGAACACAAGCTGGGGGAGTGGGAGAAGCAGGCTTCCTGCTAAGCAGGGACCCCGATGCAGGGCTTGATCCCAGGACCCTGGGATCACGACCCCAGAAGGCAGATGCTCAACGACTGAGCCACTCAGGTGGCCCTAAGTGCATATTTCAGGTAGATATTTACTGTAAACAAAGTACAACCATCACACTGAGATAAAGAAAATATTTTATCTTTTAAAAGATTTTATTTGAGAGAGAGAGAGAAAGCACAAGCAGGGAGACGGCCGAGAGAGCAGGAAACCCAACTGAGAGGAGAGCCCCACACAGGGCAGCAGATGCCCATGAGGGTCTCGATCAGAGGACCCTGAGATCATGACCTGAGCAGAAAGCAGATCCCTAACTGAAAAGATTATTTCAGAGCTTACTTCTGACCTTGGAAGAAAATAGATCAAAAGATAATGAAGTAGGGGCACCCGGCTGGGTCAATGGGCTAAAGCCTCTGCCTTTGGTTCCGGTCGTGATCCCAGGTTCTGGGATCAAGCCCCACATCTGGCTGTCTGCTCAGCAAGGGGCCTGTTTCCTCCTCTCTCTCTGCCTACTTGTGATCTCTGTCAAATGAATAAATAAAATCTTAAAAAAAAAAAAGATAATGAAGTAGCATTATAAAAGTAGTAGTATTAAGATAATGTTTCAACTCCTTAGGCTAGGCTGGAAGTTGAATTAAATTCCATCACAGTCTATAATCAAGATAAAGCAAGGGGCGCCTGGAGGGCTCCTTCTCTCTCTCTGGGTCACCTCTCTGCCACCTACTTGTGATCTCTGTCTGTCAAATAAATAAATAAAAATCTTTAAAAAAATAAAAATCTAACTATTCAACAACACAACACTTAAATTACAATAATCCAGGAAACAGAATACACAGCTGTTAAAAAGACATTTATAAGGGCTACAAAGCATTTCAGAGAACAGATCTATGATGTATTAACTAAAGTAAGTAAAATGAAAAATTATATATGTTTACATAAAATTTATGTATGTTTAGAATTATATAGAAATGCCTAAAATGTGGCCAAAGACCCACAGAGAACATAGAAAGATAAAATTTCAAGGATTTGGGTGAGCAATTTATACATACTATAGATCTTCCTTTTAAAAAATTACAGTTAATGGGCACCTGGGTGGCACAGTTGGTTCAGTGTCTGACTCTTGATTTCGGCTCAGGTCATGATCTCAGGGTCTTGGGATCAAGCCCCATGTCAGCTTGTGCTGGGGGTGGAACCTGCTTTAGAATCCCCCTCTCCTTCTCCCAACCCCCAACCAGGAGCCCCATTCTCTCTCCCCCTCCCTGTCTGCCCCTATACTCCCTTTCTCTAAACTCATTCATTAATTTAAAATTACAGTTAAGATTTTTTCTCATAAAACTAGCTACTTAGAACCCTATTGCTAAAATGTGTAAAACAGGGGTGCCTGGGTGGCTCAGTGGGTTAAAGCCTTTGCCTTTGGCTCAGGTCGTGATCCCAGGGTCCTGGAATCGAGCCCCGCATTGGGCTCTCTGCTCAGCAGGGAGCCTGCTTCCCCATCTCTCTCTCTGCCTACTTGTGATCTCTGTCTGTCAAATAAATCAATAAAATCTTTAAAAAAAAAAAAATAAAATGTGTAAAACAACAGTGGCTACTTTGGGCTACCATTTACCAAAAAGCCTTTCCTTAATTTTGAAGATGTGCATAACCATCCTTAACCATCTTCCTTCACTTTGTACAAATTAACCACCAAAACTTTTCTTGTACTAATTATGTCACAGGTAATTATCAGAAACAGCCCAGGGGCACCTGGCTGATTCAGTCGGTGGGGCACGTGACACACTTGATCTCAGGGTGTCAGTTGGGGTTAAAAACTTAAAAAAAAAAAAAAAAAAAAGAAAGAAAGAAAGAAAGAAAGAAACGAAACATAGACCAGAACAATGTTCTTCTCACTTTCACCAACTTGTGATGATTTGAAGAACAGTTCTATTAGCTGAAATTTAAATAAGGAGGCTGGGGTTTGTTGTGTTTTTTTTTAAGATTTTATTTATTTATTTGACAGAGAGAGAGAGACAGAGAGACGAACAAGCAGGGGAATGGCAGGCAGAGGGAGGGAGAAGCCGGCTCCTGCTGAACAAGGAGGACCCTGGGATCATGACCTGGGTTGAAGGCAGCCGTTTAACCGACTGAGCCACCCAGGTGCCCAAGAAGGCTTTTTATTTGTTTTTATTTTTCATTTTTAAGATTTTGTTTATTTATTTGACAGAAATCACATGTAGGCAGAGAAGCAGGGGGAAGCTGGCTCCCTGGTGAGCAGAGAGCCCAATGCAGGGCTCGATCCCAGGACCCTGGACCATGACCTGAGCTGAAAGCAGAGGCTTTAACCCACTCTGCCACCCAGGCGCCCTCAAGAAGGCTTTTTAAAAAAGATTTTATTTAGGTGCCTTGTTCGCACAGTAGATAGAGCATCAGTCTCATAAAAAAGATTTTATTTATTCATTTGCCAGAAAGAGACACAGTGAGAGCGGGAACACAAGCAGAGGGAGTGGGGGAGGGAGAAGAAAGCTCCCAGCTGAGCAAGGAGCCCAATGTGGGGGCTTCATCCCAGGACTCCCTGGGATCATGACCCAAGCAGAAGTCAGATGCTTCACTGACTAAGACCCCCAGGTGTCCCGGTTTTTGTTTTTTTAAAACAACCAAAAAGGAAGTATTCTAACGACATCATTTTTCTGGAGCCTTGTAAAAAGAAATTATGCGCTGGTGACTCAAGAATGAAGGTGCAGTGAGCCTGAAAAATAGGAGGGGCAGAGCACTTGGCACAAGCTTCCTGCTTTGTTCAGTCAGTATTTTAGGGATTTTTTTTCCCTTGGATGGGGGGAGGGGGGGACCACACCACGACACCCAGATTCTATGAAAGTAGTAGCCTTGACCTAAGTAAATGCAAATAAAGATAAAATCAGGCAGAAACTTAACTCACTGAAGACCAAACACTTTCCTGCTAAGTCATGTAATATCATGTAAATATAATGTAATACAGGAATTTTCACACCTACATACAAATTCGTATTTGCTGCAGGGAGAGGATTTGAAACCAACAGATAAGAAAAAGAAAAAGAAATCAACAGGTTTTTAGCCTATGACTACACCACAGTTATTTTAATGGAGTGGGGGGAGGGCCCAGAGGGGTTTGGTGAGTAAACAAGGAATCTGTACTCAAATGGGTGAGTTTCAGGATTTCTGAGAGTCATTTTAACATCTGCCCTTTTTATGCCTGATGGAATTAAGAATATACTGCCAATTCATTAGGGATTTTTCAAAAGAGGAATGAGTATGTTTTGGGGTGTCTGGTTGGCTCAGACAGCAGAGCATGGACTCCTGATCTCAGGGTTGAGATGGAGCCAGACACTGGGTACAGAGATTACTTAAAAATAAAATCTTTAGGGGTGCCTGGGTGGCTCAGCAGGTTGGGCATCTGCATTCAGCTCAGATCATGATCCCATGGTGCTCTCTCTCTCACTTCTTCACTCGCTCTCAAATAAATAAATGAATAAATTTTTAAGAGATTTTATTTACTTATTTGACACAAAGAGAGAGAGAGACAGCGAGAGAGGGAACACAAGCAGGGGGAGTGGAAGACTGAGAAACAGGCCTCCTGCTGAGTTGTGGGGGCAGGGGTCAGTTGATTCCAGGACCCCGGGATCTTGATGTGAGTTGAGGGCAGAGATGATGAGCAACTCAGGCGCCCAATAAATAAAATCTTTAAAGGGGGGGTGGTGGTGATACGTTTTAAGTGTTAGTTCTGGTCAAGCAGTCAAATCTGTTTACCACCATGAACCCCAATACCAAGCATCACACTTGGTTCACTAGTACCACTAAAACCATGCCCAACAAACCTCACTAAAGAAAAAGTTAACTTTATAGGTCCATTTCTGCCAGAATTAGCAAAACAGTACATCCATTCTTAGGAATTGTACTGGCATTTCCACAGAATCATTTACATACTTGTTAGTTTAAAAACTGTTCCATTATCTTTAAACTCTATTACTGGATCTTTAAGTTAATCATCATTCAGGTTGGGGACAAAATTTATCTAAAACAAAAACAAAAAACCCACAACAATACAAAGAAAAGGAAACACACCAAAATGTTAACAATAATAGTTACTTCTAAAAGACTGGATTACAGATTTTTTTATTCCTTTTTTATTTTCCCAAAATTTTCTTCATTACGAATATGTACCTTCATATTAAATACATACACACATTTTTTCTTTTAACAACCATTTTTTAAAAAGTCAAGACAAGGGACGCCTGGGTGGCTCAGGTCATGATCCCAGGGTTCTGGGATGGAGCCCTCCATCGGGCTCCTGCTCAGCACAGAGCCTTGCTTCTCCCTTTCCCACTCCCCCTGCTTGTGTTCCCTCTCTGGCTATCTCTGTCAAAAAATTACATTAAGAAGAAAAAAGAAAGGCAGACAAGTTGGGCGCCTGTAGGCCTGTAGGACTCAGTCATTGGAGCATTTGCCTTAGGCATAGGTCATGATCCCAAGGGTCTTGGTATCAAGTCCCAGTTCTGGCTCCCTGCTCAGAGGGGAGTCTGCTCTTCCCTCTCCCCCCACCTCATGCAGGCGGCACGCTCTCTCCCCCCAACCCCTATGAAAATAAATAAAATCTTAAAAAAAAAAAAATAAGTCAAGACAATGTATTTTTCAGTCTTTGAGACAAGGTTAACAGATCAATTATTCTCCAGAGGAACATAGAAAACACAGGAGGGTGTGCAGATAATCCCTGCCACCCTAAGTACAGGGCAGCCCACACTGTGCTGATGTTCTCAACTTAAAAGAAAATGCAGAAAATGAAAACCCTTCACCATCTACACCAGTAGGTATAAGCTAAAAAATTACATCTATTTTACTCTTCAGATAGCTCTGGTTCACATCCCAGGATTCGTTATCTTTAGTTTTCTGAGTTAGATGAGAATCATTTTCTTCTGAACCATTTTTGGATCTATGAGTATTAAATATGCTTAACAGTAAAGTTATAAATACCATTAACTACATTTAGAAAAGGCCATGCTGAAACTCAAAAAACTTTAACCAGGGCCATATTCCTACAGGAAAGTTCTATTTCAGTCCTGCCAGAAAGGGATAGACAGGCATCATCCCAGGTTCCTGCACTTGCAGTTTAACGATTACAAAGTTATACTCAGGGGCGCCTGGGTGGCTCAGTGGGTTAAAGCCTCTGCCTTCAGCTCAGGTCATGATCCCAGGGTCCTGGGATCAAGCCATGCATCGGGCTCTCTGCTAGGCAGGGAGCCTGCTTCCTCCTCTCTCTCTGCCTGGCTCTCTGCCAAATTAATCTTTCTGTCAAATAAATAAATAAAATCTTTAAAAAAAAAAAAAAAGCACACAGTTATATTCAATTTGGAATTCTGCTTTCCACAGCAACCAAAAAGACAAACCTAAATTATGACTCGAAAGTAACTGCACAGCTATTTTTCAGGTACCCACGTGTACAAACACAGCAACGAGAAGCAGACAGTGACCAGTTCTACCACCTAAGGGACGCAAAGCCAGTCGTTCTCATTTGAATGGACTGAAGGAGATTGCCTGCTGGCATCGGTCCAGCAACAATTTTTTTTTTAAAGATTTTATTTTATTTATTTGACAGAGAGAGATCACAAGTAGACAGAGAGGCAGGCAGAAAGAGAGAGAGGGAAGCAGGCTCCCTGCTGAGCAGAGAGCCCGATGCGGGACTCGATCCCAGGACTCTGAGATCATGACCTGAGCCAAAGGCAGCGGCTTAACCCAATGAGCCACCCAGGTGCCCCTGCAACAATTTTTTTAAAAGTTCTTTTTCTTTAAAACCAATAAAAGCCATGTTCAAGGAGACAGATTAATAGGGGTCAGCAAACTGGACCAACTCTACCTATAGCTGTTTCTGAAAGATCTGTGAGCAAGAATGGTTTTTATTTTATTTTATTTATTTATTTATATATTTTAAAGGGAAGAGGAGCAGAGGGAGAGGAAGAGCAAGAATTTTAAGCAGGCTCCACCAGGCCCAGCGTCGAGCCTGATGCAGGGGTCTAACTCATGAGAAATCAAGAGTCTGATGCTTAACCGACTGCGCCACTCAGTCACCCCTAAAGACTGTATTTTTTTTTTAAGATTTTATTTATTTATTTGACAGACAGAGATCACAAGCAGGCAGAGAGGCAGGCAGAGAGAGAGGGGAGGAAGCAGGCTCCCTGCTGAGCAGAAAGCCCAATGTGGGGCTCCATCCCGGGACCCTGGGATCATGATCTGAGCTGAAGGCAGAGGCTTTAACCCACTGAGGCACCCAGGCGCCCCTAAAGATTGATTTTTTTTTAAATTTTTTTTTTAAAGACTTTATTTATTTATTTGACAGAGAGAAATCACAAGTAGACGGAGAGGCAGGCAGAGAGAGAGAGAGAGGGAAGCAGGCTCCCTGCTGAGCAGAGAGCCCGATGTGGGACTCGATCCCAGGACCCTGAGATCATGACCTGAGCCGAAGGCAGCGGCTTAACCCACTGAGCCACCCAGGCGCCCTGATTTTTTTTTTAATATTTTATTTATTTATTTGACAGGCGGAGATCATAAGCAGGCAGAGAGGCAGGCAGAGAGACAGGCAGAGAGAGAGGAGGAAGCAGGCTCCCTGATGAGCAGAGAGCCCGATGCGGGGATCGATCCCAGGACTCTGGGATCAGGACCTGAGCCTAAGGCAGTGGCTTAACCCACTGAGCCACCCAGGCGCCCCTAAAGATTGTATTTTTAAGTAACCTCTACACCCAGCGTTTGAACTCACACCCCCAAGATCAAGAGCTGCATGTTCCGCTGACTGAGCCAGCCAGGCACCCCTGACCTTTATGTTTTCTGAAGGGTGTAAATCAACAACAAAAAGCAAAACTGAACACACAAAAAAGAATGAACATGAACACAGACCATATGTGACCATTAAAGCCTAAAATACTATCTGGTCTTTTTAGGAAAAAAGTTTGCTGACTCTGAACTAGAAGAAGTAAGCTCAAAAGCCAAATGGTTTCTAGGTATTTTTATTCTTTTTAAATCAAATGTAATTAATTGCTTCTTGGCCTTTTGGCTAAGATCAAGTGTAAATCAAATGTAATTAAAAGGACAGAAAACATAAACTTCTAGCTAAACATGGTGGATTAAATACACACAGTCAGCGCTGATCCTCAAAGAGGCCTCAAAGAAAAGGGATATGGAAAGCCATTTAGAGAACCCCACGAGGGTTCAGGAAGTGAAGGCTGCAGGTTCTTGAAAAGCTGGAATTTAGGGACGCTTGGATGGCTCAGTGGGTTAATGCCTCTGCCTTCAGCTCAGGTCATGATCCCAGGGTCCTGGGATTGAGCCCCACATCGGGCTCTCTGCTTAGCAGGGAGCCTGCTTCCTCCTCTCCTTCTGCTTGCCTCTCTACCTGCTTGTGATCTCTGTCAAATAAATAAAATCTTAAAAACAAAACAAAAAAAAAAGCTGGAATTTAGATGGAGACAAGAATGCTGGCTGAAACTCTTAAGAAGCAGGTACTCCTCCGTCCCACTGCTTGGCAACCCCAAGCATGCAGATGGCCACCGCGCCCCAACTTCAGCAGAGGGCTGATGTTTACTGGAGAACCTGAATCACAGATGCTCCAGATGGGAGGACACCAGGCTGGGAGTAAGTGCAGGACTACAAACAGAGAAATAGAAGTTTCTCTAGTAAATGGGAAACAACTCCCAACCACACTCCCTTCTCCTGCCTGGTTCCTAAATGCTGACAATTAAGCCCATGTGCCAGGAAGCAGGCCAGAGTATTTGCAGGAATAAAAAACCTCCAGTTACGGATCTGAACCACACTGGTGTTTGAGGGCTCCCCTATGCAACCTCTGCCTCTTCACCCTACCGTAAAGGTCTCTGCTCAAGGTTAAAATCAGCTGCTCAGTGTTTTTACCCTTCTATACAAATAAATACCCTCGTGTTACCTGACATTTGAGAAAGCTTCCAACATGGAAAAAAAGTCTAAAATTTTAAAGAGTTTGTTTAATTTATTTGAGAGAGAGAGAGAGAGAGTGTGTGTGTGTGTGTGTGTGTGTGTGTGTGTGTCTGAGGGGATGCAGAGGGAGACAGAATCTCAAGCAGAGAATCTCCATGCTGAGTGTGGAGCCGGATGCAGGGCTGGATTCCATGAGCCTGAGATTATAACTAGAGCCAAAACTAAGCCCAACCAACTGAGCCACCCAGGCCCCCCAAAAGAAATTTTTTTTTTTTTTAGAGATTTTATTTATTTATTTGACAGAGAGAGACCACAAGTAGGCAGAGAGGCAGGCAGAGAGAGAGAGGAGGAAGCAGGCTCCCTGCTGAGCAGAGAGCCCGATGTGGGACTCGATCCCAGGACCCTGAGATCATGACCTGAGCTGAAGGCAGTGGCGTAACCCACTGAGCCACCCAGGCGCCCCCCCAAAAGAAAATTTTAAAATAAAACATAAAACTAAATTTGCATTTAATATCCTCAGAGACAGAAACTGATGTGGCCATTAAGCAAAACAAGGCACCAGGAAGAAAGACAATTTAGAGAAATTTAGAAATTTAGAGGAAAAAAAAAAACTCTTGGAAATGTAAAAGCAAATTTAAAAATGTAAAAACAAATTTTTTTTTTTAAGATTTTATTTATTTGACAGAGAGAGATCACAAGTAGGCAGAGAGGCAGGCAGAGAGAGAGAGAGAGAGAGAGAGAGAGAGGCAGGAGGAAGCAGGCTCCCTGCCTAGCAGAGAGCCCGATGTGGGACTCGATCCCAGGACCCTGAGATCATGACCTGAGCTGAAGGCAGAGGCTTAACCCACTGAGCCACCCAGGCGCCCGTAAAAACAAATTTTTAAAAACCTTTCATAGGCTGGAAAATAGTTGAGACTATCTCTTAAAAGGCAGCAAAAAGACAAAAATGGAAATCATAACAGAATTAAAATTCAATTCAGAAGATCCAATAGCCGATATTAACAGTATCAGAGTGTGAAGACAGGAAAAAAGAGGGGAAATGATCATGAAATAATTCAAGAAAATTTCCCAGAAATGAAGGATGCAGGTTTAGAGACTAGAAGGACTACTGAACTTTGAACATAATCGTTCAAAAAAATTAAATAAACAGAAAGACAGTAACAGAAATTCTTGAACACTGGAGATAAAAAAAAAAAATTCTAAAAACTTCTAGGAAGAAAAATAGGTGACATACACAGGACCAGGAATAAGAAAGACTACATACATCTTTTTTTTTTTTTTAAGACTTGATTTGACACAGAGATAGAGAAAGAGAACATAATCAAGGGGAGCGGAAAAGGGAGAAGCAGGCTTCCCGCTGAGCAGGGAGCCCAGTGCAGAGCTCAATCCCAGGACCCTGAGATCATGACCCAAGCCAAAGGCAGTTGCACCCCAAGACTACAGACAACTTAAGAGTATGAATACTGAAAGCTAGAAAACAATGGACTAATACTGTGAAATTCTGGGGGGACCCCTTTTGAACTTTTGACCTCCAGAACTGTGAGACAGCATGTGCAGTCTGAACTCACTAAATTTGTGGCAGTTTGTTACAGCAGTAATAGGAAACTAATGCAATACACAAAACACATTTTTTCCAAGCAACTAAAAATAGAAATGGCTTCTAAATTATGTTCTTATTAAATTCAATAGTACTTAACTTTACAGTTCTAATAAGGCAGCATAATTTGACAATAGTATTATAATCACAGTTCCCAAGCCCAAAGCTCTGAAAGATCGACGTTAAGTCCCTTCCACCTGACATTAATTATACAAAGGGTTTTTAGTCTCACACCTCAACTGCTAGAGTAAGTTTACACAGAAACTGTATTCTTCTCTTCTCTCTGGAGAGTAAGGTAGAGGATGTAAGGAAGTATTTTATTGTACCTTCTATGGTCTGTGATGAAATGAAGCCATACAATCTGCGAGTCGGAGAGGCCATTCACCGTCAGTGACTGAACTGCACAACCAAAGCCCGAATCCCCTCTGCATCTCCACGTGGCCTACAATACCCTGTTACTGCACACACAGTGTAAAAAAGACACCTATGACGACATCAGTAACCTCAAGAAGGAGAAAGAGAAAAGCACAGAGTTTCTATATGCTGTGGAAGTTAACAGTTTAACCTAATACAGCTATAAAGTATTCTATGTAAGCTTCATGGTAACCACAAAGAAAAAACCTGCAGCAGATACAAAGAAAATAAAAAAAATAATAATAAAAAAAAAGGAATCAAAGCCTACCCACTTTGCGATTGCTAACTTACCCTTGAGCAGGTCCATGGAATGGGAACATTCTAGTACGTTTCTGCGTGGCTGTGGTTTTTAGTTCTTTATTCTGACTTAACCTCTCACATTTCCATCCATAGGGTCTATTTCCAGTCCTCAGCGTTAAGTAAAACACACTTAACCATTAAGACCTCAAAAGCCACAAAATACCCATCACGTCTGCCCTGAGTTCTCTACTCCGGGCTGAGCATTGGTAGCTCCTTCCCTCGCATCTTCCGAAGACCTACATTTACATCCCCGCTCTATTCAGTACATAATAGGGACTACTCACTTAACCTTTCTGAGCCCCAGTTTTGGTACCAATAAAATGGAGGTACCTTCCCCATTTTTGTGAGGGTCAGATAAAATGTGTTCCAAAGTCCTGGTGGAGCGCCAGACGCCAACGGCGCAGCCACCAGCACTCATGTGAATTCCCGCACCCAGACCACTTCTGGACCAGCTCCACTTACCTTCAACCCCACAGGACAATGCCTCAAATTGAAAACATTATCCAGGGACTGTCTGATCTGTGCAGAGAAGAGAGCAAGACCATCTCTCTCCTCCCTCATCCTAGATACCGTATTTCCACCAAACCAGTCTAAGATCAAACCTGTTTGCTCTCATGGCCCTAACACACTGCTGACTCCCAAAGAATATACTTTGAGT
Organism: Mustela nivalis; assembly: GCF_964662115.1. Lineage (NCBI taxonomy): Eukaryota > Metazoa > Chordata > Mammalia > Carnivora > Mustelidae > Mustela > Mustela nivalis. The sequence continues at coordinate 29,069,223 of NC_139035.1, read as the reverse complement.
AAAATCCATCTTTTAGAAATATAAAATTAAAACCGCATCTCTTCCATGCTGGAATGAGAAAAATTCGATTGATAAATTTTTATATTACTTGTAAGAAAGTATAACACAATGCGGTATTTCTGAGTCAATGACTGTAAAACATTGGCCTAGCATGTACTAAGTGCTTACTTAATAAAAGCTCACTCCTCCCCCCAATTAATTCCACACACCCTGTAATAAATTCCTGGTAATCTTTCCTCCTTAACAACATAAGCAGAATATCAACGGCCAGGCACTTGGCTGAGAATTTATATATATAATTTCCTGTAGCTCTTCCAACAACCCTTGAGTAAAGGAAGGCACTGAATTTAAGAAACTGAGTGGCAGAACTAGAAAAAGGACCCTAGACGGGCTTTTTCCAGAGCTCAACTTCCTAAATCCTGAGCCAGAACGGATCTCATGTAGTGAACAGACAAAAGCATAGTTGTCCTCCCCTATCCATGAGGGATACATTCCAAGGCTTACCGTGGATGCCTGAAACCGTGGATGGTACCAAACCTGATACCTAGTGTGCTTTCTCCTACATATATCTATCTATAATAAAGCTGAATTTATAAAAATTAGGCACAGTAAGACAGGAGTAATAAAACAATAACATACTCTGTAATAAAAGTTAAGTGAATGTGGTCTCTCTCAAGATATCTTACTGTTCTGTCCTCACCCTTATTACGGCAGATGATAAAATGCTTCCATGACAGATGAGACGCCGTGAGGTGAGGACGCCAGATGTGTGACCCAACGTTAGGCTACTACCCATCTTCTGACATTCGGTCAGGAGGTGATCACAGGCTTCTGGACTGCAGCTAACCACCAGGAAGAGCAAAAGCACGGATAAGAGGGAAACTACTCTTAAACATTATCTCCTTCTGGGGGTTGGTTACCAGAGTATGTACATTTTGGGAAAGTTCATCACATTCTACACCTATCATCCGTGTACTCCTCCGAATGTGTATTCGACAAACAGGAAGCTTCCACTGATGTTAAAATCACTTATATTAAACACACAGAGATATAGACACACATGTATAAATGTATTCTTGAGTCCAGTCTTCATGAGAAACCTTCAGTTCAGCTCAAATTTAATATGAACTAGCATATTTAAAAAATGAGATACCTAAAAGGTATCACTCTTCTCTTCTTTTTTTTTAATCCCCTCACCCTGAGATATTACTATTCTTAGTGGCTGTAATTTCTTTCCTATTTTTTTTTTTTAAATAAAGATTCTACTTATTTATTTTAGAAGAGTGAGAGAGCAAGCATCCAAGTTGGGGGGAGGGAGAGGGACAAGCAGACTCCACGCTGAGCAGAGCCGGACGTGGGGCTCGAAGACCCGAAGATCAGGACCTGAGCAAAAATCAAGTCTGATCCTTAACGTCCTGAGCCACCCAGGCGCCCCTAGCAGTTACAATTTAATTGTCTCTTGGGTCTAGAAGTCCTCCTATAGTATTACACGCTATGTCTAAAGGTAAAGATAATGAAAAAGAAGGAAAAAATAAACTCAAAATTTAACAGATGGTTGATAGTAATAGTTAAACTTGAAATTATCTGAGGCAAAAAAGAAAAAAAAAAAAAAAGAAAGAAATTATCTGAGGCCAGACCACTGAAGTCCAAGAGGCACACACTAATTACCCATAAGTTACCAAAGAATAATTTACACCTCTACGTTTTTAAAAAACCTTAATGGGGCATTCCTCCATGCTGTTGTAAATGCATGCCTAAAGGAGACAAAAGGAAACAACCACTTCGGCCCGTCCACCTGACAGCCTCTCTGGAAGCAGTAACACACTGAGTGTACTAAGGACTATAATCACCAGAACTGCTCCTGGAAACACATCAAGTCCAGAAAGACCCTGAGTCTAAGACTTAAGTTCCTCCTAATTCAACTGCAGCTTTTATATACCGTATGCTCAAAAATACCCCCCCAACACACACCCTTGATGTGTCTACTGAAAAGGCCTAGAAATAATGACCAATCCAGCAGTAACAAGCACCCACTCCCATCACCCAGATTACTTCTCTTCAAATGCTATTTCCCACAAATGGGAACCATGTCTCCTTGGACAAATGGCTGATGATTCCTGCTGAAGCAGGAAATGTGTTAGAATAACCTGGAATATTCCTCCTCTCTCTCTCTCTGCCTGCCTCTCTGCCTACTTGTGATCTCTCTCTGTCAAATAAATAAAAAAATCTTAAAAAAAAAAAAAAGGGGGGGGGGCGCCTGGATGGCTCAGTGGGTTAAGCCGCTGCCTTCGGCTCAGGTCATGATCTCAGGGTCCTGGGATCGAGTCCCGCATCGGGCTCTCTGCTCAGCAGGGAGCCTGCTTCCTCCTCTCTCTCTCTCTGCCTGCCTCTCTGCCTACTTGTGATCTCTCTCTGTCAAATAAATAAATAAAATCTTAAAAAAAAAAAAAAAAAAGAATAACCTGGAATATCTTATCATACCAGATAGCAAGGAAGCTATGAAAAATTACCAGTCATGTCAAAGGAACTTAAGAGCCAACCTGACAAGGCTCCCACTTGTTAAAGATGGTACTGAGCATCGATAAGAACTTAAAATACATACATACATACATATATATATATATATATATATATATATATATATATATATATATGTATGTTTAAAAGCACAAGTACCTAAAGACAATATAAAAACTGTCACATGTTAAGGCCACCAGAGAAACAACTCATTATTCTGGAAACTAATAAAGGCAAAGCATTTTTCCTTTCCTGTTTGAATTTATACTCCACACCAAATAGTATATGCAGGAATATATTCCAGGAAAAACAGACATTTAGAGTATCACCATTTTTCAATCCCCAATGAATTAACACATCCATTTTCAATTTACAAGAGTTAAAAAAAATCATTACACTAGCTAAATGCAGGCCTCCCAAAAGATCTAATATTGTACTAGTAGCAGTGGGATTCAGCATGTCAATATTTTGATGAGCACATTTACTTCAGTCCTTTGGAGGCAATTTCCACCCCATTACATTCAGAATTTTAAACCTGATAGTATCATGTAGGAATTCAGAGTAGATGGTTCTCTCACACTTCGTTCCTCCAGGTCTCTAAAGAGACTCGATAATATGATCGTGTATAGAAAAACGGTATGAATCTATCCATTAGCCCTTAATATTTCCAAGCAAATTTATTTAAAAAGTTCCAAAATGAGGGGGTGCCTGGGTCATTCAGTGGGTTGAACATCTGTCTTCACCTCAGGTTATGATCTCAGGGTCCCAGGACTGAGCCTCGCATCGGGTTCCCTGTTAAGCAGGGAGCTTGCCTCTCTCCCTCTCCCCACCTCCCACTCTGTGCTCTCTCAATAAAAATCTTAAAAAAAAGATTTTATTTATTTGAGAAAGCAAGCACAAGTGCAGTGAGGGTCAGAGGTAGAAGCATACTTCCTGCCAAGCGAGGAGCCGGATGTAGGACTCGATCCCAGCACTCTGGGATTATGACCCAAGCCAAAGGCAAATGCACAATAACTGAGTACCCAGGTGCCCAAATCTTTTTTAAAAAAATAAAATAAAAAAGGAGCACGTGGGTAGCTCAGTGAGTAAAAGCCTCTGCCTTCAGATCAGGTCATGATCCTGGGGTCCTGGGATCAAGCCCCGCATCGGGCTCTCTGCTGGCAGGGAGCCTGCTTCCCCATCTCTCTCTCTGCCTACTTGTGATCTCTGTCAAATAAATCAATAAAATCTTTAAAAAATAATAATAAATAAAATAAAATAAAAAATAAATAAAACGTTCCAAAATGTAATAAGGCAACAGGATAGTAATTCTAAATATTTCCCTCAGAACACAATCAGAAAAGGCGGGGTTTCTATTCACTTGTCTCCTATAGCAGGAAAACCTCTTGGGAAGACCTCTTTGGAATCCAAGTTGAGAATCAACCCTGCCTCTTACTAGTAACTGATGCAGGTCCCTCAAGTTCCCTTACTAAGAAGCCAGAACACCACCCTCCCTAGAAGGTCTGCAGAGGATTACATGGAGTAATGTATATTACACATGATATTATCTCAAAGCAATACCTCACATACTGGGGTTAATACTCTAGAATTTTATTTTTTTTTTAAGATTTTATTTATTTATTTGACAGAGATCACAAGTAGGCAGAGAGAGAGAAGGAAACAGGCTCCCCGCTGAGCAGAGCACCAATGCGGGGCTCAAACCCAGGACCCTAGGATCATGACCTGAGCCGAAGGCAGAGGTTTTAACCCACTGAGCCACCCAGGTACCCCAATACTCTGGAATTTTAAATGAATGCAACCATCTAACAGCTTCATGTAATGAGGAAATAAAATATTAGACCAGGAAACATTCACCCCCAAAGACTCTAAAAACCAAAATACCACTCCTCAGGTTAGCTCCATCCAAGAAGTATAAAGGCTATAATAAAACCAACCAATATGTCCTTACCCAAAGAGCTCAGAACACCAGCTGAGGTCTGCTAAGCTAGAATCTGGCAAGTTGGCTCTGCCCTGTAAAAACTTTCAATGGTTCTTCACTGTCACTGACAAAAAGGCTATTTACAATGGCATTCAAGTCCCTCTGTGGATCTGACACCAACGTGCCTTTCCAGCTCTATCACACTGCTTCCTATTTTCCATTTCCCATCACACGCCTTGTCCTTTCATGGCTCTTGGCTGTACCCCTCTCTCTGGAATGGCATCTGCCCCTTCCATCCTTCACACTGTATTGTGACTGTCATTGGGTCTTTAACTTCTCTTTTGGACCCTAAGCTCCTTAACAGCAAAAAGGAACATACATGAAGTGGTAACCTAACATGAAACTTCATCCAGAATAAGATCAAGAGCCACATGCTTGGGTGCCTGGGTGGCTCAGTGGGTTAAACATCTGCCTCGATGGGGTCATGATCCCAGAGTCCTGGAATTGAGTCCTAAACCGGGAAATCCCTGCTCAGCAGGGAGCCTGCTTCTCCCTCTCCCTCTGCCTGCTGCTCCCCCTGCTTGTGTGCTCACTCTCTCTCTCAAATAAAAATAAAAATTAAAGGGGCACCTGGGTGGCTCAGTAGGTTAAAGCCTCTGCCTTCGGCTCAAGTCATGATCTCAGGGTCCTGGAATGGAGCCCCACATCAGGCCCTCTGCTCAGTAGGGAGTCTGCTTCCCCCTCTCTCTCTCTGCCTGCCTCCTTGTGATCTCTCTCTCTGTCAAATAAATAAATTTATTTATATTTATATATATTACATATATTATGTTTATATATATCAGTTATATTTATTTATATAAAATAAAAAGTTTAAAAAAATAAATATTTTGGGGGGGGAGGGGGTTTGGGAGAAGGGGGTGGGATTATGGACATTGGGGAGGGTATGTGCTTTGGTGAGTGCTGTGAAGTGTGTAAACCTGGTGATTCACAGACCTGTACCCCTGGGGATAAAAATATATGTTTATAAAAAAATAAAAAAGTAAAAGTAAAAAAAAAAAAAAGTAAATAAATAAATAAATAAATAAATAAATGTTTTTTTAAAAAAGAGTCACATGCTCTACCGAGCCAGCCAGGCATCCCAACAATGTTTTAAGTTTGAACAGTAAGAATGCTAACTTACCGGGCACGTGGGTGGCTCAGTCATTAAGCAGCGGCCTTCCACTCAGGTCATGATCCCAGGGTCCTGGGATCAAGGCCCACATCAGGCTCCCTGCTCGATGAGAAGCCTGCTTCTCCCTCTCCTGCTCCCCCTGCTTGTGTTCCCTCTCTCTGTGTCAAATAAATAAATAAAATCTTAAAAAAAAAAAAAAAGCTAACTTACTTTCACCCCAATTTTTATCTATTATTTTACTTTTACCTGCATAAAATTAAGAGGTAGTTGACATAATGGGTTCAGTCACTAGCCTGTGACCACTGTGACAGGGATGGAACGAGAAACAGGATTCATAATTCCCAATCTAAGTTATTTTCAATGGATAGCCATGCTCTCAAGACTCATATTTATTCCACAGTGGAAGATAAAATTTAGTATCATTTCTGATTCTTGCTGAAATTCTGGTACAGAAAAACACAAAACAGTGATCTTTTAAAAATCCTTATAAAACTGATAAGAATGTCAAGTATCTCCCTCTGCCTGCTGCTCCCCCTGCTTGTGTGCTCACTCTCCCTCTCAAATAAAAATAAAAATTAAAGTGACACCTGGGTGGTGCCCAGGGGATAATTTGCACATTAAAACAAAGTCAGCAACACCTGACTCACATACTTTCCATAATTCTTCTTACTGCTTCTAGACTTCCCCCTCAGCCCTTAGGCATCTCTTATCCTAAGGGCCTCATCATGGCCAACTATGTAATGATCCACGCAGAAAGGTAGCTCTAATTGCTACACTGCTATTTCTCCTTTAAGTATTTGAATACTGCTCTGAGAGCTTAACTTAGGAAGTGAATGAACCATACCTATCAATGCAGCTTTTTTCTCTAAGGTCACTGGTAACTAGGCCCCTACCCCCAATTACAGATTCCCTAAGGACTCCTACTACTTACTCAACAAGCATGTTAAAATGATGTCAGCTTTAGACCAAATCCTAAACCTGAGACATCAAATTTCATCTAAACTAGCTGCTTTACACACACACACACACGTGGAAACAGAGTTTGGAACAGAAAACCAAGAGGTCTTGGAGTTTACATGGTAAACAGAATCCAGGGCCTCCTGACTCCCAAAGCAATGCTAAATTTACTGCACATTATTCAGTGTATTTATCTTTCAAAGAAAAGACCACCACTTTCAAATAAGATAGGCTCAGAAGATAAAATGACCTTTTTTTAAAAATTCTGTTTGTTTTTTATTTTTTAAAGATTTTCTTTTATTTATTTAACAGAGAGAGGAGAGAGATCACAAGTAGGCAGAGAGAGAGAGGGAAGCAGGCTCCCTGCTGAGCAGAGAGCCAGATGTGGGGCTCCATCCCTGGACCCTGAGATCAGGACCTTAGCTGAAGGCAGAAGCTTAACCCACTGAACCACCCAGGCACCCCAACCTTTATTTTTTTGTTAGTCACTTGGCAAAAACTAAGATAAAAAGTGGGTCCTTTTCACGTTTGTGCTACTACATAATCTTGCTGAACACTGGAAAAGTAAGTCCCAAGAATAAAAATTTGAAGTAAAATGTAGTTATACAAATTGTATAGCAAACACCAGATTTTTATATAAGTGGTAATGTATCACCACCACAGGAAACACTAAATTCAAACCAGTGACCTAAGGGTCAAGTGATCCAAACCCTATTAGCTATCACCAATTCCCCAAGCAGGCCAGTGCATGGAAAGCTAACTCCCTGTCCAATGACAATGAATATTTCAAGGGTAATCTTTTTAATAAAAAAATACAATGAGGGGCACCTGTGTGGCTCAGTGGGTTAAAGCCTCTGCCTTCAGCTCAGGTCACCATCCCAGGGTCCTGGGATCGAGCCCCACATCGGGCTCTCTGCTCAGCAGGGAGCCTGCTTCATCCTCTCTCTCTGCCTGCCTCTCTGCCTACTTGTGATCTCTGTCAGATAAATAAATAAAATCTTTAAAAAAAAAATACAATGAATGTGGAATAAGCGAATGTTCTAGAAATTTAGAAAAGACTTTCATTAGTTTGCAGTTATTTAGGGAGAGAACAAATAACTTTCGCATGTATCACTACAATAACTATACAACTTCAGTTACTAAAGTATGTGTTGCACTTCAAAAGGAACTCCCTTTGGGCGAGGTGTCATAAATACGCTGTTCCGGAATGCATACGAAACCTAGCAACCACTTTTAAAGTTTCATTCTGTCGAAGATTTGCCCCTCAAAATCCAAGTATCTCTAAGAATTAAACTAACTGGCTTCTCATCAGTCTTTCCCACTGAAAAGATCATGTGACTGGTATGACCACCAGTGAATCACCGATTAAAACACACACACACTCTCTCGTGCTCCAAGGCGAGACATTTTACAGTTAATTCTGCAAGAAACAAGAGGGTACTTTTAGGCCTTAAGTGAGAATTTACTCTTGCACACTGTTTCCAAGGTACAATTTAAGCATCTAGAAGTTACTAGAACATAGTGAGCATCCCTTCCCTTTAGAGGCTGATTAGCCAGGGGGGACCTATTAGCTTAATATCTCCTCCTCTCTACCTCATCAAAAGTGCCAGGTTAGCAAGTTCTATCCGGAGTTTACGGTTCCGCAGAACGACTGGAAAGAACCTGTGGGACGATTTCTTCCTGCCCCGAAAAGGGGTAAAAATCGGTGGAGTCTGATGTGCCTACCATAGGAAACAAGAAAAGGAATGCGACAGGAAAAAGAAGAAGGAAAAGAACATACAAAAAGTCATCCCAGAACGGATCCTCTGCGAGAGAAATGGCTCATTCTTCACCCCGGTCATGGAAACCCAAGAAGCTCAACTGGGTATAACGTCCCGTAACCTCCGGGAGGCAGGGCTCGAACTACTACACTGAGGTTCCAGGCCCTTCAGGGGTGTGACCCAGCGACCGGTGACAAACTTCGGGGACCCCCAAGGACGGAACTTTCTCCGGTCGCCGCGGCCCGGGCGAGCGAGGCGGGGACTGGCCCGGTCACGCTCTGGCCACGGCCCCGGGTCGGATTTGCCCGGGCGGCCGAAGCGGGGGTGGGGCCGGGCGGTCTCACCTTTGAAGAAGCGCAGCGCCAGGCCGTACAGCTCCTCCAGGCCGAAGCCCCAGCGCTGCTCCAGCCGCCGCGCCTCCTCCGCCGCGCCCCCGGCCGCCGCCTCCCCGAGCTCCGGCTGCTCCCCGGCGGCGCCCGGTCCCCGGCCTGTCCCCGGCGGCGAGGGCGGCGGCAGCGGTGGCGGCAGCAGCGGGGCGCCCTCTGCGCCGGGCCGCTCCTCCGGGTCCGGGCTCAGCGTGAGGCCGTCAACGGAGACCTCGAGTCGCTCTGCGTTCAGCACCGCCGCCATCTCCGGCTGCTGCACCTCCTCGGCGGGGACAGGCGGCGGCCACGTATCGACTTCCTGCTGACCTCTGACCTCCACTTACGGACGCCGGAACTTCCGCCGCTGAGAAGGATCTCAGGCTCCAGGAGAGGTGCTGAGGCTCGTGCCCCGCCCCTCAGCGACCCCCAGCCCCGCGGGCCCCGCCCCTCCGGCCCCGGTCCTCACTCGAGCGTTGTTCTCCCACGTTTTCCCCTCCCGCGTCCTCCACCAGCTGCGGTCGGAGCGGGGCCCGCGGGCCTGGGGGTCGCAGAGAGGCGGGGCCCGCGTGGCTGGGGGGTCGCCGGAGGGCGGGGCCCTCGGGGTGGGGGTCGCCGAGGGGCGGGCCGGGGTGACTGTGGGCTGGCGCCCTACGCTCCAGGCCCAGACCCTTCCCGCGTGTGGGGTCGTGGACTTCCCGGAACATGCCCCCCACTTTGACTCGGTCTTCACTGCAACGCTGAGGAAATGCTGGGCGAATGACTGTTTTTAGGAGGAAGCTGAGGCTTAAGAGAAATCATTGGCTTCTCTGGAGCTGTTTTAATTCAGCAGACCCTGGTTTTGCGGGAACCGTACAATTTGGGGGACCCCAGTAAGAAAAAAATACCCCAGGAGTACCTGGTGGCTTAGTTGGTTAAGCTACTGACTCTTGACTCTTGAACTCAGTTCTATTCTTGGACTCAGGTCCTGAGTTCAAGCCTCTACATTGGGGCCTACTTGAAAAATACTGGGCGCCTGGGTGGTCAGTGGGTTAAAGCTTCTGCCTTCTGCGCAGGTCATGGTCTCAGGGTCCTGGGATTGAGCCCCGCATTGGGCTCTCTGCTCAGTGGGGAGCCTGCTTCTCCCCCTCTCTCTGCCTACTTGTGATCTCTCTCTCTCTCTGTCAAATAAAATCTTTAATTCACTGAGCCACCCAGGAGCCCCTCTAATAAAATCTTAAAAAAGAAAAATACCCCAAATTATGTGCATAAATATACTTAGAATGAGAAATCACAAATGACACTTTGAAAAGTTAAAAAAAAAAAAAAAAAGCCACCTGCGGGGCACCTGGGTAGCTCATTTGGCTCAGATCATGATTTTGCTGTCCTGGGATGGAGTCCTGCTTTGGGCTCCTTGCTCAGCAAAGAGTCTGCTTCTCCCTCTGCCCCTCGCCCGGCTCTTGATCTCTCTCTCTCTGTCTTAGATAAATAAAATCTTTTAAAAATTAAATAATTAAGCCACAAGCATCACACAACTGTAAAGCATTCATTGACTTCCTGACACACTTCTACAGGCTGTCCAAAAGTCCAGAAATGTAATTATTTTACTCTTTAGAAGATAGAAAATGCCCTTGACAGCATTGCATATATGTACCTGTCTAGACTTTAAGGGCACCATTTATGATAATCTTTCCCACGCTTTTTGGCTGCATACTTTAAATCACCTCTTCCTACAACATTTTGTGATTTTTTTCTACAAAGAAAATAGAGGGGTGCCTGAGTGGCTCAAGTTGTTAAGTGTATACCTTCAACTCAGGTCAGGATCTCCCGGGTCCTGGGATCCCCCGACCCCCCACCCCTCAGGTTCCCTCCTCCGTGGGGAGCCTGTATTTCCCTCTCCCACTCCCCCTGCTTCTGTTCCCTCTCTTGCTGTGTCTCTCTGTCAAATAAATAAATAAAAATCTTAAGAGAAAAAAATTAGAAAGGTCAGTGCTCTTTTTAGCATTGTGCTCAAAAGTATTTTATTATTGCTTATGTTTCAGTTTCACAACTCATTGTTATTAGTGTGTACTTTTTGTTAAAGATTTTATTTATTTGGGGCGCCTAGGTGGCTCAGGGAGCTAAAGCCTCTGCCTTCGGCTCAGGTCATGATCTCAGGGTCCTGGGATCGAGCCCCGCATTGGGCTCTCTGCTCAGCAGGCAGCCTGATTCCTCCTCTCTCTCTCTATTTGAGATCTCTGCCTATCAAATAAATAAGTAAAATCTTTAAAAAAAATGATTTTATTTATTTGACAGAGAGAGAGATAGATAACAAGCAGGCAGAGCGTCAGGCAGAGAGAAGGGAAAACAGGCTTTCCGCTGAGCAGAGGGCCTGATGCAGGGCTCTATCCCAGGACCTTGAGACCATGACCTGAGCAGAAGGCAGGGGCTTAACCCTCTGAGCCACCCAGGCCCCCCTAGTGTGTGTGCTTTTTAAAGATTATTGTCAAATTTGGAAAAACCAGTATCAGGTTTCTTTCACAGATGAGCTATGGTATTTTGGGACTGCTTTGGTGGCAATTTTCTGTATGGCTTTTACTTGATCCCTAGTGGTTTTCAGAACAAGATTGGTCTGTTCCCTTAAAATAGGTTCTGATCCATTAGGATGAATAAAACAAGTGACTTCACCTACAGACAGACACACTGACTTTACTCTTGATGCCAGCCATCAAGGATTTTCTATGGACTAGTTTCTCCTTTGCTTTCACATCCTGTCTCCTCCACCACTACCCACGTATTTTATGGGCTGAGCAGCACAGAGCTCTTTTGCCCTCTGGCCCTGCACCTTTGTGACATAGGGAGGGTTGAGTTGGCATAATGGGCAGCAGGTGTACCTCAGAAAGCGTTCCTACACCCACGGACAGTGATGATTTAACAGTACCCGGAAATCACTGCAAAGTGCAGAAATGCTTGCCACTATACCCCAGTTAAATGTGTCCCTTACTCTGGGCGCCTGCGTAGCACAGTTGGTTAAGCATCCAACTCCTGGTTTCGGCTCAGGTCCTGATCTCAGAGGCGAGGGTTGGGAGTTGTAGAGCCCGGTGTTGGGCTCCGCACTGAGTGCTATGTGCTGAGTTGACTTGGAACTCTCACCCCCGGCTCCTCCCTCCCCCTGTGCTCTCTCGCTCTCCAAAATAAGTAAATAAAATCTTAAAAAAAAAAAAAAAGTATTCCTTAATTAGTTTATTATCCCTTTAGCAAGATCCCAAAGAAGCCCTTGGCCATTCCTTAAGCACCAAACACAGAGGAGTCACAGAAGTCAGAATGCAGAGGGACAGTGTTCTTCAACATCTTACTCTAGAAATTCTTATAGAAACTTTGGACTAGGTGAATAAATTGCTGGGCTCCTCCAAAGTCCTTGGAAGGAGCTATGTACGTGAGAGCTCTGAAAGGGGTTTCATTAATTTATGGTAAATCTGTTTCTAGTTGTAGGGGGCTTGAAAAATCAGCATATCCTTTGTACCAAACAATTAAACCTCTTCCTACTAGAGCCATCGAGAACTATCTTGCAGGTAGTTAGTCGCTCTTAGTGAGCTAAAAAAGATTAGGCAATATAACTTCCCTTTACTCATTATGGGAAGTGAGTTCCAGACATTTGCTATAACAAGAGGTCAAACTTTACTGTGCATGCAAATCACCTGAGCGGCTTGTTAAACTGAGAAGGGAGTCAGAAGGGAGGCATTTCTAATAAGCTTCCTGGGCTGCTGCTGTCTGTAGACATTTAGAATAGCAAGAGTCTGGGACACTTTTTTGCACAGTTTTATTGAGATATAAATTGATGCCCAATAAACTGCAAATACTCCGAGTCTACAACGTGATGTGTTTCGACAGACACATCTACCTGTAAGACCACTCACCACGATCAAGATAACATATCCAGCACTCTTTCTATACTTTTCAATAGATGTTTGTTCTAATGTCCTTGTCACAATAGAATCTGACTAGTAGAAAACAATTCAGAGAAACCATCTGTATTTCCCATGCTTCTCTCTCTCATATGTAAAGACACAGAGAGTTAACAGTGTTTCCCCCAAACCTTTCAAATATCTTTCCCAGTCTGTTCCTATACAAAAGAGCGTACTTTTCTTCTTTTTTAAGAGATTTCATTTTTAAGTCATCTCTACATCCAACGTGGGCCTCAAACCCACAACCTCAAGATCAAGAGTTGCGTGCTCTACTGATGAGCCAGCCAGGAGCCCTCTTCTTTTTTTCCTTTCCCTTTTCCCTTCCCTTTTCCTTTTTCTTTCCCTTTCCTTTCCTTTCCTTTTTTTTTTTTAAGATTTATTTATTTGAGAAAGAGGGAGGATGAATGGGGAGAGAGGGAGAAGCAGGCTCCCCGCTAAGCAGAAGCCCTACATGCGGGACTCTATCCCGGGTCTCCAGGGTACTTTTCAACCAACTTACTTTGCCGTGTGGATTTCAGCGGAGCTCCATTCATTCAAACACTTGCCAGGTACGTATTACCCTTTCTGAAATGCTTTCGGAAGTTTCCTCCCTAAGGTGACTGCTTCCCTCTCCCCTCCACATTATGTTCATCTTCTCTGTGACATATTATTAGATTTCCAGAGATGGAGTACAATGTCCTGCTTTCTCCGGTGTTAGTCAATAATGGATACATGTTTTGCCATCTGTCTTCGTAATGCAGAATGCCTTCGTAGTGGGTATCATTTTGTGCCCCTGGACTGCAAGTCCCTGGAGGGCAAAGGCTAGGCCTCTGACCTCCCACAGTCCCTAACACAGGATGGGAAAAGGGGCAGGTGCTCAGAACTTTGAACTGAGTGAATGAATTAAGGTCTAATTACACCTGTTCCACCCATACAACACCAGTTCAGCTCAACATGCGGTTAAGGAGTGACTCCGACATGGCATGCTGGGGGAGGTACAAAGATGAGGGGCTGTGCTTGGTGTCTGAAGCCAAGGAGTTGTGGTCCAGTGGTGGCATTGGTGAGAAGCCCTCTCTTAGGTGTGACCTTGGGCATGTGACTTCACTTCTGCCTCCTGTTCTGTAAACTGGGGATAAGAACAGCACCCACCTCTTAGGCTGTTGAGAAGACGGGATGTGTGAATCCACATAAAGTACTAAGAAAAGGACCCGTCTGGCATGCAGTAGGTAAGCTTTTCAGAAATTTAGGCCACTGCTGTGTGCCATATTCCATTAAAACGCAGAGGAAAGGCTGCATACACTCCAGAGGCTCGCAGGAGGAAGCTGGCCAACTTAGTGTCTTTTCCTTGGCTTGCAAGAGTGGGCACCTACAGTGCTTTGCATGGGAACTGGTGGTTGGCATTTTAAGATCTGGGCCTGGCCTTGGCGCTGGACAACAATGAGGGGGAGGCTGCCACCTTCAGGAGGGACATGTGGTCTCAAGTTTGCAATAGCCCCAGCCCCGCCCTGTCCCCCACCTCCTCCATCCCCATTGTGACAGACACGGTCCTTGCTCTTTATCCTGGGCCCCATAGGAGGTGCTAGGGGTCATTTGACACCAAAGCCATCTATTGCTAGCGCCACCTGCCGCCACTGTAGGCATTTGTGTTTGTGACTCCCTAATATAGGAGATAATGATATCTTGTCCGGAAGGTTTGAGGAGGTCCTTCTATGGATCCCTGTGCATGTTTATATTTGAAGAAGGTAGAAATGACCTTGGAGGGAGAGTGAGTACCGTTCACGAACACCCTGTGGGTTATAAGAACCTGGCATGCTTGCTTAGCCTTGGCCTGAGCAGAAGCTGCAAGGGGAGAAGTGGCACAGGGTGAGCCTCAGGTAGTAGAAGGAGAACCCAGATGAGCAAGGGGGGGGGGGCAGTAAGGGGCTCGGGATGGAAGCTGCTCTTAGCCCAAGATGATGAGATCCTGAGAAGGGGTAGCGTAAGGACATGACAAGGAAGAAATGGATTTCCAAAAGATGTGCACCAGAGCTCACAGAGCCAGCCAGGGTGGGGGAAGGGAGAGGGACTGAATCTGGCACCTTTTAGGCGTCATGACCTTAGGCCCTCTTTCTGGCTCTCTGTCTCTATATCTGTAAGAAGTAGGCATCGTTTCTGCCCTGGTTCCATCACAAGATGTTAATATAGGAATGGCCCTAAAATAATTGTAATCTGTGAAAGTGCTTTAAATACCTGGAAAGATAAGATATGATTCCTGTAGCTGCTGTTACCACGCCTTTCTGACCTTCACATTCGAGACACTATTTTTTTATTAAGATTTTATTTATTTATTTGACAGAGAGTGAGAGATCAGAAGCAGGCAGAGCAGCAGGCAGAGAGAAAGGGGGAAGCAGGCTCCCTGCTGAGCAGAGAGCCTGATGCGGGGCTCACTCCCAGGACCCTGGGATCATGACCAGAGCTGAAGGCAGAGGCTTAACCCACTGAGCCACTCAGGTGCTCCAAAAATATGTATTTTTAAAAACAACCCTCCAGTAATCCCATTACTGAGATGTAACCAACATTAGCCACATGGGGTCCAACCTTCCATTTTCCTATTTGCAAATGCTAATATCCACAGAATAATATCGATAATTATGACTGAATAGTATCCTCCACTGACAGTAGGACGAGATGAAAAAGCAAAGAGAGGCCCGTGATTCCAAGATCTGTTCCAAAGATGTGGAGACAAATGCTTAAGCTTGGGTTGGGGGGAGGGGGGTGTCCTTTCGCGCCACCTGCCGGCCGGAGGCGGAAGTGCTGCCGCAGGTAAACTCACCTGCTCCTCCTCCCCCTCCACCCCCACCTCCAAGGTGGAGCAGGGGGTGGGGGCATCTGTAGGTGGGGAGCAGCCGCTGTGGCCCCGCCTGGGACTTGCAGAGCCAGAACAGAGGCTGGGGCTCTGGGAGGATCTGCTGACACTGAGCACCATGACACTTCTCTAAATGATGGATGTAAAAACCCAAACTCAATCAGCCCTTCTAGAGGAAAGACCGAATTATCTTCCCTTCCCCTCATTGGAAAATTTAATTTTGGAATTATCATATGGAGAACAAGGGATATGCAACCAAAAAAAAAAAAAAAAAAAGGTAGGTAGGAAGAAAAATAAGTATAGAGATGTATCAGGAAGTCAAGTAATATGAATAGTAGTGGCTATTATTACCATGTCATTTTTTAAAAAGATTTTATTTATTTATTTATGTATTTATTTTAGAGAGAGGGAGAGAGTGTGAGGAGGGGGAGGAGCGGAGGGAGAGGGAGAGAATCTCCAGCAGACTCCCCGCTGAGTGCAGAGTCCAACGTGGGGCTCGAACTCACGAAACCAAGAGTTGGATGCTCAACTGACTGAGCCACCCAGGTGCCCTTATTACTGTGTCCTTTGAATTTGTCATATCAGCTTTCTCAACATTTGTGATTCATTGGGGTTCCATTTTGCGTTCTAAATATTCATTTTCTAAAATTTATTTTTAAGATTTTATTTATTTATTTGACAGAGATCAAAAGTAGGCAGAGAGGCAGGCAGAGAGAGAGAGAAGGAAGCAGGCTCCCTGCTGAGCAGAGAGCCGATGTGGTACTCGATCCCAGGACCCTGGAATCATGGCCTGGGCTAAAGACAGAGGCTTTAAACCACTGAGCCACCCAGGCGCCCATAAATATTCATTTCTGTACCTTATTTTCTCTTCTTTGTCTTAAAGAACTCCCCTTCCTCCCATCATTGACGAAGCTTCAAGCCCCACGAATTCTGGATGTGCTCACAGGCCTGGCCTGACCCTGGCACAGAGAGAAGGTGCCCACTCTATATTTGCTGACTGAAAGGCACGCACATTTCACAGCAAATGCAAGGAAGTTGCAGAAGACCAACTGCAACTAAGAGGAAGAAGTTTCTTAAATTTGAATGGATCCTTGAAGAGGGCCACTAGTAGCTCCTGAACATATACGTGCGAAGAGCTAGTCCAACCCCCTTCTATACATTGTCTTATTTAAGCCTCAGAGTAGCTGTTTGAAATAAGCATCATTGTCCTTATTTAAAGATGAGGAAACCAAAGCACAGAGGTGAAGCACCTGTCAGGTCCTCACCCAGCGCTGGTAGAGGGGCCTCCTCGGACAGCCAGGTGTGTCTGGCTCCGAAGCTCCATCAGACATGACCCTGAAGGCCTGCAGGTGCCTTCAGCCCAGCTGGCCTGGGGCCTCTGAGTCTCATTGACTCTGCAGGGCCCTTGCATTTCCTATATAGAATAGGCTTAAAGAGGTGCTGTCAGGCAAGGCCAGCCTGTATCACGGATGGATGATTTGGACACCACAAATCCAGCTTCTCTGTGCTCTGAATATTGCTGCCACAGAGCCAAAGCCTCCTGGAGCTGTCACCCTCCCTCTGCAGGGCAGATCATGAACATTCCTCAAGAGAATATGTCCTTATAAGACTGGGTTCACAAACAACCCACCCCTGGAACCCCCATCCTGGTAAAAAGGGCCCCCCCACAATATTAATGATGGTCAGTTAATTTATTTCACACATATGATGCCTCAAACACTTCACATGCTTTATCTCATTCATTTCTCAAAATCACATTAAGTCGGTATTATGAACCCATTTTACAGAAGAAGAAACAGAGAGTCAGGGAGATCTACAATAATAAAACATTATTTAACAGAAAGGGAAGGGAGTATAGTATAAGCACGCAAGACTCTAGAGCCAGTCTGCACAATTTTGGGACCTGTTCTCCCACCACCCCAGCTGTGTGATCTTGAGGGTGCTACACAACCATTCCGTGCTTTAGTTTCTACAGCTGCAAATGATAAAATAATTTGTATTATTATAAAGGAGGAGCAGCAGAGGGAGAGGGAGCATCAGGCTTCCCACTGAGCAGGGACCCTGATGCTCGATCCCAGGACTCTGAGATCATGACCTGAGCTGACGGCAGACGCCTAACAGACTGAGCCACATGGGTGTCCTAAGTAAATCTTTTAAAATAATCTTTTAAAAAATTATTTAAGGGGTACCTTGGTGGCTCAGTGGGTTAAAGCCTCTGCCTTTCGGCTCAGGTCATGATCCCAGGGTCCAGGGATTGAGCCCTGCATCGGGCTCTCTGCTCAGCAGGGAGCCTGCTTCCCCTTCTCTCTCTGCCTCTCTGCCTACTTGTGATCTGTCAAAATAAATAAAATCTTTAAACAAAATGATTTAAGATAAACTCTAGGTTTAAAAAAAAAGTCTAGGTTGGTTTTTTTTTTTCCTAAGTGTAAAAGTTCCCGTTTGTTATAGAAAATTTCATCAATACAGAATAATGTAAAGAAAACCAGTCACACAGAATTCTGCCTCCCCAAGAGCCATGTTGATATGGGTCCTATTAGTCGTATCTGGTTGTTTCTAACTGTGTGCTCTCCTGGCCAAGTCCAGCAGAGGTTGCTATTGGAGAAACAAAGTCCCCCTCCCATTCCCCTGGCTTTGCCTGGGACTGGCCAGGGGAGGACAACATTCGATTCCAGTCTCTTGGCAAAGGGGTGCAGACAGGCCCTCAAGAGGGTGCCAAGATATAGGCACAGGAATATTTATTACAGCAGTGTTTCAATTTTTTGAGATCTATTTTATTATTATTTTTTTTTAATTTATTTGAGGTCAAGGAGAGAGCACAAGCAGGCGGAGGGGCGGAGGGAGAGGGAGAAGCAGGCTCCCCGTGGAGCAAGAAGCCCGACGCGGGGCTCGATTCCAGGACCTCGGGATCATGACCTGAGCGTAGGCGGACACTGAACCCACTCAGCCACTCAGGCACCCCAACTGTGTTTTAAGAGAAAAAAAATTAATAGCAACCAAATTGCCCAGCAATAAGAGACAGGCGGTGCACAAATGGTACCTCCACTCAGTGGAGATCTAGTAGCTGCTCATAAAGATGTTCTGGTATGGGGACACCCAGCCAGCTCAGTCTGTAGAGCACGCAACTCCTGATCTCCGGGGTGTGAGTTCAAGCCCCATGTTGGGTATAGAGCTCACTTAAAAATAAAATGAAGGAAAAAGAGAAAAGATGCCCCAATATGGAAAGAGCTCAAGAATGTTCCTATGTTACAAAGGCAAAGGGCAGAGTCATGGTCAAAATATGGTTCTTCCGGGTTAGGATATCTACATAGTACGGAAATCAACATATATGCGGTATGTGAGGGAGGCTTTAACCCTTCATTTTCTACCTGTATGAATTTTCTAATTTTTTTTAAAGATTTTTGTTTTATTTATTTGACAGACAGTGATCACAACTAGGCAGAGAGGCAGACAGAGAGAGAGAGGAGGAAGCAGGCTCCCCGCCAAGCAGAGAGCCTGACGCCGGGTTCGATCCCAGGACCCCAGGATCATGACCGGAGCTGAAGGCAGTGGCTTTAACCCGCTGAGCCACCCAGGCACCCCTGAATTTTCTAATCTTATGCAGGGCATTATTTTGTTAAATTTCGTTCAGTCATCGCTGCTCCCAGCATGGGGCTCGAACTTGGGACTCAGATCAGGAGTCCTGTGACTGAGCCGGCCAGGTGTCCCCAGGGCACAATTTTTTTCCAACGTCACAGAGGATTATCTGGGAAGGACGAGGATGGCTATTTTAAAAAATCTTCCTATTGTATATTCTTGTAAAAAAAGATGTGAATCTTCTATTTTTATATTAAAAATAATCTTCTGGGGCACTTGGCAGGCTCGATAGCATGACCCTGGGATCACAACCTGAGCCGAAGGCAGACATTAAACCGATTGAGCCACCCAGGTGCCCTAAACAAGGTTATCTTAAATGGAACCTGTACAGCAATCTTCTTCTTCCCAAAACTCAACGATTTTCACACGTTTATTGGAGATACATCTATTGGCCCCTTACTGTATGCACGGGACAGAGCAAGGAGCTGGTGTCAGATTCTCTGGATTATTTCATAGTTAAGTTAGTCATTGGACAAATATTTCTTGACCACTTATCATATTTTCTGGTGCTGTTGATCTCAACCCTATCAGACCCAAAGCCTCTTCATAAATTGGATCATTTTTAGTATCCCTTTTGCTGTCCGAAAGACAGTCCACAAATAAAAGAGCATAGCTACACCATCATTTTCTTAAACGTCTTAAATGTAGCATTAAGTGGAAATGCAGGTAAAGCAACAAAGGTGTGTGCATTGGGCATGACTTCCAGGATATTAGTGAAGAGCTCCAAAGCTTCACCCATACGTGGGACCACCTTGAGATCACTGGCTACAAATGCAGATGGGTAAAGGGATTGCTGTGGGTTGCTGTGGGTGATAAGATTTTCAAAATCATGAACAACTCTAAAAAACCACTTTAAAAAAAAGATTTAATTTATTTATTTGTCAGAGAGAGATATAGAGAGTACAAGCAAGCAATGTGGCAGGCAGAGGCAGAGAGAGAAGCAGGCTCCCCACTGAGCAAGGAGCCTGACGGGGGACTCGATCCCAGGGCCCTGGGATCAAGACTTGAGCCGAAGACAGTGCTTAACCGACTGAGCCACCCAGCGTCCCTAAAAAATCACTTTATGTGTAGATCCTTCCCTGGAAATATCAGCGTGTATTAAAACTGTGCCAGGCACCTGGGTGGCTCAGATGGTTGGACGTCTGCCTTCAGCTCAGGTCATGATCTCAGGGTCCTGGGATCAAGCCTAGCGCTGGGGAGTCTGCTTCTCCCTCTGCCTGCTGCTCCCCCTGCTTGCATTCTCTCTGTCTCTCTCAAATGAATAAATGAAATCTTAAAAATAAATTAGAAATAAATAAAAATAAAAAATAAAACCATGCAAAAAATTTGCTGTTTATTTGTAAAATTCGGGTTCTGCATTCAGATCCTTACAGACTGGCTCTTTGTCTCCAGGACAATCTAGCAGGAAGTGGAAGGTTGGGTGAAGGCTTGGAACCTTGCAGAACAGACCTCCAGTGTCCTCTACCCCACCCATAGATGGATCAGCTCATCATTGTCCCCAAGGCTGAGAAAAACAGAACTGCCTGGAGGGGAGGCACTGCCCGTTAGGAGCTCTGGATCTACGGTGGCCGGTGCCGGCTGTTGGGAGGTCTCGGGGGCAGGACCTCTGATGACTGGGGACAGCCCCATCACACTGCATATCTTCAAACTGCAGCAGGAAGTCCTGACCCTTAGGAAAAACTGTGGTGTATGAGCTCCAGAGCGGGGACTAGGGGCCTGGCTTTCCAGGTGTCAGACAGCAGGATCCCGGCTGAAGCAGACATCAAGGTGATAATCGAATAAAAATCTCCCTTAAAAAGGACCTTAAAATAACTACCCAGAGTGTGCCAGCTATGGCCTCCCCGTGGCACAGAGCTGTGTGCCAGGCTATATCTAGTTATTTAAAAAGCTTTTTTTAAGCTGCCTGGGAAGTGAGGCTATGAAGCTCTTGCGTCTGGGTGTGGAACGCGGAGAGAGCGCCAGACCGCATATCAGTCAAACCCAGGCGGTGGGAGCAGGCGATATTTTCTTATTCTTTTTACTCCTTATAAATTTTATTTGTTAATCTTTCCTAATATTAATTTATCATCTGTGCATCTCCATATATGTTGTATTTCAACAGATAGAAAGTATATATACCAGTGAGATAAGCATTAATGAAATTCTACAAATACAAAATGTATACCTATGAGATAAAGAGTTAATTCTACAAATATCAATAATAATATGCATCCTTACTAAAGGAATAGCCATTATTCCTTACTCACTTCGCTCTAGTATATTTACTTTTTAAGAAATCACAAAATAGTGTATATTTGGAGTAAAAATATACTCACACGGCACCGAAAGATAGAAGGTGAAAAGTAAAATTCCCCTCCCCCACCCCTAAAAGCCCCAGTTCCACTTCCCAGAGCTTAGAGCTTCTCATGCAACCTTTCCTGAAATTTTTTCTGTGCATATGCAAATATCCACATGTATATATAGCACAGAGTCTTTTAAAAAACACAGATGTGTTCCTAGTGTACATCCTGTTTGGTAATTTGCTTTCTGCATTTCACAATATCCTGGAGGACTTCTTTCCATGACTCTTTCCAACTTAGAGCTACAGAATTCCTTTTGGCTGGGTCTAGATTTTCTTTGAACCAATGCACCCCCATTTATTTAACCAGGAAGCAGGCACGCTCTGGAACCTTGGGTGGTGCCGGGCATAGCAAACCCCACAGGTTGAACTCACATGTGCAGGTGTTTCTCCAGCACACCTGGGGAAGGGCGGGGGGCCACGTTCCAGGAGGGAGATCCTGCTGTGTAGTTATCCATTCTCCCCATGCAACCTAGGTAAGGGTTTGAGTCATGGAGTTAGAAGGGACCTGGGAGCCCAGTGTCCAAACTACAGGGATGGGAAACCTGGGGCTAAGGGTTGGTGAAGTCACTGCCAGCGACTAGAGGAACCATCCTGGATCCAAAGTCCAAACAGCCCCATGGATCCACCGACCCTCCCTGTGGCATCATCCTCCCCCGCCACCTGATGCCCCAGCATCCCAACCTTCCCTCAGAGGATTCTCTGCCCTGGGGAGAGGTTTGAAACCATTGGGGAAGCGGGGCTCCTGTGCCCCAAGGAGAAAGGTAGGTGGGGCGGCAAGCAGCCTTTGAGGTCGCTTCTTTGGGGAGTAATCCATCTAACAGATGAATATTTTTTTTTCTTAAAGATTTTATTTATTTGACAGAGCGAGATCACAGTAGGCAGAGAGGCAGGCAGAGAGAGAGAGGAAAGCAGGCTCTCTGCTGAGCAGAGAGCCCGATGCGGGACTCAATACCAGGATCCTGAGATCATGACCTGAGCCGAAGGCAGCGGCTTAACCCACTGAGCCACCCAGGCGCCCCAGAAGAATTTTTTTTTAACCTTTTTTTTTTTTTAATTTAAGACTTTATTTATTTATTTATCACAGAGAGAGAGCCCGAGCGGGGGCAGAAGCAGGCAGAGGGCGAAGCAGGATCCCCGCTGAACAAGGAAGTGGACCTGGGACTTGATTCCAGGACTCGGGGATCATGACATGAGCCGAAGGCAGATGCTTAACCGACCGAGCCACCCAGTCAACCAGTTAATGGTTGCGTAATATTCTATCTTATGAATGTACCCTAATTTGCCCAGCCGGTCTCCTGGGGCTGGCTTATGACCAAATCAGTGGGAGGCTCCAGTTCCTCAGGAGCGTGTGTTTCCGCGCAGCTGTTCTGGGTCCAGGGCAAGCTGAGCGAGGGCAAGAGTGGCCTGGGGAGCCAACCAGCTGCATATGCGGACCAAGCGTGCAGGAGACCATGTGTGCTTACCGGTAGGGTAGATACAAACCGACAGGAGTTGCGAGAAGGGAGAGGCAGAGCTTGCTTTGTTTCATTCTCTTCCTTGACCAATTCCTTTTTTAAAACAGGGCTACTAGGAAATAATCCCATCAGGCCGTGTTGGGTCCTCCGTTGCCTCTTTTCTACTGACCCTCTCTGGTGGGAACCCTAATGGGCCCTGAGAGGGGATCCCAAACCCGTGGCCAGGAGGGACGAGGTGCAGGAATGTGACATTGCGCTGGTGGTCTGCAGTGGGAGGGGCTTCGGCCTGGTTTCGTGGTACATGTGCAGGGCCCTAAGTCTGCTAAGAAGGTTTGTACCTGGGTCTGCGGTGAACCATGCTACTGGTCAGAGCTCAGGAGATCTTAGAGTAAAAGCTTCAAGTCTGATGCCGTAGGGGTTTTCAGCAGTTGGTAAGGTGGCTGCATCTCCAAAAAGAGGGAACAAGGAGGGAGCTGCCCCGACAGTCCAGGGTCAGCTTCAGTCCATCAGAGCCTTGTTGCATGATATGACACAGGTTTAGGATGTCCCCCAGGACCTGCTACAGAGCCTCACATGTGGAGGGTGGGGGAGATTCTGGAATAGCCTGGAAGGGCAGTGATCCTAGCAACAGGAGGGACCCAGGGCCAAAGAACTCGGTACAAAAGAAAAGCCCACAGGGTATTGGTCTACTGCTGCTCTTTTCCCTCTGTCCCTGAAACTCCAGACACAGCACTCACTCTTTTCCCATGTCCCTTAGCCACGGGGACAGACAGCCTGAGGGCCGCTCTGGGTCAGGAGGTCCCTGCACGGTGTGCTCGTGCTCGAAATGGCCAGACTCTCAAAAGTGACCTCTGTGTTGAAGAAAAAAGGATGGGGGCGCCTGGGTGGCTGACTCTTGGTTTCAGCTCAGGTCATGATCTCAGGGTCCTGGGATTGAGCCCCATATCAGGCTCTCTGCTCAGCAGGGAGTCTGCTTCCCCCTACCTCTCTGCCTGCCTCTCTGCCTACTTGTGATCTCCGTCTGTCAAATAAAAAAACAAAATCTTTAAAAAGAATAAAATAGGGATGCCTGGGTGGCTCAGTTGGTTGAGCAGCTGCCTTCGGCTCAGGTCATGGTCCCGGCGTCCTGGGATCGAGTCCCACATCGGGCTCCTTGCTCGGCAGGGAGCCTGCTTCTCCCTCTGCCTCTGTCTGCCTCTCTGACTGCCTGTGCTCGCTCTCTCCCTCTCTCTCTGATAAATAAATAAAATCTAAAGAAAAAAAAAAGAATAAAATAAAATTACATTACATTACATTTCGGGGGTGGGGGGAGATGGAGGGAGTTGGGGATTCTGGCTGAATCAACCCAACAGGCTCCTCACTGAAGACAGGCCAAGGGGGTTGGACATCACCTGGGGACGTGAAGAATGTTGGGGTTGGACACGGGGGGAGGGAGGGCATGTTCTTGCCGAACCACCACAGCAGGGTCCTTGCCAAATATGGATGTTATTTTATTATTTTTTAAAAATATTTTATTTATTTATTTGACAGAGAGAAAAATAGCCAGAGGGGGAACACAAGCTGGGGGAGTGAGAGAGGGAGAAGCAGGTTTCCCATTGAGCAGGGAGCCTGATGCGGGGCTTGATCCCAGGACCCTGGGATCATGACCTGAGCTGAAGGCAGATGCCCAGCAACTGAGCCACCCAGGCACCCCTTTATTAAAGATTTTATTTATCCATTTGACAGAGAGAGAGAGAGAGAGAGAGAGAGAGAGCACAAGCAGGGGGAACGGCAGGCAGAGGGAGAAGGAGAAGCAGACTTCCCACTGAACCAGGAGCCTGATGCAGGACTCGATCCCAGGACCTCAGATCATGACCTGAGCTAAAGGCAGATGCTTTACCGTCTGAGCCACCCAGGAGTACCCCAAAACTGGATTTTATGCAGAAGTACACAGAGGGACTTGGGAGAAGTTTCAGGAGCCTGACTAAAGTTTGGCCAAGCAGAGAATCCTTGTTGCTGTTCTCTTTCTGTGCGCAGGGTCCTGGGGCAAGTCCAGAGGCCCTCGTGGGAGGCGGTGAGACTCTGATGCCAGTGCCCCTCCAAGCCTGTGCTGGGGCAGGAAGGAGGGCTGATGTGGCATCTCCCCAGCAGAGAGAGAAGAGGAGCCACGCCCGAGGCCCTCCTACAGTGGACCACCGGCGCCGTGATGCGTTCCTGCACCTCCTCCCTCCTGGCCGCTGGTTTGGGGTCCCCTTTCACGGCCCATCGGGGTTCCGACCAAGGAGGGTCAGTAGAAAAGGAGCAACGGAGGACCCAGCATGGCCTGCTGGGATCATTTCCTCGCAGCCCTGTTTTTAAAAAGGAATTGGGGGGTGTCTGGGTGGCTCAGTGGGTTAAAGCCTCTGCCTTCACTCGGGTCATGATCCCAGGGTCCTGGAATGGAGCCCCGAATCAGGCTCTCTGCTCAGCAGGGAGACTGCTTCCCTTCCTCTATCTGCCTGCCTCTCTGCCTACTTGTGATCTCTGTCTGTCAAATAAATAAATAAATAAATCTTTATAAATAAATAAATAAATAAATAAATAAGGAATTGGTCAAGGAGGAGAATGAAACCCAGCCGACCAGAAAGCTGGAGGGATTTTGGGGGGATTTCAGGGTGGCCCTGGTCTGCCTTCCCATAGGTGGCTGAGAGGGCACTCAGACACACAGGTTAAGTTTCCGAACCCCTCTCCTTATGGCCCTCACCTAAGACTCCTCATGTGGTGCAAAAGTGCCTTACAGTTAGCGAATGGCATAATTCTAGAAATCTGGTCCAGCCCTCCACCAGCCTGCACACTGGAATCAGCCGGGGAACTTTAAAATCTTCTGATGCCAAGGTCTACCCTCAACCCTTGGGGCTCAGCTTTATTCTGTCAGGGGTGCAGCTGGGAGTCGAGGTTTTAAAATCTTCCTAGGTGAAAGAAATAAAATCTTGCTAGGTGATTGGGGTGTGCAGCCTAGGTGGGGGACTATTCCTCCGCTTGGCTTTCTCCTTTCCCACATGGGGAAACTGAGGCATGGGGGAAGGGAAGTCCTCGTCCAAGGCCCTGCCTTTCTGGGCCCAGTGTCCTCATCACTTTACCTCAAGACCCCTCCTCCGAGAAATGACAGGTTTTCGCCCCAGATAAGGGCCCCCAGCTCCCCCACCCCCTCTCGCCCTAGGTGTGGCTGATTGGCATGCTAATTCCCCACCCATCACCCTCTGGGGCTTCACAAGTACCCGGCAGCTGACCACTTCCTCCAGCCTCCTCCTGGGCTTCAAAACTGCGAGAAACTTAATATGGCTCCAAGAAGCTTTCATCCCATCCATGCCTTTCATCTGAGCCTTTTAAAGTGCCATGAAAAGCTTCAACTGTCAGAGAACCTCCAGGAAGAAGGTGGGAGGCAGGTACCACTTTGCCCATTTCCCTGCCGGCAAAACTGAGGCTCTGGGGGGAAGCTGTCAGCCGCCCCCGCTGAGCCCCCTACCCCCAGTTCCTCTTGAATACATCAGTTGACAGAAATCTGCAGGGACTCACAGAGACCCCACTGAGTCTTCCAGGAAGAGCCGGTGAAGCCAGGGCTGCTCGTGCACAGACACCATCCCGTGTCCACTCTCTCAGCACCCTGCCTGGGGCTATGTGACTTACCCCTTACCCTGGCACCCCCAGGAGCCCACAGCCCTCATGCACCCTTTGAGTGGGTCCCAGAGTTCCACACACTCCTGGGGCCCTAGCCGCCAGCCCCCCTCCCCCTGGAGCTCACGGGCCAGGTGAGCGCCCAGATGGGCCCACCTGGAAAAACACTGCAAAGTCGCCAGGGAGGTGTGACACATACACAAGGTGGGCCCCGGGGAGCCCAGCCAGGCCACGGTGGGTGGGAAGGGGGAATGGGCAGAGCCAAAGAGCATGTCTGGGACCCTCCCCCTCACCCAATGTGCTGCATCACCAATGCCAAGGTCTGGGGAGAGGGTTGTGGGGGGCAACCCTGGGGCCACATTCTGGAGAGCCTTCATTCCCATGCACTGCACGGGTCAGCCAGGGCGTGCACTTGGCCTGACTACACGGCCAGGCAAGCTCTCTCCTAGGGAAGCCCCTGTGCTCCTCGGAGACTCATTTAGCAGAAGAGCAAAGCAAAGCTCAGAGAGGTTAGGGGACCTGCCTGCGCTCTGACAATGGAGAAGGGACTAGAGGGAAGACCCGTGTGACCGTCTGTACCCTTCCTGGTGTGAGGCTGGGGAGGGGCGGCAGTCGGCCCGCGCTCATGGAGCATGGCAGAAGCAGAGGCACCCTGGCCCCTGAATGCTTATTCATAAGGAAAGGTTCCCTGAGCCTGGGTGATAGATACACCAGTCACTGGGTTGATGTGGCGGGTGCAGGACAAGCCAGACCCAGTTCCTGCCAGTCCGAAGGAAAGGCGGTTAGGGGAGAGCGGCGCGCAGGCAGGCAGGGGGGCGGGGAGAGGTCCTTTCCAACCCACCCCCCCCCCACCCCCCGCCTGCAGAAGACCCTGACCCGGCCTTGAGGCCAGGACTCCTGTTGGGCAGCCACGCTTCCGTGTGGGACAGAACCCCAAGCCGTCCATTGCAGGCCAGGAGCTTTGGCAACCTCGACCCGGGGGTGGATGGTTGTCCCTTGGGTGAGGCTATGCACAGGTGGAGGCCTCCCTCTCCGGCCCCAGGCTGCGCAACAAACAGAACCGTTTCTGAACAGACTCCGGCGTGCGGCCTAAACAGGGAGAGGGCTTCTGGAGTGCAAGACAGAGGCTGGCCTAACAGCCCAGCTGGCCCCTCCTCAGCCAGCTCTGGACGCCACTCCCAGCGCTCGGATTCCAGGGTCTCCTGGATCCCGAGTAAAAGATGTTGGCTCGGCGCCTGGGTGGTTCAGTGGGTAAAAGCCTCTGCCTTCGGCTCAGGTCATGATCCCAGGGTCCTGGAATCAAGCTCCGCATCGCATCGGTCTCTCTGCTCAGCAGGGAGCCTGCTTCCTCCTCTCTCTCTGCCTGCCTCTCTGCCTACTTGTGATCTTTCTCTGTGTCAAATAAATAAATAAAATCTTAAAAAAAAAAAAAAAGATGTTGGCTCGTTAGCAAAGTGAGCCCTCCATTCAGAAGTTTCAAGGTTCAGATCCTCTCTGGCCGTAAGGGCTTTTGGAACATCTTGACATATGGCTAAGACACAGGCCGGGCCCAAGGCCCCAGCTTAGATTCCCAGGCCCTGTCTGAAGGGCAGCCCATTCCGGGCCCATCTGCAGAGCTGGCTGGTTTCAGTCCAGCAGGGCGTTCCCCAAATGGGAGTACCTGGGGGCACCCAGGGTTTTCCCCTGGGGCATCCCGCACGTGGCCCCCGTCCTCCCACACTAAGAACACATGCAAAATTATGAGAGTTTGAGTTGCTGCTGTATGAGAAATATAGATGTTTTCTTTATTTTTAACAATTTTATTTATTTATTATTTAAGATTTTATTTATTCATTTGAGGGAGAGGCAGTGAGAGAGGGGCAGAGGTAGAAGGAGAAGCAGGCCCCCTGCTGAGCAGAGAGCCTGACGGGGGACTCGATTCCAGGACCCTGAGATCATGACCTGAGCCGAAGGCAGACGCTTAGCAGATTGAACCACCCAGGCGCCCCAAGAAATACAGCAATAGATAGATAGATGATAGATAGATAGATAGATTTTTAAAAAAAGATCTTATTCACTCATTTGTCAGAGAGAGAGAGAAAACACAAGCAGCGGGGAGGCAGAGTGAGAAGCAGACTCCCCGCTGAGCAGGGATCCCCAGGATCATGACCTGAGCCGAAGGCAGACACCCAACCTACTGAGCCCCCAGATGTCCTGAAATACAGATATTTTATTTTATTTTTTTAAAAAAGATTTTATTTGGGGCACCTGGGTGGCTCAGTGGGTTAAAGCCTCTGCCTTCGGCTCAGGTCATGATCTCAGGGTCCTGGGATCGAGTCCCACATCGGGCTCTCTGCTCAGCAGGAAGCCTGCTTCCTCCTCTCTCTCTCTCTCTCTCTGCCTGCTTGTGATCTCTCTCTGTCAAATAAATAAATAAAATCTTAAAAAAGAAAATATTTTATTTATTTGAGAGAGAGAGTGAGAGAGAGAGAAAGCATGAGAGGGGAGAAGGTAAGCGGGAGAAGCAGACTCCATCCCAGGACCCCAGGATCATGACCTGAGCCGGCAGTAGCTTGACCAACAGAGCCCTTCAGGCGCCTAAATGCAGATATTTTAAATGTACTTAATGTAAAGCAAAAGCACGAGGCTCCCTTTCCTTGTCCAGCTCTCCCTCTGCAGGGGAGACCGCCCACCAGGTCTAGACTATGGGCCCTGAAAGGTCTTTGAACGAATCAGTCAAACACACTTTGAGAACCTGTTCCAGATTTGATGCTGTGTGAGGCACAAAATAGTATCATAGCTTCGTGCTCACAAAGAAATTCTTCTCAAGTTCGGTAAACAAGATGTGTTTGTATAGAAACCATGCCCGTGGGACGTCTGGGTGGCTCAGTTGGTTGGGCAGCTGCCTTCGGCTCAGGTCATGATCCCGGCATCCTGGGATCGAGTCCCACATCAGGCTCCTTGCTCGGCGGGGAGCCTGCTTCTCCCTCTGCCTCTGCCTGCCATTCTGTCTGCCTGTGCTCTCTCTCTGACAAATAAATGAATAAAATCTTTAAAAATAAATAAATAAAAATAAATAAAAAAAGAAACCATGCCCATGTGGGTTTCTTGTAGGGCTATAGATGTGGAAACGTTACACACCCACACTCAGAAATGGTTTCCTAGGAAAGGACTGATCTGGCTGCCCTCAGACAGATTTACTCACGGGTCTCTCCTTTCCTCTGTGGTTGCATGGGATTTCCACAGAGAGTGGGACTCACACCAGGAATGGGGTGGGGGGGTGCGGGCCATGGAGGGCAGGCCCAGGAGAGACTGGGGGTTCACAGCCAGAGGCTTGAATGGGGCCTGCGGAGCAGGTGGGATGTAGAAGCAGCCTGAGTCCTGGGAGGAGGAACCCAGTCCACTTAGCCCAAGTTTAGGAAGGGGAGACCCACGCAAGACCCCAGCACTGAGCAGCGCCTTGTAAACACCCCTGGGAGGACTGCAGGGGGCAATGTGCAGAACCTACAACAGGTTCTCTGATGGCTGTAAACCAAGGGCAGCCTTGCCTTTTCTGGAAAGTTCCTGGGGTAGGCTTCTCGGCTCCCACCCCAGGGCCAAGCGCAGCAGATGGCACGTTACTCTCGGCATGCCGGGGTGAGGTCAGCACTCAGGGCCTTCGCTGGCCCCACTGCCTTGTCCCCCAGAGTCCCGCACTACTCCTGCCTTTCTGACTTTTCTCTTATGCTCTTCTCTCCAAGGCTTTGTCCCAGCGCACCCAGGCCCTGCCTCTGCCCCCTGTCCAGGGAGCTCGGCCAGCCATGAGCACTCAACCCTGACCCAGTGGCTGGGCTTCGTGGGACCTGAACCCACTCCCTGCACTGCCTCTCCTCCAGCCCCAGCCCCAGTGAGGAGCTCCTCCCCTCTCCTCTGCCTGGGTTCCCAAAGCAGTAGACCCCATTTTCCCAGAATGATGTTCTTGTCCTCCCGTTCAGTATCCTCTTCCATGTCTTTTTTCTTTTTTTTTTTTTAAGATTTATTTATTTATTTATTTGACGGACAGAGATCACAAGTAGGCAGAGAGGCAGACAGAGAGAGAAGGAGGGGAAGCAGGCTCCCTGCTGAGCAGAGAGCCCAATGCAGGACTCGATCCCAGGACCCTGAGATCATGACCTGAGCTAAAGGCAGAGGCTTAACCCACTGAGCCACCCAGGCGCCCCTCTCTTCCATGTCTTTCAAAGACACTGACTCTTGCTTCTCTTTTCTTCTCTCTCTCTCTTTTTTCTCAACTTTTCATTCTGGAAAAATCTCAAACATACACAAAAGTGGAGAGAACGGCCCTGATGTTCATATCCAGTCTTGCTTCTTCTATATTTCCCTGCCCCCAAACGAGGTAACTGTGGAGAAAACCCCAAACCTTGCATTATTTCATCCACCAACATTTCCATGTATCTCTAAACAACAATGAAAATACAGCACAAAATCACTACCATAACTAAAAAAAAAAGAACCTTGGTTCCATAATATCATCTCATAGCTAAGGTTCAAATGTCCCAACTGGTCTTAGAAATGAATTTTCCTCAGAGGTGCCTGGCTGGCTCCCTCGGTGAGGCACCTGACTTGGGCGCTGGTGATGATCTCAGGGTCCTGGGATGGAGCCCCGCCTCTGCTTCCAGCCCACGCCTGCCTTTGCGCTCAGCAGGAAGTCACTTTGTCCCTCTGCCCACCCCCACCTGCACTCTAGCTTTCTCAAATAATAAGTAAAATCTTTAAAAAAAAAAAAAAAAAAAAAGGAAAGGCATTTTTCTTTTTTTTAAGTTATCTCTGTGTCCAACGTGGGGCCTGAATTTACAACTCCAGACGTGGAGAGTCCCATGCTGTCCTGATCAGGCCAGCCAGGTGCCCTGGAAGTGAATTTTCACAGGTGTTTGTTCTCATCAGGATCCAAACACTGTGTCGAGTTTATCTGGCTCTTCGGTCCCTTTTAGTCTACATGGTTCTCTCTCTGTCTTCCTGTGTCTCCAGTTTACTGGGGAAAGCGGCTGGCGTTTGTCCTGAATCTCCCAGAGTCTGGTTTTTGTTGATTGCCTTGCTGGGGCGCTGGGGGACCTGCTGCCCTTCCCCATACTTCTCTAAAATGGTAGTGAGCTCCGGTCGCTGGCTGCCATTCTGGTTCTGTGTTCTGGGGAGAACGACTCGTTCATGGGCGGCGATGTGTGCTTCTGCAAGCTCGGAGCTCTAGAGGCCACGGTGATCGTTGCTGGGGCTCATTACGTCATCAGAGGTTGAATATGAGGAGATTCGAACTCTTGCATTCCTTCTCCGTTCATCAGCAGAACACGTCCAGAAGGAGAAACTTTTCTTTATCAAGTTTGTTTACCTTGAGCTACAGTCATACGGAAAAAGCAGGATAAATATTTGCTTTTTTGTTTACCAGTTCTTAGTATACAGGAATTGTTCCCCAGAACTGTTAAGTGTGATAGATTTTTGTTTTTTGTGAAAACATTATGAAATAATGGAATACACCCACATGCCCGTGCGAGTGCACACGTGAGCAGGGAGGTGGGCAGAGGGAGAAGGAAAGAGAAAATGCAAGAATCCCAAGCAGGTGCCACACCCAGCACAGAGCCTGATGTGGGGCTCGATCCCATAACCCTAAAATCAATACCTGACCTGAACCCAAGAGTCAGATGCTTAACTGACAGAGTCCCCCAGGCTCCCAGTTTTAGTATATTGGATGTGTCTCAACCCATTGCTTTCATTATTCTTATTGACACTCAGATTGTCCTGTTTGGCCAGCGGGAGCCTCTTCAACTTATTTCCCGAGAGGCTAGCTCAGTGGTGTTGAATAGTTTTGTCCTCTGCGGATATGACTGAATAGCCCAGACTCATGTCATGCCTTTGCTGCCCTGGACCTGGAATGAGCCATTTCTCAAAGGAGAATTTTGCCCCCCTTTGCGCTGGAAATGGTTCATAGAGACCACAGTCTGTGAGTGAATAAGTTTAAATAATCCCAGTGTAATCAGCCAGGTTCAACGAAGGGCCCTCTCTGGCAGTTTGTTCAAGTGATACAGCCAAAGGGAAAGTCTCTTTGGGGCATCACAAGGGACGGGTTGAGTCTGGGCCAACACCCGTGCCGTGGAGTCAATGGCTGGGCTCCATGAGGCAGGATGACCACTCACCCAAGAAGCCAGGCTGCTGAACAGAAGGCCTGGTGGTAAGGGGACCGTCCTTATGGTTCTGGAGCCGGGTGCCAGGCATGGAAGTGGCATTGAGAGCAGGTCGAGTGCAATCTGAAGGAGGCCCAAAGTGGAATCATTTCTCGAAAACCGTACATCCTGGTGCAAATTAAAATGGGAGAGTATCTACTTGGGAGTGCCTTCTCTCCTATATCCGCCGAGAGTCTCTGTCTGATGGGACCAACTTAGAGTGGCAGTGTACCCACTCAGATGTTTCTCATCTGCTGTAGGCAATAACACTCAGTGAAAGGAAGTGTTTCAGATATACACACACGCCACTTGCTGGCTGGAACTCCAGGTCCAGAATTGATCTTGGGTTACCCTGGGGATCTGCTAACGCTTTAATGAATTATTTGGGAGTAGAAACAACAGGTGTTGGCAGATTCTATGTTCTGATGGCCTCTCTCTTTACTTGTCCTTGTCCGGTGTGGCCGCCTGCAGGGTAGATGATGTTCAGTAACTCAGTGTCAGGCCACACCTCGCACAGAGACATTGAACTTTGGAAGCAAAGTTTCACTCTATGGGAAGAGAACAAAATTGTCAAGACAACACAGGGTTTGAGTCCAAGAACCATGTTAAAGAAACCTGAAGCCTCGGGGCACCTGGGTGGCTCAGTGGGTTGAGCCTCTGCCTTTGGCTCAGGTCATGATCTCAGGGTCCTGGAATCGAGCCCCGCGTCGGGCTCTCTGCTCAGTGGGTAGTCTGCTTCCCTCTCTTTCTCTCTCTCTCTCTCTGTCAAATAAATAAAATCTTTAATAAAAAGAAAGAAAGAAACCTGTAGCCTTGAAAAGCTTTCACCAGCCTGTGTACATTTGAAGAAAGACCATAGCAAGATTTAAAGCAACAATGACCTGTGGCTATGGGGGGCTGCTCAGTATGAAGCTGAGGTCATCATTCTGAGGATCCAGAGTTCTATGTAAGCAACAGAAAAGGAGAGTGAAGAATTCAAAACTAGTGTATGATTCTGAGTCAACTAAATACCTCCTTGCATCTGCCTACAAGCAATGATCAAAGAAGAGGACTTTGCTGGCCTTGAGCTGTCCTTTCGTACCCATAGCCACTGCACACGCTTGACTGCTTATGTTGCAATTAGTTAACAGGCAATAAAGTAAAAAACAAACACATAGAAAACAAAAAACCAAAACCCAGTTCAGGGGCACTAGCCCCCTGTAAAGCACTCAATAGGCATGTTGCGGATAGAAATAGAGACAAATGTTGGGTGTGAGAGCCAAATATTCTGCTGCTCGATCCGGTCCTTCGTGATCAAGTGTGTGGACACAAACATGGAAAATCTAGGGTTTTTTCTCTCTCTGAGGTTGAGCTGTTTCTTTAACATCCTCGCTCGTGTGAGTCTGGGTGGTAAGACACTGTCTGGAGGCTTTGGGGAGAAATAACTGAAAGAAGCAAAGAAATTGTGCTTTTCAAAAACTCAACGTGTTGGATTCCCAATCTCTTTCCCGTTGGTTATTGGAATTTATTTGGTGTTAACCGAACAACAAAAGAGGCTGCTTCACCTTTTATCACTTTCCTGGCGCATTAATACCTTTTGGGGGATGTGGACTCTCCATCTCTTGTAACCTCTGCTTCGGAAACTTAGGAGGCTGGGGCTGCAGAGAGAGAGAGGAAAGGAAATCAAAGCCAGGATCAAAGGGGCAAACAGCTTGGGGGCTCTGGGTGGAAGCAGAGCCATCAACTTTCCTTTTCCTGGTTCTCTCGTCAATAAACACCCAGCACAGAGCAAGGGCCAGGTCTCAGGGCAGTGCTGAGGGCCAGACTTGAACAACAAAGCCGGGAAGAGGGTACTTAGCACTTGGGGAGGAAAGGCAGGCGTCTGTGATGTTCAGGGGAGCCGGGACAGGAGCTGTGGTGGGAAATGTTGGGGATACAGAGCAGGACAGTCATCCCAAGTGGCTCCCATCTCCCCGCTGGGGCTGCTCCAAATAATGACACCCTTTTTTTTTTTTTTAAGCTTGTTACTTTTTCTACTGAGTCCTTACTGGCCTTCCCTCAGGATACAGAGTGTGTCTCTGAGGACTGTCTTCTGTGTCACCTTGCTCTTCCCCTTCTGTTTCACTGGATGTCACCAAGGGACAAAATGCCAACAAGGACCAAAGCCCTGAGCAAGTCAGGTGGTGAGTGAGCAGAGCCCAGGTGTGGATAAGAACCCCTAATCTCTGCGACCCTGGCCTTTGGCTAACCCTGAACTTCAGTGTGCTATTCTGAAACTGGTAACCTGACTGACTTTGGTACAGGAAAGTACCTCCTGGAGCCTATTAAAAATGTACTTGGGGTGCCTGGTGTACAGTAATACACTGTACGTGGGCAGTGTATTAAGCGCCTGCCTTTGGCTCAGGTCATGATCCCAGGGTCCTAGGATCAATCTCAAAGGGGGGTGGGTGGGGTTGTCCTTGCTCAGCAAGGAGTCTGCTTCTCCCTCTCTCGATCTCAGTACTCATTCTCTCTCTCACTCTCTCTATATATACCTAATAAATAAATAAATAAATTTAAAAGCAGTTAGATTTCACAGATTATGTACTTCGGGAAAATAACTCGCCATAATCATTTTTAAAAATATATTTTATTTATTTAGCTGACAGAGATCACAAGTAGGCAGAGAGGCAGGCAGAGAGAGAGAGAGAGAGAGAGAGGGGAAGCAGGTTCCCTGCCAAGCAGAGAGCCCGATGTGGGGCTCGATCCCAGGACCCTGAGATCATGACCTGAGCTGAAGGCAGAGCGGCTTAACCCACTGGACCACCAGGTGCCCTGCCATAATCATTTTTTTTAAAAGATTTTATTTATTTATTTGACAGACGGAGATCACAAGCAGGCAAAGAGGCAGGCAGAGAGAGAGGAAGGGAAGCAGGCTCCCCGCTGAGCAGAGGGCCCAACCTGGGACTGGATCCCAGGACCCTGGGATCATGACCTGAGCTGAAGGCAGAGGCTTTAACCCGCTGAGCCACCCAGGCGCCCCAATCATTTTGTAAGATGTTGTCAAGGGTCGGGCTCTTTCCGTTTTCCATTTGGGAAAACAGGTGCAGAAGAACTCACGAAAATATTCGTTGTATGCTGGCAGCAGGATAACGGAGTAAGGAATCCAGAACCTGGGTTTCGTGGAAACCACTTATGATTTTAGAGGTGTCTGTCACGCCCCAGAGGAGCGGAAAGTACCTTGATTTTGAGTGAGTGGACACATCAGAGCTTCTGAAGAGAGCTGTGGAAGCTTAGAGCTTCGTAACCCTAGTCCGAGTCCACCACGGAAATGGGAACTCTGTTCCCAGTGAAACAGCTGTCTCCTTCCAGACATATTACTTGCATTCTCTGCTCCAGTGTTGTAATGTTAGTTTTATAAAACCATTCAGATTTTAACAATGTTCCCACTAATATCCTTTTTTCTTTCCTTAGGATCCATCCCAGGGCACCTGGCCTGCGACTCTTGATCTCCCGGTCATGAGTTCCAGCCCACTGGGTATAGACTTTATTTAACAATAAATAAATAAATAAAAATCCAACCCAGAACACCACATTGGACCAAGTCATCGCACATGTGATTAAAAAATCAGAATAAAGCGGCACCAGGGTATAGAAGATAGTCTCCTGCTCTAACTCCTTGCTCGAAGTTGCAATCTTGGGTTTCTGCTGATCCCCATCGAGGTGATGCCCTAGGTATATACATACAAGAACACACAATGAAAGCTTCATATAGAGCACAGGAGGAGAGAAGGGGAGAGGCAGAAATCCTATTCCACTCCAGATGATCAGGAAGCCACAGGCTCTCCAGAAGTCAGGAAGGGGAATGCTAGCTTTGTCTGTCTGCTGGACAGACCTGGCCACACCCACAAGGGCTGGTGTCTCTTGCCACCAGGTCAAAAGCAGAAAAAAATGTGTGTGTAGGTTGCTTCATCTACCTGTTGCATCCCCTGACCAGGCATCTCATTTCTCTGGGCGGGTCCATTCCAGGCCTGCAAGGCCCCACTGCGAGCAGGTGCTGCAGAGGCTTGGGGCTGGGATGCAGGACTACTGGAGGGGTGGGGACAGCCAGAGATTTCCTGTGACTCCTGGCCCTGGGCCATTTCTGGCTTTCTGGCTCACTGGGCCCTCTATGCTGTTAAACCCCGGCCTCCTTCAGAGGTTGGCCTTCTGGTCCCAGTAGCTTAGCTGCAGCTATGGACTTGGGGCCCATGACTGGGATCCTCCTGAGGCCAAGGGGCCTGAAAGACAAAACTGGAGGGAACAGGGGTTTTGCCCTCCCCCCCAGGGTGCAGGGGAACCGAGTGGTGAGCCCAGGAGTCTCAGTGGCTTCGGAGACCTTTGGGCCTCATTTGGATTGTGGAATTAGTCCTGATCTGTAAGACTGGGATGGGGATTTCTACTTCATATGAACACATGTGTAGCATGGCCTTGCCCGGAGACACTTCATAAATGGTTTTGGGGTTGGGGTGCCTGGGTGGCTCACCTCTGGCTCAGGTCATGGTCTTGGGGTCCTGGGACTGAGTCCTGAGTCAGGATTCCTGCTCAGGGGAGACTGTCTCTCCCTCTCCCTCTGCTCCTCTCCCGACTTGTGCGCTCTCTCTCTCTAATAAATAAAATCTTAAAAAAAAAAAGAAAGAAAAGGTTTTGGGTAATGAAAGAAGGACGGAGCATAGGAAAATAGAGGGTCTGCCCACCCATCCCGTATGCCCTCTGTCCGAAGACCCCAATGACCCAGCAAAGGAAGAGAGAGGGGAAGGGACCAGGAGGGAGAGAGAGAAGGTGTAGGGGTTGGGAGATGGAGGAGCAGGCTGCCCAGAAGAGCTTTGGGGTTTGAAATAGTTCCTGACAGCTCAGCCACCTTCCAGGAGAAAATCAAGCTCTGAGCGCCTGTCCCCTGCAGACTCTCTGCTTGGACACCCAGGCGGTCCATCCAGGATGGAAACATCCAAGGCCTTTCGGGGTGGTCTTAGAGCATTCCAGAATGGACAGACAGGCAGGGACAGTGCCCTGAAGGACCCTCCCAACAGAGAGCAAGCTTGCAGGGTCCTAGTGAAGTCGAGGCTCGGGTTCGGGGAGCAGGAAGCCCGGGGCCTTGGGCTCCCCTGGGTGGAGCGGTTCCCACGCAGGCCTCTGCATCTCTCTCCCCACAAAGTGAATTCAGAGGCATCCAGCGCGAGAGGTGCACGGGTTGTGGGGGGCGGGAGGGTCTAGCACCGTGCCTCTCTCACAGTGGGGAACTGGGGTGCCTGCGCTCTCTGACGTTACAGTCGGAGTTGGGGGGAGGCAGAGACGCAAACTAGGGCCACAGCACACACCAATACCAACCGGGTGCTTGGAACGGGGCCCCTATGGCAGAGGCAGGCGGGCGCGGAGACTTCCCAGGTCAGTCGGCTTCCGAGCAAAGCCGAGCCCCCGGCAGTCACGCGTCTGTAAACGTGGGCAGGCTCGCAGGGCCCAGGAGACCCTCGTTCCTTGGCCTACCATTATTCCAAAGGGTCCGCACCCTGTCCCCCCCCACACCCCCCCGCTTCAGGTGAGGTCGCGGCCTCCCTCGGCAGTCCCTTAATCCGCACCCCCCTCCCGGTTCAGGATGCGCCGCGGAGGCTCGTGGAGGGCAGGGGCCGGGCTGTTTGACCAACCTGGTACCGGGTCTGGCACGTACCCGGGCGTGGGGGGTTGCGGGGGGTGTGGGGAGGGGGGAGGAGGGGTCTTAAGTAAACAGCTTCTGAGGATGCGGGCAAGGGTCGCTGCCCCGGCCTTGCGCGCCGACAAGCGGGACGCCCGCCCCGGGATGTGGATTGCGGCCGGCGGGCCGGGCGGGCGGGGGTCGCCGGGGGAGGAGGGGTAGGGGGCGGCCCAAGTTCACGCCTCCTCTCCTCCTGCCGGCGGCGGCGGAAGCGGCAGTTCCCACGGCGTCTGGCGGGGCTGGGGGTGGGTCGGCCCCCCGGGAGGACACGGGCCTCGGCTCGCCCGGCCCTTTGAGCGCGCCGCCGCCCCTCCCCCGGCCCGCGTCCTATAACCCGGGGCCCGCGCCCCTCGGACGGCACACAGGCTCGCCCAACGATGGCTGCGTCTCGGTCCCAGCAGCTTGGCTTCGGGGCGGCTCCCGCGCTCCCCGCGCTCCCCGCGCTCCCGCCCGGCCCAGCCGCTGCCCCACCGCCACCCCCGGGCCCCGGGCCCTTCGCCGGCTTCCTGAGCGGCGGTCCAGCGCCCCCCGCGCCCCCCGCAGGCGCGCCCGCCCCGTCGGCGTCGCAGCGCCGCAAGCGCACGTCGTTCAGCGCCGAGCAGCTGCAGCTGCTGGAACTCGTCTTCCGCCGGACCATGTACCCCGACATCCACCTGCGCGAGCGCCTAGCCGCGCTCACTCTGCTCCCCGAGTCTAGGATCCAGGTGAGCCCCGCGCTCGGCGCGCCGCTCCCCGGGCTGACCACAGAGGGTGGCGTCGCGACCCGTCGCTGGGGCAATCGTGGGGCGGGGGGCAGGGGGGGGGGCCGCACGCAGCCACTTCCCTCTGTCGGCGTCCAGTATGGTCGGGGCCCTTCCGAGGTCGCCCGCCGGCCTTTTGAGAGAGTCACAAAGACCATCCCGAGCAGGAGGGCGAGAAGGAGTCCTTTTATGCTTCTTCTGGATCCAGGCAGGGACACATGAGGCACGGTTGGGGCTTCCCACGGGGCGTATGGGGGGGGGCTGGTCTCTCGGAGAGGGCAGGGCTGGCTCTCCGGGTTGGCCCCCAGCGCCCCTAAGTCCCTTTTCTTGGCGGGTATTGGGTCTGGAGTTTTGGTTCGAAGGGTCGTAAAGCCTGAAGTGCGTGGGGCTTCTTGTCAGGGTTTGAAAAATCCAGTGCCAGGCATGTTTATTGCCAAGGGATTTAGATCAGAACCCAGGAGCTTGCTGGTGACCACGAGCCTGCCTTTTTGCGCGCGGCGCTCTGTGTCCACGGTTTTAAGTCGGAGCCCTCGCTTTAACACTGGGGGGAGCGGGAGCGGGCTTGTTCTTCAGCGTGCCTGGTGGAGCCCATCTGTGGGCTCCAACCGATGGCGTCGGGGCTTCCTGAGCAGGACGCCCTAGCTATTTGTTGGGAAACGGTGAGCGGAAAAATGTATTTACCAAAGTGAAGTCCACGGGCAAAAACCCCTTCTCCACTGATTTGACAAGAGACTATATTTCCAGAAATTGACTTTCTTTCTTTTTTAAGATTTTATTATTTATTTGACAGACAGAGATCACAAGTAGGCAGAGAGGCAGGCAGAGAGAGAGGAAGGGAAGCAGGCTCGCTGCGGAGCAGAGAGCTGGACACGGGTCTCCATTCCAGGACCCTGGGATCATGACCTGAGCTGAAGGCAGAGGCTTTAACCCACTGAGCCTCCCAAGAGCCCCCAGAAATTGACTTTCTAAATTTTCTTTTTTTTTTTTAAGATTTTATTTATTTATTTGATAAAGATTACAAGTAGGCAGAGAGGCAGGCGGGGGGGGGGGGCAGGCTCCCTGCTGAGCAGAGCACCCAATATGGGGCTTGATCCCAGGACCCTGAGATCATGACCTGAGCGGAAGGCAGAGGCTTTAACCCACTGAGCCACCCAGGTGTCCCGACTTTCTAAATTTTCTTAACTGCCTGTCATCTTTAAGCCTTCTATCCTCAAATGCTAAGTGCTTCTGTTTCTGCCACCCTACTTTTCCCTGCGGGTATCCCTATATGATGCCCAGGTAGAGGGAGGCCGGTTCCCCATTTTGCAGCTGGGAAAGCCAAGGCATGGAGAGAGAGCCAGGGACTCTGAACTCCTGGCCACTGATTGGCCCAAATGCTTGGTGAAAACGGAGGCTCGCAGCAGGGAAGCAGGGCATATTGGATGGGGACTCGGGAGCGGTGCCGGAGTGTAAGGGACTCCAGCCTGGAGCAGCTTCTCTTCCCTCTTCCAGGTGTGGTTCCAGAACCGGCGGGCCAAGTCCAGGCGACAGAGTGGGAAAGCCTTTCAGCCCTCAGCCAGGCCCGAGCTTTTCCTCCACCCTGCCGTTCAGGGACCCGAAGCGAAATGTCTGAAGCCCCAGCTGCCTTTTGGAGTAGACATGACCTGCCTGCCCAGTCCCAGCAGGATTGGGGAGGGCACCCCGCACCCGAGCTGCCAAGGTCAGCGCTTCCAAGCCTACTCTCCACTCTCCGAAGACACTGGTTCCAAGTTGGACTCGTGGGAGGAACACATCTTTTCTGCCTTTGGTGACTCCTGAGGAGTGTGGGTGAAGTCAGGACAAGCTCCGAGGAGGAGCTGAGACTGAAGGCGGGGACATGCATACCAGGAGGCTGTCCCTTCTGGCGAGGGACACAAGCCTGTTCACCTCGGTAAGGGTGTCACCCGCGGCTC
Source organism: Mustela nivalis (assembly GCF_964662115.1). Lineage (NCBI taxonomy): Eukaryota > Metazoa > Chordata > Mammalia > Carnivora > Mustelidae > Mustela > Mustela nivalis. The sequence goes on along the minus strand of NC_139035.1, from coordinate 29,028,206 downwards.
TCACCGGTGAGGCTCCCTCCCCCGTCGCCTGTGAGCCTTTTACCCCCTCTTCTCCCTCTATGGGCCCCTCCCCAGGAGTGCCACGACCCTTTGTCCTGGGCGTCTCCAGACCCACACCTCGGGTTCCATCGGGACCCCTGCTCCTTCTGGCGGGTCGCCCACTTCCCTTCCAGACTGCTTCATCAGAACTCCCTCTCCCCTTCCCAAGAACCAGCAGCCAGGCTCCCTCTCTCCTCACTGCCACTGCCTCAGCTGGCTTCTCGAGGTTCCTCCAAGGCTTGTGACCTTGAACTCATTCAGACTCGGTCCTCAGTCTGCCCCCGAGATTGACCCCTTTTCTGTGAGTGTGGCCTGTCATCTTTACACCCATTCCTAGCTCTGGCGATTCTGCATGCAGATTACTTCTAGAGCACCCCGCCCCCCGGCCAGCTTCTCAGATTTTCACACATCTTTAGAAATCTGTGGTAGCCTCCTGTGGCCGCCGGATGGAAAAAACCTTTCCGTTACCTTCCTGGACCACCAGCGGACATCTCCCGCGACAGAGCAGCCATGCAGATCTTCTTGAGGCCTGTCCCTGAGCAGCCCCCCTCGTCCATGGTCTCAGACACTCAAGGTCCCGTCCCCCCGAGTCTGAACCCTCCTCTAATCCTGATTTCTTACCTTTTACTCCATTCACTCCCACATTACCCTTAGCACTTGTCATTGTACTTGGTGCAACTTGAATGGGTTATTAAATGCTTTCCACAAACGCTTCGCTGTCATTCTGTTGAAACGCACGCGGTCCTTCAGACAGCACGTCGCCCAGCATCTCCCTGCTCCACCTGGGGAAGGTCAGAGTCTCTGCATGTGTGGCCGCCACTGGGCTGAGTTTGTTAAATTAGTCGCAGGAGTGTCTGGCTTCCGATTTCTCTCTCCCAACTTATACATTAGAATATATGCAAATTAGGGTCTAAGTTAGCCTGAGCTCCGTTAAGATCCTGTCTTGATATTCTGAGGGTTTTCAAACTCCGGAGGGCCAAGGGCGACTGTCTGTGGGGTGGCTGTAGGGGAGGTGTTTCCGCACACAGCCTTTGGAGGAGACCCACAGGAGCAGTGGCTGGGCCAGGACTCCTCTCCGAAGTTGCTGGAACAGTCTGAGCGCCATGGAATGTCCTCGCGTTTATACAAGCCAGTCACCCTTATTTTTTACCAAGGTGTTATTCAAATGACTTGCATTTTTCAGAGTAGCGAAGGTGTTGTGAGAAGCAGCCGGGAGACAGTTCAGGCTTTATGGCAGACCTGACTTCCGAACCCTTGAGAACAGCCTGGCACCAAGAGGGTAAACATGAGCTGTGGTTATTTGCCCGTGTGCTGCTCTGCACTTCCTTTGCATCGGGACTTGTAGACCTGACCTGCAGACATTCCCACTCACAAGACTGAACACTGGACACTTGGAACTTACAGTCCAGTAAGGGTCATGTGTAGAGGTGAACCTTGCAATGAGATTATTAATAGGATTATCGCACTTACGTTTATTTTTCCTAGCGAACACCTACAAAATCTATAAATATTTGGGGTGCTGGGGTTTCTCAGTGGGTTAAGCCTCTGTCTTCAGCTCAGGTCATGATCTCAGGGTCCTGGGATCGAGCCTCGCTTTGGGCCCTCTGCTCGGCGGGGAGCCTGCTTCCCTCTCTCTCTCTGCCTGCCTCTCTGCCTACTTGGGATCTGTGTCTGTCAAATAAATAAAATCTTAAAAAAAAAATTGGGGGATGCCTGGGTGGCTCAGTTGGTTAAGCAGCTGCCTTCGGCTCGGGTCATGATCCCAGCATTCTGGGATCGAGTCCCACATCGGGCTCCTTGCTCCACAGGGAGCCTGCTTCTCTCTCTAACTCTGCCTGCCACTCTGTCTGCCTGTGCTCACTCTCGCTTTCTCTCTCTGACAAATAAATAAATAAAATCTTTAATAAAACAAAATAAATAAAAAAAATTGGGGGACCCTTCAGAACACTAGTCTGCACCTCTGTTGAACTCTTGAGAGACCCTAACTGCTAAATGTGTTTAATCCTTAGGATGTTGTAGAAGGTAGGGGCTATTGTTATTCTAAAGAGCAAGAAACGTTATGGTTTAGATCACAAGTGACTCAAACCTAGGACTCCGTCCACCCACCTCTCCACCAGCATATAATGCCTCAAGTTGGCTTGGCCTTTTTAGTCAGGACCAGGACCAGTGATCATGCTTAAGGGCAACCCCCCAAAGCAGAATTTCTGCATTCAAGGAATTAGTCTCATCTTGCAAAGCAATTACCATGGAAAACCACAGGTGTGCTCTAGTGACACTGATGTTGCTTTGAGCTCTTTCGAGACTCGTTGGTTCACTGTACAAACATTTGCTGCCTATGAACAGGCACTTTATCTGGGCCTGGAAATAAATGGTGAGCCAAGCCAAGAGCAGAGGAGCTAGCAGGTGGGTCAAAGAAGAAATGTAAAATTGCAAATGTTGCATGTGCCATACAGAGAGATATAGGAGGGCCTGGAGACAGTGTGCTGTGGTCAAGGAAAAGCTTCCCTGAGAAACTGACATGGAGGATGGTCAGGAGTTACCAAGGTGAGGAGAGGGACCTGCACATGCAAAGGCCCTGTGGCGGAAGCAGCAGGACTGATAAATTGTTAGAGGATGTCAGATCATACATAGCTCTCTGGGTCTTGTGGAAATGTTCTGAATTCGTTCGGAGAGCCCTAAGACCTGAGATGGAGAGATCATGGCCAATTCTGCAGTTTAAGACTATCGCTTCCCCAAGGCTGTGGTTGAGGCGGCAGAGTGGATGCTGCAGAGATCAGGATGACCGATGACTTCCAGGCTGGTGGAGACAGCGGCCGGCACCAGGCAAAAGAAGTGGTAATGACATAGGCTCAGAAAGTGCCTAGATTCAAGATAAAGAATTTAACAGGCAAATCTTTTGGTAGATTCTCAATGTTAGCAAGTGAATCTGATTTTTGGGACTCAGGGGAAGTAATTCAGAACCAAACTTACGCAGCATGTGGTGTTGATGGCTCTCTTTAGAGCTTGCAAAATGTGCTAGGCGGAGGCAGCTTCATTCGGATGAATGTGCAGCTGACCCAAAATGACTAGTTTGAACGACACAGATTTCTTCTTCCCTAAACAGAAGTTCAAATATATTCTCGGGCACAGTTCCTGCCCAGGCACCCCTGCCAAGTCAGTCTTGAGAAACAAAAAAAGAAATGTGAAAAGCGAGACACCTGGGGGCTTAGTTAAGTGTCTGCCTTTGGCTCAGGTCGTGATCCCGGAATCCCAGGATCGAGTCCAGAATTGGGCTCCTTGCTTGGCAGAGAGCCTGGTTCTCCCTCTGCCCCTCCCCCAGTTCTCTCTCACTCTCTCTGACAAATCTTTTTTTAAAAAATAGGTAAAAAAAGCGAAAAATGTTTATGTAATTCTAGGTAGTATATATTAAAAACCACCTCTCGGGATGCCTGAGTGACTCCGTGGGTTAAGCCTCTGCCTTCAGCTCAGGTCATGATCTCAGGGTCCTGGGATCTAGCACTGCATCAGTGCTTCTGATGCAGTGCTTCCCCTTCCCCCTTCTGCCTGCCTTTCTGCCTTCTTGTGATCTGTGTCAAACAAATAAATAAAATCTTTAAAAAACAAAACAAAAAACCCACCTCTCACTAGGTCTACAGGAAGCCAAGAACTGAGGTATTTTTCCACAGTGATTTGTGGAGATGGAAATAACCCTCCCTTAGAGTCATATTGGATGATATGGTAATTCAAAATCACTTGGTAATTAATCTGTACTGTTTCCCCTAAAAACATAATTCAGTGGAGGGGCACCTGGATGGCTCCATAGGTTAAGTGTCTGTCTTCGGCTCAGGTCATGATCCCAAAGTCCTGGGATGGGGCCCCGTGTTGGGGGTAGCAGGGAGTGTGCTTCTGCCTCTCCTGTCCACCCCCTGCTCCTGCTCTCCCACTCTCTCTCTCAAATAAATAAAATCTTAAAAAAAAAAAAGAGTAGTATAATTTAGGTTTTAATCTTATAAAAAGTATGGAATTGTTCTTTAAATGCAGAGAGTTTAATACTCATTTTGGAATATTAAAATTGAATAACTTTCTAGATATTATAAAACTATCTGCAAACATGTAAAGGAATGTGAAGAAACAGTTTTCATACTATTTCTTTCTGTTAATATTTTCATTAATGTTTTATTTATTATATATGAAATCTCAATACACACATAACTGATTTCATTCTTTTTTTGTAAGACTCAACAATCAAGAGAAATATATTATTCAAGTCACCTGAGTATTTTTCTTTCTACCTTTGACATCTAGATAAATATACACTTTATTTTTTTTAATTTTTAAAAAAAGATTTTATTTTTGTTTATTTGACAGACAGAGATCACAAGTAGGCAGAGAGGCAGGCAGAGAGAGAAGAGGAAGCAGGCTCCCCACTGAGCAGGGAGCCCAACGTGGGGCTTGACAGTGGGGCTCAATCCCATGACCTCTGCTGAAGGCAGAGGCTTTACCCTACTGAGCCACCCAGGCGCCCCGATAAATATACACTTTAAATGTACCTCTCCATAGCACATCCCTAAGAATAATGCTTCTAATGATTTCTTTAAAACCCACAAATATTTTTCAATGAATTTTTCAGATAAAGAAAAATTTCTTCTCTACTTCATTTCCTTTAACCTAGATTTATTAGATTACTCTTTATGGTGCCATTTAAAAGCACTTTTTTTACTGATCAAAATTGTATTTTTTAGATGAGTTGGAGATAGTCTTAAAAATTTTTATGAACTAAAAAAAAGGTGTTTTTTTGTTTTTTAAGATTTTATTTATTTATCTGAGAGAGATAGAGATCACAAGTAGGCAGAGCAGCAGGCAGAGAGGGGGAAAGCAGGCTCCCAGCCGAGCAGAGAGCCCGACGCCAGGCTCGATCCCAGGACCCCGAGACCACAACCAGAGTCGAAGATGGGCCTAACCCACCGAGCCACCCAGGCACCCCCCCCCAATTTTTTTTTTTTTTTTTTAAGATTTTATTTATTCATTTGACAGAGACCACAAGTAGATGGAGAAGCAGGCAGAGAGAGAGAGGGAAGCAGGCTCCCAGCTGAGCAGAGCGCCCGATGCGGGACTCGATCCCAGGACCGAGATCATGACCTGAGCCAAAGGCAGTGGCTTAACCCACTGAGCCACCCAGGTGTCCCCCAAATTTTTTTTAATAAACTATTAACATTAATTAAAACACACAAGTTGAGAAATAATATTTAATGACATCCCACTAAAATACAGCTATTAAATATGTAATACATTAAAGCTGCATAAAATATGTTTTCATTGATGTTTATGAATTTATTCTGCCGTTTGTACCTGAAAAGTAATTAAAATTTTAAATTACAAAAAAAATATATATATATATATAGTTCAGTGGAAATTACAGTTCCTTAGAACTTAAAATAGAAGGAATACTCATCAAGTTGTATTAATTAAATGAGAATGGTAGACAATATTACTTTTCATAGAGCAATTTATTTAGAATTACAAATATTAAGAATAAAGGATTTATGCATTTTTTAATTAACATAACAGTTTAGCTAAATATAAACTCTGCACTAAAGTTCTGCAGTGGCACAATACCAACAAAGAATATGGAAGCATTTTTAAACTATACAAAAATTTCAAATGGAAAATAATCTCGTTTTAGTTTTATTATACATTAACATATAAAAAGTCCCATTTAATGAGACATTCTAAAGGAATCAAAGCCACGTCTACAGCTCTATCTTAAACTCCAAATCTGAAAACAATTTTATTATATTTTGACTTTATAATATTCTATATTAAAACAAAGAAAATCCCAAATACACACTTTTTACAAGATTAACATTTTAGGTAGGGTTTTTCCTTTAAAAAACCAAAAAAACAACCAAAAAACCCCACAACCAAATACAAACCTTTTTTTCTGCATTTCACAGCACTGGTTATTATATCTGTTTTCCTTATAAAATCTTTTGACTTTATAAATTGTGTATGGTTGGATTTTAACCAGTTATCTGGTTCAAAAGTTGTGCAAATAAACAAAATATGAAAATAGTGTGTTATCAGTCTTTTTAAATAAGTCTCATAACAATAGCATTTTTTTGCCCTGAATTGACGGGAAAAGTCAGGCCAAATCTACTTGCTGAAATGTAGCATTTTGCAAGTAATTTACTTTTTTCCTGCTCCTTCATTTTCTTTCAACAGACAAACAACAAAGGTTTCTTTTATAAATTATGATAAATTAAAATACTTATTATTATAAAATGATCTCTAGAGCCATGTCACCCTGCAGGTGTCCATCTCGCATACTTGTCAAGGCCGCAGCTCTGTGGCTGTTCCGGTGGCTTCCTGAAACCTGACTTCCCGCCTCCCTGGGGCCCTCTCTTCCAGAAGCCTGGCAGGGTGAGGAGCTGAGGGCCCGTGCCGCAGCCCTCTGGTCGCAGTTCCAAGCAGGAGGCCCGTGTCTGCTCGCGCCTGCCCAGGGGAGCAACTGTCTGCGCATGTTGGCGGAATTCATGCACGTTGAAAAAAGGGTCAGCACACTCTTCCGTGACAGCGTCTTTTGTTCAGACAGTTTCGGTCGAAAAATCCTTGCCGATAAACGCGTAACATAAGTGATGCTACTGCAGCAGAATAATAAGGAGAAAAATAAATAGAATGCTGGTCAGCAGTGCTGGTTCAAGAAGCACGACGGTATGTTCCAGTGCCTTTGCTGGAGATGCAAAGTTCCCTTGTTTTCCAGCACATGGGTCATTTGGTGTTGGAAGCCGAGGGGAACGGACCGCAGTGTCCTGTGCGGCTGGAGCAGGGAAGACTGCTCCTCAGTCCCTGTTGGTGTCATTGGCGGCAAAGGCGTGCAGGTTTCCCATCTGGCTCAGGCCACTCTGAATGTGTGCAACATGGATTTCGACATTATTCTGAAAGCAACTGAAGACAAAACACGGTTACATCCCTTATTTCATGATGTTAGGGAAATACTTGTTAAAAAACGAAGAGCTGAATTTTAGTCCAAAAAACCACTAAGATCAAGCCTCGAGGAAGGAAGGAAGCTCCGTCACCACACCAGCTACACTCCCCCCCCCCAGCTGCGGTTGTCATGGGAAGGGCTGCTGGAGGGGGCAAAGGAGCCGTGGGGGTGCCAGCGAGAGTCTGTCTCTCTGGGGAAACCCTACTCAGGGGAAATGCCACACCAACCCCAAACCCGAACACTGGGCGTATTGAGTTCCTTCACATAAACCAAGTCCATGGGAAACGTCTACTCCATCAATAGGCAGGACATAACTGAAAAGCTCTTTGGGAATCTATTTACGGCATAAAAATTATATGAATGCTTCACAAATAGGCATAATTCTTAAAACCTGTACTGGAAATCCCCATGGACTTAGAAAAATGACTGAGGTGCATTTAACAAATTACCTGATATTGGAAGCATCTATCGTACTCTTGATATCATTTAATGAATCTGTAAGGGATTTGAACTCAAAGGAATTCAGGTCTCCTCCTTCTGCCAGACACTGAGGGAAAAAATAATTCAAAATTTAACTGAATTCTAGCCCAAACTCAGACACAAAATACCGACACGATCTGTGTATTTTAACTGCTTAGTCACAAATGAGCGTGTTTGTGTAGGTGTCAAAACGAAGAGAATGGTGTTCTCTGAGATGTACCTTAATTTGTAATAAAATAGCAGTGAGCCTGGAGATTAAGTCTGTCAGATTTTCATTCTCAACACAGGGCTGCCCAGTGGAGGAGTTGGCATGCCGGACAATCTCCTGGGCTTCTTCCTCACATCTCCGCCTCATATCCGTGGGCTGGTCTGCAGGCTGCAGGCCCTGGTCTGGAGCGAGCTGGAAACAGAGGAGTCGAATGTGAGATGTAGGCTCACCAGGCCAGATGATTTCTGTGGGGTCCTGTGGTGTTTTCAGAGGCAGAGGTTTACGAAACTAGCCTTTATAATGAAAATGGGCCTCACTCCTACTTTAGAAATGTTTCTTCTCAAACGGTTTTCTTTTCTGGATTTTATATTTTTAGCAACTTTTAATTCTGATATAATTTCAAACTGCTAAAAAGAAATAGAACAAATAATTCCTGGAAATCTTTTTTTTTTTTTTTTTCAAGATTTTATTATTTGACAGAGAGAGACACAGAGAGGGAACACAACCAGGGGGAGTAGGAGAGGGAGAAGCAGGCTTCCCGCTGAGCTGGGAGCCTGATGCAGGACTCAATCCCAGGAGGCCTAGATCATGATCTGAGCCGAAAGCAGACAATTAATGACTGAGCCACCCAGGCGCCCCTCCTGAAAACCTTGTACCCAGATTCACTATCTGTTTCTGGTTTATTCTGAGTATGATCACTTATCCGGAAGCCCAAGCTGTCCCAGATCTAGTCAGTGGGAATCACGGTTCAGCCAATCTCTTGAACATGCTCCCGTAAGCTGGGGGGCACAGTGAGACAGTCTGGGCTCTGGAATCGGTCTCTTTTTCAAGAAGCCCTGCTTCCTTTGATTGGACAGCAACATTTGGAAACCACAGTCAGGTGCTGGGGTGCTCGCTGCTGTCGGGGTGTGCAGAAGGGCTCTCTCAGCCTGCATGCATGTACACACACAAACACACACCTGCATCTATGTCGTAAAAATAAACTGAAGCACAAAGTCAGACCGATTCTCCTATTTTAACCCAACAGCATGGGGTTCGCTGTAGTCTCCCTGTCTTCGTAACTGTCTTCTCGGGAGGTAAGAGGACAGGCCTCCCTGATTGGCGATACCCAGGTGTCCCATATGCTTTTATTTTAAAATCAATATTGTAGGCGCATCTGGGTGGCTCAGTTGCTTAAGCAACTGCCTTCGGCTCAGGTCATGATCCTGGAGTTCTGGGATTGAGTCCCACATCGGGCTCCCTGCTCAGCAGAGAGTCTGCTCTCCCTCTGACCTCTCCACTCTCACACACTCTCTCACTCTCTCAAATAAATAAATAAAAAAAAATTTTTTTAAAGATTTTATTTATTTATTTGACAGACAGAGACCACGAGTAGGCAGAGAGGCAGAGAGAGGGGGGGAAGCAGGTTCCCCGCTGAGCAGAGAGCCCAATGTGGGGCTCGATCCCAGGACCCTGAGATCATGACCCGAGCCGAAGGCAGAGAGGCCCAATCCACTGAACCACCCAGGCGCCCCAATAAATAAAATTAAAAAAAAAAAATCAGTATCATAGGGATGCCTGGGGGACTCAGTTGGTGAAGCGTCTGCCTTCGGCTCAGGTCTTGATCTCAGGGTCTTGGGATCAAGCCCCACGCTAGGACGCCTGCTAATGGGGGAGTCTGCTTGAGATCCTCTCTCTAACTCTGCCCTCTGCCCCTACTTTCTCTCTCAAATCAGTCAACCAATCAATCTATCCTTAAAAAGTAAAGCAATCTATCCTTAAAAAGTACTTCCCCAAGAGCTTTCTGAAAATCAAGTTGTTTTACTTCATGGGGAAATGAGCCTATCACAAAAGGCCCTGTGGTACATACTGCAATTACACGAGACTGATGGGCCACCCACTTGTGTACGTGTCCTCAGCTTTGTTATGTGCTGTCTTGGACTGCTTGAAGGTTTGCCTCTCTTGTGGGTCAGCTGCTAGTCTGAAGGGAGAAAGCTATCCACTAGGGCAACACCTACTGCTATGTAGGTGACAACTACCGGGAAAATAAAAATAAAGGATGATAGATGGCTACAGAAATGAGCAGAATATTCTCAGAGCATAGTCACAGGCAACCACAGTGCATTTGCCTCAGCTCCAGGCAGATGGATCAACAACATGGTCTATGGCAGAACTTCGGGACTCAACTAGGAGGCTAGTGTCAGAAAGAGCCAACCATTGGAGAACCTCGTGTCACAAATGGAGGCGGCTCACAGGAAACATAAAACCTCTGAAAATACAAGTGCTGGAGCACCCTAAACTCATCTCAGTCATGTAATTCTTACCTGGTAAGAAAATCAACTGAGGTGAAACTACTGAACTGTCTTCATATATATAATTTTATATAGATGATGACAATTCACAAATAACTCCATGCTCTGCATATTTGAAGTTCAAGAATCCATAGTTCTAATGTAAAGTTTAAAGAAGGAGGAAAAAAAATTGTGTACACAGCCTGATAACTTTGTGAGAAAAAGCATGTACACACACACATATATATACACACAAGATTAAGGGGGAAATAAACCAAATAGAGCATTTGGGATTGTGGGATTAAGAGTTGAAGAGTAATCATTTTTCTTAAATTTTTTTCAAAAGCTATACCTTTGTAATTGAAACAAACGTTAACAGAATTGAGAGCTCTCTGTAAAACACTCTTCGGAACGAGTAAATATATATGTAAAATATGGTTCTGCTAAAGGACCCAATAGAGATGTTGGCTTTGTTTGAATTTTCTAGCATGTCAAGGTAACAGTATTTAGCTTCCAGCAGAAGAGTAGGGGGAGCGCAGGCCCTCAGGGGAAGTGTCTGCACCTCGCCTACCTCATAGCAGTACTGCTGAACCTTATGCAAAACTTTGTTGAGGTCCTTATTGAGCTGCTCAAGCTCCAGAACGATGGTTGCATATCTCCGCTGAAACTCGATGCCGATGGGCATGGAATAGGATTTCTGCAAGGAAAAAAAAATCAGATTTTTAAAAAAGAGTTATTTTAGGGGCGCCTGGGTGGCTCAGTGGGTTAAAGCCTCAGGTCATGATTCCAGGGTCCTGGGATCAAGCCCCGCATTGGGCTCTCTGCTCAGCAGGGAGTCTGCTTCCCCCTTTCTCTCTGCCTGCCTCTCTGCCTACTTGTAATCTCCATCTGTCAAATAAATAAATAAAATCTTAAATAAATAAATAAGAGCTTATTTATTTATTTATTTATGCTCTTATTTATTTATGTATTTATTTATTTACTTATTTTTTAAAGATTTTATTTATTTATTTGACAGATCACAAGTAGGCAGAGAGGCAGGCAGGAAGAGAGAGGAGGAAGCAGGCTCTCCACGGAGCAGAGAGCCTGATGCAGGGCTCGATCCCAGGACCCTGGGATCATGACCTGAGCCGAAGGCAGAGGCTTCAATGCACTGAGCCACCCAGGCGCCCCAAGAGTTATTTTAAAAATTGTTATTTATTGGGGCGCCTGGGTGGCTCAGTGGGTTAAGCCTCTGCCTTCGGCTCAGGTCATGATCTCAGGTCCTGGGATCGAGCCCCGCATCGGGCTCTCTACTCTGTGGGGAGCCTGCTTCCTCCTCTCTCTCTGCCTGCCTCTCTGCCTACCTGTGATCTCTGTCTGTCAAATAAATAAAATCTTAAAAAAAAAAAAAAGAGAGAAAAAAAATTGTTATTTATTTATTTGGAAGAGAGAGAGAGGGAGAGCATGAGTAGGGGTGGGGGAGAAGCAGACTTCCCTACTGAGCAAGGAGCCTGATGTGGGGCTCGATCCCAGGACTTTGGGATTCTGAGCTGAGCCGAAGGCAGACGCTTAACTGACTGAGCCACCCAGGTGCCCCCAAAATCAGTTTTTTAAGATTTTATTTATTTATTTGACAGACAGAGATCACAAGTAGGCAGAGAAGCAGGCAGAGAGACGGGGGGGGGGGGGGGGGGGGGGAAGCAGGCTCTCTGCTCGGCAGGGAGCCTGCTTCCTCCTCTCTCTCTGCCTGCCTCTCTGCCTGCTTGTGATCTCTGTCAAATAAATAAATAAAATCTTAAAAAAAAAAGTTCTAAAAAAGTTAAACATCTACACCTACCATATGATCCAAGAGAAATGAAAATATTTGTCCATGCAAAGACTTGTACATGAATGTTCAATTTTCTTTGTAATAGCTAAAAAATGTAAACAATTCAAATGTCCTTCAACAGGGGAATGGATAAACAGATTGTGGTATATCCACACAAGGTCGTACTGCTCAGCCATAAGAACAAACTACAGAAGCGCCTGAGTGGCTCAGTGGGTTAAAGCCTCTGCCTTCGGCTCAGGTCATGATCCCAGGCTCCTGGGATTGAGCCCCGCATGGGCTCTCTGCTTGGTGGGGAGCCTGCTTCCCCTCCTCTCTCTCTGCCTGCCTCTCTCCCTGCTTGTGATCTCTGTCAAGTAAATAAATAAAATCTAAAAAAAAAAAAAAGGAACAAACTACAGTATGTTGCATGAACCGTGGAACACACAACTCTGTCGATGAATCGAAATCGTTACACCAAATGAGAGATGCCAGGCCAAAAAAGCACATATACTGTTTGATTCCACTTATGTACAATTCTAGAAAATGCAAACTAGTCGGTGAGGACAGAAGGTAGATGAACGGTTGCCTGGAGGCTGGAGTAGAGGGAAGGATGGATTGATTGTAAAGGGCTTGGAGAAATCTGGTCAGGAGTGGAGAAGACAGAAATACTTGTAACCTAGTATCTGGTGATGGTTTCATGGGTGTATATGTATATATGGGCAAATACATATATGTGACCAAACCATACATTTTAAACAGATACAGTTCACTGTACACCAGTTATACCCCCAATGAAGGGGCAGTCATGGGAAAACTCCATGACAGATCAACAGAACAGTGCTAACACTTCAGAAGCCCCTGTGCATCACCTTACAATCCCTTCTCTCTTCCCTCCAAGGCAACCTTACTAAGATCAAGCCTCATGGTATGACTTCTGAAATTTATTTAAAATGCAATTATAGGGGCGCCTGGATGGCTCAGTGGGTTAAAGCCTCTGCCTTTGGCTCGGGTCATGATCCCAGGGTGCTGGGATCAAGCCCCACGTTGGGCTCTCTGCTCGGCGGGGGGCCTGCTTCCCCCCACTCTCTCTCTGCCTGCCTCTCTGCCTACCTGTGATCTCTGTCTGTCAAATAAATAAATCAAATCTTAAAAAAAAAATAAAATGCAATTATACAGTATATACTTTTGTTCTTAGCTTCTTTCAATTAACATTGTGAAATTCACCCATCCAGTTGTGCACACCCCCAGTCAGTTCCCCTCACTGTGGTATAGTGTTCCTTTGTAGCAATATCATCTATCCAGCCATCCTATTGGTTCCATCTATTTCATGGGCAACAGGGCTGCAACTGGTTCTTGGCCAACAGGAATAGTGCTGCTATGACACTCTGTACTTACGTACCCACATGTGTAGCTTTAGTAGACAGAACCAGAGTTCCCCAAAGGGACGGAATAAGAATGTTCTGGCTGGGGCGCCTGGGGGATGCAGTCAGTGAGGCATCCGATTCCTGGTTTCAGCTCAGGTCATGATCTTGGGATGGCAAGATCAAGCCCCACATCAGGCTCCATGCTCAGCACAGAGATAGCTTGGGATTCTCTCTCTCTCCCTCTGCCCCTCCCCAACCCCCTCTCTGAAATAAACAAAGTCTTTACAAAAAAAGTTCTGGCTGCTTCACATATTTTCCAATCTTTGATTTTTTTTTTTTTTGACACATTACCTTATTTTACTCAAATACCAGTCTGATCACACACAGTCCAAGAACACTCAAATAATAAGGCACATATAAACAGATGTTAAAGATTGGTCTTCAAATATTCTGCCCAATGATGTCATGCTTGCCTATGATCTCACCGACATAAAACCACATCCATACCTTGGTGGTCTCCAAGCCATTCAGCAGAGCTTCAACAACTGTAAGCTGTTCGAAGCTACCAGGTTTGAGCATTCCTGACTATTTTTTTCAAGCTCTGATAGCTCTAGGCACCAGGGATCTCAACAGGGGTTGGAGGAAGCAGCTCAACCTTGGCATAGCACCAAAATGTGGCCAACTAAGGCTATGAGTAAGTCATAGCAGTGTTCACCAACTCTAGGGCCTTCTCCACAGGTTACAGACAAACTGGGCCAATCTCTGATATTTTAAGTGTTTGAATAGGAGCCACTTGAGAGAATGTGAGTGATATCTCTTTGTGGTATTAATCCGCATTTTCTCTATTACCCACGAGGCTGGGTACCTTATCAAAAATTTTTTGTACATCTGAATATCCTTTTTTTTTTTTTTAAAGATTTTATTTATTTGAGAGAGACTGAGTGAGCAAGTGGGGGAGGAGCAAAGGGAGACGAAGACTCTCCACTGAGCAGGGAGCCTGACACGGGGTTCGATCCCAGGACTCCAGGATCACGGCCTGAGTCAAAGGCAGACACCCAACTGACTGAGCCACCCAGGCACCCCTGCCTATCTTTTTCTTATTGACTTACAGTTCTTTATATATTCTGAAGGCAAGCTTTTGATCAATTACATGTGCTTTAAGCATTTCTTTCCATTCTGCGGTTTGCCTTTTATTTTCTCGTAGTTGTATCTTTTGATGAACAGAGATTTATAATTTTAATGTAGTTCAATGTATTAATCTTTTCCTTTATGGTTACTGTGTTTTATACTCCATTTGTCTCACTTAAAGAGTTCTTACCACCAAGGTTTTTGTTTTTTTGTTTTTTTTTTTTACCCCAAGGTCTTAAATTCTCCTACATTATCTTTTAGAAGCTTTATAGTTTGCCTTTCACATTTAGATCTAAAATACCAATCATTCCGGGGGGGTGGGGGGACACCTGGCTCTCAGTTGGTAAAGCACACAACTCTTGACCTCAAGATTATGAGTTTGAACCTCATGTTCGGTGGAGACATTACTAAAAAAAATTAACTCTTAAAAAAAAAATAGGGGCGCCTGGGTGGCTCAGATGTTTGGGTGTCTACCTTCCGCTCAGGTCATTATCTCAGGGTCCTGGGACCGAGTCCCGCATCAGGGTCCTGGGACCGAGTCCCGCATCAGGCTCCCTGTTCAGCAGGAAGCCTGCTTCCCCCTCTCTCACTGCCTGCCTCTGCCTACTTGTGATCTTTCTCTCTGTCAAATAAATAAATAAAAGCTTTAAAAGAAAATAAAAATATATAAAACCACAGTAATTTTTCAGTGAGGTAGGGGGTCGGGATCCCACGCCCACCATACTGTTATCCATTGACTCAGTACCATTTCAAAAACCTTTCTTTCCTCATTACTCTGTAGAACCACCTTTGTCATAGATCAAGTGTCTATTCCTGGATACTTCTGAAATCTCATTTTCTAACTACTTATTACTAATACATGGAAATATAACTACTTTTATTAAAAACCGATCTTTAGCAACTTTGCTAAACTAATTCTTATAATTTATCCGCAGATTCTTTTAGATTTTCTGGGTACACAACCACATCATCTGTGGTTCACATCATCTATGATTCACATCATCTGTGAATAAAACAAACTGGTCTTATTTCTTCCTTTCCAATATTTATAGATTTTTTTCCTTTATTACACTGGCTAGAATCTCCAATATGCTATGAAATAGCAATTGTGATTATAGGCTTCCATATGTCATTTTCATTTTGAAAAAGAAAGGGTTTTTTTGTTTATTATTTTTAAAAAGTCAGCTCTATGTCCAATAGGGGCTCAAACTCAGAACTGTGACAGTGAGAGTCACATACTCTAAAGGCTGAACCAGTCGCATGCCCCTCAAGAGAAAATCTGTAACACTTCACTAGTAAGTATAACATTTGCTGTAAGTGTTTTGGTATATAGTGTCAGATTATGGGATCTTAATCTTTTATTTTATTTTATTTTATTTATTTATTTGACAGATCACAAGTGGGCAAAGAGGCAGGCAGAGGCAGAGAGAGGGGGAAGCAGGCTCCGCACTGAGCAGAGAGCCTGATGCGGGGCTCGATCCCAGGACCCCGGGACCATGACCAGAACCGAAGGCAGAGGCTTTAACCCACTGAGCCACCCAGGCGCCCCAAGGGATCTTAATCTTAACTATTCCTAGTTTGGTAAGAATATTTATTTTTCCACCAGGAAGGGATGCTTAATTATGTAAGATGGTTTTTCTTCATTTATCAAGATGTTCTTGTGGATTCTCTTTACTCTCTTAAGTTGATAAATGATACTTAAAAATTTTTTTTTAAAGATTTTATTTGTTTGACAGACAGAGATCACAAGTAGACAGAGGAGGAAGCAGGCTTCCTGCTGAGCAGAGAGCCTGATGTGGGGCTCGATCCCAGGACCCTGATAACAAGACCTGAGCCGAAGGCAGAGGTTCAACCCACTGAGCCACCCAGGCACCACATACACTTAAATCTTTTTAAATTAATAAATGACTATCTTCAAGAGTCTTTTATCTATCTATCTATCTATCTATCTATTTATCTATTATTTATTTAGAGAGTGAGAAAGCACATGTGAGTGGGGGATAGAGGGAAAGAGAGAGAGGGAATCTCTAGCAGGCTCTGTGCTCAGTGCAGAGTCCAAGCCAGGGCTAGAACCCATAACCCTGAGACCATGACCTGAGCCAAAATCAAAGTTAGCCATTCAACCAAGTAACTGAGCCACCCAGTTGTCCCTAATCCTTTTTCTTATCAACTTCTAAGCTTATTCATACTGTGATCAGAGAACATATTCTGGAGAAGTCTAATCAATCTGACATTTGTTGAAATTTTATTTAGGGACAGCATACAATTAAATTTTATAAATAATCTATGTGAGCTTGAAAATAATACGTATCCTGCAGGTGGTAGGTATGTCAATGGGATCAAGTTTGTTAACTGTGTTTTTGAAATCTATATCCTTAGCAGTTTTCTTAAGTAACACTGATTTTTAAAACATTTTTTTTATTTTTAAAACATTTTTTATTACATCTATTTGATTTTTTTTTTTTTAAGGAAGCTCTATGCCCAAAATGGGGCTTAAACTCATGACCTCAAGATTAAGAGTCAGCCAGTAAGACTAAGCCCCTCCTTATTAGATTTTTTTGACTAGGTGTTTTATCTATATAGTGGAAATGTCTTTTTCCTTTGAATTTTGCCAATTTTTGCTTTATGAATTTGGAAGCCATTATTATGTACATATAACTTTGAAATTATTTTGAAATGATACCTTTCATCATTAAGAAGCACACTTCTTTATATCCAATAATATCTGTTGCCCTGAATTTTACTGTCAGGTACTACTATAGCTATCAGACCTTCTATTGCTAGTTTAATACTTGGCACTGCATTCCTTTTCATACATTTAAAATTTTTTTATTTTTAGGATCCTTTAATATTAAATGTATCTCTTGCATGCATCATAGAGTTGGGCTTTTGCTTTTCATTCAGTTTGGCAATCTTTGCCTTTTATTCAGAAGATTTGGTCCACTTATATTTAATATTATTACTGATATATTTAGATTTAAACTGACCATCTTACTATTTCCATTCTATTTGTCCCTGTTTGGTATTATTATTATTTGTTCTTGCCTTTGTCTTTTTAAAGACTGATTGAATATTTTTATTGTTCCATTTCCCTACCCATCTCACCCTGATTAGTTTGGTAGTTATGTATCTTTTACTATTATTTTAACAGGTGCCTCAGAAATTAAAATATACATCCTTGATTTATCATGTCTATATGTACACCACCCACAATAGGCAATTGTTGGACTGTTTTTCTTTTTTTTAAAGAGTTTATTTATTTATTTGACAGACAGAGATCACAAGTAGGTAGAGAGGCAGGCAGAGAGAGGGCAGAAAGCAGGTTCCCTGCTGAGCAGAGAGCTCAATGTGGGGGCTCAATCCCAGGACCCTACTAAGATCATGACATGAGCCAAAGGCAGAGGCTTAACCCACTGAGACACTTAGGTGCCCCTGGATTGTATTTTTATTTATTATTATTTTAATAATTTTTAAAAATTTTATTTATTTATTTGACAGAGAGGGAGAGATCACAAGTAGGCAGAGCAGCAGGCAGAGAGAGAGGAGGAAGCAGGCTCCCCACTGAGCAGAGAGCCCAATGCGGGGCTCGATCCCAGGACCCTGGGATCATGACCTGAGCTAAAGGCAGAGGTTCAACCCACTGAGCCACCCAGGTGCCCCTGGATTGTATTTTTAATTCTTTATATTTTAAATGTCATGAAGTATGATTTTATATAGTATCACTTAGATTAATCCACAGTTATCCTTTTTCTCTTCATTCCTTCCAAAACTTCAAGTTTTTTCTTCCTTATTTATTTATTTGAGAGAAAGTGAGAGAGAGAGAGAGAGAGAGAGAGCTTTAGCTGAGGGAGGCATTTGGGGAGGGAGAAACAGACTCCCCACTGAGCAGGAAGTCTGACCTGGGATTTAATCCCAGAACACTGGGATCATGACCTGAGCCCAAGGCAGACACTCAACTGACTGGTCTCCCAGGAACCCCTCAAGTTTTTTCTTTTGCTTGAACAAAAACTTTATTTCCTTTAACTATAGGTATTCTTGAAAAAACTCTATAAATTTATCTTCAAATAGTCCTTACATTACTTTACCTTGAAATTGAATACAGAAAACTAGGTTGGTAATAATTTTTTTTTTTTTAAGATTTTTATTTATTTATTTTACAGAGAGAGATCACAAGTAGGCAGAGAGGCAGGCAGAGAGAGAGAGGGGAGGAAGCAGGCTCCCTGCTGAGCAGAGAGCCCGATGCGGGACTCGATCCCAGGACCCTGAGATCATGACCTGAGCCGAAGGCAGCGGCTTAACCCACTGAGCCACCCAGGCGCCCATAAAACATTTTTTTTTTAAAGATTTTATTTATTTATTTATTTATTTTATTTGACAGAGGTAATAATTTTGTTTCAGCCCTATGAAGATGTTATTCCATTTTCTGTTCTCTCTGTGGAGAAGTCAGATGTCAAACAAATTCCTGCCCAGTACACATCTGGTTCTGGGAACTTTATTTTTTTATTTATTGTAATTTATTTATTTATTTAAGTAATCTCTACATCCAACGTGGATCTCAAACACATGACCCCATGATCAAAAATCGGACACCGGGGGGCTCAATCAGTTAAGTGCCTGCCTTTGGCTCAGGGTCATGATCCTAGGGTCCTGGGACCAAGTCCCACATCAGATTCCTTGCTTAGCGGGAGACTGCTTCTCCTTCTGACTGCTCTACCTGTTCTACCTGGAGCTCTCCATGCTCCTGCTCTCTCTCTGACAAATAAATAAATAAAATCTTAAAAGGTTAAAAAAAAAAAGAATCACATGCTCTACTGACTGAGCCAACCAGGTGCTCCTGGCTCTGGATAGTTTAAATATTTTTTCATTTTGTGTATAGTTTTTTGCAGTTTTACTATCACTATGCCTTAGAGTCCTTACCTTTTTATTTATCCCATTGAGATTCACAGGGCTTCTTCAATCTGTGGTCTGTTATTTTTTGACAGTTTTGGAATGTTCTCAGTCACTATCCCTTTAAATATTCCTTCTGTCCCATTATCTCTTTTCTCCTTCTCTTACTCCATTAGACATGCTGGACCTCTCATTATGTCCCTCATTTCTCTTCTCTTCTGTATTTTCCATCCATTTTCCCTCTATGCTTCATTCTGTGTATTTTCTGATCTATTTTCAATTACTAGCTCTCTCTTCAACTGTTCCTAATCTGCTGTGGTTATACCTCCCAAATTAGTTGATTTTGATTGCTATAGTTTACTTCTAGAACTTGCATTTGGTCCTTTTTGTTGTTTCCAATTCTCTTATAAAATTCTCAATTTTGTCTCATTTCTTTAAACAAATTAAGCACTTAAAATCTATGTCTAAAAAATTCCATTATCTAGAATCTGCCGATTGTTTATACTTTCTTTTGGTTTTATTAGGGTTATCTTGTCTCCTCTTGTGTCTGAGATTTAAAAATCAGTTTCTAGACACTGTATAGTAAGAGGTTTAGAAATAATTTGAGGCCTAGTGTAATGTTATATTCCACTAAGAGGAATACTTACTTCTTGTGGGTCTCAGATTCTATAATCACATCAGTTCCACTTTGGAGATGAGATAATTTGAAGCTGGGCCAACGTTGCCTTTTGGCGTTCCAACTCAGAGCATGGAAGGTTTGCCAGCTTCCCCTAACCCTTGATGATCTCTGGACTCTTAATTTTTGTCCTCTCTCCCCTTGTATACATTTCAGGAATGCCACTCAATTTCTCAGTTACCTTTTCTAGAAGTGTGGAAAACCCCTGAAGAAAAAAGCAATGCTAAATGACAGGTTCCCCCTTCTGAGTTTACTTCTTTTCCCAGATTCTATCCCTATAATTCTTTAAGACCTAGTTAATGCTTTAGTGTCTACAAGCAGGTTATTTTTATATTTTATTCCAGAGGAAAAAGTTGTTTTCAATTACGTGGATTAGAAAGGTTAACCCAAATTACCTAGTCTACCATTACTAAAAGCAGAAGCCTCAAATTTCCCCCAAATTCCATATTCAAATTCTTTAGAGGAGTGTCTGTTTCTTTCTTTTCAACTTGGGTAAATGTCACATTTACCCAGTTCTGTCACTAGGATGAAAACGGGGAATGAGGAAACTGACACTGAATCAATTCCTTTTAAGTAGTGTACCTCACTTCTGCACTCCTCCATCATATGTGGAACTCTGGGCCGGGAGCCTCTTTAGGGTTCCAACATGTAGACTCTCAGCCATGTTCCATCTCAGCTGTGTTTCACCCAACATGGAAAAATTTTTAAAATCCTGCAATCTCCCTGTGACCATTTGCAATCACTTGGAGACGGTACTTGGGATGAATATTTGCCATCCTATAAATCCATAAGCAAGTTATGACTTCCAGTACTATTCAAAAAATTTCTTTTTTTTTTAAACACATTAAAAAAAATATTTTATTTATTTATTTGACAGAAAGAGAGGTCACAAGGAGGCAGAGTAGGCAGGCAGAGAGAGAGGGGAAATCAGGCTCCCCGCTGAACAGGGAGCCTGGATGTGGGGCTGGATCCCAGGACCCTAAGATCAAAACCTGAGCCGAAGTCAGAGGCTTAACCCACTGAGCCACCCAGGTGCCCCCCAAAATTTCTTAGTGAATTTTCTACATTAAAAAAGAGAAAACTGATAATTTTCTCCTATGACTAAAATTGACTCTCATATTTTTGGATTGACTAGATTAATAGAATAGGATATAAAGCACTGTCAAGATAACCCGAATATGCCATCTTATATATTTCTTGATTTATTTATTCTGAATCACTTTTAATAACTTCTGTTAACATGACTCCCTTAGACAAGGCACCAGTGCTAGGGATTCTACATTCATGCAAACTGTCAAAAACCCAGCCCACCCATTAATCCTATCCTGCCGGATGGTCAGTGGCATAATGAGGTCTGGGGTAATAAACTGCATTGCACTGCTAATTTACTTAGCATGTGTTCAGTATAACAAAACATAAAGATGGCAAACGAGGATTTTAAAATAACATTTATCTCATTTATCTCAAGGTTTTCTTCAAAAAAAGTATTTTTAATTCCTTAGATATAGAAGTCCCCACCATTTTAAAAGTAGACAAATAAAAAAGAGAAATATTCTTACCAATTTTTCTGCTTCTGTGTTCATTTCCCTTAATTTTTTGATATGTTCCTTTTTAATCATGAGAATTTTTGACAATTTGGTCTACAGACAAAGAAAAAGAGATGTTTTGGAATAGAGGTATTTAAGTATAACAACCATCAAATTACCAATCTTCCAATAAGACATTTTAGCAGATTTTAGTGTTTCAATATAAATAAATATAGCACAGACATTTTTTAAAATAAAAATCTGACTGGCTAACCAAAAAAGATTTTTTTTTTAAAGATTTTATTTATTTGACAGATCACAAGTAGGCAGAGAGGCAGGCAGAGAGAGGAAGGGAAGCAGGCTCTCTGCTGAGCAGAGTCAGATGCGGGGCTGGATCCCAGGACCCTGAGATCATGACCTGAGCCGAAGGCAGAGGCTTCAACCCACTGAGCCATCCAGGTACACCCCCCTTCTTTTCCTTTTTTAAAGTAATCTCTACACCCAATGTGTAGCTTAAATTCACAACCTAAGATCTAGTGGAATGCTCCCCTGACTGAGCCAGCCAGGTGTCCCTTAGTTATGTTAAAAAAAAAAAAAGAAAAGAAAAAGAAAAGAAATAAAAGCCCTTATCTCTTAGAGATACATAACAAAATGATATAATAATATAATAATATTATATATATTAAATAATTATAAATATTAAATAATTATAAATATATATTATATATTATATATTATATATATAATTATACATATAATTATTATATATAATATAATAATATAATAATATAATATAATAATATAAATGATACAGTGTCTGGTCTTTGCTTCCAAATAATGCAAGAGGGAGCAAGTAGGTGGAAGTATAGATGAACCAGGACTGGTCAGGAGTTGCTGAGACCAGTTCTAGCTCCATGATAGGTACACAGAGGAGCAGCAAACAATTCTGTCTGCTTTTATGTGCTTAAAATTTCAATAATAAAAAAAAACTAAAAATTGGCCTCAGTTGATATAGGCAGAGGGCCTCGTTAGAAAGATATGCCCTACGCCTGGGTTAACAAGAGCAACTGGAGTGTCATAAAACCTTACATATTATAAAAGACAGGTATATGAACTTTTATTTTTATCTCTTCGAGAGCTTAAAATAAAGTAATGGGGTGTTTTTGTTTTTTAATAGTGTTTTTTAAAATTAATTAATTAATTTGACAGACAGAGATTACAAGTAGGCAGAGAGGCAGGCAGAGAGAGGAAGGGAAGCAGGTTCTCTGCTGAGCAGAGTCAGATGCGGGGCTGGATCCCAAGACCCTGGGATCATGACCTGAGCCCAAGGCAGAGGCTTTAACCCACTGAGCCACGAGGCGCCCCATAAAGTAGTATTTTAATTAGGCTTCTTCATACCTAGTTTTTGATGTTAAAAAAGCACTGAACCCAAGTATTTTAGCATCAAGAAAAACACCAGTACTTCCGAGGTACTGCAGTAGTGCTCAGCTTCCGGCTCCCTCTGCTGGCGCCTCTCCTCCCTCTCTCCCTCTCTTCTCTCTC